>NC_064647.1:227161144-229561144 GCF_023864345.2 Schistocerca serialis cubense | reverse complement strand
AGGCCCTCTATTGTTCCTGTTCTATATTAACGACATAGGAGACAATCTGAGTAGCTGTCATAGATTGTTTGCAGGTGATGCTGTCGTTTACCGTCTTGTAAAGTCATCAGATGATCAAAACGAATTGCAAAATGATTTAGATAAGATATCTGCATGGTGCGAAATGTGGCAATTGACCCTGAATAAGGGAAATTGTGAAGTCATTCGCATGAGTACTAAAAGAAATCAGCTAAATTTCGATTACGCGATAAGTCACACAAATCTGAGGGCTGTAATTTCAACTAAATACTTAGGGATTACAATTACAAGTAACCTAAATTGGAACGATCACATAGATAATATTGTGGGTAGAGTAAACCAAATACTGCGATTCATTGGCAGAACACTTAGAAGGCGCAACAGGTCTACCAAAGAGACTGCTTACACCACGCTTGTCCGCCCTATTCTGGAGTACTGTTGTGCAGTGTGGGATCTGCACCAGGTGGGACTGACGGATGACATCGAAAATGTACAAAGAAGGGCAGCTCGTTTTGTATTATCGCGAAATAGGGGAGGTAGTGTCACAGATATGAATTGGAGTGGCAATCATTAAAACAAAGGCGTTTTTCGTTGCGACGGGATCTTCTGATGAATTTTCAATCACCAGTTCTCTCATCCGATTGCGAAAACATTCTGTTGGCACCCACCTACATAGGGAGAAATGATCATCACTATAAAATAAGAGAAATCAGGGCTCGCACAGAAAAATTTAAGTGCTCGTTTCTCCCGCGTGCCGTTCGAGAGTGGAACGGTAGAGAGACAACTTGAAGGTGGTTCATTGAACCCTCTGCCAGGCAATTTATAGTGAATTGCAGAGTAATCACGTAGATGTAGATGTAGACATAGGCCTATGCAGAATATTATTCTGGCACTTGCTGTAGCTGTGTGATAGTTAGTTAAAAAATTAGACTTATTCAGTACTTTCTGCGTAATGCAATTTGATGCTTATTGGAACTGTAAGTAAGGGAAATATCAGACCTTTCAATACTAAAGTATTGCAGCTTTTTCGCAGAGAACACTTCGATTATGGGACCTGTTTGAGGTGATGAGTCTGCTCAAGTATCAGGTTGAATGAGTTACAGTTACATATAGGTGAACTATGAAGGTGTTGGACACATTATTCAATTAGATGAAATAATCAAGGCATGGGCCTCCGTAGCAGACGCTAGGGAGGACAAGAGGTAGAACATGTCCCCTTCTGAAATCAGTCACTCAATCAAATCTGGGAGCATAGACTTTCTACTCAGTACAAAATTCTCACGTAAGGATCGTCTGCGGTTATAATAAACCGAATATTTAACATTTCCGAGAGCGACGTGAAATACTGTGTTTCGCAGTCATGTACGATTTTGTTCTCACACAGCTGACGGGAAAGTATGTCGTTTCCTTGGCGCGGTTGCGGTTCTACGCTGTGTTGCAATCAAGGTGGACGCGAATCTGTGTGGAACAGATCCGAAACGGTCACATTTTTCTCTGTCGCTATCTCGAGCAGTTAGGTCGAGCTATAGAAAAGGAATAGTCCAACACAGTGGTGCAATTCTGGCGACTATTCCCTAACTGCTGCGGTGTACAAGGACTCCGTTCCTATCTACTGTACTGTTTAATCGCGATAGAAGTTAACCATTTGTCCTTGGACAAAAATGTCTGTGATGACGTCCTCATCTACATCTACATCTATATCTACATGACTACTCTGCAATTCACATTTAAGTGCTTGGCAGAGGGTTCGTCGAACCAGAATCATACTATGTCTCTACCATTCCACTCCCGAACAGCGCGCGGGAAAAACGAACACCTAAACCTTTCTGTTCGAGCTCTGATTTCTCTTATTTTATTTTGATGATCATTCCTACCTATGTAGGTTGGGCTCAACAAAACATTTTCGCATTCGGAAGAGAAAGTTGGTGACTGAAATTTCGTAAGTAGATCCCGCCGCGACGAAAAACGTCTTTGCCGTAATGACTTCCATCCCAATTCGCATATCATATCTGCCACACTCTCTCCCCTACTACGTGATAATACAAAACGAGCTGCCCTTTTTTGCACCCTTTCGATGTCCTCCGTCAATCCCACCTGGTAAGGATCCCACACCGCGCAGCAATATTCTAACAGACGACGAACGAGTGTAGTGTAAGCTGTCTCTTTAGTGGACTTGTTGCATCTTCTAAGTGTCCTGCCAATGAAACGCAACCTTTGGCTCGCCTTCCCCACAATATTATCTTTCCAACTGAAGTTGTTCGTCATTTTAACACCCAGGTACTTAGTTGAATTGACAGCCTTGAGAATTGTACTATTTATCGAGTAATCGAATTCCAGCGGATTTCTTTTGGAAATTATGTGGATCACCTCACACTTTTCGTTATTTAGCGTCAACTGCCACCTGCCACACCATACAGCAATCTTTTCTAAATCGTTTTGCAACTGATACTGATCTTCGGATGACCTTACTAGACGGTAAATTACAGCATCATCTGCGAACAACCTAAGAGAACTGCTCAGATTGTCACCCAGGTCATTTATATACATCAGGAACAGCAGAGGTCCCAGGACGTTTCCCTGGGGAACACATGATATCACTTCAGTTTTACTCGATGATTTGCCGTCTATTGCTACGAACTGCGGCCTTCCTGACAGGAAATCACGAATCCAGTCGCACAACTGAGACGATACCCCATAGGCCCGCAGCTTGATTAGAAGTCGCTTGTGAGGAACGGTGTCAAAAGCTTTCCGGAAATCTAGAAATTCGGAATCAATTTGAGATCCGCTGTCGTTAGCGGCCATTACTTCGTGCGAATAAAGAGCTAGCTGCGTTGCACAAGAACGATGTTTTCTGAAACCATGCTGATTACGTATCAATAGATCGTTCCCTTCGAGGTGATTCGTAATGTTTGAATACAGTATATGCTCCAAAACCCTACTGCAAACCGACGTCAATGATATAGGTCTGTAGTTAGATGGATTACTCCTACTACCCTTCTTAAACACTGGTGCGACCTGCGCAATTTTCCAATCTGTAGGTACAGATCTATCGGTGAGCGAACGGTGAGCGTCCTGAGACTGTTCATGCGATAGCCTTTGAAGATAACGACCACGCTATGCTATCCATGTATCAGTCTGTGCACAGCATGCACGGTATCAGTATGTTCCAAAAAACAGTCCGTGAAAATGTTATTTTTCTGGGGTCATATATCTAGGGTTCTACAGATTACAGAGATAAGGGGTCAAGTGTTTTGCGTAGACCTTCGCCTAATGACCATTTGTGTACCTCTCGAAAGAACGGGCATACTGTAACTATCCTTCAGTACAGGGTCAAAATTTAAACATTACACACTTTCTCGAACTCGGGCAAATTGAGTAAATCAGCTGGTTTCTTTCCATTAGGTTTGGTCTAGAGTGGGCCTTAGATGGCTTACAAAAGCACCATTTGTTCGTGGGCGGTTGCTGAGGAAACCCCAGAAAACCACGGTTGTTGGCTGCGAAAAGAACCAGTTGTGGGGAATGGCCCTTTCTATAATTTCTAATTATAGGAGATCGGAGAAACGTTTACCATGTGTTCTTAAGATGATATTCTTTGGGAAACTTGAAACTTTTTAAAGTATTGTTATCCATTACCGAGATCCGGCAGTTCTACATCTACAGCTACAACTGCATCTACACTCTGCAAACCACTATGAGGTGCATGGCAGAGCGTACGTCCCAATGTACCAGCTGTTATGTTTTCTTCTCGTTCCATTTACATATGGAGCACGGGAAGAATGATAGTTTGAATGCCTCTGTGCATGTTGTAGTTATTCTAATCTTATCCTCATGAGCTCTAAGTGAGCTATACATAGAGGATTGTAGTATATTCCTAGAGTCATCATTTAACGCCCTTTCCGGATCTCTGTTATTAGACTTTCTCGGGATAGTTTACGTCTATCTTCAAGAGTCTTTCAGCTCAATTCCTTCAGTATTTCTGTGAAACTCTCCCTCGGATCAAGCAAACTTGTGATCATTCCTGCTGCCCCTCTCTGAACACGTTCAATATTCTCTTTTACTTCTGTTTGGTATGGATGCCACACACTTTAGCAGTACTTTAGAACCGGTCGCAAAAATGATTTGTAGGCGATCTCCTTTGGAGAGTGATTGCAGTTTCCCACTATTCTGCCAATAAACCGAAGTCTACCACCTGCTTTACTCCCTACAAAGTCTTACATCCAGCTATTTGTATCAGTTGGACGATTTCATCAGCGACTTATTGATATTATAGCCATAGAATACTACGATTTTTCGTTTTGTGAAGTGCACAAATTCATATTTTTGAACATTTAAAGCAAGTTGCCAATCTTTGCACCACATTCAATTTTTATCAAGATCTGACTAAATATTTATGCAGCTTCTTTCAGACAATATTTCATTATAGATAACTGCATCATCTGCAAAAAGTCTGAGGTTACTATTAATATCGCCTGCAACGTCATTAATATACAACATGAACAGCAAGGGTCCCAACACACTTCCCTGGGGAACACCCGAAGTTACTTCAAAATCTGACGATGACTCTCCATCCAAGATAATATGCTGCGTCCTCCCCAGCAAAAAATCCTCAATCCAGTCACAAATTTCTCTCGATACCCCATATGATCATACTTTTGCCTAGATGTGATACTGAGTCAAATGCTTTTCGGAAATCAAGAAATAATGCTTCTAGCTGACTGCCTTGATTCAAACCTTATAGTATGTCATGTAAGAAAAGTGCGAGTTGAGTTTCACATTATCAACGTTTTTGGAATCCATGCTGGATTGCTTTTTTTATTTTTTTTTTACGCATTTAGTTCGATAGGATCAAATTGACGATCAAATCTCCAAGGTCATGAATGTATCAGTACATGAAATTACAACATGAAAGTAACAACAGTTAAAATTAAATGTTTGAGAACCCCAAAAAATACAAGCCATTAGTTTATGTAAACGCAGTCTTCAATATAACACTTTTCAAGGAACTCCTCGACAGAATAGGAAGAATGATCCATGAGGAACCTCTTCAGTCTTGATTTGAAAGCTCGTGGGTTACTGCTACAATTTTTGAATTCTTGTGGTAACTTACTGAAAATGAATGCAGTAATATACTGCACACCTTCCCGCAAAAAAAGTGAAGTAATATATAAGGGGGAGGGTGGGAGGGGGGTTGCTCCAGGGATCAGTTCTTGGGCCACCTCCGTTCCTTATTTATATAAATGACATGTCTTCTAGTATTACAGGTAATTGTAAACTATTTCTGTTTGCTGATGACACTAGATTGCCAGTACAGTATGTTGTGTACAACATCGGTACTGTTTCAAATAGTGCACTTCATGACATAACTTCAAGGTTTGCCGAAAATAAACTTATTCTAAATCACAGTAAGACTCAGTTTTTACAGTTTCTAAACACAATTCAACCAAATCCGACGTTTTAAGTTCACAGAATGGGCATAAGATTAGTGGAACTGAACAGTTAAATTTCTGGGTGTAAACTGTCATGGAAAACCCACATTGAAACACGTGAGTCAGATTGCGTATTTCACATTTTTGTTGCCATTGTCAGTACATTTCATTGTGCGCAGGTTACGTTTAGCGCAATGTCCATTAGCATCCCTAAATAATATTGGCCATTCTTTTAAATTACGGTGGGGAGGTTACACTTGGCGACACCCAGTCCAGGATCGAATTTCGTTGAGAGTCTTTTGAAAAACAGGCACATATCTGCTCTTATTTGCTTAGATATAATTAGGATTTGGCGCAACGCTTTTATTAACTTGTGACTTTCTTTCTACAGGTCAACGGCAATTCGTTGCTCTGTTGTATTTGTGTGTTGCTTTTGCATATGTGCTTAATTGTTTTGTGAATAATTTTGACTATTGTTAAAATGCCGCGAAAGACTGTGAATAGTGTATCGCGAAGTATTGTGAATGAAATTACCGACTTAAACAACGTGACCGATAGTAATTGTGATACGCAACGTAAGGATGACAATCCTGCGTTCACTAACAATCAGTGCATTCCAACCACTAATGATGACTTTCACCTTAATGATGAACAAACGAACTCAATTGTCTCGTCTGTTAACTTGACGACAATTGATGACGCAGAATGCTCTATAGTAATGAGCGCTGCCGAGCCTAACACACCCGGTTTGAAAAATTCTCGTGAAAGTGGTCAGTGTACCGAAATTACGACGGACTCGAGTGAGAAACCTTTTTGTAAATTACAGAATGACCAAATGGTCACGCAAAACAAGACAATTCCAGATCCACCACTAAACAGCACAGAGAGTATAAACGCTAATTTTGGCCTTGATCAATTTTTGGCACTAGTGTTGCAACTAATTAACCAAATGATAGAAAAGCAAGACAACAGTCGTAAAGAGTTACAACAACTATTTAGTGAACGGAACAAACTATTTTCTGAATGTATTAAACAGCCGAGGGAAAAACACGATAACCTTAATGAACAGAACAGACAAGTTAGTGAAGAGAATACAGCTATTACCGTTCAATGTCAGGACAGTAAAGAACAATTACATGCGGATACTAAGGCTTGTGCTAATAACAGTAATGAAGAAGTTGGCACTGTTGCACAAGGCTTAGATAATTCAAATGCAATGCAGATCCACGAAATTAATGCAGTCACTGAAGAATGTCCTAAAAACGAAGTACAGATTCGCGACGAGATTAATTTAGAGTCAGTGGAAGTTTCACACACTCCGAATACGGAAGCTGATGAGAAATTTGCACGACAGATCAACCAAATTGACGAAAGTGTTACAGTAACAGAGTGGAAAACTATTTCAGTCACCAATACGTCACAGAATCCGCCACGTTGCGAGCATTTGTCAGAGTCACGCAGCGTGTATAATGTGAGCAATTTACAGCAACTACGCGAATTAAAATCCGAAAAGCCACGCGACTTAAAATCTGAAAAGCTACACAACTTAAAGTACGAAATGACACAAACGAGCGGATTCACATACAAGCCTGAGCGTGTTATCAAATTCAGTGGCGAGAACGTAGATTTCAAGCAATTTGCATTTGTAAGAAAATCTAAGGAATTTAATGACAGCGTACAGGTACACGCTTTGCACTGTATACGACAATTTACCTTTGTACATTCACCGCTGTTACCTGTAATGGAGAAGCTAGCTTTGAACCAGATGCGACAATTTATTTTTGTATTTACAACAGCATTGCCTGTAATGAAGAAATTTGAATTAGCACGGATACAACAATTTGCCTTTGAAATTTTACCGCTATTGCCTGTAACACAAAATCTAACATTTATTTGCAGAGCGTAAATGACCTCAGGGGATTCATTACGCTTTAATGAATATGTGCCGTAGCGAGCATAGGGCCCCGAGCTGTAGTAGTGCTGTTTCATCTTTAGTTTTCTGCACTGCTGCCTTCTCTTCTACTATCCTTTATATCTATCCAAATAGCTCTTTAACTATTGCTCTATTTAGAATTAAGAATATGTAATGAAAACCGGATATGACAAATTTTTACCGAAAGTGACAATTTTCTTTAGGCACTCCAGAACTACCAGCGTAATTTTAATTACAGAAAAAAAAATCGTAATCATCAGTATGTGTGGAATTATTAGTAACAGGAACCACATTTTGGTAACAATAGACGTTTTCCACCACAACAGCATGAAAGTCAGCCGGTTGGAATACATAACCAACAATGTAATGTACAAGGTCAACCAAACTTTAATGTTTCGCCGCGTGCACGTATAGTCCCGGCCCCAACAAATAGTAACGCATGGCAGCAAAGAAATAATCACGTACAGACAACACACTATTTCAACTCGTATCGCAATGCGCCGTATAGAAATTACTATCATGACAGACGTAAAAAAATGATGAGCACAATTTTCAGCGTACATTTAATAACAGTCGATCTTATGAGCAGCAACAACATCAGCAACAACACATTATCATGAATGATCCAGACAATAGGTGTCATCGATAGCGTAATACGTCAGTAAGAAATGACAGAACAGTTCAAATAATCGAAATGCCACAGCATCTTCTCGTAAATAATAGCACGTGCCACAGAATTTGACCAGACACAGTACAGATTGCATATTCCAGTAACGTAAGCATTACTTTTGACACGCAGAATCTTCTTCACGAAAATGTTATTAATTTTGACGACATCCGACACACGTTTGCATTAAGGACAGAATTACGACGTATGTAGACGACAGTCTTATCGCAGAAGCTAACTGGTCCGAACACAATCTGATTCTTGAACAACTGTTACAAACTTTTCATGCACAAGGACTTACAGTTAACCTCAGTAAATCGCATTTTGGCAAAACTTCCATAAAATTTCTTGGACACGTAATTTCAGCAGAAGGCATTGCACCAGATCCGGAAAAACTTCAAGCTCTACGTGACATTACTGTTCCTACGACAAAGAAGCAATTACGCAGTGTTTTTGGGCTTAATTAACTTTTTTCGTAAATTTATTCATCACTCCGCTTTAGACACGCCTAGACTATGCCAATTAACAGGTAAAAACACTATTTGGTCTTGGGATAAGCAAGCACACTCTGAATTCATGAACCTGAAACATGCTCTGTTGAATGCTCCACTTTTATCGCACCCAGATCTTACTAGAAATTTTTCCATTGCTACCGACAGTTCCAACGCCGCTTTAGGCGTACACATTTTCCAGGAAATCGAAGAAGATGGTTCAACAGTAATTAAAAACATCGCATTTGCAAGCCGCATTCTGTCACCTGCTGAGCGAAATTATTCCGTTACAGAACTTGAAACATTATGTGTTGTATGGGCTTTTACGAGATTTAGGCACTTTCTTTATGGCAGACATACCACCGTTTACACGGATCACAGAGCGATACAATTTTTGCTTTCAGCTAAATTTACTCACGATAGATTAAGCAGATGGAAACTATATTTACAGGAATTTAATTTTACAATAGTTCACATTCCCGGCACGCAAAATGTTATAGCAGACGCACTATCGCGTTCTCTCGGCAACAATCAGCAAGACGTAGCAACCCACTTCTGCAAAACAAATTTCAGTGTCATGTACATTCAGCAAGTTGCATTTGAAAACTTTATTTCATCGTCATTACAGGACATAGCAAAGGAGCAAAATAAAGACAATGTGTGGAAAGAAATTAAACAGCTTTGGCTAGATAAGAATAATGTTACGATTAGAAACCACTACACTGTACGCAATGACATTCTGTTTCGCCGCTCTCATCCTGACAGCAACAATTGGTTATTATGCATTCCTGACGAACTGGTTAACAAATTAATCTGGTACACTCATCTAAGTTACGCACATTACGGAGCACGAAAATGTTTTCTTATACTGAGACAGAACTGTTATTTTACTAACATGGAAAAACGTATACGACGAGTTTTAGCGTCTTGTAAAATTTGCCAGAAAGCTAAATCAGACACCACTTCACATATTCCTCCTTTATATCCCATTATACCTGTGAAATTAAGACACATGGCCGCAGTAGACATTTTTGGTCCGATTCCGAGAACTAACAGAGGTTTTTGCTACATCTTTGTCGCTGTTGAGCTCACTTCAAAATTTGTTACTTTCACTCCGTTACGCAAAGCTACTGCTAAAACTGTTTCGAAAGCATTTGTAAAACATTTTCTATCTCATGTAGGGCATGTAATGAAAGTAATTTCTGACAATGGATCTCAATTTCGTAGTAGCGTATGGACACGCATGTTACGAGCTAGAAACATTTCTCCGATTTATATATCCAAGTACCACGCTTCTTCGAACCCCTGTGAAAGATTAATGAAAGAAATTGGTAAACTGTGCCGAATATACTGCCACAAAAGACATATTGATTGGGATACACACATACTCTCATTCCAAGATGTAATTAATTCCATTCCAAATGAATCCACTATGCTATCTCCGACTGTTATACTGAAAAACGTTGAACTACCGAACAAAATTAAAGAATTAATAGAATTTCCCAAAAGTCGTCGCCTACGACACCACGAAATAATTGACATTGCGCTGAAGAACATCAAACGTGCCGCAGAGCGCCGGAGAAGACAGCAAAAACAGGTTTGTACACGCCGCGACTTTCACGTTGGACAGAAGATACTAGTACGTACACACTATTTATCCAGCAAATTAAAAGGTAAGTGCAGTAAATTTGAACTTCTATACGCAGGTCCATATCGGATTCGCAGCATCCCTCACCCCAATGTTGTACACGTCGAAACTTTGAGAACCAGAAAATCGAAAGGCAATCACCATATCTCAAACATTAAACCGTTTATTGAGTGAAACCACTGTATGATTCAACACACTATGATGCCATTTACTAATGCAATTATTTCACGTGACTAATTACTGATGATTATCGTATTTTTTCTTGGCAAGTGCCCGGCAAGGTAAGGTTAGCAGGTCGCTTTTCTTGTCGTTACACATCAGACCGTGCACATTTTCTACTTTTTTGTGTATATGATTGTACTCCAGTTTTGTTTGTATGCACTATGAAATAGTTAAGATATAACACACACCAGTCGACTTTGACATTTTTTTTTGGCTTTTGACATCTCAACATCGTGACTGTTTCACATTTTTTTTGCTACTGCATTGTATTATTCTGTGTACATTTTTGCATCTGAACACTGTCAACGTCTTTAACATATTACGTTTTCTGTCATGTTATGCTGTAGGGTTAATTATGTTACCATAAACCAGTCATTATCTAGTGGGTATATGATTTAAATGCAGGACATTAATCTTTGTTCATCAATTTCAGAAAGGAATGATGATTCTAAGAAATAAATATAACATAAATGGGAATTTCACCTACGGAATAAACGAAAGGAGATGCAATAACTTTATGAGGAAGAGTAAATGGATCAGGATTAACAAACATTAACAAGAATATACTATACTCATCGAAGAATAGCAGTCTTAACTAATTTTTTCTTTCAGAATACAAGGTGATTGATGCAGGCTGTCAGACAGAACTACACATCTTAGTTTTAGTGATGAAATATGTTAGAGATAAGGGATAGTTATGTAATGAGTAATGAAGTGATTTTTTGCAGATGATAGTGAATACTGATGAATAATGATGAAGGAAATGGTATTATGAATAATGAAGTTTTTCTTTACAGGTGATGATAATAATGAAGTTTTGATGATATGGATAATGAAGTTTTTTTCTTTACAGATGAGGATAATGTTGAAGTAATGTATTTATGCTACGTAGTTATTTAAGTATTTGTTGCAGTTTGCTTTGACAGCAGGTGTTACATTGCATAGTAGGATGACTGAAAGTTTTGGAAAGGACAGCTATGGAATACATTTTTATACACACTTCACTGCCTGTTAATTCGAAGTTCACTACTTTTCAGCATAGTGTGCGTTTCCTCTTTCCGGTCAATAATCCATTTTGTATTTTTTTCAGGAGAAGTTTTTCATGACACTTACTAAACCTGTTACTTATTATACCTGTTCTAGTACTTGCATTTTTTTGTATTTTACCCATTTGTGTTTATCATTTATAAATGTGATCACATGTACTGCCTTGTTACATAATCTTGCTACAGCTGACTCATGACGAATGACGTTACCTATCCTCATTTGCAGCAATAGGTCAAAAGCAAAAAGTATTATGCCTCAGCAATTAATTATCGATCCCAACGCAATGCATTGCTAACAAAAAAAATGTATTACCAGTCCCACATAATGTCACTAGTTTATGATAATTCTGAATAATACTGATCAACTCTGAATAGCATGTCACTTGATTAATGACCTCTTAATGAGACTATATTCAAAATGATGCTTTGTCACTAGCTAACAACTGCCACTGTTTATTGTAATGTTACCACTTATAATGCCTGTGATTACTAATGATTTGCCTGTAATTAACTGATTTTAATAATGACTTTGTAATGGTCTGAATACTACTGAAGGAGGAACACTGTTTATTGTAATGTTACCACTTATAATGCCTGTGATTATTAATGATTTGACTGTAATTAACTGATTTTTAATAATGACTTCGTAATAATCTGAATAATACTGAATGATGATTCTATTCAATACTTGCTGGCCACTGAGTGCCAATAATTAATGTCACTCCACGAATTGTGATTAATTATGCCATTGATTAGCTCTTGTTTCCAATGTTGATACTTTGTAACCAGAAAAGAATGTGACTGTTTAATAATGCTTTGTAATTAGAAAAAGGCTAATGATTCTTAATTATACTCTGTAACTGGAAAAGAATGTGATTATTTCGTAATGCTTTGTAATTAGGAGAAGGCTAATAATTCTTACTATATTGGAATTTCAAATGATTAATTAACGATGCCATACTTTGTTATTGGAAATGAATGTGACTGTTTCATAATGCTTTGTAATTAGGAAAAGACTAGTGATTCTTAATAGATTGGAATGACACATAATTAATTAACTATGGTACTGTTTAATAATGCTTTGTAATTAATTAAGGCTAATAATTCTTACTATATTGAGATGACAAATGATCAATTAATTAACTGTAATTAGACAAATGATCAATTAACGACAAATGATTAATTAACTGTAATTAGGAAAAGGCTAATGATTATTGGAATGACAAATGATTAATTAACTGTAATTAGGAGAAGATTAATGATTCTTAATTATACTCTGTAACTGAAAAGAATGCGATTATTTCATAATGCTTTGTAACCAGGAAAAGAAGGCTACTGATTCTATGTACAACAAATAATGAACATTTTTCTGTAATACTACATACTTGGTACAGAAATGTTCAATAACTGGGCTATGAATGCCACAAACTACTAATTAAGTCTGTAATTATCAATTTTATGTGACTTGATGTCCTTCACCTCATAAGCTGACTACCCTGAATTACTGCAATGTCCATTTGTCCTGTTTATCCCAGTGATCATGGAGCACTATATTTGGTTTTGCACTAATTCTACGTTGGTGTGCCTTGTAAGAGTGTGGTGTTGACACGACATGCTGTCCACCACCATGAGCGATGAAGACATTATTATGGTCCCACTGTTTGGTGTACGTAATGTACTGCCAAAATGAAAACATGGAACATTACTACGACAGTTCAGTGTCTTTGCTACACTGATAAATTCTGATGGGAAAAGATCTTCAAGTTGTGTCACTTGGTGTTGTACTTCTGTGGAAAGATATGGACTTTCAGAGCAGCTGTGTGCAATCTAAAGTGCTACAACCATGATGCAATCCTTCCCTTTCCTATCCTGATTCTTGTCACATAAAAAAAAAATTTTTTGGTAACATCATTTATGTTCATAGGTTATACATTTTTCGATTCGCTGAACTCCAATGCGAGTACACTTATGTCACTTGTCAACATAATATTTTTTGCCAGTCTGTTTATTTGTTCTGAATATGCTAAAGAATTTCTTCAGTGCCTGTGCACTTTATCTGTCAAAATTTGTATATACTTTTTTCTGATTTGCTACAATGTTTAGTATCCACATTTTGTCTTTGTCTGATATATTTTGTACTTAGTGCGTGTGCACAACATTTAAATATTCTGTAAGTTGTAGGATTTTGTTAATTAAAGAAAAATTTTGCCGCGATTGGCAAGTCCAAATGACTCACCATCGCTGCCAAATTTTTGCCCCCCCAGTGGAGGGTTATGAAACACGTATGTAACGCAGCAGCGATGGCGAGGCATTGTAGCATCTGTGACCAGAGAGTATGCGCTTGACCGCGCGAGTGTTGCGAGCGGTTCTCAGTCAGTAGTAGTCGTTGCGAGTCTGTCAGTTAGTCGTTGCGAGTCTGTAGCTCGGTTTAGTCGTCATGCAGAGCGGTCGGTCAGTAGTAGCAGCCCAGTGCGGTTGTGTGATGTAGGCGGTCGGCAACACTGGTCAAGATGGTGAATAAGGTATACCATTAATTAATATAATTATTAGATAATGTAAAAATTTATTTATTGTAATTATTCTCCAACAAGTTCCCCAATAATAATTTTATTTCAAAAGCATTTTTTCAAAATTTAATTTTTTATTGAACTAAAGATCTCGTTGCACTTCCCATTTCATTCCACTTCTTTACAAGAAAAATTTCACAAAAATCACAAAAAAAGGAAATATTATTATTTGCAATGCAGTTCCTCCAAGCGGTGCGCAACAACAAGAGCAGATATGTGACATCCATTTATTCTGAGGTAAGACTTTAATTCTGATTGTTTTACACAGGGCCAAAGACCGATATTTCGGTTTAATTGTATTTTCTTGTCACTGAACGGACTTTAAATTTTGTGAAGAATTTATATTTGAGTCAGATTGCGTATTTCACATTTTTGTTGCCATTGTCAGTACATTTCATTGTGGGCAGGTTACGCTTAGAGCAATGTCCATCAGCATTTATATTAAGTATTATCCATTACATTTCTTTTAAATTGCGGTGGGGAGGTTACAACATTCAGGATCTTGTTCAAAGACTTAATGCTACCATGTTTACTATTGGAAGCATCTGAAATAAGTGATAGTTCTACACGAAGAGTAATCTACTTCGCTTATTTTAATCCGCTTATGACGTGTGGTATTATATTTTGGAGTAACATATCCCATTCTCAAGAGATATTTTTGGCTTCGAAATGGATAGTTCGGACAACAAGTGGTGTAAGTTCGTAAACCTCTTGTCGACCCCCGTTCATTAGCCTGAGTATTCTGACATTGGCCTCTCCCACTCCCTCCCTCTCTCTCTCTCTCTCTCTCTCTCTCTCTCTCTCTCTCTCTATGTTTAGTGTTAAAGTTTGTGCATCATGGTCTGAAAGGCCATTCACCCTTTTTCTAACAGAATGCCTGTCTAGTAATGAAGAATAAATAAAAATATTGTCTATGGCTGTGCTACTGTTCTCCTGCACACTGGTTGGAAAAGAACATAGTCTACATCAGATCGTATGAATGTAGGCGATCTTTCAACATCATACACATACAAAATTAATACTGAAGTCACCCCCTATAGCTAATTTTTGGTACTTCCTATAAGGTGAACCAAGAACCCTCCCTAGCTTGAGCAGAAATGCTCTGAAGTCAGAGTTAGGAAAGCTATAAACAACAACAATCAGAAGTTTAGTTTCACTAAATTCAAGTGCCCCTGCACAGCATTCAAATATCTGTTCAGTACAGTACTGCGTTATGTCTACGGACTCAAATGGAATACTGTTTTTTGTGTACATGGCCACGCCTGCACTCCTCAGAGAACGCTTGAAAGACAGCCAGCTAATCTGTATCCTGGTAAAGGAAGCCTCGCAATTGTCAAACTATTTAAATGGTGCTCGAATATACCAATAATGACAGAGCCAACATCTATAAGCAGTTCACTAACTTTATCTCTAAGACCTCTTATATTTTGAAGAAATATGCTGATTCCTTCACTATTTGAATACCTGACCTCCTCAGGCGATTCCTTTGTTAGACGGACTTCCTTTAATCAGGTATACTTGATTTTGAACTGACTTGAATCAATATATACATCTACATCAACATCTACATCTACATGGATACTCTGCAAATCACATGTAAGTGCCTTGCAGAGGTTACATCAAACCACCTTCACAATTGTCTATTATCTCAATATCATATATCGTGCGGAAAGAACGAACACTTATATTTTTCCGTACGAACTCTGATTTACATTATTTTATCGTGGTGATCGTTCCTCCCTATGTAGGTCGGTGTCAACAAAATATTTTCGCAGTCGCAGGAGAAAGTTGGTGATTGCAATTTCGTGAGAAGATTCCGAAGCAAAGAAAAACGCCTTTCTTTTAATGACGTCCAGCCCAAATCCCGTATCATTTCAGTGACACTCTCTTCCATATTTCGCGATAATACAAAACGTGCTTCCCTTCTTTGAACTTTTTCGATGTACTCCGTCAGTCCTGTCTGGTAAGGACCCCCACCGCGCAGCAGTATTCTAAAAGAGGAAGGGCAAGCGTAGTGTAGGCACTCCTTAGTAGAACTGTTACATTCTCTAAGTGTCCTGCCAATAAAACTCAGTGTTTGGCTAGCCTTCCCCACAACATTTTCTATGCGTTCCTTTCAATTTCAGTTGTTCGTAATTGTAATACATAGGTATTTATTTGAATTTACGGCCTTTATATTTGACTGATTTGTAGTGTAATCGAAGTTTTAGCACTCATGTGGATGACCTCACACTTTTCGTTATTTAGGGTCAACTGCCGATTTTCGCACCATTCAGATACCTTTTCTAAATCGTTTTGCAGTTTGTTTTGATCTGATGACTTTATTAGTCGATAAACCACAGCGTAATCAGCAAACAAGCTAAACGGCTGCTGAGATTGTCTCCCAAATCGTTTATATAGATAAGGAGCAGCGAAGGACCTATTACACTACCTTGGGGAACGCCAGAGATCACTTCTGTTTTGCTCGATGACTTTCCGTCAATTTCTACGCACTGTGACCTCACTGACAGGAAGTCACAAATACAGTCACATAACTGACACCATATTCCATAAGCACACAATTTCACTGTAAGCCGCTCGTATGATACAGTGTCAAAAGCCTTCTGGAAAACCAGAAATACGGAATCGATCTGAAATCCCTTGTCAATAATCTAAAAAAAGTACAGCTGCAACACTAAGTTCTACAGGAATTTTCTCATGTGTGATCCCACCGCCACCCACTACACTGCCATCTATAAGCTTTGTCAGTCTCCCCTTCATACATACTGACGTGCAGGACATGCCTAGGGAAACCCAATCTATTGATAGAGTCAGCTAGCAACACTGTAATGTGAGCCAGGCCCTCCACCGTCAGTGCCTTCTCCAGCACCATGTTTACACGCCTAACAGAAGCATTAAGATGAGGCCGATCATGACGTCGAAACAGTTGCACGAAGTGCACGTTAGTGCCACCAGTTTGAGTAGCTATCTTTACCAGGTCACCACCTACATCATATTCCCCGTCCGTACCAAGACTATTCTCAGCTCCACCCACAATCACTACTTGATCCTTTTTCGTAAAATTGCTACATAACTCCCCCATGTCTCCTGAGCCAACCCTGCGCTAAGCTTCACAATGCTGGTGACCTGGTGTTCACTCCCCAACACTTCCTGCAACTGCTTGCCCACACCTCTGCCATGTGAACTACCTAGCAGCAGAGCTTTCTTCTCCCTGTTAGACTTCGCAACTGACTTAGGCCTCCTAACTGCTGAAGACTGCTGCATGTTTCCTACAACTACGGCTACAAGAGACTTCTCTCCATCCAACTCACAGAGTTGGTCAAATCTATTTTTATACGCAAGGTACAACTGTCTGAACATCTGCTCCTCCTAGCTGTCTTCTTACCAACTGCCAGTTCCGATTCCCGGGTGCCCTTCACCTCCTCAACCTATATAGTTCCTCCTTTGCGTCTTGTAACTGCACCTGAAGGGCACAGATCTTTCGCTCCTGCTCCTCTGTCAGTTTATTTCCGTTACAAATTCGCCATTTCCAGGAAAGGATCTCGCTAGAATGCTCTCTGGGTCCCCCACTGTATTCCTCCCAATGAAAATACTTTGCACACTCTCACACCATAACCCACTACTCACAAACTACGATAAAGGCCATCCTTCTCATTCAAGTCACAAATTTCACTTGATACCCCGTATGATCGTACTTTCGACAATAAATGCAGTTGTGATTCCGAGTCAAATGCTTTGCGGAAATGAAGAAATACTGCATCTACCTGACTGCCTTGATCCAAAGCTTCTAGTATGTCATGCGAGAAAAGTGTGTGTTGGGTTTCACATCATCGATGTTTTCGGAATCCATGCTGGATGGTATTGAGGTCATTTTGTTCAAGATACTTCATCGCTCAAAAGAGGAAAGGCCGCTGGACCTGATGGGATACCAGTTCGATTTTACACAAAGTACGCGAAGGAACTTGCCCCCCTTCTAGCAGCGGTGTACTGTAAGTCTCTAGAAGACCGTAGTGTTCCAAAGGATTGGAAAAGGGCACAGGTAATCCCCGTTTTCAAGAAGGGACGTCGAACGTATGTGCAGAACTATAGACCTATATCTCTAACGTCGATCAGTTGTAGAATTTTGGAACACGTATTATGTTCGAGTATAATGACTTTTCTGGAGACTAGAAATCTACTCTGTAGGAATCAGCATGGGTTTCGAAAAAGACGATCGTGTGAAACCCAGCTCGCGCTATTCGTCCACGAGACTCAGAGGGCCATAGACACGGGTTCCCACGTAGATGCCGTGTTTCTTGACTTCCGCAAGGCGTTAGATACAGTTCCCCACAGTCGTTTAATGAACAAAGTAAGAGCATATGGACTATCAGAGCAATTGTGTGATTGGATTGAAGAGTTCCTAGATAACAGAACGCAGCATGTCATTCTCAATGGAGAGAAGTCTTCCGAAGTAAGAATGATTTCAGGTGTGCCGCAGGGGAGTGTCATAGGACCGTTGCTATTCACAATATACATAAATGACCTTGTGGATGACATCGGAAGTTCACTGAGGCTTTTTTCGGATGATGATGTGGTATATCGAGAGGTTGTAACAATGGAAAATTGTACTGAAATGCAGGAGGATCTGCAGCGAATTGACGCATGGTGCAGGGAATGGCAATTGAATCTCAATGTAGACAAGTGTAATGTGCTGCGAATACATAGAAAGAAAGATCCCTTATCATTCAGCTACAATGCAGCAGGTCAGCAACTGGAAGCAGTTAATTCCATAAATTATCTGGGAGTACGCCTTAGGAGTGATTTAAAATGGAATGATCATATAAATTTGAACGTCGGTAAAGCAGGCACCAGACTGAAATTCATTCGAAGAGTCCTAAGGAAATGCAATCCGAAAAGAAAGGAAGTAGGTTACAGTACGCTTGTTCGTCCACTGCTTGAATACTGCTCAGCAGTGTGGGATCCGTACCAGATAGATACAAGAGATAGAAAAGATCCAACGGAGAGCAGCGCGTTTCGTCACAGGATCATTTAGTAATCTCGAAAGCGTTACGGAGATGATAGATAAACTCCAGTGGAAGACTCTGCAGGAGAGACGCTCAGTAGCTCAGTACGGGCTTTTGTTGAAGTTTCGAGAACATACCTTCACCGAGGAGTCAAGCAGTATATTGCTCCCTTCTATGTATATCTCGCGAAGGGACCATGAGGATAAAATCAGAGAGATTAGAGCCCACACAGAGGCATACCGACAATCCTTCTTTCCACGAACAATGGAATAGAAGGGAGAACCGATAGAGGTACTCAAGGTACCCTCCGCCACACACCGTCAGGTGGCTTGCGGAGTATGGATGTAGATGTAGATTATGTTTGAGCTCAGAATATGTTGTAATATTCTACAACAAATTGATGTCAAGGATATTGCACAGTAGTTTTGTAGATCACTTCTACTACCCTTCTTGTCGACTGGTGTGGCCTGTGACTTTTTTTTAAGAACTGGGCACTGTTTCTTGCTCGAGGGATCTACTATAGAACAAAGTTAGAGGAGAGCTAATTCAGCCGCAAATTCAGTATAGAATGTCATAGGCATTCCTTCGGGTGATGGAGCTTTGTTCAACTTTAACAGTTTCAGCTGCTTCCCAACACCACTGACACTAATACTTATTTCATCCAGTTTTGCAGTGGTACTGGGATTAAATTGGCGCAATTCTCCTGGGGTTTTCCTTCATCTTTTCAGTGCTATTAGGATTAAATTAGGGTAATTCTCCGGGGTTTCGTTTGTAAACTTATATTTGCAAACTGCACTAAGCATTTCAGCTTTTGCTTTGTTACCCTCAGTTTTAATTCCTGTCTCATTCGCTAGGAACTGGATACTAGCTTTAGTGCCTCTAACAGCCTTTACATACGACCGGAATTCAAAGTTATCGTACTTATGGACGTAAAGTAGGCACATAACATCCGGTAGGAGGTGTAAATGTAGTAGTGAACACATGGCAAGGGCTCTAGGGTCATCGCGAGGGTTCTATTTTCAGCGAGGTAAGTTTTTAGTCAGCATTTTTTTATAACAAACTTTATGACATGCTGTCTCTGCATAATGGGTACTTCGCACCTTTACTAATTTGCCCAGAGTGATGCTGCAGTGACAAAAAAGGCTGAAAAGGGTCTTAACATGCCTGAAAAGAACTTAAAATGATTGTCAAAAATCGCGCAAAACTGGAAAAGCTGCAAATTCAGTAAAATGTTTCTAATATATTTTTTTACTCTTTTAAGAAACAAATCATAAACCAGGTGTTTTCGATGAATTGCGTATCCAGAAAAAATTTAAGGCAAACGATTTTGTGCTAACCTTATATTATACACACTTATTCGTTGTTTGTATGCGTAAAAGTATATAAATATGTCGACGTCTATGTATGAGACAGGTGAAATACCCTCAGACTTCAAGAAGAATATTATAATTCCAATCCCAAAGACAGCAGGTGTTGACAGATGTGAAAATTACCGAACTATCAGTAGACTTAGAGAAAGCTTTTGACAGTGTTGACTGGCATACTCTCCTTCAAATTCTAAAGGTGGCAGGGGTAAAATACAGGGAGCGAAAGGCTATTTACAATTTGTACAGAAACCAGATGGCAGTTGTAAGAGTCGAGGGGCATGAAAGGGAAGCAGTGGTTGGAAAGGAAGTGAGACAGGGTTGTAGCCTCTCCCCGACGTTATTCAATCTGTATATTGAGTAAGCAGTAAAGGAAACAAAAGAAAAATTCGGAGTAGGCATTAATATCCATGGAGAATAAATAAAAACTTTGAGGTTCGCCGATGACATTGTAATTCTGTCAGAGACAGCAAAGGACTTGGAAGAGCAGTTGAACGGAATGGACAGTGTCCTGAAAGGAGGATATAGGTTGAACATCAACAAAAGAAAACGAGGATAATGGAATGTAGTCTAATTAAATCGGGTGATGCTGACGGAATTAGATTAGGAAATGAGACACTTAAAGTAGTTAAGGAGTTTTGCTATTTGGGGAGCAAAATAACTGATGATGGTCGAAGTAGAGAGGATATAAAATGTAGACTGGCAGTGGCAAGGAAAGCCAGTCTACATCGAGTATAGATTTAAGTGTCAGGAAGTCGTTTCTGAAAGTATTTGTATGGAGTGTAGCCATGTATGGAAGTGAAACACGGACGATAAATAGTTTGGACAAGAAGAGAATAGACGCTTTCGAAGTGTGGTGCTACAGAAGAATGCTGAAGATTAGATGGGTAGATCACATAACTAATGAGGAAGTATTGAACAGGTCATCCAGTGTAGTACAGAACCTCAGTCTCATGGCGAACACACTGCGACGCCAGTCATTAACAGCACGTGGTTCCTAGTTATGGCACCAATTCGAACGTAGCCGTTCGTGTTGTGGTGTTGACCGCAGCTGGCACATGGACAGTAATTTCTTCATCCATCTACTGCTAGTCTCCGGCCAGTGGTACACGGCGAGATAGAACGTTGTGGGCAGTCCATTACTTGTTCTCGGATGGCACATACATATGTGTAGGAACGTGATTGTTCCAAGTCCGACTTGGATTAAACCTCTAATGCACAGATTGCTGGCGCGCAGCTATCTACAACTGAGAAGGTGCTGCATCCCCATACAAAACACGCAGAACTGCGAGAAGGTGGAACTCGACAACGAAGTGTGTCGGATTGCTGGCTCGCCCCTGCTACTTGACGTGCTGAAACGTCAATCAAGGAGTTGTTGTTGTTGTTGTGGTCTTGTCCTGAGACTGGTTTGATGCAGCTCTTCATCCTACTCTATCCTGTGCAAGCTTCTTCACCTCCCAGTACCTACTGCAACCTGCATGCTTCTGAATCTGATTAGTGTATTCATCTCTTGGTCTCCCTCTACGATTTTTACCCTCCACGCTGCCCTCCAATACTAAATTGGTGATCTCTTGATGCCTCAGAACATGTCCTGCTAACCGGTCCCTTATTTTTGTCAAGTTGTGCCACAAACTCCTCTTCTCCCCAATTCTACTCAATACTTCATCATCAGTTATGTGATCTACCCATCTCATCTTCAGCATTCTTCTGTAGCACCACATTTCGAAAGCTTCTATTCTCTTCTTGTCCAAACTAGTGATCGTCCATGTTTCACTTCCATACATGGCTACACTCCATACAAATACTTCCAGAAACGACTTCCTGACACTTAAATCTATACTCGATGTTAACAAATTTCTCTTCTTCAGAAATGCTTTCCTTGCCATTGCCAGTCTACCTTTTATATATTCTCTACTTCGACTATTATCAGTTATTCGCTCGCCAAATAGCAAAACTCCTTTACTACTTTAAATGTCTCATTTTCTAATCCAATTCCCTCAGCATCACCCAACTTAATTCGACTACATTCCATTATCCTCGTTTTGCTTTTGTTCATGTTCATCTTATACGCTCCTTTCAAGACACTGCCCATTCCATTCAACTGTTCTTGCAAGTCCTTTGCTGTCTCTGACAGAATTACAATGTCATCGGCGAACCTCAAAGTTTTTATTTATTCTCCATGGATATTAATGCCTACTCCGAACTTTTCTTTTGTTTCCATTACTGCTTGCTAAATATACAGATTGAATAGCATCGGGGAGAGCCTAGAACCCTGTCTCACTCCCTTCCCAACCACTGCTTCCCTTTCATGTCCCTCGACTCTTATAACTGTCGTCTTGTTTCTGTACAAATTGTAAATAGCCCTTCGCTCCCTGTATTTTACCCCCGCCACCTTCAGAATTTGAAAGAGAGTTTCCAGCCAACATTGTCAAAATCTTTCTCTAAGTCTACAAATGCTAGAAACGTAGGTTTGCCTTTCCTTAATCTTCCTTCTAAGATAAGTTGTAAGGTCAGTATTGCCTCACGTGTTCCAACATTTCTACAGAATCCAAACTGATCTTCCCCGAGGTCGGCTTCTACCAGTTTTTCCATTCGTCTGTAAAGAATTCGTGTTAGTATTTTGCAGCTGTGACTTATTAAACTGATAGTTCGGTAATTCTCACATCTGTCAACACCTGCTTTCTATGGGATTGGAATTATTACATTCTTCTTGAAGTCTGAGGGTATTTTTCTTGTCTCATACATCTTGCTCACCAGATGGTAGAGTTTTGTCAGGACTGGCTCTCCCAAAGCCGTCAGTAGTTCTAATGGAATGTTGTCTACTCTGGGGGCCTTGTTTCCACTCAGGTCTTTCAGTGCTCTGTCAAATTCTTCACGCAGTGTCATATCTCCCATTTCATCTTCATCTACATCCTCTTCCATTTCCATAATATTGTCCTCAAGTACATCGCCCTTGTATAGACCCTCTATATACTCCTTCCACCTTACTGCTTTCCCTTCTTTGCTTAGAACTGGGTTTCCATCAACGCTCTTGACATTCAAATAAGTGGCTCTCTTTTCTCCAAAGTTCTCTTTAATTTTCCTGTAGGCAATATCTATCTTACCCCTCGTGAGATAAGCCTCTACATCCTTACATTTGTCCTCTAGCCATCCCTGCTTAGCCATTTGCACTTCCTGTCGATCTCATTTTTGAGACGTTTGTATTCCTCTTTGCCTGCTTCATATTCTGCATTTTTGTACTTCTCCTTTCATCAATTAAGTTCAGTATCTCTTCTGTTATCCAAGGATTTCTACTAGCTCTCGTCTTTTTACCTACTTGATCCTCTGCTGCCTTCACTATTTCATCCTCAAAGCTACCTATTCTTCCTCTACTGTATTTCTTTCCCCAGTCATTTCAATTGTTCCCTTATGCTCTCCCTGAAACTCTGTACAATCTCCGATTCTTTCAGTTTATCCAGGTCCCATCTCCTTAAATTCCTACCTTTTTTTGCAGTTTCTTGTGTTTTAATCTACAGTTCGTAGATTGTGGTCAGAGTCCACATCTACCCCTGGAAATGTCTTACAATTTAATACCCGGTTCCTAAATCTCTTGTCTTACCATTATATAATCTATCTGAAACGTTCTAGTATTTCCAGGAGTTATTTTAATTAAAATGTAGATGGGGTTTGACAGCTGGGCGTAGCGCTCTCGCCAGCATTACGATGTATTGGGCACACAATAAGGCCATCCTTCGTTGTGGTGGCCAGACGTTGGTAACCGTATCTCGACAACGAGTATGTTGTAGAGTGGACTCCCGCCTTTCTTTCGGCAACCCACATTACATCCAAGTTGTGCAGGCAACCTGCTACCTTACAGATGACATTCGAGGGCTGGCACGGTTCACAGGCCCACCAGATGGCGAGTGAAGCACCAGCAGAAGTGGTTGATATCACAGACCCCTTTCCTACCCCGGCCACATGACAGGAAGCAAGATTGGCTGTGTTCTGGCGCCGACGGCTGTAATTAGGGCGGGACGTGAGTACACTCTGAGTGGCCTAGGACTTGACCATGTTTTCGCCATACTGGAACCTTAAAGTTGTCAGTCCTATCAGGACATGTAATTTTTAGCGTAGTACTTTATGTAACTATTAGCTAGTAACGTTTTCCAACAATGTTTGCTTTCGTTCTAGAGGCCTTTTGCTTCAGATTATACCGGGTGATCAAAAAGTCAGTATAAATTTGAAAACAATAAATCACGGAATAGTGTAGATAGAGAGGTACAAATTGACACATATGCTTGGAATGACATGGGGTAAGACAAAGCAAAGATGATGTTCTTTACAGGAAATGCTCAATATGTCCACCATTATTCCTCACCAATAGCTGTAGTCGAGGAATAATTTTGTGAACAGCACTGTAAAGCATGTCCGGAGTTATGGTGAGTCATTGGCGTCGGATGTTGTCTTTCAGCATCCCTAGAGATGTCTGTCGATCACGATACAATTGCGACTTCAGGTAACCCTAAAGCCAATAATCGCACGGACTGAGGTCTGGGGACTTGGGAGGCCAAGCATGACAAAAGTGGCGGCTGAGCACACGATCATCACCAAACGACGCGCATCTGTCGGACATTTTGTAAACTTTTTTTTTTGTTCTAATAAAACCCCATGTCATTCCAAGCATGTGTGTCAATTTTTACCTCTCTATCTACATTATTCCGTGGTTTATTAAGTTTTCAAATTTATACTGACTTTTTGATCACCCAGTATGTATGTTAATACTCTCTTGTCACCAGCTGCGTTGAACTTAGAAAATATCGCTGACTTGTCATATTTCTGTGTTTGTCTCAATTTTAGTTTTGCTCAATTTTTCTCATTGTTAACTTTGACTCTAATTCGATCTTTCGAGACTTCGTTTCTGTACTAAGTGTACCAAGAAAACATGTCCCAAGAACATTTAATTCAGAACTCTGGGATTGGAGGTTGTGTTGGAATTCTGGGATGGGATTACCCTAGAAGAGTTTGTAGGTGGAAGAGTTGGATAAATGGCAGAGACCCTCCGCCAGGTAGTCACTGGAATACATAACAACAATGGTGGAACCTTTGTCTGCAGGTAGAATGATCAGGTCAGGATTTGTTTTGAGGCTGTGTATGGCTATTCTTTCTTCTGCTGAAATGTTGGTGTTCCGAGGAAGGGACCTGGAGAAGGATGATGAGGCCAAGTTAGAGGGAAGGAATTCCTGGAAGGTGACCAGTGGGTGGTTAGGTGGAAGGAGGCAAGGATCACGGTATGGATGGTGGTATGAAATGGAAGAGGCTGGGTTCAGTGTTGGAATTAGGCGGGCTTCGGTTGGAGAGATTGACGGCAAAGCTTTTTCCATTGTAGGAATTGGGAGAAGGAGAGTAAGTCTTAGACAAGTCCAATTGGACACTTTGCTGATGACATGCGCGTATCAAAAATGGAATTGTTCTAGTTTAATGAAATTAATGTGTGATCAGTTTCGAAAATAACTATAAATAGTTTGATACTGAATTTTGTACAGTTATGTAAAGATATATTTACTGTACTCAGGGGCCTAAAGGTGATGTAATGTAACATTGAAATCAATTAAAAATAAAATCAGATCTATGAATATAGTTGGAAGCATCACGCTTACTACATAAAGATCATCTACTCTATATCAAATGCAATGTCTCCTCACAATAATGGGTTCAATGTTAATGACCCGGTAGAGCTTTTCCATTGGAATCAATTTCATGCACTCTGTTACAATCAGCTGTGACTCATTTACTGCAGCATCCAACTTCTTTTCACATGCAAAGACATTCCACACTTGATCTGTGTGATCAGCAGCAGACGATGTCAGTGCTGCACAGTATCTGTGGTGAACGGGGGGGGGTTGATCTGCTATTCTGTTATTCTGCACAACGGATTAATCTGAGATGTACCCTTCACCCTGTGGCTACTGCAAGATGCAATTTCCACCCCCACACTACTACAGAAGTCAGACAGACGCTCCTAACGTTCTAAAGAGAAATGCCTGAAAAACTTTCAGCAATAAATATCTTCTGGAGTCGTCCGCTGTAAGGAAATGACACAAAAATTCACAACGTTTCTTACGTAACTGGTGGGATACTTGGGTACTGGAGTAGTGCTAGTTAGTGTAAGGAAAACGTGAAACTAACGAAAATTATTATTTATTTTTGCAAAAATTCTGAGAAATCACAATGGCACTTTTAGTTATGAACAGAACAAGTTATTTCTGGGTTCTTTTTGGAATGTGAAGTTACCTCTTAAGGATAGGATTCGCTAATGAAATTTCTATACAAAGTTTTTGTTATTGACTTGGCAGAATGGCTGAGAGCTGCACCTACTCAACTTGAATAATTATCTGTTAGAATGTTGCTAGGTACGGTCGAGGCTGTCGCGTGTGAAATGCAGTGAAGTGTACTGTTGTGGAGGAAATATGGGGCTCGCAAGAGCTGTAGCGCACAATACCATAAGCTGTGATGACTGCCGTCTGCGCCGCTCGCTGCTGACAAATAAGATAACTCTCATTCTATCTGGATTGACCTTCGCCAATCAAACTCTACCTGCGCCTTGATGAAGTCAAGGATTCCTATTCGCCACCGAGCAAGGTGGCGCAGTGGTAAGACACTGGACTCGCATTCGGGAGGACGACGGTTCAGTCCCGCGTCCGGCCATCCTGATTTAGGTTTTCCGTGATTTCCCTAAATCACTCCAGGCAAATGCCGGGATGGTTCCTCTGAAAGGGCACGGCCGACTTCCTTCCCCATCCTTCCCTATTCCGATGAGACCGATGACCACGCTGTCTGGTCTCCTTCCCCAAAACCAACCAACCAACCTATTCGCCTTAGTCTAACTATTGGCATGGTACACTGGTCAGATAACCAGTCCACTGCGATGGCACTCAAAAATTCGATCGCAGGCGTTTAACTATAACTCTGTCCGTTCACACTGCACAATGAGTGTGTTGGCCAACACAGTGAACAACGCTTAATCACAAGGACTCAATACAGATACTTCGATTCGCTCTCGACAGAGGTGCTCTCCCAGTGAAGTACTGAGGAGAGACTTGTTCCGTGCTCCAAGAGCGACAACGGAACAGCGCCTCTCCACACCAGACGTCAAGGGGTATATCTTTTGGTCTCTTCCATTACTCCTTCAGCTCAAGGCGTCAGAAATATCGTCTGCCAATCAGCATTGCCCTTCTGAAACGGGAGAATGACGTTTCGTTTATGGCGACCAATCCGGAAATCTGTAGTATCGGCGTTTGGTGTTTGCTACCTCGCTGTGAAAATCTCTGAAACTGCGTGCTATGTGTAAAGAATGCATAGGTTGGATGCTCCCACACAATGTAGCGGAATTTGCTTTTAAGCCGAACATGGGGTCGTTCCCCCTTTCACTCGGGCACATGCTGTCCGCTCCACGGGCGGCCGAGGTTGACTCGTCCTCTGAAGGGACTGGCCTCCCGGTGTGTAGTCTGCCTCTCTCGAACTAAAAGCTCCTGTGACCGTCGTGTCTGGAATGTATGTGTGTACGCCAGCCTCGAATATTTCAACCCCGGTGCACACTTGTTATTTGCATATCGTTTACATGAATTCATACAACACTGACTTTATCTTATCGAGTTCGGGTTCGAATGAAGCGTCTTGATGTGTGGAATATGATTGTGAGGGCGGAATATGTAAGCAATGAAGGTCAGGAGACCATGACGTCTTACAAGTAAGAATCGGCGTTCATGGTTGTACCCTTAGCCATAAACTCTGTGTAGAAGAAAATGGTGGCCATGACCTTTGCTGCTCATAACTCAATGTTCTGCCTCGGAGGTGAGCGGGCATATCCCCATTCCATAGAAGCACTCTTTATTGCAGGTGTGAAATGACGGACTTGTGTCTCGTCATCCTTTGCGCCGGTGTGTGCGGGAGTCAGTGATGGCGAAAGCCAGCTCTAGCTCATTTTCCAGTACTGCAGACGATCTCTGACGAAAAATGGCCACTGCCTGTTGCGATGCACATCTGCTGAGGAATGTCCGTGACAGTCACTCTGTGACTGCTGAGAATCAGTTTCTGTACATTGTCGTCTGTGGTTGATGTCGATGTAAGCTTATCATATTTTTTTGGGGCGCAACCAAGGACAAATTTTTTGGAAATATTTGGAACTCTTAAATGTGTACTGAAACATTGTACTTTATTTATTCAGTTGTATATTTCACCAGACATGACTTCACACCATCAGAGTTACTGTTACCGGTACCAGCAGTATAAGAGAACAACTTTTCTTCGCTTTTGTATTTTGTCATGCACTGAAAAAGGTACTGAGTCAAAATCTGAGCAATTACACCTGACATTTAATCGGAATTTAAAGCTTTAACTTGAATCCCCTCTCCGTGACTGACATTAGAGCAAATTTTATTTCACTTATGTTACAGCTATCGATCGCTACTCTTATGAAGGGTAATTAATGAAGATATGCAAATATTTTAATATGTTATTCTTCAAGCAAAACGAAAGAAAAAAGTTCATATAATAATAGGTCCGCGATTGTTTAGTTACGACTAATAAAAGATTTTGCATGAAATTTAGCAACTTCGCTAATATGAAGCCATCGCAAAACTGTACGAGGTTAAAATAAAGCATGATTTCCATTTATTTTGTTGTTATTGATCTGGTGAATCTAATAAAACATGCCCCAGTCGTGTATCTGCAGTTGTTTTGCAGAACATCAAGAGAAGCAAAGATTATTATAGAAGTAAATTTGTTTCCATTAAGAATGTAGAAACATTTGTCATTGTTGGTAACCGTTAGTAAGTTGTTTTAGTCTTTTTCTAACCTTGAAACGAGTTAGTTTTCTGTACTGTTCTGTGAAAGAACATAATAACAATGTATTTAAGTGGAACCACATAGTAACTATTGTAGTTTGTAGATTATTTACGAAATAGGGGTGCCTTTCAAATTTACGAAAGAGGAATACGCCGATATGGCGTTTATTTACGAAAAATATGATGGTAATGCTACGGCTGTAGTTAACGAAAATCGCGTACGCTATCCAACTAGGAAGATTCCGGATCCACGAACCATTAGCGGAATATTTCGAATGTTACGGCAGACAGGTTCTTTGCCTAGCGTTCACAATCAGTATGAGCGCTCGATACGTTAAGATGATGATGAGGATATTATGGATGCTGTTCAACGCAGCCCGGGTACCAGTATACGACGTATCTCTCAACGATTCGGCGTTTCACAATCTAAGGTATGGTGTACACTGAAGTATAATAATCTGTATCCTTACCATAAACAAAAAGTGCATCATTTACTTCCGTGAGATCCTGCCCTTCACTTGGAGTTGTGCAACTGGTTAAATACTAATCGGCGGTTAAGCAAATACATTCTATTTACTGGTGAGGGACAGCTTACTCGAGATGGTAGTGAAGTGGAAACGTGAAGGGACACGTACTGCACAAAAGCGTACAGGCCGACCTCGTCAGTTGATTGACAGAGACCGCCGGCAGTTGAAGAGGGTCGTAATGTGTGATAGGCAGACATCTATCCAGACCATCACACAGGGATTTCAAATTGCATCAGGAGCCACTGCAAGTACTATCACAGTTAGTCGGGAGCTGAAAAAACTGGATTTCATGGTCGAGCAGCTGCTCGTAAGCCACACACAACGCCGGTAAATGCCAAACGACACCTCGCTTGGTGTAAGGAGCGTAAACATTGGACGATTGAACAGTGAAAAAACGTTGTGTGGGATGACGAATCACGGTATACAATGTGGCGGTCCGATGGCAGTGTGTGGGTATGGCGAATACTAGGTGAATGTCATCTGGCAGCGTGTGTAGTGCCAACAGTAACATTCGGAGGCGGTGGTGTTATGATGTGGTCGTGTTTTTCATGGCACTATCACAGCACAGACGTACATTGATGTTTTAAGCACCTTCTTGCTTCCCACTGTTGAAGAGCAATTCGGGGTTGGCGGCTGCATCTTTCAACACGATCGAGCACCTGTTCATAATGCACGGCCTGTGGCGGACTGGTTACACGCCAATAACTTCCCTGTAGGTGACTAGCCTGCACAGACTCCTGACCTAAATCCTACAGAACACCTTTGGGCTGTTTCGGAACGCCGACTTCATGCCAGGCCTCACCGACCGACATCCATACCTCTCCTCAGTGAAGCACTCTGTGAAGAATGGGCTGCCATTCCCCGAGAAACCTTCCAGCACCTGACTGAACGTATGCCTGGGAGAGAGGAAGCTGTCATCAAGGCTAAGGGCCGGCAGTTTTGGCCGAGCGGTTCTAGGCGCTTCAGTACGGAACCGAGCTGCTGCTACAGTCGCAGGTACGAATCCTGCCTCGGGAATGGATGTGTGTGATGTCCTTAGGTTAGTTAGGTTTAAGTACTTCTAAGTGAAGGGGACTTATGACCTCAGATGTTAAATCCCATAGTGCTCAGAGCCATTTGAACAATTTCAAGGCTAAGGATGCCCAACACCATATTGAATTCCAGCATTACCGATGGAGGGCGCCACGAACTTGTAAGTAGTTTTCAGCCAGGTGTCCGGATACTTTTGATCACATAGTGTATTTTTCACTAGCCATGACTTACACCACAAAAATTACTGTCATCGTTATCAACGGTATAAAAGACGAACTTATCTTCGCCTTTGTATTTTTTCGTGCACTGAAAAAGATACTGAGTCAAAATTTGAGCAGTTTCATCTGACACTTCATCACAATTTAAAAGTTTAACTTGAAATCACTCCTCCAGACTGAAATATCTTACAGGGGTCGCTACTGGTATAAAATTCATGGTTTCCATAGAATGCAACACATTACAAATATATACGAGCATGTGTTGTAATAACATTAACAATAACTGCCTCAGTTTGGTTCTGTTGTTGTTGTTGTTGTGGTCTTCAGTCCTGAGACTGGTTTGATGCAGCTCTCCATGCTACTCTATCCTGTGCAAACTTTTTCATCTCCCAGTACCTACTGCAACCTACATCCTTCTGAATCTGCTTAGTGTATTCATCTCTTGGTCTCCCTATACGATTTTTACCCTCCACGCTGCCCTCCAATACTAAATTGGTGATCCCTTGATGCCTCAGAACATGTCCTACCAACCGATACCTTCTTCTAGTCAACTTGTGCCACAAACTCCTCTTCTCCCCAAATCTATTCAATACCTCCTCATTAGTTATGTGATCTACCCATCTAATCTTCAGCATTCTTCTGTAGCACCACATTTCTTGTCCAAACTGTTTATCGTCCATGTTTCACTTCCATACAGGGTTACACTCCATACAAATAATTTCATAAACGACTTCCTGACACTTAAATCTATACTGGATGTTAACAAATTTCTCTTCTTCAGAAACGCTTTCCTTGCCAATGCCAGCCTACATTTTATATCCTCTCTACTTCGACCATCATCAGTTATTTTGCTCCCCAAATAGCAAAACTCCTTTACTACTTTAAGTGCCTCATTTCCTAATCTAAATCCCTCAGCATCACCCGACTTAATTAGACTACATTCCATTATCCTTGTTTTGCTTTTGTTGATGTTCATCTTATATCCTCCTTTCAGGACACTGTCCATTCCATTCAACTGCTCGTCCAAGTCCTTTGCTGTCCCTGACAGAATTACAATGTCATCGGCGAACCTCAAAGTTTTTATTTCTTCTCCATGAATTTTAATACCTACTCCGAATTTTTCTTTTGTTTCCTTCACTGCTTGCTCAATATACAGATTGAACAACATCGGGGAGAGGCTACAACCCTGTCTTACTCCCTTCCCAACCACTGCTTCCCTTTCATGTCCCTCGACTCTTATAACTGCCATCTGGTTTCTGTACAAATTGTAAATAGCCTTTCGCTCCCTGTATTTTACCCCTGCCACCTTTAGAATTTGAAAGAGAGTATTCCAGTCAACATTGTCAAAAGCTTTCTCTAAGTCTACAAATGCTAGAAACGTAGGTTTGCCTTTCCTTAATCTTTCTTCTAAGATAAGTCGTAAGGTCAGTATTGCCTCACGTATTCCAGTGTTTCTACGGAATCCAAACTGATCTTCCCCGAGGTTGGCTTCTACTAGTTTTTCCATTCGTCTGTAAAGAATTCGTGTAGTATTTTGCAGCTGTGACTTATTAAGCTGATAGTTCGGTAATTTTCACATCTGTCAACACCTGCTTTCTTTGGGATTGGAATTATTATATTCTTCTTGAAGTCTGAGGGTATTTCGCCTGTTTCATACTTCTTGCTCACCAGATGGTGGAGTTTTGTCAGGACTGGCTCTCCCACGGCCGTCAGTAGTTCCAATGGAATATTGTCTACTCCGGGGGCCTTGTTTCGACTCAGGTCTTTCAGTGCTCTGTCAAACTCTTCACGCAGTATCGTATCTCCCATTTCATCTTCATCTACATCCTCTTCCATTTCCATAATATTGTCCTCAAGTACATCGCCCTTGTATAGACCCTCTATATACTCCTTCCACCTTTCTGCTTTCCCTTCTTTGCTTAGAACTGGGTTTCCATCTGAGCTCTTGATATTCATACAAGTCGTTCTCTTATCTCCAAAGGTCTCTTTAATTTTCCTGTAGGCGGTATCTATCTTACCCCTAGTGAGATAGGCCTCTACATCCTTACATTTGTCCTCTAGCCATCCCTGCTTAGCCATTTTGCACTTCCTGTCGATCTCATTTTTGAGACGTTTGTATTCCTTTTTGCCTGTTTCACTTACTGCATTTTTATATTTTCTCCTTTCATCAATTAAATTCAATATTTCTTCTGTTACCCAAGGATTTCTACTAGCCCTCGTCTTTTTACCTACTTGATCCTCTGCTGCCTTCACTACTTCATCCCTCAAAGCTACCCATTCTTCTTCTACTGTATTTATTTCCCCCATTTCTGTCAATTGCTCCCTTATGCTCTCCCTGAATCTCTGTACAACCTCTGGTTCTTTTAGTTTATCCAGGTCCCATCTTCTTAAATTCCCACCTTTTTGCAGTTTCTTCAGTTTTAATCTACAGGTCATAACCAATAGATTGTGGTCAGAGTCCACGTCTGCTCCTGGAAATGTCTTACAATTTAAAACCTGGTTCCTAAATCTCTGTCTTACCATTATATAATCTATCTGATACCTTTTAGTATCTCCAGGGTTCTTCCATGTATACAACCTTCTTTCATGATTCTTAAACCAAGTGTTAGTTATGATTATGTTGTGCTCTGTGCAAAATTCTACCAGGCGGCTTCCTCTTTCATTTCTGTCCCCCAATCCATATTCACCTACTATGTTCCCTTCTCTCCCTTTTCCTACACCCATGACTATTAAATTTTCGTCTCCCTTCACAATCTGAATAATTTCTTTTATTTCATCATACATTTCTTCAATTTCTTCATCATCTGCAGAGCTAGTTGGCATATAAACTTGTACTACTGTAGTAGGCATAGGCTTTGTGTCGATCTTGGCCACAATAATGCGTCCACTATGCTGTTTGTAGTAGCTTACCCACATTCCTATTTTCCTATTCATTATTAAACCTACTCCTGCATTCCCCCTATTTGATTTTGTGTTTATAACCCTGTAGTCACCTGACCAGAAGTCTTGTTCCTCCTGCCACCGAACTTCACTAATTCCCACTATATCTAACTTCAACCTATCCATTTCCCTTTTTAAATTTTCTAACCTACCTGCCCGATTAAGGGATCTGACATTCCACGCTCCGATCCGTAGAACGCCAGTTTTCTTTCTCCTGATAACGACATCCTCTTGAGTAGTCCCCGCCCGGAGATCCGAATGGAGGACTATTTTACCTCCGGAATATTTTACCCAAGAGGACGCCATCATCATGTAATCATACAGTAAAGCTGCATGCCCTCAGGAAAAATTACGGCTGTAGTTTCCCCTTGCTTTCAGCCGTTCGCAGTACCAGCACAGCAAGGCCATTTTGGTTATTGTTACAAGGCCAGATCAGTCAATCATCCAGACTGTTGCCCTTGCAACTACTGAAAAGGCTGCTGCCCCTCTTCAGGAACCACACGTTTGTCTGGCCTCTCAACAGATACCCCTCCGTTGTGGTTGCACCTACGGTACGGCTATCTGTATCGCTGAGGCACGCAAGCCTCCCCACCAACGGCAAGGTCCATGGTTCATGGGGGGGGGGGGGGGGAGTTTGGTTCTAGCAAATGCAAATTTTGAGTCGTATAATTTTTTAACCAGTTTAGATGTGCAGTCTGATGTTTTGAAACTGAGGTCGTATCTAGGAGTCTCGTGTGAAAATGTAATCTCTTTAACAGCAAACTCCCGGTCACTGTGAGTCCCATCCTTGTCTTTAAAAAAATCTGTTGAGTGAAGTAGTAGCATTGATAGTAAGTACTCCCATGCTTATTTGGTTTCACATGGTCTTTAATATTACGCTTTCCTTCACGCGCAACAGAAAGTCCTCCAGTACACAGGGTGCAATGAACACGTTCATTGTTACTGTCATTACACAACTTAAAAAATTTGAATTTTTGTTGCAGGTTAACATTTAAAAAAAACACTTCCTTCTCCCCAGCGCTAAACGATGAACCAAAAAACGAATAGAGATAATATGATCAGAAACTTATAGAAAAGGTACTCCACGCACGAGAACAACATAAACATATTTTCCCTGTTGTTCTGCCCAAATGACGAAGTGAAAAGTTGAGGTGAAAACGTAGCCGCTAGGGATAGCGGTTATCCGTTAAACAACCGGTTTTCGGTTATATCGTTTTTTTTCCACCCCAGGTTAACTGACTGTTACAACCGCTCAAAATAACCGGCTTCTGAAATATCAGATTTTCAGTTTTTTATTCACGTTATTTCCTATAATAAACAAAGTTTCAAACATTTGGACTCTCTCAGTTTAAAGATACATAGAATCAAAATATAAAATAGGCAAATGAAAGAAAACACAATCCGTTCATCGACTGCTGCTTTTCTTGAAACAGGATAAGAGGTTGAATCCTACAAAAAGTTGGTACTACTCTCCGACTGATTCTAATTTTTTGAAACTCTGCTCAGAAATCATACTGTAATCGGGGACCATACCATTTTGGCATTACTAATAGTGCTAAAGGGTGAAAACCGAGGTTGAAGAACTCTGTTTTTCACGTCAAATTTTCCATTCTGAAGGGCTACGAGCAGATAACGGCATAATACCTGTATGCAGATAGACACACCAGATCAACTTCTGTCTATTTTTGTTGTGTACTATGAACAAATTATTGTTAAGTTTTTAATTTAGTGCCCTTACCATAATTCCATTCCTCTCTCATTGTTTCATAGAAATGGGCAGACAAATCTTTAATCTTTTAAAGCAAACGAAGCCATTGCACTTGATTGCTAGTAAATATATTTCCAGGCTAAGATTGGCGCTATTGTGCAACGCAATGGGTGTCCAGGGACGACTGGAGAATCGACCGTACAGACCAGGCGAGGGCAAGTAGTGCACGCTAAACGTACACGCGTAACTTTAAGTCACGACACCGGGTAACGGCGACTTTATTGTCCCAACAGTGTTGTAAAAATTTTTATGCCACGCGTTTGTTGTCTTTACTGTTGGCATTGTTATTAAAACAGCACTGATCGCTTTTCCCATTTCCTACACTAACGCAATATTTTAAACCAGTGCAAATTTTACGAATAAAAATTACTCTTTTTTCAGATAGGATTTGTTTGAAAACGAAAAATGTTAGCACTGTTGCTATGACTAATTGATATTTTGGTTTTTTACTGTTATTTGTAAAAAGTAAAACAACCTGTTATAACAGCGCCGGCCGCGGTGGTCTAGCGGTTCTAGGCGCGCAGTCCGGAATCGCGCGACTGCTACGGTCGCAGGTTCGAATCCTGCCTCGGGCATGGATGTGTGTGATGTCCTTAGGTTAGTTAGGTTTAAGTAGTTCTAAGTTCTAGGGGACTGATGACCACAGTAGTTAAGTCCCATAGTGCTCAGAGCCATTTGAACCATTTTTTTGTTATAACAGCAACCAAAGAAATATCGAAAAATACATTCAGAACTACAATACTGGTGTCGGTTTTCCCCATCTCCAGTAACCACATCTCCCCATCGCTTGTGACACTTGCTCCATGGCCGCAGGAGAATCTTTAAAAACGCGATGCCGAGTATCTAGTTCTAAAATTTATAAAGTCCTCCCCAGCTGTAAAATTTTCAAACCCTAGACATATTTGCAACGCCGGACATTACACCAGACAGAATAAAAAATCCAGGACTGTCCTGGCTAATACTGGACATATGGTAAGCCTATCTCGGTGGCCTTCGTTCTCGACCGTGTGGCCTTGGTCAAATCGTTGGCACCGTTTCAGTAGGGCCCGACGCGACATTGTATTTGGTCCGTATACTGCTAGAATCTCACAACGAATTACCACGTTTACTTGGGGCTCGTAAAAGCGGATTTCGTAAACAGATTTCTCGATACCGCTCCTGGGTGGTCACGTAAATACTTCAAAATCGATTCTGGAATCCTCTTTTGATTACCGATTTTCCAGTTCCGCAATCGATTTCCACTCCCATGTAAACGCAGCCGGTTTTGAAACGTGGTTGGGCCGACAGGTTTCATCTTCTTTTTTAAAAAATCTGGTTAATGCGGACGGAGTGGCTTTTTGTACAGTGAAGGATATGTAGAAATATTAGACTAAAGCTGTTCACACCTCGTTGAACTGAAGAGAAGTAGCGACTGTGCTGACTAAATCGTAAACTGTATCAGTTGTTTTCTAGGCACCGTATTTAACTAGGCTGGCAAATCCACTTCTGACTTGTGTAAACACGGCATTGAAAAACAGTTTCCGAAATTCGGTTTTCGTCTTTCGGATGATGTGTCGCGTGTAAACGTAGTGAATCTGAGTGCAATTTAGACGTTTTGCCCACAAGATTCGTACTGACACGCCTATTTCGGCTTTGGAGTACGTTTCCATTTCGCTCGCATGTTGTGATACACACGTTATCTAAACGGCAGCAGAACTAAATCTCTTAACCCTCCTTTCCTCGAGCGATAAGTCCTGACACACAGTTGTCATGCGCAACATAAACGGTGTATTTACACAGGTGTCATCCGCAACATAAACGGTGTATTTGGACACGTTCAACAGTGTGTAGGAATGTTAAGAGCGTTTTATTTAAACCTAAGTATAATACACTTAACACACAAATATAATAAGGCATATACTATGTGATAAATACTTTTGGCAACGGTTCGTAAATTAAAAAAAAATGCCGGTGACCACAAAAGTAAAGGTTTCTCGAGGTCGAGAGCGCTTATGTTCATTTTAAAGTACTACAAAAACCGCTATTCTCCACGAGAAATGTTCTCGAAAATTACTTTTTCTTAAATAGCTCCACTAACTCTCCGATAGATGCCAACTTGTCATTCTCTCTACAAACACCTCTTTCAGGGATACTACAAACCTCAAATACACTCCTGGAAATTGAAATAAGAACACCGTGAATTCATTGTTCCAGCAAGGGGAAACTTTATTGACACATTCCTGGGGTCAGATACATCACATGATCACACTGACAGAACCACAGGCACATAGACACAGGCAACAGAGCATGCACAATGTCGGCACTAGTACAGTGGATATCCACCTTTCGCAGCAATGCTGGCTGCTATTCTCCCATGGAGACGATCGTAGAGATGCTGGATGTAGTCCTGTGGAACGGCTTGCCATGCCATTTCCACCTGGCGCCTCAGTTGGACCAGCGTTCGTGCTGGACGTGCAGACCGCGTGAGATGACGCTTCATCCAGTCCCAAACATGCTCAATGGGGGACAGATCCGGAGATCTTGCTGGCCAGGGTAGTTGACGTACACCTTCTAGAGCACGTTGGGTGACACGGGATACATGCGGACGTGCTTTGTCCTGTTGGAACAGCAAGTTCTCTTGCCGGTCTAGGAATGGTAGAACGATGGGTTCGATGATGGTTTGGATGTACCGTGCACTATTCAGTGTCCCCTCGACGATCACCAGTGGTGTACGGCCAGTGTAGGAGATCGCTCCCCACACCATGATGCCGGGTGTTGGCCCTGTGTGCCTCGGTCGTATGCAGTCCTGATTGTGGCGCTCACCTGCATGGCGCCAAACACGCATACGACCATCATTGGCACCAAGGCAGAAGCGACTCTCATCGCTGAAGACGACATGTCTCCATTCGTCCCTCCATTCACACCTGTCGCGACACCACTGGAGGCGGGCTGCACGATGTTGGGGCGTGAGCGGAAGACGGCCTAACGGTGTGCGGGACCGTAGCCCAGCTTCATGGAGACGGTTGCGAATGGTCCTCGCCGATACCCCAGGAGCAACAGTGTCCCTAATTTGCTGGGAAGTGGCGGTGCGGTCCCCTACGGCACTGCGTAGGATCCTACGGTCTTGGCGTGCAACCGTGCGTCGCTGCGGTCCGGTCCCAGGTCGACGGGCACGTGCACCTTCCGCCGACCACTGGCGACAACATCGATGTACTGTGGAGACCTCACGCCCAACGTGTTGAGCAATTCGGCGGTACGTCCACCCGGCCTCCCGCATGCCCACTATACGCCCTCGCTCAAAGTCCGTCAACTGCACATACGGTTCACGTCCACGCTGTCGCGGCATGCAACCAGTGTTAAAGACTGCGATGGAGCTCCGTATGCCACGGCAAACTGGCTGACACTGACGGCGGCGGTGCACAAATGCTGCGCAGCTAGCGCCATTCGACGGCCAACACCGCGGTTCCTGGTGTGTCCGCTGTGCCGTGCGTGTGATCATTGCTTGTACAGCCCTCTCGCAGTGTCCGGAGCAAGTATGGTGGGTCTGACACACCAGTGTCAATGTGTTCTTTTTTCCATTTCCAGGAGTGTATCTCATGTGCAACCTGCGTCACTTTTCAGTCATGCATAAATAGCATGATACATGTTCACTGCCCTTTGAACTTACCCACAACTTCGAAAAACTCATGCTAGAAAGTCTCATAGATCCTCAGATATTACAAACCAATGAAAGCTTTTGATTTCTATAACATCTCTTTGTTTAGCATTCCTTCCCCTAGAAAACTTGCCAAGAACTTCGTTGATGTAAATATTCCTTAATGAAGTTTGTTGTAAATAATACATCTCTCTTTCCAACTAACTGCTTAGTACACAGTATCAATACTAGGAATAGGAGCAATATACATAAAGATTTAAAATCACTTGCTCTTGCCCAGAAAGGAGTCCAGTATTCAGCAACGCGTATTTTCAATAAGTTACCAGCAACCATTAAGAGTTTAATTCCAGGCAAGGCACAATTTAAACATGATTTAAAAGAGTTTTTGGTGGCCAGCTCCTTCTATTCCATCCATGAGTTTCTCAACAAGTGCAGTAGACCATTTTAATGAAAATTTATTATACTTTGATTTTTGACAATACTTGGTTGTAACAGCCAAGTAACTACCTGCTGTGTGAATGATGGATGTATGGAAAGCAGATGTAAGTCTTAATTCTGTAAATAGTGGAAGCTTAATTTTAAATCTTATACATAATCTGACTGTTCTTAACTGAGGATCACTGAACTGAATAATTTACTTTAATTTTTGACAATACTTGGTTGTAATAGCCAAGAAACTAGCAAATGTCAGAATGATGGATTTAATGAAAGCAGACATAAATATTAAACCTGTAAATATTAGAAGTTTAATTTTAATTCATGTACATAATTGTACTGTTTATTGACTGAGGATCATTAAAATTAATGAAACTCAAGTTGTTATAATTACATTTTTGTAATGTGTTTATCTGACATGTTCCACACCCGGGAGGATTCCCACTTTTATGGGTTTATGGAATGAATAATTAATGTAATCTAATCTAATTAGTACACGTTGCAATGAGAGATATTACACTTTCAGTCAAAACTGACTTTGAAATACCTGTTTCTGTCTTTGTCATACGCGCTTTATTTCTGGGTCTAGGTAAATGCCTAATAATATTACTAGATATTGTTCTAACGTTGGCAGGATATTAACTTTTCCTCCATTTAACTGTTCCATCTTTTCCTAAATGAAATACGTCCTCTTCAATAACTTATTCCTGTGAGCCACGTCCATCCTTTTCTGCCATTTCTTATACTATTTCTGAACCATGACCACGTTGATGCACAAAATCCTCGTTCTCTGAGTCAACAATATCACTTCAGCGTTTTCATTACTCTACTCTACCATTCCAGCCATACATCAGGAGCTCTGTCAAACTCTATCCTAGGTTTTTCTCTATCTTTACCTTTGCCATTTATCCTACAGGCTAAAATCTTGTAGAAACACTACGTGTTTCTGTATGAAATTTAGCCCAAATTTATCTCCCAGTCTATAAAAAAGTCTATGTAGTACCAAGGCTATGTACCCACAAACTATTATTCAGCTTAAAACTCGTATGCTAACCTTTGACTAAACAGAACCAAATTTGAGTTGAGCTAACCTTTGACTAAACAGAACCTAATTTGAATTGAACTGTAACTGGTCTGAATACAACTTCGTCAAATGCGTAACTGAAGTAAAACAATCGTTTGGCCCTAATCAAAATTTCCACGTACCTCCGTCTACCCTGCGTATTGACATGTTGCTGACTTCTCGAAAGCACAACAGCAAACAGCAAGCATGCAGCGGCTAAACTAGATTTCTATTTTTAAATAAAATTTCCAAAGAATATTCAGACTGTTGCATACCATATGGTGCAATGTAGTAATGCGTAATGATAAACCTTCTTTAAACCGTGCGATGGAGAGAGTAATTATTCCAATGAAATAAAGTGACCAGACGTCCCGATTTGGCCGGAACAGTTCCGGTTTTTTGAGTCCTGTCCCCCTGTACAGACCGGGTTCAGGCGGGACGCCTAAATGTTCCGTTTTGTACAAATAAAATCCAAGTCGCGATCATGGGATTTTTCGACACGTAACTTCTCACATTTTCTGCGTGTGAAAGTGTTTCACACTTTATTTTCATATCATATCCCAAACCTAACATACCACATTATGGAATGCGTTTACACGACCTGTCTGGCTGGCTGGCTCTGAGCACTTTGGGACTCAACATCTGTGATCATCAGTCCCCTAGAACTTAGAACTACTTAAACCTAACTAACCTAAGGACATCATACACATCCATGCCCGAGGCAGGATTCGAACCGGCGACCATAGCGGTCACGCGGTTACAGACTGTAGCGCCTAGAACCGCACGGACACACCACGACCTGTCTGCTGACGCTTTCAAGTTCGAGACCTTCCATAATACTTGCGCTGAAGTTGGTACTACTGAGCTGGATTTCCATAACGGTAGCCTTTTCGTGATTGTTTTGTTGGCGTGAGTATTGTAGCGCGTACAGATTGTAACCAGCTTTGCAACGTCCAAACGTCACTGCGTTTTCAATTACGATCTTCAAGAGAGGTAAGTAACGTATTTATAATTTAGTGTCATAAACAGTGTGGTAACTCTGCTTTTAATTAACCATCAACTACTATGGATAACGTATTTATAATTTAGTGTCATAAACAGTGTGGTAACTCTGCTTTTAATTAACCATCAACTGCTATGGATTGTCTCTCAGAGCGCAACAATTTTCTTCTATTGTGGTATATGACACACCCACGCAAATCGAAGTGGGCTCTTCCTGTTGGATGTGATGCATGGATACCACCAGAACTCTAGACTATTATTGCGCTTTTTTCCTTATTAACCGGCGACGCAAACATAGGGGTGTTTCAAGTTTAAAAGAGTGTGTATGTGTGGCATAGTAACTTCCAAACGAAAGGTCCGATTTTCATGCAGCTTTTTGACAGTTGGTTTAATGAGAATGGTTCCTAGCTATGTTCCATGAAAGTTTGTACAGTAGTTCAAATTTCACCAGCTAAATTGTAAGTAAAACAGTTTTACGCTAGCTCCTTTGATAATACGCTATATAATACGATTCATAAGAGCTACATCAAGTTACGTACTGCCAGATTGTAGAGCTTAACACGTTGCCTGCCAACTACTAGTTATCTCGTACGAACGAACTAGCCACTGGCACCCACTGCGTGCGAGTTGAATCGTAGGAAACGAGTTTATGCATAAAGCCAGATACGGAAACATTTGTAGCAAATACGTGTGATTTACAGATTCTGGGACTCAGGAACAGGAGTAGTAAGTCATCGGGACGTGGTGAAACAGGTTTTTTTATTTTCTCACTTGGAATAAAGTAAGAGAAAATTGCACACAAAATTACATACAAATACTTATTTTCAGTCGAAAAATGTATACTGTGCGTCGCTAATGGTAATGGAAACAAAGTTTTTTTAAAATTGTTAATATGTCTTAATGCATGTGTAGTGACAAGTGGTCCCTCTCGAAATATACTGAGGGCCTCACTGAGACCTTTACAGATCGTAATTACCCTCCCAACCTTGTGCAAAAACAGATCTCACATGCCTTATCTTTCCAGCCACCCAACACCTCTCAAAGCCCCACCATCCAGCCACAGAATAGCATTCCCTTCATGACTCAGTACCACCCAGGCCTGGAGCAACTGAATTGCATTCTCTGCATCTTGTCGTGTCCTGAAATGAGAAATGTCCTACCCACTATCCCTTCTACTCCTCCCATAGTGGTATTCCTCCACCCACCGACCCTAGGCAATATTCTCATCCATCCCTACATAACCCCTGCTCCCAACCCCTTGCCTCATGGCTCATGTCCCTGTAATAAATCTAGATGCAAGACCTCTCACATACATCCTCCCACCACCAACTACTCCAGTCCTGTCAGAAACATCACCTATCCCCTCAAAATCAGGGCTACCCGTGAAACCAGTCATGTGATCTACAAGCTAACGTGTAACTGCTGTGCTGCATTCTACGTGGTCATAACGAACAACAAGCTGTCTGTCGGCATGAATGGCCACTGACAAACTGTGGCCAAGAAACAACTGGACCACCCTGCTGCTGAGCACACTGCGCAACACGTCGTCCTTCATTTCAATGACTGCTTCATAGCCTGTGCCATTCTTCCCAACACCAGCTTTTCTGAACTGCACAGATGGGAACTCTCCCTTGTGAGCTTTCAAACAATAAAAATGATGTGTGGTGTGAGTGGCCCTCAACTATGTACCCTTCGACTCAGAGTTGAAATATTAAAACTTCTGGCTGGTTTCATTGTCTAGGGGATGGGATAAGTAGTTGCCGCATTACAAGCTAGATACTGCTGAGTCTAGAGTATACAATATGAATACACACTTGAATTGAATGGTCGAAGGTTCCTATCACTCAGCAACTGCGAATTAATATAGAAATTTATAAAAGAAAGATGGCAATTAAATAATATCTGCAGGTACTATTTTAACGACTTTAAATGATGAGTACGGTAGTAGAAGTACTTTTGAGAATGCGGTATATTTCTGCAAAACACTTATTGGTGTCGATATAAGTTGAATAACAGGGAAACAATAGATTCCTACTGCACTTAATTAGTTATGAACAAGAACATAGCTCACAAGATATTCACTTCTAAATGCGTGCTACGTCTTCACTGTAGAAGCCACGGAAATCTCACAAGTGCACAACTAAGAAGTCCGAAGTATTTCTATCTGCCGTGACCACACGCAACCTGCTCCACACTCCCCAAGTCTCTGGCGTGACATTCTGTCCATCGCGCCGTCACGTCCAGCACTCCCCGTGTCCTCTCCCATACTCTTCTTCCACTTCCATCCAGTCTCCCCATTCACGAGTGCTGTGACTGGCTAGAGCGCTCACGCCATGTCTTCAAACCACACACCCACACAAACATAATGAAACACATTCAAAATACTGGACTTACATTTAAATAACTTGAAATTAAATAAATATTCCTACTGCTGGACCATAAACATGCTCTAACACACATTATTAAATGTTGTTGTCGTTGTTGTTGTCTTCAGTCCTGAGACTGGTTTGATGCAGCTCTCCATGCTACTCTATCCTGTGCAAGATTCATCATCTCCCAGTACTTACTGCAACCTACATCCTTCTGAATCTGCTTAGTGTATTCATCTCTTGGTCTCCATCTACGATTTTTACCCTCCACGCTGCCCTCCAATGCTAAATTTGTGATCCATTGATGCCTCAGAACATGTCCTACCGACCGGTCCCTTCTTCTTGTCAAGCTGTGCCACAAACTCCTCTTCTCCCCAATTCTATTCAATACCTCCTCATTAGTTATGTGATTTACCCATCTAATCTTCAGCATTCTTCTGTAGCACCACATTTCGAAAGCTTCTATTCTCTTCTTGTCCAAATTATTTATCGTCCATGTTTCACTTCCATACATGGTTACACTCCATAGAAATACTTTCAGAAACGACTTACTGGCACTTAAATCTATACTCGATGTTAACAAATTTGTCTTCTTCAGAAACGCTTTCCTTGCCATTGCCAGTCTACATTTTATATCCTCTCTACTTCGACCATCATCAGATATTTTGCTCCCCAAATAGCAAAAGTCCTTTACTACTTTAAGTGTCTCATTTCCTAATCTAATTCGCTCAGCATCACCCGATTTAATTCGACTACATTCCATTACCCTCGTTTTGTTTTTGTTGATGTTCATCTTATATCCTCCTTTCAAGACACTATCCATTCCGTTCAACTGCTCTTCCAAGTCATTTGCCGTCTCTGACAGAATTACAATATCATCGGCGAACCTCAACGTTTTTGTTTCTTCTCCGTGGACTTTAATCCCTACTCCGAATTTTTCTTTTGTTCCCTTTACTGCTTGCTCAATATACAGATTGAATAACATTGGGGAGAGGCTACAACCCTGTCTCACTCCCTTCCCAACCGCTGATTCCCTTTCATGCCCCTCGACTCTTATAACTGCCATCTGGTTTCTGTACAAATTGTAAATAGCCTTTCGCTCCATGTATTTTACCCCTACCACCTTTAGAATTCGAAAGAGAGTATTTCAGACAACACTGTCAAAAACTTTCTCTAAGTCTACAAATGCTAGAAATGTAGGTTTGCTTTTCCTTAATCTATTTTCTAAGATAAGTCGTAGGGTCAGTATTGCCTCACGTGTTCCAACATTTCTGCGGAGTCCAAACTGATCTTCACCGAGGTCGGCTTCTACCAGTTTTTCCATTCGTCTGTAAATAATTCGTGTTAGTATTTTGCATGTGTGACTTATTAAACTGATAGTTTGTAATTTTCACATCTCTCAACACCTGCTTTATTAAATACATAAACAAATTAAATAAACATATATCAAAGGAATAGTAACAAAAGGTAGGCCAGTAGCCTAATGTCTCTGTGCTTTCTAAAACACAGTAAATACACTCCTGGAAATTGAAATAAGAACACCGTGAATTCATTGTCCCAGCAAGGGGAAACTTTATTGACACATTCCTGGGGTCAGATACATCACATGATCACACTGACAGAACCACAGGCACATAGACACAGGCAACAGAGCATGCACAATGTCGGCACTAGTACAGTGTATATCCACCTTTCGCAGCAATGCAGGCTACTATTCTCCCATGGAGACGATCGTAGAGATGCTGGATGTAGTCCTGTGGAACGGCTTGCCATGCCATTTCCACCTGGCGCCTCAGTTGAACCAGCGTTCGTGCTGGACGTGCAGACCGCGTGAGACGACGCTTCATCCAGTCCCAAACATGCTCAATGGGGGACAGATCCGGAGATCTTGCTGGCCAGGGTAGTTGACGTACACCTTCTAGAGCACGTTGGGTGGCACGGGATACATGCGGACGTGCTTTGTCCTGTTGGAACAGCAAGTTCTCTTGCCGGTCTAGGAATGGTAGAACGATGGGTTCGATGACGGTTTGGATGTACCGTGCACTATTCAGTGTCCCCTCGACGATCACCAGTGGTGTACGGCCAGTGTAGGAGATCGCTCCCCACACCATGATGCCGGGTGTTGGCCCTGTGTGCCTCGGTCGTATGCAGTCCTGATTGTGGCGCTCACCTGCACGGCGCCAAACACGCATACGACCATCATTGGCACCAAGGCAGAAGCGACTCTCATCGCTGAAGACGACACGTCTCCATTCGTCCCTCCATTCACGCCTGTCGCGACACCACTGGAGGCGGGCTGCACGATGTTGGGGCGTGAGCGGAAGACGGCCTAACGGTGTGTGGGACCGTAGCCCAGCTTCATGGAGACGGTTGCGAATGGTCCTCGCCGATACCCCAGGAGCAACCGTGTCCCTAATTTGCTGGGAAGTGGCGGTGCGGTCCCCTACGGCACTGCGTAGGATGTTACGGTCTTGGTGTGCATCCGTGCGTCGCTGCGGTCCGGTCCCAGGTCGACGGGCACGTGCACCTTCCGCCGACCACTGGCGACAACATCGATGTACTGTGGAGACCTCACGCCCCACGTGTTGAGCAATTCGGCGGTACGTCCACCCGGCCTCCCGCATGCCCACTATACGCCCTCGCTCAAAGTCCGTCAACTGCACATACGGTTCACGTCCACGCTGTCGCGGCATGCAACCAGTGTTAAAGACTGCGATGGAGCTCCGTATGCCACGGCAAACTGGCTGACACTGACGGCGGCGGTGCACAAATGCTGCGCAGCTAGCGCCATTCGACGGCCAACACCGCGGTTCCTGGTGTGTCCGCTGTGCCGTGCGTGTGATCATTGCTTGTACAGCCCTCTCGCAGTGTCCGGAGCAAGTATGGTGGGTCTGACACACCGGTGTCAATGTGTTCTTTTTTCCATTTCCAGGAGTGTATTTAACCAATTTCTTCATGAATAGTATATATCGGATATAAACAAAGACATAGGTGAATAAATATATTTATAAGCATGCTGCTGCTGTTTTTTCGTGTAACTGTGGAGTACTTATGGCCTGACGTGATCGATAGTAATCGGCCACTCTGACCTCCAATAACTCGTGTACTATTCAAGTTACGTGCCTGTAATTTATACCAATTTAGGTTTGCACTAATAGCTTTCTAAAGACACGGCGATCGAGAAAATCGGATAAACGGTTTAGATTTTGGAAATTCGCTGCTGGGTGTTACTTGTATAATTTATCATCAGATACTAAACTTTAAATTAATAAAGATATTGAAAATCTGATTACACCATCAGAATCGTCATGCAAGCAGTGGTAATGTACATGTTTCTTTTTGAGGTATCATGATTCATCTGGCTACTATTGATTTCTGTACGAACTGCGAAATGTCTGCCATTAAGGTTTCATGAAGTCCGCCATCTTTGGCGTTGTCGGCATGTCTCCTTCATCGACACAGCATCACCGTGGAATTCCTAGGCACACGGCTGGACCTGGGCTAACGTTTGTCACCACGTTGCCGCCGCCGAGCTGCGGCCCGTCGAGAGGCCCCAGTGCGACTACGCCAACTCCGAACACATAATATTTTCAGGGCGCCACACTCGCCCGTTATCTCACACCCTGCAATATATCCTATGTTTCTGTAACCCTCCTGGTCTCAACCTTCAATAGTCATTGTCGTTACCCATCTAGCTCCTTCCCTGTTCCCATTTCAGCACTACACAGCCGTCTGATCCACCAACGCACCCAGTCTTTTTACTTCTCTCCTTTTACACTTACCCCTCTCTCTCCTCCACCGTCCGTCTAATTTCCCGACTGCACCTAGCTGCCCCACTCTCTACCTCATCCCTGCATGCTCCCAGCAGCACTTTACCATCCCCACACCTACCCTGCTATCCCTCCCTTCCCCACTCTGTCCCAGCCTCATCCTTACCCTCACTCGGTTGCCTCTCCCACAATGCCCTGCTGCTCACTGTCTGGCTCCAGCTGCCAGAGACTGTGATCATGTGTGTGAGAGCTGCATTAGTGTGTGTGTGTGTGTGTGTGTGTGTGTGTAGTCTATTTCTGACAAAGGCCTTGTTGGCCGAAAACTTATTTGTGACAATCTTTTTGTTGTCTCTATCTGTGACTCAGCATCTCTGCTCTATGGTAAGTAGCAATTTCCTTTTTCATAATATTGTTACATTCCATCCTGTATTTTCCATTGTTTGATGTATTTAAAAAGACAGAGTAAAACTTTGCAAGATCTTCACTCATAACATTGGTCTAAACAATACTATGCTTAACAAATTGAAAAATTGTTTAAAAAGGGAAGAATGTTAACAGAGAGTTTCTATAAAACCAAGCAGCTTAAGGGGGGATGTAACGGAATATGTAAACATTTATTTTGAAAAAAATCATTACAGCCATATTTATTAATGCACAAATCTAAAATTTTGCTTGTGTAAAGCAACCGAGCTGTGTTTTGATAGAAAAATATAATCAAATATGCAGGATTAATATTTTGCCAGAAATTTTATTTTTTAATTTTTTATTGTCTTTTTTATAAAAAGCCACAACTCAAATTCTAATCATGCATTAATCTGAAAATTTTATTTTAATGTCTTGAGAAGATTATAAGAACAATGAACTATGGTTATTAATTTATGGTACAAATTGTATCATTAACAGAGTTTTTAATTTTGCACATCCAAAATTAACTTTTTTTTCTACATACAATCACCTAAAAATCAGAATGCAATATCGAGGTCTTGCATTTTTTAGTTGTACTGAGACAGAACACGTTGCAAACAGTTCCTGAAAATTTCATAGCATTAACGCATATAATTTTTCAGAAAAGGCTTCTAATATCGTAAAAAATGTAAAACAGAGAAAATGACGTTCAAAGATTTTGTTCTCATACTTCTAGATGTAATAAGCTTAATTCAATTTTAAAATCCTCCTTACTGATACTCCTCATCCTCCAGGTTTCTCTTCTCTTCGAATCTGCCTGGCCTGTATTTGCAGGTAAGACACTGATCTGTTAGCTTTCTTGACCCTGCTCTCGTCGATGGTGTAAAATGCTTCTGTTGTGAACACACCAGGATCTATACCAGCTCTCTTCAGCACTTCAATTCTTCCATTATTTCCGTTACTTTAACATAAAACTGCATCATAGACACCTATTTTGAGTACTTCAAGTTCACAGAATGTCCTTTTTTAGCATCTAATCCAAACTAAATTATTGAGGCTTTCACTTGCATATTGTGTGTTTCCGTGAAGACACTTCCTCAATAAATTAAGGTTTTCAAGAAATCTAAATGTGGGCTTACTTGCGTTCATAACAGGTTCTGGTAATGTTTACGTGAATAGGTCTCATTTCTGTTGTTGAACTTACACCAACTGTCTTTCGGACGCAGATTGTGGATTGGTGTTTGATCAGTGGATAGTTTGTGGAAAAAAATTGTTCACACAGCACGCCTCATTGCCTCCAAATTATGTATGTTTTTTCCTGATAGCTCTCCCATAAAATAACTGAAGAGAATCAGTTTCTTTCAGAGTAAGCCTGCCTTTTCCTCCTAGTGGTTTTCCATCCTCAAGTGCTTCACCTTCCTTCTCTTTCAGCAAGTGGCAAAACTTACCATCAAGCCTCTTTTGGATGTGACCAACACATTCCAACTTTTCTATTGTTGTGTGGTACGGATTTTTATCTGTTACAGCTTTGAATGAAGAGGAGCCCCATCACCGCTTTGAATGAAGAAGAGTCCCCATCACCAAGATATTTAGTATATCGAACACTTTACTGGTCCTCAGATCTGAAGAACATCCTCACAACTGCTGTAGCCTCCATGCCCCCACTTGAGCCACTATAATTTTTAGATCATGCTACTGCATATTTTTCGTGCCAAATTTTCTCACTGTCTTCATAGTTGGACATTTTCCTTATTGCATACTGGTGGCAATATTTGGACGTAATTTCTAGACCTAAAACTTTACCTGAGTCAATACCAACAACAGATGCAACTTCATACCTCGTATGACCCCTTTTTATCCAGGTCCCATCGACAGACACACACACAGGTCAGTAACACTTGTAGGAGATCGACTGTCATGAATATCTACCCCAAGAGCTGTTTCTTTTTGGTTTATTTCTACCAATTCCTCCATTGCTTTCTTCACAGAAACTTTGGCAGTTCCGCAGCATCAGACATTTGTTTATTTATTTTTTCAAACCTTGCACAAGGTGGAGGCATGTTCAGAAAACCGCGCAATTAATTACCTCCTTCCCTGCCCTGTCCAAGGCATCTCAGAGCATATGCTAACCTAAAATTACTTTCATAGGTACCAGTGTCAGTTTTTTTGGAGGAGGAAAACGAAAATTCATAGCTACACAAATTACAGATTAATTTAAAATCACAAGCTATTCCCACTCTTGTTTCTTCAACAGCAATCATGCATTCCGTATTTTTACAGCTAACACATGAACATGAAAACTTAATAGCCTGGCAGGGAAGCTCTAAATCAATAAGTCTGAATACAGTGGAATCCATATCAACATCTTTCACGCACCTGTACAATTCTCCTGTCCTAAGTTTCGATGCTGAAGCTGAGAGCCTGTGTTCTTCATTTCGAGCTGCTTCCTCTTTTTTGCTGGTAAACCGATTTTTATGAAACCACAGTCTCTTAAACACAGTTTTCCACCACCCATTATGCATAAATCTTGACTTCCACGTAAAGGTCTGCGAATTCAACCCTTCGCTGTCAAAACATAAATAAACCAGATGCAAGAAAGTTTTCAGGCAAACATATAGATGCCAGCCAGAGATATAGATGTCAGCCAAAGATATCGTAAAAGAACAGTCTTCACACACAAAAATTCCGCTGAAGCAAGCAGTTTCCGAAATGTTGGAAAAGGTGGGATTGGCCGCCAGTGCAGAGTCACTCAGTTTAACAATTTAAAGGCATTTCTAAAGCTGCTATCACGATAAAATTCACACATAACATAGATTAAACTGTGTAGATCAAGAAAATAATATTTTTGAAAAATTGATTTTTTGTACTAATAAATCCATTACATCCCTCCTTAATCAGCTGATATGTTAATGCGTTACTCAGGAAAGTGGGGTGGTCTTTCTCTCACCTCTCAGCGAGCGAACAAAGCTAAAAAAAGGTTATTCAAAATTGATATCCTTTTCGCCTTTCAGTATATACATCATATCTATTCTTGTTGTCCTTTACAATGAGGCTTCCTTCGTCTAACAGAAACAGATACAATCACAAGTCAACACAGCAGTATTGCATGTGTTCATCGCCTACCGCACTTCAACTAAAAATGTATCAGACTGCGCAGAGGTTAAGACTCAGCTATTACAAGATCAAAGACTGTTGAACAGTACCACAACTTGCTCTCTGTCTCTCTGAAAGATAACTTACAAAAATCAAAATGACATGTTCACATTGCAACGTGCAAATCAATATGAAACGCCCCTTGCATTAAGTGGGCTGCATTGCTTCTTACGGGCATTAGGGTTTGGTTGCGAATGATTCGGAACCTGAATACTGCTATGTTAATAGTCCCATTTGTGAGGGGAATTTTTTGGGTCTGGCACCAATGCCCAGGGTGTCGAATGGTCTGGAATGGAAGGAGGGTCACCTAATCTAATGTAAGGAACCGTTGTGTTCAACCCGCAAACACAACCAGCTACCTGGATAGCAGCTTTCTGCTTCTGTTAACTGAAGTGGCCAGCAGAAGAAATTTAGTAGGAGTACAATGATCGTGCTATCGTTTTTTAGAATTCACTACATGCTGGTAACAAGCAGTTGCGTATGTACTGCTTGAAAGAATTGTCTGCTACGTACATTTTTTGTCTTTTTGTCCTCATATTGAGAAACTACGTTCACTCGACAACTTCTGATCTTCTTCTCTCTTTGTGGTTGCCCATTTTCCTACTACTCCTCCATATTCTTCCCTTCTTTTCTTATTTCTGTAATTCATGCTGTTGTCGATTTCTTCTCCTGGAATGCAGGAATATTTGTTCCATTAGCCTGTTATCCATTTGCCAGAGCTTCCAAAGAATTTTTATCCTTTTTTGCCGTTACTTCTTATACTTTCTCTATATTTTCCTAGATCTCCTCCTTACCTCTAATTTTCCAACCACTTGTAGTTTGTATTGTATCCATTATTTTTATAATAATCCATCCTTCAGGTAGCTCTATTCTTTCCAGCTCATAGTTCATCGTTAAGTGTTCTGATCTTACCATTGTGGTACAATGTTTTAATTTAGTTTTACTAGATGTGTATTTCTTGCTGTAGGTATTTTTTGTCAAACAATGTGCTCTATGCATTTTATCATCCCTTGCGTGTATTGCAAACTTTTTTAGTCAATTCTGTCGTATAGTTTCTCCAACATGTTTAAATTTACTAACTTGCTCTGTTTTACTTATTTTTGCTTCTGTATATTTTGGAGTATTTTTTAAAAAATTTGCCACAATTTTGTTTTTTTATCTAGATATTTGAGACCAATTCCACTCGCTATTATTTTCTGGGAGATTTATGTAACTGCTTCTATCCTATTTTCTGAGTGAAATGCGAAATTGTCGCAAGATTCTGGAAGTTTACCATAGTTGCATTTTTATTCCTGCTCAGAGGTATTGGTTCAGTTTTGCGACTTATTTATTTCCAAAGTCCCCATTCTCACAATTTTTTTCATTTAAACTGTAAAGGTGATAACCCACCATTTTTGTCTTATTGTATTAATGTTCTTGTCTTTGAATTTAACAAGCACTCTGGTAACATGAAGCAGTTACTAACATTAACTGCCAGTGCTCATTGCGTTAAATCAATGGGGAAAGCTGAAAATCTGTACTGGATCGAGATTTGAACCCGGGTCTCCCGCGTACTATACAGATACGTTGATCACTACGCCATCCTGACACAGTGCTCAGCGCAACTGCATATACAATCCTGACAGTATCCCGTCAGACCCAAATTCTCAACTTTTCCAAATACACTCCTGGAAATTGAAATAAGAACACCGTGAATTCATTGTCCCAGGAAGGGGAAACTTTATTGACACATTCCTGGGGTCAGATACATCACATGATCACACTGACAGAACCACAGGCACATAGACACAGGCAACAGAGCATGCACAATGTCGGCACTAGTACAGTGTATATCCACCTTTCGCAGCAATGCAGGCCGCTATTCTCCCATGGAGACCATCTTAGAGATGCTGGATGTAGTCCTGTGAAACGGCTTGCCATGCCATTTCCACCTGGCGCCTCAGTTGGACCAGCGTTCGTGCTGGACGTGCAGACCGCGTGAGACGACGCTTCATCCAGTCCCAAACATGCTCAATGGGGGACAGATCCGGAGATCTTGCTGGCCAGGGTAGTTGACTTACACCTTCTAGAGCACGTTGGGTGGCACGGGATACATGCGGACGTGCATTGTCCTGTTGGAACAGCAAGTTCCCTTGCCGGTCTAGGAATGGTAGAACGATGGGTTCGATGACGGTTTGGATGTACCGTGCACTATTCAGTGTCCCCTCGACGATCACCAGTGGTGTACGGCCAGTGTAGAAGATCGCTCCCCACACCATGATGCCGGGTGTTGGCCCTGTGTGCCTCGGTCGTATGCAGTCCTGATTGTGGCGCTCACCTGCACGGCGCCAAACACGCATACGACCATCATTGGCACCAAGGCAGAAGCGACTCTCATCGCTGAAGACGACACGTCTCCATTCGTCCCTCCATTCACGCCTGTAGCGACACCACTGGAGGCGGGCTGCACGATGTTGGGGCGTGAGCGAAAGACGGCCTAACGGTGTGCGGGACCGTAGCCCAGCTTCATGGAGACGGTTGCGAATGGTCCTCGCCGATACCCCAGGAGCAACAGTGTCCCTAATTTGCTGGGAAGTGGCGGTGCGGTCCCCTACGGCACTGCGTAGGATCCTACGGTCTTGGCGTGCATCCGTGCGTCGCTGCGATCCGGTCCCAGGTCGACGGGCACGTGCACCTTCCGCCGACCACTGGCGACAACATCGATGTACTGTGGAGACCTCACGCCCCACGTGTTGAGCAATTCGGCGGTACGTCCACCCGGCCTCCCGCATGCCCACTATACGCCCTCGCTCAAAGTCCGTCAACTGCACATACGGTTCACGTCCACGCTGTCGCGGCATGCAACCAGTGTTAAAGACTGCGATGGAGCTCCGTATGCCACGGCAAACTGACCGACACTGACGGCGACGGTGCACAAATGCTGCGCAGCTAGCGCCATTCGACGGCCAACACCGCGGTTCCTGGTGTGTCCGCTGTGCCGTGCGTGTGATCATTGCTTGTACAGCCCTCTCGCAGTGTCCGGAGCAAGTATGGTGGGTCTGACACACCGGTGTCAATGTGTTCTTTTTTCCATTTCCAGGAGTGTACCACTGATGTAGTGCCCTTTCACCTTTATCCTCATTACTCAACGGCGATTCAGTCATCGACGTGCTGAGCCTCAATTATACGAGGGTGAGTCAAATGAAAACCTTAAATTTGTAAAAACAAATCGAAATTTCGCGCTGTTATCCTGTAAGCTGGTAAGCGTGCTACAAACGGCGTGCAGAATGGCCTGTAGATGGCAGCATAGTGCAGATGCACACACACCGTCGCAGTATCAGTATAAGGATGGCCACCCGACTTGCGACTTGCACCAGGGAAGTACAGCGTTCTGTTATTCGATTTTTGCGTAGTGAAGGTGTGAAATCTATTTAAATTAATCGACGAATGAAGCTTCAGTAGGTGATGCATGTCTGTCACAGCAGCAAGTCTACGAATAGAGTAATAAGTTCGCAAACGATGTGACTTCAGTGGAAGATGCTCCTCGTCCAGGTCAGGCCATTGCAGCAGTTGAAGCCAGAGTGAAGGAAAACCGCCGAGTGACACTGAATGACATTGCAGCATGTTTACAGATTAGTCACGGATCAGCACACCACATTGTGCATTACAAGCTCCAGTTTAACAAAATGTCTCAAGATGGGTGCCATGGCAGCTGACTCCTGAAATGAGAGAACGACGTGTTGATGCTTGTGAAGAACTTCTTTGGCGCTTTGAACGAGAAGGAGATGGCTTCCTTGCAAGAATCGTCACTGGGGACGAAACCTGGGTTCACTTCCACCAACCGGAAACGAAGAGAGCGAGCAAGGAATGGCGCCATTCCTCATCACCAAAACCAAAGAAGTTTCGAACAGTACCATCAGCAGGGAAGGTTCTGCTGACTCTTTTGGGACCAAAAAGGCGTCATTTTGGAGCATTACATGCCTAGAGGGACCACTGTCACCAGTGCATCATACACAGATCTCCTAAAAAATCATCTGTGGCCTGCAATCAAATCAAAGCGAGAATTTTGAGTGTCTTCCTCATCCACCGTACTCACCAGACCAAGCCCCAAGTGATTCCCATATGTTTGGACCACTCAAAGGCGCAGTGGGAGGACAGAAGTTCCGTTCTGATGAAGAGGTACGCCGCGCGGTGCACGAGTGCTTGCGCGGACTACCAAAAGAATTTTTTTCTAAAGGAATTTGTGCACTTTGTAAGCGCTAGAGGACTTGCACTGAGCGTGGGGGAGATTATGTTGAAAAGTGATACAGCTTTGTACCACTTCAGCACAATAAATAATATTTTAAAAAATATTTAAGGTTTTCATTTGACTCACCCTCGTATATGTGGTAGATTAGCTTTTTGTTCTGCCGACCGCTTCAATTTATGCATGTTAATGGTGCTTCAGTCCCATTGCTGAGGACTGAATTTCTTGGAAGAATGTGGCGGCTAGCCATTTTGAACAACTTTACTTTATGCTTTCGCCCTTCTTGGACTGGCATAATACATTTAGATCTGCGCCGACTAATTAGTCGGTCAAATGGTGAAAGCTGGGCAGCTTCAGTGAAAAAATGTGGAAAAACGAATCGCAAGTTAGTGAATAAAAGGCAGCTATGGCATTCGAGCAGTGGTCAAGGAAGACTTTATATTAATACAGATCTAAATTATTTCGCAAGTTGAAAATGGGTGGATGAAAGGCCGAAACGTATCTTTGCATAAAATAAATCTGTGACTGGTTGCCGTATTTCTTCAAGGAAATACAGTGTGGGGATAAATACTTCGTAAATGTGGTCCAAAATTTTTGTTAGTGAACTGTATTTCCTGCTGGCTTATGCGGCGGTGGGTTATGTAACATTGGGTCGAATCTTGCAGGTATCGACACTCAAGAGCCAAAGAATGTGGAACAGCTGCGAAATATTGAGTAGGGCCACCGCGAGCACGCAGAAATGCCGCAACACGACGTGGCAAGGACTATACAGAAGTTGGATTGGGAAGTGTAATGACACATTCCTATGCAGAGACATACGATATCTTAAAAGCTGCGCCAAAGATAAATTGAGAGGCATGTATATTATAATCTTTGTAAAGTTCACATTGGATTCTCTTTTGTTTGATACTCCAAGGAGCTAAGGGACACTTTCGATTGTTGCCTTGTGGAGGATGGACGTGATTTTTGGACTGTGCGGAAAGGCAGCCATATGGTTGGTAATTATGGTTTGTGCGACGAGCACAGCAAGTCTTATTGTGTTGTGAATAAAAAATAGTGAAAAGTATCGAAGTGTTACGAAAATTATTTATAGCGACGTAGCATAGTATTCCTTGGTTTCCACCGTCTTCGTGAAGTGAACCGATGCCGACTCATGATGGTACACACGGTCAACAAAGAGAAGAACATCGATGGCGACTAATGAATTAATATTGTGGCAGAAGGACTAATTCTACGTCTAAGGTGAGAACTCTGATTAAATCAACAATGACGTGGAATTTAAAATGTAAAAATGTTTTTTATTTATTTCGCCACACTGGCGACCGTGACAGGACAGTGCTGGTGGAACAAAGAGTAAGTACTTCATTGTTGTGCTACAAATGTACTTGTACTAATTACTGTTTCTCTGTTACATGACGCACATGGAAAATGACGAATAAAGTGAAACAATATTAACTGTATAAACGGATGGCACAATAACCAGAAGGAACAAGGACAAGGATTTACAAAACTAACGTAATCGTGAGTGACGCAGCTCAATCGGAATTAAGGTAGGAAAGCGCAAACGCATGCAGTGGCTGCACCTTGGCTTAGCTCCACTTAAAGCAGAACCATTTCCTGTCCATATTAAAATCCTGGTAGTGTTTGTGGCAACACACAATTACACTTTGATAATTACTTTTTTATGTTCAACAATCGCAGAATTAGAAGACGTAGTGCGCCATCTTGTAAATTTCCGACACGCATCAAATAACAATCGCGAGATATTTTTATTAATTCAACTGCGAGAGAATTTAAAGATTTAGATTAACAGTAAAGTACAGATAAAAATAATATCTTCACAATGGAATCGGAGAACTTTAATTTAACAAATGTTCATGGACACGTCATCGATTCTGACAATAGTGACGTAAATGATGACGCAATTAGTTTTTCAGCACAACATAATGTAGAAGTAAATACGATTCAATTGCACTCCACAGGGATTAACAATAATGAACCACTTGCAAATGAAACCTTGTGCACAGTCGATGAAGCATCGATTACCAGATCAGATGAAAATATTTCGCGTGAAGTCAGTGAACCTAGCCCGGTTTCGATTCAATCAGACCGTGGCAGAGAAGCAATGGCAACAAATAATGGCATAAATACAAACACACAAGCTTTGTCAGTTACGCTTGAGGCATTATATAGTCTGATGTCAAATGTGAGCGAGAAACTGGCGAATCTAGAAATAATGACAAACACAAAATTGTCAAACATGGAAATTGGGTTCCAACAGCAGTTTTCAAGTGTAAACACGCAATTTGAAAACATACACAGACATTTCGATCAACGCTTAAATAAACTCACCAATGAAATCGATCAAAAGATCGAAGACAAAGTCATCAAAACCGTCAATAGTGTATACAATGTATTGGCAAATGACTTAGAAAAGAAATTGTCAGATCTTACAACCAAACAGGAACAGGAACTGTCAGAAATAGTAGAAACACACAATCAAACACAAACCGTACAAAAAGAAATACGTGAAAACGTACAGGCTATTCAATTAAATTAAACAAGAGTACAGTCCGCATGTGAAGAAATACCTGACCAAGTTAATAAAGTTAACGAAGAAGTCGGTTTTCTGAAACAGGAGACTCGACGTATCAACGCGGACATTATCAAAATAAATGAAACTTTAGAAAACGGTAATGTAAATGAATCAATAACTGACCGGGAAACAAAACTTTTTGAAAAATTAGGTAATGAAATCAAAGTAGCCGAGGACAGAATACGTAAGGAAATTGCTGGTAGACTAAACGTTTCAAATGACTTGCCTACGTCAAGCAACAAGCAGCGCGACACTTATTCGTGCCAGATTACGATGTCAATAACGCAGAACATCACGCGCCCTGTCCGGCGTATGTGCACGCACCGGCACAGGCAAACAATGGCTATTCGCCAAACGCGGTGCTGCAACAGGCAGTAGGCGTGTCGCCTTGCATCTCGACGATTCTAGTCGATGAGAGCCTGTTGAAACATAGACAGTTTCCAGTTTTCTCCACAGAATCCAGAAAAACTCATCCAGTCGTATTTGTAAGAGCATTTAAAAATGTCTTACCAAGAAACTGGACTGAGGCACAGAAGATTAGATATGTAGTAGGCTTCCCACAAGGCGACGCACTTTTGTGGGCCACAGACATGGCTGAACAGTGCGTCACCTACGAACAATTTGAACGGGCTTTCTTGGAGAAATATTGGTCTGCTGGGGTCCAAGAAAGACTGCGCCGTGAAGTATTCAACCCACAACCGTTCAACCTCAAAAACGGCGGGTTGAGAAAGTATTTCGAAAAGTACTTGAATAAGACGCGCTATTGGAACAATCCAATACCGCACGTAGATGTTCTCAAAATTCTGAAAAACAAACTACCCGCGAACTTACGCGAAAAATTGGTAACCATACCGGAGAACGACCTTGAATACTTTCTTTCCGTGCTTGACTCAATTGATCTAATATACGAAGAGCCGAGCACAAGTAATCGGAATGAATATTCCGGAACCAATCAAAACAACGGTAACGGATATCATTTTAATGGCAGTGGACAAAACCCACACAGTTGGCATCCGTATGCGACAAGGCCAAATAATGGAACCTGGAATTACGGGAATCGGAGGAATTCGGCGACACAGAGACGTGAAGACCGAAGGTATAGTACAGATTACGGACCACGCCGGTATGGAAATGATAGAAATCACGTGAATGATTGGTCAGGCCCGCGTGATGAAAGGCGGCACACAAATGAAAATTACAATAGTTACAGTAATAGGTATGATAGACCAAGGAGGAATAGCGACGGCCGGTCGCAAGAAAATGTTGCACGCAGCGGTCCGGAAACTAATTGGCGACAGAATAACCACTCAGTACACTTTGTAGAGGTAACGGACACTACTGAAGCAACGCCGTTGTCTCCCCCGGTAAACAACAATCGGTCGTAATGAGCCCCCACCGGCCGACCGATTTGACAACAGGGGGCACAAACAAGCACACATTACATCTTAGACAATTACTTTTAAGATATGATCAGGATGCGACCGTAGAAGATGATCTATGTGAAGAAGAGATGAAAGCACCGGACAAGGTAAGTGACCTCGTGCAGGCTGTAATAACAACAAAAAGATAAGAAAGGTTACAGAATTCAACATTGGACAGGAAGTACTATTACGTACCCACGCAAAATCCTCTAAAATTAAGGCATTAAACAAAAAGTAGCAGTTGATGTATGATGGCCCTTTCATTATAATAGACAAACCTCACCCAGGATGTTATCTGTTAGGTAACACACGAACGGGCAAGGTGAAAGGGTTATACCCCCACAAGGACATCAAGGAATTTTTTCATTAAAGGTTATATGTTATTTTAGCAAAATTGAAATTGTACAACCTTGGATCACATAGTAAAATTGCTGTCATTAACCTAAGAAACTGCGAACAACTGGGGGCATATGCCAGCTGAACAACGCATAGTTAACCACACCTAATGAAACATGTGTTACTGTGAGTCTTAACACTATAAAATAAACCATACGGTACTTTTGTAGTCTACCTCAGTTATTTAAGAGAGGGGAACAAAGACAAATTAACGCGAAGGTCAGAGTTTGTTCGCTTGAGACGAGCAACAAACCACACGTCGAAGTTGCAATCCAACGCTCAGCTCATGAGCACGCGATAGCTGCATGTCAAGACGAGGTCATTGGCCGCGCTGTAGGCAGCGAGCCGGGGAGAAATCTTCCCCCCTTCCATGTCCGATCAGCTGAGCGTACACAAAGCGCAAAGGCGCATGCGCGGTCGCGTCCAGGTGTCACGTGACTATTACACGATGGTGGCTATCACGAATAATGTTCACCAGCAATGCAGAGTTTTCCCCGCACCTACAGTCCAGTCGTGGTACGTAAGCGCGCATGCGCGGAAAGTTTAAAAGTTTTGAGACCACTCTTACCATGAGACACAGAGACGAAAGTCATTCAAAAACAAGAAAGGAAAGGGTACACAAGTCTTGTAAATAGTAACTTAGAAACTTTAATTATAAGCTGGTATTACGTAATAAAAGTGAACATACAAGTACATACTGGTCGTGGACGGTATTGTAATATTATATTATACTGAGTAAAATCTTGGCTTGTACGGAAGGAGAAAGATAAAAGAAAAATAAATAAATAAATAATGCAGATATATAACCGGAAGAAAGGCTATGTACACGAGAACAGCACACAATTACATATAGGGAAAAAGCAGCAAAGAGGAAATCAAAGAGATAACGCATACATTTACATTACACAGTAGCTAGCGATTTTCAGAATGAACAACAAGGTAAACGCGGGAATTTTTGTGACTAAGGAAAAGAGTGACACAAGCTTTAAAATAGGGTAATCATAAACAGACCTATGCAGCGTGAGTAATGAACTGAATCGCTCTCAAAACAAATACCTAGGGTTTATAGAGAGAGAGACACACATTAACGTTAGGAAACACCTGAAGCACTCAGCAAACAACTTTGTAGAATATATAAGCTATACACGAGGGTACATGTACGAAAGCTAAAGTGTAAAGGAGGAAAATAGGGAATGTTGCACATTAATGGACTGTAAGGCAGTTATGTATGTAAGAAGAAATATTTAGTTGTAAGTATTATTAGTATGAGGGGACGATGTTCAGCACACCCTGAATTATTTTGGAATATTGAAGGAATGGTGCAGGGTACCGAAAAAGGGCCCCACCAGCAAAGTGTATATTATAGTGGTAGATATTTTTTTGTGTATAAACGTATGTATGAATGTGTGAAAGGCGAAAGAAGCTCTGTACATGTACGGAACTTAAACAACGTAGAAGTGTATAAGGAAAATTAAACTCTAAGACAACCTCTTATAAACATGTATACCTAACATCAAGAAACAACTTAATTAAAACCGTAAGACTCTACGAGTTTACGAGAAAATGCGAAAAACCTGATACAAAGTGCAACATTAGCGATGCTTCACTCATGTATGCAGAAGGAAGGTATGAATTACTTTACCCACTTGAAACATGAAAGGATAAATCATGTTAAAATTATATCTTTCATACATATAACGATTTACGGTCACAAAGAATGAAAATGACATGCCGCTATACGAGAAACAGGTAAGTAGTGTGATCGACGACCTGTAAGCAAAGGAATCGCCTATAAAATGAATTATGAACAAAAACGTCATAAAGAATTTCATGCTGCACTGAAGCTATGAAGGTCTGATTGTTCGTGTACATAGATTTTCATGACAACCGATGCATTAAAATGTCTATTTTTTCTCCCATGATACCACAAGACGCCTATAAGCGCACTTTAATTGAAAATGATACACGCACACAAGGGCGCGCCGCTATTGTGAAACACTGTACATATTAATAGTAGCTACACCCTGAACTTCAAGATTGTATGTTTATATGTCTATGTTAAGGTAGGAAGTTTTATTAGGGTTATGCTGCATACAAATGATTATTTCGTGCATTTTCAGATTTTATACGCAAAAAACCGTAGCATACACGTAGTCGTTGCCACTACCCTAAGTAGAAGGTAGAAAATTCACTTCCCAAGCTTCAGTGGAGCGGCTACAGCTGTATTCTCTGCATGCTGATGCATGTCGTTGCGTGTGAAGAATACGTAATGGAGGTAAACCTTAACTTATACTCGAGTTCAAGAAGGAAAACAAAGGACTTGTTCCTTCTAACAGATTAATGGAAAAAGGCGAGCGTGTGTGTCAGTAAAATCCAAGACGAAGAAGCCACTATGAGTGGTCAAAAATTTTTTCAATTTTAGTCGATAGTTTTTTCCTGTAGTTAATGTAAACAATGTATTGTATGTATTATATGTTATTCCATTGTATGTGATGTATTTTGTATTTCATGCCAAGTCCCGTGACTTACAAATTATGTGCATTGACCAGAAGTATTGAGGGGAATGAATCTCAGTACAATAGGTAAAAGGGGTTAATGCGAAGAAAAAAAAAGTGTAGTGAAAAGGAAGTTTCGATCGCAATACTCGCGGTTAAAGTGGTGTGTGTGTAGAAATTAAAATTGTGCAAAGTAGTGCTACGTTGCAAATGTCAGCGACCCTAAACAAGTGACAGCGAAAATTGAAGCTTGTATCGTCAAACGACCCATGGCGTCACAGTAGGAAAGGACAATGCCAAACAAGTTTGACATGGTACGCTTCTTACCTGGAGTTGCATCGACGGGATCGTCCTCCGCCTCGCACATAGTGTGGTGTGTTCTTCGGGGCACATATTCCAATGTACCTCGTCGTATCCAGTCTAAGTACTGGAAGGAACTACAAAAGGCACACGCATACTGAGGTTCGGAAGTGTCGACGGTACCCGTATGTCGGTGTATATTCAGTGCACTGGCGCGCGCATTCAACCAACGTCGCCAGCTAACGGACAACCAAACAATCAGGCGCGCGTATCACCCGCCCATATTCAACACGGGCTAGCGAACAAAGCTCTTCGCCCCAGAATAAACACAGAAAGCAATACAAGGACTTAATTTTCACCTCTGATGAGGAAGGAAACATTTGTATGTAACGTTGTATTCAGTGTATATTTTATTGTACAAACTTTACTACATGATGTCATTTTCTCAGTATTAACCAGAACTTTGTATATTAGGATTAAGGTTTGTAAATATTAGCATAAGTATACCAAAAAACTGACACACACTCAGAAATACCAAAGAATTCACAGTGCCATGAAAATGAGACAATAAAAATGAAGTTTGTAAATAAAAGACCCCCAAACCTATCAATTGCAAGGTCGACTACTGTATCCTGTCAATCAAATAAAATTTTCTAGTGACAGTATACAGTAGGGGGGCAGTTGTAATGACACATTCCTATGCAGAGACATACGATATCTTAAAAGCTGCGCCAAAGATAAATTGAGAGGCATGTATATTATAATCTTTGTAAAGTTCACATTGGATTCTCTTTTGTTTGATACTCCAAGGAGCTAAGGGACACTTTCGATTGTTGCCTTGTGGAGGATGGACGTGATTTTTGGACTGTGCGGAAAGGCAGCCATATGGTTGGTAATTATGGTTTGTGCGACGAGCACAGCAAGTCTTATTGTGTTGTGAATAAAAAATAGTGAAAAGTATCGAAGTGTTACGAAAATTATTTATAGCGACGTAGCATAGTATTCCTTGGTTTCCACCGTCTTCGTGAAGTGAACCGATGCCGACTCATGATGGTACACACGGTCAACAAAGAGAAGAACATCGATGGCGACTAATGAATTAATATTGTGGCAGAAGGACTAATTCTACGTCTAAGGTGAGAACTCTGATTAAATCAACAATGACGTGGAATTTAAAATGTAAAAATGTTTTTTATTTATTTCGCCACAGAAGTTATTCCACACCCATCATATTCACTAATATTGCGCCCTCAGATTTTCACCTTTTCCGCTCTCTATCGAACAACCTTCATGGAACTTCCTCTCCGGATGAAAATTCGCTCCAAATATGGCACGACGAGTTGTTTTCCTCGAAGCCACGTGGTTTCTACAATCAGGGAGTCTAAAAGCTATCCCAGCGTTGGCAGACGGTTTTAGATTGTGAAGGAGAATATATTATTGGTGGCTAAAATCTCCGTTACGTGTAACTTTAATTATGTAAAAACGCTACGAACTTATGCACCAACATAATAACTACAGTACTGCAATGCCGAGTTGTTGACGCGCTGCAAATAAACAGTGAGAATACAGGAGCGGTTGTTCCGAGTTATTTTCTGGCCCCCGAATCGCTTATCTCTTGATGTTGGCTTAACCCAAGGACGCCCAAGCCTTTTTTCCTAACTTAGATGCCTAAGGGGGGGGGGGGGGGGTTCGGCGAGCCCACAGGTATTAAATAAATTCACTGACGAAAAATTACAACTTTCAAAATGGTTTATGTATCTTAACTAAGGCATCGGTTTATAAATGTTGTTAATTGTTATAAATGTTGGGTTGAGTGAATAAAAATTGACATATTACAATACAAACTACAATGTGTTCATGTGCAATAGACTACTCTGAATCCCCAACTTCAAGGCAAGAGACACACTTCACAATTTTTTCTGAATGTGTGTTACACACATGTTGATGACACTGTCCACAATACTGTTTTGGTTTACTTAGATTGTTGTACTTCTGCTTCTATGTTTTAGCTTTTCTTACACAAATATGGCACCGACCTTTCCCTGCAGGAGGCTGACGTGCTTCTGTTGTCACTTCTTTGATTTTATTTTGTAGAATAGTCTCCATTGATTGAACAATTTGGTTAGAAAACCCTCATGCATTGGCACTTCTTTCTTCTGCCTGCAATTTCACTAGTTCCATCCCAGCTTGCAGAAGATATAGTTTCCGTTTGTTGTGTTTCTCTTCATTCCATCTTGGATGTTGCTGGATGAATATGGTGGTTGCATTGATAGCACAAATGTCGATTAGAGAGTAAAATACTCTTTGTTCCCCTCTTTTTTGTACATACGCGCCATTTGATCAATGGTATCAATTCCACCTTTAGTGGAATTAAAATATGCATTTATCTTGGTTTTATTCTTCTCTCCTCCAACAGTGCCTTTATCTTGGTGCATTGTTGACAACATCAGTAAGTTCTTACTTGGTTTCGTTGTCGCTGTGTAGGACACCAAAGTTACTGGAGGCCTACGTGTTGGGAACTGCACTAACTCACTGCAAGTTTACAAGAGAAATAACAGCTGACTGACATCAACAATCACCTCCTCTGAAAGTAAACTGATTGTTGTGAATATCAAGAATACCAACCAACAAGAAACTAACTTGCATTGTGGAGATGAGAAATACGAAATCCTACTAAGGGAAATTTTCTATAGCATGGAAGCCTAAGGGGGGGGGGGGGGGTTGTTGGACCCATAATAAGTTTATTTACTTTTTCTTTCAAAGCAGGAATTTTCTATAAAATATATTGACACTAACGTTTCATAAAATAGCCAATAAACAATAACTCAAAGGTAATATGTAGTATGAAAGTTACTTGGGCAAAAGCAGGGGACATAAAAAAATTATGGGTTCAACGAACCCCTCCCCCCCCCCCCTCCCTTAGGCGTCCTAGAGTTAAGACTGTTCGTTGCCGTGGAGGAAGCGTGTTCGTCGCATAGCAACTCTAGACCCGTCCCAGACACTGTGCCGACTACGCAGGCAAGTGGGCCAGCAGCAGAAGGGGCAGTAACCTCTCCTGGAGAAAGCGACAGAGCGCGGGAAACTGATACTTGAGTGGGACAGTTTTATGCTAGTCATTGCTTCTCTCGACGCACCATCTGGCATGCAGTATGAGTTTCAACAGCGCACAAGCAGTCGAGACTTCCATAATGTACACACGTTTTCTCAGCTATTCTTTCTTTCGAAGAGCTCACAAGAAAATCGACAATTAATGTGTACCAGTAACGTCTAATACCCTAATTCGTTAAAGAACTGAGCTCTGTTTAATGAAAAGCTAGTTTCTCACGCGTTCAATGTTTATGATATCATATCTTCTGAACTATGTCTTGTAGAGCAATGAAATTTTGCAGGTACCTTCAGTGGTGTTTGTGGCTACTGTCTGCAAAATGTGTTGCGATCAGAGTTAGTAGAAAAGAGTTAATATATCAAAACACCATTCCTGAAGTTTTACTGCATGCGAAATAGGGGAATAGTGCCACAGACACGATACATGAATTGGAGTGGCAATCATTAAAACAAAGGCGTTTCACGTTGCGACGGGATCTTCTCAAGAAATTTCAGTCACCAGTTTTCTCTTCCGATTGCAACAACATTCTGTTGGCACTAACCTACATAGGGAAAAACGATCAAGACGATAAGATAAGAGAAATCAGGGCTCGCACAGAAAAATTTAAGGGCTCGTTTTTCAGGCGCGCCGGTCGAGAGTGGAACGGTCGAGAGACAGCTTGAAGATGGTTCACTGAACCCTCTGCCAGGCACTTTATTGTGAATAGCAGAGTAATCAGACGTAGATGAAGAGTGAAAATTTAGTAACATTACATTACATTAATACTTGTTCTATAGATCATGAATACGACATTTCGATATGATGTGGAACGTGTCAGTTTAACACAATTTAATCTTCTTTTTTCCAAATTATTACTTCATATCTAATAGGTCTTCTATTGATCAGAAGGAGTTGTCATTCAGAACCGACCAACATCTTTCCTTTCATTATGTTCTGGAAGGGTCTCAGCGAGAAAAAGTTTCACAAAAGTTTCAGCTTATCTTTAAAATTTATTACAAGTCGTTAAGTGCTCTGATTCACAAATTCTGGAAGAATATAATCTGCCGCCGTTAGTTGCATTACCTCAAGAAAATACACACTTTCCGACATTAAAGTCTGATTTACTGTGTTAAACCTTCAACGTAATGCAATACCTCTTAATAAGTAGATTATGACAGTATTCTAAATTTTTAAATTCTGGGTATAATAATGTAAAATCCATAAAGATAATAAAAATGTATGCATCTCTCTCTCTCTCTGTGTGTGTGTGTGTGTGTGTGTGTGTGTGGAGGGGGGGGGGGGGTGTCGTCCATATCCCCATCCTAAAGCACTGGACGGATTTGAACCAAACTTTGTACACACGTGCCTCAACGTCAGGCAACAATCGCTGTCGGGGTAACAACCATCTATCTGTCATTGTTCAGGAGATACGAGGTGATGAACAATGACCTGCGTGAAAAATTGTGGCAGCATGCATGATGTTTAAATTTAATATTTTTGTGCTACTAACTCTATTCACAATAAATTTCACAGACAGTTACCACATATGCCACTAAATGTACCTACAAAATAGTATCACTGCATGACACATAGCTCAGAAGATGTGACGTCATAAACACTGAGATGCGTGGAAAGCTGCCACGTTGTGCCTGACAATTACATTTATTACTTCTTTGTTACTAACTCTCCTCGTAACATATTTCCCAGACAGTAACAACATATGCCGCTGAATTACCTGCACAGATACATCATTGTACGACACATAGCTGAAGAGGCATGGTGTCACAAGCACTGAGATGCAGGAAACAGTGCCGCGCCGTACATGAAGTCTTACTACGGTTATTTCTTACTACTACTCATACTGTCAAGCCAACTTAGGAAATCCCTGACACCTGGCAGCGCTTTTGACAGCTCAGATTGCGAAGAGCAATCGGCAGTAGGCAAAAACCACAGCGGTCTACATAGCTATGAAGAGGCTTTACCAAAACGCGCTGTAGACACGCTTACACATTTGTACATTATGCATATTTCGTCGTACGACTGTTTCACAATTTCAAAGTGTTTTCATGAATCAATACACAAGCAATGCTGGGTTTGTCAGCTAGTAATGAAAATATTACAGATAGTCTGGTAATGGCCGTGTAGCTGAAATACACCTACAGTTCAAATAAAAATATTCATAGTGCCGTAATTGGTTGTACACATTTATCATGCCCTTATTTATCCTTCGTTGTCAATGGAAGCCGTTAGAACCGCGCGACTGCTACGGTCGCAGGTTCGAATCCTGCCTCGGGCATGGATGTGTGTGATGTTCTTAGGTTAGTTAGGTTTAAGTAGTTGTAAGTTCTAGGGGACTGATGACCATAGCAGTTAAGTCCCATAGTGCTCAGAGCCATTTGAACCATTTTTTTTTGAAGCCGTTAGATAGGCAACCTGGACTGGAACTGTGAACCGTGCGTCGTTTTAGCCTTCAGTAATATACGCTGAAGAGCCAAAGAAACTGGTACAGGTATGGGTATTCAAATACAGAGCTATGTAAACAGGCAGAATACGGCGCTGCGGTCTGCAACGCCTGTATAATACAAATGTCTGGCGCAGTTGTTATATCGATTCCTGCTGCTACAATGGCAGGTTCTCAAGAGTTAAGTGAGTGTGAACGGGTCAAGAGCCATGGGACACGGCATCTCCGAGATAGCAATGAAGTGGGGATTTTCGCGTGACCATTTCACGAGTGTACTGTGAATGGCTCGGAGCACTGTGGGACTTAACATCTGAGGTCATGAGTCCCCTAGAACTTAGAACTACTTAAATCTAACTAACCTAAGGACATCACACACATCCATGCCCGAGACAGGAATCGAACCTGCGTCCGTAGCGGACGCGCGGTTCCATACTGAAGCGCCTAGAACCGCTCGGCCACACAAGCCGGCGTGCTGCGAATATCAGGAATCCGGTAAAACATCAAATCGGCGGCCGAACGAAGATCCCGCAGGAACGAGACCGACAACGATTGAAGAGAATCGTTCAACGTGACAGAAGTGCAACGCATCCGCAAGTTGCTGCAGATTTCAATGCTGGGCCATCAACAAGTGTCAGCATAGGAACCATTCAACGAAACATAATCGATATGGGCTTTCGGAGCCAGGTGATCAGACAGGATGCTCATGTATGTGTCACCTGTCAGTTTTATCTAGACGCATCAGGGATTCCATATCACTCCAACTGCACATGCCCCACACCATGCACAGCCTCTACCATTTTTGGCAGTCCCCTGCTGAAATGCAGGGTCCATGGATTCATGAGGTTGTCTCCATACCTGTACACGTCCATCCGTTCAATACAATTTGAAATGAGACTCGTCCGACCAGGCAACATGTGCCCAGTCATCAACAGTCCAGTGTCAATGTTGACGGGCCTAGGCCAAGTGTAAAGTTTTGTGTCATACAGTCATCGAGGCTACACGAGTGGGCCTTCGGTTCTTTGAATGGTTTGTGCGTTCACACTTGATGTCACAGCATTGAAACCTGAAACAGTTCACGGAAGGGTTACACTTCTGTCACGTTGAACGATTCTCTTCAGTCATTGCTGGTCCCGTTCCTGTGATCTTCTTCCGGCCGTAGCAATGTCAGAGATTTGATGTTTTACCGGATTCCTGATATTCATGGTGCACTCGTGAAATGGTCGTAAGTGAAAATCCCCACTTCATCGCTACCTCGGAGATGATGTGTCCAATCGCCCGTGCTCCGATTATAACAGCACGTTCAAACTCATTTAAATCTTGATAACCTGCCATTGTAGCAGCAGTACCCAACCTAACAATTGCGCTAGACACTTGTTGTCTTTTATAGGTGTTTCCAACAGGAGCGCCGTATTCTGCCTGTTTACATACCTCTGTATTTGAGTACGCACGCCTGCATCAGTTTCTTTGGGGCTTCAGTGTATGTTACTGAAGGCTAAAACGACGCATGGTTCACAGTTCCAGTCCAGGTTGCCTATCTAATGGCTTCCATTGACAACAAAGATTAAATAAGGACATTGTATTGTATTGTATGTTGACTGGGGGCCTAGAAACGATGGAGAGGATCTGTCTCCGGAGCCGCAGTGGTCCACAAGCCCACGACGACTATCGCAGTCCAGTTCACCCCTCCGCTGCCCCACACCGAACCCATGGTTATTGTGCGGTTCGGCCCCCAGTGGTCCCCCCCCCCCCCCCCCCCCCCCCCCCCCAGGGAACGTCTCACACCAGACGAGTGTAACCCCTATGTTTGTGTGGTAGAGTAATGGTGATGTACGCATACGTGGAGAACTTATTTGCGCAGCAATCGCCGACATAGTGTAGCTGAGGGGGAATAAGGGGAACCAGCCCGCATTCACTGAGGCAGATGGAAAACCGCCTAAAAACCATCCACCGACTGGCCGGCTCACCGGTCCTCGATATGAGTCTGCCGGGCAGATTCGTGCAGGGGACCAGGCGCTCCTACCCAGTCCGGAAAGCCATGCGTTAGACCGCACGGCTAACCGGGCGGGCAAATAAGGACATAATAAATGTGTATAACCAATTACGGCACTATGAATATTTTTATTTCAACTATAGGCGTATTTCAGCTATATGGCCATCAGATTACATATACATCTACATCTATACTTCGCAAGCCACCTGAGGATGTGTGGCGGAGGGTACCTTGAATACCTCTATCGGTTCTCCCTTCTATTCCAGTCTCGTATTGTTCGTGGAAAGAAAGATTGTCGGTATGCCTCTGTGTGGGCTCTAATCTCTCTGATTTTATCCTCATGGTCTCTTCGCGAGATATATGTAGGAGGGAGCAATATACTGCTTGACTCCTCTGTGAAGGTACGTTCTCGAAACTTCAACAAAAGCCCGTACCGAGCTACTGAGCGTCTCTCCTGCAGAGTCTTCCACTGGAGTTTATCTATCATCTCCGTAACGCTTTCGCGATTACTAAATGATCCTGTAACGAAGCGCGCTGCTCTCCGTTGGATCTTCTCTATCTCTTCTATCAACCCTATCTCGTACAGATCCCACACTGGTGAGCAGTATTCAAGCAGTGGGCGAACGAGTGTACTGTAACCAACTTCCTTTGTTTTTGGGCTGCATTTTTTTAGGATTCTTCCAATGAATCTCAGTCTGCCATGTGCTTTACCGACGTTTAATTTTATATGGTCATTCCATTTTAGATCACTCCTAATGCCTACTCCCAGATAATTTATGGAATTAACTGCTTCCAGTTGCTGACCTGCTATAGTGTAGCTAAGTGATAAAGGATCTTTCTTTCTATGTATTCGCAGCACATTACACTTGTCTACATTGAGATTCAATTGCCATTCCCTGTATTACGGCCCCCATCAAATAGGATTTCTCCTAGGGCTTAGGATCGACTGTGTGCAACGGCTGTTCACACGAAACCCTTCTCCGTGTCAGCCCTCCATGGCCTCGCTGGAGTATTTGCTACTACCACCAAGATCTGCAGCGACGGCGGCTCCAGGCAGGCTCACGCCCAGACACTTCTGCCCCCACTGCCGCGACCCTCCTACTCGTCAGGGCTTCGCGGCCGGCCGCAGATTATCTGTAATATTTTCAGTACTAGCCGACAAACCCAGCATTGCTTGTGTATTCATTCATGAAAACATCTTTGAAGTTGTGAAACAGTCGCACGAAGAAGTATGCATAAAGTACAGCAGCGTCGCGTGTCAACAGCGCGTTCTTGTAAATGTTTCTATGGCAAAGCCTCTTCATAGCTTTATAGACGGCTGTCGTTTTCGCCTACTACCATTTGCGCTTTGCAGTCGGAAGCTGTCAAAAGCACTGCCAGGTGTCAGGGATATCCTAAGCTGAGTCGACGGTATGAGTAGTGGTAAGGAATAGCCGTAGTAAAACTTCATGTATGACGCGGAATTGTTTCACGCATCTCAATGCTTATGACATCATGTCTCCTAAACTAAATACAATGTCATTGTCCTTACAAGGGAACCTCTCCATCGCACCACCCTCAGATTTAGTTATAAATTGGCACAGTGAATAGGCCTTGAAAAACTGAACATAAATCAATCGAGAAAACAGGAAGAAGTTGTGTGGAACTATGAAAAAAATAAGCAAAATATACAAACTGAGTAGTCCATGTGCAAGATAGGCAACAACGTAACTCTGAGCTCTGGTGCGCCGTGGTCCCGTGGTTAGCGTGAGCAGCTCCGAAACGAGAGGTCCTTGATTCAAGCCTTCCCTCGCGTGAAAAGTTTAATTTTTTATTTTCAGACAATTATCAAAGTTCAGGCACTCACACATAATCAACTTCGCTCTCCAAAATTCCAGGACATTTTCAGATTTGCTTGGACATAGGCAGGATTTGACGGTCTACACACGGAAAAATTTGAAAACGTAAAAAAACATATGTTTTGACAGAGCACAGGGAAAACTGTGCAACTGTGAAACTGTTGCATTCATTTGTTGCAGTTTATGTGACAAACTCTTACGTTTTCATCACTTTTTTGGGAGTGATTATCACATCCACAAGAAAACCTAAATCGGGCAAGGTAGAAGAATCTTTTTACCCATTCGCCAAGTGTACAAGTTAGGTGGGTCGACAACATATTCCTGTCATGTGACGCACATGCCATCACCAGTGTCGTATGGAATGAATCAGACGTGTTTTCCTGTGGAGGAATCGGTTGACCTACGACCTTGCGATCAAATGTTTTCGGTTCCCATTGGAGAGGCACGTCCTTTCGTCTACTAACCGCACGGTTTTGCGGTGCGGTCGCAAAACACAGACACTAAACTTATTACAGTGAACAGAGACGTCAACGAACTAACGGACAGATCATAACTTTGCGAAAATAAACAGAGTAAACTTTTCACCCGAAGGAAGACTTGAACCATGGACCTCTCGTTCCACAGCTGCTCACGCTAAACACGGGACCACGGCGCTCTTGACTTCAGAGTTTCCTTGATGTTGCCTATCTTGCGCATGGCCTTCTCAGTTTGTATATTTTGCCTATTTTTTTCATAGTTCCACACAACTTCTTCCTGTTTTCTCGATTGATCTGTGTTCAGTTTCTCAAGGCCTGTCCACTGTGCCAACTTATAACTAAAGCTGAGGTGGGTGCGATCGGGAGGTTTCCTTGTTAGATTCTGTCTGCAAGACGTCTTAGTTGTTGACAGTACATGTCAGCAATGATGATTACACCTCTTGGAAGCAATTCATACCCCACCACACAGCCCCTGTTCAACCAGATGCGCAACATTATCTTTTGTGGATGCGCGCAGGTCTTCATTTGAGGATGTTGCTGCTTTGCTTAGACTCTGAGGTAGGTTCGGTTGGGTTGGGTTGGGTTAGGCTAGGTAAGTATCCCTCTCTTTTCCTTATGTTACCAAAAAGACACCACTTCTCGTCACCAGTAATGGTAAGGATAGGAATGATCGGCGTTGTTCATGAGCCAATTGATGACGAGCAAGCAGAGAGGAACCTATCGCCAGCCTCTGATTTTTATGATTTTGGCCTAGAACGTGCGGTAGCTATAGAACTGATTTTTGAACCTTTCCCACTTCAAGCAAATGTCGCATCACATTTTTCAGTTCTCAAATACACTGACGTGAATCATTGTGGATTAATGTGTTTAAACGACCTTCATCAAACCTCGAAGATCTTGCTGTACGTGGAGAGTCACTAATGTCTAAAACTTCCCCCTTAAAACGAGAAAACCGTTTCCTTCCCATGCTCTATCCAATGACATTATCTCTTATCCCTACCGAGCGAGGTGGCGCAGTGGTTAGCACACTGGACTCGCATTCGGGAGGACGACGGTTCAATCCCGTCTCCGCCCATCCTGATTTAGGTTTTCCGTGATTTTCCTAAATCGTTTCAGGCAAATGCCGGGATGGTTCCTTTGAAAGGGCACGGCCGATTTCCTTCCCAATCTTTCCCTAACCCGAGCTTGCGCTCCGTCTCTAATGACCTCGTTGTCGACGGGACGTTAAACACTAACAATCACCACCATCTTATCCCTATACACGGCGCAATGGTTTCTGGCCGCCACCGCTGCTATTACCCCTCTGCTGAATTTAAACAGAAGAATACACTGGCAGTGTTCCGATTTCTCCACTTGGCAATCTATTTTCTAGGGTTCACTGCTCCACTCACTATTTCCAAATGATAAAAGACAGTATACACACTGAGAGGGTATACGTACTGTCTCAGATAACAACGGTGAACTACAAATAAGAAATGGCAATGGATAAATAAACCCATTACAACCGGAATACCAACTTACAAAACAGAAACGCTACGAAATTACGCACCAACTTAGTACTTATTAATTACTTGATATGGCTAACACGGCTCTTCAAGCAGTTTTGAAAGTATTCTGTTAGGCATACATGAGAATCGACCTAGATGTCACCATCAGGCAAACACACATTTTGCATCAATTTTCACCAAATAACAACTATAAAGACGCAACTGCAACATTCAGTGGTGGAATCCTGCGGAATGTTGAGCACTTTGCTTACCTTGGAAGTTGTCTCTCATATAACACATATAGCGCATATCAAAAGCTTTGTTACGAGGCGTGGTGCTAGGTAGATGCGTATCATGTGTAATTACGAGGGTGGTTCCAAAACCAAAAGTCCAACACATTGCGCATGCGCGACCGTTTCGGTGGCGTGATCACGTTGAAGTTCACGTCAGTTGTGAGCGAGACTTGAGAAGTGAAGGTTCTATGTGAATTTGCTAGTTTGCTTGGCTGTGTCGCGAGTATTTCAGTTTTAAAATGGAAGCTGAAAAACCAAAGCGAATTCCTATGTGGAAAGAACCCAACAAAAATTTACAACGCTTTGAGAGAGATGAGTGGAAATAGTGTAGTGGATCGTAGCACACTATCACGGTTGAAACTTACTGGCATATGGAAACTGTGTGCCCGACCGAGACTCCAACTCGGGACCGAAACCTTTTGCGGACAAGTGTTCTACTACCTGAGCTATCCAAGCACGACTCAGTAGTCGTCCTCACGGCTTCATTTCCGCCAGTACCTCGTCTCCTACCTTCCAAACTTCACAGAGGCACTTTTGCGAACCTTATGGAACTAGCACTCTTGGAAGAGCTTCTGTGAAGTTTGGAAGGTATGAGACGAGGTACTGGCAGAACTGAAGTTGTGATGACGGGTCGTGAGTCGTGCTTGGGTAGCTCAGTCGGTAGAGCACTCGCCCGCGAAAGGCGAAGGTCCCGAGTTCGAGTGTCGGTCTGGCACACAGTTTTAATCTGCCAGGATATTTCATATCAGCGCACACTCCGCTGCAGAGTGAAAATTTCATTCTGAAAACGGGTCGCAGAATATCGTCACCTTTCCGATGTACTGTAAGGATTCCGGTGGTGACAACCAAAAGGATTCTGTTATGAAATACACTCCTGGAAATGGAAAAAAGAACACATTGACACCGGTGTGTCAGACCCACCATACTTGCTCCGGACACTGCGAGAGGGCTGTACAAGCAATGATCACACGCACGGCATAGCGGACACACCAGGCAGGAACCGCGGTGTTGGCCGTCGAATGGCGCTAGCTGCACAGCATCTGTGCACCGCCGCCGTCAGTGTCAGCCAGTTTGCCGTGGCATACGGAGCTCCATCGCAGTCTTTAACACTGGTAGCATGCCGCGACAGCGTGGACGTGAACCGTATGTGCAGTTGACGGACTTTGAGCGAGGGCGTATAGTGGGCATGCGGGAGGCCGGGTGGACGTACCGCCGAATTGCTCAACACGTGGGGCGTGAGGTCTCCACAGTACATCGATGTTGTCGCCAGTGGTCGGCGGAAGGTGCACGTGCCCGTCGACTTGGGACCGGACCGCAGCGACGCACGGATGCACGCCAAGACCGTAGGATCCTACGCAGTGCCGTAGGGGACCGCGCCGCCACTTCCCAGCAAATTAGGGACACTGTTGCTCCTGGGGTATCGGCGAGGACCATTCGCAACCGTCTCCATGAAGCTGGGCTACGGTCCCGCACACCGTTAGGCCGTCTTCCGCTCACGCCCCAACATCGTGCAGCCCACCTCCAGTGGTGTCGCGACAGGCGTGAATGGAGGGACGAATGGAGACGTTTCGTCTTCAGCGATGAGAGTCGCTTCTGCCTTGGTGCCAATGATGGTCGTATGCGTGTTTGGCGCCGTGCAGGTGAGCGCCACAATCAGGACTGCATACGACCGAGGCACACAGGGCCAACACCCGGCATCATGGTGTGGGGAGCGATCTCGTACACTGGCCGTACACCACTGGTGATCGTCTAGGGGACACTGAATAGTGCACGGTACATCCAAACCGTCATCGAACCCATCGTTCTACCATTCCTAGACCGGCAAGGGAACTTGCTGTTCCAACAGGACAAAGCACGTCCGCATGTATCCCGTGCCACCCAACGTGCTCTAGAAGATGTACGTCAACTACCCTGGCCAGCAAGATCTCCGGATCTGTCCCCCATTGAGCATGTTTGGGACTGGATGAAGCGTCGTCTCACGCGGTCTGCACGTCCAGCACGAACGCTGGTCCAACTGAGGCGCCAGGTGGATATGGCATGGCAAGCCGTTCCACAGGACTACATCCAGCATCTCTACGATCGTCTCCATGGGAGAATAGCAGCCTGCATTGCTGCGAAAGGTGGATATATACTGTACTAGTGCCGACATTGTACATGCTCTGTTGCCTGTGTCTATGTGCCTGTGGTTCTGTCAGTGTGATCATGTGATGTATCTGACCCCAGGAATGTGTCAATAAAGTTTCCCCTTCCTGGGACAATGAACTCACGGTGTTCTTATTTCAATTTCCAGGAGTGTAAAATGGCACGCCAGACCATTACTCCTGGCTGTTGAACTGTATGGAGGGTGACAATCGGGTTGGTATCCCGCCACTGTCTGGAGCATCTCCAGACACTTCTGCACTTCTCACGATGCTCAGCTCGAAGCGGGACTCGACGCTGAAGACACTTCTACTGCAGTCAGATCGCAGGTCGAATGTGTCCGACACTACTGCAAACTGGATTATTGTTTCCTTGTTGACGCAGTGCAAGGCCGTGGTTAACCCATTCCTGCAAACATTGTCGAACAGTCTCATCACTTCTATTCAAATGTCGAGTGGTTCGCCAATTACTCCAACCGGCTTGTTTGAGCCCAACTATATGGCCTCTGTCACGTGCTGACATCTGTGTAAATTGATCACGTGTCTGTCTGCGAGGCGTAGTTACTGCTTAATCGAGTACACGATGTGGCCTGGTGTCGACAGGTTCAAATGGCTCTGAGCACTATGGGACTTAACATCTCAGGTCATCAGTCCCCTAGAACTTAGAACTACTTCAACCTAACTAACCTAAGGACGTCACACACATCCATGCCCGAGGCAGGATTCGAACCTGCGACCGTAGCGGTCACACGGTTCCAGACTGAAGCGCGTAGAACCGCTCGGCCACGAGGCCGGCTGTCGACAGGTCCCCTGTTTATTACCACTGCCAGCTGCGAGGTGAAATTGCGCTGCAGCGTCAATCATTCATTCATCGGCCTCCAAGTTTACAATTTTGCATTTTCCGTCGATACCAAATTTAAAAGAACGCATAATCCCCAAGACTTACGAAGTTTTACAGAAGCTCGAAATTTAGCGCGAACTTCAGTGCGAAATGGCTTTTAATAATTTCCACAACGAAACTATGTCTCGAAATCTGGTACATAACCCAAAGAGATTCAGGTTGTATGTAAAGTACACCAGTGGCAATCAATACCTTCACTGCAAGATGACAATGGTGAGATTATTGATGGCAGTGCATCTAAAGCAGAGATGATCTCAGAAATTCCTTCGCAAAAGAAACTAAATAAATACTCCAGAACTTGAATCAAGAACAAACTGCCAACATGAGTAACTTAGAAGTAGATATCTTCGGTGTAGTGAAGCGGCTTAAAACACTTAAAAAAACCAAATCTTCCGGTCCAGATTGTGTACCAGACGGGTTCCTTTCAGAGTATACTGATACAACAGCTTCATACTTAGCAATCATATACAACCGCTCGCTCACAGAAAGATCTGTATCCAGTGACTAGAAAGTTCCACGAATCGCATCAATGTCTAAGAAAGAAAATAGGGGTAATCCACCGAATTATGGACCCATATCACTAAAGTTGATTTGCAGTAGGATTTTGAAGCATATACTGTGCTCGAATATTATGAATCACCTCGAAGAAAACGATTTATTGACAAACAGCCATCAGGGATTCAGAAAATATCGTTCTTGTGAAACACAATTGACTCTTTATCCTCATGAAGTAATGAGTGCTATCGACAGGGGATGTCAAACTGATTCAATATTTTTAGATTTCCAGAAGGCTTTGAGACCATTCCTCACAAGCGATTTCTAATTAATTTACATGCCAATGGGATATCGTCTCAGTTGTATGACTGGATTCGTGGTTTCCTGTCAAAAGGTCGCAGTTTATAATAATTGACGAAATGTCATCGAGCAAAACAGAAGTAATATCTGGCGTTCTCCAAGGAAGTGTTTAGGGCCTCTACTGTTTCTGATCTATATTAACGATTTAGGAAACAGTCTGAGTGGCCCTCTTAGATTGTTTGCAGATGATGCTGTATTTACCATTACGTAAAGTTATCAGATGATCAAAACGAATTGCAAAACGATTTGGACAAGATATCTGGATGGTGCAAAAAATGGCGATTAATTCTAAATCAAAAGAGGTGTGAGTCATCCACTTGAGCACTAAAAAGAATGCTCTAAATTTCAGTTACACGATAAATTACACAAATCTAAAGGCTGCAAAGTCAACTAAATACCTGAGCATTACAATTATGGATCAATTAAATTGGAACGATCACATAGGTAATGTTGTGGCAAAAGCAAATCAAAGATTTCGATTTATCTACAGAACACCCAGAAAATGTACCAGGTCTACTAAAGGGACTGCCTACACTACGCTTCAACATCCCCTTTTGGAGTATCACTGTGTAGAGTGGGATCCGCATCAGGCAGGATTGATGGAGCACATCGAAAAGTTCAAAAAAGGACAGCTCGTTTTATGTTATCGCGAAATAGCGAAGATAGTGCCACGGGTGTGATGTAATTGGGATGGCAGTTATTAAGACAAAGGCGCTTTTCGCTGCGGTGGGACTTCTCATAAAATTTCAATCACCACCTTTCTCCACAGAATGCTAAAATATTTTGTTGATGCTTACCTACATAGGGAGAAGTGATCATCATAATACAATAAGAGAAATCAGAGTTTTGCGTGGAAAGATTTAAGTGTTCGTTTCTCCCGCACTCTGTTCAATATTGGAAAGGTAGAGATGTCGCTTAAGGTAACTTGCCAGTGAACGGCTGGAAAAACACTAAGAATGTTCATAAAGTTTATGAGGGTCTGACTACATAATGTGAACATTGAATACAAAGATATTTTAGGACAATGAAAGCGTTTTAAGGATGAAGATTTTGGTCTAAGAATAATAAGAATAGCTTTGATATAAACTTTATTATATAAACATTTATGTCGATCAGTAATTGAAAATGTTTCCTGCCAGTCTCCGTTTGAAGTCTATAGACTTATAATCTACTTTTCTTAGATGCTTAAAACTTTGTGCACACATTTATGACATTGTTATCTAAAAAGCAGACTACAATCAAATGATATCAATCAACAGTTTTTATACAATAAATACATAAATTAGACAATCAAAATTAAGGTAATTTTTTTATAATTAATAAGGGTATATTTTTCCTCCTGGTGTCTGTAGTCTACTTTTCTCCAAATGCTAGCCTGAAATATCACAAAAAATTTCAGACCTCTAGCTCAACTTTTTTTGCATAAAATAACCAGACTTCAGATTTCAGACCTCTAGCTCAACTTTTTTTGCATAAAATAACCACTCCGTCTACAGGCCACAAGTGGCCCATCTGACCGCCGTGTCATCCTCAGAGGAGGATGTGGATGGGAGGGGCATGGGGTCAGCACACCGCTCTCCTGGTCGTTATGATGGTATTCTTGACCGAAGCCGCTACTATTCGGTCGAGTAGCTCCTCAATTGGCATCACGAGGCTGAGTGCACCCCGAAAAATGTCAACAGCACATGGCGGTTGGATGGTCACCCATCCAAGTGCCGGCCACGCCCGACAGCGCTTAACTTCGGTGATCTCACGGGAACCGGTGTATCCACTGTGGCAAGGCCGGTGCCTTGCATAAAATAAACATGTCAGAAAATTTGATTCTTGGGAAATTCAGTTTAACGGTACATTTCATCTGTTACCTCTGTTGTTCTTAAAACCCTCTAGTTGCATAATGTTCTTGGTTTGTGCGTTCTTCATCTTCTCTCTTCCTTTTCTTGCTCCTCTGTGCTATTCTGGCATCTTTAGTTGCCTCAAGAACCCATTTTTCGCCTGCAGCCACTCTCAAGGAATCAATTGCCATCAGTGCTTGTCTCTTATTGAAACCGGGAGTTAGTCCCAACAACTCTAAAACATCAAATCTGCTAACTGCAATACCATTAAAGCAAATAACTGCATCTAATACACTAAATCTCATGGTATTGAAACCAACACAGATTTAGGTAGGTGTTCCCACATCACATGGTTGAAACATTCATTAACATTTTATGTCTTTCCATGTAAGCACCATGACAGTAGTTTAGTGTCACTTGAATCCCTGTATATTGGCTTAATTGCTTCCAGTACCTCAAATGGCAGGAAGTGATGGTGTGTGTAGGTCTCACCATTTGTTGTTGCTTTTTTGTATCCACACCATGTATCTACACCACTGTCGCAGAGAGCATGCTGTTGATGGTCATCCATAGAAACTTTATGGAAAAAGGTAGCCCATACTGCTTTCTTCATGGCCTCAATATTGTCTCGATTCCTTCTTATGGCTAAACCATAATAGAGCTGCATTTTGTCCACCTCTTCCTTACTAAGACGACCCTGATCACCAAGTGGTTTGCTATCACTGAGCTTTTTCCCCTTCATGTCTTTTATTAGCTTCCATAAACGTGTGCCCAACCTCTTTTGGACGTAGCTATCACACACTAACTTTTCAATTTTTACAGTTCTTCCAACACATTTGCAAACCCTTTAGAGTCTCCATCTCCAAGGTTCTTCACGTACCTTACACCATAATTCTCTTCTGACCTTTGAAATATTCTGAGAACTGCCTCTGATTCCATTCCACCACAGTACCCAGAAAAATTCTGAACACAAATATGATCCTGATTATTTTCTTTGCAATCAAGGCAGTACTTTGTCATACATTCTATGTCAATCACCTTTCCATTTTCTGAGGATTTTGCGGTGACAACACCATTCAATGACAGGTGACCACGCTTCTGCCATGTCCCATCAAAGGCTGCAGGTTTATCAGTGTCACCTTCATTGCATAACACAGTTTCTTCTACTGTTTTCTTCATTGATACAGCAATCACTTGACCAAGACTTTCAAGAAGTAACTGTGTGTACTTCTCAAATCTTGTAGGTGCAGGTAAATTCAGATGAATACCCAGTTTTAATTACCCCACAGAAATCACAAAACACTTTTAACTTACTAGCCACACTTTTCCTGCCTTCAAAATCATCGACGATTTTAATACCACCTTTTCCACAAAGCGCACACAGAGCAGCATTCTTTAGAAGCAAACATAAAGTATTCAATTCAGCAATTAGGGAAACACATTCCACTACAGTGTTTTGATCATATTTTATAGAAATGTCACTCTGGGTACTCGAAATTGTAGCTTCTGTCTTGAGGCACTTGGCACTTGGTGGAGTCAACGTAACATTCAGTTGGTTTGTGGATGTAATTACACAGTCTCTAATTTCCAACGAAGTAAACCGATACCATAAAACTTACGTTTTCCTGTTCCAAAACACTTGTTGGAGGCATAACTACTTCCGAGAATGAGACAGCGCCAATAACTCAACAACGTACAGAAGTTTGAACACAAACAACTCTCGAAAACCAGAGTTATAGAAAGGAAAACAAAGGAGCATCAGAAAGCGTGTGTGCTAACAGGGCTGCCAACTCAGAAAACGATTACGCAGTGTATCTTTTCGAAGTGGCATAATAATAATAATAATAATAATAATAATGACGTCATTTGACATCCGACCGCAGCGGAAACACGGTCGTTGCCACATACCAATATATATTTAAATTTGTTTTTAAAGACATTCCCGATGTCCAAATCGAGTCATTTAGCTCCCATTTTGTTCAAAAAACTCTAAATATTGATTTTAGATGGAAAAAAATTCGAATTTTTGAAGCGGATTCACTAGCAATTGACCTTAAATGTGGTTCGACGAACCATCTGCGAGACACTTAATTGTGAATTGCAGAGTCATCATGTACGAGGGGGAATCCAAAAATAACTGGAATTTCTTTCTAGAAATAATATACTTTATTGTTTTCAAATACAACCTTAATCTCCTTCGAAGTACTCTGCATTAGCATTAATACACTTGTCCAAACGTTCATTCCAGTGTTCGAAGCACCTTTTAAATTTGTCCTCTTTTATACCTGCTAGCACTCACATGACATCGCGTTTTAACGTCTTCCACATCCGCAAAACGCTTCCTTTTCAACTCTCTTTTCATCTTCGGGAATAGGAAGAAGTCCGAGGGTGTTAAATCTGGTGAACAGGGCGCGTGGGTCAAGGCAGTCGCCTTCGTTGAGGCCAAAAACTGACAAACGCTGAGAGCTGTGTGCGCGGGTGCGTTGTCGTGATCCAGGAACCACACGCCAGAATCCCACAAAGCCAAACGTTTTCGCGATAAACTTCTGTCTGGTTTTCAGGGACAAATTCAGAGTGTGCGATCCTTTTGATGTCAAAAAAACAGATAAACATTGTTTTCACATTCGATTTCACATGTCGAGCTTTTTTTGGTCGAGGTGAGCCAGGTGACTTCCATTGTGATGACTGTTGTTTACTTTTTGGATCGTACCCATTGCACCATGACTCATCACCTGTAATGATTTCGTTGAAAAAAATGTGAATCACCTTTGAACGCGTCCTTCATTTCGAGACAGGCTTGAATGCGATGATCTCTTTGATCTCTGGTAAGAATCTTCAGCCCAAATTTTGCTGCCAATCTTCGCATCCCCAAATCGATGGTCAAGATGCACTGAATTGAGCTCCAGGACAACCCGGACAAGTCCTCGAGATTTCGATTGTCCTGTGTCGATCTTCACTGATGAGATCAGGAATTTTGTCGATGTTGTCTTCGCTTCGAGCAGTTGAAGGTCGACTGGAATGGAGCTGATCTTCAACCACCATTTCTCCCTTTTTAAACCGAGAAAACCATTCGTACACTTGCGTTTTACCAAGAGCATGGTCTTTGTAGGCTGTCTGAATCATAGCAACAGTTTCTGCTGCGTTCTTGCCGAGCAAAAACCAAAACTTCACTGCCGCACTTCGTAAGAACTAGCCATTTCCTCGTGTCACGTCTGCACTGTACGCACACTCAAAGAACTGCGAAAGAAACCATACTTCTCACTGTTGGGTGACGCCGCGTGGAAGAGCTTCTACTACTCAGCAGAGCTCCTACTACAACCCTCTGGCGGCGCAACCTGCTACTACAAGTGCACGATGTGCAGCATTATGATTCCGGTTATTTTTGGGTTCCCCCTCGTAGATGTAGATGTATGTATATCAATTTGTGACCAGTACACCTTCGTGGTGCGTCTTTGTTTTTCTGTCCGTTAGTGCCCATCGCTCAATTATGGGTTTGATCACCTGCAGAAGATACTTGAAGCTGAAAAATATCGTCAGCGATTCCTCAGGAGAGTTTTGAAAGTGAAATGGTAAGACCGGCGTACCAGCATCGGCATCATGGAGGATACAAATACTACCGGCATGGAGGTCGTCGTCATAAAACATAAACTTTTAATGAGCTGGTCATACTACCCACATGCCCGACACTGTCTACCGAAACAAATAATGAACCCAAATCAAAAACGGATAACGAAAACAAGAAGAACAGCTCAAGTGGTACAAAGATGTTCTGAAGTTACGTTTTAAAAAATAACAAATTGACATAAGTAATTGGGGAACCACAGCATCTGGTCGTCTGGCATGGAATTGGACCGTTGACAGTGGCTGACAGTAGTTGAAACAACAGTGCTGAAGACTAAAACTGGGCAAGTGGAACCATAGGATAGAGTAAGAAAATCTCATGACAAGCAATCTACGGCAACACGTTATTGGCACTCGCAGAATGTGCCCTGACTGTAGTAGAAATTGCGATACACAACATTTTTCGACACAAGCAAACTTGACGTCCCTAACCCCACTTCCAACCTTCACACATTTACATCAGTGCTTAATTTGTAAAATTCTAAGCGCTGGAACGCATCTCTTTAACTGCCCCCCAACCCAGCCATAAAAATCACAAGTTTAGATTTTTGACAGCTGGTGATAAAAACTCAGAATGAGAAACCATTTATTACAAAATACTGTTCTTAAATTCGGATTTTGAAAACTCCTAATCAAAACAATAAAAACCACAAGAGTTAATAGAAACAACAGGTGATACTGTCTGTCAACATAGCGGTGGAACTTTGCTCCCTAGTTCTCTGCTAGATGCATATCGGCACATGTGGGTAATCGTTGTGACTATGACGTCATGTTTTCGACTGCTACCAACCTAGACGTTCAAACAGTTGCATTGCAGGTGCTCAGTGAACGACTTTCCAGTATTTTTAATAGTAAAGAATGTATGACAATGATGTTACTCCTGGCTCATTGGGGTCACGTACAATTCTGGCTTTCTGAAAAGTAAGGAAAACCAAAACATGATGCGACGTGAGGTATGTGAGTAATGTTAGTAAATACATGAAATGTCATTTGTCTTATGCTCATTCCCTAGGAGGTGCCAGAACGAAATTAAGCCCTGATTTACATCTACATCTATATCATATTCGAAAAACTCGAGTTTTATGGAATTGATGGCTTTATGCACAGCTGGGTTGAATCATACCTAACAAACAGAATGCAAAATACTGTGCTGAATAACCCAGACAATGTTGGAAAGGTACAACATTTTGGCGACTGAGGAAAAAAAAAAAAATATATATATATATATATATATATATATATATATATATATATATATATATATATCGCAAAGGGAGTCCCACAGGGATCAATTTTGGGTCCACTCCTACTCCTTACATATGTGACTGACCTTTCATTTAACTATCAACAAGCACAATTGGCACTTTTTGCAGACAATACTAGTGTTATAGCAAACCTCATTAGTGAGAGAGCAACAGAAGAGCTGGTAAATGATATTTCTCATAGAACTGTAAGTGAGCTATCTGAAAATGCACTGTCTTAATTTTGAAAAGACAGACAACATTCAGTTCAGTATAACACATACAGCCACACTAACAATTGACGTAGCACATGAGCAGGAATCAATAAATAGAGCAGAATGCTCCAAATTTTTGGGTGTACATATTGATGAAAATTTTAACTGGAGGAAGCGTATTACTGTGCGTCTCGAACAATTTAAGTTCAGCTACTTTGGCTCTTTGTATAATCACTAATCTTGGAAATGTATCAACCTCCTGATATATTTTAAATATTTTCACTCAATAATGCCTTATGGAATAATTTCCCAGAGTAACTCATCAATTAGAAACAAAATATTGATTAAACAAAACCGAGCAATAACAATAATATGTGGTGTTCACCTATGGAAGCCATGTAGGCACCTCCTAAGGAAGCTAGGCATTTTAACAGTGCCGCCATAATACATACATTCGGTAATAAAATTCGTCATAAATAATCCATCACAATATGAGATGAAGAGTGATGTCCATCCCTACAAGACTAGAGGAAAAACTGTCATTCTTAAAATGTCAGTGGCTCAAAAAGAAGTTCAGTATGCACCAACAAAAATTTTTGATCATTTGCCCAACAACATAAAATGGGTGACATGTAGCGAAGCATGTTTTAAATCTAATTTGTTTATTGTTTATTTATTTATTGTTCCGTGGGACCAAATTAAGGAGAAGTCTCTATGGTCATTGAACGAGTCAATACATGAAATTATAACACGATATTAGAAACAGATAAAATGAAATATAAAAAAACATATTCAGGTGACAAGTCGTAAGTTTAAATAAAGAAAATCAACAATGTAACACTGGAATTTGCTTAATTTTTTAGCTCTTCCAGGAGCTCCTCGACAGAATAGAAAAGTGAGCCATGAGGAAACTCTTCAGTTTCGACTTAAAAGAGTTTGGGCTACTGCTAAGATTTTTGAGTTCTTGTGGTAGCTTATTGAAAATGGATGCAGCAGAATAGTGCACTCCTTTCTGCCCAAGAGTCAAGGAAGTGCATTCCACATGCAGATTGGATTTCTGCCTAGTATTAACTGAGTGAGAACTGCTAACTCTTGGGAATAGGCTAATATTGCTAACAACAAACGACATTAAAGAAAATATATACTGTGAGGGCAATGTCAGAATTCCCAGACAATTGAATAGGGGTCGACAAGAGGTTCTCGAACTTACACCACATATAGCTCGAACAGCCCGTTTTTGAGCCCAAAATACTCTTTTTGAATCAGAAGAATTACCCCAAAAAATAATACCATATGACATAAGCGTATGAAAATATGCGAAATAGACTACCTTTCGTGTTGAAGTGCCACTTATTTCAGATTCTGTTCTAATTTTAAATAAAGCAGTATTTAGTTCCTGAACAAGATCCTGGACATGGGCTTTCCACAACAGCTTACCATCTATCCGAACGCCTAGGAACTTGAACTATTCCGTCTCGCTTATAATATGCCCAGTCTGTCTCATCAAAATATCAGTTCTTGTTGAATTGTGAGTTAGAAACTGTAAAAACTGAGTCTTACTGTGATTTAGCATCAAATTATTTTCCACAAGCCACGAACTTATTTCATGAACAACATTATTTGATACTGTTTCAATATTATACACAAGATCCTTCACAATCAAGCTGGTGTCATAAGCAAACAGAAATATTTTTGAATCACCTGTAATACTAGAAGGCATATCATTTATATAAATAAGAAACAGCACTGGCCCCAGCACCGACCCTTGGGGAACGTGCCACTTAACAGTGCCCCATTGGGACTGAACATCACTACCACTCTCAAAATTGCGGAGAATTACCTTCTGCTTTCTGTTCTTAAAGTAAGAGGCGAACCAATTGTAAGCTACTCCCCTTACTCCATAATGGTCCAACTTCTGCAGTAATATTTTGTGGTCAACACAGTCAAAAGCCTTCGTTAAATCAAAGAAAACACCTAGCGTTCGTAACCTTTTATGTAATCCGACCAAAACCTCACAGAGAAAAGAGAATATAGCATTTTCAGTTGTTAAACCATTTCGAAAACCAAACTGAACATTTGACAGCAAATTATGTGAATTTAAATGCTCCAGTAACCTTGTATATACAACCTTCACGATAACTTTAGCAAACACCGATGGCATAGAAATAGGTCTAACATTGTCAATATTATGAATGTCTCCCTTTTTATAAATTGGCTTCACTACCAAGTACTTTAATCGGTCAGGAAACCGACCACTCCTAAAGGAAAAGTTACAGATATGGCTAAGTACTGGGCTAACATACATAGAACAATACTTTCGTATTCTGCTAGATACCCCGTCATATCCATGAGAGTTCTTGGTCTTTAGTGATTTAATTATTAACTCAATCTTCCTCTTGTCAGTATCATGGAGGAGCATTTCAGGTAACAGTCTCAGAACACTTTTTTCTAAGAGCGCTATATGATTCCCTGTTGGGACTAGGTTTCTATTTAGTTCACCTGCTATATTCAGAAAGTGATTATTAAATACTGTACATATATGCAACTTATCAGTGACACGGACATTGCCACTACGCACTGATTCTATATCCTCGACCTGCCTCTGCAGACCAGCCACTTCCTTTACGACTGACCATATGGTTTTAATTTTATCCTGAGACTTAGCTATTCTATCTGCATACCACATACTTTTTGCCTTCCTAATTACATTTTTAAGCACCTTGCGTTTTGATATAATTGCCACTTTGTTCTACAAGATATTTAGTATCGTTTGCCCTGGATTCAGGGTAATTTCATGGGTAGGACTAAAAATAATATTGTGTTCTTTAATGTTAACATTAATCATGCGTACACATACTGTAAAACAACTTGTTCTGGAACATTTAGATAAAAAAGTCGTTCAAGTGATCTATGAGACATGTCCTGACTAACTATACTCTGCAGACCACTGTGAAGTGCATGGTTGAGGGTAGAACCATTGTACCAGTTATTAAGGTTTTTTGCCATTCCACTCCGTGTGAAGCACTGTAACAATGATTGTTTAAACACCTCTGTGGTTAGGGTTGCCATCCATCCTGATACATCAGGACAGTTACAGTTATGGACCTTCTTGCACTGACATCCAGAAAAGACCCAAGTTTGTCACAGTTTTGTAAAATACTGTTTCAAGCTTGGACCAAGTACTGGAGTAATAATGCCATCTGTTAGCGCAACATGTAATTGCAGCTTCAGTTAGTTTTATTTATGTCAACAATTTTATGCTGACAAGGTCGTCTCACAGAAGGCGTCGCACGCTGCATATCCTGTATCGACGATGCCAGCACCATCATTCCAGAAAATACCAGACTCATCCAGTAGTACGGGACTGGAACTATTTAAGCAGCGCCATGCGGAAGAACAATTCTCATTTTATACAGTGATCTGATACGACGATTCTTTCTAAAGGTAATACGAATAACGAGTGAATGTTAATAATGTTCGAAATGTTTACTGCGGGTTTAGAGGGCGTGAAGCATATAGTGACGTGTACTTCGACGACTAAAGTGTTATTATTGACTGTTTACAGGCTAGTAAACTTACCATAGCTTACGAAAATTCCTGAGGATGGAAAGAGAAAGTGTCACTTTTCGAATGATTACGAAATAGAGTGGTATTTTGTCAACAAAGGACGTACAGATCAGGAAGTGTTGTATGTGATTTGTAACAGTTTCATCTCAGTAACTCACGGATGTGAGGCATCATATTTTTTCTAAGAATCATACAAATAGATTCACAGTAATACTGACGTCACAGCCTGTTTCTACACTCATGATTAAAGTAGATACCCAGGAGGAATTGCTCGTTGCTGCTGCAGAACTAGCAACAACTTATAGGTTCTCAAACATCATCAATCCTTCAGTTCTCCTGACCGTACCACACAGGTGAATGCCGCAATGTATCCTGACTCCCGAGTCTCCGCAAAACAGTGTACAGCCGGGACCAAAGCTACAGTAATTGTTAAAAATATAATTGCACCATACTGCATGTCCGAGCGCATAAAACAATTTCAAGAAGTTTCATTTGACAGCTTAAGCACTGACGCATCGAACCACAAGGCTGAAACGGTCTTTCCTTTAGTTGTTCAATACTTCATTTAAACTGACGGAATCCAACAGAAGCTGTTGAAGTATGATTCGCTGAATAAAGAAACATTGGAGACAATTGCAAAGTTTTGTCCAGACACTTTAAGACAACTACAAATTCCATTAGATAAATTAATCGCTTTTTGTGGAGACATACCAGTACTAACTCTTGAGAGCTTCATCGACTGTGACCAGTGGAATGTGTTTCACCAAATTAAAGAACTAGGAAAAAACGTAGAGGGAATTGGATGCCCAGCCCATATTCTCCACAATTCTATATCAAGCGCTGCTGGGGTCTTAAATGCTGACATTGCAATAATAGTCATGAAAATATTTAATTATTTTTCAGTACACACAGTAAGGACAGAGAAGCTGCAAGATTTCTGCTTATACTTTGATATCAGTCATCAGACTCTTCTGTCTCACCCGAAATCAAGATGGCTGTCCTTAATGCCGGCCCGCAGTTGAGAGAATTGTTAAGCTTTGGATTCCACTGAAACAGTTTTTTGACGCCGAAGACAGGCCCCTAAAATAATTTCACATTTTTTCAGTAGCCCAATCAGTGAAATTTACTTCATGTGTCTCCAGTCAGACTCGGCTCTGTTTGAAAAATATGTAAAAACCACGAAGAAGAACAAAGTCTCGATAATTGAGATTAGAAATGTACTAATCGACAATCAAGATGAATTTGAATAAATTAAAGAATGAGAACCCTAACCAAGAAATAATTAATTTGATTTCGAAATCTGAGGAAGAGAGAAAGAATTTCTATACCACAGCACTTGATTACTTAGAAAAATGGGCTATTTCTTTTAGTAAATGTCAATTATTTGATTGGATGATACTATCTGAAACACCAGATAGAGTGATGATAGAAAACAGTATAATATATCTGAGCAAAAAATCGTGTGAGGATTTTAGGCTACTGTTGTTTCAGGAATATATGTATCTGAAGAGGTTCTTTTAAAAACGAAGCGTGACTCGGAAGAATCCAAAATCTAAACACTCCGTGGCAGAAAGGTGGATTTACTTTCTTACGGAAACCGAAAATCCTGAATGCAAATGCCAACTGCCAAAATTATGTATTTGTTTTCTATTTATTTGTTGTCTCTTCCCACCCACAACACTACTGTGGAAAGACTGTTTTTGCTATGTCGGCCCAGTGGACTAATGAAAGAAATCGACTGCTGTCAGAGACTGTGGAATTGAGAATCAAGAAGTTCTTTCTACTGTTGATCATTTTACTATTTATTTATTTTATTTTTATTTTTTTTTGCACCTGTATTATCATATTCATGACATTGGAATTGTTATAGTATATAATAGTATGAAATATTTCATATTTACATTATGTACAAAATCTTATCATTGGTATCAATACACCTTTATAACAAAAACATTATTGTGCTTACATACATACAGATGGAATAAAAGCTTGTGAAACCCCTTGGTCCATTTTACTAAAACTATTGAATACCAGTACTTTAGTTAACTAGGCATAGTAACATACAGCGCAAAAGCTAGGTGCATAATTACATACATACATTGGTGAAAGAAGTTTGGTTTTATCTAGGAATGATTGACAATTACGAATTTTTGTTTAGAGGGCTATGAAGCAAACCTACAGATTAGAGCAAAATTCCAGATACGGTATTCGTTAATGCTGTAGAACCTGTTGTTTATTAGTAGATTTTTGAGTTCTATTTGAATGTGTTAATGCTTGGTATTTTTTTGATGTTATCTGGCAATGCACTGTACAGAATTTTTAGTTTGTAAACAACACTTTCCTGATATATTTATTTTCTGTGAACATCCCTTTGGTAGTCATCCCTATTCCTTGTTTGATAATCATGGATTTCACTATTCAAAGCTGAAACTTGGTTTTTAATTAATCAAATGCTTTCAAATATAAGTATAGATGGTAAAGTCATGATTTTTAATTCCTTAAAGATACCTCTACATGGTGCTGTGCATGCATCATCACTTAAAGCTTTCTTTTGGAGCTTAAAAGACTGCTTTGCAAAAGAGGTATTTCCCTAGAACATTATTCCATACTGTACTTCAGTAGACTATGCATGTATGCATAATAAGCACTTAACACTGTTACAGTGCTGCAGCAATCTTTAAGCACTCTTAAAATGTAGCAGTACTTGCTTAATTTTTTGTTAAGCATTTCTACATGTTTTTCCCATCTTAGATGCTCATCCACCCATAATCGTAAAAATTTTATATGATTCTTTTGCTGAATTTGGCTATTTGATAATGTGAATTTTACATTGGTCCTATTTTTGTTCCATATATGGTTGAAGTTCATCCCTACACTTTTCTTGACATTGACAACTATATAGTTATCTTTAAACCATTCTTCTACCACTTATGCTGTTTTGTCGATTTTTTGCTACATCTCATAATCATTCTTCCCTTTTATAATGAAGCTGGCTTCATCAGCAAATAACATCGGATCACCCATTGAAAACTGTTGAGGTAGGTCATTAATAAAAATCAAGAATAAAAATGGTCCCAATACCGAGCCCTGGGGCACCCCATAATTAACTTTTTTATATCCAGAATGGTACACATTTCCATCCTGAGAAATTTGTGCTCTTTGTTCCCTATCAGTTAAATACGACTTGAACCACTCATAGTAAATACCACGGACACCATAACTATGCAGTTTTAACAGCAGTAGATTATGATTTGTTAGTTCAAACACTTTGGAAAGATCCAAAAATAGCCCACAGATCAGTTGTTTGTGCTCAACAGCTTTGTAAACCAGTCGTAGGAAACTGAAGAGAGCTGTTTGTGTAGATTTGCCTTTTCTGAAACCATTCTGTGCATTTACAAGAATCTTATTTTTGTTTAGGAAGTCTAGCAATCTGTCGTAAATTATTCTTTCAATTATTTTCGAAAATACAGATAATAATAATAGTGGTCCGAAATTTTTAATGTCAAACTTGTCACCACTTTTATAAACTGGTATTGCTGTTGACTGCTTAAGTTTACTTGGAAACACACCAGTTTGAAAGGAGTCATTGATTATGTCCACAAGTTGGGAGACAATATTATCGGTACTATATATAATAATTTTTTCAGGGATACTATCAAATCTGCAGGTCATTTTACTCTTTAGTTTGCTGATAGCTGTTTGTAGTTCTTTGGGTGTTATGGGAAGTAGATATATTGTTCTTTCATTTATTGGAGTTGTTATCTTTGTCTTTGGATTATATTTAATGGTGATCAGGTTTTGTGCTACATTAATATAATGATCATTAAATATATTCGCTATTAGAAGTGGATCATCAACAATTCCATTTCTGTGTTTTATGATGATTTTATTAGTTGCATTTCCATATTTGCCTGTATGATTATTGATAACTTTCCACATAGATTTCATTTTGTTGTTACCCTTTCTGATATATGAATGATTGTCCTTCCTTTTTGCAGCAATTATAGCTTCCCTGTGCTTTTTCCTGTAACACTTGACATATGGTTTCAAGATAGTATTTTGCTTTGCACACTTACACAGCATTCTAATGAAATAGGCTTCGTCATTTTTGTATAATATGGCATGTAGTAGTACATATGAATATGTAATAATAAAACAAACTAATGTCAATTAACTGTAGTATGCATATTAAGCACCATAATAATAAAATATGCCACAGGAATATTTCCAAGAGGTAGTGTCCATAAGTTATACTATGATGTAGTATGGTACAAACACTGTGCAATAATAATTGGATAGATCATACGGTAGCTTAACTACAAGCTGACTTGCATTGAGTTTTATAAATACATTAAAGGAAAAAAAATTGTTCATCAGCTCCTATGTTCTTCTGTATAGACACAATGTTGAGTCTTCAAGTCTTTACAGTATCTGATTTGTAAATAAAACCGCCTTGAACTGTAGATGCTCACACAGTGACTGAAATCGATGTGCTGTAATAAATGATTTCAAACTACTTATGACTGATGCTGCCATTTCTCTTCTTTACAAAACTTATTTATGGTTGGCTTGGATGATGAGAAATTTTCTTGTTTTGAAAAGGGGACACACCTGTTTTACTGCATTTGAAGAAAAATATTTTTCACATGGAATGACAATGATTATGGTTTATATTTTGTTCTGGTTGGCTAAAGGAAATTTATGTAAGTGAACTCTCATTTGTTGTTGCAAACTGTTACATTATTTTGCACATCACTGCAACAGACAGAAAATGTTTTGCATGAAATGAGATTTAACAATGCTTTGTGTTTCTGTACTTTATAGGCTTAGAGGAGGTTAACTGATAGAATATTGATTGTTTATGAGAAGTTATTAGACTATTATACTTATTTTTTGCACGTTTGGGAAGTATTGTGCTATTTGGTACAAACTGTGCACCACACTATATTAGACTTGTAAACATTTTTGGAAAAAGTAATGACATGAGAAGTACTTTGGGTTTCTGTTCTACCTGTTATAATGAAAGTTATGTATATGTTCTGGAAGTATTGGGGGCGGGGATATTAATGACAATGTAATTGTTATTTGTCTTTATCACCACAAAGATTGCTATGTTAACAGGTTTTGGGTCCAGAATGGTAAATCCATGCAGTGAATTACATATATTGTGCAGGTAGGAAGATAACTGCAAAGGCATATCACATTATGTCATCATGGTGTGAGTGATACTTGTGTCAATTTATGTTTCATCAAATTCACTGGTGTTTGAACTCTTGGTTTTCAAGAGAAATTAGTTGCACGATTTAATGCCTGTGAATTCAGGTTTCAGAAAATGTCTTCAAATATAAGTTTGACTAAAATCACCACTCCAGTGGCAGGCAAACTGAGAAACAAGGATGATTACAACATGTAGAAGTTAAATGAAACTCATTCTAATGTGAGGAAAACTATGGGATTAGACATATGTGCAAGTACTGTTATGAATGCAGAGGAGGATATAGATGCATATGGATAGATCTCTGTAAGCACATTTGGATATGCAACAAAGGAAAAGGAAGCTTGTGGTACCCTGGAAAATCTGCCTGCTGTTAAGAAAGAACAAAGCAACGCGAATGAATCTCCGGAACATTGCAGAGTTGCAGGAATATGTTACTCATACTATTGATGTAGCCAAATAACTGTAGAACATGGGAAAAAACAGTTGATGGTTTCATTGCACTCTTCCAGTAAAACATATGTAAATTTCACATCAGAAAACATCAAAGCAAAGTTGCTAAATGGAAGCGTGGAAGAATATGCCAAGGTTGACAAGGGTGGTGGTGACAGTGCCTTCTTCACAAAACATGGTAAGAAATCACTGCTGGTTTTGTCCAAAGACAAGCAAGAAAAGAAGAAAATAAAATGTTTCAGCTGCTGGAAGTGTGGCCACTATAAGTCCAACTGTCCACAGAAGCAAAAATCATCAAGGAAGGATTTCAAGGGAGCTGACAAGTCATTGTTTGTTTTGTGGGTAATTTCCAAGAAGCATTACCTATCAAATGCGCAGGCTGCAAATGACATATATCGATCGATGAAATATGTCAAACATATGGCTGCTGTGGCAGTACGTAATGACAGTGTTTAGTTCATTACGTTTGGATTCCACAGAAATGTTGGAACACGTGAGGCAATACTGACCCTACGACTTATCTTAGAAAATAGATTAAGGAAAGGCAAACCTACATGTCTAGCATTTGTAGACTTAGAGAAAGCTTTTGACAATGTTGACTGGAATACTCTCTTTCAAATTCTAAAGATGGCAGGGGTAAAATACAGGGAGCGAAAGGCTATTCACAATTTGTACAGAAACCAGATGGCAGTTAAAAGAGTCAAGGGGCATGAAAGGGAAGCAGTGGTTGGGAAGGGAGTGAGACAGCGTTGTAGCCTGCCCTGATGTTATTCAATCTGTATATTGAGCAAGCAGTAAAGGAAACAAAAGAAAAATTTGGAGTAGGTATTAAAATCCATGGAGAAGAAATAAAAACTTTGAGGTTCGCCGATGACATTGTAATTCTGTCAGAGACGGCAAAGGACTTGGAAGAGCAGTTGAACGGAATGGACAGTGTCTTGTAAGCAGGGTATAAGATGAACATCAACAAAAGCAGAACAAGGATAATGGAAAGTAGTCGAATTAAGTCGGGTGATGCTGAGGGAATTAGATTAGGAAATGAGACACTTAAAGTGGTAAAGGAGTTTTGCTGTTTGGGGAGCAAAATAACTGATGATGGTCGAAGTAGAGAGGATATAAAATGTGGACTGGCAATGGCAAGGAAAGCATTTCTGAAGAAGAGAAATTTGTTAACATCTAGTATAGGTGTAAGTGTCAGGAAGTTGTTTCTGAAAGAATTTGTATGGAGTGTAGCCATGTATGGAAGTGAAACATGGACGATAAATAGTTTAGACAAGAAGGGAATAGAAGCTTTTGAAATGTGGTGCTATAGAAGAATGCTGAAGGTTAGATGGGTAGATCACATAACTAATGAGGAGGTATTGAACAGAATTGGGGAGAAGAGGAGTTTGTAGCACAACTTGACAAGAAGAGGGGACCGGTTGGTAGAACATGTTCTGAGGCATCAAGGGATCACAAATTCAGCATTGGAGGGCAGCGTGGAGGGTAAAAATCGTAGAGGGAGACCAAGAGATGAATACACTAAACAGATTCAGAAGGACGTAGGTTGCAGTAGGTACTGAGACATGAAGAAGCTTGCGTAGGATAGAGTAGCATGGAGAGCTGCATCAAACCAGTCTCAGGACTGAAGACAACAACAACAACAAGGGAACATTGTGAAATGTTTAGCGTTGTGAATAGGAATGAGTGAAGCCACTTTAGTCTCTAGTCCTTATACTTAATTCCTTGATTGTGTAGTGTGCAGTCTTTTTTGTATTTGTGTTGGAAATATGATTTTCTACCAAATCATGATTTCAGTAATTATGTGAATTGTTGTGGAGACAGCTGTGTGAAACTTCAAGAGAAAGGTGCTGATCCTGGGTTTTCCTTTTCAATTGTACTGTGTGAGGTGTCAGAAAAGGACATTAATAAGGGAAAACACATAGTTCGATAACTGCAATTTGACCATCAAAAAGAGCTTTTTTTTTTGTTGTGTGTTGGGTAAGAGACTATACCCTACAAACAACCACTTCTGGCACTGAACTATTGAGATACAAAATTTCTGACTACCATGGATAGTTATATTGATAGACAAAAGAAAATGGTTGAAACAGACTAACTGCATACAGCCACTAAGAAATACAGGAAGGTATGACCACTAAAAAAAATGAAAGTGAACCCATATGGATCATCAGAGGCACTGAAAGAGAATCCTGGAAGTGCTTCATAGTTTTAGTATATTTTAGGGCAAGAAAACAGTAGTGCCTATCATTGAGCACTAGATCTTGTTAGTGACCAAACTGATAACAGACAGATTTAAGTCTGACAGTGGCTTGAAGAAACATTCCAATATCAATTTGTTAATAATTCTGTGGAATGTGTCTCTTTGTATGGTCTATCTGTTCACACACAGAATATAGAAAATTTGTGGAAATCTGTCAAATCATTGATTAAAAGGGAGAGCCAAACAGGAGACAGGGGTGAACTGTATCTCTTCCAGTATACATACTTCCACAGTTCGTGGTTGTGTGTGGGAAAATTGAACCTTCTGAGACTCTACCAATACTCCTCAAAGACATAGCTATGGTATAGCTGGGTTACAGGAAACAAGGTTTGCTTCCTGCAGTGTATACAACCCACAGAGTAGTCCATAAAGAAGACATGGCTGATTGGTAAAGTGAGTGAAAGTACCAGTTTCCTTTGTAATTAAAGTCAACATAGTGGACATTCATCTTTTGTCATTATTCCATGGTCTTAAATCATAATAACCTCATAGAAAATTTCAACTGCTTCTAGTATATTTGAGTTATGTGAGAAGAAATAGTTAAGTACAACCTTTGAACAATACAGAAGTTTCTCTCTTATTTGTGACAGGGACTGAAAGTAAAATATAGAACCAATTTTCTTGTACAAGCTATTTTTAAAAAGTTAGCTTAAAATTTGTGATTGCTATCAAAGGATATGTTATATATGCTTTTAGACTGAAAGAATATCATATTTATAAAGTGAAGAAATGTTTTTTTTTTTTAAGTTGCATGTTGTACTGATATAGATACTATATGCAGTCTGAGGATAATGTTGTTACAGTACAGTATAATTTAGCTGTACTTACTTAAAGTTCTACCAGGCAAGCTCAGAACAGAGAAAGTCAGCTCTTGGCTGGTGTGCCAATTGGAATGTCAACCATGTCAACTGATGTGACTGAAGTCAGGACACCAGGCAGGCACTGCCACACAACCTCTGATTGAGGAAAGCAGAAACGCGAATGCTGCTATGATGCATAACAATGCAGTTTGAAGTAACACTTAGCAACTTCAGTGGCAGAGTGCCACTGCAAGTTTCAAACACTGCAGAAAGGCCTGAGCTCAGTGACCCACAATAATTATTGAATTACTACAGTGAGGCAAGGAGCACTGGTGGGACTAATTAATGAGGGTAAATCCACTCCTACACCCAGAGGCGCTGCATCATAGGCACAGGATTGACTCTTTAAATAACAGGTTTCAGAGCTCAAAGGTCTTTCTAGTCATGCTGCCAAGATGTCTGTGTTGCTAGAAGCAGAGAGAATGCCGGTCTAGTGAGATTCAGAGAAACCACGACAAGCTGATCGACGACAGTCTGCCTGCTACTCGCAGCTTGAAGCAGTCCACGACCACGGTCTGACACTGCTGCCTACTACGATGTTATGGCTAAGAAGAAGACTGTGTGAGCCAGCCCTCCTCCACTGAGGATCAATTGTGGATGATCTGCAAGCTGTCATCTCTGCACTAATGGTGCATTCGTGCAGCCCTCTGGCCGACTTGTGAGCATCAGCTGTAGCCTCGGTCGATTCGTGGTGGATGCACAGGGCCTAGTATTCATGAAAATTGATTTCGTGGTCCATACGGTCAGCTGTCTTCATCTGAGTGAGCGATGGGCTGTTTATGAGACAACCGAGGTGTGGGTCACACACTACTGCACAGTGATGATGATGATGTTTGGTGTGTGGGGCACTCAACTGCATGGTCATCATCTCCTGTACAAAGCCCCAAATTTTACACAGTCCAATTTTTTTTGCATTCCAATCTAGCCATTGTCATGAATGATGCTGATGAAATGGTGAGGACAACACAAAAACCCAGTCCCCGTGCAGAGAAAAGCCCCAATCCAGCCGGGAATCGACCCCCGGCCCCTGTGATCCAGAGGCAGCAATGCTAGCCGCTAGACCAGGCACCTTTCCAACCTTGGGCTGCCACCAGCAAAGGATGCAGGAGTGGGTCACTGACCTACAGCTATGATGTCATGACTCACTGATGAAGTGTCAGCTCTTCTTTACGGCACACACCTTTGCTTGGCCGCTGTACAGCTCCCTGAGTCACTTTACAACTCTGTAAACTCAACAGGAGAAATAAATGTTATTGCAGATGCCACTGTGTCACTGATGCCTTCAGGTGGAAACTGGACCACTCTCTCACACTCTGTGCCTACCCTCCTGCTCACAATGTGATTCCAGATCCCCGGGTCACAGTAATATGAATGCAATTATTGCAGAGCGGTTAGGCTATTTGTGTGAGGGGAAAGTAGCACTAGTCCAATGGAACTATGCTGTGTATTAATCTGTGTACAAATATTTGCTTTCACCCATGCATTTGTATTGTGATGTGTATGTGTACTCCTTCGTACTGCTGAATGAAACTGGGAGCTAAAAGTTATAACAGAACATGTTGATTTAAAGGTACAATTGTTGTGCAGTGTTGTTATTTTTATTTTACTTGTGGTGAGCTATATCAAGCAATGATGTATATCTTCAGCATGGGGTCACAACTGCAGTGACTTTGCAAGTCAAAATACCTGCTCAAACATGGGAATAAACATTCCATGGATCTTTGGCTTGCTTGGAAGTGCAGACGATTCCAAGGGATAGACTGGTGAGTTATGGAAGCTACTTAATGAAAGAAGCTAAAAAGGATCTTTGTTATTCACAGCAATTTAATGTACTGGTGAAACAAGCGTGATGTATCCTCTTAATGTAAGTTTCTTGAAGACAGTACACAAGTTGTAAACTCAGCAGGAATTTCATGAATTGTTTGGTAGAAATATAGAAATGTGATGTAATAATGCTAAACTGCTATGTAAGAACAGATGGTGCCAAAGGTTTGAGAAGCATATAAACTCAAAATGGTCATGAATAAAAGTACAGAACATTTAAATTACATTAAACAGTACACACCAATAGATAGGTGCATAAGTTTTTTGTGTCTTTGTGTAAGTTTAATAAAGAGAACAGATCCACATAACAGAGACTTTAGTCACTGATAAAAAATTTTCCTTTGCTATTTACAACAGTCTGCCAGTGCTGGGGTAACTTTTCAATTTCATGGCTATAGGAACCATATTGTTTAGAGGTGAAGAACTTGTCAAGCCATGTTAGGGGTGCATTTACATAGGTAAAGGAATTTCCTTGAAAGTTGTTCAACAGACAGCAGAAGAGGTGGAAATCATAGGGCACAAGATCAGGTGAATAAGATGGGTCAGAATGACTTCAAATCTAACTCCTGCATTGTGTTTTTGTCAGTCTAGCAGAATGCAGGCGGACATTATTGTGGACTAGCGTCGGTCCATGAAAATCTTCATGGCTGTTGTTCTTGGACTGTATCTACAAGACGTCTTAGTTGTCAACAATAAATGTCAATAGTGCTGATTACACCTCAGAGAAGCATTTCATAGTACACCACACTGTTGCTATTCCACGAGATGTATAACATTATCTTTTGTGGATGCAAGCAGGTCTTAATGAGAGGAATTGCTGCTTTGTTTGGTATTAACCATTCCCTTCTTTTCCTTATGTTATCATAAAAGACACCATCTCTTGTCACCAATAATGACACATGGTAGGAATGGTCAGTGTTGTGCACAAGCCAATTGATGACGAGCAAGCAGAGATGCACGTATGATCACAGGCTGATTTTTATGATTTCGGCTTAGAGCATGTGGTACGCATACACCCTATTTTTGAAATTTCCCATTGCATACAAATGTTGCATGATGGTGGAATGATCACAGTTCATCAAATTTGCCAATTCTCAGGTACTCTGAAGTGGATTGTTATGGACTAATGCATTTAAATGATTCTCATCAAATCCTGAAGGTCTTCCTGAATGTGGAGAGTCACTAATGTCAAAAGAATCCTCCTTAAAATGAGTAAACTATTTTATTGCCATTCTCTATCCAATGGCATTAGCCTCATATGGAGCAAAAATGTTACTGGCTGCCTCCACTGCTCTCGTGCCTCTGTTGAGTGCAAACAGAAGAATGTTCAGAAACGTTCTGATTTACCCACTTGACACTACATTTTCTAGCATCCACATCTCCACTCAGTATCTCCAGATGACAAAATAATGATACTAAACTCAAACAGCAACAGTGAACCACAAATAAAAAAGGACAGTTGAGAAATAAACCCACAGCAGTTGGAATATCGGCATGCAAAACAGAAACATTATGACTTAATGCACCAAACTAATACATAAACGAAATGAAGGCTGCTTGGACACACTAAAACTGTAGCTAATGTATAATGTACTGTACATATTTCAGGAACTTTCCTATATCAGAAGAAATGCATATAGAGACAGTAATTCTTAATATCTTCATTTACTTACAATATTTATTTATGGAATTAGGGTTTTGTATGTTATATTTTAGATATGCTGCTTTGTTTCTGGACTATGAATGGTAGTCTCTCTTACAATTTTGGGTGCATTTTAACAATAGCCTTGAAAATTTACAAATTACATAATCAATTATTGTGCAGTTTTAGAAAAAAATTCTTGATTTTTCTATTTTTAAAACATTTTTAGACCAAAACACTATTTCAAAGAATTAAATTTTTTGCTGCGGGGAGATGTAAGTTCTATAGCTTCATCTCCAGAATTGTAATATAGCACAGGAGATCATATTCATTTGTATCAACACTATAGGAATTACTGTTGGTGTATCACCATACAGGAGGACATGGCTGGTAACTGACACTGTGTGACAGTGTCACTTCTGTTCCAGTTATATTGTGCAAACACTCTCTTGCTTTTCATTTTAGATTCACTCCCTCTAGTGTGCTCCTTGTAAATATTCATAGAAAAATAGCTTTGTTAGACAATAAGGAATTGTGAGATGAAAAAGATTCAATGAAAACAAGTCATGTTGTATTGCAACACTCCTGTTGTTATCAGCTCGTGCTTCCTCGAATTTCAAGTGAGACAAACTACAAATCATCTGGCTGTAGCAACTTCTGAATGTGGTGTATGTATTTGGTAGGATAATGAAGTGTGTACAAGTGTTTTATTTTTGAGTCTCTTGCACAAGTTTGGCTTTTTAATGATAGGCTGGAAGAGCTCTCATCTTAGCACAAAATAATACTCTAATCTCAGGTGTTATCTATCCTTTTTCCTTCTTTCTGTTCAGAGTTGCTGTTATTGGCTTCAGTCTGAAACAAAATTAAAATTGATTAGAGATGGGACATTTGTCATGTTACAAAAGGTAGACACAGTGAACATTTGTACATAAAACTTGAAGATATATTGTAGTCAGTGCTGTGTCAAACATTTCTGTAACTTATTTACCTTTTTCACAATTAAAGGCTACTTTTCTATAATTAATGTATAAAGACCCTGTACATGGCTATCCATTGCATCCAAGACATTCTCTATGGATTTCAAATCAGGGAACTGGGCAGGCTAATCAAGGGTTTGTCTATTACTCAAGGTGTTTGTGCTGTTAGTTAGTTAGTTAGTTAGTTATATGTTCCATTGATCAATATCATGGTGACCATTATGATGTGGAACAAGCCAAGTGCATAAGAAATGCACACATGAATCAAGTTTTCCTTTTAAAATAAATAAATTTAAAAAAAACTTAAAATTTTTATTATTATTTTAAATGGCACAAAATGCGTATATTATACCTACAGATTTATATATTCGTATTCAAGAATTCATCTTTGGTATAGAAGGAGTAGTCAAGGACATATGATTTCAATTTATTTTTGAAACTATTACTGCTGACTCTCAGAGACTTTATTTCATTTGGTAATTTATAGAAAAGTTTTACAGCAGCACATTTTACCCCTTTCTGAGCCAAAGATACATTAAGTAGAGAGTAATGTAAATGTTTCTTATAATCATTGAACGTCACTGTTGTTTTTAAACTGGTCCATGTTTTTGAGACAAATTTCATCACTGAATGAATGTAAGGCTAGTATAATGTGATGAGTTTTATCTAAATTTTGCATCCAGGAGATCACTCTGGCATTTAGTGACTGTTTTCAATGATTGATTGGACAGGGAGTGTGTAAAAATTATTATGGACTGTGCCAGACTTCAACAATGCTTACTGTGATAGTAAGATCAAATTGTGAACTGTGTTGTTACCTCCAAATTATACTTACTGTGCAAATCATTTTCATTTTTGTGTGGGTGTCTACTTGGAAGGACAGTGTAATTAGAGAATGTATTAATGATTTACTTGCAACATGTGAACTTCTGTGCTACTCCAGTGATAGGTTAGCACTCTCCAGCAATCTCATTACAGGACATCAACAGAATATAGTATGTGTCCAACCATTTATCTGTTTATAAATTATAGTAAATGAGACTTTATGTGGCCATAAATTGTAGGATACTAAACATCAAAGTGAAGTTGAAGCGTCTGAACTGCAAAGCTGTTGTGGACTACATCATGTGAAGTAGCCTACTTTCGATAATTACTTTTCAGCCTGATTCAATGGATGTGCAGATACCAAAGGGTTATGCCACTCAATGTCTCAGGTGATCCTTGCTCCACATCATGCAGGTCTCTGTTGCCTGTGGCATGGTGTCAGTGGTAAATGTCATCTGGTGCTTCCAGTAAACTATTCCTGGTAGTCCATGATGACACTCTGCCTGTAACCTCTACCCAGATGTCGTCTGTTGTCATCTCTCTATTTGCCAGAGCCAGTCAAACAGTCCTATAATCTTCTCACGGAGTAATCCTTGTGGAAGGCCCAGCCTATTCTTCTTGCTGTACTGTTATCCTGAGACCATCTCAACCACTTGTTATGAAGTCATTGTACCACAGCCAATTGACTCATTATTTGTCATTACGTTGCTTCCATGTCCCTCATGCCAATCGTTTGGTCATTCTCAAAGTATGAAAGATGACACTAAGTTACAAATGCACATGCTCAAGCCATACTATGTTGAGAACTACATATAAATAGTTGCAGTAATGTTTGACAAGATGGAAATGTCACTGTGAGGGTCAACAGAACTTTTGAAATATGCTCATTAAACTCCATTAATTCCATGTTCCATAGATAATTTGCATGATTTGTGGTGAATGATGTGGAATGAATCAGTTAACAGGTTACATATACATGATATATGTCAGTGGCAATATGCTGGCCATTTACAGATCACCAGTTGGCACCGCTCGAACACAACTGGCACTCTTAAGAGTATCCTACGACTTCCACATCACTGGCAACAGGTTATACGCAATGCTGGTGACTATTTTGAAGGTCAGCAAAACTTTGAAACATGTATCTATTTTGTACACACTGTAAATAAATAGTTGCCACTATTAAAGTTACAACCCTTGTATGTTTCTAAATCCTGCTGCATATCAGTGTTAATAATATGGGACTGTAATTTAGTAGATTACTCCTATTGCTTTTCTTGGATATTGGTGTGACCTATTTAACTTTCCAATCTTTGGGTAGGGATCTTTCATCGAGTGAGCAATTGTATGTGGTTGTTAAGTATGGAGCTATTTATTTATTTATTTATTATCATCCGAATGATCACATTTGTGATATAGGATTTGTCAGGGTTCATTTTAACAACTATATAATATCTTTACAAAATTTGTATCTGTGCTGAATTCATATTAATCCATCTTATGTTTAATACAATATACAACTAATAAGTGTTTTTATAACATAATTTCTTATGCACTGATGTAATTTCATTTGTCACATTAACTTAAACATATATTGTTATACAATTGCGCAGAGATATTCACTTATGCTGTAATAACATTTGTCAAGCATGTGGTTCTTTATAACAGTTTTAAATTTATCCTCATTTTCCAGCTCTTTGATATGTTTTGGTAGTGCATTAAAAAGTTTGATGCCTTGATTACATACATGTTTCTGGCTTTGGGTCCTTGTTACAGCTTGTATGTGGAGATCTTTACATTGCCGTGTATCGTAATTATGGAAGTCTGTATTGGTTTTCATTTTGTCCTGATTTCTTTTGATCACCAACAGACATTTCAGAATGTATAATGACGGAATTGTTAAAATTTTCAATGCTTTAAAAAGGGGCCTACAATGTGTTTGAGGTGGGCTGTGGGTCATTATTCGAATAGCACTTTTTTGTAATTTGAAAATCTCATTTAGACGACAATTTGTTTTTCCCCAGAATACTATCCCATAGGATGCAATGGACTGAAAATAGCCAAAATATACTAATCTGGTACAGTCATTACTACAAACTCTTGAAATTATTCTAAGCACAAAACATTTGTATCAGCATACTCTGAAAGGAGCCTTGGTGGTATATAATCTGGACTTGAAGATTGCTTTTATTAAGTGGTTTAAGTTGCTCCACTACTGTGGAGATATCTACTTGTAAGTTACTCATGTTGGCAGCTGTTCTTGATTTGAATTCTGGAATATTTACTTCAACTTGTTTGGTCAAGGAATTTCGGAAGCTTGTATTTAGTAACTCTGCTTTAGTAGCACTGTTATCGATATTATTTCCGTTGCTATCCCACAGAGAAGGCATTGACTGTGACTTGCCACTAGCATACTTTACATATGACAGAATCTCTTAGGACTTTCTGCCAGGTTTCGAGAAAAGTTTCATTATGGAAACTATTATAAGAATCTTGCATTGAAGTCCACACTTGGGGGTTGTGCATTCATTTAAATTTGTCATGCTTTTTTGGTGTTTCTGCAACAGTGTTCTGACTTTACTTGTGCACCATGGGGGTTCATCTCCATCATTTGTTAATTCTTTTGGTAGAAATCTCTCAGTCCATACTATTTCTTTGAATTCAAGTCACACCTATACTGTTAGTTTGGAAGGAATGGAGACAGTCTCTCAGGAAGGCAACAGGTGAACTTTTGGTGGATTTGGGAGCTGTGGTATTCAGCACATCTATGTATCTGTTTTGATGCTCATTATTAGCTCAGGATTATTTGTTGCTGAGAGGTCAAGTGTGTTTTCACAGCTGTTTACTATTTGAATGGGCTCATGAAATAATTGCTCAAAGTAATTTTCAGAAACTGCATTGAGCAGAATTTTGGATGATGTTTTATGTGTCCTCTGGATATTTAAAAATGTATTTTCACCAACATATTGAGGGTAAATTGAAGTCACCACCAACTATAATTGTATGAGTTGAATAAGTGTTTGAATTTAGACTCAAGTTTTCTTTGAACGTTTCAGTAATTGTATCACCTTAATTGGGAGCTTGAGAAAAGAGTCCAGTTATTATTTTACTCTGGTTGCCAAGAGTGATCTCTAACCATGCTAACTCTATCTACACTCCTGGAAATTGAAATAAGAACACCGTGAATTCATTGTCCCAGGAAGGGGAAACTTTATTGACACATTCCTGGGGTCAGATACATCACATGATCACACTGACAGAACCACAGGCACATAGACACAGGCAACAGAGCATGCACAATGTCGGCACTAGTACAGTGTATATCCACCTTTCGCAGCAATGCAGGCTGCTATTCTCCCATGGAGACGATCGTAGAGATGCTGGATGTAGTCCTGTGGAACGGCTTGCCATGCCATTTCCACCTGGCGCCTCAGTTGGACCAGCGTTCGTGCTGGACGTGCAGACCGCGTGAGACGACGCTTCATCCAGTCCCAAACATGCTCAATGGGGGACAGATCCGGAGATCTTGCTGGCCAGGGTAGTTGACTTACACCTTCTAGAGCACGTTGGGTGGCACGCGATACATGCGGATGTGCATTGTCCTGTTGGAACAGCAAGTTCCCTTGCTGGGCTAGGAATGGTAGAACGATGGGTTCGATGACGGTTTGGATGTACCGTGCACTATTCAGTGTCCCCTCAACGATCACCAGTGGTGTACGGCCAGTGTAGGAGATCGCTCCCCACACCATGATGCCGGGTGTTGGCCCTGTGTGCCTCGGTCATATGCAGTCCTGATTGTGGCGCTCACCTGCACGGCGCCAAACACGCATACGACCATCATTGGCACCAAGGCAGAAGCGACTCTCATCGCTGAAGACTACACATCTCCATTCGTCCCTCCATTCACGCCTGTCGTGACACCACTGGAGGCGGGCTGCACGATGTTGGGGCGTGAGCGGAAGACGGCCTAATGGTGTGCGGGACCATAGCCCAGCTTCATGGAGACGGTTGCGAATGGTCCTTGCCGATACCCCAGGAGCAACGGTGTCCCTAATTTGCTGGGAAGTGGCGGTGCGGTCCCCTATGGCACTGCGTAGGATCCTACGGTCTTGGCGTGCATCCGTGCGTCGCTGCGGTCCGGTCCCAGGTCGACGGGCACGTGCACCTTCCGCCGACCACTGGCGACAACATCGATGTACTGTGGAGACCTCACGCCCCACGTGTTGAGCAATTCGGCGGTACGTCCACCCGGCCTCCCGCATGCCCACTATACGCCCTCGCTCAAAGTCCGTCAACTGCACATATGGTTCACGTCCATGCTGTCGCGGCATGCTACCAGTGTTAAAGACTGCGATGGAGCTCCGTATGCCACGGCAAACTGGCTGACACTGACGGCGGTGGTGCACAAATGCTGCGCAGCTAGCACCATTCAACGGCCAACACCGCGGTTCCTGGTGTGTCCACTGTGCCGTGCGTGTGATCATTGCTTGTACAGCCCTCTCACAGTGTCCAGAGCAAGTATGGTGGGTCTGACACACCGGTGTCAATGCGTTCTTTTTTTCCATTTCCAGGAGTGTACTTCAGTTTTGCTATAACAGTAACAATATTTAACCTGTGATTCTTCAATTTCTCCAGGCATATTTTATGATGAAATAAATCTCGGGTGAACAGCCTGGTATGTGTGTGCATAGGACACAATATTTCGGCAATCGACCACATTGCCATCATCAGGTGCTCTGATTTACTGACCAGCAGTGGGCTGGCGCCATGTATATATAGGACAATCCCCCACTCACTCCTCCCTCAGGCGCTTCCTGTGACTCGGTGCGGTCCAGGCACAGCATCCGTTCTCCCGCTGTCTGGGGGCTGCGTCCTAGGTCTTCTCGTTCAAGGAGGGCTGCCGGCACTGCTCTCGTTATTCTTCCCTCCTCCCCCAAAGTCGGTACACTCTGGGAAATATCCTTTTTCTTCTTAGTCCAGGTGATTGCGGGTTCACACACCTCGCTAAGGGTGTAACCGCTGTCACGATTTAGTTGTGGCTCCCTTACTCTGATCTCTATGGCTTCTTTGATGACACAGTCCCTATTTGGAAGTCGTAATCCATGCTGTGGAGTTCCAACAGGCAATGCTCAGTGATTGCTGACTTACTGTGCTGTTGCGGTCTAGTGTGCCGTTGGATTATGAGCAAACCAAGGTCCTGACACAGACTTCCAAATACTGTGACTGTCTACAGTTCCCTCTAGTACCATGGAAGCCATTCGCTCATGTCTTAACAGATGTCCTATCATCCTGTACCTTCTCTTCATCTGTGTTTTCCACATATTCCTTTCCTCTCCGATTCTGTGCAGAACCTCCTCATTCTGTACCTTATCAGTCCACCTAATTTTCAACATTCTTCTACAGCACCTCATCTGAAATGTTTCAATTCTCTTGCGTTCTAGTTTTTCTGAAGTCCATGTTTCACTATCATATAATGCTGTACTCAAGACTTACGTTCCCAGACATTTCTTCCTCAAATTAAGGCTTATATTCGATACTAGTAGCCTGCCCTTTTTGCCATTGCTAGTCTGCTTTTGATGTCCTCCATGCTCTATCCATCATTGGTTATTTTACATCCTAGGTAGCTGAATTCCTTAAATTCATCTACTTTGTGACCATCAATCCTGGCGTTAAGTTTCTCACTGTTCTCATTTCTGCTGCTTCTTACTACTTTGTCTTTCTTTGATTTACTCTCAGTCCATATTCTGTACTCATTAGATTGTTGATTCTGTTCAGTAAATCATGTAATTCTTCTTCACTTTCACTCAGAACAGCAGTGTCATCAGCGAATTGTATCATTGATATCCTTTCACCTTGAATTTTAATTCCACTCCTGAACCTTTCTTTTATTTCTATAATTGCTTCTTCGATGTACGGATTAAACAGTAAGGGGAAAGACTACATCCCCGTCTTACACTCTTTTGAATCTGAGCACTTTGTTCTTGGTTGTCCACTGTTATTATTCCCTTTTGGCTTTTGTACATATTGTATATTACCTGTCTCTCCCTACAGCTTATCCCTATTTCTCTCAGTATTTTGAACATCTTGCAGCATTTTACATTGTTGAACACTTTTTCCAGGTCGGCAGATCATATGAATGTGTCTTGATTTTCCTTTAGTCTTGCTTCCATTATGAGCCACAATGTCAGAATTGCCTTTATCTTTTCTAAAGCCAAACTGATTGTCATACAACACATCTTCAATTTTCTTTTCTGTTCTTCTGTGTATTATTATTGTCAGCAACTTGGATGCATGAGCTGTTAAGGTGATTGTACGATAATTCTCACACTTGTGAGCTCTTGCAGTCTCCAGAATTGTGAGCCTGTGGTACATCTTACTATATGTCTACAATGCCGTTGGTTCTTAGGATAAGGAAACATCATAAAATAAATGAATCGGAGTCTGTCTGCATGGTTAAAGGTACACTGAATTGTGCAAAGATTAAAATTGTTGGTGATGTCACTCATTATTGTAGAAACTGAAATACAGCACCAGTGCTTTCCTTATTTGACATTGAGAAAAAAAAAAAAAAAAAAAAAAGACAGCAAAAAATAAACCTATTGGGTCATGGTAAATGACCCACCCCTAGTAATCCAGATATTGATTCACCAACAGACACTGAAACCTCAGAGGGGGAACCTTGCCAATGGGGTTCTGAGTCCCCTCTTTGATTTTATACATTCATTTGCTGCCAGTTACTACGATATGCATCTCCGATATGCTAGTGTACTACGTGCACCATTCTAGGTACTTTGCATTGCCCACTGGCTCTGGTATGTCACCAGACTCATACATTCTACACACCAATGTAAATAGTCATTTTGTTGCCACTTCCCCAATGATTTTAGAAATTTTGATGGAATGTTATCTATCCCTCTGCCTTATTTGATCTTAATTCCTCCAAAGCTCTTTTAAATTATGATTCTAATACTAGATCCTCTATCTCTTATAAATTCACTTCTGTTTCCTCTTCTATCACATTGTAGAAATCTTCCCCTTCACAGAGGGTTTCAATGTATTCTTTCCACCTATCCACTCTCTCCTCTACATTTAGCAGTGGAGTTCTCATTGCACTGTTAATGCTACCACCCTTGCTTTTAATGTCACTGAAGGTTGTTTTGACTTTCCTGTATGCTGAGTCAGTCCTTCTGACAATCATTTCTTTTTTGATTTCTTCACATTTTTCATGCAGCCATTTCTTCTTAAATTCCCTGCGCTTCCCATTTATTTCAATCCTCAGTGCCTTGTATTTCCGTATTCCTGAGTTACCAGAAACATTTTTGTACTTCCTGCTTTCACTGATCAACTGAAGTATTTCTTCTGTTACCCATGGTTTATTCACAGTTACCTTCTTTGTACCTATGTTTTTCTTTCTAACTTCTGTGATGGCACATTTTTGAGATGTCCATTCCTCTTCAACTTATTGGTATATCTACAGCCTTAGAGAACTTCAAACATATCTCATCATTCTTTAGTACTTCATTATCCCAGTTCTTTGAGTACTGATGCTTCCTGACTAATGTCTTAAACTTCAGCCTACTCTTCATCACTACTATATTGTGATCTGAGCCTATGTCTGCTCCTGGATATGCCTTATAGTCCAGTACCTGATTTCAGAATCTCTGTCTGACCATGATGTAACTGAAGTGAAATATTCCCGTATCACCCAGCCTTTTCCAAGTATACCTCCTCCTCTTGTGATTCTTGAACAGTGTATTCGCTATTACTAGCTGAAACTTGTTACAGAACTCAATTAGTCTTTCTCCTCTCTCATTCCATGTCCCAAGCCCATATTTTCCTGCAGCCTTTAATTCTACTCCTTCCCCTACAACTGCATTACAGTCTCCCATGACTTAGATTTTCATTTCCTTTTACATACTGTATTACCCCTTCAATATCCTCATACACTTTCTGTATCTCTTCACCTTCAGCTTGGGACGTCGGCATATATACTCGTATCTGAAGTATTGTTGTTGGAGTTTGTTTGCTGTCAATTTTCATAAGAACAACCCTGTCACTGAACTATTCACAGTAACACAGTCTCTGCCATACCTTTATATTCATAATGAATCCTACTACCATTATACCATTTCTTGCTGCTGTTGATATTACCCTATACTCATCTAACCAGAAATCCTTGTCTTCTTTCCATTTCACTTCACTGACCCCCACTATATCTAGATTGAGCCTTTGCATTTCCCTTTCAGATTTTGTAGTTTCCCTACCACATTGAAGCTTCTAATGTTCCATGCCGCAATTTGTATGATGTTATCCTTTCTTTGATTATTCAATCTTTTTCTCATGGTATCCTCCCCCTTGGCAGTTTCCTCGTGGAAATCCGAATGGGGTACTATTCCGGAATCTTTTACCAATGGAGAGATCATCATACCACTTCTTCAATTACAAGCCACATGTCCTATAGATACACGTTACGTGTCTTTAATGCAGTGGTTTCCATTGCCTTCTGCATCATCATACCATTGATACAATTGATCACTGCTGATTCTTCCACCTTTAGGGGCAATTCCCCCCCCCCCCTCCCCCCCCCCCCCCCTCATTAATTCTTCTTCTCAACAGAGCAATCCCACAGCCAACTGGAGTGTGTGGCACCAAGTTTCTATAGTTTCAAAATAGTGCATTGTCGACCTACACAACAGTAGTAAATTTGGTTCCTACTGACATCAGCTATCCAGGGTTAAAATTTTATGACACAATTTTTCTACACCCTGTATATGTTGCTCTACACAACATTTTTTAGTTTCTAAATTTTTCACACTATGGTAAATTTTAAAATATATGGCAACCCCTCCTCTCCATTGCATCTGTACTTACATGTGCTGGAAGCTTATATCTAACTACATTTATCTCTCCCATATATGTGACGATTCTATTGAATACAAAAATCAACAACAATACTATAATTTTTTTTATGTTTCTGCATGTAAACCATATTTCCATCAAACGTAATTGCTTTGGTTGCATAAAAGTGCAGAAGTTATCTGATAAACTAATTTTTACTAAACAAAATGCAAATTGTATTTGTAAGTATTTAGAATGCACAATGTACTAACTCTGAATGATGTGTGGTTCTAACTAGGTGAAAAACAAACAAACCAAAAAACAAATTGGCTCCAAGTTTCTCTCTCACATATTCATTTACGTTTCTTTCCCTGTCAGTGCTACCAATACTATCAGTAATCCCAGCAGTTACTATTTCATTTATGTATTGCACTAAAATGAGCAAACTGTAATTTTGGTATAGATAAGATAATTTCTTTTAAGATAATTTTATTGTCGTTAGGCCATTACAGCAATAGACAAATTTTTGTACAGCACAATTGTTACATTAATAAACAGAATAATTAAGCATAATCGACTTACAATTCAATGTCCCAGTCAAAGAATTCTTTTAATTCATAAAAGGGGTTGGCAACAAGCCACTTATTTAATGTTTTCCTAAATTCACACTCTGGAAGATCTTGTACTGTCTGTGGAAGCTTATTAAATAGTTTATGGCCCACTAGCTCATAGGTATTGACTGTCTTTGTTAGTCTACAGTATGATGTATATACGGGCTTGTTTTTCCTTGTGTTGTGACCTTGGATATTATTTCTACGTTTTACTTCATGTAGGTTATTTTTTGTATAGGTTAACACTTGGTATATGTGCAGATTTATAACAGTCATTGTTTTAAATTCAGTGAACAAGGGCTTACAATGTACCTTATGCTGGGAACATGTAATGACTCTGATTGCTTTCTTCTGCAGAAGTAATATATTTTTAACATGGCTTGAGTTTCCCCAGAGAATAAGTCCACATGACTCAATACTTTGGAAGAATGCAAAATACGAAGTCTTAACATAGGCTGCTGGTACATATTTTATAAGACATCTTAATAAATAAATTACTCTAGACAGTTTGATCCTAATATATTTTATGTGTTGTTCCCAGGACAATTTATTGTCTAAGTATATCCCCAAGAACTTTACATAGCTGGGATCATTAACAGGGCTTTTGTCCCTTAGGCTAAATAACATTTTTTGTGAAACTTCCTGGCAGATTAAAACTGTGTGCCCGACCGAGACTCGAACTCGGGACCTTTGCCTTTCGCGGGCAAGTGCTCTACCAACTGAGCTACCAAAGCACGACTCACGCCCAGTACTCACAGCTTTACTTCTGCCAGTATCTCGTCTCCTACCTTCCAAACTTTACAGAAGCTCTCCTGCGAGCCTTGCAGAACTAGCACTCCTGAAAGAAAGGATATAGCGGGGACATGGCTTAGCCACAGCCTGGGGGATGTTTCCAGAATGAGATTTTCACTCTGCAGCGGAGTGTGCGCTGATATGAAACTTCCTGGCAGATTAAAACTGTGTGCCCGACCGAGACTCGAACTCGGGACCTTTGCCTTTCGCGGGCAAGTGCTCTATCAACTGAGCTACCGAAGCACGACTCACGCCCGGTACTCACAGCTTTACTTCTGACGGTATCTCGTCTCCTACCTTCCAAACTTTACAGAAGCTCTCCTGTGAACCTTGCAGAACTAGCACTCCTGAAAGAAAGGATATAGCGGAGACATGGCTTAGCCACAGCCTGGGGGATGTTTCCAGAATGAGATTTTCACTCTGCAGCGGAGTGTGCGCTGATATGAAACTTCCTGGCAGATTAAAACTGTGTGCCCGACCGAGACCCGAACTTGGGACCTTTGCCTTTCGCGGGCAAATGCTCTACCAACTGAGCTACCGAAGCACAACTCACACTCCGCTGCAGAGTGAAAATCTCATTCTGGAAACATCCCTGAGGCTGTGGCTAAGCCATGTCTCCGCTATATCCTTTCTTTCAGGAGTGCTAGTTCTGCAAGGTTCACAGGAGAGCTTCTGTAAAGTTTGGAAGGTAGGAGACGAGATACTGGCAGAAGTAAAGCTGTGAGTACCGGGCGTGAGTCGTACTTCGGTAGCTCAGTTGGTAGAGCACTTGCCCGCGAAAGGCAAAGGTCCCGAGTTCGAGTCTCGGTCGGGCACACAGTTTTAATCTGCCAGGAAGTTTCATATCAGCGCACACTCCGCTGCAGAGTGAAAATCTCATTCTGGAAACATCCCCCAGGCTGTGGCTAAGCCATGTCTCTGTTATATCCTTTCTTTCAGGAGTGCTAGTTCTGCAAGGTTCGCAGGAGAGCTTCTGTAAAGTCTGGAAGGTAGGAGACGAGATACTGGCAGAAGTAAAGCTGTGAGTACCGGGCGTGAGTCGTACTTCGGTAGCTCAGTTGGTAGAGCACTTGCCCGCGAAAGGCAAAGGTCCCGAGTTCAAGTCTCGGTCGGGCACACAGTTTTAATCTGCCAGGAAGTTTCATATCAGCGCACACTCCGCTGCAGAGTGAATATCTCATTCTGGAAACATTTTTTGTGTCTTGTTCCCATTCAGGAGAAAACCATTTGACTTAAACCAATGTTTTGCTTGAGCAAGTGTATTGTCCACAGAATCTTTTAGCTTATTCAGGTCATAATTGTACTTTAGGAAGGTTGTGTCATCTGCAAATAGGACCGTACTGGAACTTATAAAGGAGGGTAAATCATTTATCATACCAAAAACAAAAATGGTCCCAAGACAGAGCCTTGCGGAACTCCCATCTTAGTATGTTTCTCAGTAGACTTTTCTGAGCCAATACACACAACTTGCCTATGGTCTCGGAGATACAAAGTTAGTAGTTTTAAGCTGTTTTCCCCGATGCCAAAGAAATGGAGTTTCGCTAGCAGTGTATCGTGTCCTACACTGTCAAATGCTTTACTCAGGTCACAAAAAGTGGCCTGAGCATAGCCTTTCTCCTCAAAAACTCTAAGTATATAATTACAGAGTGTATTGCATCAACTGTTGATAATCTTTTTCTAAATCCATTTTGTGATTCATTAAATATTCCAAGTTTTTCGAAGTGGGTTGACAACTGATGGTATATGATGTATTCCATTATTTTGGCCAAGGCTGGAACAATTGATGTTGGTCTGAAGCTTGCAGGGTTGTCTTTGTCACCCTTTTTGTAGACAGGGACCACCCTAGATAGTTTCAGCTCCTCTGGAAAGTAGCCCCCTGATATACATTTATTTATGCAGAGGGTCAATGGATACACAATAGAATCAATTATTTTTTTCAGCAAGTTGCATGACATGTCATAAATATCAACACTATCTGATGACTTAAAGTTCCTAACTATTTTTAAAATAGTAGTTGGTGTAACCTCAGAGAAAGTGAGAATATTGTCATAGGCTGTTTCATGATAGTTTCTTTCTAATAGTTCAGCTGCACTTACATTATGCTTACTAATACCATTGCTCGATTCCTCCACAGATTTAATAAAATACTCGTTGAAATCTTGTGAAGAGATGCTGAGTTTGACCTTTTGTTGTTCTTTCACAATGCTATTTATGATATTCCAAACAGCTTTGCATGTATTGTTAGCACTCTCAATGCATTGGACAGTGTGTAGTGCAACTCTACCCCTACATGTAATCAGATATTGACCAGTATGTCCCCCTCCCCCCTCCATTCCCCACTATGATCAACAGTCAGCATTATTGCATTACTAAACTTTAGAATGTAAAAGAATTTTCTTTGAAGATTTTTATTTTTAAAATGATGGAAGATGGAAGATATTGTAGGTGTTTAATTAAACCACAAACTAATGAGCCAATAAGACAATGAAAACTGTCTTGTCTAACAACTTTTTTAAATTTTTATTAAGGAATGATGCAGTTCTCAGTGCACTGTGAGTGCTATCTAGAACACCTGCGAAAAGAAAGCAAACTGTCCACATTGACAGTAGACATTTGGTTCGAAACGTACTTCCTGTGCAGCACTCCTCTCCCTCGTGACAGGTGCTTCAAACATACCTTCCACTCCCATGCAAAATTAACCAAGTTACAATGTGTGCATTATACTTACTGTTTCTAAATTGCTTGACTGCTGGACTGCTTTCTTCTGAAGTGGCAGAAATGGGAAGACTTCAGGCTGGCAATCCTTTGTGCCTGACCACTGCCACCAGGAATAATACTAACAAGAACAACAACAATGACAATAATAATTATACAGTGTGGGCCCCACAGCAGTGAGGAAGCCATTACACAGTTTCTGTTGTGTTGTGCTGCCAATTACTTTATTTATCTGTTATCAAGTGAATAATGAAGCAGCTTCTTATCCACTACAGGCACTACCTACAATTCAAAGTAGGCATTCACGTGAGATATTTAAGCATATATGACATGTATAAATTTTACTTTCATAGATGAATAGTACAAAGTACAAACTATGTGTGTTGTGTATGGACTACATGAGAAAGACATTCATACAATTGTCTCACAAGCTGTAACCTCCTTCACATCATGTCACACTTGTAATTACTGCTAACTTATGTAATAAGTATTAGAGTCTTACGAAAAGAGAAAATACTTGGTAACTTATGTGATCGGTATTAAAGTCTTATGAAAGGTGATAATACTGATTATCTTTTAAAAATGACTTAGTTTTGATACAGAAACCCAATCAAATCATTTTGTTCCTACCCTCAGAAAATTTCTTTTTGCCCGTGAGATGACAATTACCCCCAAGTTAGGAACAACTGCTATGTGCTGGCCTACCCATGGTCTGTCAACATCTGGTCACCTGTCATTATTTTCATCATGGCAGCAACAACAGCAACCATTACAAAATTGTCTCGAATGAAAAACAGCCCACAGTTGTACTAAATTATGTTTATTTTAAACCTTGACCATGGTTTCTGCTATAATAATATAGCCTTCTTCAGAAGTCTTAAAAATGATAAAAATAACATATAGACCAGTGATACAATCTACACATAAACTTCAAAATTACGTAAGTGATAACATATTACTTACATACACACTAATAAATGAAAAATGTCTTATACAATCACAAAAAGTTTGATAATAGGAATTTACTGAATGATTAGCGTTTTTTGAAAAATTCCAGAGTCCTTGGAGGTTTTCAGCCCATATTGGGCGTAGCAGATAGGCACTAGTAGTTACTCGATTGTGCCATATGATTGTATGATTATATTCTGAGAAACTAATGTTTCAAGACAAAGCTCCAATAGGAATATGTCATAAAGAGTCATAATCTGCTCTTTGTTAACAGTGTTTTATGTTGAGACAGATATGTTAATGTGCCCTTTGTTATCTTGTATTATGTTACCACACTCATGCACTTAACTAATGAGAAAGTATTGAATAGAATTGGGGAGAAGAGGAGTTTGTGGCACAACTTGACTAGAAGAAGGGATCAATTGGTAGGACACGTTCTGAGGCATCAAGGGATGACCAATTTAGTATCGGAGGGCAGTGTGGAGGGTAAAAATTGTAGAGGTAGACAAAGAGATGAATACACTAAGCAGATTCAGAAGGCTGTAGGTAGCAGTAGCCACTGGGAGATGAAGAAGCTTGCACAGGATAGAGTAGCATGGAGAGCTGCATCAAACCAGTCTCAGGACCGAAGACCACAACAAAAACTCATGCACTAGGGTGCTAGTCGTAGAACTAATGACCAATGACTACGGTTGGTTGGTAGAATCAGTCCTGTAAGCTATTAGAGCATATAATCTAAGCTGAAATTATATTTGCATATGATAGTCTCCTTTCTGAATGATTCATCAAATAGTGATGTGACAAACTTTGTTATATGAAATTGTTAATGTTCTACCACACTAATGATCATATGCAACAGTATTTCATCTGTTGGACATTTGTAGTAATAAGTATATAGTCCTTCATTTGCACGTGTAGGCTTGTTATTAATTTATTGTCGTATATATTGACTAGTTGCCTGATAAATGGTGCGACGTAGCCCACTGTGGTGAGTGCCATGTATGGTGCGTGGGGTGCAGCATGTCTGATGACCATGCGACCAGTATAACAGAGGTAATGGTGGAGGACATACGGTGCCGTATGTAATTTTACTTATGTTCGAAACAGGCTTAAGTCTGTTGAAGTTATTTTATTGGTCGTGATGCAGCCGCTGGGCTCAGACAGTTTTCATTTATTAGTGCGTATGTAAGTATTATGTTATCACTTAGGTAATTTTGAAGTTTGCGTGCAGATTGTATCACTGGTCTAGATGTTATTTTGATCATTTTTTAGGACTTCTGAAGAAGTCTATATTATTATAGCAGAAACCATGATCAAGGTTTAAAACATAATTTAGTGTAACTGTGGGCTGTTTTTCATTCGAGACAATCTGGTCACTGTATATAGTTCCTCCCAGAGGGTGACTGACTATTAACATGCAGCCACTCACCCAGGAACATTTAAAGAAGTCCATAAACCTACGTTTCTGACAGTAGTGGGTGATACGGACAACATTACAAAACACTCTCTCTCTCTCTCTCTCTCTCTCTCTCTCTGTAGTGTAACAAGATTCAAACACATCACAAGTGTGTCTATAGTGTCAATGTCAGTGACAAAAACCATGAGACACCTTCTGATATCATGTTGGACCTCCTTTTGCCCAGCTTAGTGCAGCAGCTCGATGTGATGTGGTCTCAACAACTCACTGTAAGTCCCCTGCAGAAATATTGAGCCGTGCTTCCTCTACAGCCATTCATAATTAAGAAAGTGTTGCCAGTGCACGATTTTGTGCACGAACATACCTCTCAATTCTATTCAATAAGTGATCGATAGCATTCATGTTGGGTGATCTAGGTAGCAAAATCATTGTTTCGTATTGTCTAGAATATTCTTCAAACCATTTGTGAACTATTGTAGCCTGGTGACAGGGTGCGTTGTCATGTAAAAAAATTATATTGTTGCTTGGATGCAGGAATTCCATGAGCGGCTACAAATGGTCTCCAAGTAGCTGAACATAACCATGTCTGGTGAATGGACAGTTCGGTTGGATATGAGAACCGAGTCGATTCTATGTAAACACAGCCTACACCATCATGGAGCCACCATTGGTTTCACCAGTGCCTTGTTGACAACTTGGGTACATAGATTCAAGGGGTCTGCACCACACTTGACCCCTACCATCAGCGCCTATCAAATGAAAATGGGACTCACCTGACCAAGCCACGGTTTTCCAGCCACGTAGGGTCTAACCGATATTGTCACAAGGCGCTGCAAGCAATGTTGTGCTGTTAGCAAAGCCATTCCCATCAGTCATTTGCTGCCATAGCCCATTAACGCCAGATTTCACTGCGCTGTTCTAACAGATATGTTCGTCATATGTCCCACATTGGTTTCTGTGGTTATTTCACAGAGCACTGACAACTCTACGCAAACGCTGCTGCTCTTTGTCACTAAGTGAAGGCTGTCGGCCACTGCGATTACCATGGTGAGAGGCAATGCATGAAATTTGACAGAATATTGAATTACAATACCATTTCTGAAATGGAATGCCCCATGCATCAAGCCCCAACTACCATTCCACGTTCAAAGTCCCATTGTGCAGTCACAATAACATTGGAAACCTATTCACACGAATGAACTGAGTACAAATGACAGCTCCACAAATGCCCTCTTATACCTTTCGTATGCGATACTACCACCATCTGTATACAAAGTGTTTCTGTAAGAGCAAGCAAAAATTTAACTGGACCTAGAGGATGCTCCACTGAACAATTTGAGGTAGGGAACATGGGGTCGGAGAAGCCACCTTAAAGAGATAACAAGAATAAAAAGACACTGCTGGGTATCTTTTTATTTACACTAGTTACAGTTAACTGCAGATACCATCATTGACACAACGAACGTACCATTTGTACAGTATCTTACAAAATGTGCTGAAACTGATGGCTATCAACCTCAATGCAAGCACGACATCAGCAAATAAGATTTTGACACATGTAGAAAAAAATCCCAGGCAGCTACAATTCTGACAAGTAACTGCATCTCTGTATCCACTGGGGTCTCACGCACAAGTGACTTTAGATATCCCCATAGGAAATTGTCAAGGGGATTCAGGTCAGGTGACTTTGCAGGCCATGGAATAGGACCTGCCCTTCCAGTCCACTGACCAGGACATACAGTATTGAGATGGTTGCAGACATCCACACTGAAGTGAAGTGGTGCACCGCCATGTTGTATCCACATCCTCTCACCAACAGGCCAGGGTGTGTTCTCTAGCAACACAGATAGAACTCTTTGCATGAAGCCCAAGTGCATGTGGTCATTCAGATGTCCAGGTAGAAGATATGGGCCAATGAGATTGTCATCTACAATGCCAGCCCAGACATTCACAGCAGGACGTACTTGATGGTGTGATTCTACCACAGTCTGAAGGTTTTCCATATGCCACACATGGCTGTTCCTACTGTTTGAAATACCATTATGATCAAATGAGCCCTCGTCAGTAAAAAGCCCGATTTGGAGGAAATCTGGTCGATCAATCCACTGTTGGATCAACCACTGACACAATGCAACCCTTGGTGCAAAGTCAGCCACTAGCATTGCATGGACTCATTGAGGGTGATAAGGGAGTAATTGTTGCCTGTGGAGTTACTCGCCATATGCTAGCATGTGTAGTACCCACTTCAAATGCAATATGACGAGTACTTGTTGTGGGGTCTGTTACATCACATTCCAGCACCTCCTCTTCAAAATTGGGTCGAGCAGTCTCCATGTTTCCAGAATGAGATTTTCACTCTGCAGCGGAGTGTGCGCTGATATGAAACATCCTGGCAGATTAAAACTGTGTGCCGGGCCGAGACTCGAACTCGGGACCTTTGCCTTTCGTGGGCAAGTGGTCTACTAAGTGAGTTACCCATGCACAACTCACGCCCAGTCCTCACAGCTTTTCTTCTGCCAGTACCTTGTCTCTTACCTTCCAAACTTTACAGAAGCTCTCCTGCGAACCCTGCATAACTAGCACTCCTGAAAGAGAGGATATTGCGGAGACATGGCTTAGAGACAGCCTGGGGGACGTTTCCAGAATGAGATTTTCACTCTGCAGCGGAGTGTGCGCTGATATGAAACTTCCTGGCAGATTAATACTGTGTGCCGGGCCGAGACTCGAACTCTGGACCTTTGCCTTTTGCGGGCAAGTGCTCTACTAAGTGAGCTACCCAAGCACGACTCACGCCCAGTCCTCACAGCTTTACTTCTGCCAGTACCTCGTCTCCTACCTTCCCGAGTTCGAGTCTCGGTCTGGCACACAGTTTTAATCTGCCAGGAAGTTTTAGTCTCCATGTTGTCAGGTACCATGCTTCTTCTTTCTGATGAACTAGCCTCCTGCATTCACCAATCGGTAGAAATAAACACTCGCCGTGACAGGTGATAGCTGTTAGAAAATCGTTCCCTGTACAGCCTTTCAGCAGCAAGAGCATTGCAACGTACTTCCCCATACACGAGGGGGCATGTCAGTGAGTTCTGCGAAACTGTACTGGTACTGCTCCATTGTATTATGCTATATGTCTCTGAATAGCACTGAGTAATGAATGGGTCTGTCATTGATTCATAGCACATTCTGACATGCGACAATGTAAATCCAAAACAACAGAGCCACCTTACAGACAAGTAAGGCAAGAAAAGCCACTATCATGACTTCCTGGCAGTCAGGCTCATTGTACCTGCTTCCTCGCAGGAAATAAAGAATGTACATGTTAATAGACAGCACAGTACATGTAAACTTGTATGCGTGTTAGTTGTAAGTTGGAAAACAGAAATGCTAGGTAGACAAGTTTACTTCCATATCTCCTTAGGCTGGCTTCCCTGACCCCAGGTTCCCTACCTTAAATTGTATCAGTGGAGCATTTTTGCATGCTCTTACGGAAACACCATGTATGTGCATATCAATTTTCCATGACATTTATCACCACAGTTTAAACAGCGACAAGTGTGGAGTCCTCATTTTCCAAGTAGGCTGCACAATGCACATGTGCAGAAACAGGGGACTGTAGTGGTGTCTGTTAACAGTGGATGTTAACCTATCCAGGCTGAGTTCACTCCTATTATTGAAATAATGAAATGGATTTAGGGCTTTCGTGTCTTGTTAATCTTTAATGTACTGTTTGATCTGTTTTCATGATACACCGAAAAGGTTGCACAAGGTACTGGTATTTTTGCTGCTAGTGTTTCTCTTATAAGAGCGACAAAATATCTGAAAGTAAAAGGTTACTTATGCTTTGCAGAGCAAAAGCCAAACTATGCTTAAATAAGAAGATAGACAAAGATAATTTAAAGAAAATTATTTCTACAGTGAAGAAGTCGAATTACTTGACGAGAATAATAATTTTCGATGTTATTCGGCATCTAGCCAGAAAACAAGATAAAACGATAAGGGAAAAGCTGCTATTTACTACATTGTAGGTATTCTTTGATGTGTCCTTGGAGTTTTCATCGTGGCATGCTTCAAGAAAATCTTCTCGGCTTACAAGCTGCATCACTTCGAATAAAGCACTTGAGCTCTTGATAGCTGTCTCCATTATCATCGTCAGGGGTTTTTTAAGATCACTGCCTGCCAAGGCTGCTACTGTGTTCTGTTTATATGCATAGAATAGCAGCGTCTGGAACCTTCCAGAGATGGCCGGACGACGATTCACATGGTTGCTGAGTGTCGTGCAGAGCACATACACTATGTGATCAAAAGTATCTGGACACACCCAAGAACATACGTGTTTCATATTAGGTGCATTGTGCTGCCACCTACTGCCAGGTACTCCATATCAGTGACGTCAGTAGTCATTAGACATCGTGAGAGAGCAGAATGGGGCACTCCGCAGAATTCACTGGCTTGGAACATGGTTAGGTGATTGGGTGTCACTTGTGTCATACATCTGTATGAGAAATTTCCACACTCTTAAACATCCCTAGGTCCACTGTTACCAATGTGATAGTGAAGTGGAAACGTGAGGAGATGTACAGCACAAAAGTGTACAGGCCGACTGTCCGTTGACTGACAGAGACTGCCGACAGTTGAAGAGGGCCTAATGTGTAATAGGCAGACATCGACCCAGACCATCATAATGGAATTCCAAACTGCATCAGGATCCACTACAGGTACTTTGACAGTTAGGCGGGCGGTGAGAAAACTTCGATTTCATGGTCGAGCGGCTGCTCATAAGCCACACATCACGCTGGTAAATGCCGAACGACGCCTCGCTTGGTGTAAGTAGCGTAAACATTGGACGATTCAACAGTAGAAAAATGTTGTGTGGAGTGACAAATCACGGTACACAATGTGGCGATCCGATGGCAGGGTGTGGGTATGGCGAATGCCCGGTGACAGTCATCTGCCAGCGTGTTTAGTGACAACAGTAAAATTCGGAGACAGTGGTGTTATGGTCTGGTCGTGTTTTTCATGGAGGGGCTTGGATCCTTGTTGTTTTGCGTGGTACTATCACAGCACAGGCCTACATTGATGCTTTAAGCACCGTCTTGCTTCCCACTGTTGAAAAGCAACTCTAGGATGGTGACTGCATCTTTCAACACAATCGAGCACCTGTTCGTAATGCACAGCCTGTGGTTACACTACAATAACGGCCCTGTAATGGAGTGACCTGCACAGAGTCCTGATATGAATCCTATAGAACACCTTTGGGATGTTTTGAAATGCTGATTTCGTGCCAGGCCTCATCGACCAACATCAATATCTTTCCTCAGTGTAGCATTCCGCGAAGAATGGGCCGGCATTCTTAAGAAACCTTTCGGCACCTGATTGAACGTATGCTGTCATCGAGGCTAAGGATAGACTAACACCACATTGAATTACAGCATTACTGATGGATGGTGCCACAAACTTGTAAGTTATTTTTAGGCAGGTGTCCGGATACTTTTGATCACATAGTGTAGGACACATTGAACAAAGGGAACTAGAGGTCAACTGTGTCTGGACAGTGCCTGCAGAACAGGGATAAAATACGGTGTGAAAAGGCGAATGTTTTGGATCAATCATCATATTGGGATTCTGTTATGAAAGAAATGGCTGAAATCGAAATAAACAGTTACAGTTTTTATCAGAGACGAGGGTACACACTTATGGTAGAAGGGCATGGGTACAGGCTCTGGACATGCAGTGAGAGCAAAAGACGGAGGCTTTACGCTTATATGGATGTGGGAGGAGAAGTTTCAAAAATGGAGCTGGGCCCTCATGCCACGAGATGTTGCTCCGTCCCGTGGCTGCACCAAACTTCCAGGAACCGGCTTCGGCGCATGTGCCATTCTGGCTCTCTCTGGAAGGTTCCAGACGCTGGCGTTGCATCTACAGGGTGAAAAGTATTTAAACCGACAAACTCTGGAAGGTTGTAGGGGACATCAAACAAATATTTTTCTCTAATGTCACTTTTTCCTATGAGGAGTATTTAAACCGGCAGAGGAAGATTTCTCTAGCGGCAAATTAATTAACCCAACAAACACTTTTCCATTTTTTTATGACCAAGAGACAACACATTAACACAACCCAATTTCTATTACAGGGATTTTCAAAAATGGCTCCATTGACACGTAAGCAAAGGTGACACTGTCGGATCATGTTCTGTCTGACACAGGCAAAAACCCCAGGAGTATCCTGAATTGTTCCTGCTGATGCTACTATCCGGGCAACCGGATGCTCTTCTGATGCAACAAGAGTTGCGTAAACAAGGTTGCGCATCTCTCCCCACACAAAAAAGTCCAGAGGGGACATATCTGGGGACCGAGCAGACCACGGTACAGGACCACCTCTGGCAATCCACGTTTCTGGGAACCGTCGGTCCAGGAATCGACGCACACGACGACTAAAATGTGCCGATGCCCCGCCATCTTGGAATCACATGCATTCTCTTGTAGGAAGAGGGACGTCTTCCAGCAATTCTGGCAATGTTCTGGCGAGAAAATTGTAATAGTGCCTGCCATTTAATGGGCTAGGTAGCAGATACGGCCCAATTAAACAGTCCTCAACAACACCGACCCACACATTAACGAAGAACCGCACTTGATGAGCGCTAGTAACTGTGGCATGTGGGTTATCCTCACTCCAAACATGCGAATTGTGAATGTTGAAGACTATCACACCCGAACGTTGCTTCATCGGTAAACAACACTGTGGATGGAAATGTAAGATACATTTCACACCGTTCCAGGTACCACTGCGAAAACTGTGCTCTGGGTGGATAATCAACTGGTTACAGGCTGTGGACACGCTGTATGTGAAATGGACGTAACAATTGCTCTCGAAGAACTGTTCTTACATTCGTCTGATTCGTCCCCACGTTACGTGCAATTGCCGAGTGCTGATTGAAGGATCCCGCTCCACATGCTGCAAGACAGCTCCCTCAAATTGCACCGTTCTTACCGTGCGACGGCGTCCCTGTCCAGGTAATCTGCTAAATGGCCCGGTCTCACGCAGGCGTTGGTACACAGCAGCAAAGGTCGTATGATGCGGGACACGGCGATTAGGATATTGTTGTTGATAAACCCACTGTGCAATTCGTCCGTTGTGGTGCGCTACGTAGTACGCACCAACCATTCAGTGTACTCACTCCAGGTGTATCGCTCCATTAGTAAACAGAGACAATGCACTGCTACACTGGTGGACAGCAGTTGCCTACAACTGAAGAGCGTAACACGCCCTCTAACAACTGGAGATCCTAATATGGCCTCTAACAACTGAAGAGCGTAATACGGCCTCCACCGGTTTAAATGATCCTCACAGGAAAAAATGACATCAGGGAAAAATATTTGTCCCCTACAACCTCCCCGAATTTGTCGGTTTAAATACTTTTCACCATGTATATAAGCAGAACACGGTACTAGCCCTGGCAATCAGTGATTTTAAGTCCCGATGACAACAGCGGAGACAGCTATCGAAAGCTGGCGTGTTTCATTTGAAGTGACGCGGCTTGTAAACCAAAAATATTTTTTGAAATATCGTTTGATATATTTGAAAATAGGCTTATATTTTCTCGAGCAAATAGATGTGTATATTTTGAAATATTTGGACAAGACTTTTCCTATTCTTTCACTTCTCAGAGTAAAGCGAATTTACGACATGAATTTTAAGAACACCAGCTAAGAAATTTGCTTTAGTCATTAAAAAACTCTTGTATTTTCTTGCGGTTTTTTACCATATTTCGACTTTTTTTTTTTTTTAGAAGGGCTAGTCCCTCATATACTCAGTTTTGCCGTTCATGTGTCAAACCGCACAACAGACCACTCCCACGACGCACACAAATTTGCTGCTGACGTGTAAATGAGATGATCACTCGAGAGAAGAGGCTCGGCACAGGAATGAAACTCCAGGTGCGCTGCAGTAAATTCACTCGTATTAAGCAATCAGTTGAGATAAGAAAGTTTATCATGTAAAGGGGGCTTTATAGCGGTACTCAGTCCACTGCATGTACAAGGAAAGTTTAATACGATCTTTTATGTGTTACAGTACGTGTTCATTCTTTTACTATAAGAACTATATTCCTTCCCTTTTCCTGTGAAAGGTGAGTGCTGCAAAATATGCGCCGATTTTGAAGATGGGCCACATTGCCGTGTAGCTTGTCGCTAGCCACCAGACACCAGCACAACGTCGATGCACTGTCCCTGTCTACTCCATGTATATTATTAATTCAGTTTGGTATCTTGTTACTAGCTACGACATACAAATTTTGTCCTGAAATATTGAAGATATGAGAAACGTTGTATCTGTTTTATTTATATCTGAATAAACTTCTGACTTCGAACACGAGTAGCTGTTTCTTATTCACATCACCAGTTATGTGTGTTTGAAAATTTGGCTGAATGTTTAGAATGGTTAGAAGGTTTATTATCAGTCGTTCGGTATATTTTTATACAATTGGCCTTGTCAACAAGGAAAGTATAGTTAATACATGAGGTTTATGAGTAAACAGGACTACATTTTCAAGAAATATATTTTCATTTTGATGTCAAGATAAGAAAGTGAAGTTATTTACGGCCTATTTATGAAGTGAACATTATTGAATGTGTGCTAATTTGATTTGTTTTCTTAAAGGAGTGGGTTGTAATTTTGAAGTATTGAACTTCTGTGCTGCTCAGCAGTGATTATGATATTTAAATTTACTTGAGTCCGATTTGTCAAGAAAATTACCATGGAGCAATAATTAGGGGAGATGGCGCTGTTGTTGTTGTTGTCTTCAGTCCTAAGACTGGTTTGAGTCAGCTCTCCATGCTACTCTATCCTCTACAAGCTTCTCCATCTCCCAGTACCTATTGCAGCCTACATCCTTCTGAATCTGCTTAGTGTACTCATCTCCCTCTACGATTTTTACCCTCCACGCTGCCCTCCAGTACTAACTTGTTGATCCCTTGATGCTTCAGAACATGTGCTACCAACCGATCCCATCTTGTCGTCAAGTTGTGCCACAAATTCCACTTCTCCCCAATTCTGTTCAGTACCTCCTCATTAGTTAAGCGATCTACCCATCTAATCTTCAGCATTCTTCTGTAGCACCACATTTCGAAAGCTTCTATTCTCTTCTTATCTAAACTATTTATCGTCCATGTTTCACTTCCATACATGGCTACACTCCATACAAATACCTTCAGAAACGACTTCCTGCACTTAAATCAATACTCGATGTTAACAAATTTCTCTTCTTCAGAAACGCTTTCCTTGCCATTGCCAGTCTACATTTTATATCCTCTCTACTTCGACCATCATCAGTTATTTTGCTCCCGAAATAGCAAAACTCATCTACTACTTTAAGTGTCTCATTTCCTAATCTAATTCCCTCACCATCATCTGATTTAATTCGACTACATTCCATTATCTTCATTCTGATTTTGGTGATGTTCGTCTTATATCCTCCTTTCAAGACACTGTCCATTCTGTTCAACTGCTCTTCCAGGTCCTTCGCTGTCTATGACAGAATTACGTTGTCATTGGAAAACCTCAAAGTTTTTATTTCTTCTCCATGGTTTTTAAATCCTGAAGGCAGTTAGTGGCGATAAAGTTAGTGTCCAGTCCCTAGCTAATGAGACAGGAACGGAATCTGAGTGTAGCAAATCAAAAGCTTAAATGCTTAGCTTCGTTTTCAAATGTTCCTTTACGGACAAATACCTAGGAGAATTGCCCAGTTTAATCCTCATACCTCTGAAAAGATCAATGAAATAAGTATTAGTGTCAGTGGTGTGGAGAAACAGCTGAAATCGTTAAAACTAAACAAAGCTCCAAGTCCCGATGGAATCTCTGTTAGACTGTATACTGAATTTGCGGCTGAGTTAGCCCCTCTTCTAACTACAACCTATTGTAGATCCCTCAAACAAAAAACCATCCCCAGTTCTTGGAAAAAAGTGCAAGTCATACCCATCTACGAGAGGGGTAGTAGAAGTGACCCAAAAAACTACCGTCCAATATCCTTGACATCGATTGGTTGTAGAATCTCAGAACATATTCTGAGCTCAAATAGAATGAAGTATCATTAACAGAGAGACCTTCTCAATGCCAACCAGCATAGATTTCGAAAACATCGATCATGTGGAAACACAGCCTGCACTCTTCTCACATGACATACTGAAAGCTTTGGATCGAGGCAGTCAGTAGATGCAATATTTCTCGATTTCCGAAAAGTATTTGACTCAGTACCAGACCTATGCTTATTGTCAAAAGTACGACCCACTGACGTACCTATAGCTCTTAAAGGGGCTGTGTCCATCACTGCACTGTAGGATGGTGAGCTAGATTTTCCCCCGAAACTTCGTTCACGCCATAAAAAGGGACTGCTGTTTAACCCCAATAAAATCAATCAGTACGAAATTAAAAATTTCATAAGCGCAATAGAATCAATCTCACATGCAAGAAAAGATACACCTTCGAATAAAAAATGTGTAATGTAAGTGGTAAGGTACTTAATGGATGACAAAAGAAACAAATCTAAAATTGTGGATATTTATATATTATTAAATTATATAATTAATTGTAGTATATAATAAAATTTTACAATATTATTGTAGTATTTTTTGTTTATATTGAAGTTTTTGACACGTTTGCGTTTGGCTGTAACTTCAGGTCATAAATTACTGTAATTTAGTAAATACCAAAAGACTTTAGTTTCAAGTATTATATTTAGCCTTTTACGTCTTATTGCCAACTTATTTATAATTTTTTCGGAATCTGCTTGCACTGCTAGATCATGATGGACACTCATTAGAGCAAGATCAGTAAGTTTGTCATCTCTCATTTTATTTCTAACGTAAGTTTATAGCCTGTTTAAAGTGGAGAAACATCTTTCTGGGCTCGCAGTAGACACATGAAGCTTTTTTATCAAAGGGAAAAACTGCTCATTGCACTAATCAACAGCTTCAACTGCAGTGGCTCGTTTTTGCTCAACAATTTGCCAGCGACTGTGCCGTACGTCACATTCGCTCAGAAATACTGCGCCTGCATTTTCACCCAGAAATATTTGTGCCATCTTTTTAAGATTTTCTTTTGTCCTGGGGTCATTACTGGTTCTCTCAGGCAAAAGCATCTGAATCCCTTGGATCGTTCCTTCATGTGGTTTAAAACGAGCATCGAGTTCCGTAACCACATGTCCCGTAAAGGGGAAAAATTCGTTTCGGCGGTAAAATATTTCGTTATTTTCTCCTGGTACATAGTTGCGCTGGGTTTGCGTTGCAGTCGTTCTTGGAACAACTGTGCCCCTTGAGTTCATCTGCTTTGCCTGCTCAAAAAGGATTGAGAACTGACTTTCATTCCGAATATTTTGCAAAGTAGTTGTTATTGTTTTCGCATAGCTGCAAATGTTGGTCAAGTCCACATTGACCTTCTGCATTGCTTTGTTTACTATCGCTGTATATGAAAATTTTTTCTTAATGTAACTATCAACACAATGAACCGGCTATTTTCTAAGGTGGTCTGCAGTTGGTATGCTTGAGTGGAGACATTATATTACGTTAGATTTACTTTCATTCCAATCGATCCATACTGAGGAGGCCCTGAAGGATGTAGAACATGTCAGAAAAACAATAATACATGACAAGTATTTACAACTAAAACAAATAAGCTAATGTACCTTCCATAGGTCCAAAGTGGAATGTTCGTCTTTTTTTGTTTTTTTTTTAACACTATATGAAACGATCATTTTACAACACTCATTTACTAGAACTACTACAATACTTATTTACAATGAACACCTTACTGCACTGAAATGGTGCAGAAGATGGATTGTACTTTACACACACACACACACACACACACACACATACACACAAAATCAGTTGGTCCTACTGAGAAATTCATCAATGGAGTAGAAGGAGTTGGCCACCAATAAACCCTTTAGGCTTCTCTTAAACAGAATTTCATTGGTAGTTAAACTTTTTATGGCTGCTGGCAAGTTATGGAAAATGTGTGGTCCTGAATAACGTACACCTGTTTGTACGAGAGTAAGTGAGTAAGTCCTTGTGACGATTATTCTTATTTCTAGTACTGATTCCATGAATTGAGCTGTTTGTTTGAAAAAGCGATATATTTTTAATGACCAATTTCATTAAGGAATAAAAATATTGGGAAACAGTAGTTAGTATCCCTATTTCCCTAAACAGGTCTTTTCAGGATATTCTTGAGTTCACACCACATATAACTCTTTTTGTACGTTTTTGTGCCCAGAAAACTTTAGCTTGGCATGATGAATTACCTCAAAAAATCATCCCATATGACATTATGGAGTGAAAGTAAGCATAGTATGCCAGCTTTTTCATTTTTATATCCTGTATGTCTGACAGAATTCTCATTGCAAATAGAGATTTGTTTAGACACTTCAGCAGTTCTGTGGAGTGCTCCTCCCAGTTGAATTTATCATCAAGCTGTAATCCCAAGAATTTAACAGTGTCCACTTCTTCTCTCTGCTTGTCATCATATGTCAGGCATATACTCGTGGGACACCCCTTACAAGTTCTGAACTGCATGTAGTGTGTTTTTTCAAAGTTTAGTGACAAAGAATTGAGTAGGTACCAGTCATTAGTGTCCACAAATATTTTATTAGCCAATCTTTCTAAGACTACATTTGATTTGCTATTTATTGCAATGTTTGTATCATTGGTAAACAAAACAAACTTGGCATCAGGTAATGTAACTGATGAAAGGTCACTGATATATGCAAGGAAAAGTAAGGGCCCTAAGATGGTACCTTGTGGGACACCGCATGTAATTAGTTCCCACTTGGATGATAGCTTAATACATATCTCTTTCCTAACAACTCCCTTTGTTTCCCATCAGAGATGTAAGATTTGAACCATTTTGCAGCCTTTCCTGTTACATTGTAATATTCTAATTTACTTATAAGGATATTGTGATTTACTCAGTCAAATGCCTTTGACAGATCACAGAATATACCAGTTACCTGCAATGTTTTGTCTAACAAATAAAGTACATTTTCACTGTAAGTGTATGTAGCCTTTTCAATATCAGAACCCTTTACAAATCCGAACTGCGACTTTGGCAATATGTTATTTGTGATAACATGGTTATATAGCCGATTGTAGATTGCCTTTTCTAAAATGTTGACAAAATTGAAATTTGACGCTATTTCTTTTTCTCCCTTCTTAAACAATAGCTTAACTTCAGCACATTTCAACCATTCAGGAGACATTCCACTGATTAAACAACTGGTTACATAGATAGCTTAATATGTTACTTCACTCATAATCACATTCTTTAATTAACTTTATTGAAATTTCATCATACCCGCTAGATGTTTTTGATTTTAAAGATTTTATGATGGACATTACTTCTGCTGGGGTAGTGAGGGTCAAAATTCATATTATGGAAGTTACTTGAAATGTCTGGTCTGAGGTATCCCATGGCGGCATCTACAGAACCTGACAACCTCATCTTGCAGTAACAATTATAAAATGTTTGTTATAATGCTCTGCAACACTATACATATCTGTCACCAAAGTATCATTTACTCTCAATGCTATTTGCCCCTCTTCATATCTGGTTTTACCGGTCTCTTCCTTCACTATATCCCATATTGTCTTTATTTTGTTATCTGATATGACTATCTTTTCCTTGTAATATATTTGCTTTGGTCTCCGCAATACTATATTTAATATTTTGCAGTATTACTTGTAATGTGCTATAGCACCAACATCAGAACTGTTTCGGACTGACAGATACAGTTTTCTTTTTGTTTTACAAGATACCTCTATTCCTTGAGTAACCTGTGGCTTCTTTGTAGACTTTGCTCTAAGCTTGGTTAGTTTTGGGGGAAAATAGCGTTCAAATAAGGTAAGTACTTTATTAGAACAAGTGTTATATTTTTCATTCATGCCATGAGCACTGTAAACATCATTCCTGTGATCCCTACTGTCGGCATCTTGAAGTGTCTCAAGTGATGCCCAGTCTACAGGAAGCGTTTCTGCAAATCTTTCGACGGTCACATGCTTTTCGGTCCACCGCGTCTCACATAGTGAGGTAAGAATCGAATGGGAATAGTTAATTTGTCCCGCAATTTTCTTCAAAAGGTTGTCCCGACGCGGAGATTGTCGAAAAAAGTTTGATACGCTCTTTATAGTTCCGATACAGTTACGTATTGTAGACATCTGGCGTGAATGCGCCAGAACTAAATTAAGAACGTGCGCCACACAGTGTACGAATTGCGCTCTTGGGTATCGTTCGGCAGTGGTTGATCTTACGCCTCGCAACCGGCTGCTCTTCACTGTAGCACCATCAAAGCCTCGACCAATAAATTTATCCATATCCAAGTTATAAGATACGAGATGCGATATAATCGTCGTTGAGCTGTAACATCTTCTACGTAGATAAATTCAAGAAAATTCTCCCTGATGGTCGAACCCCGAAAGAGATTTCTGACTTGTCCGTTTCACAGTTTTTACAAACTATCATCGTTAATTGTTGACTGCCCAGAGTGAAGCTACACATCCGACTGGCTTCAGTCTGTGGAGCGCTTAGCGCTGGGTGTGGGCGGGGGAGAGGTGCTGGAGAGATGAGCGGAGGACAAACACGTATCGTTTATTGCATCGCAACTCCATGTTTTGTTGCTATCTCAACCAACTGGGTTGCGTAACTACTAACTTGTGGCATGGGATTTCACAAATCGGATATCTGGGTAACATTGGCGTTTTCTGCGTAAGATAGGGGGGTGGTGGTGGTCCGGAGCCCCTGAACCCCCAACTCCCCTTACATACATCCATGGTACGGTCGTATGAAGTATCAAGTGAAATTTGTGACTGGAATGAGAATTTTTTATAGGAAGGACACAGTTTGTTATCTTGGATGGAGAGCCATCGTCGAATGTAGAAGAAACTTTGCTCGTGCCCCAGTGAAGTGTGTTGGGATCCTTGCTGTTCATATTGTACACACATCAAAAATAGTTTTTCATCACCCCAGTTCCCAGAACTTCTGAAGATAGATGTTGACTGTGAATATTGTATCACAGTCACAGTCCCTTTGACTATTAGAGATACACTAAACCCGCCCAAAGATGTAAACAACCATGCATGAGCAGCGCCTATTAGACGGAGGGGGTCCGACAGCCGATCAGTACCAGTCATTCCACCAGGAAGGAGGTACACGGCCCGTGTTGTCTGTAGTTCAACCATGCCTAGACATTCAATAGTGTGGTTCGATCGCGTCCGAATTGTTACTTTGTGCCAGGACGGGCTGTCAACAAGGGAAGTGTCCAGGCGTCTGGGCGTGAACTAAAGCGATGTTCTTCGGACATGGAGAAGATACAGAGGGACAGGAACTGTCGATGACATGTCTCTCTCAGGGCGCTCAGAGGCTACAACTGCAATGGATGACCGCTACCTACGGATTATGGCTCGGAGGAATCCTGACAGCGACGCCACCATGTTAAATAATGCTTTTCGTACAGCCACAGGACGTAATGTTACGACTCAAAACTGTGGTTAATAGGCCGCATGATGCGCAACTTCACTCCTGACGTCTATGGCCAGGTCCATCTTTGCAACCATGACACCATGCAGTGCGGTACAGATGGTCCAACAACATGCAAGATGGACCGGTTAGGACTGGCATGACGTTCTCTTCACCGATGAGTGTCGCATGTGCCTTCAACCAGACAATGGTCAGAGACGTGTTTGGGGGCAACCCAGTCAGCCTGAACGCCAAAGACACACTGTCCAGCGAGTGCAGCAAGGTGGAGGTTCCCTGCTGTTTTGGGGTGGCGTTATGTGCCGCTTATGGTGACGCAAGGCGTCGTAATGGCTGTACGATATGTGAATGCCATCCTGCAACCGACAGTGCAACCATATCGGATACATACTGACGAGGCATTCGTCTTCATGGACGATAATTCGCGCCCCCATCGTGCACATCTTGTGAATGACTTCCTTCAGAATAACGACATCCCACGGCTAGAGTGGCCAGCGTGTTCTCCAGACATGAACCCTATTGAACGTGCCTGGGATATATTGAAAAGGGCTGTTTATAGACAATGTGACCCACCACCCGCCAGCCTCTGTGGCCGAGGGGTTCTAGGCGCTCTAGTCGGGAACCGCGCTAATGTTACGGTCGCAGGTTCGAATCCTGCCTCGGGCATGGGTGTGTGTGATGTCCTTAGGTTAGTTAGGTTTAAGTACTTCTAAGCGTAGGGGACTTATGACGTCAGATGTTACGTCCCATAGTGCTTAGAGTCATTTGAACCATTTTCTGACCCACCAACCACTCTGAGGGATCTACGCCGAATCGCCGTTGAGGAGTGGGGGAGTGGGACAATCTGGGCCAACAGTGCCTTGATGAACTTGTGGATAGTATGCCACGACGAATACAGGCATGCATCAGTGCAAGAGGACGTGCTACTGGGTATTAGAGGTACCGGTGTGTACAGCAATCTGGACCACCACCTCTGAAGGTCTCGTTGTATGGTGGTACAACATGCTATGTGTGGTTTTCATGAGCAATAAAAAGTTTGGAAATGATGTTTATGTTATCTCTAATCTCTAGTCAAGTTTTCTGTACAGGTTACGGAACTCTCGGAATTGGGGTGACGCAAAACTTTTTCTGATGTATGTTAATGTCCTTGCAGACAATATTAATAGTAACAGCAGGCTTTTTGCTGATGAGGCAGTTATTTATAATGAAGTACTATCTGGAAGAAGCTGCATAAATATTCAGTCAGATCGTGATAAGATTTCAAACAGGTGGAGAGACTGACAACTTGCTCTAAATTTTCAGAACTGTGAAATTTTGCACTTCAAAAACAACGGAAAAACGTAGTATCCTATGACTGAAATATCAGTGAGTCGTTGTTGGACTCGAACAAATCGTAGAAATACCTGAGTGTAACACTCTGTAAGGATATGAAATGGAATGATCCCATAGGTTCAGTAGTGGGTAAAGTAGGTGGTAGACTTCGGTTTATTGGTAGGATACTGCGGAAGTGCAATCAGTCTGGAAAGGAGATTGCTTACAAATCACCCGTGCGACTGGTTCTAGAATATATTACTGAAGTGTGTGGGACCCGCACCAGATAGGACTCACAGAGAATGTTGAACGTAAGCAGAGGACGGCAGCGCGAATGGTTGCAGGTTTGCTTAATCCATGGGGGAGTGTCACAAAGATACTGAAAAGATCTTGAAAATAGACGTAAACTATCCCGAGAAATCTATTAATAAAATTTAAATAACCGGATTTAAATGATGACTCTAGGAATACACTACAATCAGGCAATCATTCTTCCCGCGCTCCATACGTGAGTGGAACGGGAAGAACCCTGATAACTGGTACAATGGGACGTTCCCTCTGCCATGCAGCTCACGGTGGTTTGGAGATGTAGATGTAGAATTGTGTTTGCTCATGGCAGAACCATGTTTTCCATGCTACATGTTAGGAAGCAAATCCTGACAAAAAGAAAGAGCTTCAACCACAAGATGATTAGCTGCCACTTTAAAAGAACACATTAATCACTTTGGAGGTATGTAGATAGTGTGCAGCTGATAACAGGCGGTCAAGTGATCCTCTACTGACCTGAGTCACGGCAGGAGACTTGTGAAACTAGCATGAACGTTTCTCCCTCACCTAATCGCGTCTTATCAGATAAACAGAAATAACTGTCAACTCTGTACTAACTCTTCACAATATCTCACTGAGTCAATAACCAGCGCTCCCTGCTATTTGTCCGACTCCCGCAAAAAACTCTTTATCACTTTCCTTATGTTTGTTCAACTGATAACCACATGCACTGATAATGCAAACTTTCCTGTTACTGCTCTGTGTCATGTGATCCTTTTGACAGCCATTGGTATTATACAACAAAACCATAAATACAAAATAATAAATTACAGTAACAATAATGATGTAAGTGCCGAAATTTATGTTAATTACTGGACAGTGTCTGTTATTAATTTAAGATGGAAGCACAAAACATTGACGTTACTATGTGAATACCCTAACATGAAGTTTCTGCGCCTTATTTGTTATTAATTTTCTAAAATTTTCGTAAGTCACCTGAGCTTAACTAATTGTATATGCACAGGAGCTGCATGTCCAACAACAGTGAAACTGCTATGATGGAGTACACAATCACAAGTTATATTGTTTTCTAATAACTTGAATCTGTTTCCTGCACCTTCAGAATGGAAGTTGGACTAACATTTATTATATAAATTCGTCTTATAAAGAATTGTATTTGATGTTTTACTAGGTCACTGAACTCACAGAAGTATTAGAGTTTGCATCATACAATATTGAGGTAAATACATATTCTTGTTATTATTTATAATGTGAGAAAATGTAAACCTGGAATTCTCCTCCTGGAGATTGACAAAGACTGTGCATCAATATCTGTAGTCGAAAGTGTGGTGATTGAGTAACGTTCACAACGTCAAAAGAACGCCATCTGAGTTTGTAACCAATGTGGTCAGTTGACATTAGTCCATAACTTGTCGTTTGACACAAGTGACGTGACTCAGCTGTCGGCATAAGCTCTGTAAACAATTAGAAGAGCTATCAGTAATCAATAGTGTGCTGCATGGGGCTTCGGCTATATGTAACTAAAATATGTTAAAAAGAAGGTACAAGTGTGATAACCTCAAATGCGGTCACAGGCTGATACACTGTGCAGTTATAAATTTGACTGGATGGTAATAGTCTCAAGCATATGAATGTAACTATGAATTATTATATGAATGATGCGCTGATTTGTTGCATGTACCATGGTCTAGGTCATTAGCTTAATCAGAAAACTCATGAGCAAACTGTCCTTATCTCCATTTCCTCAGAGATCAGAGTGACTTATGAATACTTTGTTTTAGAAAAGTGCCTAATTATCATCATACTATATTGGTTTAGGCACACATTCTTTAGAATCTGTTAACTGGTAATATGGACAATACATGGTCATATGATCATTAAAATTAGCTCTATGCTGTTATGCTTTAATCATACAATGTCTCCACCTGTCTGCCTAACACAGTTGTACAAATTATACTCACAACAAGTTCTTCCATCGGTTTTTAATCGGACAGAAGTCAAAAAATTGAAGAATCACATTCCTGAGAGAGCATACCATTACACAAATAAAACGAGTATTGTAGAAATAAGTAAAATAATAGTGATTCTAGTGCAGCATTGTGGGCTGTATACAATGCAGGATGCTGAAACATCATAGGTTTGGTCACTTCTTGATGCACTTGCGGAGTGTGCTTAAGAAATAATAGTTCCACTTTCTGCCACCAGGTGAACATATGGCGCTGTAAGCAGTCAGAATGTGGTGTGGGTGCAGGAAGAGAGGAGGAACAATGAAATACATGGTAATGGTGGTTCTGGCACATTTATTAGGATTAGGTCACAAGCTATAACATGTGTTCAATATGGTCTACCTTTGATATCAGGAAGAGTCTGGATACATACCTGAGAGACACGATCTTTTGTACAAAATGACAATTATTGAACTATATGAAATAAAATCGCGATAACTTGTGAACGGTTTGCGTTAGGACGTTCAAACCGCGTAGTGCAAGTGCACGCAACTTGTTATCAGCCATTTGCACGTGAAAATGTCACGGCACAGCGTGTCTGAGTTTATAGCGTTTGTGATGGCCTACTATGCGAGCAACATCAGCCCAACTGCAGCTCAAAGGAAGTTTGCGAGCGAGTTCAAGCTGACGACAACCGGTCTAAGTGTGCTAACAATCAAGAATTTGGTTCGAAAGTTCTAGAAATTGGGTAGCGTTTGTGATGACAGTCTCGGTCATCCAGAAAGGGTGAAAACGTACGAAAACATCGAGAGGACACGTGCTGTGTTTCAAACTAGCCCCAGGAAATTGATCAGACGAGCTGCACAACATGTGGGAATCAATTGGGAGACATTGTGACAAATTGTTGTTGAAGATCTGCATTTCTCCCCATACATAATTGAAACCGATCAGCCATTAAGACCCAGGGCCATGAAACAGCGGTTGTGTTCTGCCAACACTATTATCCACAGAACTGACGAACAGAACTTTCATGTGAGTATGGTTTGGTTTAGCGACGTAGCCCAATTTCATTTGGATGAGTTCGTCAATAAGCAAAATTGGCACATTTTTTTCGGAGGGGGGAGGGGGGGGGGACTGAGAATCCGCATTTCGCGATCAAGGAGTCTCTTCACCTTCAATGGGTGACAGTGTTGTGTGCAACGACCATTCACAGAATAATCGGTGCGATATTCCTTGATGATGACTATCGAATGGCATGTGAAGGTTTTGGAAGAGGATTTCATTCCCATTACCCAAAGGGCCCCTGATTTCGACAAGACGTGGTTCATGCAAGACGGAGCTCGACCCCACCGAAGCAGGGGAGGGTTTTATGTGCTGGAGGAGCACTTTCGGCACTGCATTCTGGTCCTGGAGTACCCAGAGGCCACTGGCATGGGCCTCGATTGTCCGCCATATTCTGCGGAGATGAACCCATGCGACTCCTTTCTGTGGGGCTTTATTAAAGACAAGCTCTACAGAAATAACCCCAAAACCATCGCTGGGCTGAAAACAACCATTCTGGGGGTCATCGACAGCATCGAGGTTCCGATACTTCAGTGGGTCATACAGAATTTCGCTATTCGTCTGCGCCACGTTGTCGACAAGGATGGCAGGCGTATTGAACATGTCATAACCTAAATCCGAATATCTGTAGTGTCCTGTACATGTTGAAAACACCGTGTGCACACTATAGTTTGTAAATAATTTACGTTTTTTTCATATATTTCAATGACTGTCACCCTTTCAATCCCCACAACCAAAAGTCACATGGATTTAGGTCGGATGATCTGGAAGGCCACACATCTTGAAATTGCCTCGAGATGATTTGGTTGCTACTGAAGATTTCTGAAACCAGATCTTTCACCTGTTAAGTTACATGTGGTGTCACCCTACCTCGCATAGAAATTGTGGTGTAGACATAGTTGTGTTCTTGCATAGCTGGAATCAAGTGTTACACAGGAAGGACCCTATAATGTGCAGATGTCACTGTACACATGACAGGGCCGTGAGGTATCATTCCAAAGAAAAATGGACTGGAAAGGAAGGAGCTTGTGAAACCGCACCATACACTCACATGAACTGAGTGCAGTGGATGTTCCTGCACAATATGTGATGGAGTACAACCCTTCACGCGACAGTTCTGTGCATTCGCAGCACCATGCAGAGTAAAATGCGGGTCGAGCGTCCAAAGATTATTCCCTGGCCACATGTCATCTATTTCCATGAGTGCCACAAAATGAAGGACAAAGTAACGCATTGTAGGTTATCTTGGTGCTTCATTTGGTGCACATGCTGAATGTAGTATGTGTAAAATGCGCCACAAAATCTTTTGAACTGTTGACCAGGAAAGAGAGACAATTCCCGTGTCACAGATCGAGTACTGGCTGCAAAGCTTGACGCATGTGCTGTAAGGTCAGCTGTAGGAACAGCAGCTATATCATCGACAACTGTACTGGAATGGTCTGCCTCCCTCTCCATACTACACCGCTTAATTCATCTGTTTTCTCAAATTTCTTGATCATGTAATTTATCCCATTTATTGACAATAGCCCCCTTTGCAGCCATTTCTGTTAGCAATATTCCCACAATGGCAAGCAGCTGTTCTTACCCACCATACTGATGTCAAATCTAGAAAGATTTCACGTTCTGATTGCTTACAGCGCCATATTTTCAGCTGGTGACAGGAAGTGGTACTATTATTTTTTTCTTCATACTTCGCTAACGCAGCGATTAATGAACATACCTATGATGTTTCAGTGCTCTATGATCTATACAGCCCACATTGCCGAGCATAATGCCATCAGTTTAATTTTAAACACTCAGTACATCTACTACATTAATAAGGAAGTTCTAGAATCTGTCATATATATATATATATCTCAAGACTCTAACCTATTTCCTTCAGCCATCTAACTTGATATCTCTTACCAGAAGACCACACTGAACACGTGCTACCTTGTACAATGTTACTATCCATTTTAGGGTTTCTGAAGGCTTTCACCACCATCATTACGTCATTAACTGAGATTTAATAATAAGAAATCGTACCAAGGGTGACATGTTTGTGGTGCATTTTCAATGTCCCATTGTCTTGCAATGGCATACTGCCATGACAGGAAAGTTATAACGCAAAATATACATAATGGATGTAAGAGTAGAGGTTGAAGACATTTGGTTCACGACATACAGAAGTTTGGATCTGGCTGGGGGGCCTGCTTGGATAGCCAAATGATAAGGGGAAATCTGTGTTCGAGTGCCAGACTAGCAAAAATTTTCATTTTTGTCATTCCATTATACAGCTCATGATTGTCATTATTCGCGACTACGAATATATTTTATGCATTTTATAATGGCTGTAGTCGTTGCAGTCCCTGTTTACAGTCCCTGTTTGCAGTCCCTGTTCCTTCGGTTTTGCACTAATGTCAGAAGGAACATTGCATCATACTTGCGAACAACTCAAGCACTGCAGTATGGTATTTATTTGCCGACACCAGACTAGTGACTTTTAAATAAAATGTCTCCTCTGTACAGAAGTACACATAACGAATCTACGAGTGCAGGTTGTAGACACACGGTTAGTGACATACGAGAATTTGAGTTTGGTCGTGGAGCATGCTTGCATAGCCTAATTGTAAGATGACCACTCTCATAAGTGGGTAATCCAGGTTCAAGTCCTGATCTGGCACAAATTTTCATTGCCATCATTCAATTATGCAGCTGATGGTTGTCCACATTCGCAACAGCATATAAATTTCATGTATTTAATGACAGCTGCAGTCACTGCAGCGCTTCTTCCTTCGGACAGGCATGCATGTCCGAGGAACGTTGGATTGTACTTCTGAACAACACAGGCATTGCAATATCTTATCATAATGTGAGCTCTAGTCTACGATAAAATGCTCATATCTACTCCTACTATCCTGCTTGTTTTTCGAAAGTGTCTCAACTCTTCCCACGTTTTTGGGAAACACCTTTGGTGTCAGTACGTATGTGAGAGGTGTAAATTCCTACTTAATCAGTACTGGTGCCAGTATGTCTCCTGGGTGCGTAAATGGTCATCAGTTTCTCAGCTATCGTTTTTGGTTCAAATGGCTCTGAGCACTATGGGACTTAACATCTGTGGTCATCAGTCCCCTAGAACTTAGCACTACTTAAACCTAACTAACCTAAGGACATCACACACATCCATGCCCGAGGCAGGATTCGAACCTGCGACCGTATCAGACGCGCGGTTCCGGACTGCGCGCCTAGAACCGCTAGACCACCGCGGCCGGCTATCGATTTTGGGCTGAAGCCATAGAGTCAAAATTTTTAAAAATTCGATTTTTCAAAAATATGCCTGTTTTGTAGTGAACATCTTCCTGAATAGTTTGATGTATAAAACATATATTTTGAGGGATTATAAGGCACGTTATTTTGTCTTACATGTACCAAGATGCAGCGCCACACCCCTTTGTACAGCATTCTTCTGTCATAATACGTAAGTGTATTTCGCTGTGTAGAATTTGAATGTTTATATCTGCACCAGAGATTTTCACACGTGAAATGAAGGACTATTGATATCGATACTTTCTCTGCTCCATTGTTTTGTTCGCTGATTTTATTTGCTCTCTGTTTTGAAGGCCTTGCAATGTGGTGTTGCGAATTTCGAAACCATTTTCATTTGGTTGTGTTGTTTTGTGTTCGTTTATGGCTTAATGGCAGCAAACCAATAAACCCAAATGAAAGTTTTAACCAATGTGTATGGGAAAGATTGCCAAAAACCATTTTTGTGGGAAGAAATACACATGATATTGGTGTTTACGATGCAGTTTCATGTTTTAATGATGGCGTGGAAGGAAGGAAATACATTTTAGAGAAAATGGGGATTAAGTCTGGAGTGAACTGTATCAAAGGTTTGTATGTGATAAGTAGAGAGCATGAGAGCATGTAGTGAAAGCAGATGAATCGTTTTTGGAGGTGATAAAATCAAGAAGAGTGCATCAAAGGAATGTGAAAAGGAAGAAAACTGATTTAGAAGATGAAGAAGAACCTGCTTATGGTGCTGGACGGTTCTATAGGAATGCCAAATACAAGTAGAAACTTTAACAGCCATTTTACACAAACACAAATTTCTGTACTTCATTACATATAACATCCAAAATAAATATCCTGTTGCTTTCAAACTTGGTATGATTATTAAACACAAACTCCTTAATGCAAAACTCTAGAATTTTCCAGATCTATTAAAGACTGTGGTAAAAATTAAGATAATTAACTATAAAATTTGAGTTTTTTTAAACATGAAGTTTAAAATGTAACAGCTCATTCAATTTTTCATAAATCAAACATGTTGTAGAGTTTTATGCATCTGTAAGTATGTTTTGTGTGCTGTACAAAATTCATCGAAAAATCTCTCTTACTTATGCAGGAAAGTGTACCTAAAGCAACAAATGCAGCCACTAGTAAGTGAAAAAATGATGAAACTTCACATTTAAAAAAATTATTTTGTTATGTTTTTGAACTTCCACTGCTATGAGTGTGAATCCCGAATCCTTACTGGTCATGCTGAAAAAAGTTTTATGAATTTATTTGTAAAAGCATAGACAGTGGAAATTAAAATGTCCTGTGGTGCCTCTCCTGCTTGAAGCCAGCAAGTCAGCCCATTTGACACCCCCCCCTCCCCCCTTAAACAGGGAACAGACCACAAAGAACCCCTACGGTACTTGTAAAGTGACTGCTGTGGGCAAGTCTCCACCGAATGCATTATGCAAAGGTTCTGCATTGTCTGAGGACACAAAGAGGGCCATCCTGCCCTAAGTGGCTCAGGACTCATATGCGACATTTGGCTATCGAAACATCACCACATTCACGTGAAAAACTACGAGGGGTGTTCAATAAGTAATGCAACACATTTTTTCCTAAAAGCAGGTTGGTTTTATTCAAGATTCCAATACACCATATTATTCCCCGCTCGTTTGGCTGCAAAACAATATTTTTCAATGTAATTTTACGCCACCTTACCGGGGGGGGGGGGGGGGTGCTGTATGCCCACATGGAACCACTGTACTGGTCGGCGTCAGAACCAACGTCTTGCTGCGTCAGTAACCTCCTCATCCACGAACTGATTCTCGTGGTGTGTGACCTTGATGAAGTTTAGAAGGCACGAGATCCATGCTGTATGGTTGATGTGGAAGAACTGTGCAACAAAGTTATGTGAGCTCCTCTAAGATGTGGAGAATTGTCTGACACCTTGCGTTGTCATGAAGAAGGAAAAGTTCATCTGCATTTTTGTGTTGGCAAACAGACTGAAGTAGTTTCTTCGATTTCCTGACGGTAGCACAGTACACTCCAGAGTTGATCTTTGCACCACGAGGGAGGAAATCAAATAGAACAACCCCATTCACAGTTACAGGAGACTATCACTGTGACTTTACCAGCTGAGGGCGCGGCTTTGAACATTTTCTTCGGAGGAGAGGTGGTGTGGCAACATTCCATGGACTGCCGTTTTGTTTCCAATTCAAAGTAATGGACCTGTGTTTCATCACCCGTCACAATGTTCGACAAAAAATTGTCACGATCAGCTTCGTGACGTGCAAAGAATTACTGACAGGTGGTCGTTCGTTGTTCTTTATGGTCTTCTGGCAGGCGGCGACGGACGCATTTGGCACACACTTTTGAGTAGCCCAACTGGTGGATGAGCGATGATGATGATAGGTTTCTGGGGCACTCAACTGCACAGTCATCAGCACCTGTACAAAGTCTCAATTTTTACACTGTCCAATTTTTACCCAGTCCAATCTAGCCAATGTCGCGAATGATGATGATGGTGATGAAGAGGACAACACTAACAACCACTCCCCGGGCAGAGAAAATCTGCAATCAAACCCGGGCCCCCGTGATCCAGAGGCAGCAATGCTAGCCACTAGCCCACAGGCTGCGGACATGGACGAGAGCGTCAGTACTACCGATAGAGACGTCCAGCTGTGCAGTAAACGGTTTGATTGTGATCGCTCGATCACTTCAAGTGAGAGTGTCCGCACGTTCCAACACTGCAGGAGTCACAGCTCTGTGCGGACTGCTGGCACGCAGAAGACCGAACAGGTTCGGGTGCCCTATTCTCGCGCAGTTTGTCTGCTACTGATGTGCGGATTAGCCGCGACAGCAGCTAAAACACCTACTTGGGCATCATCATTTGTTGCAGGTCGTGGTTGACGTTTCACATCTGGCTGAACACTTCCTGTTTCCTTAAATAACGTAACTGTCCGGCGAACGGTCCGGACACTTGGATGATGTCGTCCAGGATACCGAGCAGCATACATAGCACACGCCCGTTGGGCATTTTGATCACAATGGCCATACATCAACACGATATCGGCCTTTTCCGCAGTTGGTAAACCGACCATTTTAACAGGGGTAATGTATCACGAAGCAAATGCCGTCCGCACTGGCGGAATGTTATGTGATACCACGTACTTATACGTTTGTGGCTATTACAGCGCCATCTATCACAAAGCGAAAAAAGTGGTCCAGCTAAATCATTCATATTTCTTTACGTACTACACGAATAAGTAATAATAAATGGGGGCTCCTATTTAAAAAAAAACGCAGTTGATACCCGTTTGAGCAATGGCAGCGCCATCTAGTGGGCCAACCATAGCGCCATCTGGTTTTCCCCTTCAAGCTAGACAACTTCCGTTCTTTGTCGTTTTTTCGTTTGACGCTTATTTCATGAGATATTTGGCCCGGTCACGATAAATGGACCACCCTGTATAAAGCAAAAATAGCTATGGTGGAATATCGAGAAGACGTGCTTTCCGACATACCATGACTTTGATTTATGGCTCAAAACAAGCAGTTTCGGAAGCACTTTCCTTTATTGTACCAAAAAGAAACAATTAAATGCCAAAGTTGTTGAAACGCCAAAGAAACTGGTATAGGTATGTGTATTGAAATACAGAGATATGTATACAGGCAGAATACGGCGCTGCGGTCGACAACGCCTATATAAGACAAGTCTCTGGCGCAGTTGTTAGATCGGTTACTGCTGCTACAATGGCAGCTTCTCAAGATTTAAATGAGTCTGAACGTGGTCTTACAGTCGGCGCACGAGCAATCGGACACAGTATCTCAGAGGTAGCGATGAAGTGGGGATTTTCCCATACCACCATTTCACGAGTGTACCTTGAATATCCGGAATCCGGTAAAACATCAAATTTCCGACTTCGCTGCGGGCGGGAAAAGATCCTGCAAGAACGGGTCCACGACGACTGAAGAGAATCGTTCAACATGACAGAAGTGCAGCCCTTCCGCAAATTGCTGCAGCTGTCAATGCTGGACCATCAAGAAGTGTCAGCGTGCGAAGCATTCAACGAAACATCATCGATATGGTCTTTCGGAGGTGAAGGCCCACTTGTGTATCCTTGATGACTGCACGACACAAAGCTTTACGCTTCGCCTGGGCCCGTCAACACCGAAATCGGACTGTTGATGAGTGGAAACATGTTGTCTGGTGGGACGAGTCTCGTTTCAAATTGTATCGAGCGGATGGACATGTACAGGTATGGAGACAACCTCATGGTCCCCGCATGTAAACAGGGGACTGTTCAAGGTGGTGAAGGCTTTGTAATGGTTTGGGGCTTGTGCAGTTTGAGTGATATGGGACCCCTAACACGTCTAGATATGACACTGAGAGGCGACACGTAAGTAAGCATCCTGTCTGATCACCTGTATTCATTGTCCATTGTGCATTCCGACGCATTTAGGCAATTCCAGCAGGACAATGCGACACCTCACATGTCCAGAATTGCTATAAAGTGGCGCTAGGAACACTCTTCTGAGCTTAAGAACTTCCCCTGACTACCAAATTCCCCAGACATGAACATTATTAAGCATATCTGGGACGCCTTGCAGCGTGCTGTTCAGAGGAGATCTCCACCCGCTCGTATTCTTACGGATTTGTGGACAGCCCTGAAGGATTCACGGTGTCAGTTCCCTCCACCACTACTTTAGACATTACTCGAGTCCATGCCACGTCGTGTTGCGGCACTTCTGCGCATTCGCGGGAGCCCTACACCATGTTAGGCAGGTGTACCAGTTTCTTTGGCTCTTCAGTGTAGGTACTGAAGGAATCCAGTTCTGTGGGGGCCTTCAGGCTGACTTGGTTAGGCCTACAGTTCAAGTGTTGCGGAGGCACATGGTAGAAACAGAGCTCTCAACACTGCCAGTGGCGATCTTTGCTATTTTGAAAGACGCAACCAAGGCGACCAATTCCAAAAGCTTCTCTTGTTATCTGTTTCACAATACCGTAGTTTGCAGTGAGACGCTAGATTTGATGAGTAATATGTATTTACAACTTTTTCTCACACTTCTTCATGTATACGAAACTTTCATTGTCTTTTTTCATTCGTTATTTTGGATCCATGTTGAAATTCAAGAATTTGTCAGCCGCAACGCATCCTGCCCTGAGCGATAGCACAATTGGTCGGTCCCCCGCCCGGTAGAGAGCTAGTCCTGGTTGATATCCCGGAGACGTTATCGCTACTAACACCAGTCTACAACGTCGGTTGTTTTTTTTATTTCTGTCAGTAGACGGTAGAAACGAGCTTTAGAGTTGCGTATTTCACTGCTGTCCTTGTTAATACACAAGTGCGTATCATTCTTCCTCCAGCTCTTAATAGGGTTTGAAACATTACGATACCTAATTCAGTGTCCTTATCTCAAAAAGGTGGGTAGATCACGTAACTAATGAGGAGGTATTGAATAGGATTGGGGAGAAGAGAAGTTTGTGGCACAACTTGACTAGAAGAAGGGATCGGTTGGTAGGACATGTCCTGAGGCATCAAGGGATCACAAATTTAGCATTGGAGGGCAGCGTGGAGGGTAAAAATCGTAGAGGGAGACCAAGAGATGAATAAACTAAGCAGATTCAGAAGGATGTAGGTTGCAGTAGGTACTGGGAGATGAAGGAACTTGCACAGGATAGATTAGCATGGAGAGCTGCATCAAACCAGTCTCAGGACTGAAGACCACAACAACGACAACATCTCAAAAAGCATGTCAGAAAAAATTGGTATTTTTGAGACAACCTGACATATGGCTCTACATATTACTTCTTTTCAAATGTTCTCTTACGAAATCCGTCGCTGCATCGACTTCACCATAATATTAAAAAAAGCTACAGTGACAAAAAATTGACCTTTACTGGATAATCTGCGTGCAAGCGCTCTCCATCGTTCAGCTGACTGACATGACGGTTTCTGTGTAGTGACGTCATCGTTGGTCTGTCTCATCTGTGGTAACACAACCACTTCGCAAACAGTTTGCGCATTCATGCACACTTACACATTCAAAGGATGTGTGTGGGTAGTTTCCAAAGAACGAACATTTGCATTTGAAGAAGAGTGTTCCACATTAAATAACTACAATGCTTTATTGTATTACTAGCTATATTCTCAGAGTTGCCCAGGTATGTATTCATTCCACTCTTCTACTAGTCTATCTCCTACTTCCCTCTCTCATTGTCCATCTCTTCTCCCTTCTCTCTGTCCATCCCCTCGGCTTCTCTTTCTCTGTTCATTTTCTCCTCTCCATATCTCTGTTCAATTCCTCTTTTCTCCTCTCTCTGTCAATCTTTTCCTCCTCCCTGTCTATGTCCGTCTCTTCCTCTTCGTTTCTCTGTCCATGCCTCCCCCTCCCCCCCCCCCCCCCCCGTCACTCCTCGCTCTGTCCATTTGCCACTTCCCCTCTCTCTTCTCCTCTCTCCTATCTGTGTCCATCTCCCCCTGACCCCTCGCTGTTTGTCAACTCCTTCAACCCTCTTCTCTCACCGTGTTATCACCTCAATAGGAAGTTGGTGGCTCTTACCCACACACAATTTCTTTAATATCGAAAGGAATATGTGTTCCAAATTTGGAACACATATCACTAACGATCTGAAAGAAATTTGGATGAAATCATTCCAGGGATTTAGGATGAGTTTTTTAGAATTGGCTTTGCCTATGTACACAAATATCAAACATATTTCACACATATTTAATATATTTTAGACGCATTTATACAAATATTTCAACTTTATATTCAGCCAATTTCGCCCTGCAGTTTCATTTTCAGGCAGCTGAATGTTTATGAACTATGTCCTGTACGTAATTTTGCAGGTACGTAAGGTGGCGTTGCGACTACTGCCTGCGAAATGCGTTGTGAACAGAGTTGGTAGCAATAAGGGAATAAAATAAAAAGTCATGAATGATGCGGCAGTTTTTCACGGATCTCAGTTTTCATGACGTCGTATTTCCTGAATTCGTAAAATGAAATATTTTTTACCTCGTACATTGAGTGGTATATGTGAGTAGTCTGAAAATTTTGTCGTGAGTACAGTTAGTAGTAAAGAAGAAATAAGTTAAAAAGTGATGCTTCATGCCGCAATTTTACTGCATAAACGGGGAAAATATAGTAAGCTATTAACTTTTTTCTTTTCATCATTTTGTGGGGGTTGCGAACGATGAAAGGTTTCATAAGTGTTTGAAATTATGTGTAAAATTTGTTGCAGCTCGGTAAGTGCTCTCATTCTCAAATGTTGGATGGTAAAGTGTGGCTATACGCTCGTCATAGGCTGCACTTATTCTCCACCGAGCGAGGTGGCGCAGTGGTTAGACACTGGACTCGCATTCGGGAGGACGACGGTTCAATCCCTCGTCCGGCCATCCTGATTTAGGTTTTCCGTGATTTCCCTAAATCGCTCGAGGCAAATGCCGGGATGGTTCCTTTCAAAGGGCACGGCCGACTTCCGTCCCCGTTCTTCCCTAATCCGATGAGACCGATGACCTCGCTGTCTCGTCTCCTTCCCCAAAAACAACCAACCAACCAACTTATTCTCCCCCCCCCCCCCCATTTGATAGGAAGGTGGTTCTTACCACAACAGCGATGATTTTCAACAGTAAGTGATATGTGTACCAAGTTTGGTTCAAATCGGTCCAGTGGCTTAGGGGAACATGTGGAAGATAGATACATACTTATGTTCAAACAGTTCAAATGGCTCTGAGCACTATGGGACTTAACTGCTGAGGTCATCAGTCCCCGCCGGTCGGAGTGGCCGTGCGGTTCTAGGCGCTTCAGTCTGGAGCCGAGCGACCGGTAAGGTCGCAGGTTCGAATCCTGCCTCGGGCATGGATGTGTGTGATGTCCTTAGGTTAGTTAGGTTTAATTAGTTCTAAGTTCTAGACGAATGATGACCTCAGAAGTTAAGTCGCATAGTGGTCAGAGCCATTTGAACCATTTTGAACCATCAGGCCCCTAGAACTTAGAACTACTTAAACCTAACCAACCTAAGGACATCACACACATCCATGCCTGAGGCAGGATTCGAACCTGCGACCGTAGCGGTTGTGCGGTTCCAGACTGTAGCGCCTAGAACCGCTCGGCCACTCCGGCCGGCCATGCTTATGTACATACATACAGTGTGGTAACAAAAATCATGCAATAGAGATCTGCACAAACACAGGTGCCAGTTGTATCGCAAACTCAAGGTATAAAAGGGAAGTGCATCGTCGGATCTGTCGTTTGTACTAAGGCGATTTATGTGAAAAGATTCCAACTTTGGTCAAACGGCGGGAATTAAAAGACTTTGGACGCGGAATGGTACCTGTAGCTAGAAGCACGGGACACTCCATTTCGGAAATCGTTAAGGAGTTCATTATTCCGATACCCACAGTGTCAAGAGTGTGCTGAGAATACCTCTCGCCACGGACAATGCAGTGGCCTTCGGCCTTCACTTAACAGACGAGTAATGTGGCGCAGAGGTTAGCACACTGGACTCGCATTCGGGAGGACGACGGTTCAATCCCGCGTCCAGCCATCCTGATTTAGGTTTTCCGTGGTTTCCCTAAATCGCTTCAGGCAAATGCCGGGATGGTTTCTTTGAAGGGACACGGGCGACTTCACTTCCCCATCCTTTCCTAATCTGGTGAGACCTATGACTTCGCAGTTTGTGTAGAGTTGTCAGTGCTAACAAAAATGGCTCTGAGTACTATGGGACTTAACTTCTTGGTCATCAGTCCCCTAGAACTTAGAACTACTTAAACCTAACTAACCTAAGGACATCACACACACCCATGCCCGAGGCAGGATTCGAACCTGCGACCGTAGCGGTCACGCGGTTCCAGAGTGTAGCGACTAGAACCGCACGGCCACTCCGGCCGGCTCAGTGCTAACAGACAAGCAACACTGCGTGAAACATCCGCTAGAACAGTGGGGCGAAATTAGGCGTTAATGGGCGATGGCAGCAGACGACCGACGTGAATGTCTTCGTAGGAGGTCGCCTGCAAGAGAAATATTAATTTCACTGCGTTTCGTTTGTATCAGTTGGCGAACCGTTTTATTTCCTCGTCTTATCTAGCGGGATTTGTCTGGAACATTTGAGAGAGTAGGGTGTGGTCTCTAAAGGAGATAAGCGGAAACGATAAGATTAGGCCATCTTGAATAAAATAGGCCGAACTTGCGCTGTGATGACTGAATCTAGCATCTCGACGTGAACAGGTGAACAGTAGCAGGTTGAGTATGGGGTACGTATATTATGCTAATCTTGTGTGTCCAATTTGTTGTCTTAATCGTACTGCAATTTGAGAGAGTTTTACATCACATGCAGTTCACCTTCATTTATAAGAACATGTTGCGTGCCTCTGTAGCTGAGGTTGGTAACGCACACCTGTGGGCTGGCTCCTAACTCGCCGGTAGGAAAGTCCGAATCCTTGTTGTGGATAAAATTTTCACTGTCAGTATTTGGCCAGCAAGGGCAGGAGTAGTGTCGTAAGGTTTCTCATCACCAGTCCTTGCGCCAATACGTTGTTGTTGTTGTTGTTGTTCTGGTCTTCAGTCCTGAGACTGGTTTGATGCAGCTCTCCATGCTACTCTATCCTGTGCAAGCTTCTTCATCTCCCAGTACCTACTGCAACCTACATCCTTCTGAATCTGCTTAGTGTATTCATCTCTTGGTCTCCCTCTACGACTTTTACCCTCCACGCTGCCTTCCAATACTAAATTGGAGATCCCTTGATGCCTCAGAATATGCTCTACCAGCCGATCCCTTCTTCTAGTCAAGTTGTGCCACAAATTTCTCTAATCTCCAATTCTATTCAGTACCTCCTCATTAGTTACGTGATCTACCCATCTAATCTTCAGCATTCTTCTGTAGCACCACATTTCGAAAGCTTCTATTCTCTTCTTGTCCAAACTATTTATCGTCCACGTTTCACTTCCATACATGCCTACACTCCATACAAATACTTTCAGAAACGACTTCCTGGCAATTGAATCTATACTCGATGTTAACAAATTTCTCTTCTTTCAGAAACGCTTTCCTTGCCATTGCCAGTCTACATTTTATATCCTCTCTACTTCGACCATCATCAGTTATTTTGCTCTCCAAATAGCAAAACTAATTTACTACTTTAAGCGTCTCATATCCTAATCTAATTCCCTCAGCGTCACCCGATTTAATTCGACTACATTCCATTATCCTCGTTTTGCTTTTGTTGATGTTCATCTTATATCCTCCTTTCACTCTTCCAAGTCCTTTGCTGTCTCTGACACAATTACAATGTCATCGGCGAACCTCAAAGTTTTTACATCTTCTCCATGGATTTTAATACCTACTCCGAATTTTTCTTTTATTTCTTTTACTGCTTGCTCAATATACAGATTGAATAACATCGAGGATAGGCTACAACCCTGTCTCACTCTCTTCCCAACCACTGCTTCCCTTTCATGCCCCTCGACTCTTATAACTGCCATCTGGTTTCTGTATAAATTGTAAATAGCGTTTCGCTCCCTGTATTTTACTCCAGCCAACTTCAGAATTTGAAAGAGAGTATTCCAGTCAATATTGTCAAAAGCTTTCTCAAAGTCTACAAATGCTAGAAACGTAGGTTTGCCTTTCCTTAATCTATTTTCTAAGATAAGTCGTAGGGTCAGTATTGCCTCACGTGTTCCAACATTTCTACGGAATCCAAACTGATCTTCCCCGAGGTCGGCTTCTACCAGCTTTTCCATTCGTCTGTATTGAATTCGTGTTAGTAGTTTGCAGCCGTGGCTTATTAAACTGATAGTTCGGTAATTTTCACATCTGTCAACACCTGCTTTCTTTGGGATTGGAATTATTATATTCTTCTTGAAGTCTGAGGGTATTTCGCCTGTCTCACACATCTTGCTCACCAGATGGTAGAGTTTTGTCAGGACTGGCTCTCCCAAGGCCGTCAGTAGTTGTAATGAAATGTTGTCTACTCCCAGGGCCTTGTTTCGACTCAGGTCTTTCAGCGCTCTGTCAAACTCTTCACGCAGTATCATATTTCCTATTTCATCTTCATGTACTTTCTCCTCCATTTCTATAATATTGTCCTCAAGAACATCGCCCTTGTATAGACCCTCTATATACTAATTCCACCTTTCTGCTTTCCCTTCTTTGCTTAGAACTGAGTTTCCATCTGAGCTCTTGATATTGATGCAAGTGGTTCTCTTTTCTCCAGAGGTCTCTTTAATTTTACTGTAGGCAGTATCTATCTTAATCCTAGTGATATGGGCCTCTACATCCTTACGCTTGTCCTCTAGCCATCCCTGCTTAGCCATTTTGCAGTTCCTGTCGAGCTCATTTTTGTGACGTTTGTATTCCTTTTCGTCTGCTTCATTTACTGCATTTTAATATTTTCCCCTTTTACCAATTAAATTCAATATCTCTTCTGTTACCCAATGATTTCTATTTGCCCTCTTCTTTTTACCTACTTGATCCTCTGCTACCCTCACTATTTCATCTCTCAAAGCTACCCATTCTTCTTCTACTGTATTTCTTTCCCCTATTCTTGTCAATCGTTCCCTAATACTCTCCCTGAAGCTCTCTACAATCTCTCAGTTTATCGAGGTCCCATATCCTCAAATTCCAATATATCTGATTAAATTCCAAAAAATCGGAGCAGCGTGTCACGAAGTGAGGGCATGTGATGGTCATCCGTCCATTGGATGGGGACGTTAAGCTCAGTGGCGCCCTTGATGATTTACAAGCAGGCCAGGAGCACACTGTGTACCAGCACAAGATTTCACCCTCTCCCATCTCTCATCATTTCCAACACGAACCTTAGACGATCAGAGTTGTAAAACTACTGTAGGTTTCCATAGACTACTGTAGTTTTACTAGTAGCTCCAGTCAGTTAAGGTAGTACCTACATTACCTGTATGTCGGGTGTGTTGCATACCTATTGGGCGCTAAGCTCATAATGATCACTTTCTTTATGTATGCAACCAGAGTCTTATTAGATTCCGGCAAAGAACAAAAGCAGTGAACCAACCTACAGAACAATTACATTCTACATAGTTGTCGCCCTGTCTGTTACAAAACAAGAAACAGTAGTGACATAAAAACTGAAATAGTCAATGTTCAGTTAAGGTTTTATTCTAAAATTGTTCATTTGTAATATGAAGCAGTGATGTCGTAGTAAAACCAAAGAAAAGAATACGATTTATCATTTAACGCTAGAAAACGTAATTTCGTCAACAAAAAGGTACAATAAAAAAAAACCACACAAAAGAAAAATATATCAAACATCGCTGCAATTCCTCGTCGAATGTGTATGAAACATGTTTTTGTTACTCATAAAGAACTTTGGCATTTATCGATAATAACTCTTGCCCTTGATCATGGTGGAGAATTTGCTACTGAGTACAAAATAACAAGCAATAATAACACATATTTTTTGTGTCTATGGATGTGAACTGTACTTGCATCGAAAGAAATTGCTTTGGTTACACAAAATCGCAGAATTTACGTTGTCAACTAATTTGCATTACGTATAAAAGGCAATTTTTAGCCTTTAAGGATATGAAATACGCAACAAAAAGAGCGTACGGCATTGTTGGCCGGGAGGCCCCATTCGGGGAAGTTCAGCCGCGAAGTGCTAGTCTTATTTCAGTCGAGGCCACATTGGGCGACCTGCGCGCCGGTGATGAGGATGAAATGATGATGAGGGCAGCACAACATCCAGTCCACGAGCGGAGAAAATGTCCAACCCGGCCGGGAATCGAACCCGGACCCACTGCATGGGAGGCAAGCATATTACCACCTTTTTTTTTTTAAAAAATTCATTTTGTTCTATATTGTTCGTTGAATTTGTTCAGGGCGGACGTCCGATGACACCCGTTCAGTTTGTTCGTTGATTCGTTCGCTCAGTTTTTTTATTACAAAGTACCCAGCTAAGCAGGCGGACGAGAAATACGCAATGGACTGACACTGAGTAATGTGCGGTATCAATTATGTTCAAGACAAACAACCAAGCAAACAACAACACAAAGAGAAGCATGGTCTTCCATTTTCTCTCTTACACATTCATTTGTATTTCTTTCCCTGCTAATTCTTCCAATACTACTGATAATTCTAACATTTATTACGTCATCTATGTATTGTACGAAAATGACCGAACCATGGTTTTGGCAGAGCGCAACTTTAGACGCAACACTACACACCCACACATTACAGTCACCTATAAGTAACAGATACACTTACTCACACAACTGTCTCACTTCGTGTCCGAGAGGCGCCAGCGGGAATAACGAAAACCTTTCTGCCGGCCGGAGTGGCCGAACGGTTCTAGGCGCTGCAGTCTGGAACCGCGCGACCGCTACGGTGATGCCTCGGGCATGGATGTGTGTGGTGTCCTTAGCTTAGTTAGGTTTAAGTAGTTCTAAGTTCTAGGGGACTGATGACCTCAGATGTCAAGTCCCATAGTGCTCAGAGCCATTTGAACCATTTTTGAAAAACTTTCCAATTAGGCGGCTGAACCTACTCTTCGAGGTCTCCCAGCCATTCGTGCCATACGACTTTACGTACTTCACCAGAAAATGTCGAGTTGAGGCGAAGATGCGCTGGCTTTACCGGCCGTTTTGCTTGTATTACGAAAAACGATGAAACGCGATACATGGAGTAAAGAGTCGTTAAAGAAACGGAAATATCAGTCGCATATTAAGTATTCTCAGTAAACACGTTACGGAACCTGTTTCACACTATCCCTATTTTTCTTCTTTGTTTCCCTATATAATATCATTTTCTTTGACTTTTCCTGCATTACACTGCAACCTTTGTACATAATGTAATCTAACAGGACAAAATAAAAATTAAATCGGGTCAGATCTCTGGCGAAAGCTTTCTCAAGCCTCCTCACTCTTGGTATACACGCTGAATCATGCACACTCCGAAAGTTGTCTTTAAATAATAAAAATATGACTGAACTACTCTGTTTCTGATTGCAAGCCAGTGCTGTGATAGTAATTGAACTGTCGTAATGAAACTTGTACTGTCGTAATGTGAAAGACAAGTTGCACTGTAAAACTAATTAACTGTCGTAATGAAAAAGGAAGTCTTTCATACTGTAAAAATTAGCACTCTGACTATAAGAATTTTCTTTATTTTTATTTTATTTATTTATTTATTTTCGAGTTCCGTGGATCCTTGACGCGAATGTATCGCTAGGATGTAGAACGTGTCAGGTTATTACGGAAATAGCCACATGTAGATGACCATGAAGCAACCAATTTAACATATATAAGCAGATACATGAAAAAGGACATCCACGTGTCAAATAATTACACACAAAAATTCAGATAACTACACAAATAATAGTACAGTAATGACATAGATGATTGCATAAATAATAGTGCAGTAATGACATAGATGATTGCATAAACAAATTTAAAGTAATTCATCTAAAAAAATATTCTGCCAACAAGTGAAATGCTAATCTACATAATCAGTTCTATTAGAAATGCATGAAAATAAACACAAATTCGAGAAGTATTACACATTATCAAAGAATTCCTGTAAAGAATAGAAAGAATTATCCAAAAGATAAAGCTTTAGCTCTGTTTTGAATTCAGTAAGATCCCCAATGACTGATTTGATATGAACAGGAAGTTTATTGAACACTTTTGTACTTGAATAATAAATTCTTTTCTGTACCATGCTGAGATTTTTTAAATCTTTGTGAAGATCATGTTTTCTTCTTGTATTGTGATCGTGGTATGCACTATTCATCTTGTAAATTGCATAACTTTTGTTCACGAAGCACATTAGTGACGAGATGTGTTGACAAGGCATGGTGAGGATCCCCAGCTGTTTGAATAAAGTTCTGCAAGAAGATCTAGGATGCACTCTACTCATAATCCTGATAACTCTCTTCTCTGCAACAAAGACTTTATTTGCTTGTGGTTGATTTCTCCAGAATATGATGCCATATGTCATACGTGAATAGAAATAACTAAAATATGTAGTTTTGATTGTTTCCATGTCACAAACAAATGCAATTGAGCGAATGGCAAATGCTGCTGAAATCAGTCTTTTACATAGGTCAGTGATGTGGACAGACCAGTTTAGTTTGTTATAAATATGTAAACCTAGAAATTTGGAAGATACAACTTTCACTATTTCTTTGTCACCACATTGTATTGCAACATTTTCCATTTTTTTGTTTACTGTTTGAAACCGAATGAAATGAGTCTTATTAACATTGAGGGACAGACCATTTGCAGTGAACCAATATAGAACTTCTTGGAATATAGTGGTCGCAGTGTTCTCTAGATTGCAGTTGGGTACCTTGTCAATCATTATGGTTGTGTCATCTGCAAATAGGGTGAAATGTGCTTTTTGGGTCAACACTATGAGAGGTCATTTACAAAGATTAAGAAAAGTAAAGTACCAATCACCGAGCCCTGCGGCACTCCACATTTTAATGCACCCCAATCAGAGCTGGCAGGCGCCTTTGCACAATTTTTTAATACTACCTTCTGATTTCTGTCATCTAGATATGACTCAAGCCACTTTCCTACTTTATCTTTTAAGCCATAATGTTCAGCCTTTCTTAGTAGATTTTTGTGACCTACACAGTCAAATGCTTTGACAGATCACGAAAGGATCCAACTGGTGAAATTTTCTTGTTTATTGATCAATGGTATAAACTGCCTGAATAATTAACTTCGACATGAAACCTAGAGTAATTGGCATTGCAAATATTGATCACAAAAATTGTCACTAAATAACGAAAGTTGGCCCTGGTTGAATAAATAAAAAAATTAATAATCTTTTCTCTGCGCAAATCTGGATAAAGCGTTGCAATACTGCTCTATCTTGCGCGCCGCAATGCTTAAGCTGCGAATTACTTTATCTACACAGAGACACTCGGGAGGTGCAATGAGTTTGTTAATTGCAAATCGGACAGTTTATCGAACATACTTGGTTGGATGAGCCATTAAAAAGAATTGTAAGAGAAAGATTGGTAAGAAAATGAAATATGCGCAAAGATGACAACACCATGTTTTTTTGAATATTGCGAAAAAGTGCTCAAGGCAGATTTTTTTCCTATCTCTCAAATCTAACAACTTTCAGTACAGTAAACAAGTTAGTTCAATGGGACAGCAATACTGAAATAAATGTAATATCATTATTGTATTTACCTGACATTCAATTAGATTTCTTCCTTCACAAATTAGTTTCATAATTATCTTGATTTAACAAAATGATAAATTGAGACCTTAAATTTGAATGATAATATTGCCATAGCTTCCTTACTCTAACAGTGTTTTACGTTATCAGTCTAACTCTAACACAGTAGAACTTCGACTGCTCTAACAACGCTAAAAATTGACCACTCCACACTACCCTCGCGCATCTCAAAGATACTCACTTAACTTTTGAATTCAGCTTACCACATTGCTGCTTGCTCACAATCGATTCAGATACCAAATACACTACTGGCCATTAAAATTGCTACACCAAGAAGAAATGCAGATGATAGACAGGTATTCATTGGACAAATATATTGTACTAGAACTGACATGTGATTACATTTGCACGCAATTTGGGTGCATAGATCCTGAGAAATCAGTACCCAGAACAACCACCTCTGGCCGTAATAACGGCCTTGATACGCCTGGGCATTGAGTCAAACAGAGCTTGGATGGCGTGTACAGGTACAGCTGCCCATGCAGCTTCAACACGATACCACAGTTCATCGAGAGTAGTGACTGGCGTATTGTGACAAGCCAGTTGCTCGGCCACCATTGACCAGATCTTTTCAGTTGGTGAGAGATTTAGAGAATGTGCTGGCCAGGCAGCAGTCGAACATTTTCCGTATCCAGAAAGGCCCATACAGGACCTGCAATATGCAATCGTGCATTATCCTGCTGAAATGTAGGGTTTCGCATGGATCGAATGAAGGGTAGAGCCACGGGTCGTAATACATGTGAAATGTAACGTCCACTGTTCAAAGTGCCGTCAATGCGAACAAGAGGTGACCGAGACGTGTAACCAATGGCACCCCATACCATCACGCCGGGTGATGACGAATACACGCTTCCAATGTGCGTTCACCGCGATGTCGCCAAACACGGATGCGACCATCATGATGCTGTAAATAGAACCTGGATTCATCCGAAAAAATGACGTTTTGCCATTCGTAAACCCAGGTTCGTCGTTGAGTACACCATCGCAGGCGCTTCTGTCTGTGATGCAGCGTCAAGGGTGACCGCAGCCATGGTCTCCAAGCTGATAGTCCATGCTGCTGCAGACGTCGTCGAACTGTTCGTGCAGATGGTTGTTGTCTTGCAAACGTCCCCATCTGTTGACTCAGGGATCGAGACGTGGGTGCACGAACCGTTACAGCCATGCGGATAAGATGCCTGTCATCTCGACTGCTAGTGATACGAGGTCGTTGGGATCCAGTACGGCGTTCCGCATTACCCTACTGAACCCACCGATTCCATATTCTGCTAACAGTTATTGGATCTCGACCAACGCGAGCAGCAGTGTCGCGATACGATAAACCGTAATCGCGATAGGCTACAATCCGACGTTTATCAGTCGGAAACGTGATGGTACGCATTTCTCCTCCTTACACGAGGCAGCACAACAACGTTTCAGCAGGCAACGCCGGTCAACTGCTGTTTGTGTATGAGAAATCGGTTGGAAACTTTCCCCATGTCAGTACGTTGTAGGTGTCGCCACCGGCGCCAACCTTGTGTGAATGCTCTGAAAAGCTAATCATTTGCATATCACAGCATCTTCTTCCTGTCGATTAAATTTCGCGTCTGTAGCCCGTCATCTTCGTGGTGTAGCAATTTTAATGGCCTGTAGTGTATTTAGATACGAAAATTATACATGACAGCTAGCAACTCTTATGCAAGCATGCATAATTGAAATTTGATCAAGCACCAAGCTACTTGTTTAGTTCTTACACTTGTGCAAATTTATCCCACACACGCTCAAGCAGGCTTGTGCAAGCGCAGTCGTCAAGCACGCAGTTATGTGTGTGGACACCTTCACACAGATGGCAGTCGAGTCGACGCACAAGAGGGGGTGGGGGGATGGGGATGGGGAGGGCGTTATTTACCTTAGAGAAGATTACTGTGGAAATTTCGAGAGATACGTTCGAAGAAGAGTCGGATAACGTATTACTTTGTCCCACATACCTCTTGTGAAATGTCCACTACAAAAAAATCAGAGAAATGAGAGATCATGTGAAAGTCGTACTTCCTATGCGCTATCTGTGAACAGAACCGACAAGGGGAAAAATGATAGTGATACATAAAGTACCCTCTGCCACATACTGTAAGGTGGCTAGTAGAGTACGGATGCAGATGTCTATCTGTACTATGTGGGATGTAACAGGTATAAGTGCAGTCTTTTTTAAAAGTGGTACCTTACTATGTACACACGTCAGTGTGTTGGATGTTTTTTCTCTGCGTCGAAGTCTTCCCACAAACATGCTGCAAACTGTACGACACGAAGTTTTCTGCACGGTCATAATAGCAACACAAAGTGGATCGCACCTGTCAGTATAGACAACATGTTTTGCATCCGTGCCTCCACACTTCAACACTTGACATCTTGCCCACAGAGAAATAGCTTTAATGGCTTGCTCTTGCCACCCATAAGTACTAACCAACCTAAAAACATACGGCTTGTAACAACTATAATTATTAGTCTCAAGTAACTTTAATACTGATGTAGTGTTGTTTAGTTCACTTTCCTCTTACCAACAGATATATATTCACACTGTATTTACAAACCAGCCACTTAAGATGCTTTGTAAAACAAAAGCAATACACAAGTGGTGTAAAACAGTCTCACACTGCAGTACGCCTAACACAGATCAACGCGATTAATAAATTACGTATAATCAGTAAACATCCCACCCTGATTCTTTAAAGAATCAGTACTGGAAAAGTTTCATACTTCCGATTACTTTAAAAATGAGTCAGTGTGTGAAGTCTTTGACTTTAATCATGTAAATGAGAAAGAGTTTGTTAAAGGTCTGAAATTATATTTAAAGTTTTTTGGAAGTCATTACGTCGTCTCATTATGAAACGTCGCATGAATATGTAGTACGAGCAATTTGCGCTTCATTTTAAGCGAAAGCTAGGTTTTTACGCATAGCAATGTTTATATATCATCATATCTCTGGAACTATGTGTCAGACAGTAACATAATTTTTCAGTTATATTGAGCGGTATTTGTCGATACTGCCTGCAAAGTGTATTACGCCTGATACAAAGGTTTTACTGCAAGGTTTTCACGCACCTCAGTATTTGACGTCATATCTCCTGAACTATGTGGCGTACGATGATATATTTCTATAGGTACACTATGTGATCAAAAGTATCCGGACACCTGGCTGAAAATGACTTACAAGTTCGTGGCGCCCTCCATCGGTAATACCGGAATTCAGTATGGTGTTGGCCCACGCTTAGCCTTGATAGCTTCTACTCTCGCAGGCATACGTTCAATCAGGTGCTGGAAGGTTTCTTGGGGGGTGCTGGAAGGTTTCTTGGGGAGTGGCAGCCCATTTTTCACGGAATGTTCCACTGAGGAGAGGTATCGATGTCGGTCGGTGAGGCCTGGCACGAAGTCGGCATTCCAAACCATACCAAAGGTGTTCTATAGGATTCAGGTCAGGACTCTCTACAGGCCAATCCATTACAGGACTGTTATTGTTGTGTAACAACTCCGCCAGCGGTGCATTATGAACAGGTGCTCGATCGTGTTGAAAGATGCACTCTCCATCCCCGAATTGCTTTTCAACAGTGGGAAGCAAGAAGGTGCTTAAAACATCAATGTAGGCCTGTGCAAAACAACAAGGTGTGCAAGCACCCTCCGTGAAAAACACTACCACACCATAACACCACCGCCTCAGAATTTTACTGTTGGCACTACACACGCTGGCAGATGACGGTCACCGGGCATTCGCCAAACCCACACCTCCCATCGGACCGCCACATTGTGTACCGTGATTCACACAAGGTTTTTCCACTGTCGCATCGTCCAACGTTTACGCTTCTTACACCAAGCGAGGCGGCGTTTGGCATTTACCGGCGTGATGTGTGGCTTATGAGCAGCCGCTCGACCATGGAATCCAAGTTTTCTCACCTCCCCCTAACTGTCATAGTACTTGCAGTGGATCCTGATGCAGTTTGGAATTCGTGTGTGATGGTGTGAACAGACGTCTGCCTATTACACATTACGACACTCTTCAACGGTCCGCGGTCTCTGTCAGTCAACAGTCGAGGTCGGTCTGTACGCTTTTGTGCTGTACGTGTCCCTTCAAGTTTCCACTTCACTGTCACATTGGTAACAGTGGATCTAGGGATGTTTAGGAGTGTGGAAATCTCACGTACAGACGTACACTCCTGGAAATGGAAAAAATAACACATTGACACCGGTGTGTCAGACCCACCATACTTGCTCCGGACACTGCGAGAGGGCTGTACAAGCAATGATCACACGCACGGCACAGCGGACACACCAGGAATTGCGGTGTTGGCTTCGAATGGCGCTAGCTGCGCAGCATTTATGCACCGCCGCCGTCAGTGTCAGCCAGTTTGCCTTGGCATACGGAGCTCCATCGCAGTCTTTAACACTGGTAGCATGCCGCGACAGCGTGGACGTGAACCGTATGTGCAGTTGACGGACTTTGAGCGAGGGCGTATAGTGGGCATGCGGGAGGCCGGGTGGACGTACCGCCGAATTGCTCAACACGTGGGGCGTGAGGTCTCCACAGTACATCGATGTTGTCGCCAGTGGTCGGCGGAAGGTGCACGTGCCCGTCGACCTGGGACCGGACCGCAGCGACGCACGGATGCACGCCAAGACCGTAGGATCCTACGCAGTGCCGTAGGGGACCGCACCGCCACTTCCCAGCAAATTAGGGACACTGTTGCTCCTGGGATATCGGCGAGGACCATTCGCAACCGTCTCCATGAAGCTGGGCTACGGTCCTGCACACCGTTAGGCCGTCTTCCGCTCACGCCCCAACATCGTGCAGCCCGCCTCCAGTGGTGTCGCGACAGGCGTGAATGGAGGGACGAATGGAGACGTGTCGTCTTCAGCGATGAGAGTCGCTTCTGCCTTGGTGCCAATGATGGTCGTATGCGTGTTTGGCGCCGTGCAGGTGAGCGCCACAATCAGGACTGCATACGACCGAGGCACACAGGGCCAACACCCGGCATCATGGTGTGGGGAGCGATCTCCTACACTGGCCGTACACCACTGGTGATCGTCGAGGGGACACTGAATAGTGCACGGTACATCCAAACCGTCATCGAACCCATCGTTCTACCATTCCTAGACCGGCAAGGGAACTTGCTGTTCCAACAGGACAATGCACGTCCGCATGTATCCCGTGCCACCCAACGTACTCTAGAAGGTGTAAGCCAACTACCCTGGCCAGCAAGATCTCCGGATCTGTCCCCCATTGAGCATGTTTGGGACTGGATGAAGCGTCGTCTCACGCGGTCTGCACGTCCAGCACGAACGCTGGTCCAACTGAGGCGCCAGGTGGAAATGGCATGGCAAGCCGTTCCACAGGACTACATCCAGCATCTCTACGATCGTCTCCATGGGAGAATAGCAGCCTGCATTGCTGCGAAAGGTGGATATACACTGTACTAGTGCCGACATTGTGCATGCTCTGTTGCCTGTGTCTATGTGCCTGTGGTTCTGTCAGTGTGATCATGTGATGTATCTGATCCCAGGAATGTGTCAATAAAGTTTCCCCTTCCTAGGACAATGAATTCATGGTGTTCTTATTTCAATTTCCAGGAGTGTATAACACAAGTGACACCCAATCACGTGACCACGTTCGAAGTCCGTGAGTTCCGCAGAGCTGCCCATTCTGCTCTGTCACGATGTCGAATGACTACTGAGGTCGCCGATATGGAGTACCTGGCTGTAGGTGGCAGCGCAATGCACCTAGTATGAAAAACGTATGTTTTTGTGGGTGTCTGGATAGTTTTGATCACATGGTGCACATACAGCGACATACGTTGATACTGTTTGCTAAATGTGCTGCAAATAGAGTTAGTTATAAAGAAGTAATAAATTTAAATGTCATGCACGGTGCGGGAGTTTTTCACGTTTTCAATGTTCATGACGTGTTAGCTTCTAAACCGTGTGTCGCGCTATGACACAATTCCGCAAGTATATTCAGTGGATACTGAGTGGAAAAAGTATTGGGAATAGAGTAAGAATTTCAGTGTCTTGCGTGGTGCAACAGTTTTACTCCATGACCGGCGAAAATGCAGTAAGCTAGAAATCTTTTTCCTTTCGTTTTGTAAGAAGTATCAGCCAGAAAATGTTTAGTGGAGGCCTGAAGTTGTGACTAAAGTTTGTTGGCAGTCGCTAAGCTCTCTCATTTTCAAATGCTGAAAGAAAACACTGAGGTGAAAAAGTCGTGGGATACAATACCGTGTCGGACAGCCAATTGCCCGGTGTAGTGCAGAAACCCTGCGTGGCGTGGATTCACCAAGTCGTTGGAAGCCCCTGCAGAAATATTGAGCTATGCTGTCTCTATAGCCGTTCATAATTGCGGAAGTGTAGCCGGTCCAGGATGTTCTGCACGAACTGATCCCTCTATTACGTCGCAAATGTTCGATGGGATTCTTGTCGGGCGATGTGGGGGGCCAAGTCATCAGCTCGAAATGTCCAGATTGTTCTTCAAACAAATCGTGCACAATTGTGGCTCATTGACGTGACATCGTCGTTCGGAAACAAGAAGTCCATGAATGGCTGCAAATGGTCTCCAACTAGGTGAACATAATTATTTCCAGTCAATGATCGGTTCAGTTGGACGAGACGGCCCAGTCCACTCCGTGTAAACACAGCCCAGACCATTGTGGAACCACCACCAGCTTGTAAAGTGCCTTATTGACAACTTAGGTCCATGGCTACGTGGGGTCTGCGCCACATTCTAACCCTACCGTCAGCTCTTAACCACTGAAATCGAGACAAACATCTGTCCAAGCCACAGTTTTCCAGTAGTCTAGGGAACTGATATGGTCACGGGCTCTCGCATCCATCGTAATTTAATTTATTATTTACTACAGAAATTGAGTGGTAATGGTGCTCGTTGCCGACTTATGTGGTGGGGCTTAATATAAACGATATTTCATTCAATTTTGATTTACAATTACATGCTTTTGTGAAGTTCTCTTCTTTAACAATATTAATCTTCAGTGGACATTATTTGTTACGTTAATGAACGTTAGACTCGCTGAATCTTAAAACATAAGCATATAAGTTGAACAATGGAATAAACTTTTCATATTAATTTAGTTGGCTAGTTATTAATTACAATTGCGGCCCACACAGGTGCGACAGTATTTTTTCTTACCTCCGTTAATCATTGCATTGTAGTCGGAGTCCTGGCTCTGGCTCTCGGCTGTTGTACTGAAAATAAGAAACTTACAGCTACGTATTTTCTGTAGCGCCGGGCGGCTGTGGAGAAAAATTAATATTATGTTAATTGCGGGCGAGTTTTTCGCTTCCGCTAATTTTTGTAAGTTGATGTCGACACGTAATGGCGTCCTTGGCTGCATCGGCCGCTGCGATTGTTTCACTGTAAATTACTCGAACGCAGGTTAATTCGAGGAAGGCGGACGTGAAATCGGGATCACCTCTTACAAATTAAAAGTGAACAATAATACTAAATCAATATATTGTCTGCTTAATTAGTACAAATATGCTTACATTTGCCAGCACTCGCAAGATGTCCGTCTACACGCACCCAAGACAAGAGAAGAAGTGAAGACTACTAAAAAATTAACAAAAGAGCGCATCTTGTCGCATCTTAAGATCATTTTGTTATATTTCTTTGCCCTCGAAACTTACACAGAGAAATTATTATAATACGGATATATGAGAAAAATGTATATTCACCTGAGCGGCTGGTGTCCACTTATTACTGAATTTTTAAATATCTCTTCTTTATAAATACTGTTTTTTAAGTCTTTTCTTATTATTTCACTGGGGAGCTATAGCGTCCAGGATAGGCGCTGCAATCGATCTAGTGCTGTTAGCAAAGGCATTCACGTTAGTCATCTGTTGCCATAATCCATTAACACCAAATTTCGCCCCTCTGTCCTAATGGGTACGTCCCACATTGATTTCTGTGGTTATTTCACGCAGCGTTGCTTGTCTGCTAGCACTGACAACTCTGTGCAGACGACACTGCGGTCGGTAAGTGAAGGCCGACGGCCACTGCATTGCCATGGTGAGAGGTAATGCCCGAAATCTGGTATTATTGACAATGTGGATTTTGGAATACTAAATGCCCTAACGATTTCCGAAATGGAACGCCCCTAACGTCTAATTCCAAGTAGCACTCCGCATTCAAAGTCTGTTAATTGCAGTCGTGCGGAAACACTTTCACATGATACACCTGAGTATGAATGACAGCTTCGCCAATCCATTGCTCTTTTGTACCTTGTGTTAGCCATACTAGCGCCAGCTGTATATGTGTACATCGCTATGCCACGACTTTTGTCACCTCAGTGTTTGGTCTGGGTAATTTGTGCGCCAAGAGTTACGCTGCCTTAAATGTATATACAGTTTCTAACTGATGCTTGTCTTAGAAGGTTATACGGGGTGTTGCAAAAGTCCCTCCGCAGTGCCGTACGATTGTTAGCCGCGTGTGCCGTATGCCACAGTGTATATACCGAAATGAAACTCAGTGAAATAACAAGTTATTAATTTATTGAATATTCATTTTTACTTATAAATTTTCAAATTAATGTTGAAAGTGACCCCACTGTTGTTGAATACACAATTCAATTCGTCTAATCATGTTTCCAAACACAAACTGTAACGTTTCTTCTGTAACAGAAGCAGTGAAAGTGGATATTGCAGTTTTCAATTCATCGACGGATTTTGGACGGTTTTTATAGACAGTTGCTTTCGCTGCACCCCGGAAGAAAAAGTCAGGTGGCGTTAGGTCAGGCGATCGTGGAGGCCAAAGTCCCTGTAAAATTATGCAATCACCAGAAACATCAGCAAGCAGTGACATTGAAACGCGAGCTGTATGCGCGGTTGCACCATCTTGTTGAAAGTAACCGTTCAGTATTTCACTTAACACAAGTTCTCCTATCAATGGGTACAGAATATCACTGCAGTATCGTTGAGTGTTTCGTTGAAAAATATGGGACCCACAATCCGACGTCTAGAAATTACAATCCAAACCCTACCGGTATTTTCACAGAATGAAGTGGTTCCTCATGAATACACAATGGATTTGCAGTACACATACGAGAATAACAAAAACCACGCCTCATCAGTGAAAAACGTTTTATTAAGAATATCCCTTCCAATTTTTTGAACGAAATTTTTTAACCATTGACAATACGGGAGTCTCTTGCCATGGTCAGTATTTTTCAGTTATTGCACGACTGTCACTTTGTATGGGGAAAGTTCTAATTTCTTCCTTACAGCTGTGTGGGCCGTTCCGACACTAACATCGATTTCCTGCACGAGTTTTCTTACTGACTTGTTCGGACTTATGGATAATTTATCGGAAATATCTATCTTCAGACAAAACGCTAGGACGAGCCCTTCTCGGTGCATCTGTCACTGAACCCGTACTTCGAAATTTGTTAATCAAATCTCGCACAGTACCGCGATGTGGGTGTGTTGTCTCCGGGAAAACTGAATTAAGTGTTTGACGAACTGAAACTGTGTATTTACCGCCAGCTCTGAACACTTGTTCGACTAAAAACACACATTCTTCAATGGTTAGCATTTAAATGGTGACAAAAACGAAACAAACGAACAAAGGAACTGAAACGTTCACGCCGACCGGAGCGGCCGAGCGGTTCTAGGCGCTACAGTCTGGAACCGCGCGACCGCTACGGTCGCAGGTTCGAATTCTGCCTCGGGCATGGATGTGTGTGATGTCCTTAGGCTAGTTAGGTTTAAGTAGTTCTAAGTTCTAGGGGACTGATGACCGCAGCCGGCCGAAGTGGCCGTGCGGTTAAAGGCGCTGCAGTCTGGAACCGCAAGACCGCTACGGTCGCAGGTTCGAATCCTGCCTCGGGCATGGATGTTTGTGATGTCCTTAGGTTAGTTAGGTTTAACTAGTTCTAAGTTCTAGGGGACTAATGACCTCAGCAGTTGAGTCCCATAGTGCTCAGAGCCATTTGAACTGATGACCGCAGCAGTTTAAGTCCCATAGTGCTCAGAGCCATTTGAACCATTTTTTGAAACGTTCACGTCAACACGTAACGATACACACCAACGATATTACTAACGCTGGCTGAGATCAACGAAACAGTGGAATGTTGGGAGAGTCCACTTCAAGGGAAGTAACCCGGGCAGGCGAACCATCATACGGCACGCGCGGATAACAATCATACGGCATTGTGGCGAGAATTTTTGAACACCCTGTGCCTCTCAATGAGTCGATTATGATAGCATTTTAAAGTTTTAGATTAGGTCGATAATTGCATGAAGTGCCGTGCTGAAAATAAAATTTTTGTTGCCCTGGATGGTCTTACATAGTAAACCTGCCTATCTGGCACACAGAGTCTCACTCAAACCAAAATCCCTAAGGTAGCTCATACATATGTAAATAAACCTGGAAAAGGCAGCTTCTACACGAGTGTGCCTGAGATGATCACTGCAGTGTCATAATGTTTCCGCGGCGCAATGATTTATTCTTTAGATCCCGGTCGTGCAGCCCCAGAAACTCCGATTTTATTCATACTGGATGAGAAGTCGTGGTTGTGAATGCCAATGTTAAAAAATATATTGGCTCAACCACTTGTTTATAGTGTAAAACACTAAGATTGACGCGTTTTGGAAGTCAAGCTTCCATCATCAGAATAATCAAAAGTTAAAGAACCTGTTAAAACTCGCTAAAATGTAACATGCACCAGGCACAATAAAATTGATAATAAAATTAAAACATCGTGGCTACTTCCTTTGTTGCAGCCGTGTCTTCTGAGGTGCATCTCCACATAGTGGTCAAAATATAAAAAACTCTAAAATCGTGTCGCCTGTGGTGTTCAACATCTAACCACATGGCTCTCTCCTCTATCGTCGTAAACCGCCCGTGCGTCTTCGTTGATACCACACACCACGTAGCCAAACACGACACTGAAACGCGAGTGAGCTCACGCGCAAGTAAACAAGGAAGTCACAGAGATGTCTGTACAAACAGATAACGTATACATGTTCCAAGGACCTCATGAAATGATGGTATCCTGCCAATTGCTAAAAATGTAGTTACTGAAAGAAGTCAGTGAAATGTTTGAAAAAGTTATTTGTATCACAAAGTTAGCTGTTCATTCAGTGTGTTCTGATTATCCATGCTATGTATCGTAATTTCCAGCTGTTCTAGTAGATCCAGATTTTTGCCTTTGTCCTGTCTATGTAAAATAATGAGCTCCTGATCTATTCCCAACATGGGGTGTCTCGTTTCCCAAATATGCGTGGCTACAGCTGACTTTTCGAAATTATTAAGCCGGAAAGCATCGCTATGTTCTTTGTAACGTACTTTAAAGGACCTACCAGTTTGGCCTGCATAGCTTGCCTTGCACGTGTTACACTGAATTTTGTAGACCCCAGCTCTCTCATATTTATCGCTTTCCTGCTGTAAATTATTTCTTATTTTAAATCGCAGCGTATTATTGGTCAGAAAAGCGGTATCAACTTTAAAAGGTTTGGAAATTACGGTACATAGCGTGGATAATCAGAAGACACTGAATGAACAGCTAACTGGTGATACAAATAAATTTTTTTCAAACATTTCACTGATTTATTTTAGTAACTACATTTTTAGCAATTGGCAGGATACGATCATTTCATGAGGTCCTTGTACACGTTATCTGTTTGTACAGACAGCCGGCCGAAGTGGCCGTGCGGTTAAAGGCGCTGCAGTCTGGAACCGCGAGACCGCTACGGTCGCAGGTTCGAATCCTGCCTCGGGCATGGATGTTTGTGATGTCCTTAGGTTAGTTAGGTTTAACTAGTTCTAAGTTCTAGGGGACTAATGACCTCAGCAGTTGAGTCCCATAGTGCTCAGAGCCATTTGAACCATTTTTTTGAACAGACATCTCTGTGACTTCCTTGTTTACTTGCGCGTGAGCTCACTCGCGTTCCAGTGTCGTGTTTGGCTACGTGGTGTGTGGTATCAACGAAGACGCACGGGCGGTTTACGACGATAGAGGAGAGAGCCATGTGGTTAGATGTTGAACACCATAGGCGACACCATATTAGAGTTTTTATATTTTGACGACTATGTGGAGATGCACCTTGGAAGACACGGCTGCAACAAGGGAAGTAGCCACGATGTTTTAATTTTATTATCAATTTTATTGTGCCTGGTGCATGTTACATTTTAGCGAGTTTTAACAGGTTCTTTTACTTTTTAATATTCTGACGATGGAAGCTTGACTTCCGAAACCCGTCAATCTTAGAGTTTTACACTATAAACGAGTGGTTGAGCCGATATATTTTTTAACACTCTGGAACTCTGTTTCTTCAACTTGGTTCACAGATCACATAAGGGGTCCGTTCAAAAAATTCCGGAACTTTGTCCACAAAATTTTTCTACACTTACCTTTTACTTACTGTACATGGTCTCCTTCGAAATACTCTCCTCCACAATTGATACACCGCTCCCAACGCCATTCCCACTACCAGAAGCAGTCTTGATACGCCTCTTGCTGGATCGCTCCAAGCGCCGTCTGCGAAGTTTGTTTTATCCCGTCTATCTTTGCAATCATCGTCCTTTCAGCGGGGTTTTCAACTCAGGAAATAAGAGTCCGCAGTGGCTAGGTAGGGAGAGTACGGAGGTTGAGGTAGCATAGTGACTTCGTTTTTTGTGCAATAGTCACGCACCAACAGGGATGAATGAGCGGGTGCGTTATCGTGATACAAGAGCCGTAATTGTCTGGCCTCATTTTAGGCCGTTATCTTCTCGCCCGCGTCGTCACGTGTAGATAGTACCATCGATTAACCGTTTGTCTCTGTGGCACTCATTAATGATGAACTAATCTATCAAAGTCAAATAAAACTATTAACATGGCTTTGATATTTGACCTGACCTCACGAGTTTGTTTGGTCTTGGAGCACCCTTGTCGACCCGTTATGAAGACCGAACCTTGGTCTCGACATCATAACCATAGACTCACATCTCATTACCGGTTGCGATTCATACATACATACATACATTTATCCTTGTTCCATAGATCATGAATACGATATTTCGTAATGATGTGGAACGTGTCACTTTAACGTAAGTTTTCTTCACACAAAATAATTAATTACTTAATTTTTTTTCTTTACAGTTACTACTTCATATCTAAGAATTCATCTATTGAGTAGGAGGAGTTGTCATTCAGAAATTATTTTAATTTGGTTTTAAATGTTGGTTCGCTATCTGTAAGATTTTTAATTCTATCTGGCAAATGACCGAAGATTTTTGTGGCAGCATAATTCATCCCTTTCTGTGCCAAAGTGAGTTTTAATCCAGAATAGTTAATATCATCCTTTCTTCTAGTGTTGTAGCTATGCACTTCGCTGTGATTTTTGAACTGGGATGGGTTGTTAATGACAAATTTCATAAGTGGATATACCGGGTGTTCAAAAAGTCAGTATAAATTTGAGAACCGAATAAATCACGGAATAATGTAAATAGAGAAGTACAAATTGACACACATGCTTGGAATGACATGGGGTTTTATTAGAACCAAAAAATACAAACGTTCAAAAAATATCCGACAGATGGCGCTTCACCTGATCAGAATAGCAATAATTAGCATAACAAAGTAAGACAAAGCAAAGATGATGTTCTTTACAGGAAATGCTCAATATATCCACCATCATTCCTCAACAATAGCTGTAGTCGAGGAATAATGTTGTGAACAGCACTGTAAAGCATGTCCGGAGTTATGGTGAGGCATTGGTGTCGGATATTGTCTTTCAGCATCCCTAGAGATGTCGGTCGATCACGATACACTTGCGACTTCAGGTAACCCCAAAGCCAATAATCGGACGGACTGAGGTCTGGGGACCTGGGAGACCAAGCATGACGAAAGTGGCGGCTGAGCACACGATCATCACCAAACGACGCGCGCAAGAGATCTTTCACGCGTCTAGCAATATCGGGTGTTTTCTTTTTTTTGGTTCTAATAAAAACCCCATGTCATTCCAAGCATGTGTGTCAATTTTTACCTCTCTATCTACATTATTCCATGGTTTATTAAGTTTTCAAATTTATACTGACTTTTTGGTCACTCAGTATGTATTGCGAAGGTACTGTGAATATCCCGAGTTCCTTAAATAAATGTCTGCAAAGTGATCTCGGGTGGGCACCAGCTGTTATTCTGATTACAAGCTTTTGTGCAATGAATACTTTCTCTCTTAATGACGAACTGCCCCAAAATACGATGCCGCATGAAAGCATCTGATATGTTTATCACCAAAATTTCTCTTCAAGAACTTGTCGTCCTCATTTGCGCGATGCAAAATCTCTTCACAGATTGCAAGACGAAGATGTTTCTGGTCTTGACCCATGAGCTGTGGGACGAACTTGGCTGCATCACGATGCATTCCGAGATGTTATGTCACGATTTCATGACATGATCCAACTGAAATATCACATTCTTCTGCAATATCTCGGACAGCATGTCTTCGATTGGCAAGCACAATTTCGTGGACGATGCTGCTTGAGCGTCGTCGGTAGGCGTCCTGAACGAGGGTTATCTTTAACTTCCATCCGGTCATTTTAAAACCGCATGAACCATGCGTAACACCGAGCACGGCTTTAGTACTCGCCACCGTAGGCTTCATGCATTATTTGATGTGTTTCTGTAAAGGTTTTCTCGAGTTTCACTCTAAATTTAATGAGGAAGCATTGCTCCTCTAACTCCGCCATCTCGAAATTCGTAAACTGTACGACACAACGTTCTATTCCATACAGCGCTGAACAATAACTGACAAACATACAACAATGGAACTTCCGGCAGTTACGCATTAAACACGGGCATGTGCAGGGATGGCAACCGCATTTCGCTCCAACACATCACTGGCGCCAAATTACGAATGTTCCGGAATTTTTTTAAGAGACCTCAGTCGCTGTCACTCGGACCATACAACGATGAATCAAAGTCACCTGCTTGAGAGGGGCGGGGGGCGGAGGGGGGGGGGGGGTAGGATGTCAAACGGGCCGACTTGGGGCAGGAGAGGCACCACAGGACATTTTAATTTCCAATGTCTATACTTTTACAAATAAATTCATAAAACTTTAACACATGACCGGGAAGGATTCAGGATTCATACTCATAGCAGTGGAAGCTCAAAAATGGAACAAAACACTTTTTTTGCATGTGAAATTTCATCATTTTTTCACTTACTACTGGCTGCATTTGTTGCTATAGGTACACTTTTCTCCCTAAGTAAGAGAGGTTCTTCGATGACTTTTGCACAGCATACAAACCATAGTTACAGGTGTATGAAACTCTATAAGTTATTTAATTTATGAAAAAAATGAATGAACTGTTACATTTTAAACTTCATCTTTAGAAAAAATTCAAGTTTTACAGTTAATTATCTCATTTTTTTCCACAGTTTTTTAATAGATTTGGGAAATTCTAGTGTTTCATACACCTGTATCTACTGTTTGTATGGTATGAAAAATTCATCGAAGAATCTCTCTTACTTAGGAAGAAAAGTGTACCTATAGCAACAAATGCAGCCAGTAATAAGTGAAAAAATGATGAAATTTCACATGTAGAAAAAGGTATTTTGCTACGTTTTTGAACTTCCACTGTGATGAATGTGAGTCCTCCATCCTTCCTGGCCACGGTGACAAAGTTTTATGAATTTATTTGTAAAAGTATAGACAGTAGAAATTAAAATGTCCTATGGTGACTCTCCTGCTCCAAGTCGGCCCGTTTGACGTCCTACCCCCCTTAACACTTTGTTGCTCCAGTTTTCGAACGAAACACAGCAGAGGTTCTGCGTGCCATGGATTCGAAAAGCACTCGGTAGTTTTCGGAGATTCGTGGCTCCACAGATGCCTAAGCACAAGCCACGCAGTCCCTGTAAATCTCGGACCGGCGGTTTGCGGGAGCTGGCTCCATTGTGTCCCAGGAGCGTTCCATCGAGTCCAGACTACGCCACCTAGAGAGAAGGCCTGTGCGCTGAGCAGCTCGCCTGCCAAGAGTAGTCATACAGTTCCGTCCATCCAAGAGCAGCTTCTACTGGCAGGCACTTCTAGAAACGCTTTTCTCTGGCTACATATTATCATTTCTAGTGTTGCACATCACTATTTCAACAACATTTCTCTTATATCAATTATTTCATACGCTAATACATTAAAATTTACCTGTTTCTACACTGCAAATCCAAAACTTATAACGGGATTGATGGTTTCGTTAGCCCTATACACTTCTTTTTAACTACACACAAATTAGCAGTTTTAATAATGAAAACACCAGGATCTTTCCATGTGAAATCCACCAGTACAAAACTTAATTTAACGTTGATGATTCGGAATTTTGCATATTTCATTTTATTCTATTAAAATGATGAAAAATCCAAAATTGAATATTTTTTTGCTTTATATTTTAGAGTTCTTAATTTTTAAAATGACCAAAATTCTGCAATTTATGTCTTGCTTTGAAACCTTAAAAAGGCCACAATGCCAAAACCATTTGACTTACAGACCTGAAATTTGTACCACTTTATTCAGTTTCTTCTAAGGTTTAAAGATGTGTGCTACTTTACTAGTTTCACAAAAACTCTGAATTCTTCCAAACCCATTTTTTTTAATTCTTAAAATTTCAAAATTAGAGTTCCTTTAAAACTGTTATTTACACACTATTTTTAATGTATACGCTAAATCTCATGATGGTATTCCAGTGGGAACATATTGAAATATATTTTATTTTACTGTAATTTGCTTTGCCAACTATATTACAACTCTTGCAGATTGGTTCATGAGAGTTACGATAAAATGACATAAACAAGTAACTTGTGGTAGCAGTTTCTGCAGAGGCTGTATATAGATTGCAGTAGTTTAAAAGAAAAAGGCCTTTTTCAAGCTACACATTAAGTGTTTTTTCATTTAACTTGTGCACACAGACCCATTTTGCCTTATTTACAAGGCGTCTTCAGTGGGTGTCAGATTAGCGTCTAAAGCTGTTTGGCTTAAAATTATAACTAACAGAAAATAAATACTACGAAATAATGTAATAATGAAACAAAACCATTCAATTTTATTGACACAATAGTGAGCTTCGGGAGAAATCAATTGTTGAAAGGAAGAAGGTGCTCAGACAGGATACTTACGTACGTGTCACCCGTCAGAGTCGTATCTAGACGTATCAGGGGTTTCGTATCACTCCAACTGCACGTGCCCCACACCATTACAGAGTCTGCACCAGCTTGAACAGTCCCCTGCTGACGTGCAAGGTCCACCGATTCATGAGGCTGTCCCCATATCCGATGCAATTTGAAAGTAGACTCGTCCGACCAGGCAACATGTTTCCAGTCATCAACAGTCCAGTGTCGGTGTTGACGGGCCTAGGCCAAGCGTAAAGTTTTGTGTCGTGCAGTCATCAAGGGTACATGAGTGGGCCTTCGGCTCCAGAAGCCCATATCAATGATTTTTCGTTGAATGGTTCGCAAACTGATACTTATTGATATTCCTGCATTAAAATCTGCAACAATTTGTAGAAGGGTTGCACTTCTGTCACGTTGAACAATTCTCTTCAGTCGTCATTGGTCCCGTTCTTGCAGGATCTTTTTCCGGCAGCAGCGATGTCAGAGATTTGATGTTTTATCCGATTCGGGATATTCACAGTACACCTGTGAATCTAACAACTGCGCCAGACACTTGTCTTACGAGGGGGGAACCAAAAGAAACCGGATTGTTGTCATAAAAATTTATTGATGAACCTTTTTACAAAATTACTTCAGTCACCTTGTCAAGTCTCTTTTCCCACTGTTTGAAGCATGTTTGGAACTCTTCAAGTTTGATACTGTCCAGTGCCCTTTGCGTAGCTGTTTTTTTACCGCCTCCACATCGTCATAACGCTCCACTTTCAGCGTTTTTATCATTCGTGGAAATAGGAAGAAGTCGCACGGGGCTAGGTCCGGCGAATACGAAGCGTGGGGAACGACAGACCACCTCTGAGATGCCAAATAGTGGGTCACTCGTAAGGCCGTGTGTGCTGGAGTGTTGTCGTGATGCAGAAACCAGTCACCTGATCGCCAAAGCTCCGGGCGTTTCCTCCTCACCTCCTCTCGCAGACGCCTTAAAACATCCAAGTGACAGTGCTGGTTAACAGTCTGGCCAGGGGGTACGAATTCCCGATGCACAATTCCACGAACATCAAAAAAGACAATGATCATCGTCTTCACATTCGACCTCACTTGCCTTGCTCTTTTTGGTCTGGGAGAGTTGGGAGTCCTCCACTGGCTTGACGCTTGTTTCGTTTCTGGGTCATACCTGTAACACCAACTCTCATCCCCTGTAATGAGTTTGTTCAAGAAGTTTGGATCACGTGCAATCTCTGTTTTCAAGTCCTGACACACATTCATGCGGATGGTTCTTTGCTCCTGTGTGAGAAGGCGCGGAACAAATATAGCAGCAACACGTCTCATGAGCAAATCCTCACTCAAAGTCCGCTGGCACGAGCTCCAACTGATTCCTGCCTCTGCTGAAATTTGGTCGATCGTTTGGTGACGATCCTCGTTGATCTTTTGGCGGACCTTTTCAATGTTCTCCTCATTTCGCGATGTTGAAGGGCGTCCAGAACGAGCTCGGTCTTCAACACACATCTCACCACGTTTAAAGCGCTCAAACCACTTGAAAACCTCTGTGCGGCTGATAGCGTCCTCCTGGAAAGCTTCCTGAAGCATTTGGTGTGTCTCCGTTGCAGTTTTTTATGCAGGAAACAAAATTTACACACTCCTTGTTCTTTTAAAGTTGCCATAACCACTTCGTAGAGGTAACCCGCCAACAGTCAGAGAAACACAATACCACACTTGCACGTTCAGCTCTACACTGACGCCGTCTGCACAGCTGTTTCATGGAGGTCTCTACTAACACCATCTAGCGTGAGAACCCTGCACTACGTCTCCTAGTGGCAGCGCCCTCAGAGTCCGGTTTCTTTTGGGTCTCCCCTTGCATATAGGCGGTGCCGAGTGCAGCGGCGTATTCTGCCTGTTTACATATCTCTTTATTTGCATACGCGTCCCGACGCCAGTCTCTGTGTATTAACCAATTACAAAGTACTTGCATGAGCATTGAATGAGAAAACAAAGTTATTTCCTGACAACAACTTGCAAAATAGGCAAGCAGAGGGATGCCTACTGTACCCTATCTGCACATTAAATCGTTAATCCGTTACAACCCAACAATTAATTTAGAAACTCCAGTTGTTGATTGAACAGCACATCAAACTGTTCTAAGGCATCAACTCGTTCAGAGGACCTGTGGGGCAGTAAGCCTCCTATATAAACATCAACCCCCCCCCCCCATCTAGTGAGCCGAGCAGCCGTATCCCCTCCCCAGTCTGCAGTGGTGATAGGTCGGACGGCCGTGTTGTAGTGGAAAATCAGCTCCCTCGTCAGGACTCGTACACCTCCAAATGCAGTGATGTCTCGAAGCAGCGACCTGCCCCCATCCACCACCAAAACCAAGTGTGTCCCTTTTTCTTCCACCAGTTTGCGACAATCTGGCCACAGACGCCAATCTGGAAAATGTTACTCTTTTCTGCCAGTAGCGTCTTAATGCCACATTTAACAAATTCCCACTCCGGAATGTTGTCGGTCACGGTCCAGTCAGAGCACATCTTCCTTGCTGGTTTGTCCAAGAAAATTCCCTTCTGACGTCAGCAGGCGATGGGTGAATGAGAGCATAGTTTAACACTTCAAACCTCATTCCCAGACTTGTACTTTCCGATATAAATCGTGATGTCCCAGCAGGCACTTGAAACTTTTTCCCTTGGCCATCTCAAGAGATGAGTCGTGCCACAGGCGACTAACCGCAACTTCGAGTTCGTGAAAAGGACTGGTAGGTTCCCCGAGTTTCCGTCGATGACCACTTGACGAGTGCAAGCTAGCACAAAGCTGTCAGCTCCCACGATACACCTACCGCACTCAGAGCACGGTTGAAAATAGTTCAGATGGCTCTGAGCACTATGGGACTTAGCATCTGTGGTCATCAGTCCCCTAGAACTTAGAACTACTTAAACCTAACTAATGACACCACACACATCCATGCCAGAGGCAGGATTCGAACCTGCGACCGTAGTAGTCGCGCGGTTCCGGACTGAGCGCCTAGAACCGCTAGACCACCGCGGACGGCCAGAGCATGGTGCGGGCTGTGCAAGTCTCACGTATTCACAGACTGGAACCATTAGCCCCTTTACCGACGACCACCGAAATTTTATAAAATGCGTTTCCTCATCATAAATCAATGTAATGCGACTAAAGTGTGCTGCAAATCGACAGTCGTGATCAGTGGCAGATAAATGTAGCATAAATGGAAGGAGGCAAGCCAGGCGGCTTGTAACCTTCCAACACCACTTCAAGTGTCGCCCAGCACTGAATACCAAACAGTGTGGCTAATGAGGAGCTGCCTGGTCATTGCATCCCATTCATTTTAACTTCCTACGCACAGTCGCTAGGTGAACTGCTGGTACGAGGTGCATTCAAGTTCTAAGGCCTCCGATGTTTTTTCTAATTAACTACTCACCCGAAATCGATGAAACTGGGGTTACCTCTCGAGGTAATCGCCCTGCAGACGTACACATTTTTCACAACTCTGACGCCATGATTCCATGGCAGCGGCGAAGGCTCCTTTAGGACCACTGGTAAATCGCTGAGGCAATAGCAGCACGGCTGGTGAATGTGCGGCCATGGAGAGTGTCTTTCATTGTTGGAAAAAGCCAAAAGTCACTAGGAGCCAGGTCAGGTGAGTAGGGAACATGAGGAATCACTTCAAAGTTGTTATCGCGAAGAAACTGTTGCGTAACGTTAGCTCGATGTGCGGGTGCGTTGTCTTGGTGAAACAGCACACGTGCAGCCCTTCCCGGTCGTTTTTGTTGCAGTGCAGGAAGGAATTTGTTCTTCAAAACATTTTCGTAGGATGCACCTGTTACCGCAGTGCCCTTTGGAACGCAATGGGTAAGGATTACGCCCTCGCTGTCCCAGAACATAGACACCATCATTTTTTCAGCACTGGCGGTTACCCGAAATTTTTTTGGTGGTGGTGAATCTGTGTGCTTCCATTGAGCTGACTGGCGCTTTGTTTCTGGATTGAAAAATGGCATCCACGTCTCATCCATTGTCACAACCGACGAAAAGAAAGTCCCATTCGTGCTGTCGTTGCGCGTCAACATTGCTTGGCAACATGCCACACAGGCAGCCATGTGGTCTTCCGTCAGCATTCGTGGCACCCACCTGGATGACACTTTTCGCATTTTCAGGTCGTCATTCAGGATTGTGTGCACAGAACCCACAGAAATGCCAACCCTGGAGGCGATCTGTTCAACAGTCATTCGGCGATCCCCCAAAACAATTCTCTCCACTTTCTCAATCATGTCGTCAGACTGGCTTGTGCGAGCCCGAGGTTGTTTCGGTTTGTGTCACACGATGTTCTGCCTTCATTAAACTGTCACACCCACGAACGCACTTTCGACACATCCATAACTCCATCACCACATGTCTCCTTCAACTGTCAATGAATTTCAATTGGTTTCACATCATGCAAACTCAGAAAACGAATGATTGCACGCTGTTCAAGTAAGGAAAACGTCGCCATTTTAAGTATTTAAAACAGTTCTGATTCTCGCCGCTGGCGGTAAAATTCCATCTGCCGTACGGTGCTGCCATCTCTGGGACGTATTGACAATGAATGCGGCCTCATTTTAAAACAATGCGCATGTTTCTATCTCTTTCCAGTCCGGAGAAAAAAAATCGGAGGCCTTAGAACTCGAATGCATCTCGTAGAACTCATGAGTGATTTGCTCTGCTGATTTCATTTGATATTTTGCACCTACGCTCCACGAGTTCTCCGTCATAAGGATGATTGGAATGGTTTAGCTGCGGTTGTTCCTTCGCATTTCCACATCACAGTTGCATCACCAACAGTTGGCTTTACATGTCCCTGACGGATTTGTTACTCAAGTGACATCCAATTACTATCACACATTCAAAGTCATTCAGCCCTCCTGCCACACCGCTGTCACCGCTTCTCTATAGATAATCCATTTATGGTGATGGATCCGTCTCTCATGACATCTAGCAGTCGATTCCGCATTACGTAGCGTGTGTGGGTGCTTCTGATCTTGTTGTGTACTGAAGACTATCTACAGGATCACTGCTTCAGTTCAGTACACGAATACATGAACTTCAATATATGAATCATGATCTGTTAAAAGGGCTTAAGCGCAGTTTCGCCTTTTTTAGTGAAGTACACTACTGGCCATTAAAATTGCTACACCACGAAGATGACGTTCTACAGATGCGAAATTTAAGCGACAGGAAGAAGATACTGTGATATGTAAATGATGAGCTTTTCAGAACATTCACACAAGGTTGGCGCCGGTGGCGACACCTACAACGTGCTGACATGAGGGAAGTTTCCAACCTATTTCTGATACACAAACAGCAGTTGACCGGCGTTGCCTGGTGAAACGTTGTTGTGATGCCTCGTGTAAGGAGGAGAAATGCGTACCATCACGTTTCCGAGGTTAAGGTCGTATCGAGACATTGCTGCTCGCGTTCGTCCAGATCCAATGACTGTTAGCAGAATATGGAATCAGAGGGTCCAGGAGGGTAATACGGGACGCCGTGCTGGATCCGAACGGCCTCGTATCACTAGCAGTCGAGATGACAGGCATCTTATCTGGAGGCTGTAACGGATCGTGCAGCCACGTCTCGAACCCTGCGTCAACAGATGGGGACCTTTGTAAGACGACAACCATCTGCACGAACAGTTCGACAACGTTTGCAGCAGCATGGACTATCAGCTTGGAGACCATGGCTGCGGTCACCCTTGACGCTGCATCACAGACAGAAGCGCCTGCGATGGTGTACTCAACGATGAACCTGGGTGCACGAATGGCAAAACGTCATTTTTTTGGATGAATCCAGATTCTGTTTACAGCATCATGATGGTCGCATCCATGTTTGGTGACATCGCAGTGAATGCACATTGGAAGCGTGTATTTGTCATCGCCATACTGGCGTATCAACCGGCGTGATGGTATGGGGTGCCATTGGTTCACGTCTCAGTCACCTCTTGTTTGCATTGACGGCACTTTGAACAGTGGACGTTACATTTCAGATGTGTTACGACCCGTGGCTCTACCCTCCATTCGATCCATGCGAAACCCTACATTTCAGCAGGATAATGCACGACCGCATGTTGCAGGTCCTGTACGGGCCTTTCTGGATACAGAAAATGTTCGACTGCTGCACTGGCCAACAAATCCTCCAGATCTCTCACCACAGATCTCTCACCAATTGAAAACGTCTGGCCAATCGTGGCCGAGCAACTGGCTCGTCACAATACGCCAATCACTAGTCTTGATGAACTGTGGTATCGTGTTGAAGCTGCATGGGCAGCTGTACCTGTACACGCCATCCTAGCTCTGTATGACTCAATGACCAGGCATATCAAGGTCTTTATTCCGGCCAGAAGTGGTTGTTCTGGGTACTAATTTCTCAGGACCTATGCACCCAAATTGTGTGAAAATCTAATCACATATCAGTTGTAGTGTAATATATTTGTCCAATGAATAGCCGTTTATCATCTGCATTCCTTCTTGGTGCAGCAATTTTAATGGCCAATAGTGTATATTATTTGGATCTTCACACATAAATACATACATTAGTGTTAAAAGGATTTTACTCCTACCTAGCCTTGCCCAAACAGTGAGGTTTCAGGTTTTCGTGTAGTGCCAGTAGAACTTTAGTCCAGGACATATGTCCTCTTAACACCAACCTCTGTATGTGGACAGAATGAATGGCGTTGCACACGGAAATAATAGAATAATCTGTGACCACAAAGATAATAGAGAAAAAGCTGCAAATTTCTTATTTTTTATTTATCGTGATTGTTTTAGAATTTGAACACCAACCTCTGTATGTGGACAGAATGAATGGCGTTGCACACGGAAATAATAGAATAATCTGTGACCACAAAGATAATAGAGAACAAGCTGCAAATTTCTTATTTTTTATTTATCGTGATTGTTTTAGAATTTGAAGATGGGTGAATTGGCGTAACAGTCAATGAAACAACAAAAAATGTTAAAAAGAGGAAGGGTGAGGGGAACAACACTTTATTTTCAAGGAATATAATAAAATTAGCTGATGTAAAAGGATTATAGTATATAAACAGTCGCAAGAAACTGCGAAAATCGTCGAATATTGTACTGTTATCTGTAAAATCACTGATTTCGTGCCAAGTTTAAAAACCATAGTTTATGTTTTGTTTATTATTTGTTTGGATGTTCTGAAAGTATTGAATGATATTACTCCTGGAATATTGTTAGATATCTCCAGAAATGTAAGAGATAACCTGTTTTACTTGATTTTAGCGGTCATTCAGGAAAATTTATTAACCCACTATTGAGTTTAAAAAAGAAATAATGCTTTCAGAGCAAAACATATGATTCTAGTTGAGAATAACAATATAAAAAAATAGGAAACACTATTTCTGGAATATTTTTACAAATGAATGTTCTTTCTTTCTTTTTTTGACTCATCAGTCATCTGACTGGTTTGATGCAACCCGCCACGAAATCCTCTCCTGTGCCAACGTCTTCATCTCAGGATAGCTCTTGCATCCTACGTCCTCAATTATTTGCTGGATGTATTCCCAATTTCTGTCGTCCTCTACCGATATTGACCTGTACAGCTCCCTATAGTACCATGAAAGTCATTCCCAGATGTCTTAACAGTTATGCTATCATCCTTTCCCTTCTCCTTGTCAGTGTTTTCCACATATTTCCTCCCTCTCCAATTCTACACAGATCCTCCTCATTCCTTATCTTGTCACTCCACCTAATTTTCAACATTTGTCTGTAGAACCACATTTCAAATGCTTCGATTCTGCTGTGGTCCGGTTTTCCCATAATCCATATTTCACTACCACACAATGCTATGCTCCAAAGGTACATTCTCAGAAATTTCTTCTGCAAATTAAGGCCTACGTTTCATACTAGTAGACTTCTCTTGGTTCGGAAACCCTTTCTGCCAGAGCTAATCTGCTTTTTATGACCTCCTTTATCCATTCATCAGATGTTAAGTTTCTCAAAGTTCTCATCTCTGCTACTTCTCATTACTTTTGTTTTTCTTCAATTTACTTTCGGTCCATATTCTGTGTTTATTAGACTGTTCAGTCCATTCGGTGGATCCTGTAATTCTTCACTTTCACTAAGGCTGGCCATGTCATCAGTGAATTTTATCACTGATATCCTTTCACCTGGATTTTGTTTCCACTCTTGAACCTTTCTTTGTTTCCTTCATTAGTTCTTCGATGTAAAGATTGAACAGTAGGGGCTAAGGACTACATCCTTGTCTCACATACTTTTTAATCCGAGCACTTCGTTCTCGGTCTTTCACTCCTTGTATTCGCTCTTGGCTCTTGTATGTGTGTATGTTACTCGTCTCTCCCTATAGCTTACCCCCATTTGTCTCAGAATTTCGAACATCTTGTAAGTAGGCTGTTTAGGTTTTCTTATTGGTAACGCCACGTAGGGCTCTGTATGAAAATCACTGGCTGTGCTGTGTGCAGTCTGTGGCTAGTTTGCATTGTTGTCTGCCATTGTAGCGTTAGGCAGTTGGCTGTTAACAGCGCGTAGCGTTGGGCAGTTGGAGGTGAACCGCCAGCAGTGGTGGATGTGGGGAGAGAAATGGCAGAGTTTTGAAATTTGTAAGACTGGATGTCACGAACTGCTATATATATTATGACTTTTGAACACTATTAAAGTCAATACATTGTTTGTTCTCTATCAAAATCTTTCGTTTGCTAACTATGCCTATCAGTAGTTAGTGCCTTTAGTAGTTTGAATCTTTTATTTAGCTGGCAGTAGTGGCGCTCGCTGTATTGCAGTAGTTCGAGTAACGAAGATTTTTGTGAGGTAAGTGATTTGTGAAACGTATAGGTTAATGTTAGTCAGGGCCATTCTTTTGTAGGGATTTTTGAAAGTCAGATTGCGTTGCGCCAAAAATATTGTGTGTCAGTTTAAGCACAGTCATGTATAATTTTTCTAAGGGGACGTTTCATATGTCGACCCTTAGCCGAGGATGCCTCACTGAAATCTTCTGATTTTTTCTCGTAGTTTGTCTAATTAGTGTAGCTTTTGTTTATTGCTAGCGCGTAATTGTAGAGAGAATCTCCTTTGTAGTTGTAGTTTTTCATTGTTGTACAGTAAAACAGTTGTGGCATGCATGTAGATTTGCACCAAGTATTTCGCAGCTGCGCTTGCAATTAACGAGATATTATTTTCAGTGCTATGTTAATGTGTTTTCTTATTTTGCTCTTCAAATTGTGCTTTTCTGTGTTATCGTGTGAAATACGTGGTAATTATGGCGTGTGAAAAACGTAATACTAGGCTCCAAAGTAAACTGAGAAATAATAGTGACGACGAGCGTAGCTTATCAGCACCACTGTGTAATGAATTAACAGACATTCAGAGTAGTAATTTGGTAATTGTGCATAGGGAAATGGAGCGGGCGGCAAATAATGGCGTAGACAGTGAAACAAATAGTGAACAGGGAAGCATTATCGAACGATCGGTCGGCAACAGCCCGCCTCAGGAATCGGGAATGACAGGACACAATCTTGCAAATATTGCAGATTCAGGTTTTGGGTCCTCACCGTTTTCTCAAATAAGTCAAGACACATTTTCTGCTTTTCAAAACGCGAATATTGCCAGTTCAAATGCACTGCCGAATAGCACTGAGGAACATGTTTCAGACACCAGTGCATTGTTATTACGGGACAAAGGCTACAAAAGTTAGACACGATGGAACAAAATCAGAGACAAACACAGCAAAAGCTTCAAAAGTTAGACACAATGGAACGAAATTTTCGGAAGTTAGACACCACGCTTGAACAAACACGTGAAGATTTAACTACTGAGTTACATAACATTGAATCGAAATGTTAAAAAGTCTGTAATGACGTAAAAACACAAATTTGTGAGCATTTTCAACCTATTTTTTCGCGGCATGAAAATGCATTACAGAATCACGAAGCAGCCATAAAAGAACTGCAAACTATTGTTCATGAAAATCATGACACCTTGCAAGCTAAAACAGACTCAGTTGCATCTACCGATTTGGTTACGCAACTTGCAAAGCTCAGGAAAACATAAAGGACACAGTGGATCCGATTTCAACACAAATGGACACTCTGAAACTTGGTTCAGAAAAACACACAGAGGAAATAATTTCACTATCGGATAAAGTAGCCGAACTTTCAGATCAGTTCACTAACTTATCTACAAAGGTAGATGATGATCTGAATGACACAAGGCCTGTAGCCTTCCCTGACACTGAAGAGTATGAACAAATTAGAAAATTCAAACAAAATCAAAATCAAATCAATACACAGTACAAAAGAGAAATCCGGGAAGTACAAGATCAGTTGGCACAAGTAATACAAGAATTACATATTTCAGAGGACACTCGCGCTCCAGTACGGGAAGAGGGACATAGAAATACGGAACAACCACAAAATAATACAGGACACTTCGGAAATTATGAAAGAAATTGGCAAGGTGCACCGAATTTTGAAATGGAACCGCCGAAACGACGTAACAATGACCGACATGCGACTCGCTGACACGATGATTTTGACTATAAGCTGTTCATTACTACTCGTAAATTCAAAACATTTAAGAATTGTGGCAACGACATTCATCCACAAGCGTGATTTCATCAATTCTCTCATTGTTCCCCCCCCCCCCCCAACTGGTCATTAGAGCACAAATTAGAATTTATGTGTGGCTATTTAGAGAATGAACCAGCTGTAAGAATGCGATCGGTCATTCACGATTGTCACAGTGAAGGAGAATTTTATCATGTCTTCCTCTCAGCATATTGGTCTCAAGCTACACAAGACCGAGTAAAACATAGCATCATAATGCTGAAACAATTTCGAACAATCTGAATTCTCCAGTCTTGTGAAATATTTTGAAGACATGTTGCTCAAGAATCAGTACCTGTCACACCCATAGAGCCCCTCAGAACTCATCCGCATTTGCTTAATCAAATTACCTGAACATTTACGACATATTATTTTGGCAGGACGTTGCAAAGACGACACTGAAGCTTTTCAGGGACTCTTACAAGAATTAGAAATTGACACTGACAATCACGGAACACGAAAACAGGAACACAACAATTACAGGTCACATCCGTCGCAATTACGCAATGAAAGAAATAATAACTGGACACGACGAGGCTATTCTCACAACGCAAATCGTGACCAATACAGACGCCACCCATATGACAACCACTGGCAGAGTAATACACTCCTGGAAATGGAAAAAAGAACACATTGACACCGGTGTGTCAGACCCACCATACTTGCTCCGGACACTGCGAGAGGGCTGTACAAGCAATGATCACACGCACGGCACAGCGGACACACCAGGAACCGCGGTGTTGGCCGTCGAATGGCGCTAGCTGCGCAGCATTTGTGCACCGCCGCCGTCAGTGTCAGCCAGTTTGCCGTGGCATACGGAGCTCCATCGCAGTCTTTAACACTGGTAGCATGCCGCGACAGCGTGGACGTGAACCGTATGTGCAGTTGACGGACTTTGAGCGAGGGCATATAGTGGGCATGCGGGAGGCCGGGTGGACGTACCGCTGAATTGCTCAACACGTGGGGCGTGAGGTCTCCACAGTGCGCCAGTGGTCGGCGGAAGGTGCACGTGCCCGTCGACCTGGGACCGGACCGCAGCGACGCACGGATGCACGCCAAGACCGTAGGATCCTACGCAGTGCCATAGGGGACCGCACCGCCACTTCCCAGCAAATTAGGGACACTGTTGCTCCTGGGGTATCGGCGAGGACCATTCGCAACCGTCTCCATGAAGCTGGGCTACGGTCCCGCACACCGTTAGGCCGTCTTCCGCTCACGCCCCAACATCGTGCAGCCCGCCTCCAGTGGTGTCGCGACAGGCATGAATGGAGGGACGAATGGAGACGTGTCGTCTTCAGCGATGAGAGTCGCTTCTGCCTTGGTGCCAATGATGGTCGTATGCGTGTTTGGCGCCGTGCAGGTGAGCACCACAATCAGGACTGCATACGACCGAGGCACACAGAGCCAACACCCGGCATCATGGTGTGGGGAGCGATCTCCTACACTGGCCGTACACCACTGGTGATCGTCGAGGGGACACTGAATAGTGCACGGTACATCCAAACCGTCATCGAACCCATCGTTCTACCATTCCTAGACCGGCAAGGGAACTTACTGTTCCAACAGGACAATGCACGTCCGCATGTATCCCGTGCCACCCAACGTGCTCTAGAAGGTGTAAGTCAACTACCCTGGCCAGCAAGATCTTCGGATCTGTCCCCCATTGAGCGTGTTTGGGACTGGATGAAGCGTCGTCTCACGCGGTCTGCACGTCCAGCACGAACGCTGGTCCAACTGAGGCGCCAGGTGGAAATGGCATGGCAAGCCGTTCCACAGGACTACATCCAGCATCTCTACGATCGTCTCCATGGGAGAATAGCAGCCTGCATTGCTGCGAAAGGTGGATATACACTGTACTAGTGCCGACATTGTGCATGCTCTGTTGCCTGTGTCTATGTGCCTGTGGTTCTGTCAGTGTGATCATGTGATGTATCTGACCCCAGGAATGTGTCAATAAAGTTTCCCCTTCCTGGGACAATGAATTCACGGTGTTCTTATTTCAATTTCCAGGAGTGTAGTTACAGAGAAAGATCGCATTTCCGTAGTAATGAATATAACAGAGACAATCATAGAAACAGACAATATGGCAACCAGAACTATTTTTTTATCATGGGAGACAGAATAACTTCAGACACAACGGTCCACCGTGCAGTGATAATTCAGGGAGAAATTCTCCACCACTTAACTGACAAGAAAGAAATTACAGGAACTACCGACATGACGACAGACGATATAATCATAACGACAGGCCTGAATTTCATCAGAACTGACGGGATTCAAGCAGGGCAGGGCCCCTTCGACAAGGTGAATTTGTAGAAGCTAGGTCTCCTAATCCCAATAACGACGCGCCAACAAAGAGACAGACAATGACTCGCACCGCAGGCAGCCACGTGCGCCGGCTGGCTCAGCAAAAAATAACATAGACGCTAACGTTGAGAAAATTTTAGCTTTCCTTACTGACGTATACAACATGATAATTACTTCAAAGTGGAAACTCTGCGTACTAGGAAGAGTAAAGGATTGCACCACATTTCACATGTAAAACCGTTTATTGAGAGATAATCTGTTTTTTCAACTTAGTCTTTGCTATAAAATTTTCACTAGTATGCTTTGTCAGACTTAGAATCTGTTAATATGCAACAATGTTTGAAGTTAAATATCCAGTCAAGAACCAAGAGAACTTACTTAAACAGAAATTACGAATGCATTGTTATAGTGAACAGACGACACAGTGTTGTTATGTGTACATTCTTGCTTGTTAGTTGCACGATTACGTAATGAATACATGGCTTACATACTTAGAACATATACAGATACTGCTAATGAGATTTTAATGCATCATTTTGGTTTAGTTGAAAAGACATTCTTTATTTGAAGTACTTTCTGTGAGATTAAAGATGACTTAGTATTTGGTTTCTTTGACAGCTACACGCTTATATCACAACGCTACTAATGTGTGACACAATTTACATTGTTGCTTTTGTGGTGTATCTGTTTTATATCTGCACAGTTTTTCTGTATTATTCTGGAAAGTAAAACATGTTTTAGTAGTAACTTTTGTGGTATAGCTACAATGAGATAGCCTTTTCCGTAGCACAACAATACGTTACATTATAGTACTTTCTTGATCACGGTAAGGTATGTAATAACTAAGATATCTATATGCAAAGCATTTCACTTTTGTTTATGAGGAGGTGAGTACATTGACTTCAGCAGAACTTTGCTTACAGAGGACGATAACTACGACACTTCCACAGAATTATCTTACAGCAAGACGCACATTTAGTACTACAGGACACGCATTTGAGTGATTAATTTTGTACTTAAAACATTTATTTTTAAAGATTTTTGAATTACAAAGAAAGTTTTCCGTGATACATTTCATTCCATTGCTGTAATCTGTAACACCTGAGGGTATAATTACATTAATCCTCAGGGGGTACACACTTACTTTATGTACCATGTGTGTGGCAAGCACAAGGAGCCCTAGCTAATATGGTATTTGCTTATACAACTTTACACATCGGTACCATATTTCTCTAACACAGAATTACACAGCTATCTGATCATTTAACTGACAGAGACAAACATGTTTTTTTTTTACTACATCAGTGACACATGTTTACGCAATTACACAGTTGCGTAACTTCATACTTACGAAATTGTATTTTGTCTGTACTTTGTGAAATGTTCATGTTTTTTCGGAACCATTGTGATACTATAAGAGCTTTGATGATGTATTTGGTACGGGATCATGATTTTTAAAGTACGTTTGAGGTAGATGAAACTTTTGACATGAGCAGAGAATTTTTTTTAAGTTTTGAAATTATTGCAGAAAGCTACGACGTTTTTGAGATTTGACTGAGTTTTTATGATGTTATTACTATGATGACAATGCGTATTATGCTGTTGAGGTATGTTTATGATCAATAAGCTGATGCTATATGAGGAATTTGATTATGCTACGTATTTATTATGATGAAATATTGAAGAAGTGTCGACGAATATTTATATGTGTAACAAGGTAAGGAATAATGAGTAGTGATTAGGGACTCTGACTTGTGAAAAAGGATGTTGGAAACCAAGAATCACACTTTAAGAGTTATGAAACGTGTAAATGTGTGAATGTACCACAGTGCAGACGAAAATTGTTTGGACACTGTTATATTTATAGGATTTTGTTTCAACAGATTTGCAACGCAAATTCTCAACCTGTGAAATTTTTATGTGAGACTGTCACTGTAGTGAAAACGGGTGTCGTAAATATTTCGGTAAGAAAGTTGAGTGACCACCTTCATGTAATGCGTTATGGGCACCCAGCTGCGCAACAGTCGCCTGGAAAAAAGCCATTAGTGTGTGCCTTTCAGAGGCACAGATGGAAAAAAAGGGTATTATCCTTGCTATTGACATTCCTTTCTAGAAAGCATCGCAAATGCGACACGCTCAAACTTGAAAACATATGATTACACTGTGGAGCTCTTAATTTATGATATTTACTAAAATGCCTAATGAAATGATGAGAAACATTTTACATCTATTGTCTTTCTAGTTGAGAGATTGCTCATTTTGTTTAATATCTAGTTTCTAGCTGCACTGCAGCATGGGTTAAAATAAAATTTAATAGATGTACTAATATAGATATTTTATGCCTACAGATCCAGTAAACAGTAATTTTATGATCTACTTCCAAAAAAACGAGGGAGCACAAAAAGACATTTCCCTTCACAGGAATTGTATACATAATTTTTGTCAATGACTGGTAACTTTTTAGTAGTGTAAGTTAAGGTGATGCATCACCCTAGTGTTAAGATGTGACATAGATATTAATCATTGCCATTTCTACTGTAGCCCGCATCTCGTGGTCGTGCGGTAGCGTTCTCGCTTCCCACGCCCGGGTTCCCGGGTTCGATTCCCGGCGGGGTCAGGGATTTTCTCTGCCTCGTGATGGCTGGGTGTTGTGTGCTGTCCTTAGGTTAGTTAGGTTTAAGTAGTTCTAAGTTCTAGAGGACTGATGGCCATAGATGTTAAGTCCCATAGTGCTCAGAGCCATTTGAACCATTTTTTTTTACTGTAATATTTTTTCTGCTTGAGCTTTGTCATGTTTAGGTATAAGTTATTGCATTTGCTGCTGCTGTGTGCCAGGCATAGTGCTACTCAATTTCACTTTGTATTACTCTGTTAAGCCAGCTTTACTACTGCTTTATTTTTTTTTGCTACACATTGGCTCATATTAGTGACAATGTTGCATTAGCTTTGCTAACTTATATATAACTTATATATATTGCTGCTTGCTTTGCCAATTTGCATTTTTTTGTCATTGCTGTTTGTGTTAATTGTTTTGTGCTGCTGCATTGCGTTAGTTTAGCATCTGAGCTCAGTAGATTTAAGTTAGCTTAAGAGGGGGTAGACTATATAAGAGAATGAGTTGCGATGAATTGGAAGAAATGCATTGAGAAGTTATACGAAAAAAGTACAGAAAGCAGGTATAGGTAGGATTTTCTTGGACATAAATGATGAGGTAAGATAATGGAAAATAAATAATGAGGTAAAAAATATGTGTACATATAAATACAGAAGGCATGCTTGGATAGGATTTTTTTTGGTGGAAACAAATGTTGAAGTAAGAGGGACGATCTATGGAATGAAGTTACACTGAAAACAAACCCTGTCAATTCCTTTTATGTTATCCCACTATGTGTTTGTGTACCCTTGTGTATTTGTTTCCTTCCTGTCTCTGTGTACTGTTTCATAGAATTTTTTTCTCTTCTAATACTAAGCTACATTCACTATGATGAGGATTACTATGATCCTCAAATATAATTTGCATTAATAATATGTTATTTACTTCATAAAGATGTTTAGACATTATTTATTCTCTTTTGTTTTAATGCTCATGTGTGCAGTTGATGTTTCAAAAGTTATTCTGATCTTTTATGTATGTAATTATGTCATAATTCCTGTAACACTGATGTCTATGTATATTTCTATTCTTTTGTAAAGCCTGTATTACTACAAATGTTATCTGTATTGTTATGTTCTTTAATGATGTATTTTGTACCTTTGTTATTGTATTCTCATGTTATAATATTGTAATTGACACCAGTTCATCAAATTAAGTAACTTGTAAGCATTCATTTCACTGCACACATAGTGCATAGTATATGCACAATATGTGAAAAAGAGAGGACTGTTAGTGTTTGCACGTGTGCTGATAATTCAGCAAGAGACTGGTTAACAGCATTGCTGCTTCTAAGGACAATTCCAAAAACTTTGTGAGTGCACAAGTGGTGGTTTATGGACTTGCTATATTGTCTGCAAGACTCTTCGATGGTGATTGTGCACCTGCACAGTTGCAACAGATGGCTGCTGGCCATCTCTACAAGGACTACAGTGGGTCTGCTTCTCTGGTGGCCCACCAATACCATTATTTCTACAAGGACTGCACTGGGTCTGCATCTCTGGTGGCCCACCAATACCGTAATCTCTACCAGGACTACAGTGGGTCTGCTCTGTGATGACCTACCAACCAATATTCTTCAAAACTTCGACTGACACTGCGGTGAGTTTGCTCTGTTGTGGCCCATTACCTGTCTGCATGTCGAGAGTCAGCACTGTCTTTCCATTCGAAGGACAACAATACTTCTTCAAAACTACATTTTCTTTTACTGCTCAGACTTTGAGAAAAACACTGCTATTTTACTGTGAAGAACGATTGGGACTGTCTTTATGGACTGTGGGAAAATTTTAGCTTTTGACCAACATTGTATCAATAAGTGTGTGCATTTGATTTCTTTGTTATTGCAATTGTGAAATTTTTTTAACAAATATGTATTGGCCAGTGCCCAAAACAATCTGTAAAATTTTTTGTGGGGAGCATGGGGGCTATGTAAATAGGCTGTTTAGGTTTTCTTATTGGTAACGCCACGTAGCGCTCTGTATGAAAACACTGGCTGTGCTGTGTGCAGTCTGTGGCTAGTTTGCATTGTTGTCTGCCATTGTAGCGTTGGGCAGTTGGCTGTTAACAGCGCGTAGCGTTGGGCAGTTGGAGGTGAACCGCCAGCAGTGGTGGATGTGGGGAGAGAAAAGGCAGAGTTTTGAAATTTGTAAGACTGGATATCATGAACTGCTATATATATTACGACTTTTGAACACTATTAAGGTAAATACATTGTTTGTTCTCTATCAAAATCTTTCATTTGCTAACTATCCCTATCAGTAGTTAGTGCCTTCCGTAGTTTGAATCTTTTATTTAGCTGCCAGTAGTGGCGCTCCCTGTATTGCGGTAGTTCGAGTACGAAGATTTTTGTGAGGTAAGTGATTTGTGAAATGTATAGGTTAATGTTAGTCAGGGCCATTCTTTTGTAGGGATTTTTGAAAGTCAGATTGCGTTGGGCCAAAACTATTGTGTGTCAGTTTAAGCACAGTCATGTATAATTTTTCTAAGGGGACATTTCAACCTTGCACCATTTGACACTGTCAAAGGCTTCTTACAGGTCATCAGATCCTATGAATGTGTCCTGTTTTTTCTTTAGTGTTGCTTTCATTATCAACTGTAACGTCAGAACTGCCTCTCTGCCGCATTTACCTCTCCTTGACTGTCATCTACTGCATCCTCAATTTTCTTTTCCATTGTTCTGTATATTGTTCTTGCCAGCATCTTGGAGGCATAAGCTGTTAAGCTGATTGTGTGATATTTCTTGTACTTGTCAGCTCTTGCAGTCTTCAGAACAGTGTGGACGACATTTTTCCAAAAGTCATATGGTATGTCGCCAGACTCATACATTCTACACACCAAAACTCGTTTTGTTAGCACTTTCCCAATGATTTTAGGAACTGTAAGGGAGTATTATCTATCCCTTCAGCCTTACTTCATCTTACGTCTTCCAAAACTCTTTTAAATTCTGATTTTAATACTGGATCCCCTATATGTGTTATAGCGATTCCTGTTTCTTCTTCTGTCACATCATGTTGCTGAAGGTTGTTTTGGCTTTTCTATATATGCTGAGTCAGTCCTTCCAACAATCATTTCTCTTTAGCTTTCTTCGCATTTTTCATGCAGCTCTTTCATCTTAGGTTCCTTGCACTTACTATTTATTTCATTCCTCCATGGACTATAATCACTTTAAAATACATCTAAATTGCTTCTGAAATGAAAATTGTTGTAGTAAACATATCCAAGCATGTAGCAGAAGTTACATTAGTTTGAATGGAAGCCACAAAATTGAACCATATGGCAAACACTTTTTTTCTGGTGTATCAAACGTAGAGCCAATGGAGTTAAGGACATTTAACAAGTCTTGATTCATCTGTAATTTTTAGTTTTTATAATTTGTAATCAGAACACACCAGATTTAAGCCAAGCCTGACTTCATCCGATAGATTGTGCTGTGTATGATCGATGGACTAAATACAGGCTTATTCTAAAAGATTGACCAACTTTCAAAACTTCGCATTTATTGAAGTACAAATCTGAAACGAACAAGCTTTATACCAACGAAAAGAGGGAGTTTCAAAGCTTTTTTCAGAGTGTTTGATGTCAATTTAATAAATTTAATAATTTGTAATTAATTATTTTTTAATAATTATTTAATGATTAGAAATGTGACAAGTGTTATAAACCTTCAATGTGGCCACTGTTGGCTGCACGGCAGACATCGATGTGGTAGCCAAACTCGTCCCACACACTCGAAAGCATATCTGCTGTTACTGAGTGCACGGCAGCAGTGATCCGGTTCTGCAGATTGTTCAGAGTGGTTTGTAAGGGCGGGATGTAAACAGCTTCCTTTACATAATCCAATAAGAAATAGATGCAGGGTGTGAGATGAGGAGATCTCAGTGGCCTTAAGTGCAGAGCCAGGTCCTCAAGTCCCCTGCGACTGATCCAGTGCTGAGGAAGGGAATCGTTAAAAAAGCCTCGTACATTACCGTGCGGAACTCCAGACTGTTGGAAAATTAAGTTCTGGGAATCTTCCATAACTCGAGGGAATAGCCTTTCTTCCAACATGTCCAAGTACGTGATTTCCATCGAAGTTCTTTCCACAAAGAAAAATGGTCCATAAACCTTTGTACAGCATACAGCACAGAATGCACTGATCTTCGGTGAGTCTCTTTTGTGTTGCAATGGTGAATGTGGATTATCCAAACACCATATGTGAATATTGTGTCTGTTGACTTTTCCGCTAACGTGGAACGTCACTTCATCGCTAAAAATTACACACTGTATGAATGTGTCACCCTCCATCTTCGCTAGCACATAACCAGAAAATGCGAGACACTACTCTTTGTCACTGGGGTTGAGAGCCTGCACAAGTTGTAATCGGTAGGGCTTGTACAGCAAACGCTGTCTCAGAACTTTCCATAAAGTTGTTTGGGGTATTTCAAGTTCTCAACTGGCTCTATTACTAGACTTACTGGGAATGCGCACAAAAATTTCTTGAATCCGTCAGACACAGGGACCGCCCGCCGGGGGGGGGGGGGGGGGGGGGGGGGTGGGGGGCAGTAGGGGCTGTTTCCCTAGTGAGACTTCATTCAGTTTACAAATATAAAAAATACCTGTAACTTTAGGGCTCAGTTATGTATGATTTAAAATACCTGTAAAATTACCACTAAAATAACCGGAAAATATCGATAAAATGACGTAAAAATGATATGAAACATATGTAAACAGAATTACAGGATGAACTAGAGCAATGAAAAACTTAAAGGAGAATCGAACTAAAATTAAAAAATGATGATAAATTTAAAAATTGTATGTTTTTCTTTAAGAAATCTCGTTCGTTGAAAATGTGCAAAATTATTATATATATCCATCTTACAGCTATTGCCTACGAAGTATCTTTATTTTTATTTCTACACCCACCTGGTAGAAATTAACAACAGCAAGTGAGGCAATGATGGGAATAATCAGTTGAACCTGCAGTTTATTGTTAACTTTTACAAATGCATTATTGAGCAACATTGAAGCGTTTTTCCTGAAGGCACGCCCATTGTTCGTTCTTTACATATTAAAAGAATCAGTTGTGTCATTATGGGACGTTAAACACAAACGTAAAAAAATCATATCTTCCTTGAAAAATAATCTATGATACAGTATCTATATGACGAAAAATACAAAATTAAAGATACATATCTATAGCCGGAATATTCGAGATTTTAGTAACTGTAAACAATGCATATCTGATAAGAAAAGCCCGTTTACATGTTAACAAACTCGGGGCATTACTAATAAGCTATAATAAAATACAGCGATTCTGCCGATCGACAAACTACTACATGTGTACGTGGTCCCATTAAGAATGGTACCCATGGTGAGAGTTCCATCTCGAAAATGTTTACTTATAGAGTACTAAAATGTCACCCTCTCTGTTCCCACCTCACTAGGTACAAACCTCTTCATAAACTTCAACTGGCAACACAATACAGCTGCACAACAAAACACACTCGGCAAAATTTTATTCTTTCAAATTTCAAATAATGGTTACCAATTGTCAGACGCTAATTTAAATTAGCGTATTGTATTATGTTCCTTTTCGTTTGCTGAAGAAGTGTTCGAGGGTACTTTGTGGCCACTAATATCGCTACTTGTCTGTAGAAGTAGGCAGTATTCGTCATTGGAACTACTGTCAACGAACGTGATCTAGCAGGGTGTGGCGTGAGCTACCTTCATTTCCGGAACGTTCTAGGTGAGTCTTGCTATGTTCAAATAGGAACATATCGCATAAATATTTCCACATCCATCGCAAGAAACAATAATGAATGGTAAGAAAACAATTTATTGTCAGAATACGGTTCGGAAACATAAAATCTGGGAATATATATATATATAAATATATATATTGTGTGTGGTGAAAATTTTTTGCCCCTGCTGAGACAAAAACCTACGGGCGCCCCTGGTCGGACATCATCCTCTGACACTCGCTGTCGGCCTGTACTTTTCCTCTGCACACACTCCCAGTGTGTTTAGATTGTTTAAACCAACGAATAATGTTTTTGCGAGTTGGTTGTTGAATACCGAATTTGATAAGAAATGCCCGCTGCACCGCGATTTGCGGCTCACTTTTCGCGAACACAGGAACGCAGGATACCTTGTGCTTCACAGTCGCCATCTCACTCACAACTGACAGGGAAACGGGATGACGGCCATATTGCCGCGCAAACTCTACCGGTCGCGTCGGAAACCATCACCGCCCGCTCGCCGCCGCCTGCCAAACACTTTGAAACTTCCTCTTTTCATTGGTACAAAGCTTGTTCATTTCGGATTTGAACTTGAATACATACCAATTTTTGAAAATGGGTCCATCATTTAGAATAACCGTGTATATAAATTAAAGTGACAATGAGCTAAGGAGAGAGACCTTCGGAGTAAAATTAACCTATTAGCGCCAGAATTAATTTTTTCGTGATTTTTTTTTTTTAAAATGGCGTTATTATGTCTGTAAAAGGCATAAATTACACAATTTTGTTTTGACAAAAGTCATTACCACCATTAGCGAGATATTAGATGTTGCCATATGGCAACGCTAGGCGCTTTCACTACCTAAATTTGTATGAATTACAACTTCAACTAAAATAAGTAGGTTATTGAAATTTCTTATTACATATACAAGTTTTGTGGAAATTTATTATTCAGTCTTCATCATACAATTGATACTTTATAACACAGTACAATTAATAATCAAAAATCAAATCTTGAACTCAGCATTATTTTACATGAAATGGAATAAAACAGTCAATACACAATCCCACATTACACTTTGAACACATTGTTCTCACTATAGATTTACAGTCCTCTTGCGGACACCTTTTCTTCTTCTTTCCTTCTGTGTGCTGGACGAGGTGGTCAGTCTCATCAAACCTAATTGAATCTGATATGCGGCTGTCGGAACATGCCCTGGGTGCAGGTCTCCCGGCTCCTTTTGGTAAAGCTTGGTGTCTTTTCAAGTACACTGTTGCTAATTCTCTCTTGACATCAAGCAGAGAAATAGTTTGGTTTCTTGCTTTATTATACAAAATCCAACTGTTTTGTATGGCGACATTTAACATCCATGTAAAGAGACACCAGTACCATTTCTTGCTTCTTATTGCAATGTAATAACATGCTATATTCTGATCCATCTGATCAGTACCTCCCATATATGTATTATATTTGGTTACCAGCTTTGGTCTGGGAATCATTATGTTTCGCTTTTTTAGTTGCGAGAATGTCTTGACTTGACCATCTTCTTGTGCACCACATGAAAAACAGATCATTGTGACAACTGAGTTGTCCAGCCAGCGCGCATACATTAATTCATCATTCTTCTCTATTCCTGTTTCAAAATATCCCCGATCTTTCTTGGAAAATAATTTTGGGGCTCAACAAACACATCACCTTCAATACCATCATTATAAAGAATCTCCAGCGCCTAAGCAAGCGAGAAACCTCTTCTAAAACAAAAAAGAGATGGTTCAAATGGCTCTGAGGACTATGGGACTCAACATCTTAGGTCATAAGTCCCGTAGAACTTAGCACTACTTAAACCTAACTAACCTAAGGACATCACACACACCCATGCCCGAGGCAGGATTCGAACCTGCGAGCGTAACAGCCCCGCGGTTCCGGACTGCAGCGCCAGAACCGCACGGCCATCGCGGCCGGCACAAAAAAAAGAGAAAATTCGTCCTTTTACTGAGGAAAAGTGCCTAGCGTTGCCATATGGCAACACCGACGTTCAAACGGCCTAAATGAACGTAATTTATTTCACAGCAAGCAGTAACCTCCAAAGAATATATGTTTCGGTATTTAAAGCACAACCATACTAAAAACCAAATTATACATCGTAAGTTACTGTGTAAAACATACTTACTCGAACTTATACTCCATTTTTCTTCGTCATTCAGCAAACAACGACTTCCAACACTGCTTACGCCGCAGAATTTAAATGTATTGTTAAAACTGTTGCATTGTAGTGATCTTTACAGTCTTGCGAAACGGAATCCAGTGCTGCCAACACTCTTGCTTCGTTGATGTCGTGGAATCAACGATTTTAAAAAACTGTTACAAACGTTGCCATATGGCAACACACGGCGCTAATGGGTTCTCTTTCTTCTTTACAGGGACTCAGAGAAAGGGTCACGAAAGGCAGGCGACGAGTTCGACTACGAAGTGCTGGTGACTGTGCTGGTCTTTCTTCGGTGCCTCAGAAAAGAGCTTCCCGAATTCAAGGTCACGTGCAATGCCTACGAAACGAGCATGTTTAACAACGTCGGCGTGATCTGGAGCGGCAGTCGCTGCAAATACGCCCTGTTCGTGCAGCTGAAGCACATTGCGTCGAAGGAATCTGAACCGATAAAAAAAGTTGACCTGTTTTCGTCGAGTAGTAATAATAAATCCGATTTCAACATCAACAAGTACCACGATTATTACAAAAGAGTCGAGAAGCGTTTAAGAGACACCGGTATTCAGTACTCACTGGTGGTCTCAACAAACGCCTCCATGCACGAAAACGCCTGGGACTACTTCGACGAACGAGAGACAGATGCTCTCGTGGGTGCGGAACTTCTGCACACCGGCGGCTGTATTTTCGAGCTCGACCCCGTGGAAGTTAAAAATGATTTTGATCCCGGTTTTATGGACCGCTTCTTCATGTTCTGTGGACAGAAGGGCGTGAAAGAGATTAGGGATGAAATCTGCAAGGAACTCAAGCAGCTCTTAGGATCTGGAGCTGCGGAAACCAACAATGCGTGCAAAGAATTGTGCGAGTGTGTGAAGAAATGGAAGAAAAGACTATGTACAAACCCTGAAAACCTAACATGTAGCTGGTCTGAGTGGAAAGACATTGAAAACAAATACAAATCTAGTTCTTGTACTATTTCGTGAGTCTGTTGGTAATTTTTTCCATTATCTTTACTATTAAACAGTTAACGCTTTAGATATCTTATTTGACATTGTTGGAATGCAAACTCAAATATTCTTTCTGTCTGTAACTGGAATTTAAAAATATCGTATTTCAAGTATTATTGTGACTGTAGACACAGATAAGAACATATATTAAACACTTTATTGCTGCCTATATGTGTGATCTAGCCTAGAGCCAATAAACTTTATATAAAAAAGCTTACTTTTCTTTGTCTTTCTGTCGGTCTGAGAAATCTTTAGGGTTCAGGACGTGACACCTACAGTGGTGGGTGAATCGCCTGCTGGCAGATTGGGATGGAACCTTGTTTCCCTGATGAGGCAGGAGCTATGGAGGTGTTGGTAAGTGGAATCGCGCGGCTCTAACAACCCTACCACAACAAAGGTCAAAAATTAATTATGATTGTAGTGTTGCTGACGCTGCTAAATATTGCATTTTCGGGCAACAACAAAGTTATATTATGTGGCAGGTGTCATTAGAGCACAGTTAATAAAGTCATTTCTTGAAATAATGGATAAACTAGGCACTCATCTTTTCGTGTTTCCCACGCTGGTCTCGTTGTGAACTCATGGCTCAATCGTCGGAAATCTAGGTAGTGATGATTCCAAGCTTGGATGCAAAGAGGCCTAGGTGTTATTCTGCGATATTCAAAAGTTTTATAGGTGTGTTTCATAAGCCATTCTTGAAGATTAAACTTTTGCAAGTTAGGACAATGGTGATGTAAAAATGTAATCAGCACTCCGAATTTATTTTCACTTTTGTTGCAATATCACGTAACTCGTTCCAAAACATCACTTAACAATATAAAACGTACTTGAAAATATCTTCCTCACTGTTAAAGTTCACATTTCATAAACATGACGACCAAAGCATGACTCTCTAATAACCGCTTACGCGCCCAAAAATCCGAGTTACAAGTACGTCAAAGATCATAGTGACAAAAGAAAGAATACACATAAGAATAATATCATTGTAATATATACATATAAATGTTTCGAAGTGCCTCTACATTAATCAAATCAAATCTGAATGTTGTCACAGAAATATGTTAACTATTTTACAGAAACACAGTACAATATTGCTGGTATCGAGATGCTGAGGTAAGGCGCCGTAATAGTTACGTAATTAAAGTACCATTACACGGTGAACCGTCAGTAAAAGATCTATGGTTATAATAGTTCTTTATTTGTGTCAGCTACAAGGATAGAAGCCCTGCTGGAGTGACGGGTTGCCAGTCTGGGTGACGTAGGTGGTCATGGTGCACAGAGAGTTACTATTGAAATTTCGGGACAGCACTTTTCAGAAGGAGTCGGACAACATATTACTTCCCCCCCCCCCACCCCCCCACCCCCACCCCGCCCTACATCTCACGTAGGAGAAAATTCGAGAAATTAGAGCCAGCACATAGGCTTACCGACAATCGTTCTTCCCACGCACTATTCGCGAATGGAACAGGGTTGGAGCGATCAGGCAGTGGTACCGAAAGTACCCTCCACCACACACCATTAGGTGGCTTGCGGATGTAGATGTGCTGGCATTAGAAATTCACGACACAGCAGGCAATGCTGCCATCAGCGTGTCGTCAGCGATGTATGACAGAAGTAACTTCTTATGCCTTGGCAGACGGTGTTTAAATCACGGTGATCAGCATGACCAAAGCGCTGACCATGGGTGATGGTCAGCAACAGTGTAGGCCCACACAGGCTGGAACTACAGCACCATCTACATGGCTACTGTGCAAATCCCACTTAAGTAACTGATACAGGGTTCATTGAACCACCTTGACAACAGTTCTATTTTAATCCACAGAAGGCAGAAGAAACGTACATCTACATCTTCCCGTACGAGCTCTGATGTCCCTTGTTTTATTATGATGATCCTTTCTCCATGTGTAGGTCGGTGTCAACAAAATAGTTTTACATTCAGAGGAGAAAGTTGGTGTTTGAAATTTCGGGAGAAGCTCCCGGCGCAACGAGAAACGCCTATCTATTAATGACGTCCGTCCCAAATCTTGTATCACGTCCGTGACACTATCTCCTCTATTTCTCGATAATACAAAACAAGCTGCCCTTCTTTGAACTTTCTGGATATACTCCGTTTATCCTATGTGGTAACGATCCCACACCAGGCATCAATACTCCAAAAGATGACGGACAAGCGTAGTGTAGGCAGTCTTTTTAGCAGCTCTGTTGCATCTTCTATGTATTCCGCCAATAAAACACAGTCTTTGATCCGCCTTATCCACAACATTTTCTGTGTGTTCTTCCCAATTTAAGTTTTTCGTAATTGTGATTACTAAGTATTTCGTTGAATTTATGGCCTTCAGATTTGATGGATTTATCATGTAACCAAAGTTCAACGGATTCGTTTTTCAACTCATGTGGATGACCTCACACTTTTCATTACTCAGAGTAAATTGCCAATTTTCTAACCATACAGATATCTTTACCAAATCATTTTGCAATTTGTCTCTATCTTCTGAAGTCTTTACTAGACGATAAACAAGAGCATTATCTGCAAACAGCCTAAGAGGGCGGCTCAGATTGTATCCTGAATAATATACAGGAGCAGCAGAGAGCCTATAACAGTACCTTGGGGAACGCCAGAAATCACTTCTGTTTTACTCTAAGACCTTCTGTCAGTTACTGCATACTGTGACCCCTCTGACAGGAAATCATGAACCCAGTCTCATAACTGAGACGATATTACATAAGCACGCAATTTGATTACAAGCAGCTTGTCAGGTATACTGTCAAAAGCCTTCTGGAAATTTAGGAATATGGAATCATTTTGAAATCCTTTGTCGCTAGCGCTCAACGCTTCTCGGGAGTAAAGAGCTACTTGCGTTTCACAAGAACGACGTTTTCCAAATCTGTGTTGCATATTTGTCAATAGGCCGTTCTCTCAGCGATAATTCATAATGTTCGAACACAATGCATGTTCCAGAATCGTGCGGCATATCGAAATTAATGATATGGGTTTGTAATTTAGTAGATTTTGCTCCCTTGAATATTGGAGTGACGTATGCAGCTTTTCAGTATTGGGAATGGATCTTTCGTCGAGCGAGCGGTTACACACACTACTGGCCATTAAATTTGCTACACAACGAAGATGTGCTACAGACGCGAAATTTAACCGACAGGAAGAAAATGCTGTGATATGCAAATGATTAGGTTTTCAGAGCATTCACACGAGGTTGGCGCCGGTGGCGACACCGACAACATGCTGACATGAGGAAAGTCTCCAACCGATTTCTCATACACAAACAGCAGTTGACCGGCGTTGCCTGGTGAAACGTTGTTGTGATGCCTCGTGTAAGGAGCAGAAATGCGTACCATCACGTTTCCGACTTTGATAAAGGTCGAATTGTAGCGTATCGCGATTGCAGTTTATCGTATCGCTACATTGCTTCTCGCGTTGGTCGAGATTCAATGACTGACAGCAGAATATGGAATCGGTGGGCTCAGGAGGGTAACACGGAACGCCGTGCTGGATCCCAACGGCAGACGAGATGCCAAGCATCTAACGGATCGTGCAGCCACGTCTCGATCCCTGAGTCAGCAGGTGGGGACGTTTGCAAGACAACAACCATCTGAACGAAGAGTTCGACGACGTATGCAGCAGCATTGACTATCAGCTCGGAGACCGTGGCTGCGGTTACCCTTGACGCTGCGTCAGAGATAGGAGCGCCTGCGATGATGTACTCAATGACGATCCTGGGTGCACGAATGGCAAAACGTCATTTTTTCGGATGAATCCAGGTTCTGTTTACAGCATCATGATGGTCGCATCCGTGTTTGGCGACATCGCGGTCAACGCACATTGGAAGCGTGTATTCGTCATCGCCATACTGACGCCGGCCGGAGTGGCCGAGCGGTTCTAGGCGCTACAGTCTGGAATTGCGCGACCGCTACGGTCGCAGGTTCGAATCCTGCCTCGGGCATGGATGTGTATGGTGTCCTTAGGTTAGTTAGGTTTAAGTAGTTCTAAGGTCTAGGGGATTGATGACCTCAGAAGTTTAGTCCCATAGTGCTCAGAGCCATTTGAGCCATACTGGCGTATCACCTGGCGTGATGGTATGGGGTGCCATTGGTCACACGTCTCGGTCACCTCTTGTTCGCAATGACGGCACTTTGAACAGTGGACGTTACATTTCAGATGTGTTACGACCCGTGGCTCTACCCTTCATTCGAGCCTTGCCAAACCCTACATTTCAGCAGGATAATGCACGACGGCATGTTGCAGGTCCTGTACGGACCTTTCTGGATACAAAAAATGTTCAAATTATGCCCTGGCCAGCACATTCTCCAGATCTCTCACCAATTGAAAACGTCTGGTCAATGGTGGCCGAGCAACTGGCTCATCACAATACGCCAGTCACTACTCTTGATGAACTGTGGTATCGTGTTGAAGCTGCATGGGCAGCTGAACCTGTACACGCCATCCAAGCTCTGTTTGACTCAATGCCCAGGCGCATCAAGGCCGTTATTACGGTCAGAGGTGGCTGTTCTGGGTACTGATTTCTCAGGATCTATGCACCCAAAGTGAGTGAAAATGTAATCACATGTCAGTTCTAGTACGATATATTTGTCCAATGAATACCCGTTTGTCATCTGCATTTCTTCTTGGTGTAGCAATTTTAATGGGCAGTAGTGTATGACTGTTAAGCATGGCGCTATTGCACCAGCATTCTCTGAATGGAACCTAGTTGGTATACAGTCTGGACAGGAAGACATGCTTCTATTAAGTGATTTAAGTTGCTTCACTACCCCGAGGATATCTACTTCTAATTTACTGGAATATTTACTTCGTCTTCTTAAGTTAAGGAAACTTGTAAGCCAGAATGAGATTTTCACTCTGCAGTGGAGTGTGCGCTGATATGAAACTTCCTGGCAGATTGAAACTGTGTGCCCGACCGAGACTCGAACTCGGGACCTTTGCCTTTCGCGGGCAAGTGCTCTATCATCTGAGCTACCGAAGCACGACTCAAGCCCGTTACTCACAGCTTTAGTTCTGCCAGTACTCGTCTCCTACCTTCCAAACTTTACAGAAGCTCTCCTGCGAACCTTGCAGAACTAGCACTCCTGAAAGAAAGGATATTGCGGAGACACGGCTTAGCCACAGCCAATATCCTTTCTTTCAGGAGTGCTAGTTCTGCAAGGTTCGCAGGAGAGCTTCTGTAAAGTTTGGAAGGTAGGAGACGAGATACTGGCAGAAGTAAAGCTGTGAGTACCGGGCGTGAGTCGTGCTTCGGTAGCTCAGATGGTAGAGCACTTGCCTGCGAAAGGCAAAGGTCCCGAGTTCGAGTCTCGGTCGGTGCACACAGAAACTTGTAAGGCTGTGTTTAGTAACCGTGCTTTAGCAGCACTGTCATCAATAGTATTTCCAGTGCTATCATGCGGAGAGGGCACTGATTCTGCTTACACAGGACCAGGAGTTCTTTGGAGTCTCTGCCAGGTTTCGAGACAAATTTTCATTGTGAAAACTGCTGTAAGCATCGCACATTGAAGTCCGCGCTAAATTTCAGCTATGGTGTAGCTGGAAATTTCTTTTATTTATTTATTTCATGAAGAGTACAGAGTGACCCACTGCCTTGAAATGTAAGGTGGGTCGGGTGATTCTAAATCTAACACCAAACACTTCTCATTATTTCAGTCTTACTGGTATACAGTTGTTAATGCTTTTTTAAATAATATAAGGGACAAAAAATTTAAAAATTCCTCTAAGGTTACAGCGAATTGAGTGCTTAATAATTGTTAAAATGGTAGCTGGACCGCAAGCACATCCAGACTTGAACTCGCAGTGCACCATGGATGTGGTCGACAAAAGAAGGCTTTCACCCAGTTGATAACCCAGTGGAGCGGAGGCACCGAGTTCACCACATGCAGACTTAGCTGCGACCAAAGTCCACGAATGGCAGGTGGCTGCTTCATCTTGTGCGGCATGTGGTCTCTGCCCCGTAGTCACCAGCTGGCCGGGATAGCATTGCAGGATATACTACACACACCTCGGTACCGCTTGATAAAGCCAGCCCAGCTAGCCGCGCTCTAACATGCTGCTTCTCAAGCGGGTCCCTGGCACATAACCGCTGACGGATTAGTGTCGAGGTCCAATGTGCTGGCCAGCCTGTGGATGGTTTTTGAGGCGGTTTCCCATCTGCCTCAGTGAATGTGTGCCGGTTCCCCTTATTCCGCCTCAATTACACTGTCTCCACATACGCGTGCACCATCATTACTCTACCACGTAAACATTTGGGCTACACTCGTCTGGTTCAAGAAGGGTCGTCGAGCAGATACGCAAAACTATAGGCCTATGTCTCTGACATCGACCTGTTGTAGAATTTTAGAACATGTTGTTTTGCTCGCGTATCATGACGTTTCTGGAAACCCAGAATCTGCTCTGTACGAATCAACATGGATTCCGGAAACAGCGATCGTGCGAGACGCAACTCGCTTTATTTGTTCATGAGACCCAGAAAATATTAGATACAGGCTCCCAGACAGATGCCATTTTCCTTGACTTCCGGAAGGCTTTCGATACAGTTCCGCACTGTCGCCTAATAAACAAAGTAAGAGCCTACGGAATATCAGACCAGCTGTGTGGCTGGATTGAAGAGTTTTTAGCAAACAGAACACAGCATGTTGTCCTCAATGGAGAGACGTCTACAGACGTTAAAGTAACCTCTGGCGTGCCACAGGGGAGTGTTATGGGACCATTCCTTTTCTTAATATATATAAATGACGTAGTAGATAGTGTCGGAAGTTCCATGCGTCTTTTCGCGGATGATGCTGTAGTATAGAGAGAAGTTGCAGCATTAGAAAATTGCAGTGAAATGCAGGAAGATCTGCAGCGGATAGGTACTTGGTGCAGGGAGTGACAACTGATCATTAACATAGAGAAATGTAATGTATTGCGAATACATAGAAAGAAGGATCCTCTATTGTATGGTTATATGATAGCGAAACAAACACTGGTAGCAGTTACTTCTGTAAAATATCTGGGAGTATGCGTACGGAAAGATTTGAAGTGAAATGATCATATAAAATTAATTGTTTGTAAGGCAGGTGCCAGGTTGAGATTCATTGGGAGAGTCCTTAGAAAATGTAGTCCATCAACAAAGGAGGTGGCTTACAAAACACTCGTTCGACCTATACTTGAGTATTGCTCATCAGTGTGGGATCCGTACCAGGTCGGGTTGACAGAGGAGATAGAGAAGATCCAAAGAAGAGCGGCGCGTTTCGTCACAGGGTTATTTGGTAAGCGTGATAGCGTTACGGAAATGTTTACCAAACTCAAGTGGCAGACTCTGCAAGAGAGGCGCTCTGCATCGCGGTGTAGCTTGGTGTCCAGGTTTCGACAGGGTGCGTTTCTGGATGAGGTATCGAATATACTGCTTCCCCCTACTTATACCTCCCGAGGAGATCACGAATGTAAAATTAGAGAGATTCGAGCGCGCACGGAGGCTTTCCGGCAGTCGTTCTTCCCGCGAGCCTTAAGCGACTGGAACAGGAAAGGGAGGTAAAGTGCCCTCCGCCACACACCGTTGGGTGGCTTGCCGATTATAAATGTAGATGTAGACGTTCCCGGTGGGGGAGAGGGGTCCACTGGGGGCCGAACCGCACAATAACCCTGGGTTGGGTGTGGGACGGTGGTAAGGTGGGTGGACTACTGTGGCCCATTGTGGGATAGTGAACCACTCGGGGCTACGGCGGGACGAAGCCTCACGTCGTTTCTAGGTCCCCAGTTTATTACACAATACGCACACACCGCTGGATACAATGAACATATGAGAAAGATGGACTGATTTGTGGGTACATACACTGATCAGCCAGAACATTACGACCACGTACCTAATACTCGATATTTCCACCTTTGGCATGGATAAAAGTGGCAGTGCATCAGGGCATGGAAGCAATGAGGCCTTGGTAGGTCGTTGGAGACAGTTGGCGCAACATATGCACTCACAAGTCACGTAATTCCAGTGACGGCTCGTGAGTATACATTTGAGTGTTAACAAATTTTTAGATTTAGATAAATTTGAGAGTGTGAAAGTGATAGCATCTGTTGTGCAACAGTTATGCATATCAACAAGTTTATACAACCACAGGCACTGCCAATAATAACAACAACAGTAAGAATAATGAGGTGCATAAATTACCTGACAAAGCCGGCCGGTGTGGCCGAGCGGTTCTAGGCGCTACAGTCTGGAATCACGCGACCGCTACGGTCGCAGGTTCGAATCCTGCCTCGGGCATGGATATGTGTGATGTCCTTAGATTAGTCAGGTTTAAGTAGTTCTAAGTTCTAGGGGACTGATGACCTCAGCAGTTAAGTCCCATAGTGCTCAGAGCCATTTTGAACCTTACCTGACAAAAGGAAGAATTGTTTCTGTGGAATTTTGTTGTTTCGTACATAATTAAGCACAGTTCAGGAAAATAACGAAAAAATGTGTAAGCTTTCGCAACTCTACATTTCGCATTTTTGAGTAAGCGGTAGTTTTCGTGCTTTTACATTTGTTCAGACAAACGTACAAGAGTCCTAACAGATGTGTTAGTTCACGAATTTACTTCTGCCTGAAAATCAGATATTCTTACGCTCCACCCACACAACAACTTGTGCTAACTGTGCACTTCCCTTGTTACATGTTCACTTGTAGTCAAGCTTATTTGATTTCGTCACTCTCTTAATCAAAGGATCTGCTATCGGATTCCTATGCGGCTAACTTTTCTTGATAATTTACTTTTATGTTCCCAGAAGGAGATTTTCACTCTGCAGCAGGATGTGCGCTGATATGAAACTTCGTGGCAGATTAAAGTTGTGTGCCGGACCGAGACTAGAAGTCGGAACATTTGCCTTTTACGGGCAAGTGTTCTGTCGACTGAGCTATCCAAGCACGATTCACGACCCATCCACCCAACTTCACTTTTCAGTTAATATTTAAAAAAGATTCAACATAATTCATGTTTACCCTGCACACGAAAGCCAATTCGCGTACAGTAAACAACCAGCTCCAAACGCAAAATGTCATTTGTGGAAGTGATTAAATTCAAGTAGTAATGTGTACCAACATGGTCACTCAACTAGAATACAAATGAGGCGCTGAGATCCATAAGGGCCAAAGCGCACTGCCGTCAATACCACATTTAAGTAAATACCAGAGAAACCAGTGATCAGCTAATTGTGAATTTTCATGGACACAACGTGGGCCTACAGCACAGATAAACATGATTCATCATAAGATCAACAGATTTCTGAGGCATGAATAAATGCTATAATCTCACAATCGACAGTGATGTGCTTTAGGGCTTTACGATTCTCAGCGCCTCAAATGGATTACTGTATGATAAAATTCATAACTTAATATATTATACCTCACTCAGAAATGCGCAAAATAGGTTTACTTCCAGTACAGCTTTAACATATACTGATGTCCAGTCTAATTTTACTACATTATACACGGTGAGTCACCTAACGTTACCGCTGGATATATTACGTAAACCACATCAAATACTGACGAATCGATTCCACAGACCGAACGTCAGGAGAGGGGCTAGTGTAATTGGTTAATACAATCCATAAAAAAATGCACGGAAGTATGTTTTTTAACACAAACCTACGTTTTTTTAAATGGAACCCCGTTAGTTTTGTTAGCACATCTTAACATATAAACAAATACGTAATCAGTGCCGTTTGTTGCACTGTAAAATGTTAATTACATCCGGAGATATTGTAACCTAAAGTTGACGCTTGAGTACCACTCCTCCACTGTTCGATCGTGTGTATCGGAGAGCACCGAATTACGTAGGGATCCAAAGGGAACGGTGATGGACCTTAGGTACAGAAGAGATTGGAACAGCACACCACGTCCACATGCTATCACCTTTTTATTGGTCTTTTTCACTGACGCACATGTACATTACCATGAGGGGTGAGGTACACGTACACACGTGGTTTCCGTTTTCAATTACCAGTGGAATAGAGTGTGTCCCGACATGTCAGGCCAATAGATGTTCAATGTGGTGGCCATCATTTGCTGCACACAATTGCAACCACTGGCGTAATGAATGTCGTACACGCCGCAGTACGTCTGGTGTAATGTCGCCGCAGGCTCCACAATACTTTGTTTCATATCCTCTGGGGTTGTATTCACTTCACGGTACACATTCTCCTTCAACGTACCCCACAGAAAAAAGTACACAGGTGCAAGATCAGGAGAACGGGCTGGCCAATTTATGCGTCCTCCACGTCCTATGAAACGCCCGTCGAACGTGTACCTCACCCCTCATGGTAATGTACATGTGCGTCAGTGAAAAAGACCAATAAAAAGGTGTTAGCATGTGGATGTAATGTGCTGTTCCAGTCTCTTCTGTACCTAAGGTCCATCACCGTTCCCTTTGGATCCCTACGTAATTCGGTGCTCTCCGATACACACGATCGAACAGCGGAGGAGTGGTACTCAAGCGTCAACTTTAGGTTACAATATCTCCGGATGTAATAAACATTTTACAATGCAACAAACGGCACTGATTACGTATTTGTTTATATGTTCAGATGTGCTAACAAAACTAACGGGGTTCTACTTAAAAAAAAGTAGGTTTGTGTTAAAAAACATACTTCCGTGCATTTTTTTATGGTTTGTATTAACCAATTACACTAGCCCCTCTCCTCACGTTCGGTCTGTGGAATCGATTCGTCAGTATTTGATGTGGTTTACGAAATATATCCAGCGGTAATGTTAGGTGACTCACCCTGTATAGTGAGTGAATTAGCGTAACTGAGATGCGTGCTGTCATCTAGCACGATTTATGATGAGCGAATGGGGATAAAAGTCTGCCGCAATTAGGTACTACCTGGTGACATTGGCGTAAACTTCTAGCTGAGTGGCAAGGGCTAGCTGTGAAAATCGTGAACCGTGAACGTTGTTTATCAAATCAATATGTAATTGGTCTGTAAGGCAGTTATGTCACACGAGCTGCACCTGCCCAAAAGCTCCTTAGAATGTACACAAATAAAGGTGTGCTCACGACTCTGTTGCCAAGTTTCATGGAGTCAAGCAGCAATAGTGTGGTAGATGTAAGCGCCGTATCTTTCAGATTGCACCATCTATGTTATTTTTAACCGACTGCAAAGAAAAATAACCAATAAATCCGCAAGGTGTCCAAACTTAGGGTGTCCACGTGCACTTGTGCTCTCACACAACAGCCGCCACTACCTAATTCCCATAAATACTGGGGGGGGGGGGGGGGGGGGGCGATGAGCTCTGACGCCACGTTCAATCACATCCCAGATGTATTCGATTGGCTTCAGATTTGGCGAAATGGGGAGCCCTCACATCAATTGGAATTGGCCACTGTGTTCCTCGAACCATTCCACCGCACTCCTGGTCTTGTTGAAAAAGGCCACTTCTTCTGGGAAACATGATCGTCATGAAGAGGTGTAAGTAGTCCGCAACCAGTATACAATCCTCCTTGGCTGTTGTCACGTAGGAGCTCCAGTGGATCCATGGATGTCCACGTGAGTGTTCCCCAGAGCATAATGGAGCTGCCGCCAGATTATGTGTGTCCCACAGTACAGGTGTCAAGGAACTGTTCTCCTGGTAGGTGATGTATTCGCACCCCACTTCAGTCGTAGTTGCTGACGTTGTTGTGTCAACATTGGCACATGCACGGATCATCAGCTGCGCGGGGGCCCAAAATTACGAGTGTTCAGTGCACTGTGTGTTCAGACACACTTGTACGCTGCCCAGCAGTACTGATTTGGCCACATGTTGAAGACAATCACCACAGCATTTCTCGAACACCCAACAAGTCGTGATGTTTCTGAAACGCTCGAGCTGAGCCTCCAGACCATCAGAATCTGTCTTCGGTCAAACTCAGATAGATTGCAAGCCTTCCCCGTTCTACACAAGGGCACTACATGCAACATATGTGTGTCTGACTAGCACTAATTCCTCCTCAGCTGACGCAACTATTACATGGATAGGTTTATATCGATAGTAAGTCGGTGGTCGTAATATGCTGGTTGATCAGTGTATGTTAGCTGGCTATTTAGTATTTCTCTGATGGTGGCACTCCAACTCTGGGTTCTGTAACAGCCTGGAGAGCCTGGGTGTCATCACTGGGCATCAGTGACTTCACGTCCCAGGTTGTCCTGTCTAGTCAGCTCCTTCAGAAGCTCTGATGGAGCTGTAATAGGATTTCACAACTTCAGCCTTCAGGGATGCTCGCTGGTATCTCCCACTTTGTAAGTATCCTGTGTAAGTGTGGTCGAGTGGTTCTAGGCGCTTCAGTCCCGAACCACGCGGCTGCTACGGTCGCAGGTTCGAATCCTGCCTCGGGCATGGATGTGTGTGATGTCCTTAGGTTAGTTAGGTTTACATAGTTGTAAGTCTAGGGGACTGAGGACCTCAGATGTTGAGTCCTATAGTTCTTAGAGCCATTTGAATCCCCTGTAAGTTATCTACACTCTGAGTAGGCCTTCTTGCTCAATAGTTCCTGCTCTTGAGGCTGACAGCCACTTCCTTCTCTATGACATCATTTTGCTGGTCGATGGAGGGACAGTTCGTTGTGCCTGGTGAAGCAGTGGCACAACAAATCGTTGTCGATGAGGGTAAGAGGCAGAGGACTGCAGTCATATGGGCAACTGCAGGATCTACACGCAGTTGTGTTTGGTGAGTGGGAGGGAGAATAAACTTTTTATAATTTTCCGGAAGCTGCCAGCAAAAACATGAAAATAATATGTAACTCCAATCGTTGGCAATATGTGGACACGAGTACTTGTCATGAAAGCATTAACCACCAGCTCATTCACTCAGTGTCTCGAAGATGTGACATATGTAGTTCAAGAAAAACCCCAGTCTGAACTCTGTGCAGATGCACAGTGTGCGAACTACCATTGTGTCTGAGGGCAGGCAAGGATCGTTTCAAACATGCCTGTGGAAACTAATAAAAAAAAATCTGTAACTAACTTGAGACAACCTGTTATCAAACATATACGCTAAAGAGCCAAGAAAACTAGTACACCTGCCTAATGCCGTGTAGGGACCGTGCGAGTACGCAAAAGTGCCGCAACATGCCAAGGCATGGACTCAACTAATGAACCTTGCAGGACTGCCCGCAAATCTGTAAGATCTCTTCTGAAAAGCATGTTGCAATGCATCCCAGATGTGCTCAATAATGTTCATGTCTGGGGAGTTTGGTGACCAGAGGAAGTGTTTAAATTCAGAAGATTTTTCCTGGAGCCACTCTATAGCTATTCTGGACGTTTGTCGCATTGTCCTGCTGGAACGTCCGTCGGAATGCTCAATCGACATGAATGGACGCAGGTGATCAGACAGGATGCTTACGTATGTGTCATCTGTCAGAGTCGTATCTAGATGTATTAGGGGTCCCCCATATCACTGCATCTGTCCACTCCCATTACAGAGCCTCCACCAGCTTGAACAGTTCCCTGCAAACATGCAGGGCCCGTGGATTCATGAGGTCTCTATACTTGTACACGTCCATCTGCTCGATACAATTTGAAACGAGACTCGTCCGGCCAGGCAACATGATTCCAATCATGAACAGTCAAGTGTCAGTGTTGACAGGCCCAGGTGAAGCATAAAGCTTTGTGTCATGCAGTCATTAAGGTTACGCGAGTGGGCCTTTGGCTCTGGAAGCCCATATCAATGATGTTTCGTTGAATGGTTCATAGGCTGTCACTTGTTGATGGCCAGTATTGAAATCTGTGGCAATTTGCAGAGGGGTTGCACTTCTGTCATGTTAAATGATTCTGTTCAGTCGTTGTTGCTCCCATTCTCGCAGGACCTTTTACTGGCCACAGCAATGTTGGAGATTTGATGTGTTACCACGTTCCTGATACTCACAGTACACTCGTGAAAAGATCATATGGGAGAATCCCCACTTCATCAGTATCTCAGAGGTGTTGTATCCCGTCACTCCTGCACTGACTAGAACGCCACGTTCAAACTTATTTAAATCTTGATAAGCTGCCATTGTAGCAGCAATAACCCGATCTAACAATTGTGCAACGCCATACTCTGCCTGTTTACCTATCTCTGAATATGCATGTCTATACCAGTTTCTTTGGTGCTTCAGTGTACTTTGTAATGGTGGTGGTTGTTAGCTATGGTGACCTATTTCATGACAATTTTCGTTATTGTCTGTGCATTTTCACACAGATATTGAAAAATGTGTATCCAACTAATGAAATTAACTTGTTGCAATTGATGTGGATCAAATATATGTAGATTACAGTTCATATACCATTAGAGTAAATTTTGGGGGCTTTTACTTGCCCTTACACAAGCTATAGACACATGGATTTCAGTCATCTGTGCATGTTCATGCAGAGGCTACGAAGTCGCCGTGTGCTTCATCTACTCACCACTAACCCTTCAGACTGTGTTGTTTGTGGCGTGGCTACAGTGGCCATCACGAAAGTAGACAACTCAAGGTCACACACGCTGTGTGATGTCTTCAGGCGCAAAGTGCTGTGACTTGTCTGCTTCACAGCTTCTTTGCCACATACACACTGCAGCAGTGATGGATGTCAGTACCAGTTATATGTTCAGTGCCCCATGTGCTATTGTGCATTCATGTGTCATTTCAGTCTTCTGTAGAAAAGTTGCTTTGACCTGTGTCTTGTAGTGTGCATAATGCAGTACTAGGTGTAGTGCTACACTTGTCGGTGTCTGCAAACGGCCACAAGATATTCTAAAATGAATTGAAATTTTCATATAGAACAAACTGAAGTTTTTATACTGGTCTGGTCAGTAGTGAAGAACTAAACTCTGCCCGAACGGGCGATAAAGGCCCAATGGTACCGACCGGCCTCCATGTCATCCTCAGCCCTCAGGTGTCGTAGGATGAGTATATGGAGGGGCATGTGAGCAGTACACTCCCCTCCCAGCCGGGGGTCAGTTTACGAGATCAGAGTCTCTACTTCTCAGTCAGGTAGCTCCTCAGTTTGCCTCACAATGGCCGAGTGCACCCTGACTGCCAACAGTGCTCAGCAGACCAGATGGTCTCCCATCTGAGTGTTATCCAGTACAACAGTGCTCAACTTCGATGATCTGATGGGAACCGGTGTTACCACGAGGCCATTGGCCAAAAGTGAAGAGGCCAGCAATAACATAAATGTTGTGCAGATTCATAAAAGACAGCAAAAGCTTGTGGTATATCTGAATCAACTATAGTTACCAGTAACAGTGCAGCAATGTTGCTTGAATCTTCACATGCGAGTACGGGTTTTGATTCTCCAAGAAAGGGATATAAATGATAAGAGTAGTCTACAAAATTTGACGATTTGAACAAAAAGTTCGCTGTATAACTTTACTTGGTAATTATGACAGAGGATAGTATTTGATGGTTAGAAAAACTCGAGGTGATGTCCATGTAAAAATAATTATTCTGCCTCAGAGACCTCCATCTTCGTCTTCTCCATTCACTTGGTTTTCGATTTAGCAAATGTAGTGATGGACGAACATGTTTAATGGAATGCAGAGACCTTGCAGCAGCAAGAGCAAAGCTTTTGTGTACTGTACACTTATTCTGTGATGAGAACAGTCTTGTAGTTTACTTAGCTAAAATTTGGCAGATTCAGGATGGAATGTAACAATATTAGAGAAGGAAAGTTGCTACTCACCATATAGCGGAGATAGGAGTAACAAAAAGATTCACACAATTATCTCCTGTGCCTTATCTTTCCAGTATCCCATCACTTCACCGAGTCCCACAGTCCCGCCACAGTGGAGCATTCCCCTCGTAACTCAGTACCATCCGGGACTGGAGCAACCGAATTACATCTCCACCAGGGTTCTGATTACCTCTCGTCGTGCCCTGAAATGAGAAATGTCCTGCCCACTATCCTTCCCACACCTCCTACAGTGGTATTCCGCTATTCAATATACTCGTCCATCCTTACACAACCGCTGCTCCCAATCGCTTACCTCATGGCTCAGGCTCATGGCTCGGGTTCAGTGGACAAAGTTCAAAACCATTGTACAATATGCGTTAGATGAGAATGCGCCAAGCAAGATCGTAAGACATGGAAAAGAGCCGCCGTGGTACAACAACCGAGTTAGAGAACTGTTGCGGAAGCAAAGGGAACTTCACAGCAAACATAAACATAGCCAAAGCCCTGCAGACAAACAACAATTACTTGAAGCGAAATGTAGTGTGAGGAGGGCTATGCGAGAGGCGTTCAATGAATTCGAAAGTAAAGTTCTATGTACTCACTTGGCAGAAAATCCTAAGAAATTTTGGTCTTACGTCAAAGCTGTAGGTGGATCAAAACAAAATGTCCAGGAACTCTGTGACCAAAATGGTACTGAAACAGAGGATGACAGACTAAAGGCCGAAATACTAAATGTCTTTTTCCAAAGCTGTTTCACAGAGGAAGACTGCACTGTAGTTCCTTCTCTAGATTGTCACACAGATGACAAAATGATAGATATCGAAATAGACGACAGAGGGATAGAGAAACAATTGAAATCGCTCAAAAGAGGAAAGGCCGCTGGACCTGATGGGATACCAGTTCGATTTTACACAGAGTACGCGAACGAACTTGCCCCCCTTCTTGCAGCGGTGTACCGTAGGTCTCTAGAAGAGCGTAGCGTTCCAAAGGATTGGAAAAGGGTACAGGTCATCCCCGTTTTCAAGAAGGGACGTCGAACAGATGTGCAGAACTATAGACCTATATCTCTAACGGCTATCAGTTGTAGAATTTTGGAACACGTATTATGTTCGAGTATGACTTTTCTGGAGACTAGATATCTAATGTGTAGGAATGGCATGGGTTTCGAAAAAGACGATCGTGTGAAACCCAGCTCGCGCTATTCGTCCACGAGACTCAGAGGGCGATAGACACGGGTTCCCAGGTAGATGCTGTGTTTCTTGACTTCCGCAAGGCGTTCGATACAGTTCCACACAGTCATTTAATGAACAAAGTAAGAGCATATGGACTATCAGACCAATTGCGTGATTGGATTGAAGAGTTCCTAGATAACAGAACGCAGCATGTCATTCTCAATGGAGAGAAGTCTTCCGAAGTAAGAGTGATGGGGTGTGCCGCAGGGGAGTGTCGTAGGACCGTTGCTATTCACAATATACATAAATGATCTTTTGGATGACATCGGAAGTTCACTGAGGCTTTTTGCGGATGATGCTGTGGTATATCGAGAGGTTGTAACAATGGAAAATTGTACTGAAATGCAGGAGGATCCACAGCGAATTGACGCATGGTGCAGGGAATGGCAATTGAATCTCAATGTAGACAAGTGTAATGTGCTGCAAATACATAGAAAGAAAGATCCCTTATCATTTAGCTACAATATAGCAGGTCAGCAACTAGAAGCAGTTAATTCCATAAATTATCTGGGAGTACACATTAGGAGTGATTTAAAATGGAATGATCATATAAATTGATCGTCAGTAAAGCAGATGGCAGACTGAGATTCATTGGAAGAATCCTAAGGAAATGCAATCCAAAAAGAAAGGAAGTAGGTTACAGTACACTTGTTCGCCCACAGCTTGAATACTCCTCAGCAGTGTGGGATCCATACCAGATAGGGTTGATAGAAGAGACAGAGAAGATCCAACAGAGAGCAGCACGCTTCGTTACAGGATCATTTAGTAATCGCGAAAGCGTTACGGAGATGATAGATAGACTCCAGTGGAAGACTCTGCAGGAGAGACGCTCAGTAGCTCGGTACGGGCTTTTTTTGTTAAAGTTTCGAGAACATACCTTCACCGAGGAGTCAAACAGTATGTTGCTCCCTCCTATGTATGTCTCGCGAAGAGACCATGAGGATAAAATCAGAGAGATTAGTGCCCACACATAGGCATACCGACAATCCTTCTTTCCACGAACAATACGAGACGGGAATAGAAGAGAGAACCGATAGAGGTACTCAAGGTTCCCTCCGCCACACACCGTTAGGTGGCTAGCGGAGTATGGATGTAGATGTAGATACCGCTGTATTAGATATAGATGCAAGACTTGTCCCATACATCCTCCTACCACCACCTACTCCAGTCCGGTCACTAACATCACCTACCCCATCAAAGGCAGGGATACCTGTGAAACCAGTAATGTGATTTATAAGCTAGGCTGCAACCACTATGCTGCATTCTATGTAGGTACGACAACCAACAAGCTGTCTGTCCGCATGAACGGCCACCGACAAACTGTGGCCAAAAATCGAGTGGACCACCCTGTTTCTGAACATGCTGCCAAATATATCGCTCATCTCAATAACTGCTTCACAGCCTGTGCCATACGGATCCTTCCCTCCAACACCAGCTTTTCTGAATTGCGCAGGTGGGAACTTTCCCTGCAATACTTCCTACGTTCCGTTATCCCTCCTGGCCTCAACCTTCGTTAGTCACTGTCCTCACCCATCCACCCCCCTCCCTGTTCCCATTCCAGCACTGCAAAGCCGCTGTTTCACCACCACACTCAGTGTTTTTAATTTCTTTCTCTTCTTTACGCTAATCCTCCCCCCCCCCCACCCTACCTTCTCCCCTGTCCTCCGTCTAACCTGCAGCACTTCACTGTCCACCACCCCTACCGTACAATCCCTCCCCCCCTCCCCTCCCCCCGCGCCCCAGCCTCCTCCTTACCCCCACCCAGTCGCCACTCCCATCATGCACTGGTGCTGCTGCTCGCAGTGTAGTTTCAGTTATCTGAGACTGCAGACGTGTGTGCAAGTTTCGTTTGCGTTTGCGTGTGTGTGTGTGTGTGTGTGTGTGCGTGTGTGTCTGTTGCTGACGAAAGGCCTTAATGGCTGAAAGCTATAACCCTGTGAATCTTTTTGTTGTGCCTATCGTGACTCAGCATCTCCGCTATATGGTGAGTAACAACTTTGCTTCTCTAATATAGTTAAAATTTTGGTTTCACAAAACCATATTGAAACGTCCCCTTAAAAAAATTATCCATGACTGTGTTTAAACTGACACACAATATTTTTAGCGCAACGCAATCTGACTTTCAAAAATCCCTACAAAAGAATGGCCCTGACTAACATTAACCTATACCTTTCACAAATCACTTACCTCACAAAAATCTTCATTACTCGAACTACTGCAATACAGCGAGCGCCACTACTGCCAGCTAAATAAAAGATTCAAACTACGGAAGGCACTAACTGCTGATAGGGATAGTTAGCAAATGAAAGATTTTAATAGAGAACAAACAATGTATTTACCTTAATAGTCATAATATATATAGCAGTTCATGACATCCAGTCTTACAAATTTCAAAACTCCGCCATCTCTCTCCCCACATCCACCACTGCTGGCGGCTCACCTCCAACTGCGCAACGCTACGCGCTGTTAACAGCCAACTGCCCAACGCTACAATAGCCAACAACAATGCAAACCAGCCACAGACTGCACACAGCACAGCCAGTGATTTTCATACAGAGCGCTATGTGGCGTTACCAATAAAAAAACCTATACAGTCTACTTACTATATGAACAAATACAAGGTAGTTGTAATTAAAATTTCACTACTTAAGAGGGCCCCCATGCAAAACAATTGGTCGCAGGGCAATCGAACTTTGTGGAAACATTCGTAAGGACATGTGCAAGAGAAATAACGGATAAACCATTGAAAGAAACACATTTTAATTTCCACATGAGAGTGTGATATACATTAACTGTGTATCGTGTTTAAATTCGAGGCTACAAACGTTGTGCAATATGACGATTATCTGCATCAACGACAGCCTGGAACTGCACTAGAGATTCAGGATTGCTTGCGGCACATTTAGAACAGTGGAACATTGAATGCTGAGCTGTCGTAACAGAGCTAGTCCATTGCTTCAACACTGTACAATGCGTCCAACATTATCAGCCATGGCAGTGATAACTTCTGCAACAATTTTTGGCGCAGTTGGCTGTCGGCCTCATCAAGAAGCAATTGCCAAATCTCCATTTAATTAGACATCCGTATCATGTCCTTCAATCCTGGTGCAGAAAGAATAAGTCTCCATATTTCTTTATTGCATTGATACACGTGAAGAGCGGCAATACTATTGCTGCTGTTTTCGTAAAAGAGCTTTACTAGACAAGCCCTTCTCACCTTGCCCAGACACGTATTGATTGTCTGCAATTGCATGCACACTGAGCTTGTGTTTCAACCCTATGTCGCCGTACAAGTACCACCGCCTAACGGGAAGTCATGTTACTAATATCACTAACACCGCATATCCTGCAGTGCACAAGCTGAACATCGTTTCTATAAAGATGGGCAGCCTTACAGTGGATAATTCTCTGTCTGCGCTGGCTCAAGTAGCGTAGGTTCTGTATATTCTCGACTTCAGCGAGAATACTGGCTTGAAGGTGTGGTGTCACCGCCAGACACCACACTTGCTAGGTGATAGCTTTAAATCGGCCGCGGTCCATTAGTACTATGCAGTACTATGCAGCGGCAGACTTCTGGTTTTGCTCCAGGCGACGTTGTATTCTATCGCAACTATCGAGGTTCACGGCGTTGGCTCACAGGGCGCATTCTTCGCTGCCTCGGCCGCGCGATGTATTTGGTTTTGGGGGCCTCTGGTGAGGTGCGTCGGCATCTCAATCAGCTGCGCCTCTGTCGTCGCACGGGTTCTGCCGCTCCCCGTCTGCTTTCAGCGACGGTGCCGTCCGGTCAGCGCCCTGGGGACCCATCTACTGGCTCGCCTCATCCCCAGGTGTTACCGACGATGCCTTCCATTTTGCCCCATGGCGACGCGCCGCCGCAGCCGCCGCCTCCGCCGCCTGTCCTCCAGCCGGCGCCGCCCGCAGTGGACGCTTCGCTGCAGCCGCCAAGCGCCTCCCTGGGTCACGCGCCGCCGATCGCTTCCCGTGACCAGCCGTCCTCCGCCTTGGAACTCTTGCCCGCTCCTGACCACATGACGTCATCGCGCGTCGGCTACCCCGACGCAATGGAGGTTGATCCTTCGGTCCCTCCTGTCTCTTTACGGGCGCATACACCGCATGTTGACGTGCACCCTGGACTAGTTTTTCAGGCGTTTCCTAGCTCCCCTCGGACCGAATGGCCGGGTGCGGGTGGCACAGCCTCACCTGTTGTTAGGCTCTCCACCTCATCGCATACGTCTACATGGGGTCCTCCCTACGGCGGGCGGAAGCCTTATCACACGACCGTTCGCCGATTTGCGGGGGAGGAATGTGGTGTCACCGCCAGACACCACACTTGCTAGGTGGTAGCTTAAATCGACCGCGGTCCATTTAGTACATGTCGGACCCGCGTGTCGCCACTGTGTGATCGCAGACCGAGCGCCACCACAAGGCAGGTCTCGAGATACGGAATAGCACTCGCCCCAGTTGTACGGACGACATTGCTAGCGACTACACTGACGAAGCATCGCTCATTAGCCGAGCAGATAGTTAGAATAGCCTTCAGTTAAGTCCATGGCTACGACCTAGCAAGGCGCCATTAGCATTACATAACAATTGATAGTTTGATAGTTATCGTATGAAATGTCTCATCAAGAACGCTGTATACAAATGGTGGATTAAAGTTAAGTATTCCAGCAGCTACGTACTTTTCTTTATAGCCTTTATGAAGTATCCTGTTTCAGACCATCAAGTCCGCCTGCTTGCTTAATGGCCGCCTCCCTTAAATAATGTGAGTAGTGTTGGCAATCTGTCAACACTACAAATGACGACGAGGATTAAAAGAGGATTTCGCGTTTGTATTGCTCTAATTTATGGCGCCGACGTTACAAACCGCCTTCTTTCTCTTTGATTGATTTACTTGTGTCATGGCTTCGCCACAATCTCCCGATGTACTGTCCGAATTTTATCGCTTGCAGAATCAGCAGACGCAGGCGTTATTGGATGCCCTTGGACAGCTCGTCCAGGGTCAACGTGCACTGCACAACGATGCGGCCGCCGCCGGTTCATCGCTACCGCAGCCACAACATGCAGTTGCACCACCTTTCCGTAATTTTCAAGCAGACGTGGAGTCCTGGATGGAGTGGTCACGCCAGTTTGGATTTCATCTCGCCGCCTACAGAATTCAAGGTAACGAGCGGCAGCCTCATTTATTGGCGTGTGTAGGGGAGCAAACGTACCGTGTGTTAGTGAAATTATTTCCCTGACGCGACGTAGCAACACTGTCCTACGAAGAAATTTTGTCGGCCTTGGACGCCTATTTCAAAGAAACAGTCAATGTCGTTGCAAAAAGGTATACTTTCTTTCGTACAAAACGTATGGCCGGTCAGACTAATAGGGAGTGGGTTGCAACATTGCAAGACCTTACAAGGGATTGTGTTTTTGAGTGTGAATGTGGCCTTCCTTATTCAGATACAATGGTACGTGATGCAATTGCACAGAACGTTTCTGATGTTCATATACCGGAGCAAATTTTGAAACTAGTTAATCCCTCCCTTCAGCAAGTGATAGACATATTGGATAGACAGGACACACTTGACTTTGCTCAGGAATCATTTGCAACTTCGCCAGCCGTGTGCAACATTAACCGGCCTGCCGGGCGCGCTGCACGGCCCGGTAAACTGCCCTCGCACACGTCCGTGCAGCTGCCGCCACGCTCTAAACCAGGTGTGCAGCGACAGCATACAACTGCCGTGAAATCATGCCCGCGGTGTGCTACTAGACATTCGCGTGCAAATTGCCCGTCACGCCAGGCTATTTGCTTTTTCTGTAATAAGAAAGGACATGTTCAAAGTGTTTGCCAGAAAAAGCTCAGATCAGACAATCACAACCATTCCAGGCCCTTTGCTTCGCGCCGGAATCGAATCAAGGACACTCAGGCTCATGAACCCTCGCCCATGGACATTCATGTAGTTAATTCCACTTCGTCCAGTGCCACTCTTTCTAACAGTGACTGTGTTCGTCCCACAACAAGTGTGCGTAGAAGTCGCCGGAAATCACGGCAATTAGCAAGTGGTGCTGTACCTGTATCAGTTCAAATTGCACGAGACAGTCGCTCTTGTCGTCAGCAGGACAATAAACTTTTTGTAGATTTGGACTTTAATGGCGAGGTCATACCATTCCAGCTCGATAACGGAGCTGCAGTTTCATTGCTCAATCACGACACGTACAAACAACTGGGCAAACCTGTGTTGCGTGCCGCAAATGTTCAGTTAAATAGTTATTCAGGACAGCAGATCCCTGTGTTAGGACAGTGCACTCTTCTTGCAACATACAAGGGACAAACAAAACTTGTGTCATTTTACGTTCTTCATTCTTCTTCTGCAGTGAACTTGTTTGGTTTAGATTTATTTCAGTTGTTTAACATGTCTATAGTAAATCAGGTCCTATCAGTGAATCAGACTGTGCCTTCAGACAGTGTTTCTCGTCTGTGTGAAGAATTTGCAGGCATTTTTGCACCGGGCCTAGGTTGCGCTAAAAACTATGAAGCACATTTGGAACTGAAAGTCAACGCGCAACCGAAATTTTTCAGAGCGCGCAATGTTCCTCATGCATTGCGTGATGAGGTCGCAAGAACATTACACGATTTAGAATCACAAGGTGTAATTGAACGTGTGCAAGCTTCTCTCTGGGCCTCACCCTTAGTAATTTTGCCAAAACCTTCTGGAAAACTGAGACTTTGTGTGGACTTCAAGGCCACTGTGAATCCACAACTAGTGATTGTAACTTTTCCATTACCCCGCCCGGAAGATCTTTTTGACAAACTGTGCCTGGGTACATATTTTTCAAAGTTGGACCTCGCAGATGCGTACTTGCAAATACCAGTGGACGAAGAATCCCAGCGCGTCTTGGTGGTTAACACGCATCTTGGTTTGTACCGATTCAAAAGACTGCCATTCAGGTGTGCATCCGCCCCTGCATTGTTTCAGCAATATTTACAAACTGTTTGTGCGTCGGTCCCTACTGCTGCGAACTATCTGCACGATATTGTGATCTCCGGAAAGACAGCCGACGATCATTTAGCACACCTACGAACATTATTTCAGGTATTGCGACAAAATGGTCTGCGCTTGCGGAAGGACAAATGTGTGTTTTTTGCTCGTGACTTACCATACCTGGGACATGTCATCAATGCCCAAGGCATACATCCGAGTCCAGAGCACCTCCGTGCCATACAAGATTTGCCTTCGCCACAGAATGTGAAGCAGCTACAGAGTGTGTTGGGTAAAATTCACTATTATCATCGCTTTCTGCGCAATGCCTCTTCCATTTCAGCTCCGCTTCATAGCTTACGCCGTAAGGGTGTTCCGTTCGTCTGGACGACGGAATGCGAAGGCGCCTTTCGCCAGTTGAAATCGGCGTTGCTTTCAAATACTTGCCTTACGCCATTCGATCCCCAGAAACCCCTTTTGTTGATGGTAGATGCATCGGATTTCGGGATCGGTGCTGTGCTTGCGCACAAAGATGGTTCGCATGATCGCCCTATTGCCTTTGCGTCCAAATTGCTCTCGTCTGCGCAAAGAAATTGTTCACAGATAGAGAAAGAAACTTTGGCTCTCGTGTTTGGTGTTACTAAGTTCCATGATTTCTTGTATGGTCGTCACTTTACCATCATCACAGACCACAAACCTTTGACATCGCTTTTTCATCCGAACAAGCTTGTACCTCCGCGTACAGCGCAGAAATTCATTCGCTGGTCTATTTTCCTCTCGCAGTACCGCTACGATATCTTGTATCGGTCCACTGCTAAGCACGGAAACGTCGATGCGTTGTCCCGTTTGCCTGTTGCTGAGGATAAAGCATTCGATTCTTCCGAACTTGCTTGCATGTTCATTGATGCGGAAACCGATGAAGTGGTCGAATCGTTTCCGATTGATTTTCGTCGTGTAGCTACAGCCGCAGCTGCTGACCCTGTCCTTGCTACCGTTTTGCGTTTTGTTGCTACGCAATGGCCTTTGTCAAAGTCTCGGATCGAGGATCCGTTGGTTCGCCGATTTTTTGCTCACAAGGAGAGACTTTTTGTTCGACGTGGTGTTTTGTTGTTGCGTTCTGATAATGATCAGTCCCGAGTCGTGGTCCCACGTTCGTTACAGTCCTCTGTTTTACGGCTTCTTCACCAAGGACATTGGGGTATAGTGGAAACGAAACAACTTGCTCGTCAGCACTGTACTTGGTTCGGAATCGATGCTGCCATTACGAATATGTGTTCTTCTTGCATGGCGTGTGCCGAACAACAATCCGCACCGCCACGGAAAGTCTTTGTATGGCCAAAAGCCACTTCCCCTTGGCAACGCTTGCACATCGATTTTGCTGGTCCATTCTGGAATGCTCGATGGTTGGTTCTGGTCGATGCCTTCAGCAATTTTACTTTTGTTGTCCGGATGTCTTCCACGACGTCAACTGCCACCATCCAAGCGTTGTCTGCTATCTTTTGCATTGAAGGTCTTCTGCAGACTATTGTTTCCGACAATGGCCCACAATTCATGTCCGCAGAATTTCATTCATTCTGCCAGGCCAATGGTATTCAACATCTGACATCCGCGCCGTTTTCGCCTCAGTCAAACGGTGCCGCTGAACGATTGGTCCGGACTTTCAAGTCACAGATGTTGAAGTTGTAAGAGTCGCATTCTCGGGAGGACGCATTGTTGCTCTTTTTGTCTTCGTATCGCTCTCAGCCCCGAGATGGTCGCTCGCCGGCTGAGTTGCTCCACGGTCGTCCTCATCGAACCTTGATGTCTTTGCTGTATCCGCCGCATCAGGTTCCTATGCAGCGGCAGACTTCTGGTTTTGCTCCAGGCGACGTTGTATTCTATCGCAACTATCGAGGTTCACGGCGTTGGCTCACAGGGCGCATTCTTCGCTGCCTCGGCCGCGCGATGTATTTGGTTTTGGGGGCCTCTGGTGAGGTGCGTCGGCATCTCAATCAGCTGCGCCTCTGTCGTCGCACGGGTTCTGCCGCTCCCCGTCTGCTTTCAGCGACGGTGCCGTCCGGTCAGCGCCCTGGGGACCCATCTACTGGCTCGCCTCATCCCCAGGTGTTACCGACGATGCCTTCCATTTTGCCCCATGGCGACGCGCCGCCTCCGCCGCCGCCTCCGCCGCCTGTCCTCCAGCCGGCGCCGCCCGCAGTGGACGCTTCGCTGCAGCCGCCAAGCGCCTCCCTGGGTCACGCGCCGCCGATCGCTTCCCGTGACCAGCCGTCCTCCGCCTTGGAACTCTTGCCCACTCCGGACCACATGGCGTCTTCGCGCGTCGGGTACCCCGACGCAATGGAGGTCGACCCTTCGGCCTCTCCTGTCTCTTTACGGGCGCATACACCGCATGTTGACGTGCACCCTGGACTAGGCGTTTCCTAGCTCCCCTCGGACCGAATGGCCGGGTGCGGGTGGCACAGCCTCACCTGTTGTTAGGCTCCCCACCTCATCGCATACGTCAACATGTGGTCCTCCCTACGGCGGGCGGAAGCCTTATCACACGACCGTTCGCCGATTTGTGGGGGAGGAATGTGGTGTCACCGCCAGACACCACACTTGCTAGGTGATAGCTTTAAATCGGCCGCGGTCCATTAGTACATGTCGGACCCGCGTGTCGCCACTGTGTGATCGCAGACCGAGCGCCACCACAAGGCAGGTCTCGAGATACGGAATAGCACTCGCCCCAGTTGTACGGACGACATTGCTAGCGACTACACTGACGAAGCATCGCTCATTAGCCGAGCAGATAGTTAGAATAGCCTTCAGTTAAGTCCATGGCTACGACCTAGCAAGGCGCCATTAGCATTACATAACAATTGATAGTTTGATAGTTATCGTATGAAATGTCTCATCAAGAACGCTGTATACAAATGGTGGATTAAAGTTAAGTATTCCAGCAGCTACGTACTTTTCTTTATAGCCTTTATGAAGTATCCTGTTTCAGACCATCAAGTCCGCCTGCTTGCTTAATGGCCGCCTCCCTTAAATAATGTGAGTAGTGTTGGCAATCTGTCAACACTACGGAAGGTATCTGCAATTACTTTCGTATAGCATAGATTCCGTAGAAATACGGGAACACGTGAGGCAATACTGACCCTACGACGTATCTTAGATTACGGAGAGGCAAACCTACGTTTCTACCATTTGTAGACTTAGAGAAAGCTTTTGACAATGTTGACTGGAATACTCACTTTCAAATTCTGAAGGTGGCAGGGGTAAAATACAGGGAGCGAAAGGCTATTTACAATTTGTACAGAAACCAGATGGCAATTATAAGAGTCGAGCGGCGTGAAAGGGAAGCAATGGTTGGGAAGGGAGTGAGACAGGGTTGTAGCCTATCCTCGATGCTATTCAATCTGTATATTGAGTAAGCGGTAAGGGAAACAAAAGAAAAAGTCGGAGTAGGTATCCATGGAGAAGAAATAAAAACTTTGAGGTTCGCCAATGACATTGTAATCCTGTCAGAGACAGCAAAGGACTTGGAAGAGCAGCTGAACGGAATGGACGTTGTCTTGAAAGGAGGATATAAGATGAACATCAACAAAAGCAAAACGAGGATAATGGAATGTAGTCGAATTAAATTGGGTGATACTGAGGGAATTAGATTAGGAAATGAGACACTTATAGTAGTAATGGAGTTTTGCTATTTGGGGAGCAAAATAACTGATGATGGTCGAAGTAGAGAGGATATAAAATGTAGAGTGGCAATGGCAAGGAAAGCGTTTTTGACGAAGAGAAATTTGTTAACAGCGAGTATAGATTTAAGTGTCAGGAAGTCGTTTCTGAAAGTATTTGTATGGAGTGTAGCTATGTATGAAAGTGAAACATGGACGATAAATAGTTTAGACAAGAAGAGAACAGAAGCTTTCGAAATGTGGTGCTAGAGACGAATGCTGAAGATTAGATGGGTGGATCACATAACTAATGAGGAGGTATTGAATAAGATTGGGGAGAAGAGAAGTTTGTGGCACAACTTGACTAGAAGAAGGGATCGGTTGGTAGGACATGTTCTGAGGCATCAAGGGATCACCAATTTAGTATTGGAGAGCAGCGTGGAGGGTAAAAATCATAGAGGGAGACCAAGAGATGAATACACCAAGCAGATTCAGAAGGATGTGGGTTGCAGTAGGTACTGGGAGATGAAGAAGCTTGCACAGGATAGAGTAGCATGGAGAGCTGCATCAAACCAGTCTCAGGACTGAAGACCACAACAACAACAGCTCAGGTCTTTCTACAACGTTTGATCATCGCAATGGTACTCTGACACTTGATGTTAAGGAGTGTTACTTCATTTTTTTTGAGCCATCAGTCTTCTGATCGGTTGGTAGGGCATATTCTGAGGCATCAAGGGATCAGCAATTTAGTATTGGAGGGCAGCATGGAGGGTAAAAATCGTAGAGGGAGACCAAGAGATGAATACAATAAACAGATTCAGAAGGATGTAGGTTGCAGTAGGTAATGAAGAAGCTTGCACAGGATAGAGTAGCGTGGAGAGGTGCATCAAATCAATCTCAGGACTGAAGACCACAACAACAACAACAACAGTATTCTGACTGGTTTTAATGTGGCCCACCACGAATTCCTCTCCCGTTCCATACTCTTCATCTCAGAGTAGCACTTGTAGCCTATGTCCTCAATTATTTTCTGGGTGTATTCCAATCTCCGCCTTCTACAGTTTTTGCCCTCTACAGTTCCCTCTACTACCGTGGAAGTCATTCCCTGATGTCTTAACAGATGTTTTATCATCCTCTCCATCCTCCTTGTCAGTCTTTTCCACATTTTTCTTTCCTCTCAATTCTGTGGAGAGCCTCCTCATTCCCTACCTTATCAGTCCACCTAATTTTCAACATTCGTCTGTAGCAACACACATAATGCTTCGATTCTCTTGTGTTCCGGTTTTCCCACAGTTTATGTTTCACTACCATACAAGGCTGTGCTTCAAACGTGCATTCCTCAAATTGAGGCCTATGTTTGATACTAGAAGACTTGTCTTGGCCAGGAATGCCCTTTTTGCCAGTGCTAGTCTGCTTTTGATGTCTTCCTTGCTCCGTCCGTCATTCATTATTTTACTGCCTAGGTAGTAGAATTCCTTAACATCATCTACTTCTTGACCATCAATCCTGATGTTGAGTTTCTCGCTGTTCTCAATTCTGCCACTTCTCATTACTCTCTTTCTTCGATTTACTCTCAGTCCATATTCTGTACTCGTTAGGGTGTTCATTCCATTCAGCAGATCATATAATTATTCTTCATTGTTACTCAGAACAGCAGTGTCATCAGCGAATTGTATCATTGATATCCTTTCACCTTGAATTTTAATTCCACTCCTGAACCTTTCTTTCATTTTCTTCATTGCTTCTTCGATGTACAGATGTAGGGACAAAAGGCTACATCCCTGTCTTATCATTCCTTCTTGGCTCTTGTACATATAGTCTATTATCTTGATTTTTATTTAGTCTTGCTTTCACTATCAACTGCAACGTCAGAGTTGTCTCTCTTTTCTAAAACCAAACTGATTGTCATCTAACACATCTCCAATTTTCTTTTCCATTTTTCTGTATATTATACTTGCCAGCAACTGGAATGCATGAGCAGTTAAGCTGATTGTGTGATAATCCTCGCACTTGTCAGCTCTTGCAGTATTTAGAATTGTTTGGAAGATATTTTTCCAGAAGTCATATGGTATGTCGCCAGTCTCAAACACTCTACACACTGACATAAATAGTCATTTGGTTGCCACTTGCCTCAATGAATTTAGGAATTCTGATGGAATGTTATCTATCCCTTCTACCATATTTGATCTTTAGTCCTCCAAAGCTCTGTTAAATTCTGATTCTAATATTGGATCCTCTATCTCCTCTACATCGACTCCTGTTTTTTCTCCTGTCACATCAGATAAGTCTTCCCCCTCATAGAGGCCTTCAGTGTACTATTCGCTCTATCCGCTGCATTTGGAATTCCCATTGTACTTTTAATGTTACCACCTTCACTTATAACTTCACCGAAGGTTGTTTTGGCTTGGCTGTATGCTGAGTCACTCCTACGATATCATTTCTTTTTCCATTTCTTCACATTTTACATGCAGCCATTTCATCGAAGCTTCCTATTTACTTCATTCCTCAGCGACCTGTATTTCTGTATTCCTCAATTTCCCAGAACATTTTTGTACTTCCTTCTTTCATCAACCAGCTGAAGTATATCTTCTGTTCTACATCTACATCTACATACATACTCCGCAATCCACCATACGGTGCGTGGCGGAGGGTACCTCGTACCACAACTAGCATCTTCTCTCCCTGTTCCACTCCCAAACAGAACGAGGGAAAATTGATTGCCTATATGCCTCTGTACGAGCCCTAATCTCTCTTATCTTATCTTTGTGGTCTTTCCGCGAAATATAAGTTGGCGGCAGTAAAATGGTACTGCAGTCAGCCTCAAATGCTGGTTCTCTAAATTTCCTCAGTAGCGATTCACGAAAACAACGCCTCCTTTCCTCTAGAGACTCCCATCCGAGTTCCTGAAGCATTTCCGTAACACTTGCGTGATGATCAAGCCTACCAGTAACAAATCTAGCAGCCCGCCTCTGAATTGCTTCTATGTCCTCCCTCAATCCGACCTGATAGGGATCCCAAACTCTCGAGCAGTACTCAAGAATAGGTCGCACCAGCGTTCTATAAGCGGTCTCCTTTACAGATGAACCACATCTTCCCAAAATTCTACCAATGAACTGAAGACGACCATCCGCCTTCCCCACAACTGCCATTACATGCTTGTCCCACTTCATATCGCTGTGCAATGTTATGCACAAATATTTAATCGACGTGACTGTGTCAAGCGCTACACTACAAATGGAGTATTCAAACATTACAGGATTCTTTTTCCTATTCATCTCATTGATTTACATTTATTTATATTTAGAATTAGCTGCCATTCTCTACACCAATCACAAATCCTGTCCAAGTCATCTTGTATCCTTCTACAGTCACTCAACGACGACACCTTCCCGTACACCACAGCATCATCAGCAAACAGCCGCACATTGCTATCCACCCTATCCAAAAGATCATTTATGTAGATAGAAAACAACAGCGGACCTACCACACTTCCCTGGTGCACTCCAGAAGATACCCTCACATCCTATGAACACTCATCATCGTGGACAATGTACTAAGTTCTATTACTTAAGAAGTCTTCGAGCCACTCACATACTTTGGAACGAATCCCATATGCTCGTACCTTAGTTAGAAGTCTGCAGTGGGGCACCGAGTCAAACGCTTTCCGGAAGTCAAGGAATATGGCATCCGTCTGATACCCTTCACCCATGGTTCGCAAGATATCATTTGAAACAGTGCGAGTTGCGTTTCGCAGAAGCGATGCTTTCTAAAGCCGTGCTGATGCATGGACAGGAACTTCTCTGTCTCAAGGAAATTCATTATATTCGAACTGAGAATATGTTCGAGAATCCTGCAACAAACCGATGTTACGGATATTGGTCTGTAATTTTGAGGATCCGTCCTTCTACCCTTCTTATATACAGGCGTCACCTGCGCTTTTTCCAGTCGCTCGGGACTTTACGTGGGGCAAGAGATTCGCGATAAATGCAAGCTAAGTAAGGAGCCAATGCAGTAGACTACTCTCTGTAAAACCGAACTGGAATCCCATCAGGACCTGGCGATTTATTTATTTTCAGCCCATTCAGATGCTTCACAACCCCAGGGATGTCTATCACTATGTCCTCCATATGGGAATCTGTACGAGACTCAAACGGCGGTATGTTTGTACGATCCTCCTGTAAAAGATTTCTCAAATGCTAAATTTAAAATTTCAGCTTTCGTCTTGCTGTCTTCCGTTGCCAGGCCAGACTGATCAGTGAGTGACTGGATGGAAGCCTTTGACCCGCTTACCGATTTTACGTAAGACCTGAATTTCCTTGGGTTTCCAGCAAGATCTTTTGCTAAGGTATGACGGTGGTAGTGGTTGTATGCTTCGCGCATCGCTCTTTTTACAGCAGCACGAATCTCTACTAACTTTTGCCTGTTCTTATTCTCCCGATCTTTCTTGTACCGCTAGTGAAACTGCCTTTGCTTCCTCAGCATTCTCCGAATTGCCCTGTTAAACCACGGTGGGTCTTTTCTGTCCGTAACCCACTTTTTTGGCACTTACATGTCCAGCGCGTGATTTACAATGTGTTTAAAATTTGCCCATAATTCTTCCACGTCCATCGTATCGGAAGTAAATGAAGTCGATTCATTCACTAAGAGGGATGCTAACAACTGCTTATCTGCTCTTTCTAGTAAGAATACTCTTCTAACCTTCTTGACCGACTTTTTAACTTCCATAACCATAGTCGTAATAACAACATCATGATCACTAATCCTTGTCTCAACACTGACACCGTCGATGAGGTCTGGTCTGTTCGTGGCTACCAGATCTATAATATTTCCATTACGCGTTGGCTGTCGATTTAGCTGCTCAAGACAGTTTTCGGATAATGTGTTCAAAAGTAATTCACAGGACAGCTTGTCTGTACCACCTGTAATGAATCCATAGACATCCCAGTCTATACTAGATAGGTTGAAGTCGCCTCCGACTAATATAGCATGATCCGGGTACTTCTGCGATACAGAATGTAGACTCCCTTTATCCATGGTTTCTTTGCAGCTACCTTCTTTGTACCTATGTTTCTCTTTCCAACTTCTGTGATTGCCCTTTTTAGAGATGGCCATTACTCTTCAACTGTAATGCCTACTGAACTATTCCTTATTGCTATATCTATAGCCTTAAAGGACTTCAACTGTATCTCGTCATTCCTTATCCCACTTCTTCCTGACTAGTCCCTTCAGTTTCAGCTTACTCTTCGTTACTACGCCTGATGTTACTTCACACTGTCCCATAATGTTGTATTTCACCAGTTGGTCTTCTGCTTCCCTCGCTTAGAGGTAGTGTCAATGCTCATTTGCTGTCCAGTCTTCTCCCCCTTGCGGGGTTGATCGCGTTGCCCCTGCCAGTCAGCTCGCATACTGTTCGTTCTTTTCTTTCGTCAGTCGACTGGACTGAATCGAGTTATCAAGTAGTTGTACTTTCCTATGTAGCACTCGCATCCGCGTCATCTTTTTTTACATTTCTGTCTGGCACATGGATGGGTAACACACACCTACGAGAAAAGTCGCAGCCATTCTAGTGATCTCAATACGTTATTCTGTCTGACATTTGTTCGAAAAAAGTCACGAATTTTGTACTGTTTTCTTGTACACAATACCTCCAATACATACCGTTAAAATATGAACTAATTGCTGAATAGGAAGCTAGTTTACACTCAGAAGTAGAAATATTAAGACTGAAGAATGAATAAGTAAAAAGTGCTTAACTGAACTACTACCATTCTTTGGAGAAGAATCACTCTTTGTGATTAAAAGGAGACTAATGGGAAAGATTCTTCAATACAAGCAAATGAGCACAAACGCCCTTAATGATCGTAATTCTGTTATGCAAGAGTTGTCTGTTTGTCCTAGGTCTGACTATCCTACTTTGCACACTCTGTACAAAATATTTGCTTGTCTATCTGCATCTGTTGCTATAGTAGAAAGAAGTTTTTCAACATTGAGGTGTACAATGACATGGCTGAGGTCGACAATGGAGGAAATCAACTTAATGGGTTAGCTCTGTTGGACACTCACCCTGACATTGATTGTCCTATTGACAATGTAATTAACCAATTTGCCAGTAAGAACGTGCATAGAATTAAGCATTTAAGGAAGAGAACCACAATTGGAAATTTTTATATCACTTGATTTGATTTATTATTGGTCCTGTAGATCATACAATTTGTACAGCAAAGCACATTATGATATAGGACAAGTCAATTTGAAAAATTATGTTAAGATGGTATATGACGAGAGATGACAGTAGTGGTACATAACTCACATAGCAGAATACATACAGGATACATAGACAAAATATAAAAAAAGTGGTGTGTGATGAGAGATGACAGTGGTGCATACTGCACATAGCAGAAAACATATAAGAGATACAGACAGAATATGAGTAACAAACAATAATTAAATTATCTTAGTAAGTAGAAATATCTACAAGTGAATACACAGCTTATTAGAAGTAATTAAAATTTTGTTTCAAGAAATTCATGTACGGAATAGAAACAGTGGTTTAGCAGCAATTCCTTTAATTTAGTTTTTGGGTTTTTGGTTGTTTTTATGTCTGTTGGGAGGTGGTTGTATATTTTAATGCCCATACATTTAACCCCATTCGCATATAATTTTGTGTTGTGGGCTATAATTTGTAACTGTGTTTTGTTTCTGGTGTCATGTGTGTGGTGGTCTGCATTTCTGTCGAGGGCGTCCAAGTGTTGTACTGTAAAACAAGATAGTTCCAATATATAGAGGCATGGCAGTTTCAGGATTTTTAGCTGTTGAAATAATGGTTTACAGTGTTCAGTTCTTTTTTTACATTTTATTATTCTTACTACTTGTTTTTGTAACTTGAAAATTGTGAGAGAATCAGAGCTCTTTCCCCAGAAGATTAGGCCATAGCTCAAGACAGACTCAAACAGGGCATGGTACACCAGCTTCAAGGTATCTACACTGGCTGTGTCTTTTAATGATCGTAATAGATAGCAGGTTTTACTAAGCTTTTGTGACAATGCCTCAATATGTGGTTTCCAATTTAGTGTGTTACTGATGGTAAGTCCAAGAAATTTGGTGTCCTGCCTGTACGTAATGTCATCTTTGCCGATAACTATAACTGCATTGAAGGGGGTTAGATTTTGTCTAGTATGGAAGTTGAGTATTTATGAGTAGTCTATTTGCTTCAAACCACGATTGTAAATGACAAGTAGTTTCATTAACTGCACCTTGCAATGTGTCACCTCTACTGGTTATCAGGATATTTGTGTCGTCCGCATACAGAAAGGAGCTGGCATTTGGTATGTGTTCTGGGAGATCATTTATGAACAATGTGAAAAGAACAGGGCCAAGGACAGATCCCTGAGGGACACCATTTGTTGTATGTAGTATATCTGACCTGCAGTGCCTGAATGTCTCTGATTTTCTTATTTCTACATATTGCTTTCTTTTACTAAGGTAGCTATGGAACCAATTGTGAGCTACACCCATACTTATGGAGTTTCATAAGCAGCAGCTTGTGGTCGACCATGTCAAAGGCCTTGGACTGATCAAGAAATGTACCTACAGCAAGTTGTTTATGGTCAAAAAAACTTGAGCACTTTTCTAGAAATGCATACAGAGCATGTGTGGTGGACCTATTTTTCAGAAATCCATATTGGGAAGATGTGATTATGTTGTTAGAACTTAAACACATTTCTAATCTAGTTAACATACAGTATTCAAATATTTTTTAGAAGGCAGATAGTATAGCAATTGGCCTATAGTTTGTCATGTCCATTTTCTCTCCCATCATAAGATGACATTGTCTTGTGTGTGTAAGTATTCAGTTTAAATAAAAGTTTCTTAAAATTTGCATGTGATTTGATTATTTTTTATTACGGTAAATGCAAAGGTAGCTCAAGATATCCTTGAGGTTTTTCTGCATCCACCACTGTGTCTTCCGCTAGATCAGTGATACACTATGTTGACATTCTGCATGGTACACCCACCCTGAACTGGCCTCCTCAGACCTGAGTTTGCAGTGTAATATCACAAAAAAATTCAGGCATGAACATCTCTCCTTTCTTTCACAAAATTAGTCCCTAAATTTGCTTCTCATCAACATCTGCAACAAAATCACACATTTACATATAACATATACACTGATAAGCCAAAAAATTATGACCGGTGCCACCCATGATGTTGGATGCCGTCTGGTGGCATTGCAGGCATGTGATGAGGTAACAAAAGTATGTAAGTGGAGCAGACATAGACAGGGGATCACCCTAGTGAAGATATGGACTGCATATGGGGACATCCGTTGAGATGAGCGACTTTGAGAAAAGGCAGATTATTGTTGTGCAGTGACAGTCAATGAGTACCTCGAAAATGGTGAAACTGGTCGAATGTTCATGTGCTGCTGTCGTGAGCATCTATGGAAAGGGGTAAGACTTCGAAACTACTACTACATGCAAAATGGTTGGACATCCATGACACTCCTTAGAATGTGAGATATGGAGGCTTGTCGGCTCTGTAAAGTAGATTAGATGGTGAATTGTGGTATCTCTGCCGAAATAGCACAATGCTGGTGCAGGCGCAAGTTTTTCAGAGCACACTGTTCATCATACACTGTTGAACATGGAGCTCCACAGCAGATCACCCCTACGTGTTCAGATATTCTAATTATAAGAAACCATGCAAAAACTTGGGCTTACTAAAGGAATAAAAATATCTTGTAATCACAAAAGGGAATTGTATCTAACAACAAGAAAGAGTAATGAGCCAGAAACAGCCAAATATTATAAAAACTACTGTGCTACATTAATAATGGTTATTAAAAAGTACTGAAGCATGTGCATCATGTCTGAGATTAATACCTCTGATGACAAAATCAAAACAATTTGGACTATTATTACAAAGGAGACAGGGCAACTAAGAGTCCAGGATGACGGCATCACCATCAAAGTGAATGGAAACTTGATAAACAACAAGCTGGAAGTCGAAAACATTTTGAATAACCATTTTTTAAAGGTTGTAAAGAAAATAGTATCTAAATGTCCATTAGAAGAAACAAGGCAGTTAATGAAAGAGGCCTTACCCACACCATTTGATACAATTGAAATTCCACCCACCTCTCCTTCTGAAATTAGGAAAATAATAAACTCTCTCAAGAATAAAAGCTCACATGGAATTGATGGCATTTCCAGCAGGATAATAAAAGCTTGTTCCCAAGAAATAAGTGGTATTCTTAGCCACATATGTAATAGCTCTCTGAAGCAGGGTATTTTCCCAGATAGACTGAAGGATACCATTGTTAAACCACTGCATAAAAAAAGGAATACGACTGATGCCAACAACTACCGCCCAATCTCTCTTCTGACTGCCTTATCCAAAATTCTTGAAAAAGTAATACATTGTAGAGTAGCTTCACACCTTTGTAAAAATAAAGTTTTAACAAAATGTCAGTTTGGTTTCCAGAAGGGTTTTTCAACAGAAAATGTTATGTATACTTTCACTAATAAAATATTAAATGCTCTGAGTAACCAGAAGTCACCTGTTAGGATTTTTTGTGATCTATCAAATGCTTTTGATTGCGTAAATCAAGGAATACTTCTAGATGAGCTCAAATACTGTGGTATGTATGGGACAGTGCTCAAATGGTTTAAATCATACCTAACTGGAAGAGTGCAGAATGTTGAAAGAAGCAGTTCACATAATATGCAAAAAACTGGTGATTTCTCAAACTGGGGAACAATCAGGAATGGGGTGCTGCAAGGTTCGGTCTTGGGTCCTCTGCTGTTCTTAATATACATTAATGACTTGCCATCCTATATTCACGAAGATGCAAAGCTGGTACTTTTTGCCAATGATACAAGTATAGCTATCACACCCAACAGACAAGAATTAATTGGTGAAATTGTAAACGATGTTTTTCAGAAAATCATTAAGTGGTTCTCCGCAAATGAGCTCTCATTAAACTTTGACAAAACACAGTATATACAGTTCCACACAGTAAATGGAATGACCCAATTAATAAATATAGACTTCGATCAGAAATCGATAGCTAAGGTACAATATTCAAAATTTCTAGGTGTATGCATTGATGAGGGGTTGAACTGGAAAAAACACACTGAGGATCTTCTGAAATGTTTGAGTTCAGCTACTTATACTATTAGGGTCATTGCAAATTTTGGAGATATACATCTCAGTAAATTAGCTTACCACGCCTATTTTCATTCTCTGCTTTCGTATGGCATCACATTCTGGGGTAACTCATCATTGAGTAAAAGAGTGTTCATTGCACAAAAGTGTGTAATCAGAATAATTGCTGGAGCTCATCCAAGATCATCCTGCAGACACTTATTTAAAGAGCTAGAGATCTTCACTGTAGCCTCACAATATATATATTCACTTATGAAATTTGTTTCTAGAATGAGATTTTCACTCTGCAGCGAAGTGTGCACTGATATGAAACTTCCTGGCAGATTAAAACTGTGTGCCCGACCGAGACTCGAACTCGGGACCTTTGCCTTTCACGGGCAAGTGCTCTACCTCTGAGCTACCGAAGCACGACTCATGCCCGGTCTCACAGCTTTACTTCTGCCAGGATCTCGTCTCCTACCTTCCAAACTTTACAGAAGTTCTCCTGCGAACCTTGCAGAACTAGCACTCCTGAAAGAAAGGATATTGTGGAGACATGGCTTAGCCACAGTCTGGGGGATGTTTCCAGAATGAGATTTTCACTCTGCAGCGGAGTGTGCGCTGAGATGAAACTTCCTGGCAGATTAAAACTGTGTGCCCGACCGAAACTCGAACTCGGAACCTTTGCCTTTCACAGGCAAGTGCTCTACCATCTGAGCACTTGCCTGCGAAAGACAAAGGTCCCGATTTCGAGTCTTGGTCGGGCACACAGTTTTAATCTGCCAGGAAGTTTCATGAAATTTGTTATTAACAATCCGAACGAATTCAAAAGTAATAGCAGTGTACATGGCTACAACACTAGGAGAAAGGATGATCTTCACTACTCAATGTTAAGTCTAACTTTGGCTCAGAAGTGGGTAAATTATGATGCCACAAAAGTCTTTGATCACTTACCTAATAGCATCAAAAGTCTGACAGATAGCCATATAGCATTTAAAAGGAAATTAAAAGAATTTCTTAATGGCAACTTCTTCTACTCATTAGATGAATTTTCGGATATAGTAAGTGGGTAATCTCCCCAACCACCACAAAAAAAAAAAAAAAAAAAAAAAATTATATATATATATATATATATATATATATATATATATATATATATATATATATATATATATATATAAAAACAAAGATGAGGTGACTTACCGAACGAAAGCGCTGGCAGGTCGATAGACACACAAACAAAAACAAACACACACACAAAATTCAAGTTTTCACAACAAACTGTTGCCTCATCAGGAAAGAGGGAAGGAGAGGGAAAGATGAAAGGATGTGGGTTTTAAGGGGGGTAAGGAGTCATTCCAATCACGGGAGCGGAAAGACTTACCTTAGGGGGAAAAAAGGACACGTATACACTCGCACACACACACACACATATCCATCCACACAAGAAGACACAAGCAGACATATCCAATGTATATATATATATATATATATATATATATATATATAAAAACAAAGATGAGGTGACTTACCGAACAAAAGCACTGGCAGGTCGATAGACACACAAACAAACACAAACATACACACAAAATTCAAGCTTTCGCAACAAACTGTTGCCTCATCAGGAAAGAGGGAAGGAGAGGGGAAGACGAAAGGAAGTGGGTTTTAAGGGAGAGGGTAAGGAGTCATTCCAATCCCGGGAGCGGAAAGACTTACCTTAGGGGGAAAAAAGGACAAGTATACACTCGCACACACGCACATATCCATCCACACATACAGACACAAGCAGACATATTTGTCACATTAGAAAACTCAAAAATAATAAATCATCGGGAGAAGATGGAATTGTAGCTGAACTACTGAAAAACCTTGGTCCAAATTCGTTAAAAGAGATCACTAGCATCATCAAAGAAATTTGGCAGACAGAAAATATCCCAGAGGAGTGGAAGTGTGCACTAATTCACCCATTGCACAAAAAGGGAGAGAGATCAGACGTAAACAACTACAGAGGCATTTCACTTTTACCAGTTACCTACAAAATTCTATCTGCATGTCTCCTAAAGAGGGCACAAGAACAACTAGAACATACAATTTCAGACTACCAAGCAGGCTTTCGTCCTAATAGATCATGCCCGGAACAGATATTCAACCTTAAAACTATTTTAAAGATTAAAGCAATCAGGTCAAAACCAATAATCTGCACATTCGTTGATTTCAAAAAGGCATACGATTCCATAGACAGACAGTCTCTATGTCACATTCTCGAAGAACGAGGCCTAGACACTAAAACCCGAAAACTAATTGAACAAACACTAACAGAAACCAAATCAAAAATTAAATTCAGAGGGGAAATTTCGGAGCCATTCTCAATTAAAACAGGAGTAAGACAAGGAGATGGGATCTCACCACTATTATTCAATATAGTTTTGGACAAAGTTATGAAAGAGTGGGAAGTAACACTAAGGAAACAAAGCTTTTGGAAGCCAATTGAACTAGGAAGAGGTAAAGGAAAATTGAACATCCCTTATTTAGCGTTTGCAGATGACTTGGCAATTATAACTGACAGTGAAGAAACAGCAGTAAAACAAATTGAGACACTTAAAGAATGTGCTGAGAAGGTTGGCCTGCAAATCTCCTTTGAGAAGACAGAATTCATCTGCTCAAAATTAGATATTTCGAAACTAAAAACAAAGTATGGTGAAATAACTAGAGTCAAGCACTTTAAGTATCTCGGTGAAGTTATTGAACCAACAGGACTTGAGAAAATAGCACAAAAAAACCGATTACAGAAAATCAAGAAAGTATTCGGACTTATTCAAAATATATATAACAAGAAATGTCTATCAAAAGGCACTAAAATCAGACACTACAACACAGTCATCAAACCAACAGTCACATATGCAAGTGAAACACTCTCCCTGAATAGAAAATTAGATTTACACGAAATTAAGAAAGTAGAGAGAAAAATTATTAGAAAAATTCTAGGACCACGATACACACAAGATGGATACAGGCTGCAGACTACCGAGACAACCGAAAAAATATCAAACATCGAGGCAGATATCAGGAAGAGGCGGATGAAGTTTTATGGACATATAGACAGATTACCTGGAAACAGGTTAACTAAACGTCTATTGGACTATATGACATCACTTAAGGCAACAATACCCTGGGTAACTGAAGTTAAGAAGGATTTGAAAAAGGCAAAAATTGACATAACAAACACATCAGACCGGGATACATTCAGAAGAAAAATCGACAAGTGGAAGTTTACTCCAGAGACGGAATCTAAACCTTTCCGACCAAAGTGGACCGAAGAAAGGAAGAAGGCCTTTGGGGAGGCAATGAAGAAATACTGGGGAAATAAGAAGAACATTAAGAAATGTTAATCACCTGCTTATCGTTCTCCCATGGGGACATTCGCTAATAATAATAATTATATATATATATATATATATATATATATATATATATATATATATATATATATATATATATATATATATATATACAACACACACACACACACACACACACACACACACACACACACACACACACACACATAGAGGGAAACATATATCCGTCCACACATATACAGACACAAGCAGACATATTTAAATATGTCTGCTTCCCTCTTTCCTGATGAGGCAACAGTTTGTTGCGAAAGCTTGAATTTTGTGTGTGTGTTTGTGTGTCTATCGACCTGCCAGCGCTTTCGTTTGGTAAGTCACATCATCTTTGTTTTTATATATATATGTGTATAATAAATAAAAATAAAAAAAAATTAAAAATATTAAGTGTCATGTAATATTTTGTCTCATGTAATATCTTGTATAGACACCTTTTATTAACCTGACACGTTCCACATCATTACGAAGTGTCGTATTCATGATCTATGGAACAAGTACTAATCTAATGCATCAATTATGACTGCAGTGTGCACAGAACCATCGGGATTCGACCATCAATCACTGGAAACGTGTCAGCTCTTTGGGTGAATAATGTTTTTGCTACACTAGGTCGGTGATTGTCTCCACGAATTCTGTCACTGAGGTGAACAGCAGCTCAAAACATGCAGCACACCATGGACACAGGCTGGTGGGAGCAGCTATGGGATCTGTGGTAATAATAATCAAAGACACGGTGACAGCTGCAAACCAGCTGCATCCCTTCTTCTCCAATGGTGATGTCATGTTTCAGCAGTACAATTGTCCATGTATTGGAGCCAGAAGCATCTTACAATGTTTTGAGGAGCATTTTGGTGAACACATGTTGATGTCTTGAGGACCAAATTCCCCTGATGTAAATCCTGTGGAACTCATCTGGGTCACTATTGGGTGCTGTCACCACATACCCAAATCAACGGATCATTATTTATATGAATTACGTGACCTCTGCATTCCTATCACAAATTTAAGTTTTTCTTAGTTTGTAAGGCGTTTCTTTAATCCACTTTTTTGCTACTCCATCTGGAACCTTGTCTTTGTCATGAAAGTTTCCCTTACATTTTGTCAGAAAACACCAGCGCCATGCAGTGAACATTCAGGTACCCAAAGTGCTGAATATCATAATTATATTATTACATTATTAATATATTATTATAATACATATTAATTATAGTTATAATAATAATTAATGAAATATGTTAATATTGTAATTTTAAGTACACAGTAGTAAATCAAGGGAATGGCATATACCAATAACACACACAACTGCTAACATTTTAAATTAAAGGTATAAATATTAAATATTGAAATCACAGCTGGTAACTGTTTAAACTGAAAGAATAGATACTGAAAAACTTAGACCTAATATCTATTTATGTTATTATAAATAACTAACTTCAGGCTTGGATCTCTACCTTGACACTTTGATAGACCATCTCTGTAAGATGAATGGAAATTAAATTCCATTCACCCCTTCCGAGAAGCAAATTTAATAATCATCTTCCTTCTTTCTGACTTCTCCAAGTAGGTCAGCTTCAATTGAAAGATGAGATAGTCTCTCTTCTCTAGGTGAATTTTCAGAATAGCTTTTGATTTTCTTCACAGCCCAAAATGACCTTTTTATTGAGGACATAGGGGTGACTTGCACTGTGTTGGACACCTTAGACTTTTTTTACACAAAAACTTTTTTTAAACGCATGTAGGAAATTGAAGTACAACAGTTGTAAAATTCAAATGTTTATTTATTACAAAAAGCAGTAATTTTTGAAAATACAATACATTAGGACATCAACTAAACAAAAGATGCAAAAATGACTATGGTGAAAAACCATCGCTCAGTATTGGACACTTTGCAAGGTCATTAATTGCAGTTGAATTCATTTTTGGCTAACAAATGATATCTTTGATTAATTTATAAGTCAACAGAATCTAAAAAAGGTAAATGGATAACGTTCATGCATGGCAGTTGTCACACTTATAGTTAAGGAGATCTTGGTCCGTGGAAGCGACATGAGTCCACCCCTTGCACGATGTGCACTGAACCCAATCTTCATTTGTTGATTCCCTGCAAATAATACTCTCTGTAGTGCTGTCTTCTTCATTAGTGTCAATTTTAGAACTTCTTTTCTGTGAAATGTTTGTCCAGAAGTGAAGTTTTTGGTTTATTTCCCATTTTTTGTTTTTTTCTAATTAGTCTTCTGCGCCCGTTTTGGCATCTTATTCTCTTTTCTTAAGGCTGCTTTTGCAAATTTCGCTTCAGATTCTTTTAATTTCTTCTCCAGCATATCTTTATAGAGGTTGCTAGTCAAAATTTCACTTTTTTCACTTCTTCTCTTCCTGCAGACAATTTTCTTTCTCACTTTCTGTGGCACTGGTGAAATTTTGTCTGTGACTGTGTGCAATAAGGAATAAATTCAGCTTCCATGACCACCAAAGTTCCCAGAAGTGCTTGGAGTAGAAGCAGGAGCAGAACCTACTGTGGAAAGACTGGTTGACACAACGCAGGGCGAGTCGGCATCTGCAGAGCACGACGACTGTGGTTCAATCGTTGACACAGAGGAGTTGCAATTATAGCTCCTGCTTCTTCTGAAGAACCAGTTATGCCTAAGGCCCCAAAAAGCATCAGTCTTGAAAGAAGTGTTGGAGTTTACTCGGACAACTGAGTTGCAGCTATGAAGTCTAAATCGGTAAAGATGTCTTTCTTTAAGGGGTGGAGCCCAGTGCAGGAAAACCCGGAAGTTACGAGGTCCATCCTGGAAATAGCCTTAAAAGCACTCCCAACCAAACCAGCAATGTCCCCTTGAGTTATCTGAAGAGGGTGATATTGGTTGAGCCATCTAGCACAGGCTTCATTGTAAGCTGTTTTGCCAGGGTATCATTACTGCACCATCTGGTGGCTGAAGTTTCTGCATAATTGAGGAGGAATGCTTATCATACATATATTGTTGGTTTTTTGTATAAAATCACTTGAAGTTCCTTGTGTGAGCTGTGGCTGTCTAAAATTATAAGAGCAGGACTTTCCTTTGTTGGGTTCAAACAAGCAGCAAACATCTTTAGCCAAAGCAAAAATGAATATGCCACCCACTTTGTTCTCAAGCGAACACACTCCCCTCTTGTGCATCTTGTTTTAGCTCCTCAGCCATTTTCGCTCTTCCAAATACATATAAAGGGGTAGTAACACATTACCCATAGCACTAATAGTTAGCAACACAGTCATATTTCTTCCTCTTTTTCTTGACAAGGTTTTACTAACTTGTTGTTTGCCTTTTTGGGATAAAACCATTGTGAAAATTTCATGAACCACTGACACACCAACTTCCTCCAGTTGAAGATTTTTGAGTGATTAAACTTTTATTTTGTTATAATTGCCTCATACTTACTTAAAAACAAGTCAGCTTGTTCTACAGGGACACTGTATGGCACATTACTCAAGGTAAATATTTTGTCAAATGTGTTCAAGAGAGAAACAAATTTGAAATCTTATAAAAGTGCCAAAAAGCCCTTTATTGGCGTTAGATATCTAAATCAATTTCTTGGGGATGTTCTAGTGTGACACTCTACACATTACAAAGTTTAGCTCTGTTCCTGCAAGTAGTGTTCACTAATCTTCATGAGTAATTCCATCAAGTTGGACAGACGTGTAGAAGAAAACACTGCAAAAATGTATCCAAAAATTTGATATGTTTAGAAGGCCTTGGGGGGAAAAAAATGCTGCAAGACCATCAAACAAATAAAAAGTGTTTTAGGTTCCAGTATCTTGCTGGTGCTTTGAGACAAAACAAGGTTTCATAGATGAGCATAAAGGTGAAAAAATATGTCTTTAGGATATGTGACTTTGACTAATGCCTGAATCCCAATCAGATTTTCTGCCATAGTCACCACGCTATCCAATATCAAATTTGTGCAATCAGTTTTCCATTACATCCAAAATCTGATAAGAAGTGCCTGATAAGTCCTGCAACATTGGTAGCTTGGGCATGTGTGTCACTACTTATACCACACAATGACAAGAATGTTTCCTTTATCTCTCCTTCATATACACAGTGTAGAACAGTAGAATACTGTGCTTTATTTGCCAGTTCTGAGGTTATGGCAACCACGATGACTAAAAAAGGAACATCAACAATGTCCTGCTTGATAGCTCATAAAATGGTCAAACCTATGGCTAGTATTAGATAGTTCTGAATTCCATTAGAAATTTCTTTCAAGACAGAGAAGGTTTCTGCATGTCCAATGAAAGAGGATCATACTCTGCAGTGTATTTAAACAATTCCACATAACTTCCCTGCTTGAAAGAATTTGTTGTTTCATCACATCATCAAAAGACCAACTCTTGTTTTCCCAGAAAACACATTGCATTAATAAGCCTTCTAAGAATGTCCCTGTTCTGCCCTAATACTTGATCATGTAAATATATCAGTTTTGAGCTGGTCTTCAAATGTAGTTTCAGTTCAATCCTGCCAGAAGTAGCTAGAGCCACACACAGTTGTAGGTGGTTAACAGACAGTCTGTGGTTGGTTATTGACTTCACTAAATTTCCCAAATGTGTGTAGCCAGTGTTGGTCCAGCTAGCATTTTCAAACAACAGACAATACAAGCAAAGCATGACATTTTGGTCACTGCTGCCGCTAACAAGTCACTTTTGGTGTAAATATTACACTGGAAATGTGTAGTGAATTTATTGGTCTTTTGAACCAAGTTTGGTAGGCCTTAAATTGGTCATCTATTTTTAATTATCTGTTTTTCTGAGAAATAATGCACACAAAATGGCTCAGACAAAAGCTTTATTGTAATATATGTATACACACACTGATCACCCAAAACTTTATGACCACCGACTTACAATGTAAACCGATCCAGGTAATAACAGCATCACCTGGCAAGGAATTACTGCTAGTCAGATACATGCAAAGTGGACAAAGTTTCAGTGAGTATGCTGTCCATGTGTAGAATGTGAAAGGCACATGAGATATCTGAATTTGACCAATAGCAGACTGCGACGACCCAGAGGCTCAGCATGAGCATTTCGGAAACTGCACAACTTGTCAGGTGTTTGACGAGTGCTGTGGTGAGTGTCTTCAACACATGGTGAACTGAGGTGAAACCACATCCAGACATTGTGGGGTTGGGCAGCCACCCCTCATTACAGATGCCATTTGGGGTAGCTGCGTGGTCTGGGCACCTCATTATGGCCCGTGTGGCTGCCCCCATCAGAGGTTCGAGTCCTCCTTCGGGCATGTGTGTGTGTGTGTTGTCCTTAGCGTAAGTTAAAGTTAGATTAAGTAGTGTTTAAGCTTAGGGACCAATGACCTCAGCAGTTTGGTCCCATAAGACCTTACCACAAATTTCCAAAATTTTCATTACAGATGTCGGATGTCATACACTGGGCAGACTGGTAAAATAGGAAAGATGGTGAACTGTGGTGGAACTACCATCTGACTTTGATGCTGGACAGAGTACAAGTGCATCTGAACACATAGTGCACCAAACATCCCTAACGATGGGGTTCCGCAGCCGATGACCCGTGCGTGTGTCAATGTTAACACCGTGACATCAGCAACTATGACTGAAATGGGCACCTGACCATCAGCAGTGCATATTGCCACAGTGGCAGATTCTTGCACGATAACACCTTCTTCATCGTGTTGATGGGAGGGCGCGAATTCGTCGCCTTCCAGGGGAACGGCACCCGTATTGTGGGACAGGGACAAGTTGGCGAGGGTTCTGGTATCTGTCCACTGGAGCATATGCAAGACACCATGATGGCCAAGGAGTATTGTGCACTGGCTGCAGACTTTTCATGTGCTCCCCCCACCCCCACCCCTCCTCCTCCCCAACTTCCAACCTGTCAGATCTGAACCCGCTCAAGCACATCTGGGATGTGACTGAACGTGGCATCAGAGCTCATTGCCCCACTCCCTGGAGTTTATTGGAATTAGGTGAGTTGTGTTGCAGATATTGTACCAGCTCCCTCCAGCAACCTACGAAGACCTCATTGCTTCCATGACATGACACATTGCTGCTGTTATCCATGCTAAAGGTGGACATACTGGCAATTAAGTAGGTGATCATAATGTTCTGGCTGATCAGTATAGTTATCTATAATGTTAGTAAATACTACCCGACACACTGCTACCACCTTCTAACACTTTCACAAAGATTCGGTAAACTTGTCAATGGAGCCTTACAGTACTATACTATAATTGACACAATCTGTTACTCTATATTATATGCTCGAGCAAAGTCAGCATAAGTTTTGGCCAAAAAACATGCACACACCCATGGGTCAACAGAGATACATGCGGAGGTCTCTTGCTGCCAGTTGTGGAAGAAAAATGCTCACACTGCACATCACCTACAAAGCTGCATCCGCAATCACTTGCTGGACAGCAAAGTTACACAGTCATTGCTTCCACTTGGCTCACAATGCGATATCAGTAATGTAATGGTATGGTCATACTAGTTCTGTGTGTTTCAAACAAATGTAAGGGTCTTATCTAGATATTGATGAATAAATGTGTGGTTATATAATTACCTAATCTATCTTTACAGTTATTGTTACCAAAGCAGCGCTTCAGTTGCTTCCTCTGTACGAACATCACTGCTTTCAACTGATGGAATGTTCTCATACACAACTTCCTATTCTGCAGTTATCATTTGAATTATTGCCTATCACTTTTGATTGGTTCATATTGAGACAAAACTGTATTATTGTATGTTTGTGCACTGTTCACCTTTAATGACAACTTTTTTCCTGCTGGGGACGCTTATTAACCACTTTTATTTAATACAGGCTTAATGATTTGTGTATTTTATGGCCTCTGTTTGATGTATCAGTGCATTAAAAAAAGGAGAGCTTACTTGTCTCAATATCTCACTTGATACAAGAATTAAGTTGTTTGAACTTGCAACAGAACTATGTGCCTTTTGGCAACTATTATTTTCCAAAACTTTGTTAAGGTATCATGAATGATTCACGAAATAAATGGGGTGAAAGTTTCAGAGGGTTTATCCTTTGTGTGGCACATAACTTAGCAAGGAGAAACCTATCATGCGTCAATACATTCACACTGTAAAGATATGCAAAATTGTGGAGGGAACGAGAAACTTCTTTCTTCATGAGACCTTAGTTTCTTCCAGCATACACAAGGTAAGGCAAACAGAAGTGGCCCAGATGAGTGAATATGACTGGATGTGAATGCATGCATATAACCACACCCTGTGTGGTCTTGGGCCAAGAGGTTTCATGCTCTCTTAAGAACTGTTTTCAGTGGGTAATTTCTCCCATGAGTGGAGTGCAGCTCACCTACAGACATAACTGAAGTGAGTGAGTGCTCCTCCCTTTCATAGACATAAGGTTGAAAAGTCACACCTCTGGTGCTACTAGCATCATCACTCAGAACACATTTTTTGACACCATCCTGGAGGATTCAAGTTATGCAGTCTTCCTCTGACACGTGCTCACATGATTGTAAAGTAACACCTCCAGTGGCAATGATAGCTTCACCTGGCTCGCCACCTTTGGCACCTTGGTACAATTAACATGTAACAAATTATACTGATGTATCATTGTGAATGTGAAGTTGAGCATAAAAGTTCCCTCATGGGTTTGTAAAAAAGAAAGGAACATTGCCATATTATAATGACAGTTACCATTTCATTTTAATGAAAAGGTATGATGATCTCCATAAATTAAAAAAACATTTGAATCTAGCTCTTAAATGTTTATTGAGCCATTTATTTCTCTGGAAAATGAATATAGTGTGAAGAAAATCATGTCACATGCTACACAGTAGATACAAACTACATTCATGCACACAAATCTGTTTATGTTTCACAGCCTGTAGGAAGTAGCAGGTATAATGTTTCATGGGTATAAAGAAGTACTGTTCACTGTAATGCATTGGTTCCTCAATTCCACATTTAATCCTATCTCTAGCCAACACTGCAAACAAATGAGTTTCAATTTCATAAAGTGGCTAACACGTAGGTTACAGCACTCCTTGCTGCAAGCAACATTAACTCAGCCACCATACTGCGTGGCATCTACATACAGTAAAGTCCTTGTTCTCTGATTGGTTGACAAATGTGATGTCATTATTGTGTCTTTTCACCAGTCAGCAAACAAGGACTCTGCTGATCCGCACAGCCAATCAGCAAACAACGGCTTTACTGTCCCCCAACTCACATGATGCACAAGAAGCTAAACAGAAGTCACTTGGACACAAACTGTGGAAGTCTTGTCTGCACTGAAAAAACGTTGGCAAGGGAAAAGTATTCGATGCAGCATAAGATGTTGTTTGTTTATGGGACAGACATGGAAATGTCTGGTAACTTAATTTGTTCAGTTTCTGAGTGAATACAAACATACAAGCTGCATTCACAACTGTAAGATCACATAGGGTAGTCCACCATGAGTCTTGGCTAAAGAAGAGATGTAAGTTTGATTTGGCTTATACACTCCTGGAAATGGAAAAAAGAACACATTGACACCGGTGTGTCAGACCCACCATACTTGCTCCGGACACTGCGAGAGGGCTGTACAAGCAATGATCACACGCACGGCACAGCGGACACACCAGGAACCGCGGTGTTGGACGTCGAATGGCGCTAGCTGCGCAGCATTTGTGCACCGCCGCCGTCAGTGTCAGCCAGTTTGCCGTGGCATACAGAGCTCCATCGTAGTCTTTAACACTGGTAGCATGCCGCGACAGCGTGGACGTGAACCGTATGTGCAGTTGACGGACTTTGAGTGAGGGCGTATAGTGGGCATGCGGGAGGCCGGGTGGACGTACCGCCGAATTGCTCAACACGTGGGGCGTGAGGTCTCCACAGTACATCGATGTTGTCGCCAGTGGTTGGCAGAAGGTGCACGTGCCCGTCGACCTGGGACCGGACCGCAGCGACGCACGGATGCACACCAAGACCGTAGGATCCTACGCAGTGCCGTAGGGGACCGCACCGCCACTTCCCAGCAAATTAGGGACACTGTTGCTCCTGGGGTATCGGCGAGGACCATTCGCAACCGTCTCCATGAAGCTGGGCTACGGTCCCGCACACCGTTAGGCCGTCTTCCGCTCACGCCCCAACATCGTGCAGCCCGCCTCCAGTGGTGTCGCGACAGGCGTGAATGGAGGGACGAATGGAGACGTGTCGTCTTCAGCGATGAGAGTCGCTTCTGCCTTGGTGCCAATGATGGTCGTATGCGTGTTTGGCGCCGTGCAGGTGAGCGCCACAATCAGGACTGCATACGACCGAGGCACACAGGGCCAACACCCGGCATCATGGTGTGGGGAGCGATCTCCTACACTGGCCGTACACCACTGGTGATCGTCGAGGGGACACTGAATAGTGCACGGTACATCCAAACCATCATCGAACCCATCGTTCTACCATTCCTAGACCGGCAAGGGAACTTGCTGTTCCAACAGGACAATGCACATCCGCATGTATCCCGTGCCACCCAACGTGCTCTAGAAGGTGTAAGTCAACTACCCTGGCCAGCATGATCTCTGGATCTGTCCCCCATTGAGCATGTTTGGGACTGGATGAAGCGTCGTCTCACGCGGTCTGCACGTCCAGCACGAACGCTGGTCCAACTGAGGCGCCAGGTGGAAATGGCATGGCAAGCCGTTCCACAGGACTACATCCAGCATCTCTACGATCGTCTCCATGGGAGAATAGCAGCCTGCATTGCTGCGAAAGGTGGATATACACTGTACTAGTGCCAACATTGTGCATGCTCTGTTGCCTGTGTCTATGTGCCTGTGGTTCTGTCAGTGTGATCATGTGATGTATCTGACCCCAGGAATGTGTCAATAAAGTTTCCCCTTCCTGGGACAATGAATTCACGGTGTTCTTATTTCAATTTCCAGGAGTGTATTAGGCATATTGTATGAGTGTGGAGATTATCAGCTGGTAATGATAACAAGGGAAATTTTTAAAATAGATATTCTGAATTTTGTGAAACAGTTTTGGTTAACAGTTTTAGATGTTTATTTTCAAAAGTTCCCTTATAATTTTGTAAACATAAGAAGTACCATTTGCATACACTTAGACAAAACTTTTTCTATGGAAATTCATTTTAAACTGCATGTGTATTTTGAAACTGTGTCTGTCCACATGCTGTATTCAAATGTAATTTATTCTTAGACTTGTGGCTGCACTTGCTGCTGCATTCACAGCTTCAAAATCATTATTCTGGTTTCACTACATGCCTTTGGCTACTGAAATGAGGTAAAATATTGCATCTTTTCCTGATGAGCAATTGAGTTTTAAAAATTGCATGTTTTTGATAAAAGCAAGTGTATGTATGATATTTGTACACAATAGGCATCAAATTTACTCATCAGGGACTTGCTCCTTATTTGATATATATTTTCTGAATTTACCTGTCAAAATTTGTTATGATGGAAAGTGCATTTGAATATGGTGAGAACACAAGCATTAGGCTACATTACAAGTCACACAAATACCACAGTCTTCATTTGGCATTCACGTTCACTGGCTTCACCAAATTATACCTTTCAGCATAACCTAGATTCTGGCTGTGCTGCAGACCAGTCTGTCACCACAAGGAAGATCTTGTATTTGGAGGGGGGTGACGGGGGTTGAGAGATAAATCAGTAGTTTCATAGGCCACTTCTTGTATTTCTCCACCCCAATGTTCTTCCTTCCCCGCCCCTTCCCCCCTCCCCCCCAAACACACACACATATATTGAGATAATATTTGAGAGTACCTTGCTGTTTTAGTTATTTATAAAGAAGAGTGTGTTAAATATTGAATGAATGTTAACTAAGAAGGATTCAAGCCAAAATTGGAAATATCTAAACCACAAAACAGTTTCACAAATCATAATGGCGTGTGGGAAATAAATAAGAACCTTTGCAATGATGCACATAAACATTGGGCTATACTACAGATCTATCTATTACCACAGTCCTCTTTTTGTATTCACATTGGTTGGACCTGTTAATTCCCACCAAAATTTACACATTTCTTACAAACCTAGACATTAGGCTACTCTATAGACCAGCACAACTAAGATTTCAACGGGGGGGGGGGGGGGAGTTCCCACTATCACCACACTCTCGCACACACTACTGAAGGCTCCACTTCATCACTTCATAATGGAATCCATGAAATGTTAATAAATTAGTAAGTCACACCTTGCTTAAATCATTATTTCACACTGAAAGCATTCATCTACTAAACAGTAGCATTTCTCCCAGAGAATATTCTATAGCCGTCATTTTCAAAGATGTAGTTCATACTGCATTAATTTGTTCAATATTTTGTGGAGTCTGAGAATATAATTTCATTCAGTATTCCGCTAATAGGAAGAATGAAATTATCTTCATATCTGGTATTGTGTGACTAAAATGGTTCTACTTAATTAATTTCCATCCAAAGATTATCCTTCTGAAGCTTCAGTACCTGAAATACTCTTTGAATCTGCACAATGTGGATTGAATAAAAAGAACAATCAAATGTGTATGTCATTATATAATCATCCTTATCTGCAGTATCTGTTCAGGCTGAAGGAACATTGGTATCTCCTCTGGGGACAGAAATAGTGCCTCTTCCAGGAAATGGCATGTCTAGCATAAACAGTCTACCTGCAATAGGCTTTTCTCTTGCTGAGAGAAGATATTCAAAAGACGACACAGACAGAATGAAACACAATTTTTATTGTACTTTTTTAAAATTGTATTGTTGTGGCACACTGATCTGTAGCATGGTGTCATCAGGTAATAGATGCTCTTGTCCACAGTTTACTGTTACCTGTCTCACTTGTGAAAGTTGGTTCTGGACTTGCACTTAGGTTTTGCCAATACTTCTACTTGAACATGTTTACACACATTAAGTAAGTATGTTGGTTGTTGCTAATTCCAATTATTTACAATACTTTCTAAGTATGTACAGCTAGCAGGCCGACTTTTTTACTGTGTGCTTTTGTTGTTGTGGTCTGCACTCCGAAGACTGAATAACTAGTGCAACCTAAATCCTTATGTGGCTGCTTGCTATCTCTTGGTCTCCCTCAATGAGTTTTACCCCTCCCCCCTCCCCCTGCCCCAATACACACACTTCCCTTCAGTACTAAATTGGTGCCGGCCGGTGTGGCCGTGCGGTTCTAGGCACTTCAGTCTGGAACCGCGTGACCGCTACGGTCGCAGGTTCTAATCCTGCCTCGGGCATGGATGTGTGTGATGTCCTTAGGTTAGTTAGGTTTAAGTAGTTCTAAGTTCTAGGGTACTGGTGACCACAGATGTTAAGTCCCATAGTGCTCAGAGCCATTTGAACCATTTTGAACTAAATTGGTGATACCTCAATGTCTCAGAATGTGTCTTATCAACTAGTCCCTTCTTTTAGTCAAGTTGTGCCACAAACTTCTTTTCTTTGTAATTTTATTTAGTATCTCCTCATTAATTAGTTAAGTGATCTACCCATCTAATCTTTGGCACTCTTCAGTGGCACCACAATTCAAAAGCCTTTATTCTCTTCTTCTCTAAAATGATTATCATACATATTTCACTTCCATATGTGGGTACACTACAAATACCTCCAGAAAAAACTTGCTAACTCTTAAATCTATATTTGAAGTTAACAAATTTCTCTTCTTCAGAAAGACTTTTCTTGCCATTAACAATATAATTTTATAGCCTCTCCACTTTGGCCATCATCATATATTTTGCTGTCCAAATAGAAAAATCATCTACTACTTTTAGTGCCTTGTTTCCTATTCTCATGCCCTCAGCACCACTTGATTCAATTTGAGTATATTCCGTTGTCCTTGTTTTGCATTTGTTGATGTTCATATTATATCCTCCTTTAAGGACACTGTCCATTTTATTCATCTGGTCTTCCAAGTTCTTTGCTGTTTCTGACAAAATTGCAACATCATCAGCAAATCTAAAAGTTTATATTTCTTCTCCCTGAACTTTGAATCCATTTCCTAATTTCTCCGTGCTTTCCTTCACAGCTTGCTTAATGTACAGATTGAATGAACACTGAGGAAAGGCTATAACTGTCTCACTCCCTTCTCAATCACTGCTTTCCTTTCCTGCCCTTAGGCTCTATAATTCCTGTCTGGTTTCTGTACAAGTTGTAAATAGCATTTCAGTTCCTGTATTGTAAGCCTGCTACCTTCACAACTTCAATGAGTGTATTATTGTTAACATTGTCAAAAGGCTTCTATGCTTTTACACAAGAATATTTCTGCTGCTATCTTTCTGTTTCACGTATTTCAGCTACATTGCACATGTAGCTTTTTCCTGAAGTGATACTGAAAAGTGAAGTTTGTGAACGATGTTGAATGCAGATTGTGTTTGTAGTTGTTGCAAGTGAAATAAATGTTTCGGTATAGTTGTGAAGGTACCCTGATTTATTCACCACTATATGTATTTCATATGTGTGAAAGGCAGTGGACTCAAATTTGGAAGGATAGGATTCTAAATCCTTTTCCAGTCATACTAATTCTGATTTTCCTAAATCGCTTAAGGTGAATGCTGGGATGATAACTTGAGGCCTTGGTCATTCTGTCCCATCCCGACACTGTGCAGTCTGACAGGATCTCAACTGCTAATCATTTTTTATGCAGATACTTCTTTAATGTTTTGATGTGAACACACTATTGTGCAAAGCCTAGAGACAAATGAAGAAGAGTTAATTTAATTTTCCTTTGTCTGATTTATTTAAAAGATAACTATTTTTATGTACAGGGTTATGAAATGCTCTCTACATTAATTATCCATTTATAAGCTGTCAGGGATAATTTGTGAACCCTAAAAATTAAATTTTGTTAATTTTTTTTGAAAGTTAAGTTCCATGCTTGTAAAATCAAGTATAGGAAAAGTTTCAGAGTATTTTGTAACTTTGAAGTACATCAAATATTAAGAACACTAATTGCTCAGGAAAAAGATTTCTGTAGTGTAAAAAAAAGTGCATTAGTGCTTATATAAGCCTTTTATTGATCAAGTTACCTTGGTATGGAATGATATGATGCCAACACACTTGAGGAGTATTTTATATAAGTAATGAACAGCTTGTCTATAAATTTCACACAGTTTTAGCATTTGTTGTACAGTACTTTGCTGCTCTTATACTCATAGGAACCCACACTTCATGACAAAATACTGTACCTTCAGTTATGACAGTGACATGAGTATGGAGGAGTTGATCATTCTTCAAACCATTGCCTATAGCTGAGCCAGCTTTCTATTTTTATGTATTTGTTTATTTTATTCTTGGTGGTATCTTCACTTGATGGATCAATTAATATATATGTTTTAAACCAACACCATAACTAACAATAAGTTCTTCCATCTGAAATCATACAGCTAGTAACTTTGTATATAATGTATTGAAAAAGTTTTCGTAGCTATAATATTTAGTTCATCTCTGGCCTTTCCAGTGTTTGTTTCAGTTGATAACAGAATCTGAGTATGCATTATTATCTTGTATGATAGTTGCACAATTGTTTGTGTTAGAACTTCAAGTTTAACACATATATTTCGGAATGACACAACAACACATATAAGTCACAGAGTAAGCCGACAAGTAAGACATGTGTACACGTTAGCATTCGAATGAGCACTGAGTCCCAGTCTAGCGGCCGCTGCTCAGCTGGCTGCTTAGGTGGCGCAGCTGCTGCATGGCTGGCAGGCAGCGCCGCACGTAGAGGACGCGCGTAATTGCGCGGCGGCACTTTGAATGATCGGTGAGTCACAACAGTTTGTGGGAGTTTTAATTACATAATCTGTATTCCGTCCATCCAATGGATCAGATGTTGTATAATCTAGGTCTATCAAATGTGTTACATATATCACAGAAGTGAAATGAACATATAAACCTGTAAGCAGTTCACTCAGTACAGAGATATGTAAACAGGCAGCAAAATGGCTCTGAGTACTATGGGACTCAACATCTTAGGTCATAAGTCCCCTAGAACTTAGAACTACTTAAACCTAACTAACCTAAGGACATCACACTCACCCATGCCCGAGGCAGGATTCGAACCTGCGACCGAAGCAGTCCCGCGGTTCCAAACTGCAGCGCCAGAACCGCACGGCCACCGCGGCCGGCAAACAGGCAGCAGACAGCACTGCAATCAGCAATGGGTATATAAGACAACAAGGGCCCGGCAGAGCTGTTAGATCCAATATTGCTGCTACAATGGCACGTTATCAAGATTTAAGTGAGTTTGAACATGGTGTTATAGTCAGTGCATGAACAATGGGACACAGAATCTCAGGGAACAGCATCGACAGAGATCCTGGGTACAGTATAGAGTGTGACCTGGTAAAGATTGCGTCGGCATCGAGACACACCAATGTTGAATTTGTATCTGTCCTGAGACGCCATGACCGGCCTCATTTGAACTCTTCTGTTGGGAGAGTTAATTTGGAGTTGGAACGGCTGCTTGGGTCGGGTGCGGGGGCTCATATTGGTGTGGTTCCTGTTGATTATCTCAGTAGGTGGGACTATACCAGGCACGGCCTACATCTCAACAGGAAAGGGAAGGGGAAACTGGCTGGGGTAATAGCAGGAAATTTAAGGGGGGGAGGCACTGCCATGAATGGTAAAATACCAGTGGTTACAGGTGTTGGAGCAGCACCTTTTTTAGGATAGGTAAGACAGAAAGATGTCAAGTTCTACGAGAGGTCAGGATTGAAACAAATCTTCAGTTTAGGAAAGAAATTAAACAGCACAATTCTAGCACATTGGATCACCAATCTCAGCTATCAATTATAAATTTTTACCAATCACCAGAAATTTTATCTCCACCAAGTTGTATCTCAGTCCTAGGTAATTGCATTGATGAATTAAAGTCACCCAACCCAGTTGACATAATCTGCCTCTCTGAACACCATGTGACCACTGGTATAGGAACTAGGCCTAAGCACAATGAGAAACTCAGACAGGAGAGTACTGCAAATGTTAGAATAAGGAAAGGTTCTCATAAAAGTATAATTAAAAATAATGTAAGTATATTTCATCAAAATATTGGGAGTTTAAAGAATAAAGTAGATGAGCTTCTGGTTTGTTTAGAAGATTTAGAAGCTGAGAATAAAATAGATATACTATGCCTGTCTGAGCATCACATTGTTACTGATATGGATAAGGTAAATGTAAGTGGTTACAAGCTCTCTGCACATGTAATGAGAGAAAATATGGAGAAAGGAGGAGTTGCCATATATGTCAAAAGTTATCATTGTGCAAAAAGTATAGAAACAAAAAAGTTTTGTGTAGAGAAACATATAGAAGCATGTGCCTGTGAGCTTAAATTAGATAAAGGCACATTTATAATTGTAACTGTATATTGGTCCCCATCAGGAAATTTTCATCTATTTCTGAAAAATTTGGACTCCTTGTTGTGCTATCTGTCAGACAGGGGGAAGCAAATTGTTATTTGTGGGGACTTCAATGTAGATTCTCTGAAAGAGGGTAATAGGAAAAATGACCTTGAAGTATTACTCGGTTCTTTCAATTTGACACCCGTTATTGATTTTCCTACTCGGGTGGTAAAGGATAGCAGCTCACTGATAGATAACTTCTTTATAGACCAAGATAAGTTTAACCAGATAAATGCTCAGCCTGTTGAGAATGGTCTTTCTGATCATGGTGCACAGCTAGTTACAATATATGACATAGCTCCATTCAGCAATACTAAACAGTCCTCCAAAGTAGTACATTCAGTCAACGATTTAACAATTGCCAATTTCAGGGAAAGCCTACAGCAGTTAGACTGGGATGAGGTGTTCCGTGAACCTGATGCCAATTTAAAATATAATTTATTTCATGACATTTTTGTAAATGCATTTGAAAACTGCTTCCCCAAGAAAATAGTTAAATATACTCATAAGAAACCTTGTAACAAACCATGGCTTACTAAGGGTATAAAAATATCTTGTAACCAGAAAAGGGAAATGTATCTGACAGCAAGAAAGAGTAGTGACCCAGAAACTATCAAACATTATAAGAACTACTGTGTTATATTAAGAAAAGTTATTAAAAATCCAGGAGTATGTGTATCATGTCTGAAATCAGCAACTCTGATAATAAAATTAAAACAATTTGGAATATTATTAAAAGAGAAACAGGTCAACCAAGAGCAGAGGAAGACAGTATTACCATCAAATTGAATGAAAACTTTACGAACAAAAAGTCAGAAGATGAAAATATTTTTAATAATCATTTTCTAAATGTTGTGGATATAGTAGGATCCAGGTGTTCATTAGAAGATGCTAGGCTGTTAATGGAAGGGGCCATACCTATGCAATTTGATACAATTGAAATCTCACCCACTTCTCCCTCTGAAATTAGGAAAATAATAAACTTGCTTAAAAGCAAAAACTCACATGGAATTGATGGCATTTCCAGCAAAATACTAAAAGCTTGTTCTCAACAGATAAGTAAGATTCTCAGCCACCTGTGTAATATCTCTCTAGAACAGGGCATTTTCCCTGATAGACTGAAATATGCTATTGTTATACCTTTGCATAAAAAGGGGGATAGATCTGATGTCAACAATTACCGTCCAATCTCCCTTCTAACAGCTTTATCCAAAATTTTTGAGAAAGTAATGTATTCAAGAGTAGCTTCACATATCTGTAAAAATGAAGTACTAACAAAATGTCAGTTTGGTTTCCAGAAAGGTTTTTCAACAGAAAATGCCATATATGCCTTCACCAATCAAATTTTGAATGATCTGAATAACCGAACACCACCCATTGGGATTTTTTGTGATCTCTCAAAGGCTTTTGATTGTGTAAATCATGAAATTCTGCTAGACAAGCTCAAGTATTGTGGCATGAGTGGGACAGTGCACAAATGGTTTAATTCGTACCTAACTGGAAGAGTGCAGAAAGTTGAAATAAGTAGTTCTCGTAACACGCAAAGATCAGCACATTCCTCAAACTGGGGAACTATCAAGAATGGGGTTCCACAAGGGTCAGTCTTGGGTCCTTTGTTGTTCTTATTATATATTAATGACTTGCCATTCTATATTCATGAAGAGGCAAAGTTAGTTCTCTTTGCTGATGATACAAGTATAGTAATCACACCTGACAAACGAGAATTAACTGATGAAATTGTCAATACTGTCTTTCAGAAAATTACTAAGTGGTTCCTTGTAAACGGACTCTCACTGAATTTTGATAAGACACAGTACATACAGTTCCGTACAGTGAATGGTATGACGCCATTAATAAATATAGACCTTAATCAGAAGCATATAGCTAAGGTAGAATATTCCAAATTTTTAGGTATGTCCATTGATGAGAGATTAAATTGGAAGAAACACATTGATGATCTGCTGAAACGTTTGAGTTCAGCTACTTATGCAATAAGGGTCATTGCAAATTTTGGTGATAAACATCTTAGTAAATTAGCTTACTACGCCTATTTTCACTCATTGCTTTCATATGGCATCATATTTTGGGGTAATTCATCACTGAGGAATAAAGTATTTATTGCACAAAAGCGTGTAATCAGAATAATAGCTGGAGTCCACCCAAGATCATCCTGCAGACATTTATTTAAGGATCTAGGGATATTCACAGTAGCTTCTCAGTATATATACTCTCTTATGAAATTTGTTATTAACAACCAAACCCAATTCAAAAGTAATAGCAGTGTGCATAACTACAATACTAGGAGAAAGGACGATCTTCACTATTCAAGATTAAATCTAACTTTGGCACAGAAAGGGGTGAATTATACTGGCACTAAAGTCTTTGGTCACTTACCAAATAGTATCAAAAGTCTGACAGATAACCAACAAGTGTTTAAGAAGAAATTAAAAGAATTTCTGAATGACAACTCCTTCTACTCCATAGAGGAATTTTTAGATATAAATTAAGAAAAAAAATATTAAAAAAATAAAAAAACAAAAATAAAAAATAAAGAAAAACAAAAAAACACAAAAAAATAAAGTTGTTATATTAACTTAAGTATGTTGTTAAATTAACCTAATTATGTCATGTATTGGAAAATTCGACTCGTTCCACATCATTACAAAATATCGTATTCATGATCCATGGAACTAGTATTAATCTAATCTAATCTAATCTAATCTAATCTGAGGTAGCAATGAAGTGGAGATTTTCCTGTACGACCATTTCATGAGTGTACCATGAATATCAGGAATCTGGTGAAACATCAAATCTCTGTCATTGCTGCACCCAGAAAAAGATACTGCAAGAACGGAACTAACGATGACTGAAGAGAATTGTTCAATGTGACAGAAATGCAACCCCTCTGCAAATTGCTGCAGATTTCAATGCTGGGCCATCAATGTCAGCATATGAACCATTCAATGAATCATCATCGATATTGGCTTTTGTAGACAAAGGACCACATGTGTATCTGTGATGACTACATGAAACCAAGCATTATGCCTCGCCAGGACCCGTCAACACTGACATTCAACTGCTGATGACTGGAAGCATGTTGCCTGGTCACACGAGTCGTTTCAAATTGTATCAAGCAGTTGGACATGTGCGGGTATGGAGACAATCTCATGAATCTATCAACCCAGCATGTCAGCAGAGGACTGTTCAAGCTGATGGAGGCTCTTTAAGGGTGTGGGGTGTGCACAGTTTGAGTGATATGGGACCCCTGACATATCTAGATATGACTCTGACAGGTAACACTTACATAAGCATCCTGTCTCACCACCTGCATCCATTCATGTCCACTGTGCATTCCGACAGACTTCGACAATTCCAGCAGGACAATGCGACACCCCACATGTCCAGAATTGCTAAAGAGTGGCTCCAGGAACACTCTATTGAGTTTAAACACTTCCACTGACCATCAAACTCCCCAGACATGAACATTATTAAGCATATATGGGATGCCTTGCAACATGCTGTTCAGAAGAGATCTCCACCCCTTCATAGTCTTATGGATTTATGGACAGTCCAGCAGTATTCATGGTGTCAGATCCCTACGTCACTACTTCAGACATTAGTTGAGTCCATGACACGTCATGATGCAGCACTTCTGTATGCTCATGGGAGCCCTAAAATTTATTAGGCAGGTTTATCAGTTTGTTTGGCTCTTCAGTATAGTTCAAAAAGCAGGACACAGTTTGTTTTACATCTAATGTCAAGATTAATGTCTCCAATAAACATAAGTTTGAAGTTGTCATATGTAATCTCCAGATAATTAGTGAGATTGTCAACATGTTCAGTACAATATTTAGTGTGTCACAACTAATGTTAAGCAATTTAGTTAAAAAATATCTTTTTGGCTAATTTCAGTCCTAAAAAAAGTGGTTGCTAGAACATATCCTTCAGTACTGTATAAGGCTGATTCAACTTCGGTAAGCCAGTGATCATTTATAAAAAATATGTGACAGAGGTTTGTACTTAAGGTGTTTACTTCATTCAGTTTGTTTCCAACTGGTAGCATAGTTGGAAGATTAGAAACCTATTGTCAGTAGCTACTAGTAGGGAAAGCATTTAACTGCTAGGCTATTCACATTTTATATTGTCAGTGAGACCCCATTCAATACCTTTAGACAGATCTAGGTGCCACAGTGGTTTGCAAACTGGACCTGCATGTGGGCAGACAATGTTCAAATCCTTGTCCAGTCATCCAAATTTAGGTTTCCTGAGATTTCCCTAAATCACTCCAGGGCAATTCCAGGGTGATTTCTTTGAAAAGGCACGGGCATCTCGCCCTTCCCCATCCTCGAAACAATCTGAGCACATGATCTCTCTGTAATGACCTTCTTTTTGATGACCCATTAAATTTTAATCTTCCTTTGATAGCTTTAGATACTTGGTTTAAGCCAGTTTCCTGGTTTTCACAGAATCTAGTCACTGTATAACTATAGTGACATCCTGGTTAGTTTTGGCATTCACTTTTCTGCTATATATCTGGTTTACATGCTTTTGAATGGCCAAGTTGGGAACTGAGGGATGTACTTGAATGTTTTTAAAAAAATATAATTACTTACGAGACACGTGATGTCTTAGACATGATTCATTGTAGCCTGTGCAAATCTTCCGCTATACATGCAAGTACATAGTTTTCCAACTACAGTCTTTTACACAAATATCTGTTATTTTCAAGGAATAAGAAAGCAATGTCACATAGTGTGTCAACATTGAGTTATGGTACGGCTTTTAATGTGTATTAATCAAGTTAGTCTGATTGGACTCACAAACATTATTTTGTTGTTGGCAGCTTAGGTGGTGTTACAATGGCCTTTTATATTTTACTAAGACTTTGTTACCCTTGGTGTAGAGTCAATTTCATTTTTGTTGTGGTTTTACAAAAAAAATTCACTATAATTCTCACTGTACTTGCCTCTTATGCAAGCCAGTTTACTGCACAATACTGGTTATTTCTGGTACATCCAGTTTTTGTTCAACCTGCATCTAATATGAGCATGATCTGTGGATGGTTGCACTAATAACTGGAATGAGTGTAGTCATCATATTTTAATTTTTATATGTGTGCAGCTTTTTTCCAGAAAGTACGAAATCCAAAAAATTCAAAAAAATAACTTAGGTATGGCAGCTTCTACATAATAGCTTGCTGTGTCTAACAAGTAAATATTTTAATTCAAAAAGTATCAAAACTCTTATTTGGAGGTAGTCAAACCCAGAATTTTACACAAAAACATACCAAATCCCTATGAAATTGCATAGCTAGAAGTACTAAATCCTCTTGTGCTGATCTGGCTGAGTGCAGTTTTTTTTACTATGTTATTTCATGTAATGTTGTTCTGTTTTTTTGTGTGTGTCACAAATGCAGTTTTTTATTAATATTTTATTTCATGTAATGTTCTTCTGTTTTCTTTTGTGTTTATTTATGATGAACACTTAAAATGAATTATGGAATGTCTGATGAAATTGTCAATGTGCCTGAATTTACAAAAAAATCAATAAAATATGAAATATCTGTAAATACATGGAAGTGGAGTGTTTTGAAACATGAAAAATGTAATGTTCTTGCAAGTGCAAAACTTCAAATCATGTGTGAACATAATAATAACTTTTGCAAAGCCCTGTTCATATCAGTAGATGACATGATTGTGAAAATAACAGGTAATGAAACATTGCAGATGGTGTGACTCAGAGAAAGTTTTTAATTTGGTGTGCCAAGGTGAACTATACCAATTGAAGAATGCCTGATCAAGGTAAGAAATAACATTCCAAAAAAAGGAAACTGTAAGCTACAGGATAGAAGCTGCTCTTGATGGGAAAGTCCCTGCTTGTAGATTTACATTCCTAAGTATTTTTAATACTGGGAGAAGGAAAGCTGAACATGTAGCTGATGAGACAATGAATAGTGTGGTAGGAGTTTCCGGAACAAGAGATGGTGTAATTCTTGTTGATACAAAGAAATTTAAAATGGTTCAAACGGCTCTGAGCACTATGGGACTTAACTTCTAAGGTATGTTCCACTTTGTGAGACATCACAGGAACTTAAAAGGGGTGTGTGAAACGTGAATTGTAAGTACCCAGAAAGGGCGCTGCAGTGGATTTAAGTAACTCTTTCAAATACTGCTGCAGATATAGCACAGGTTACCCAATGTATTCTGAAAAAACTGTGGGTAAACCTCAAATGTTGGTGAAATATTCACCACAACAATGTGCGATGTGACAGTCAGACAAAATCTCTACTGAAACTATATGTGGCGCCTCTGGTGCGAAGCGCCATGTCTTTGGACCCATTGATCTTTGACTTTCCTTTTGTCTGTGTCTCTCAGTGTTCTATGTTCATACAGCCATATTGTATTCACCTTGTTCAGTGTTTACATAAGTGTGTTATTACCGATCTACAGCTCATAATATCCACAGGGTGACCCCGACATTGTCGTTGTGTGTTTGTGCATTATTTTGTGCTTCTTTTCATCATTAACAGACTTTGTGTGCCAGCCAACATTGTATTCGGAACAATGGACATACCAGTGTCTTACAGTACAAGTGCAACAAACCTAATTGACTTTACTTCTGATCACGAATATACAGGTGTACCTAATGTGCCTCTGGTTAAAACTGAACAATTACATCTGCCCAGCCATGCTGGTGGCCACTTAACCTTAACCAGATCAAAATGGCCACATCGAGTGCAACTACACAGCAACGGCTGTTTCATGGACAGTGCATGCTGCTTAGTGACATTGTGAATGATAATCCAGTGAAAGACATTGTGTTTCACCCCTCAGCTACGCAGTCTCCTTTGGTTTGGTTTGATGTGCCGATGAAGTTCGAGAACTGTAATTCAAACATTCAAGTGCACAGGGTCACACATTCTTATATGCCTGATGTCACAACACCAACCACCCCCCTCTCCCCCATACGCTGTCTAGCGACAATGCTGGTTTCCATGCCGATCACTCCGTGGTCACACCACGATCGTCTTCCACCCACTTTCGTAACGGCACCAGATGTTCCCACCGCTTTCCATGACCACCACACCGTGGTCGCACCATTGCACCATGACTCCTTCCGCTCGCTTCCGTAATTGCACCAGCCGTTCCTGTTCCACCCGTGCCGGTTTTTTCGGTCAGCCTCCCAATGGCTAACTGCGACTGCCTTCCACCCACTGTTGCAATGGTACTGTGCATTACATCTGCTCCGTGTTCATCACCAGGCATGCAATAGGAACACATCATGCCATCTGTTGCACCTGCTCACTCTACACCATGTGCTACACAACCGCCTCCCCATGCAGACCTCGGGCGACGCACTGTCTACCGCTACTGCTGTCCCGGTGTCGGGGGCTTCCTGCCCCGCTCACACAGATCTTTACCTACCAGCTACCCGGCAGGCTTCCTAAGCTGCCTGCATCGCAAAAGGACAATCCTAAGACTTGGTTTGTGTTGGTGGATCACCTACTGGACGTCCACAGAATTTCAGACAACAACGCACATTTCGTCTGCCTGGTAAGCCACCTCCATGCTCATCCAGACCTCATCAGCGATCTGCTCCTCTCACCGCTCGCCTCGCCCAAGTATTTAACAGTGAAAATATTGCTCATCGAACGGAAATCTTGCCCACCAGCAGAGGCTATCTACCAAATCATCCATAATGAGCACCTCGACGACTGCACAACTTCACAGATTTGGTGACACCTTCGTGCATTAATTGATGATCAAGCACTACCAGACGCTGTGCTGTGGACTTTGTGGATCGTCAAACTGCAGTCAGACCCACAACTTCAACTGCTATCTCACGTCGCTGACCCTTTTGAGGTTCGCCTACGCGTGGCCGATTGGGCCTACACAATAATTCGTCACCAACACTGCCTGTCACAGACGACATCCGCGTCACCATCAGTTAGCATGCCTGCACCTTCGGTTCCACACACTGTCGGCAGAGACCAGCGCGGTCAGCTCAGCGCCTCAGCTCCCTGTCAGGAGCTGCCACCTAGCGGCCTACAGAAAGTACTGCCTGCGGCCCCCTTACTGCAGCCGACCTCGCGCGAGCAGCAACCCGACCAGCTTCAGGTATCAATGCAGTCAGCTGCACTGTGCTGCTTCCACACTACTTGCGAGGTCACCACTCACAACTGCTGCACGTCTTGCACCTACCCCAACTGAGATCGGTGAGCACGCTTAGGCACCACGTCCTGCCATGATCCTTCATGTCGTGTACCATCTGATGTGGCACCACTTGCTCCAGTGGCGCAATGCCTCTATGTCACGGACTTGTCATCGGACACTCACTTTCTTGTCAACACGGGTGCTGACATCAGCGTTGTACCATCCAAGCATGCAGACAACTTGTTTTCTCCTGCTAACCTCGCTCTGATCGCTGCAAATCACTGTCCTATTGCGGTCCTCAGCCCAGAAAGATGTCGCTTCACCTATCAGCAGTAGCCACCTTCCCTTGGACTTTCCACATCATCGATGTGGATGAACCTGTGGTTGGTTTGGATGTCCTACTCTATTACAAACTTTTGCCAGACCTGCAGGCAGCCACGCTCCGCCATGCATATGGTTCCACCATTCTGTGCTCAAATGAGTTCAGCACTGCAGTCTCTGCCTCTTTGGCTATGCTTTCCTCATATGCATCCCTGCTCGAGTGTATTACTACACAGCTCTGATTTGCTCACCGTGCACCCAAAAATCGACAAGCTCAGCACACAGAATGAGGCATTCTGTGCCCGCATTGCCAGTGCCTCTGCTGAATTGTCACAAACATGTGGTACAATTGGCAGCCGGTCAGCAGAGCAACAACTAGGTGAACCGACACTCGTTTCTACTGCATCTTCGCACTACATTGCTCCTGTGTCAAGCCTTCCCGCTCCTGCTGCAGTTTCCGTGCTGCAGCTTCCGAGGCGCCCACTTCGTGCGCTGGACGTGGCCTTCATCTGCCGTGCTGGCACCAAGCTTTTGTATTGAAGTGAGCTAGCTTTCCCATGTCTTTGGACCCAATGATCTTTGATTTTACTTTTGTCTGTCTCTCAGCACTCTATGTTCGTACAGACATATTGTGTTTCGCCTTGTTCAGTGTTTAAATAAATGTTCAATCAACAGCAAAAGTGTATTATTACTGATCTATGGCTCATAATATATAATATCCACATATTCATTAACTGTAGTCAACCTTTTTTTTTACTCAGGACCTCCAATACATTAGCTTTGTCCACTCAGATGAAAGTATCACTGCAGCCTTGATTCCAAAGAAAATGTGGGAAAAAATATACAAGCTTAGACAGTAGCAATTGTACCAGTTTTTCTTGAACCAACAGAACCACAAATAATCTGAAAAGAATGTGGAATGGTTTCAATTTTCGGACAGAAAATACCTCTCTATGGATTACCAACCCATATACGTTACAAGAAAAGAGCCAGCCAGCACGGTCCCCGTTCTAGATTTTAGCCACTTAACCTATCAACTCCCCCACTACAGATGGATCTTGCCGTTGATGGGGCATCTTGCATGCCTCAGTGATACAGATAGCTGTACCATAAGTGCAACTACAATGGAGGAATATTTGTTGATATGCCAGACAAATGCGTGGTTCCTGAAGAGGGGCAGCAGCCTTTCCAGGCATTGTAGGGGGCAACATTCTGGATGATTGGCCGATCTGGTTTTGTAACATCTACCAAAACAGCCTTGCTGTGCTGGTGCTGTGAACAGCTGAAAGCAAGGGGAAACTACAGCTGTAATTTTTCATGAGGACATGCAGCTCTACTTTTTGGTTAAATGATGATGGCATCCTCTTGGGTAAAATATTCTGGATCTAAAATAGTCCCCCATTTGGATCTGTGGGTAGGAACTACTAAGGAGGATGTTGTCACTGGGAGAAAGAAAACTGGCATTCTACAGATTGAAGCATGGAATGTTAGATCCCTGATTCAGGTAGGTAGGTTGTAAAATCTGAAAAGGGAAGTGGATACAAATCATGAAAACCCAGCCACACGAGCAGCAGCAGAACCACCAACAACAGTAGCATCAGGACAACACCGCTTAAGGAGGAACCAGAGTTCTAGTAGGCCTACATCTACTTCAAACAGTGATAATTTTTTATGGCTACAAACCACAAAAAAAAAAGGATGTGACAAATGAGCCTGCAAACTTGTGGTTAAGTCACAATAACATTTTAATTTTAAACTTTCAGGGCCTTGAAAGTAAAGCTGAAATGTTGGAGGAGTCACTAACACAAAATAAATATTCTTTTCTCCATTTATTGAAACATTGGCTTAAACAGGAACAAATTGTACACTATAAACTGGAAGGTTATAAATACGGAAATAGTTTCTGCATATCTCAGTATTAAAACGAAGGCACTGCAAACTACATTTCTAGTGAAATAGAGTTTAGAGCACTTGATCTCAGATGTATATGAGTTGAGAAACACATTAAAATTAGTGGGATCTTATGTGATGTAATGAAAGTTATTTTAGCATGTATCTATGGTACTCCTGGGTCATTTATTTATTTATTTATTTAACCATCTCTAGACATTTTAAAATGAAGGGATGTTGTTAGTTTATGTATTTTCACATATTTATACAGTTTTCCATTACATGTAGTTAAACATTGTGAGACAAAAGTTATTTACAATCATTTTTACTAAGGAATTCACTTATACTGTGAAAACAGTGTTCCTGCAAATACAATTTAAGATTTTTCTTAAAGCAGTACATATTATCTGTTTCTTTTATTTTCTGCAGCAGTTAATTACACAGTTTCACACCTTTACACAAGAAACTGTTTGGGGTCTTATGTTTATTTTTCGTGTCTAGGTGAAGGCAGTGACTTTCTTGTTCTTGTGCTATAGTTAGAAAAACTACTATTTGTACTATAATTTTCTGTATTTTTCTCGATATACACTATGGTTTGAAATATAAATTCACAAGGAACAGTTAGAATTTCTAATATTTTGAAATGTTCTCTGCAATGGGTCCTCTTACCACTTTTTGTTATAATTCTTATTGCTCTCTTTTTCATTTTAAATACTGTTTGCAAATTTTGAGCACTGTTTTCCCAGAAAATTATACCATAAACGATTACTGAAAGAACATAACTAACGTATACAGTTCTCAGACATTCATCACTGCATGTGGATGCAAGGATTCTAAGTGCATAGCATGTTTTGGATATCTTTCTTGAGAGTTTCGTAGCATGTTTATTCCACTTCATTTGGATGCCAATGTGCAACCCTAAGAATTCTGTTGTAGGTACATCATCTATGGAGATGTTATCTAGTTTTAAATTTGAGGGACTCTGTTTCCTATTAATTCTAAAGCATTTTGTATTTGTTTTCTTTATGTTGAGGGTTGCTTTGTTTTCCTGTTACCATTTGTAGATGAATACACTTTTTACATAACTTAAACAGGGTGCTCTGTTACATAACAAAGTGGAAAGAGTACATAACAATAACAGGCGGGAGACATAAATTCAAGTTTTGATGTAACTTGTAACAAACTTAGTGTAAAAACTTTATTGAATATCCTAAGGCAGCACGATTTCCATTATGTGTATTCAAAACCTACTAGTCTAAAAGCAATCTCAGATCACAGCATGTTAACAGCAGAGTTAAAACATTTTATGGAAGTGGACAGCAACATGTCCCAACAAAAGTTAACTAAGTCTATAGATACCCTAATACAACAAATAGAATCTGAAAAACCCAGTGCACCTGCTCAGTGTAACAGACTTGGACAAATTATTTCTAGGATGTGGTTCCAATGCCCTATTTGATTATGAAACGTCCACAATTATTTAATTAGTATCTTATACACTCACCTTGTTCCAAATAAAAAAAATAACTAGAAAGGGAAAATCATGGTACACCCAAAAATAGGAGAATCTAAAGAATAAACTACTGCTCTTAAAAGGCCTGAGCAAAATTAATAATTCTGATGAAATTAAGGACCTGCAAAAATTGCCAAAAAATTGTACAAGAAAGAGTTACAATTGGCTAAACAAAGATCCAACACTAATTTCATAAAAACCTGTAAGAACAATGAAAACCAATGCAAGGTAGCCTGGTCAGTAATGAATGGTTTTAGACAGGTAGTCAGAAACTCTGATATCACTGTTCCAATACCAGCAGATACATTCAACCAATACTTTATAAGCTTTGCAGAGAAAATAAAAAAGTTAATAAGAAAATCTAATGAAACAAATATGGATTACCTTATGAACACAAACCTAAATCATGATCAGGCCAGACTTTCATTAGAGCAACTTCAGGGAGGTGAACCAAGAGGAAATTAGTAACATTCTCAAAGGCCTGAAGAATTCATTCATGTACAGATGTTTTTAGTATGTCAAATAGCCTACTTAAAGAAACAATAAATTACATTTTAGCTCCGTTAACATACTCTATAAACTTGTGTCTTACAGAGGGTGTTTTTCCTGATCCCCTAAAATTATCCTAGGTGACTTCAGTCATTAAGAAGGAAAGAAAATCTGAATTTCAGGCCAATTTCACTAAACCCAGTACTAGCCAAAGTCTTTGAAAGTATCATGTATAAACAAATGTATGAGTACCTAGAATTATTCAATGATGTTCCGTTCTTACCACAAAACAGATTAGCAAAAACAATAAATGGTGATACATAGATGGCAATCAAAATACACAACAAACTGTGTAAACATGTCACAACCATGCCAGTCAAATTATTTAAGGAACAATTGCACAGTTTCTTGCTAGAAAACCCATTTTCTTCTGTAGAAGCATTTTTTAGGAATGCCAAATACATTATTAATGATGTAAATATGTATGTTGTAATATTAATAAGTGAATGTACAGATGAAGTATATTGCATGTACAAATGCTGAATGAATAATAAAGAATATGAATCTGAATATTGGCAGGTTGAAGTTAGATATAGTCAGAATTAGTGAAGTTTGGTAGCAGGAGGAACAGGACATCTGGTCAGGTGAATACAGGGCTATAAACACAAAATCAAAGAGGGGTAATGCAAGAGCAGGTTTAATAATGAATAACAAGATAGAAATGCGGGTAAGCTAATATAAACAGCAAAGTGAATCCATTACAATAGCGAACATAGACAGAATGCCCATACACACCACAGTAATACAATTTTATAAGCCAACCAGCTCCACAGATGATGAAGAGACTGAAGAAATGTTCAAAGACATAAAAGAAATTATTTAGGTAGTTAAGGGAGATGAAAATTTAATTGTGGTGGGTGATTGGAATAAATTGTAGGTGAATATGGAGAGAAAGGAATGAAAGAGGAAACCACCTGGTAGAATTTTCTACAGAGTATACTTTAATCATACCATGGAATCAGACATGAGGAGGTTTCATAGTGATTATACAATGATTTTAATCTGTAGACATTTACAGGTGCTGATGTGGACTCTGACCAGAATTTATTGGTTATGAAATGTACATTAAAACAGAAGAAATTGCAAAAATGTAGCATATTAAGAAGACGGGAGCTGGATAAGTTGAAAGAACCAGAGGTTGTTGAGTGTTTCACAACGGGTATTAGGCAACATTTGAGTATAAGATGGAAAGAAATACAGTATAAGATGAATGGGTAGGTTTGAGAGAGGAAATAGTGAAGGCAGAAGAGGATCAAATAGGTAAAAAGACAAGGCCAAGTAGAAATCCTTGAGTAATACTGGAAACGCTGAATTTAATTGATGAATGGATAACATTTAAAAATGCAGCAAATGAAGAAGCAGTCGAAAGGTCTGAAAAGTGAGACCGACAGGAAGCACAAAAAGGCTGAGTAGAAAAGTTTAGAGAACAAATGAAAGGATTTAGAAGCATATATCGCTATGGGAAAGGCAGATACAAAACCTACAGAAAAATTAAAGAAGTCTTTGGAGAAAATAGACGCAGCTACATGAGTGTCAAGAGCTCAGATGGAAAACTAATCACAAGAAAAGTGAAAGCTGAATGGTGGAAGGAGTATACAGAGGGTCTGTACAGTGGAGATGAATTTGAAGGCAGTATTATAGAAATTGAAGAGGATGTAGATGAACATGAGATGGGAATACAATACTGTAAGAAGAATTCGACAGAGCACTGAAAGACCTAAGTTGAAACAAGGCCCCTGGAGTATATGACATTCATCAGAATGACTGATAGTCTTGAGAGGGTCCAAACAAGACAAAACTCTTCTATCTAGTGTGCAAGATGTATGAGACAGGCAAAATAACCTCAAACCTCAAAAATTATATAATAATTCCAATTTAAAAGAAAGCAGGTGCTGACAGGTGTGGATATTACCCAACTATAAATTTAATAAGTCCTTGTTGCAAATTACTAACAAGAATTCTTTACAGTAGAATGGAAAAATTGGTAGTAGCCAACATTGGGGAGATCCGTTTGGGTTCCAGAGAATTGTAGAAATGTGTGAGGCTATACTGAACCTATGACTTATCTTAGAAGATAGGTGAAGAAAAGACAAATGAATGTTTATACCATATGTAAACATATAGAAAATTTTGGCTATGTTGACGGGAATACGCTCTTTGAAATTCTGAAGATCGCAGGAGTAGAATACTGGGAGCAAAAGGCTATTTACAACGTGTAAAGAAACCAGATGGCAGTTTTAAGAGCAGAGGAGCATGAAAGAGAAGCAGTATGTTGCAAAGCAGATGGATTCTTCCCCCAAACTTTATTTTATATTATTTTTTGTTTATTTATTTGTTTTATTCTTTTGCAAATATCTTCAAGATTAGACCTATCACTTATATGGCATATGAGTTGACTTTATCTTTCTTTAGATTTAGTTGGTTAATTAGAAACTACTGGTGTAATAAGTATTGTCCAGAAACTGTGCTAACTGCAAAATATCAGTACTGGTAATATAAAACTTAATTACCATTATTCCTATGTAAATATGTATCAAATTACTAACATTTGGATAAAATAGAGGAAATAGACATAAGTAATTATAGTATCTATACAGGGTGTTACAAAAAGGTACAGCCAAACTTTCAGGAAACATTCCTCACACACAAATAAAGATAAGATGTTATGTGGACATGTGTCCGGAAACACTTAATTTCCATGTTAGAGCTCATTTTAGTTTCGTCAGTATGTACTGTACAACATGATCAAATTGCAAATTTTCACAATCAAGATGTGTGGGCTGACGAGAATCTGCATGCAATTGTGCAATCACGTCATCAACACAGATTTTCTGTGAACGTTTGGGCAGGCATTGTTGGTTATGTCTTGATTGGGCCCCATGTTCTTCCACCTATGCTCAATGGAGCACATTATCATGATTTCATAAGAGATACTCTACCTGTGCTGCTAGAACATGTGCCTTTACAAGTACAACACAACATGTGCTTCATGCACGATTGAGCTCCTGCACATTTCAGTTGAAGTGTTCGTACGCTTCTCAACAACAGATTCGGTGACCGATGGATTGGTAGAGGCGGACCAATTCCATGGCTTCCACGCTCTCCTGACCTCAACCCTCTTGACTTTCATTTATGGGGGCATTTGAAAGCTCTTGTCAACATAACCCCGGTACCAAATGTAGAGACTATTCATGCTCGTATTGTGGATGGCTGTGATACAATACACCATTCTCCAGGGGCGCATCAGTGCATCAGGGATTTCATGCAACGGAGGGTGGATGCATGTATCCTTGCTAACGGAGGACATTTTGAACATTTCCTGTAACAAAGTGTTTGAAGTCACACTGGTATGCTCTGTTGCTGTGTGTTTCCAACCATGATTAATGTCATTTGAAGAGAAGTAATAAAATGAGCTCTAACATGGAAAGTAAGCGTTCCGGACACATGTCCACATAACATATTTTCTTTCTTTGTGTGTGAGGAATGTTTCCTGAAAGTTTGGCCGTACCTTTTTGTAACACCCTGTATAGCTAATGCTGTAAATATGCCAACAAATTTTGCACCCATTCAGTTTCAGAGTATAACATTCTTATTTAAAACATTGTTACTGAAGTAGAATCCCATATTCTGGCAAATTAGACAGCATAATTCAATAGAAATTATTCTTTTGTCTAAAATCCACATATAGAAGAACCTTCCCTTACTATTCATTTGCTTGGAAACATGTATCTTTAGTTGTAACTTGTTCTCCAGCAAACAACAAAAGATATATTTAGTATTGAGTGGTGTAATATTAGAAAAGAGAGGCTGCTTGGAGACATTTTAGTCAGTAATAATAATAATAATAATAATTTTATTGTCACTCGGTCATTAAAGCAATAGACAACGTCATATACATACTAAAATACAATTAATACACTCCTGGAAATTGAAATAAGAACACCGTGAATTCATTGTCCCAGGAAGGGGAAACTTTATTGACACATTCCTGGGGTCAGATACATCACATGATCACACTGACAGAACCACAGGCACATAGACACAGGCAACAGAGCATGCACAATGTCGGCACTAGTACAGTGTATATCCACCTTTCGCAGCAATGCAGGCTGCTATTCTCCCATGGAGACGATCGTAGAGATGCTGGATGTAGTCCTGTGGAACGGCTTGCCATGCCATTTCCACCTGGCGCCTCAGTTGGACCAGCGTTCGTGCTGGACGTGCAGACCGCGTGAGACGACGCTTCATCCAGTCCCAAACATGCTCAATGGGGGACAGATCCGGAGATCTTGCTGGCCAGGGTAGTTGACTTACACCTTCTAGAGCACGTTGGGTGGCACGGGATACATGCGGACGTGCATTGTCCTGTTGGAACAGCAAGTTCCCTTGCCGGTCTAGGAATGGTAGAACGATGGGTTCGATGACGGTTTGGATGTACCGTGCACTATTCAGTGTCCCCTCGACGATCACCAGTGGTGTACGACCAGTGTATGAGATCGCTCCCCACACCATGATGCCGGGTGTTGGCCCTGTGTGCCTCGGTCGTATGCAGTCCTGATTGTGGCGCTCACCTGCACGGCGCCAAACACGCATACGACCATCATTGGCACCAAGGCAGAAGCGACTCTCGTCGCTGAAGACGACACGTCTCCATTCGTCCCTCCATTCACGCCTGTCGCTACACCACTGGAGGCGGGCTGCACGATGTTGGGGCGTGAGCGGAAGACGGCCTAACGGTGTGCGGGACCGTAGCCCAGCTTCATGGAGACGGTTGCGAATGGTCCTCGCCGATACCCCAGGAGCAACAGTGTCCCTAATTTGCTAGGAAGTGGCGGTGCGGTCCTCTACGGCACTGCGTAGGATCCTACGGTCATGGCGGGCATCCGTGCGTCGCTGCGGTCCGGTCCCAGGTCGACGGGCACGTGCACCTTCCGCCGACCACTGGCGACAACATCGATGTACTGTGGAGACCTCACGCCCCACGTGTTGAGCAATTCGGCGGTACGTCCACCCGGCCTCCCGCATGCCCACTATACGCCCTCGCTCAAAGTCCGTCAACTGCACATACGGTTCACGTCCACGCTGTCGCGGCATGCTACCAGTGTTAAAGACTGCGATGGAGCTCCGTATGCCACCGCAAACTGGCTGACACTGATGGCGGCGGTGCACAAATGCTGCGCAGCTAGCGCCATTCGACGGCCAACACCGCGGTTCCTGGTGTGTCCGTTGTGCCGTGCGTGTGATCATTGCTTGTACAGCCCTCTCACAGTGTCCGGAGCAAGTATGGTGGGTCTGACACACCGGTGTCAATGTGTTCTTTTTTCCATTTCCAGGAGTGTAGTTTGAAAGAAACAACAGGTTTGTTGTTAACATTATAGTATTATATTACAATTGATAAATTCTCTTATATCATAGTATGGATGGAGGACTAGCCAGTCACGAATTGTTTGTTTGAATAATTGTTCAGGTAATTCTTGAATAGATTGAGGAAGATTATTAAATAATTTGTACCCCATGATTTCATAGCTTTTGAGTGACTTTGACAATCTGTGGTAAGTAATATGGAGGCACCTATTCCGTCTTGTATTGTGGCTAGGTACATTTTCTCTGGTTTTTGTTTCTGGTAATTTCTTCTTCATATAAATTAGAACGTAGTATATGTACAGGTTTATAACAGTCATGATTTTTTGTTCACAGAACAATGGTTTACAGTGTGCCTTATATGCAGAACCAGTAATTATCCTAATAGCTTTGTTTTGCAGTATTAATATGTCATGCATACAGCTAGAATTCCCCCACAAAATAATTCCATTTGTTATTATACTTTGAAAGAATGCGAAATAGGATGTTCTAACATATTTTTCAGGAACACAATCCATAAGTCTCCTTAACAGGTAAATAACTCTTCACAACTTACTACTAATATATTGTACATGTTGAACCCAAGGTAATTTATCATCAATGTATACCCCCAAAAATTTGACATAACTTGAATCATCTGACAGAAGCTTATCTCTAATACTACAAACCATCTGTTGTGTTTTGTTTTCATTCTGCAGGAATCCATTTGCCTTGAACCAATAGGATGCTTGGTCAATTGTCTTTGCTGTACAAGTTGTAAGGCTATTGAAATCATCACTAGCACGAAGATATGTTGTATCATCTGCATACAACACAGTGGTGGACTTGATAAATGATGGCAGATCATTTATCATTATTAGGAATAAAAAGAGGCTCAGTACAGATCCCTGCGGAACACCTACCTTGACTTGTTCTATACTCGACATTTCTTTCCCTACACAAACAACTTGCTTACGATTCTGAAGATATGATTTTATTAATTTAAGGCTGTTATGTCTAATGCCATAGAATTCCAGTTTTTCTAGGAGTGGCTTATGCTTTACACTGTCAAAAGCTTTGCTTGGATCAGAAAATGTGAGTTGAGCATAGCCCTTATCCTCAAACACTTGATGTACGTATTTGACTGCAAAGTCTATATCATCCACAGTAGACAACTTTTTCCTAAAACCATATTGGGATTTACTAATTATTTCTAATTTTTCACAATAAACAGATAGCTGTTGGTAAATTACACATTCCAGTATTTTAGAAAAAACTGGGACTATGGAGATTGGTCTGTAACTGGAAGGTGAGTCTATATCTCCCTTTTTATATATTGGAACTACCCTAGGGATGTTATGATATGAGCAAAATCTGTGCCTGAAATTAATGCTCCATGTACGAAGATGGGTTAGCACAAACCACAAGTTGTAAAAGGTGCCGAGTTTTATCTAAACTCCACGTGCGAGAGTTATTACAGTGACTGTTTTTCAGTGACTGACTGTGAACTCACAATTAATTTTCAATAACACTTCCTGCAATTGTGTCAGTGGTGTTGGATTGTGAACCGTGTTATTTCCAAATTGTACTTATTGTGCACAGTGTGTGTGTTTGATAAATGCTGCGTGGGATTAGCCGAGTGGTCTAGGGCGCTGCAGTTGTGGACTGGGCCGCTGGTCCCGGCGGAGGTTTGAGTCCTACCTCGGGCATGGGTGTGTGTGTTTGTCCTTAGAATAATTTAGGTTAAGTAGTGTGTAAGCTTAGGGACTGATGACCTTAGCAGTTAAGTTCCATAAGATTTCACACATTTTTTTGTTTGATAAATATGCTGTATGGTATCTGCTTTCAGCACAAGAGATGAGCCTGTAGAGGAACTATGGCTCAAGTTTAAAAGAATAGTTGACCATGCACTGGATATGTGGCGTGGCAGTCCCACCATCTTGTCCACATCACTACAGGACTGTTTGTGATCGTGTTTTCTCCAAGTTACTGCTGTGTTAGTGACAATTTGTGAACAGTGACCAAGGGAGCCATGGAAATGGAAACACCGCAACACATCACAACGAGACTGCCACGCCAGAAGAACAAAGATGACCATGGCATTTACGAAAAGACTATGTAACATCAGTATGACCTTATTGTAAAGTTGGTTTTGTAATGCCATTTAGCCTGAAGATTAGGTTTAACCCTTGAAACATGACGCTAGATAAATAAGTAATACAGTAGTTGACAAAGTATGTGACTGGTAGCGGTAATTAAAAAAAAAAAAAAAAACCTTTACACTACGAGACAACATTCGATGCAGTAAGGCAGGCAGCTGTGTAGCACGGTGGCTTCAGGATGGCTACTTTTTTTCTTTGCTCTGCCTCACAGCACAGCTGACGTTACCAGTCTTGAGAAAGGTCTCAGGTAACATTCAGTCAGTACGCAAAATATGAATCTAAATAAACCATAGTAATTAACATCTGATTTCTTCCAAACTTGATACGCAATCTTTTGTTATTAAGGAGGGGATTCTGCCAAAATTTCAGATTTTTATCTATTATAGTTAAAGAGATTGAGAAAATTACTTAAATATGCCAAAAACGACACTTATGTTTCAAAACTCAGTTAAGAACAATAACCAAATGTCTTTTATTATCATCTGAAGTCATAACAAAGCTCACAGTACATAAAAATCACTTAACTGGAATTTTCTTTTCAAAATTTTAATTACTCTAGGTTATGTTGTACAAAAATCATTCAAAATTATTATTTGCTTATTATTTTGTTGTGTGAATACATGGGAATGAATGAGAGAGTGTGTGCGGGACATACGTTAAAACTTAATGTCATTTTATGTAAAACCTTATAAAACTGAATTGTGGGAAAATTGTGTTGCAACCACGATGCTGATGACGGCTAGTGTTGATATGCATAGTGTTCATGCGGGAAAAAGAGAAAATTACACCGATAAAAACAGCGTGTGCACGAATTGTAGTGATGAAATCAGAAAGTTAAATGATCGTTTAAGTAGTCTGCAATTAACCATTAATACTCTGATGAGCGAACTAAAAAAACTTACGACCAGAAAGTGTGAACCTACATCAAACTTGCCTCACAGTAACCATGAAATTCCAGGCAAAGTGAAAAACAAAGTGCCTCATTCTGAACAAAGGTTATTGTATGACCCTAATACCGCGTTTACAAACAGGTTCAGTGTGCAATCAACCGTGCAAGGTAAGAAACATTGTGCATGTGATAAAACTAACTTCCGAGCTGAATATGAAACTAAAAATACGCGGAGTGATACATCCAAAAGAATGCCTAACAACTCAACTACTGCTATGAAAGGAAATGAAACTGAAAGACCTGAACACTTACGTGACCCAAATATGAAGTATATATCCAGCGCTAATACTAAATGGTTTGGCCATAACGACGGTGGACCTTCTAAACAGGCAGAGAAACCTAAACGAAGAAAAGTAGTTTTGATGGCAGACAGTCATGGTCGTGGATTTGCTCGCCTTCTGAACGGTCAGTCCAGTTTACAAACAATCGCTTACATAAAGCCTGGTGCTTCTATGTCGGAAGTTTGCAATCATGTACGATCCACAGACGTTGCTGACTTATCCTCTGAAGACTTTGTTGTGCTAATTAGTGGGTCAAATGACGTATATAAAAACGAAACCCACAAAGCAAAACAAGAACTAAAAAGGTGCTTAGGACAATTGACACACACAAATGTTTTAGTGCTGAACATTCCACATCGGCATGACTTACCGTCTTGTTCATGCGTAAATAAAGAAATAATCAATGCCAACCAACAAATTTCATTACTTTGCAAACGTTTCAGAAATGTAGAACTCGTAAATGTTAATAATATTGGGCGCAGATTCCACACATTACATGGATTGCACGTTAACAACATGGGGAAAAAACTGCTCGTCGGAAAAATTGAAGAAATTATCACCAAGAGGCATCAAACACTCAAAAGTAAAATCATCCTGGATTGGCCCCCCAAATATTCGAAGGAAACAACGCCAGCAAGACCTCACTCACCAACATCAACAACAAAAGAAGGAACTAGGTGTCTCCAATATTCAGGCACAATGAATGCAGTAACAGCTCTACCAATTGCAGACCCAGCTCAAACACCAGCAACAATATTATCAACAGCAGGTGCAGCAGCTGAACAACTACCAGGGGAACCAGACACAGAAGAAAATGCTGCTGCAGATGATAATAGAAGAATAGGTGCAGTCGGGAAAAGAAAAGCAGTACTTCCAGCACACCTGAATGATTTTTTATTGACAGTGTAAAGGTAAGTGATCAGTTAAATATGCCAAAGTCTAACAATATGCCAAAGCCTAACAAACCCTTTAATTTCATGCTGATTCATCAAAAGTCGAATCATTGCTAAACAAATTAAGTGAAGTTGAAATTTTATGTACTGATGAGCTAAAAAACGTTTCTGTAGTGTGTATAACTGAACACTGGCTGCCTAAAGATGCAATGTCAGTCACAAAACTTGCAGACTTCAATCTTTCTTCATCATTTTCTAGAATTACATCCAGTCATGGAGGATCATGTATATTTGTTAAAAGTGGCATTGATTATTGTAACATAAAATGCATTGAACTGTTAGCTGAAGAGAAAATTTTTGAAGAATCCGCAGTTGAACTCTCTGCATTAAAATTAATAATCATCTGTGTATATAGGAGCCCTGATGGGAACTTAAATGATTTCTGTCACCAACTAGAAGCAGCTTTAAATACTATAAAAAACTTCAACAAAACAGTGATCATATGTGGAGATTTTAATATTGATTTTCAAGAAATCTCAAAAGACCAGCAAAGCTTGATGACCCTACTGGAAACATATAACATAAAAGCCACCATAGACTCTCCTACAAGAGTTGCACCAACAACTAGCTCAACAATTGATCAGATATTAATAAACACAAATGTAAATCACAATTTATGTGCCGGAAATCTTAATACTGGCTTCAGTGATCACTATGCACAGTTTATTGCTTTGCACACCCCAAGTGAAACAACTGAGAAAGAGGAACTTGTAAAAGAAGCAAGGAAATTCACTAACAAACAAATAAACCTTTTTGTACAGAGACTAAGTGAAGAAACTTGGTATGAAGTGTATACCTGTGAAAATACTAACAAAAAGTTTGAAAAATTCATGGAAATCTTCATGTCATACTTTGAAGCTGCATTTCCATTAAAAAAGCAAAAATGTCAACCTAACTTCAAGAAGAACAAATGGATTACAATAGGTATTAGAATATCTTGTGCAGAGAAAAGAAGATTACACGATATAGCAAAGACACAGAACATGCCTCATGAATTTCATTTGTACCTGAAGAATTACAAGAGGATCCTCAAAAATGTTGTAAGGAAAGCTAAAACAATGGCAAATGACAAATACATTGAAAACTCAAAAAACAAGTCTAAAGCTATATGGGAAGTTATAAAAAATCAAACAAGTGAAACTAAACAATATAAAAATGTGAACTTATGTTATGAAGGACAAATGATTTCTTGCCCAACAGAAATTGCAGGGACCTTCAACAAATATTTTGCAAACGTAAGTGAAGAGTTGGTGAGTGGACTGGAAGAACACAACAAAATATCACCTCCAACATGCAATAGTGTGAGAAATGTGTCTACATCTTTGTTCCTTTCACCCACAAATTCTGAAGAAATTTTATCAGTTATAAAAACCTTGAAAACAGGCTACTCATGTGGAATTGATGGAATACCAGATGCAATTATTAAAAAATGCTGTCTTGCCTTAGCTGAACCCTTGACACATTTGTGCAACAGCTCACTGGCATCAGGAACCTTCCCTTCATGCTTAAAAAGAGCAAAGCTGAAACCACTGTTCAGAAAAGGAAATCCAGAATGTGTTTCAAATTATAGACCAACAGCCCTACTGCCTGTATTTTCAAAAATTTTAGAAAAAGTTTTTTATAAGAGATTGTCTGATTTCCTAAATAAAAATAAGATTCTCTCTCCTTCACAGCATGGCTTCAGGAAAGGCTATTCAACTGAAAGTGCAATATTTGAATTTCTTAATGAAATCTATACTAAACTGGATGCAGGTGAGTTTGTGACAGGCATATGTCTTGATTTATCTAAAGCTTTTGACGTCATTGACCATAGTGCCCTACTGCAGAAGCTTGACCAGTTAGGAATTAGAGGTATATCCAATGAGTGGCTCAAGACATACCTATGTGGTCGCAAACAGGTGGTTGAAGTGCAATATACTGACCATAACAAAATCAGCTACTACTATTCAGGATATGAAAATGTGAAATATGGTGTCCCTCAAGGATCAGTATTAGGACCCATTTTGTTTCTCCTCTATGTCAATGATCTTATGTAAAACAAGTATTGCCAAACTACCCTCCAATTTGCAGATGATACAAGCTTCCTTATTAGTGGTAAAACAGAAGAAAAACTTAAAGACTCCGCTATCCAAACAATGAACAGTGTAGAACAGTGGTTCAGCTACAACAAGCTAATTATAAACAAAGAAAAGACAGTAGCACTGAATTTCTATAATGTAAAAGGAAGACACCACCCAAACATAGAAATAGAACTTAGGGACAGAGTTCTTGAAAGTGTTGACAGCACTAAATTTCTGGGACTCTGGCTCCAGAACAACACAAAATGGGCGGTACATATTGAATATTTGCAAATAAAACTAAGCAAAACCTGTCACATGATACGGATCTTAAAAACTTGTTGCAGCATAGCCAGCCTGTTAAATGTATACTACTCCTATGTGCATTCTGTAATTAAATATGGCATAATCATCTGGGGCAATACAACAACAAATATTAAACTTTTCAGGATGCAAAAGAGAATACTAAGAATTATTGAAGGGGTAAGCAATACGAAATCGTGCAGACCCATATTCAAAAAACTGTCAGTTCTTCCTCTTCCTTGCATTTTTATCTATGAAACATCAGTTTTCATCAAACAATATATCAATAGACACCCAGATATCTTATTAAAAAATGAAGATATACATGCACACAATACAAGGCAAAAATCTGACCTTCATGTGAAACGGGTGAGAACATCATTGTGCCAAAAAGGCACACTACATACTGGGATAAAGATTTTCAATAATCTACCTAAACATATTAAATCAATAGGCAAACTCTGTGGTTTTAAGGCTGAAGTAAAGGCATATTTAATTGATCATTGCTTTTACAGTCTGACAGAATATATAAAAGCCAAACAAAAAAAATAAAGATGCATTATTAATATTCTAATTTGTATGTTGCCTGTAATGTTTGTTGTATTTATGAATCTGTGCTAAATTACTTCAATATCTAGTCCTTAGGATTGCAATACAAACTGTATTTTATCTTGTAAATACCTAACCATGTCCAATATCCTTGTATATATTCTATACATATAGGATTTGAAGGACTAAATAAATAAATAAATAAATAAATGTGTGCATGCTTTTGTTAAGAGAGCGGCCAGAATAAAAGTCTGAAGCAGAAAATGTTTCTATATTAATTTAAAGAATACTGGTACTTTACATTTCGTTCTATTTTATTAAACAACATATTAGAAATTGAAATTGTAATGACGTCAATGACTGTCTGATTAGTGGTTGGCTAAGGCAAGTTTTGGCACTAGAATGGTCTTGAAGGATCATTCTGATTGGTCATTCAGATCAATAGCCAATCAGAATTAACCAGTTCCCAGTGCTGATAATTAGATAGTCAGAGAGGAGAGGAGAATCGAGAGAGTCGCTCGCTAACCTGCTTCCGGGTAACACCATGCTAGATGTCTCCATGAAAATAGTACGTAAAATGAAGAGCTAGTGATATCGTTTCAGATAGAACGTGTTGTGAATAAAGTGGTTTAAGTTACGAACATTTTGAGGAAATTGTGATGTTTTGGAACTAATTAGTTGAAGTTTTATAAGCGTGTGATCTTTTGGTCGTAGAGACAATTCCGCGTGGCATATTCCGTGTTCTTTTTGGAATACTTTGGCGAGCACTTCTGACATAGAAGATCACTGAAACGACCAAATGTTCAACTCGCTAATAGTGGTGGGTCAGTGACTGTTAGACTGCAAAATTAACCGTGTCGGACGTCCAGGATTCTGGCTGCTTTTACGTGTGAAATATGTTGGATAAACAGTGAACTGGGATGATAGAGCATTTGCATTACTAAATACGGACTTGATAGCCACTTCATGTGCTTCCTTATGAATAAAAAGGCGTTAATCTTAATAGAATTTTCAAATGCATACTGCAATTAAACTGCATTCTCCCACCGCCCGAAATTTATGAACATGAACTTACAGGAGCTGACTTGCAACTTGAGTTATGCGGCCTCTGTGTGGTAGGTATTAGGTAGTGGTTTCATCAACGCTGCTTCACACTGCCTAGCGTGTATCTACTACTGTAGAGTGAAGGGACGTCACAAGGAAGAAATATAGAGGTAGGTGAACTGTTCGATGAAAGTGACTGGGAGAGAGAGTCAGGAGGCGAGAGAACGACAGAGCGATCCCGCCACGCCGCATACTGACACTTATCAGAGAGTCACTTTGTTGCCAATAGCCCAGTTTAGAACAAACCACGCCTGCTTTAGCGTGAACTCACCGGCCCCATTACAAACGGAATACCTCCCACTCTACACGTTATGAAGTTGCCAGCCAATAGCCTTCAGCTCAATCTCACTTCGGTTGAAATTTACAGAACTAATTGTGACCACCCTCCGTCTACAATTCAGCCAAGCAGCTAAGTTTCTGTGTATTTTGGCGGAAATATGCGAGAACTTTGCCGACCATTAGCCAGCATCTGCAGGTGCATTCAACGTGTTGGTCGCGACACTTGTATGGCGCTATCTCTACAATCTTATGCTTTCACCATCGTCTGGTCCCTACCATCTTAGCAACCACAGGTCCATTGCCAGAAGCCCCTTCCCACTGATCCCACAGCAGTGAAGCAGTAAGAGCCCGGCGTTCTCATTTCAGAGCCATAAAAGTACCCTACTTTCAGCCGTTGTTCCTTGTTGATCACGGGGACTGTGAAGGTCCATGTTCGCCAAGCTGTCAGAGCCAGCACAAAATCAAACTCAAAGCATGCACCTCTACAGTAATGTTAGTATGACGTTACCCAGTATTATTGTTGTTGTGGTCTTCAGTCCAAAGACTGGTTTAATGCAGATCTCCATGTTACTCTATTCTATGCAAACCTATTCATCTCTGAGTAACTACTGGAACCTACGTCCCTCTGAATCTGCTTACTGTACTCTTGGTCTCTCTCTACGATTTTACCCCCCCCCCCCCCCCTGGCTCCCACCAGTACTAAATTGATGCCTCAGAGTATCTCCTATCAACTGATCCCTTCTTCTAGTTAGGTTGAACCACAAATTTCTCTTCTTCCCAATTCTGTTCACTATCTCCTCATTAGTAACGAGATCTACCCGTCTAATCTTCAACATACTTCTGTAGCACCACATTTCGCAAGCTTCCATTTTCTTCTTGTCTAAACTGTTTATCGTCCATGTTTCACTTCCATACTTCGCTACACTCCATACAAATACTTTTAGAAGAGACTTCCTGACACTTAAATCTATACTCGATGTTAACAAGTTTCTCTTCTCCAGAAAGGTTTCCTTGCCATTGCCAGTCTACATTTTATATTTTCCCTGCCTCGACTATCATCAGTTATTTTGCTTCCCAAATAGCAAAACTAATTTTCTACTTTAAGTGTCTCAAATTCAAATGGTTCAAATGGCTCTAAGCACTATGGGACTTAACATCTGAGGTCATCACACCCCTAGACTTAGAACTACTTAAACCTAACTAATGTAAGGACATCACACACAACGATGCCCGAGACAGGATTTGAACCTGCGACCGTAGCAGCAGCGTGGTTCTGGACTGAAGCGCCTAGAACAGCTCGGCCACAGAGGCCGGCTAAGTGTCTCATTTCCTAATCTAATTCCCTCAGCATCACCTGATTTAATTCGACTACATTCCATTATCTTAATTTTGCTTTTGTTGATGTTCCTCTTAAATCCTCCTTTCAAGATACTGTCCATTCCGTTAAACTGTTCTTTCAAGTCCTTTGTTGCCTCTGACAGAATTACAATGTCATTGGCAAACCTCAAAGTTTTTATTTTTACTCTCTAGATTTTAACTCCTATTCCAAAATTTTCTTTTGTTTCCTTTACTGCTTGCTCAATATACAGATTGAATAACATCAGGGATAAGCTACTACTGTGTCGCACTTCCTTCTCAACCACTGCTTCCTGGTAGACTTTGAAAGAGAGTATTCCGTCAATATTGTCAAAAGCTTCCTCTAAGTCTACAAATGCTAGAAACGTAGGTTTGTCTTTCCTTATACTATGTCCTAGGAGAAGTCAAAGGGTCAATATTGTCTCACGTATTCCAAATTTCTCCAGAATCGAAACTGATCCTCCCTGAGGTCAGCTTCTACCAGTTTCTCCATTGTTCTGTAAAGAATTCGTGATAATATTTTGCAACCATGACTTATTAAACTGATAGTTCAGTAATTTCCACACCTGTCAGCAGCTGCTTTCTTTGGAATTGGGATTATTTTTTTTTTTTTTTTTTTAAGTCTGAGGGTATTTCGCCTGTCTCATAGATCTTGGTCACCAGATGGAAGTGTTCTGTCATAATTGGCTCTCCCAAGGGTATCAATAGTTCTAATGGAATGTTGTCTACTCCTGGGGCCTTGTTTCGACTTACATCTTTCAGTGCTCTGTCAAACTCTTCATGCAGTATCATATCTCCCATTTCATCTTCATCTACGACCTCTTCCATTTCAATAATACTGCCCTCAAGTACATCACCCTTGTACAGACCCTCTATATACTCCTTCCTCGTAGAGGTACAGAATCTGCAACAGCACAATTTACAAAAACAGTTTTAGAAGCACTAGATGAGAACAGCTATGTAAATGGCCTTTCCCTAGACCTGTCCAAGGCATTTGAGCATTTGATATAGTTGACCACCAGAAGCTGTTGCATAAATTAGGGGCACTAGGAGTAAGGGGAGTGGTTCTGAAATGATTTCGTTCATATCTATAAAACATGGTACAGTCAGTAGAGACCACACATGTCTCCAGTGGATCAAATTACATTGAGAAACATATATCTGATCCACAATACATCAATATTGGGGTCCCTCAAGGAAGTGTAATAGGCCCCGTATTACTTCTGGTGTATATAAATGATTTCCGGCAACATATCAGCCATGGAGAGAAGATATTGTTTGTGTATGACAGCAACATAGTAATCACCAGTAAGACACCAGCACAAATGTTGGAAAATTCTACTGAAGTCCTGAGGTACGTTCACAAATGGTCTCAGGAAAACAAGGTAACTCTCAATGTAAAGAAAACAAATACAATATGCTTTAGAATGAATAGAAAACAGAGTTCCTTAAATTTAAAACTAGATAACGTCTCCATAGATGATGTACCTACAACAAAATTCTTAGCATTGCAAATTGACAGCCAAATGAAGTGCAATGAACATGCTATGAAACTCTCGAGAAAGATATCCACAACATGTTATGCACTTAGTCCTTGTATCCGCATGCAGTAGTGAATGTTTGAGAACTGTATACTTTAATTATGTTCATTCAATAATCAGTTATGGTATTATTTTCTGGGGAAACAGTGCTTAGAATTTACAAACAGTATTTAAAATGAAAAAGAGAGCAGTAAGAATTATAACAAAACGCAGTAAGCGGCCCCACTGCAGAGAACTTTTCAAAATGTTAGAAATTCTAACTGTTCCTTGTGAATTTATATTCCAAACCATAGTGTACATTTAGAAAAATGTAGAAAACTATAGCACAAATAGCAGTTTTCATAACTATAGTACAAGAACAAGTCACTGTCTTCACCTAGACAGGAAGAATGAAGGTGTAAAACTGTATAACAAACTGCCGCAGAAAATAAAGGAAGCAGATAACATGTATCGCTTCAGGAAAAATCTTAAATTGTTTTTGCAGGAACACTGCTTTTACACTATAAGTGAATTCCTTAGTACAAAATGATTTTAAATAGCTTTTGTTTCACAATGTTTTGATAAGGAGCAAAAATGATTGTAACTAACTTATATGTCACAATGTTTAACTATATGTAACAACAAACTGTTTAAACATATGAATGTACACAACTGACAACATCTATACATTTTAAAATGTCCACGGATGGCTAAATAAATAAGTAAATAAACCTTTCTGCTTTCCCTTTTTTGCTTAGGATCGGTTTTCCATCTGAGCTCTTGATTTCATACATGTAGTTCTCTTTTCTCCAAAGGTCTCTCTAATTTTCCTGAAGGCAGCATCTGTCTTACCCCTAGTGATACATGCTTCTACATACTTACATTCGTCCTCTAGCCATTTCTGCTCGGACATTTTGCACTTCCCGTCAATCTCATTTTTTTTTTTTACATTTGTATTACTCTTCGTCTGCTTCATCCAGTATCAACCAATAAATGATTAATAATCCTATAATCCCACCTAAAAAATGCGATCCCATAATAAGTGAATGAAATGTGAAATATTCATGTATGGTGGCGGCTGGACATTCCACTTGAGTGACTCCCAGGCAATTATGCCACATGAATTTATTACACTGGAGCGTAGCACGTATCGTCTATTCTTTCAACAATGAACACATATTCGAAACTTTTTATTTATAGTTGTTTCAACGTATACTTGTTACAATACATAATTCAGCATCTTTATATGAAAAATTTTGTTAGTAAAATTTCGGTAATTTTACAGCAACATGACATGTGGCATAAAATATCAGTTCGTTTCACATTTTATATACATCATACTTTGCAAGCCATCTAATGGTGTGTGGTGGAAGTACAAACTATGCCCACCCCTAGCCTGTTCCACTCATGAATGGCGTGTGATAAGAATGATTGTCTGGTAAGCCTGTGTATTGGCTCTAATTTCTCGAATTTTCTCATTGTGTCATTACGCTAGATGTATGCGGGAGGAACTAGTATGTTGTCCAATTCTTCCCTTAAAATGCTCACTTGAAATTGCCATAGTTAACCTCTCCATGATACACAGAGCCTCTCTTGTAGCGTGTGTAACTGGAGTTTGTTGAACGTTTCACTAATGCTTTCGCGCCAGGTAAACGATCCCGTGACGAAACTCGCCGCTCTTTGTTCGATCTGCTCTATCTCTTCTGTCCGTTCTACCTGCTAGCGATCCCATACTGGTGAACGGCACTCAAGAATCGGTCGAACGGGCGCCTTATAAGGCACTTCCTTCGTGGATGTGTCACATTTCTTTAAGATTCTTCCTATGAATCTGAGCCTGGCAGCTGCTTTTCCCACTATTTGTTTTACGTGGTCATCCTACTTATGGTCGTTCTGGATAGTTACTTCTAGATAATTTACAGTATATACTATTTTCCAGCAGTTTCTCATTAATGGTCTATCTGTACAGTGGTGGTTTTCTTTTCCTATGAATGCAAGTATATTGCATTCATTTACATTCAGGATCAACTGCCAGAGCCTGCACCATTCACAAATCCTCTACAGGTCATTCTGCAAATCGATACTGTCTTCTGGCATTGCCACTTTGTTATAGACGACAGCATCATATGCGAACAGTCTTAAAGAGCATTCAGCGTTTTCAACTAGATCATTTACATATTATACGAGGGTGAGTCAAATGAAAACCTTAAATTTGTAACAACAAATCGAAATTTCGCGCCGTTATCTTGTAAGTTGGTAAGCGTGCTACAAACAGTGCCAGCACAGTGCAGGTGCACACATACGGCCGCAGTATCAGTATAAAGATGGCCGCCCCACTTGCGACTTGCACAAGGGAAGTTCTGTTATTCGGTTTTTGTGTAGTGAAGTTGTGAAACCTATTGACATTCATTGATGATTGAAGGTTCAGTACGGTGATGCATGTTTGTCACAGCAGCAAGTCTACGAATGGAGTAGGAAGTTCGCAAATGGTGTGACTTCAGTGGAAGATGCTCCTCGTCCAGGTCAGGTACAAAGAGTTGTGACTCCACAGAACATTGTCGCAGTGAAGACATAGTGAAGGAAAACTGCCGAGTGACACTGAATGACACTGCAGCATGTTTACAGGTCAGTCATGGGTCAGCACATCACATTGTGCGTGATGTGCTCCAGTTTAACAAAGTGTCTGCAAGATGGGTGCCATGGCAGCTGACTCCTGAAATGAGAGAACGACGTGTTGATGCTTGTGAAGAACTTATTCGGCGCTTTGAACGAGAGGGTGATGGCTTCCTTGCAAGAATCGTTACTGGGATTGAAGGGTTAGGTTAGGTTAGTGTTGTTTAATGTCCCGTCGACAATGAGGTCATTAGAGACGGAGCACAAGCTCGGGTTAGGGAAGGATGGGGAAGGAAATCGGCCGTGCCCTTTCAAAGGAACCATCCCGGCATTTGCCTGAAAGGATTTAGGGAAATCACGGAAAACCTAAATCAGGATGGCTGGAGACGGGATTGACCCATCGTCCTCCCGAATGCGAGTCCAGTGTGCTAACCACTGCGCCACCTCGCTCGGTACTGGGAATGAAACCTGGGTTCACTTCCACCAACCGGAAACAAAGAGAGCGAGCACGGAATGGCGCCATTTCTCATCACCAAAACCAAAGGAGTTTCGAACCATCAGCAGGGAAGGTTATGCTGACCCTCTTTTGGGACGAAAAAGGTATCATTTTGGAGTATTACATGCCTACAGGGACCACTGTCACCAGTGCATCATACACAGATCTCCTAAAAAACCATCTGCGGCCTGCAGTCAAATCAAAGCGACGTGGATTGCTGTCAGCAGGTGTCCTTTCGCAACATGACAAAACTAACCAGACCTTGCCCCGAGTGATTTCCATATGTTTGGACCACTCAAAGACGCAATGGGAGGAAAGAAGTTCCGTTCTGATGAAGAGGTACGCCACGCGGTGCATGAGTGGTTGCGCGGAGCACCAAAAGAATTTTTTTCTAAAGGAATTTATGCACTTTGTAAGCGCTGGAGGACTTGCATTGAGCGTGGGGGACATTGTGTTGAAAAGTGATACAGCTCTGTACCACTTCTGCACAATAAATAATATTTTAAAAAATATTTAAGATTTTGATTTGACTCACCCTCGCACATTGTAAACAATAACGGTCCTATCACACTTTTTTGGGTACTCCGGCAGTTACCTTCACATCCTTCGTGTAGGTGTGTTATGTCTATGCAACTGACTGCATAGACGGACCACACCTCTATGAATTGTGAAGCAATTAAGGAATGACGGAAAACAGAAAAAATTACGACCCTTACACCTGTTGACTTTTTTTCCGGTTAAGAGCGACGTGTTGAGTTCTATCTGCAAGGAAGTCTTGAAACCAGTAGCTAATCTAGTCTGTTACTCGATAAGCTTGTATTTTTTTCACTAAACGGGTGTGCAGGACGGTGTCAGATGCCTTACTGAAATCAAGGACCACGGCATTGCCGTGTGCCGTTGTCTACAGCGCTGTCGATCGCATGGAGGAAAAGATCTCTGTTTGCGGAATGCGTGTTGAAGTTTATGGAGGAAATTTTCAGTCTCGAAAAACGTAACAGTTCTTGAGCATAAAACAACTTCCATAACTCTACAGCAGACTGTCGTCAACGGTATAGGTCTATAATTATGTGCATCTGTCCTGCTGCCCTTCTTAAAAACTGGATTGATCTGTAGCTTTTCTAGACACTAGGTACCCTTCGTCGCTCCAGCGAACTACGGTAAACTGCTGTTAGAAGGGCAGCAAGTTCATTCGCATAATCTTTGTAGAATCATATAGGTATCTCATCTGGTCCAGATGCCTTTCCCCTATTAAACGATTGTAATTGTTTTTCTATCTCGAGCTCGGTTTTCTCGATATCTGCCATTTCGACGTTCGTACAACGATTGAAAGGAGGGATCGTGTTACACTCTTCCACGATGAAACTACACTCCTGGAAATGGAAAAAAGAACACATTGACACCGGTGTGTCAGACCCACCATACTTGCTCCGGACACTGCGAGAGGGCTGTACAAGCAATGATCACACGCACGGCACAGCGGACACACCAGGAATCGCGGTGTTGACCGTCGAATGGCGCTAGCTGCGCAGCATTTGTGCACCGCCGCCGTCAGTGTCAGCCAGTTTGCCGTGGCATACGGAGCTCCATCGCAGTCTTTAACACTGGTAGCATGCCACGACAGCGTGGACGTGAACCGTATGTGCAGTTGACGGACTTTGAGCGAGGGCGTATAGTGGGCATGCGGGAGGCCGGGTGGACGTACTGCCGAATTGCTCAACACGTGGGGCGTGAGGTCTCCACAGTACATCGATGTTGTCGCCAGTGGTCGGCGGAAGGTGCACGTGCCCGTCGACCTGGGACCGGACCGCAGCGACGCACGGATGCACGCCAAGACCGTAGGATCCTACGCAGTGCCGTAGGGGACCGCACCGCCACTTCCCAGCAAATTAGGGACACTGTTGCTCCTGGGGTATCGGCGAGGACCATTCGCAACCGTCTCCATGAAGCTGGGCTACGGTCCCGCACACCGTTAGGCCGTCTTCCGCTCACGCCCCAACATCGTGCAGCCCGCCTCCAGTGGTGTCGCGACAGGCGTGAATGGAGGGACGAATGGAGACGTGTCGTCTTCAGCGATGAGAGTCGCTTCTGCCTTGGTGCCAATGATGGTCGTATGCGTGTTTGGCGCCGTGCAGGTGAGCGCCACAATCAGGACTGCATACGACCGAGGCACACAGGGCCAACACCCGGCATCATGGTGTGGGGAGCGATCTCCTACACTGGCCGTACACCACTGGTGATCGTCGAGGGGACACTGAATAGTGCACGGTACATCCAAACCGTCATCGAACCCATCGTTCTACCATTCCTAGACCGGCAAGGGAACTTGCTGTTCCAACAGGACAATGCACGTCCGCATTTATCCCGTGCCACCCAACGTGCTCTAGAAGGTGTAAGTCAACTACCCTGGCCAGCAAGATCTCCGGATCTGTCCCCCATTGAGCATGTTTGGGACTGGATGAAGCGTCGTCTCATGCGGTCTGCACGTCCAGCACGAACGCTGGTCCAACTGAGGCGCCAGGTGGAAATGGCATGGCAAGCCGTTCCACATGACTACATCCAGCATCTCTACGATCGTCTCCATGGGAGAATAGCAGCCTGCATTGCTGCGAAAGGTCGATATACACTGTACTAGTGCCGACATTGTGCATGCTCTGTTACCTGTGTCTATGTGCCTGTGGTTCTGTCAGTGTGATCATGTGATGTATCTGACCCCAGGAATGTGTCAATAAAGTTTCCCCTTCCTGGGACAATGAATTCACGGTGTTCTTATTTCAATTTCCAGGAGTGTATTTAGAAAGACGGAACTCAGTATTTCGGCCCTCTCTCTGATATTTTCCATTTTGATGCGAGTATAGTCTGCGAGTGAATGAACAGATTATTTCGACCCAAGTCGATAACCTCTTAAGGCTTTTAGTCGAATCGTTTGACAAAATTTTTCCTCCAGGGTAAATGAACGATTCTCTTACCGCTATCCTTACACTTACTTTGGCATTTGTTTCCCCATACAGCCCATCTCAGAATTAGTTTTCCCCACTATATTACATTACTGGCCATTAAAATTGCTACACCAAGAAGAAATGCAGATGATAAACGGGTATTCATTGGACAAATATATTATACTACAACTGACATGTGATTACATTTTCACGTAATTTGGGTGCATAGATCCTGAGAAATCAGTACTCAAAACAACCACCTCTGGCCGTAATAACGGCCTTGGTACGCCTGGGCATTGAGTCAAACACAGCTTGGATGGCGTGTACAGGTACAGCTGCCCGTGCAGCTTCAACACGATACCACAGTTCATCAAGAGTAGTGACTGCCGTATTGTGACGAGCCAGTTGCTCGGCCACCATTGACCAGACGTTTTCAGTTGGTGAGAGATCTGGAGAATGTGCTGGCCAGGGCAGCAGTCGAACATTTTCTGTATCCAGAAAGGCTCGTACAGGACCTGCAACATGCGGTCGTGCATTATCCTGCTGAAATGTAGGGTTTCGCAGGGATCTAATGAAGGGTAGAGCCACGGGTCGTAACACATCTGAAATGTAACGTCCACTATTCAAAGTGCCGTCAATGCGAACAAGCGGTGACCGAGACGTGTAACCAATGGCACCCCATACCATCACGCCGGGTGATACGCCAGTATGGCGATGACGAATACATGCTTCCAATGTGCGTTCATCGCGATGTCGCCAAACACGGATGGGACCATGATGGATGAGTGTGATGTCCTTAGGTTAGTTAGGTTTAAGTAGTTCTAAGTTCTAGGGAACTGATGATCTCAGAAGTTAAGTCCCATAGTGCTCAGAGCCATTTGAACCATTTTTTGATCTCGACCAACGCAGGCAGCAATGTCGCGATACGATAAACCGCAATCGCGATAGGCTACAATCCGACCTTTATCAAACTCGGAAACGTGATGGTACGCATTTCTCCTCCTTACACGAGTCATCACAACAACGTTTCACTTGGCAACGCCGGTCAACTGCTGTTTGTGTATGAGCAATCGGTTGGAAACTTTCCTCATGTCAGCACGTTGTAGGTGTCGCCAAACTTGTGTGAATGCTCTGAAAAGCTAATCATTTGCATATCACAGCATCTTCTTCCTGTCGGTCAAATTTCGCGTCTGAAGCACGTCATCTTCGTGGTGTAGCAATTTTAATGGCCAGTAGTGTACAGTCATAACTTGGTGGCACGCTTCTACGCATTCAGCTAATGCAGACAGCATATTATCAGTTACCGGAATAAACACCTGACTTTCAAAACGTTGTCCAGGCGTTTGATTTTGACCAACTTCATATAGCGTGGTAGCACCGCTGAAATTGTCGTACTTTGTATTTCGCTTGCATCGTCTTGAAGTCTGTTGGTTATAGTCTTCCCAGACGGTCAAGTACTTTGGCTTTTGCTTCAGTAGCCGTAGATGTAGGCTGCATTGCTTGGACGTACCCACGTTAACTATATGTAAAGGGCGTATCCTGTGTTATGGTCTTGATCATGCGGTAGCAGGAAGCGATAGACACTTGCAAGCGTTCTAGGGTTTCGTCCCAAGTGATAGTTATTATTACTATATTCCGAAGTAAATGAATTACGATAACGATAACGTTTAATTATCAGATGAAATATCTGGAATCGTACATTGTTGTACAGGGTGAATATTAATAAAACTAACGAACTACAGGATTGAATTCGTGACTGGAAATGAAGGAAAAAAGGTTCATTGATCATGCGCCTGGCCGCCCGCAGTGGCCGAGTGGTTCTAGGCGCTACAGTCTGGAACCGCGCGACCGCTACGGTCAGAGGTTTGAATCCTGCCTCGGGCATGGATGTGTGTGATGTTATTTGGTTAGTTAGGTTTAAGTAGTTCTATGTTCTAGGGGACTGATGACCTCAGATGTTAAGTCCCATAGTGCTCAGAGCCATTTGAACCATTTTGAACCATCATGCGTCTGGAAATGGACAATGGGCGTGCAACGACAACAAATCGTCGCTGCCTGCCAGGGGCGGGCGGCAAGGGGGGAGAAGGGGAGATCTAGGGGCTATAGCCTCCCCCCCCCCCCCAAATGGAGTATCATATTACACTGGATAAAATGACTTCAGAAATCAGCGAATATATAACTTCAACAGATTCAATCTTTTATAATTATGTTGCAATATAGGCTGCAATGTATTTAACAAAAGAATAAGAGTGGCAAGTAGCTTACTATCTAAACCAATAAATTTCATTTAACTTAAAATGGGCGTGTTGTTATTTATTAATATACACTGGATGTACAGTAATGTACGAGTACCACTTACAATAATGAAGAAAGCTAAATATTCCGGGTATGCTTACCAACACTTAAATTGCCTCCCCAGACAAAAACTTCGAAATCGCCGGAGGACATCTGGGTCAAATGGTATTATTTTCCTGGGCTCACACATTCTGTGGACACGTTTTTACCCTGAACTCCAAAAGTTACCAAAAACTACTTTAAGCAGCACCAAACTTTACCAATTTATCGGTGGAGTACCCCAACTCTCCGCTCCTTTTGTTAAGCGATATTCCATTCCTAGAAACCCCCCCACCCCTCCCCTTGACCGACTTCTAGAACCGCCCCTGCTGCCTGCAGTACAGAGCTGCATCGCATCCAAGTCACAATAGATGTTCAAAGTGGCCTCGATATAGAAAGTAGAGTTTGTCATGCAGGATACACGTAGTTGTACTTCGGCTTACATCACTTTGGCGGGCCATCTGCCTGGAGCTTGCACTAGGATTCGTCTCAGTATCCTGTGTACGCACTGTCCGCCACCTCCCTGCACATTCGTCTGTCTAAAGGACCCGTGAACACACAAACACCCAAAAAGGGCTTGAAATCTTGTGTTATGTGATTGTTGTCTGTGACGGTACTTGTTTTGGTCATACACGGGCACCATCTCGGCTTGTCCCCGACATGAATACCTGACCATTCTGCTGCCTACAGTACGCTGCGTCGAACACACAGCCTGTCGTACAAAACGAACAGATAGCACGTGCTCAGAGCAACTTTCATTCGTCAGTGCCATGTACCGTGGCAACAATGCATTTCCGGGCACATGTTCATTGGATCTTTTTTCCCAGTTTTCAGTCAGGAATACGTACCGCCAGTTTGTCGGTTTTATTAATGTGTTGTTTGTAACTTGGTAGAGGATACAAACAAAACAAATAAGCTCACCCTGTTCTTCAGTGCTTCTTGTCTTTCGGTCCCAAATTTCGCAATACATTGATAAAATTATATTTCACTCTCTTAATGTCTTCTACCCTTGTTAAACAATAGTATTCTACGCTATTAGTCCATAGCGATCAGCAAGGAATAAAAGACATATATAAACACAGGAACAGCGAAACTGCAGTAGTCTAGCAACAAGAAAGCAAGCTTCAATCTAGGTGCCTCGTATCAGAAGTGCTGTAAGAAATGTACATCTACATCTATATGGATACTCTGCAAATCACACTTAAGTGCCTGGCAGAGGGTTCATCGAACCACCTTCACAATTCTCTATTATTACAATCTCGTATAGCGCGCGGAAAGAATGAACACCTATATCTTTCCGTACGAGCTCTGATTTCCCTTATTTTATCGTGGTGATCGTTCCTCCCTATGTAGGTCGGTGTCAACAAAATATTTTCGCATTCGGTGGAGAAAGTTGGTGATTTGAATTTCGTGAGAATCGAAAAACACCTTTCTTTTAGTGATTTCCAGCCCAAATCCTGTATCATTTCTGTGACACTCTCTCCCATATTTCGCGATAATACAAAACGTGCTGCCTTTCTTTGAACTTTTTCGATGTACTCCGTCAGTCCTATCTGGTAAGGATCCCACACCGCGCAGCAGTATTCTAAAAGAGGACGGACAAGCGTAGTGTAGGCAGTTTCCAGAGTCGGTCTGTTACATTTTCTGTCTTGTCAATAAAACGCAGCTTAGGTTAGCCTTCCCCGCAACAGTTTCTATGTGTTCTTTCCAATTTAAGATGTTCGTAACTGTAATACCTAGGTATTTAGTTGAATTTGCGGCTTTTAGATTAGATTGATTTATCGTGTAACCGAGGTTTAACGAGTTCCTTTTAGCACTCATGTGGATGACCTCACTCTATTCGTTATTTGGGGTCAACTGCCACTTTTCGCACCATTCAGATATTTTTTCTAAATCATTTTGCAGTTTGTTTTGATCTTCTGATGACTTTATTAGCCGATAAACGAAAGCGTCATCTGCAAACAACCGAAGACGGCTGCTCAGATTGTGTCACAAATCGTTTATATAGATAAGGAACAGCAAAGGGCCTATAGCACTACCTTGGGGAACGCCTGAAATCACTTCTGTTATACTCGATGATTTCCGTCAATTACTACGAACTGTGACCTCTCTGACAGGAAATCGCAGATCCAGTCACATAACTGAGGCGATATTCCATAAGCACGCAATTTCACTTCGAGCCGCTCGTGTGGTACAGTGTCGAAAGCCTGCCGGAAATCCAGAAATACGGAATCGATCTGATATCCCTTGTCAATAGCACTCAGCACTTCTTGTGAATAAAGAGCCAGTTGTGTTTCACAGGAACGATGTTTTCTAAACCGATGTTGACTGTGTGTCAATAGACCGTTTCCTGCGAGGTAATTCAGAATGTTCGAACACAATATATGTTCTAAAATCCTGCTGCATACCGACGTTAACGATATGGGTCTGTAGTTTAGTGGATCACTCCTACCACCTTTCTTGAATATTGGTGTCACCTGCGCAACTTTCCAGTATTTGGGTACGGATCTTTCGTCTAGCAAACGGCTATATATGATTTTTAAGTATGGAGCTAATGCATCAGCATACTTGGAAAGGAACCTAATTGGTATACAGTCTGCACCAGAAGACTTGCTTTTATTAAGTGATTAAATATACTGTAGAAAGAATGAACGACTGTAGTAATAGACATAAAAATAAATACGGGATCCATTAATTACTTTCTTATTAGTAATCAATAGAAGCCTATTCTAATCTATTGGTTTATTACGATTAGGGAATTCCCCTGTAAGCTTTGCTTTGTTGTGAAATTATGACACATGATGTACGGTGCGGCTAGCGCTCACTGTAACAGAAACGAGCAAAAATTGTTACTAATCGTAGATGTGGACACCATCGTCTTTCTACTGGACGGCAGGTAGAATAACATTCATATGTAACTCGACTTTTTTTTGTCACACCCAGACGGAGGGCTCCGTAAAGCGCGGGGCCCGTAGCATCCGCTAACACTTGCTTGTGAATAATCGGTAAGTGAGAACACGTGAGGCAACGATGTATGGTTCCCCGAATGTGACTGGCGCAAAAGATAAGATTAGATTATCATCGGTGTAACAAGGGGAACTTATTGACCTTGCGTTATTAGTAATGCCACACAAAGTCATCCTTTTGAATCTTGATGTTTCTCTCCATGTACTATGAGCATACGAGAAAAATTTTAGTTTCACTGCATTTCCTCTGAACCACTTCTTCGCTGTAGAGTTTTATTTCTCTTATTATCTAGGGAAGTATGTGTGGGATACTTGAGATAAAGAAGTGTGGTTACTAGTAGATGATAGGCGCAAACGATAAGATTAATTTATCATGGATATAACGGGGGGAACTTGTGCTGCTAGTAATACCACGAAACCAGGACAAACTCGTACTTTTGAGACTTTATGATTTTCTACATGTAGTATGAGAAAGCGATAGATATGTCAGTTTCACTGTATTTACTCCTAATCGCTTCTTCGGTATTTTCTTGTCTAGCAAAATACCCGAGGCAATGGAGTGTGGTTCCCCGAAGGTGATAAGCGCAATCACCAGGATTAGGGCATCGTGAATAAATATGGGAGAAATTACTGACACCTGGTACAGTGTTCGTCTTGCGCTGCTGAGACTACGCCTATCGTCTCATCAGCAACAGTTGTACGATCTCCCAGGACCAGGTTCAGTATGGGGTGCGTATGGTGTACTAAGCTGAAGCGATAAAATGTAAGCCTATTTATTATCTGCACTTTTTTAGGGTTTCGTACCTCACTTGGTAAAAACGGAACCTTTACAGCAATAATCGTTAAACTCCGGCCCGATTCGAGAATTGGTGCGGATCGCGGTTTTCAGTCCTATTCTACAGGCTGTTTCACAATTCATGTTACACTGCTGTAGATATTCTAGAGGGGACTTAGTCGATGAAGTTTTACATAAGAACTCACGTCGGGAAATGTCATCCAACGATGCTACAGAGCCGGCCGCTGTGGCCGAGCCGTTCTAGGCGCTACAGTCTGAAACCGCGCGACCGCTACGGTTGCAGGTTCGAATCCTGCCTCGGGCATGGATGAGTGTGATGTCCTTAGGTTAGTTAGGTTTAAGTAGTTCCAAGTCCTAGGGGACTGATGACCTCAGATGTTAAGTCCCACAGTGCTCAGAGCCATTTGAACCATTTGATGCTACAGAGCGTCAAAGTTAAAGGCGCCGGCGCCTGTAAATGTATGTATTCGAGGTCTGCTGAAAAATGCTAGTGACGTGCAGGAGCGAAATGCGTGCATACCTATGCACGCCTGTGTTTAATGTGCAATTACTGAAAGTTTCATTGTTGTACGTCTGTTGGTTGTAGTTCAGTGATGTATAGAGTAGTATGTTGTGTGGCACAGTTTGCGAATTTCGAGATGGCGGAGTTATAGGAACAATGCGTCTGCATTAAATTTAGAGTGAAACTCGAGAAAACGTTTACAGAAACACATTAAACGATGCAGGAAGCTTACGGTAATGAGTGCTTAAGTCATACTCGGTGTTACGAATGGTTCACACAGTTTAAAAATGGCCGGATGACCCTCGTTCAGGACGCCCTTCGACGGCTACCGACGAGATCACGTCAGGACGTCAACAAAACTGTTCGTGCCAATCGAAGCCCGACTGTCCGAGAGGTTGCAGAACAATGAAATATTTCAGCTGTATCATGTCATGAAATCATGACACAGCATCTTGGAATGCATCGTGTTGCCGCCAAGTTCGTCCCACGGCTCATAAACAAGACCAGAAAGACCTTCGCCTAGCAATCTGTCAAGAGCTTTTGCATCGCGCAAATGAGAACGAGATGTTCCTTAAGGGGACCACACCCTGCTTATCTAACCCATGTTAATTTATGCAAGTATTTGACCCACTTCTGAAAAAAAAAACTATTTGATGCAGGACCTTAATATTTTTGGGGTTGAAAAACCCCATTAAGGAACAGTCACGGAGTTCGACAGCATCCACTATGGATAAAATTCACTTAATATTTTTACTGTATGTTACACGATGTTAATAGGGTCAACTGTACTAAAATCTACTTTATCCATTTTATAGTTTTTAAGAAATACTTTTTTAAATTTATTAACAAAAAATATTAAGTTTTTTTCTACAGAAAATATTTTTTGTGAACTTCCTAATGGGGGAATATTAATGAATGTAGTACCAGAGGTGGCTTTTTATGTTATACAGAGTCTCTGTAAATTTCATTCATTTATCTATGATTGTTTCTGATGTACTGGGGCATATGTACTGAAAATTTTAGTTTGCGGGAAATTGCCTTTTAGGAAAAAACTTCTGAAATTTGTTACTTACAGTTAATTAAAACTGTCCTGCTGCATATGATGGCCCTTCTTTGGCCTCCAGCAGGTCTTTTTCACCTTCCTGGATGTTTGTCTTAATTTCTTGGCCATATTAGATGCAGACCTGTCTGCATCGGCTGTCTTCATTTTATCGCAGTGTTGCAGCCCAGTGATCATATTTTCACCAGGATTAATTCTCAGCTTTTTCAGTACCCAACACTTTCCAGTATTACCACAACTGAGTGTAATAACAGCATCATGAACTCTTAGTTTCATTGTATGCATGCCTACAAATACAGTTTTAGGAAGGCGGTTCCAAATTATGCTGTTGAAACATTCGTTCTGGCTCTGTGTCTGCCCATGCAGACATTTTCTTAGAAGGTCAGGATGAGCCAAGTCTCTGAAAATAGGTTTAATTGCTGTAATAACAGCAGAAGGAAGAGAATGCTGGTGAGAATAAGATTCTCCAGTTCCCTGAGCCCTATTGTATTTGCACCACGAATTTTCTCCTAATGGACACAGTCCATGACATGGGTTATCATCAGTAGAGGACTTATGGAAGAATATGGCCCAAACATCTCTCTTCATTGCCTCCAGATTTTCTTTATTTCTCCTAATTGCTTGCCCATAGTATACCTGCAAGTTTTCTATTTCAGTTTTAGTTAACCGACCCTGTCCTGTCAACAATTTTCCATCTTCTGATTTTTTTCCTCTCATATCGACAGATAGTTTTCTCAGCCTCCCAAACGTTTTTGAACATGGCCTACACATTCTATTTTGCTAATAATGGCATCTCCATATGGCTTAGAGTTGACAGTGGGTGACAGAAAAGTGGGCCTGGCACATAAACACACATGGTAGGAAAATGCTTTTTAATTGTTCGAAAAAATTTTTTTCAGCGAAATACTTTTCAGATTACTTAAATAAAACCTTAATCTATCGAAATACGATGAAAACTGAAAATCGATTTTTTTCGACCTGAACTATGGTGTGGTCCCATTACGAGATTCATAACTGGTGATGAGGGGTGGATCTAAGGTTGTGATGTCTTCACAATGGGTCAGGAAAGGTTCTCCTAGACTAGAAAGAACTCATCAGGTCAGGTCAACTGTCAAATCCATGCTGATAGTTTTCTTTGACTTTGAGGGACTAGTTCATCAGGAATTCGTGTCACAGGGATAAGCTGTCCACCGGCCGTTGTGGCCGAGCGGTTCTAGGCACTTCAGTCCGGAACCGCACGACCGCTACGGTCGCAGGTTCGAATCCTGCCTCGGGCATGGATGTGTGTGATGTCCTTAGGTTAGTTAGGTTTAAGTAGTTCTAAGTTCTAGGGGACTGATGACCTCAGATGTTAAGTCCCATAGTGCTTAGAGCCATTTGAACCATGTGATAAACTGTTAATCGATGATACATTCGGGACGTGTTGTGACGCATGCCAGAAAATGTGAGAAGGAAACGGCCTGAAATGTGGCGAGGCAATTATGGCTCTTGCACCACATTAAGTACCCGCACTGTCATCCCTGTTGATGTGTGACTATTGCACAAAAAGCAAAATCACTGAGCTGCCTCAGCCTCCGTATTCTCCAGACCTGGCCCTGCGTACTTTTTTTTATTTCCAAAGTTGGAAAACCCGCTGAAAGGACGAAAATTTGCAACGATAGTCGAGATAAAGGAAAATTCACAGAGGACGCTTCATCCGATCCAGCAAGAGGCGTGCCAAGACTGCTTCCGAAAGTGGGAACGGCATTGGGAATGGTGTATCAATTGTGGAGGAGAGTATCTGGAAGGAAATCATGCACAACAACTATAAGGTAAACGTAGAAACATTTTATGGACAAATTTTCGGAATTTTTTGAACAGATCTCGTATACACAGTCATTCCGTGATGTTGCAAACTTTCTGGGATGATAGAGAAGGATAATTGTATCAATGTGAGGTAAGGATCCCTGTACTGGAAATGAACGAGTTGAACGAAACTTATGAGCAAAAAGCATTCTGATACCTCTGACGGTGGAATACATGTACTGGCAGTGTTGTTGCTCAGATTGTAGGGTACGCAACTTTCAGAGGTGACAGTATGGACCAAAACAAGGAAAAATGTCTAGTGAGTAAGGACTCTAAAATGCTTAAGAGCTATGAGCACTTGTTCCATAGAGAAGATGTGTTTCATAGTAGTGAAGATGAACAATTGTTGGTAGCTCTTCAGGTATGCATTTTAGAGCCCATGCTTATTAGACGTCTTTTCCTTGTCTTTGTCCATACTATCAGTCTGAACGTTGTCTACTCTATAATCTTAGTATCACTGTCAGAGGTATCAGAACAGTTTTCGCTTATAGTTTTCCACTCGTTCCTTTTCAGTAGAGAGACCCTTACCTCAAATTGATAAATTTGTCATTTTCTATCCTCCTACAAACTCTGTAACATCATTACGGAATCACACTGTATGTACATACACTACGTGACCTGGACACCTGCTTGAAAATGACTTAAAGTTCTGTAAGTAGGCTGTTTAGGTTTTTATGTTGGTAACGTCACGTAGCGCTCTGTATGAAAATCACTGACTGTGCTGTGTGCAGTCTGTGGCTGGTTTTCATTGTTGGAATTTGCTATTGTAGTGTTGGGCAGTTGGATGTGAACAACGCGTAGCGTTGCGCAGTTGGAGGTGAGCCGCCAGCAGTGGTGGATGAGGCGAGTGAGATGGCGGAGTTTTGATGATCTGGACGTTTGTCCGCCAGAAAGAGTAAATTTGTAAGACTGGATGTCATGAACTGATATATATAGTATGACTTTTGAACACTATTAAGGTAAATACATTGTTTGTTCACTATCAAAATCTTTCATTTGCTAACTATGCCTATCAGTAGTTAGTGCCTTCAGTAGTTAAAATCTTTTATTTAGCTGGCAGTATTGACGCTCGCTGTATTGCAGTAATTCGAGTAACGAAGATTTTTGTGAGGTAAGTGATTCGTGAAAGGTATAGGTTATTGTTAGTAAGAGCCATTCTTTGTAGGGACTTTTGAAACTCAGATTGCGTTGCGCTAAAAATATTGTTTTTCAGTTTAGTGTTGATCAGAATAAGTAAAGATAGAAATGTCTGAGTACGTTCAGTTTTGCTCAGCTGTTTCAAAATCAAATAATGTAAGAGGTTTATCAGCACAGTAATTCATAAATTTTTCTAAGGGGACGTTTCAGTTCGTGGCGCCCTCCATCGGTAATGTTGGAATTCAATACGGTGTTGAACCACCCTTAGCCTTGATGACAGCTTTCACTCTCGCAGACATGCGTTCAATCAGGTGCTGGAAGGATTCTTGGAGAATTGAGGCCCATTCTTCACGAAGTGCTGCACTGAAGAGAGGTATCGATGTCGGTCGGTGAGGCCTGCCACGAAGTCGGTATTCCAAAACATCCCTAAGGTGTTCTATAGGATCCATGGCAGGACTCTGTGCAGGCCAGTCCATTACGCGAATGTTATAGTTGTGTAACCACTCCGCCACAGGCCGTGCATTACGAACAGGTGCTCGATCATGTTGAAAGTTGCAATCGCCACAGTTCGTGCATTACGAACAGGTGTTCGATCATGTTGAAAGTTGCAATCGCCACAGGTCGTGCATTACGAACAGGTGCTCTATCATGTTGAAAGTTGCAATCGCCACAGGTCGTGCATTACGAACAGGTGCTCGATCATGTTGAAAGTTGCAATCGCCACAGGTCGTGCATTACGAACAGGTGCTCGATCATGTTGAAAGTTGCAACACGACCACACCATAACACCACCACCTCCAAATTTTACTGTTGGCAGTACACACGCTTTGCAGATGACTTTCACCGGGCATCCGCCATACCCACACACTGCCATCGCATCGCCACATTGTGTACCGTGATTCGTCACTCCACCCAACGTTTTTCCACTGTTCAGTCGCCCATTGTTTACGCTCCTTACGCCAAACGAGGCATCTTTAGCATTTACCAATGTGATGTGTGCTTACGAGCAGCCACTCGACCAGGAAATCTAAGTTTTCTCACATTCCACCTAACTGTCTTTGTACTTTTAGTGGATCCTAATGCAGTTTGGATTTCCTATGTGTGGTTTGGATAGATGTCCGCCTATTACACATTACGACCCTCTCCAATGGGAATCTCTATCAGTCAACAGACCACGTTGGCCTGTACGCTTTTGTGCAGTACGTGTCCCTTCACGTTTCCACTTCACTGTCACATCGGAAGCAGTGGTCCTAGGGATGTTTAGGAGTGTGGAAATTTCAAGTACGGACGTATGACACAAATGACACCCAATCTGTGGTTCTGGGCGCTACAGTCTTGAATTGCGCGACCGCTACCGTCGCAGGTTCGAATCCTGCCTCAGGCATGGATGTGTGTGGTGTCCTTAGGTTAGTTAGGTTTAAGTAGTTCTAAGTTCTAGGGGACATTACCTCAGACGTTAAGTCTCATAGTGCTCAGAGGCATTTGAACCTTTTTTTTTTTTTGACACCCAATCACCTGACCACGTTCGAAGTCCGAGCATTCCGCGGAGGGCCCATCCTGCTTTCTCGCGATGTCTACTGGCAACTGAGGTCGCTGATGTGGAGTACCTGGCAGTAGATGGCAGCACAATGCACCTAATATGAAAAACGTATATTTTTGAGTGTGTCCAGATACAACGGCCGTCAACATCCATTATTTGGAATAGAGTTAAAGATACCACTCTCAGTTACAGAAAGCAGAGTATAATCACAGTTCAGTACCCCGCAGCTCTCTGCATACCTCACATTCCTGCACACAACAGCCACAGTAAGTAACGGCCTCCACACTGTTTCACTGCAGCTCCAAATTGTTTTCTGCCGCATGAACTTTTACCTGCGGAAGTCAGCCCAAGTTGCGTGAATGTCTGTGGCAAAACCTCCTCTTTTCACAAAGCTACATGGAATGTCTTACGTGGACAGTATGCTCAATGAGTCCTGCTAGAGTTGTACACACCACCTATATGCAGCCTGTGCGTACCATGAATTCACAGTAGAAGTCTCGGTTCACACTTCCCTTTTGACTATAGAACCAGCGGCAGTCGTGAAACATGCGGGTAACTCGCACCTGGCGCACACGCGGCTCTGGCCACAGCTGTAAGATACGCACCGCTGCCGCCATTTACGCTTGTGTTGGGAGATGCAGGCAGCCAACTCCATCCCGCATTCAGCTGCATCGGCAGCCGTCCTGCCATTGCCCGCTATTTAACTTGCACTACATTACGGTTCTCCTGTCAAAGTCCTCCTACTTGCTCCGTTTGTCTCCCAACAGACACGAATTAATACCCTGATAACGGTACTGAGAACTTTTTCTTAGTGATAACAGAAGTAATATCCGGCATTCCCCAAGGAAGTGTTATAGGTCCTCTACTGTTCCCTGATCTACCGGGTGATCAAAAAGTCAATATAAATCTGAAAACTGAATAAATCACTGAATAATGTAGATAAAGAGATACAAATTGACACATATGCTTGGAATGACATGGGGTTTTATTAGAACCAAAAAAATACAAACGTTCAAAAAATGTCCGACAGATGGCGCTTCATCTGATCACAATAGCAATAATTAGCATAACAAAGTAAGACAAAGCAAAGATGATGTTCTTTACAGGAAGTGCTTAATATGTCCACCATCATTCCTCAACAATAGCTGTTGTTGAGGAATAATGTTGTGAACAGCACTGTAAAGCATGTCCGGAGTTATGGTGAGGCATTGGCGTCGGATGTTGTCTTTCAGCATTCCTAGAGATGTCGGTCGATCACGATACACTTGCGAATTCAGGTAACCCCAAAGCCAATAATCGCACGGAATGAGGTCTGGGGACCTGGGAGGCCAAGCATGACGAAATAGGCGGCTGAGCACATGATCATCACCAAACGACGCGCGCAAGAGATCTTTCACGCGTCTAGCAATACTTTGCTTTTTTTTGTCCTAATAGAACCCCAAACCATGTGTGTCAATTTTTACCTCTCTATCTACATTATTCCGTGGTTTTCAAATTTATTGACGACGTAGGAGACAATCTGAGTAGCTCTCTTAGATTGTTTGCAGATGATGCTGTCATTTACCGTCTTGTAAAGTCATCAGATGATCAAAACGACTTGCAAAATGATGTAGATAAGATATCTGTATGGTGCGAAAACTGGCAATTGGCCCTAAATAAGGAAAAAAAAAATGGTTCAAATGGCTCTGAGCACTATGGGCCTTAACTACTGAGGTCATCCGTCCCCTACAACTTAGAACTACTTAAACCTAACTAACCTAAGGACATCACACACATCCATGCCCGAGGCAGGATTCGAACCTCCGGCCATACCGGTCGCGCGATTCCAGACTGTAGCGCCTAGAAGCGCTCGGTCATTCCGGCCGGCTGAATAAGGAACAGTGTTAAGTTATTCACATGAGTACTAAAAGAAATCAGCTAAATTTCGATTACGCGGTAAGTCACACAAATCTGAAGGCTGTAAATTCAACTAAACACTTAGGGATTACAAATACAAATAACCTACAGTGGACCGATCACGTAGATAATATTGTGGGTAGAGCAAACCAAAGACTGCGATTCATTGGCAGAACACTTACATGGTGCAACAGGTCTACTAAAGAGACTGCTTACACCACGCTTGTCCGCCCTATTCTGGAGAATTGCTGTGCGATGTGGGATCCGCATCAAGTGGGACTGGAGGTGAATTAGCGCCAGATTGATTCATCAACAAAAGATGCAAGAAAGAAACGAAGGTAAACATTTGGCGACTGTGAGATTGAAGAGAACATACATAATGGGTCAGGTCAATTCTAGTGCATAAAAGAGTCAGAACTGTCCATGTGTGTATAAAAGTTTGTATTTGAAAGAATTTTGAAGCTTCATATCTGCGAACTACGGTTTCTGCTATAAATGACCCATTATGTCATAAAGCACTGAAGGTAGTAATATGAAATTTTCACAGGATGCCAAAACATACAGAACTATAATAATAATAACAGCCTATCTTTTTTAGTTTTATGTTCATTTATTTACAAAATCCTGCCAGAAAAATTAATACTTTGGGAAAAATGTCGTAATATTTTTCTTGCAATAACTATATGTTAGTATATCTACAAAAGTACATTCATTAACTATGAAGAATTGAAAGTTGCTGTCTTAAAAACTATCACAAAGTTAGATAATTTAACATTGCAGCATAGGACATACGATATCCCATTAATATTTTGTTCCATTAATAATAGTGATTTGGTAAATCAATACTACTATATGGTGGCAAGAAGTTGTTTAACGTTATTTTTGGTATTAACATTAAACAACTTCTTGCCATCATACAGTAGTACTGATTTACCAAATCACTATTATTAATGGAACAAAATATTAATGGGATATATATATCGCAGGACACTGAAACATTGTAGGTATGTTCATTAACTGCTGTGCTCATGCTGGAAAAAATATTAATTCCCCTTTCTGCCACCACCTGAAAATACGGCGCTGTAAGCAATCATATTGTGAAATTTTTCCTGCTTTGATGTCAGTGTGCTGTTTGTCACTTGGGGTAGCATGTTGACTTCTTTTGTGGATTGACTGTTGATGTAAAGGGTTAAGAAGGTAGAAGTTTTCCACACGAAACACAGTGGCTGTTGAGAGGAAAGACCATGCACTGCTGGTAAAGTTGTTTTGTCAGAACGGCAGCAATTAGCAGTGCTGCACTGCGAGAATATCGCCGACAGAAACAGCTGCAAAGAGGTCCCGTGTGAACAAATGAACTAAAGAATATGATCAAGAAATCTGAAGGAACAGATGAATTAGGGGGCTGCAACAGGGCGAGGGAGACGGCCCATTCCCAAGGCAGTTGTTGACTGAATAGCAGTAGCTACAGTTGGTTGCGCAGCACATCCTTCAGACTCTGCGATCAGTGCTTGTGCTGTGACACAGGAACACGGGAATTATCTCTGCCCCATGGTCAACGGTTCAAAACATTTCGTGGCGCATTTAACTCTGGTATCCATGCAACATTCAGAATTTCCTCTAACGGGGGTAGGACGTCTATAAGTTATATAACTTATGAAAAAATGAATGAACTGTTACATTTTAAACTTCATTTTTAGAAAAACTAAAGTTTTATAGTTAATTATGTCCATTTTTTCACAGTTTTTAATAGATTTGGAAAATTCTGGAGCTTCATACACCTGTAACTACTGTTTGTATGCTATGAAAAATTCATCGAAGAATCTCTCTTACTTATGAAGAAAAGTGTACCTATAGCAACAAATGCAGCCAGTAATCAGTGAAAAAATGATGAAATTTCACATGTAAAAAAAGATATTTTGCTACGTTTTTGAACTTCCACTGCCATAAGTGTGAGTCCTCAATCCTTCCTGGTCATGGTGACAAAGTTTTATGAACTTATTTGTAAAAGTACAGACAGTAGAAATTAAAATGTCCTGTGGTGACGCTCCTGCTCCAAGTCGGCCCGTTTGGCGTCCTACCGCCCTTAAATGAGCCCCAAGATAGGCTACAATGCTGTGACTTTGCCCCTTGTGTTCTAGCACGCATAGAAATGGATGACATGTGGCTGGGGAACATTCAGTGGAAGGAAGAGACACGTTTTATTCTTCATAGTCCTGTGAATGAATATAACTATGGCTTGTGGGGTTCTGCTTCACTATATTTTGCACAGGAACATCCACTGCACCTAGCTTATGTGACTGTGTGGTGTGATTTCACAGGCACCTTCATTCTAAGTCTGTTTTTCTTCGGGGAGATGACACCTCGTGGGCCTGTTACATGTGCGTGTTATAGGAACGTCCTTGTGCAACACATGACCCCAGCTTTGCAAGAAAGCAGTTGTGTCCACACCACTATTTTGCATGCAAGGTGGGGCGACAGCACATGTCACTTGCCATGCAGAAGATTTTCTTTGAGGAACTTTCTGTAACGTCCACATGACATCTAGCCAATTTCAAGACGTGTGGCCTTCCAGATGTCCCGACGGCTTCCGTTTGCGTGGATATACGAAAGACCATGTCCATCAGGGATGTATTCTGACTCTTCCTGATCACATGGATAGGGTATGGCGATATGTTGGTCTGAATACACTGGATGTGTTGTGAGCAACTACCGACAATTCGGTGTTACGGATGCAAAATGTTGCTGAGTCAGGAGACCATAATGAACACATGCTGTAACTTGTGACCATATCCTAATAAACGTGCCAGAACAACCCTTATGACGTCTTTCATCGTATCTCCCCTTTTCCTGCAGCCACACCAAATTCTGGCTGCTTACAGATCCATATTTTCACCTGGTGGCAGATTTGTTTCAGTATACCCTGCGAGTGCACCGATTAATGAACACACCCATGATGTGTCAGCGTCCTGCGATGTATACAGCCCAGACTGTATCACTCTCAATACTGCCAGTTCATTTATAGCCAGCTATTATAGAGTGGAAACACTGTTAGCAAAAATCTCGAATACTTCTTCACAAATTTACTTCTAAGTTTTACAGGATACTATAACACAACATTCAGATGGACATATGCTACATATTTTTTAAACAGTGTACAGGTTTTCAGTTAAAAGCCACTGAATGGGAGAAAATACTGTGCTGTGAAAATGAGTTGTTTAATTGTCTTCCTTGCAGTCGGTTTCGCTACGATAGCAGGGCATTTAAATCATTAGACAAATTAAGCTTATCCGTCACGGATGTTTAAAAACCTGTGACTGTTTATTCAACACAAATAAAAGAAAATGTAACCAGCCACTTTTTTGAAATAATTATTTATTCCATAAACCAGTTTTCGAACCTTTTGAGGCTCATCTTCAGATGATGCACAGGAGGTTACATGACTTTTTCGAGGCGCAATGCTGGCTGATGGTCCCCTGTACTGTCACAAGCCAGCACCCAGCATTATGCTTTCCAGGTTTCTGTATTTACAGAAATTATTTCTCCCACATAAATTCTTTCTCTTTATAAATAATTTTAAACAGAAATTTTATACACAAGAATGTTCTGTTTTTTCTTCCCTGCGGTCTGTTTTAACAGAACACAAGAAAGTTAGTTGGCTTATGTCTAGAATACTACAACGGAACATCAATAGTCCGAATCTATACAGGGTGGCCCATTGATCGTCACCGGGCCAAATATCTCACGAAATAAGCGTCAAACGAAAAAACTAGAAAGAACGAAACTTGGCTAGCTTGAAGGGGGAAACCAGATGGCGCTATGGTTGGCCCGCTAGATGGCGCTGCCATAGGTCAAACGGATATCAACTGCGTTTTTTAAAATAGGAACCCCCATTTTTCATTATATATTCGTGTAGTACCTAAAGAATTATGAATGTTTTAGTTGGACCACTTTTTTCACTTTGTGATAGATGCCGCTGTAATAGTCACAAATATATGGCTCACAATCTTAGACGAACAGTTGGTAACAGGTAGGTTTTTTAAATTAAAATACAGAATGAAGGTACGTTTGAACATTTTATTTCGGTTGTTCCAATGTGATACATGTACCTTTGTGAACTTATCATTTCTGGGAACGCATGGTGTTACAGCGTGATTACCTGTAAATACCACATTAATGCAATAAATTCTCAAAATGAAGTCCGTCAACCTCAATGCATTTGGCAATACGTGTAACGACATTCCTCTCAACAGCGAGTACTTCGCCTTCCGTAATGTTCGCAGATTCATTGACAATGCGCTGACGATATTGCCAGGCGTTGTCGGTGGATTACGATAGCAAGTATCATTCAACTTTCCCACAGAAAGAAATCCGGGGACGTCAGATCCGGTGAACGGGCGGGCCATGGTATGGTGCTTCGACGGCCAATCCACCTGCAATGAAATGTCATGCAGTGAAACATCTTGTAGTAGCATTGGTAGAACATTACGTAGGAAATCAGCATACATTGCACCATTTAGATTGCCATCGATAAAATGGGGGCCAATTATCCTTCCTCCCATAATTCCGCACCATACATTAACACGCCAAGGTCGCTGATGTTCCACTTGTCGCAGCCATCGTCGATTTTCCGTTGCCCCATAGTGCATATTATGCCGGTTTAATTTACCGCTGTTGGTGAATGACGCTTCGTCGCTAAATAGAACCCGTGCAAAAAATCTGTCATCGTCCCGTAATTCCTCTTGTGCCCAGTGGCAGAACTGTACACGACGTTCAAAGTCGTCACCATGCAATTCCTGGTGCATAGAAATATGGTACGGGTGCAGTCGATGTTGATGTAGCATTCTCAACATCAACGTTTTTGAGATTCCCGATTCTCGCGCAATTTGTCTGCTACTGATGCGCGGATTAGTCGCGACAGCAGCTAAAACACCTACTTGGGGATCACCATTCGTTGCAGGTCGTGGTTGACGTTTCACATGTGGCTGAACACTTCCTGCCGGCCGTGATGGCCAAGCGGTTCTAGGCGCTTCACTCCGGAACCGCGCGACTGCTACGGTTGCAGGTTCGAATCCTGCTTGGGGCATGGACGTGTGTGATGTCTGTAGGTTAGTTAGGTTTATGTAGCTCTAAGTTCTAGGGGACTGATGAGCTCAGAAGTTAAGTCCCATTTTGCTCAGAGCCATTTGAACAATTTTTTTTGAACACTTCCTGTTTCTCTAAATAACGTAACTATCCGGCGAACGGTCAGGACACTTGGATGATTTCGTCCAGGATACCAAGCAGCATACATAGCACACGCCCGTTGGGCATTTTGATCACAATAGCCATACATTAATACGATATCGACCTTTTCCGCAATTGGTAAACTGTGCATTTTAACACAGGTAATACATCACGAAGTAAATACCGTCCGCACTGGCGGAATGTTACGTGATACCACGCACTTATACGTTTGTGACTATTACAGCGCCATCTATCACAAAGCGAAAACAATGGTCCAACTAAAACATTCATATTTCTTTACGTACTACACGAATATGTAATACAAAAAATGGGGGTTGCGCAGTTGATATCCGTTTGACCTATGGCAGCGCCATCTAGCGGACCAACCATAGCGCCATCTGTTTTCCCCCTTCAAGCTAGACAAGTTTCGTTCTTTGTAGTTTTTTCGTTTGACGCTTATTTCGTGAGATATTTGGCCAGGTCACTATCAATGGACCACCCTGTATATACTGTTAAGCCAAAACATTATGACGAAGTGCTTAATAGCTTGTTTATCCGCCTTGCGAACGAAATACATAACTGATTCTCCGTATCAGGGATCCTAAGTTTGTTGGTAGGTTTTTGGAGGTATGTGGCATTAGATTTCTATGCACAGTTGACGTAATTCGCGTAAATAACGGGCCACCGACTTGCGTAAGCGGTGATGCCGCCCGATAGCGACCCAGATGTGTTCCATAGCATTCACAACAGACGAATTAGGTAGCCGAAACATCAACGCGAGTTCACTAGCGTGCCCCTCGAACCACTGCAGCACGGTTCTGTCTACGACCACGATTGTGTTGCTGAAAGATCACATCGCTGCCGGGGAAGATATCTTCGTTTACTGCCACAGGTCCCGTGCAAGCGCACTAGACTGTCTCCCATAGCATAGTACACTACTGGCCATTAAAATTGCTACTCCACGAAGATGACGTGCTACAGATGCGAAATTTAACCGACAGGAAGAAGATGCTGTGATATGCGAATGATTAGCTTTTCAGAGTATTCACACAAGGCTGGCGCCGGTGGCGACACCTACAACGTGCTGACATGTGGAAAGTTTCCAACCGACTTCTCATACACAAACAGCAGTTGACCGGCGTTGCCTCGTGAAACGTTGTTGTGGTGCCTCGTGTAAGGAGGAGAAGTGCGTATCGTTTCCGACTTTAAGGTCGGATTGTAGCCTATCGCGTTTGCGGTTTATCGAATCGCGACATTGCTGACTGTTAGTAGAATATGGAATCGGTGGGTTCAGGAGGGTAATACGCAACGCCGTGCTGGATCCCAACGGCCTGGTATCACTAGCAGTCGAGATGACAGGCATCTTATCCGCATGGCTGAAACGGATCGTGCAGCCACGTCTCGATCCCTGAGTCAATAGATGGGGGCGTTGGCAAGACAACAACCATCTGCACGAACAGTTCGACGACGTTTGCAGCAGCATGGACTATCAGCTCGGAGACCACGGCTGCGGTTACCCTCGACGTTGCATCACAGACAGGAGCGCCTGCGATGGTGTGCTCAACGACGAACCTGGGTGCACGAATGTCAAAACGTCATATTTTCGGATGAATCGAGGTTCTGTTTACAGCATCATGATGGTCGCATCCGTGTTTGGCGACATCGCGGTGAACGCACATTGGAAGCGTGTATTCGTCATCGCCATACTGGCGTATCATCCGGCGTGATGGTATGGGGTGCCATTGGTTACACATCTCGGTCACCTCTTGTTCGCACTGACGGCACTTTGAACAGTGGACGTTACATTTCAGATGTGTTACGACTCGTGGCTCTACCCTTCATTCGATCCCTATATTTCAGTAAGATAATGCACGACCGCATGTTGCAGGTCCTGTACGGGCCTTGCTGGATACAGAAAATGTTCGACTGCTGCCCTGGCCAGCACATTCTCCAGATCTCTCACCAATTGAAAACGTCTGGTCAATGGTGGCCGAGCAGCTGGCTCGTCACAATATGCCAAATGGTTCAACTGGCTCTCAGTACTATAGGTCTTCTGAGGTCATCAGTCCCCTAGAACTTAGAACTACTTAAACCTAACTAACCTAAGGACATCACACACATTCATGCCCGAGGCAGAATTCGAACATGCGACCGTAGCGGTCGCGCGGTTCCAGACTGTAGTGCCTAGAACCGCTCGGCTACTCTGGCCGGCTCACAATACGCCAGTCACTACTCTTGATGAACTGTGGTATCGTGTTGAAGCTGCATGGGCAGCTGTACCTGTGCACGCCATCCAAGCTCTGTTTGACTCAATGCCCAGGCGAACCAAGGCCGTTATTATGGCCATAGGTGGTTGTTCTGGGTACTGATTTCTCATGATCTATGCATCCAAATTGCGTGAGAAAGTAATCACATGTCAGTTCTAGTATAACATATTTGTCCAATGAATACCCGTTTATCATCTGCATTTCTTCTTGGTGTAGCAATTTTAATGGCCAGTAGTGTACTGGTGCCGCCAGCCTACGCCCCTTCCGCGCTGCACGTTTCGAGCCGCCGTTCAGCTCGATGACGGCATTTGTGGAGACGACACTCGACCTAGTGTAGAAAAAATGTGAATTCACCGGAAGAGTCGACAGTCTTCCATTGATCGGCGGTCGAATCCCAATGGTCCCATGCCCACTGCAATCGTAACTGACGATGTCGTTGGGTCAACATTTGAACACAAATGGGCGGACTGCTGTGGAGTTCAACGTTCAACAGTGTACGTCGAACGGTATGCTCCGAAACAATTGTGCTTGCACCAGCATTGTGCTCTTTCTTCAGAGATGCTACCTGGGGAGGTTCTAGAAGTCGGTCAAGGGGGGGGGGGAGGCTAATGGCGTGAGGTGGGCGGGGCAGAGGGTTTGGGGGAATGGAACATCCCTTAACAAAAGGAGAGGAGAGTTGGGGTACTCCATCGATAAATTGGTAAAATTTGGTGTTGCTTAAAATAGTTTTTGGTAACTGTTTTGGAGTTCAAGGTAAAATGTGTCTACAGAATGTGTGTGTCCCGGAAAATAATACCATTTGACCCAGATGTCCGGCGAATTCGAAGTTTTTGTCTGGGGTCAGCAATGTAATTGTTGGTAAGCATACCCAGAATATTTAGCTTTCTTGATTATTGTAAGTGGTACTCGTACATTACTGTACATCCAGTGTATATTAATAAATAATAAGACGCCCATTTTAAGTTAAATGATATTTATTGGTTTAGATAGTAAGCTATTTGCCACTCTTATTCTTTTGTTAAAATGTGTTTGAAATACATTGCAACCTATATTTCTACATAATTATAATAGATTGAATGTGTTGAACTTATATATTCGCTGATTTCTGAAGTCATTTTATCCAGTGTAATATGATACTCCATTGGGAGGGGGGGGGGGGGCTTCACACTATTACAGCAGCTTGAACAGCCCCTTGCTGACATGCAGGGTTCATGGATTCATGAGGTTGTCTCCATAGAAGTACACGTCCATTCGCTTGATACAAATGAGACTCATCCGATTAGCCAACATCTATCCAGTCATCAACACTCCAATGTCAGTGCTGACGAGCCCAGGTGAGGCATAAAGCTTTGTGTTGCGCAGTCATCAAGGGTACATCATCGTTCAACTCCAAAAGCTCATATCGATGATGTTGCGTTAAATGGTTCTCACCCTTACACTTTTTGATGGTCCAGCGCTAAAATCTGCAGCTCCTGCCTCGGGCATGGATGTGTGTGATGTCCTTAGGTTTAAGTAGTTCTAAGACTAGGGAACTGATGACCTCAGATGTTAAGTCCCATAGTGCTTCGAGCCATTTGAACCATTATTTGAAACCTGCATCAATTTGTGGAAGGGTTGCACTTCTGTCATGTTGAACGATTCTCTTCAGTCGTTGTTGGTCCCGTTCTTGCAAGATCCTCTTTCCGGCCGCAGAGATATCGGATTGGTTTGATGTTTTACCAGATTCCTGATATTCACAGTGCACTCGTGAAACTGTCATTCGGGAAAATCCCCACATCATCGCTACCTCGGAGATGCTGTGTGCCATCACTTGTGCGCCGACTATAATGTCACGTTGAAACTCACTTAAATCTTGATAACCTGCGATTGTAGCAGCAGTATCCGATGTAACAACTTTGCCAGGCACTTGTCATCTTATATAGTCGTTGCCGACCACAGTGTAGTATTCTATCTGTTTACATATGACTGTATTTTAACACGCATGCCTATACCCGTTTGTTTGGCACTTGAGTGTGTATCATGAATGTATATGCTTTAGCTTGCTCTCAAATAAATTTTCTATTGATTAAGGCGACCGCCAGATTATTTAACAGACTGTACAATCTAATGTCCTTCTCCACCTTTTAACCGTCCATCTGCGTCGCCTCGCTCTCTTTGTTCATCTCCACCCCTTCCGTCCTCTCTCATCTGCTTCCCCTCCGTCCATCTCGTCCCCCCTCTCTCTGTGCACCCCCTCCTCCACCTCCCCCTTTCCATTTCTCCTTTCCCCTCTGTATGTCAATTTCATCCTGCCTCCCGCTCTTCACCATCCCTGATTCCCCCTTGCCTCTGACCTTGAGTTATTGTTATTGTAAACAAAACCTTTATTGCGGATTGAACTCGCTTAAAATAGATTGGTTAACTGGTTGGGATCAAATGGTATATGGGGAATGAGAGAGACCTCTACAGGTGCTCTACGGCGAGGATAGTACCTTCAGTGATAGTATTTTTAATGTGCAAACCGAGAGAATTATACAAAATGGCCCATTGTTATTTGCTATCGTGATCCACTGTCAACGCCTGACAACATGCGTCAGCGCATTGTCAATGCATGTGCGAACATTACGGAAGGCGAACTACTCGCTGTTGAGAGGAATGTCGTTACACGTATTGCCAAATGCATTGAGGTTGACGGACATCATTTTGAGCGTTTATTGCATTAATGTGGTATTTACAGGTAATTACGCTGTAACAGCATGTGTTCTCAGAAATGATAAATTCACAAAGGTACATGTATCACATTGGAATAACCGAAATAAAATGTTTAAACGTACCTACGTTCTGTATTTTAATTTAAAAAACCTACCTGTTACCTGTTACCAACTGTTCGTCTAAAATTGTGAGCCATATGTTTGTGACTATTACAGCGCCATCTATCACAAAGCGAAAAAAGTGGTCCAACTAAAACACTCATATTTCTTTATGTACTACACGAATATGTAATAAGAAATGGGGGTTCCTATTAAAAAAAAAAAAAAAACGCAGTTGATATCCGTTTGACCTATGACAGCGCCATCTAGCGGGCCAACAATAGCGCCATCTGGTTTCTCCCTTCAAGCTAGACAAGTTTCGTTCTTTGTAGTTTTTTTCGTTTGACGCTTATTTCGTGAGATATTTGGCCCGGTCACGATCAATTGACCGCCCTGTATAGTCATGATCCAATGCCCCTTTTTTTGTCAAAGTAAATGATTGTGCTAAATCTGATTAGACTGTTGTGGAAGGCGCTCCTATTCCATTTATTTAGTATTCTAATGACGCCCTCAAGCAGAAATTAAGATACTGCAATCAGTAAACATTAAACTGTCCACCACAGCTTGTCTAACGACTGAGACCTTACTAGTAGAATTATTTAAAGAAATGTCCTCTTTGTCCTTTCCAGGGACTCAGACAATGGAGCACGAAGGAAGGGGCACGGTTTCCGCTACGAAGAGCTGGTGATTGTCCTGGTCTTCCTCCGCTGTGTCAGGAAGCAGCTCTCCGACTTTGAAATTCATTCCGACAGCTTGGACGCGGGTAAATTTGACGACGTCGTAGTCACCTGGAACGGAAGTCCAGATAAACACTCATTGCTCGTGCAAGTGAAGCATAAGACGTCTGGAGTGATCAGAAGAGGAGACCTACTTTCAGAAGGTGACAACAAACCCGATTTCAACATAAGGAGATACGAGACTTCTTACAGGACCATTGAATGGGGTCTGGCAGGCAGGCAGTACGCGCTGGTGATCTCAACGAACCTCGCCCTGCACGAAAATGCCTTGGATTGTTTCTGCGTGCGACAGGCAATGTCTGTCGTAGGCACAGACCTGCTGCACACCGGCGGTACAATTTATCAGCTCAACCCACAGGAGGTTACTTTTGACTCCGATTTTATGAATCATTTCTTCATGTTTTGCAGTCAGAAGGGCGTCAACGAAATGAGAGACGCCATCTGCGAGGAACTCAAACAGCTATTAGGGTCTCCTGGAGATGATAAAATCAACAATGCATTCGAGGAATTGTGCAAGCGTGTGGAGAAATGGAAAGATAGGCAATGTAAAAACCCTGAGCGCTTAACCAGCAGCTGGTCTGAGTGGAAAGACATTGAAAACCGGTACAAATCTAGTTTATGTACTATTTTATGAGTCTGCTGGTAATATTTTTCGTTACCTTTGCTTTTGAAAGGTTACCAAATTAAATAGCTTAGATTCGTTCATCCCCTCCCCCCTCAAAAATTGCAATTCAATGAAATTGTGTTTCAGTATTGTTATGACTGTAGGTACAGGTAAGAACATATATCGTAGAATGATTTTTATAGTTACCTATATGTATGATGCAGCCTAGCGCCAATAACCTGTTTACTCCTAAGATAAAAAAAGTTCAGGAAAGTTTTCTTTTCATTTTCCAGCAAACTAATAAACAAGTAGGCCACATACGCAAATGAAATATTTTTTTATGATTCACTAAGGCATAAATGAAGGTCAACAATATGGACCTCAATTTTCACTTATCATGAAAATTTAATAATCTTTGCTTTGTAGTTTCTTTTCCTTTTCTTCAATAAAACTGTTTTGTTCTGCAATATACATATTATTTAAAACAGTAAACTGAATATGCTAATTATCACAGAAAGTATTATTCTTGAGGTTAATATTTATGAAATATGTGATCTCAATACAGGTTTTTGATGGTATTCTAAAACAACTCCTCAATTGCCAGAAAATGATAATCATATCAAATATTATTCTTAAGGTTAATATTTATGAAATATGTGATCTCAATACAGGTTCTTGATGGTATTCTAAAACGACACCTCAACTGCTAGAAAAGGATAATCATATCAAACTAATAAATGCATATGCAAATGAAATATATTTTTGATGATTCACTATGGCATTAATGGAGGTCCACCTACCTATATAGACCACAAGTTTTACTTATTGTGAAAACGTACTAGTTTTTGCTTGGTATTTTATTTTTCCCCTTTCTTTAGTAAAAACATTTTATTCAGCAATGTATATATTTTATTCAAAATAGTAAACTGAATACGTTAATTCACAAAGAAAATATGATCCTTAAGGTTGATATTTAGGTAATATGTGATTTCCAACACAGGTTTTTGATGTTGTTCTAAAACAACTTCACAAATGCTAGAAAATGATAATCACACAATAATTTGTTGCAAGTAATAATTTGCTACTGCCAGTAAATAAATCTTTACTTTACGTCTTATGATAAGGTACAAGCAATATACTATTCACAATACATATATACATTCCACCTTTGATAGACAAGTCTCTTATCCTGAAATTGAAGCCAGGTTTTCTGCTTATTGAAGCATTCCTTGCCTCAACAAATTTTTGTAGTTGGCCAACATTTTACAACCTAAGTTCTGAAATTTGTTGCAACATAGCTCTTGTTGGCTTTTTATCCACATCTTCACTGGCAGAGCAATTCACTGTGTGACGACGTCCTCCTCTAGCTACTAGCAGGGCACCTTAAAATTCTTATTGTTTAGCAGTTAATTTCATCAAGCTGAGCAGTGCAAACTTCAGAGAAACTGTCATCTTCCTAATTATATAATTCTGCACTGCATTAAAAAGAGCTTCTAATTGCTCATCAGTTAATATTACATGCACTTGTCTAGAGTGAGAAATAACCGTTATTTCAGTATTGCGTTATCAAAGACCAAATTGATATGAGCAAAAATGTATTATGGCCTGTGAAAAGCCTGGTTAAATCCGCAGGACGGAACAGGTAGTTGGGAATGTGGAAAGGGGCCAAAAATGAGCGGCCGTCAGTTACACTCGAACACATATAACTTTATTTAGTTGCCCAAACATTACAGTTAAAATTTCCGAGCTTAACTATCGACTGAATAAGTCACACAATCTTATGGCTTAAGGGCACAACCTCTTCAATTTTTAAAATGGCTGAAAGCCCATAATTTAAAACACAACTACAATAAATTTTCAAAAGGCAGAAGGCCCAAAGCTTTATCCAGAAAAAAATATTTGAAGTGAAGCTGAAGGCCCAAACAATCTAAGACTTAACAAATAAGGAATTTTAATTTTAAGACAGCTGAAAACCCATGATTGAAAAACACAACTACAATGAATTTTCAAAAGGTAGAAGAACCAAAGCTTTATAAAAAAAGAAAAATATATATTTTAAATGAGGCTGAAAGCTTAAACAATGCAAGACTTGGCAAGTAAGGAACTTTCAATTTTAAAATGGGCGAAGGCCCATTATTTAAAATGGTTCAAATGGCTCTAAGCACTATGGGACTTAACATCTGAGGTCATCAGTCCCCTAGACTTAGAATTACTAACCTAAGGACATCACACACAGCCATGCCCGAGGCAGGATTCGAACCTTCGACTGTAGCAGCAGCGCGGTTCTGGACTGAAGCGCCTGGAATCTCTTGGTCACAGTGGCCAGCATTATTTAAAACCCAACTGAAAGCATACAAATTCAAACCATCGGCTATGAGCCATTAAAATACACAATCAAACACCCATAAGAAAAGGCAGTACAGCCAGCGGCACTCAGAAGTTTCTGGGTGTTGGTCTGCACTTGAAATATTAATGTTTGCTTAGGGTAGGCAAGTAGTCGGCCCAACTATATCCGATCTGCCGGCAACCCAACCAAGAGACAGTCAACGGTCCCACTGGCAAGACGACTTGCTTTCCACCTGAAGAGTACACAAGGAACTCCAAAGCCAAAACATAAAAGGCTTAGCCATCCACACAATGTGAACAGCCTGGCTTCGGTAAGTAAATCACCACTCAACTTTGATGTCCTGGGTGTGTGAGCCACGGACCTCCTAGCAATCCCACACATTCTGACACTGCATAGAGGCTGCCAGCAGGCCCGGTCCACTGCGCCGCGCCGAGATTTCCTGGCTGATCCACACCAACCGACTGACTGCTCAGAACCAGTATGGCGACAACATTTCAAATAACTTGTCAGCCAAAATCACTCAAATTACACACAGTTACGCAAACACTTGCATGAAGAACTAGACAATGCTAACGGCAGTGCCTGTACAATAACAGGGACGAATCACGAGCCTGCACGTGCAGGCAGCCCATGAGCGATCACCGGCCAACACACACGTCATCCGGCAAGACGACCGACCGACGACCAACCAAAGTCGTCTCCACTCCAATCATGTGTGTCGGTAACTGCCGGGCGAGTGATGGTGGTCCGGATCTCTCTGCTGCGGCGCCCCAACTGAACTTCTGCCACGTCCTAAGCCAAACACTGCCAGGTCCGTACTCCACTGCTAGCGCCTCCCGACTCACTGGCAGATCCGAACTAACTCCGAACACATGACAACTGGGAAGTAATAGCAGTCAGCAAAGATAATAAGCCAGGGCTTATATCGATAAGCGCTGCTGCTGCCGCTAAAGGGCAGGCAAGGCGGCAACTCAGTGACACCAGTAATTGAAATTAACATAAAGAGGTGGCAGTACAGTAAAAACAGGATGTCAAATGAGATATGGCATGAACACGAGCCATGCATGGCTCACCCTGAGGTCCACATATGAGGACCTTCAGAAAATGGGTTATTTTATGATAACGAACTAAATCTACACAAATCTAGAAGAGTTAGCTTTTGACTGTTAAAACTTTATTAAGAAATGTCATTTTCAAGTACTGTGGTGTGTTGTAACCTACTCAAAAATAGAAAACTATGCCACACTGTGCGAAAGCATTTGCATGATGTGTTGTAAATTTATTAGCTGTTCCATATACACTGCTGGCCACCGTAAATGCAACACCCTGAAGGAAGCATCCGAATCAAGTGAAATTTACACCATGGGTTTGCAGCGATGAGATATGCAACTGATTAGAATTTCAGCGCAGACGCACATCACGCGCGCCTGTGGCGCCACCTCATAGCGCCATTTAAGGCTTAGCGACTTCGACGAGTGTACGTTCGGCACGTGTGTTTACCTTGTGGTTGTTTCACAAGACGATCGGTTATGCCTCGTAGACAACAGCGAACATCGTTTGATCAAGTATCCGAGTTCGACAGAGGAAGGATAGTGGCTTACCGAGATTGTGGATTATCATACAGAGAAATCGCTAGTCGTGTTGGACGAAAGCAAACAACTGTAATGCGGATATGTGGCCGTTGGATGCAGGAGGGTACGACGGACTGACGTGGTCGATCGCATTCACCTCGGTGCACCACTGCACGTGCTGATAGGCAAATTGTGCGCATGGCGGTGACGGATCGCTCAGTGACATCCCGAACCATAGCACAGCACATTGCGTCTGTAACGCATCATCCAGTGTCTGCGCGTACCATTCGACGCCGTTTACAGCAGAGTGGTCTGTCCGCAAGACGTCCATTGCTTCGTCTACGATTGACGCAGAACCACAGACGTCTCCGTCGCCAATGGTGTGATGACAGACGGATGTGGCCGGTAGAATGGAATGACGTTGTCTTTACTGACGAGGCACGCTTCTGTCTGCAGCACCACGATGGTCGGATTCGAGTGTGGAGACATCGTGGAGAGAGGATGCTGGACAGCTGCATTATGCACCGCCACACTGGTCTTGCACCGGGTATTATGGTATGGGGCGGTATTGGATATTACTCTCGCACGCCTCTAGTACGCATTGCCGGTACTTTAAATAGCCGGCGCTACATATCCGAGGTGCTGGAGCCAGTTGTCCTTCCTTACATTCAGGGCTCGGCCACAGCCATATTTCAACAGGATAATGCGCGACCACACGTGGCACGCATTGTCCAAAGGTTCTTCGTCAATAACCAGATTGAAGTGCTTCCCTGGCCGGCTCGCTCTCCGGATCTTTCGCCGATAGAAAACATGTTGTCCATGGTTGCTCAACGAGTGACCCAGATTACATCCCCAGCTGCCACACCAGATGATCTTTGGCAACGTGTGGAAGCTGCTTGGGCTGCTGTACCCCAGGAACACATCCAACGTCTCTTTGACTCAATGCCGAGACGTGAGGCAGCGGTGATCTCCAACAATGGCGGCTACTCTGGCTACTGATTCTGGCAGGACCCACATGTCACAGACGTCTGTAAACGTAATCATTTGATACTTGGTCAACATGTTATCTACAAAATTAATTTTGTTCTGCTACCTCTTGTCTTTCTTGGTGTTGCATTTACGGTGGCCAGCAGTGTACTATATACGTTGCATAGCTGGTGAAATAATGATGTAAACACCGACTTTTAAATTCGTGTAGCTGGCGCGGTATTTTCAGCTTTTGTGATCCAGTTACAACGCCTACTACTCGAAAATTAAACTTCAGTGTTTACGTCATTTTTATTTCATCATCTCTGCAATGTAGATAGTATATGGAACAACTGATATATTTGCATCACTTCGTACAAATGCTCTTACACAGCAAGGTACAGCTTTGTATTATTGAGTGGGTTACAACGTCCCACAGCGCTTGAAAATGACAACATGTCGAAATTGTAACAGGAATAAAGGTTTTTACAGCAAAAGACGAAAATGATTTCATTCAAAAATTTCACAAAGGCTGTGGACCCAGTTATCATCACACTTGAGCACTAATTATTTACATACCTTTTTGATTTGTAGAAGTAACCACTGTCTCCGTACGACCAGTTGTAAACTAGCACACGAATTTTACAAAATTGTTAAGGCTTTCGTGGCCACTTGTTGACAAACTGCCTACTGGCTTCTGTCTCGGGTTCTTCGGCCGACGTTCATCTAATGATTTTTCTGACGTTTCGCCAGCACGAGTGGCTGGCATTGTCAAAGCTTCACCCTCCATTGCCGGTGGTGAACTGGAGGTGAGGTCGCGGCCGCAGACTATATGTACCTGGCGCGCACCGGAAATAACCGCGGAGAAGCCCTCGGACGTTGGCGCGCCAGGTACATATAGTCTGCGGCCGCGAGCTCGCCTCCAGTTCACCACCGGCAATGGAGGGTGAAGCTTTGACAATGCCAGCCACTCGTGCTGGCGAAACGTCGGTAATATCATCAGATGAACGTCGGCCGAAGAACCCGAGACAGAAGCCAATAGGCAGTTTGACTCGAATTTTACCTTTGCAAGGTGCTGTGCCCTGGTTTAAGAACTGGAAGGTCTACATCCACGGAACATCGGTCTGTTTAAGGAAGGGGGAAAAAATGAACGAACATCCATATATGCATACCAAGGGAACGAAGAGAATAAACAGTATATAAAAAGTATTCTTTTACTTATCTATTCGCCTGAGAAATCGTTGATAGACGCCTCAGGGTGCAAGGTAAACGACTACAGTAGCAAGGCTGATTCGAGTGGTGTCAGGTTAGGTTAAGGTGCGCAGGGGAGAGGACGGACAAACTCGGCGTAGCTTGGCGGAAGTTGACCTGTACTACACAGCCTAACACAGCTGCGGGAGTGTAGGCTATCTCTTTGAAGGACAGGCGTCAGCCAGAGTAACCAAAGTGGTTGAACAAAAATACCAGTTCATTGTCTTAACGTCTCAAAGGTTTACCATACAGAGTAGAAATAAACCTATCCAAACTACGTGTATATGAAAGTCTCCAGCTATTGAACGTGTATTCCATACTAGTGCTGTTGCTAGATGCACCGATCTTAATTTTTAGTTGTTGTATATACGAATTTTTACAAAGTTGTTGTAAATGTATATCTAACTAAGAAAATAACATGTTACACTTAACATGATTTAATAGTACGTAAATTATTATTGTTCATACGCCTTCAAAGGACATGTGGGTCACACTCAACCTACACGTATATCTACACTCCTGGAAATTGAAATAAGAACACCGTGAATTCATTGTCCCAGGAAGGGGAAACTTTATTGACACATTCCTGGGGTCAGATACATCACATGATCACACTGACAGAACCACAGGCACATAGACACAGGCAACAGAGCATGCACAATGTCGGCACCAGTACAGTGTATATCCACCTTTCGCAGCAATGCAGGCTGCTATTCTCCCATGGAGACGATCGTAGAGATGCTGGATGTAGTCCTGTGGAACGGCTTGCCATGCCATTTCCACCTGGCGCCTCAGTTGGACCAGCGTTCGTGCTGGACGTGCAGACCGCGTGAGACGACGCTTCATCCAGTCCCAAACATGCTCAATGGGGGACAGATCCGGAGATCTTGCTGGCCAGGGTAGTTGACTTACACCTTCTAGAGCACGTTGGGTGGCACGGGATACATGCGGACGTGCATTGTCCTGTTGGAACAGCAAGTTCCCTTGCCGGTCTAGGAATGGTAGAACGATGGGTTCGATGACGGTTTGGATGTACCGTGCACTATTCAGTGTCCCCTCGACGATCACCAGTGGTGTACGGCCAGTGTAGGAGATCGCTCCCCACACCATGATGCCGGGTGTTGGTCCTGTGTGCCTCGGTCGTATGCAGTCCTGATTGTGGCGCTCACCTGCACGGCGCCAAACACGCATACGACCATCATTGGCACCAAGGCAGAAGCGACTCTCATCGCTGAAGACGACACGTCTCCATTCGTCCCTCCATTCACGCCTGTCGCGACACCACTGGAGGCGGGCTGCACGATGTTGGGGCGTGAGCGGAAGACGGCCTAACGGTGTGCGGGACTGTAGCCCAGCTTCATGGAGACGGTTGCGAATGGTCCTCGCCGATACCCCAGGAGCAACAGTGTCCCTAATTTGCTGGGAAGTGGCGGTGCGGTCCCCTACGGCACTGCGTAGGATCCTACGGTCTTGGCGTGCATCCGTGCGTCGCTGCGGTCCGGTCCCAGGTCGACGGGCACGTGCACCTTCCGCCGACCACTGGCGACAACATCGATGTACTGTGGAGACCTCACGCCCCACGTGTTGAGCAATTCGGCGGTACGTCCACCCGGCCTCCCGCATGCCCACTATACGCCCTCGCTCAAAGTCCGTCAACTGCACATACGGTTCACGTCCACGCTGTCGCGGCATGCTACCAGTGTTAAAGACTGCGATGGAGCTCCGTATGCCACGGCAAACTGGCTGACACTGACGGCGGCGGTGCACAAATGCTGCGCAGCTAGCGCCATTCGACGGCCAACACCGCGGTTCCTGGTGTGTCCGCTGTGCCGTGCGTGTGATCATTGCTTGTACAGCCCTCTCGCAGTGTCCGGAGCAAGTATGGTGGGTCTGACACACCGGTGTCAATGTGTTCTTTTTTCCATTTCCAGGAGTGTATTTACGTTCAAATGGCTCTGAGCACTATGGGACTTACTATCTGAGAACTAACCTAAGGACATCACAAACCTCCATGCCCGAGGCAGGATTAGAACCTACGACCGTAGCGGTCGCGCGGTTCCAGACTGAAGCGCCTAAAACAGCTCGGCCACACCGGCCAGCTGACTATTTACGTTTTTTTCATATGGCTCAGTAATTGTCGTGCTATAAATGGCCGCTTCTTTTGCTCGCACTGATTTAGCAGCTTACATTTATTGCATCATAAGGTGACTGTAGATCCTAGCGACATAAATTTCAACTTGATGCGTCTGCTCGATCCTGAGAAAAACGGGACCTTAACAGATAATCTGATAAAAAATAAAAAAATTCGTGTGATGTAATTACAAATTAACAATTTTAGGATATTTTTATTTTGTTGTAGTGTGAAACCTTGTTTTTTGGTAAATTTGATGATTCTAGGTCAACGGGAAGTGCACTGTATGTTCTGATGAGTGAGTTTACAAGTATCAAAACATGTAACATCAATGGTCGTGGTTTTTGATTGCATTGGCTTATAAGCTTCACTCTTTTTTACATCGCTAAGGGACCGTAGACCTTAATACGTGGCATAAATTTGAACTTGGCACGTCTACCCGTGCCTGAGAAAGCAGGTTTTAAACAATCAGACAGACGGACACGAAAGCGATGTTATAAGGGACCCGTTATTACCGACTGAGGTATGGAAACCTAAAAAAGATAATATTTCTAGGCTGACATTACACTTTCGTCAATTCGTGTAGAAAATAGCCTTCATAGTCGAATGGACAGTGGTGCTTCTTTGTGTGTAGCTGAAATTACCCTACGCTTAGGACAATGGGCCCCAACTGCCGACGTCTACTTTCCCAGCTACGAGCTGGGCTCTTAGATCGCAGTTTATGAGCATTCTGCAACGGGCACAGGGTGAGTCACCTAACATTACCGCTGGATATATTTCGTAAACCACATCAAATACTGACGAATCGATTCCACAGACAGAACGTGAGGAGAGGGGCTAGTGTAATTGGTTAATACAAACCATACAAAAATGCATGGAAGTATGTTTTTTAACACAAACCTATGTTTTTTTAAATGGAACCCCGTTAGTTTTTGGGAACATCTGAGCATATAAACAAATACGTAATCAGTGCCGTTTGTTGCACTGTAAAATGTTAATTACATCCGGAGATATTGTAACCTAAAGTTGACGCTTGAGTACCACTCCTCCGCTGTTCGATCGTGTGTATCGGAGAGCATCGAATTACGTAGGGATCCAAAGCGGACGGTGATGGACCTTAGGTACAGAAGAGACTGGAACAGCACATTACGTCCGCATGCTAACACCTTTTTATTGGTCTTTTTCACTGACGCACAAGTACATTACCATGAGGGGTGAGGTACACGTTCGACGGGCGTTTCATAGGACGTGGAGGACGCATAAATTGGCCAGCCCGTTCTCCTGATCTTACACCTCTGGACTTCTTTCTGTGGGGTACGTTAAAGGAGAATGTGTACCGTGGGGTGCCTACAACCCCAGAGGATACGAAACAACGTATTGTGGCAGCCTGCGGCGACATTACACCAGATGTACTGCGGCGTATACGACATTCATCACGCCAGAGATTGCAATTGTGTGCAGCAAATGATGGCCACCAGATTGAACATCTATTGGCCTGACATGTCGGGACACACTCTATTCCACTCCGTAATTGAAAACGGAAACCACGTGTGTACGTGTACCTCACCCCTCATGGTAATGTACATGTGCGTCAGTGAAAAAGACCAATAAAAAGGTGTTAGCATGTGGACGTAATGTGCTGTTCCAGTCTCTTCTGTACCTAAGGTCCATCACCGTTCCCTTTGGATCCCTACGTAATTCGGTGCTCTCCGATACACACGATCGAACAGCGGAGTGGTACTCAAGCGTCAACTTTAGGTTACAATATCTCCGGATGTAATTAACATTTTACAATGCAACAAGCGGCACTGATTACGTATTTGTTTATATGTTCAGATGTGCTAACAAAACTAACGAGGTTCCATTTAAAAAAACGTAGGTTTGTGTTAAAAAACATACTTCCGTGCATTTTTTTATGGTTTGTATTAACCAATTACACTAGCCCCTCTCCTCACGTTCGGTCTGTGGAATCAATTCGTCAGTATTTGAGATATATATATATATATATATATATATATATATATATATATATATAATATATATATATATATATATATATATATATATGTGTGTGTGTGTGTGTGTGTGTGTGTGTGTGTATTTGGCGTCACGTATCCCCTACATGGCACAGACACTTACTACTCCGCCATCCATGGCCCGCCGCATGCTAGCGGCATTGGCTTCATTTGTCTGCCACAGCTTGCGGTTCAAGGTGGGGCACAAGACCCTCACCCTCCCGAGGTGCAGGGGCAGTTTAAGTTTGTATCATGTGCCTGACAGGGCGGTAGCCATTTTCATTGGCTCTCACATGACGTTGTAGCGCCGTAGTCCTACGTGCCTTTCCAGCCTACTGCTGTGCGCCGTTGCACCACACTCCCTCTCAGCACCGGTCCAGCTTCCAGAAGTCCCTTTCCTTGAACTGAGCTACGTCCGCACTATGATACTGCCAGCACACTTGACATCTACGAAGGCGATCTATGGTTTCGAAGGCGATCTACGGTTTCCTTCAGCAGCATAGATTGAAGTGAAACATCCCCACGTAGACTGGCATGACGTTTCGTGATCGGTGTGCGCTCCTTATCTTGACACTGACACCCAGTCTGCATGGCACCTTACTGTCAATGGGAAGCAAGTATGCTGGTCATGCCTTCACAGGGTTCACATCACAGGACACCCCATTGTGTGTCACCTGTGATGTTTTAGACAAAGACCAGCACCGCCTGGTGTACAGATCGGCGAGAGGTGTTTGGTTCTTGGTGCCCGTAAGACACCTCATCAGATACCTACTCAATTGCTCCTCTTTCCGGACGCTGGATGCTTCCCACAAGCAAAGACGAACTCTGTGAAGGGGATTTGTGGATATGCAGCTCACTATTTGTTTGCTGATGGAGAGAAAAGTACCATTGATTTTTGGTAGTTTCTTAATGAACGCCATAGTGCAGTTGTCTGCATCCCAAAATACAGACAATTTTTCTCCACTTTCCTTTGCAGTGTCTTTCTTAACCTACCACAGAGCTGGGGTGTTCGTGTCATGAAGAATTGATCCCCGACTTTTCCATACTTGAACCCATATATTCGATGGTCATCGGAATGTTCTTCTCGGAAAAACTGATAGTCTCCACGAGTCTGACGTCTAACTGCACCCTCCTACTCTCGAAGCCAGTTTCCTGCTATTATCGATGGCATTCATGTTAACAACAAAACACGTAAATAAATAAACAAAAATAAAAAACGAAAGAAAATGAAAATAAATAAATAAACGATGTCATTGTTCTCTACTCCACGTTCACTATGCTTTCCTTGGTTCCTGGAGGATGGGAATGCGACATGGCGGCCGGGCTTCAGTTTGTGACCCCTGCCCACGTTGCCCCCACTCCCTCCCGCCCCCCCCCCCACACCCTTTGGGAGCGGGGAAGGTTCTTTTTTTTTTTTAAAAAAAAAAAAGGTGGTGTCTTAAAAATTGGTTAGTGTCACAGCCATCGGTGTAGGACCCCAGTTCGATTCCACAGTATCTCCTAAGATTTTTTCTGGGGTAGGGACATGTGGAACAGGTCCAAAGAGTCTCGTGAGACCAAATGGGGAGGTGTTTGAATTAGGAAGCAGCAGCGGCATTAAGATCCATCTACTGGCAATGATGGCTGGGGGGGGAGTGGCAACATGATGCTCACTTTTCCCTCCATCATTGATCGCTGCTGGTACTGCCTTGTAGGCAGCAGTCAGAACAGACATAAAGGCCTAACCAATAAGTGACGCTTACATGATGTTATGTAGAAAACAGATTGACAAAATTTCCATTATTATGTCTATGCCTATCGTTTGCAACGACATCTTTATGTATAAGTTGTATGAGACAAAAATCGTCTGTTGCAACTTTAATGAAAGTCTTACTAAGACCAAACATCTTCAGTGATCGCTGTAACAATATACTTTCTTGTTTTTTACTTTTTTTGTTGCTAGGATTGTGAAGAGTTCGCATGCTTTAACTTGCTGTTACACCACGTGATCAAAAGTGATCTGGACACCTCGCTCAAAATGACTTACAAGTTCGTAGCGCCCTGGATCGGTAATGCTGGAATTCAAAAATGGTTCAAATGGCTCTGAGCGCTATGGGACTTAACATCTGAGGTCATCAGTCCCCTAGAACGTAGAACTACTTAAACCTAACTAACCTAAGGACATCACCCACATCCATGCCCGAGGCAGGATTCGAACCTGCTACCGTAGCGGTCTCGCGGTTCCAGACTGAAGCGTTTAGAACCGCTCGGCCACTCCGGCTGGCTGCTGGAATTCAATATGATGTTGGCCCACCCTTAGCCTTGATGACAGCTTCCAGTCTCGCAGGCATACGTACAATTAGGTGTTGGAAGGTTTCTTGGGGAATGGCAGCCCATTCTTCACGGAGTGCAGCACTGAGGAGAGGTATCGATGTCGGTCGGTGAGGCCTGGCACGAAGTCGGCGTTCCAAAACATCCCAAAGTTGTTCTATAGGATTCAGGTCAGGACTGTGTGCAGGCCAGTCCATTTCAGGGATGTTATTGTCGTGTAACCCCTCCACCACAGGCCGTGCATTAGGAAGAGGTGAACAGTGGAAAGCAAGAAGATGCTTTAAACATCAATATAAGCCTGTGCTGTGAAAGTGCCATGCAAACCAACAAGGAGTGCAAGCCCCCCCTCCCACCATGAAAAACACGAGCACACCATAACATTACCGCCTCCGATTTTACTGTTGGTGCTACACACGCTGGCAGATGACGTTCACCGGGCATTCGCCGTACGCACTCCCTGCCATCGGATCGCCACATTGTGTACCGTGATTCGTCATTCCACACAATGTTTTTCCACTCTTCAATCGTCCAATGTTTACGCTCCCCAGCCAGTGTGGCCAAACGGTTCTACGTGCTTCAGTCTGGAACCGCGCGACCACTATGGTCGCAGGTTCGAATCCTGCCTCGGACGTAGATGTGTGTGCTGTCCTTAGGTTAGTTAGGTTTAAGTAGTTCTAAGTTCAAGGGGACTGATGATCTCGGATGTTAAGTCCCATAGTGCTCAGAGCCATTTTCGCACCTTACACCAAGCGAGGCATCGTTTGGCATTTACTGGCGTGATGTGTGCCTTATGAGCAGCCGCTCGACCATGAAGTCCAAGTTTTCTCACCTCCTGCCCAACTGTCACAGTACTTACAGTGGGTCCTGATGCAGTTTGGAATTCCTGTGTGATGGTCTGGATAGATGTCTGGCTATTACACATTACGGCCCTCTACACCTGTCGGCGGTCTCTGTCAGTCAACAGACGAGGTCGGCCTATAAGCTGTTGTGCTGCACATGTCCCTTCATGTTTCCACTTCAGTATCACATCGGAAGCAGTGGACCTAGGGACGTTTAGGAGTGTGGAAATCTCGCTTACAGACGTATGACACAACCCACCCAATCACCTGACCACGTTCGAATTCCGTGAGTTCCGTGGAGCGCATCATTCTGCTCTCTCATGAAGTCTAATAACTACTGAGGTCACTGATATGGAGTACCTGGCAGTAGATGGCAGCACAATGCACCTGACATGAAAAAATACACTCCTGGAAATTGAAATAAGTACACCGTGAATTCATTGTCCCAGGAAGGGGAAACTTTATTGACACATTCCTGGGGTCAGATACATCACATGATCACACTGACAGAACCACAGGCACATAGACACAGGCAACAGAGCATGCACAATGTCGGCACTAGTACAGTGTATATCCACCTTTCGCAGCAATGCAGGCTGCTATTCTCCCATGGAGACGAACGTAGAGATGCTGGATGTAGTCCTGTGGAACGGCTTGCCATGCCATTTCCACCTGGCGCCTCAGTTGGACCAGCGTTCGTGCTGGAAGTGCAGACCGCGTGAGACGACGCTTCATCCAGTCCCAAACATGCTCAATGGGGGACAGATCCGGAGATCTTGCTGGCAAGGGTAGTTGACTTACACCTTCTAGAGCACGTTGGGTGGCACGGGATACATGCGGACGTGCATTGTCCTGTTGTAACAGCAAGTTCCCTAGCAGGTCTAGGAATGGTAGAACGATGGGTTCGATGACGGTTTGGATGTACCGTGCACTATTCAGTGTCCCATCGACGATCACCAGTGGTGTACGGCCAGTGTAGGAGATCGCTCCCCACACCATGATGCCGGGTGTTGGCCCTGTGTGCCTCGGTCGTATGCAGTCCTGATTGTGGCGCTCACCTGCACGGCGCCAAACACGCATACGACCATCATTGGCACCAAGGCAGAAGCGACTCTCATCGCTGAAGACGACACGTCTCCATTCGTCCCTCCATTCACGCCTGTCGCGACACCACTGGAGGCGGGCTGCACGATGTTGGGGCGTGAGCGGAAGACGGCCTAACGGTGTGCGGGACCGTAGCCCAGCTTCATGGAGACGGTTGCGAATGGTCCTCGCCGATACCCCAGGAGCAACAGTGTCCCTAATTTGCTGCGAAGTGGCGGTGCGGTCCCCTACGGCACTGCGTAGGATCCTTCGGTCTTGGCGTGCATCCGTGCGTCGCTGCGGTCCGGTCCCAGGTCGACGGGCACGTGCACCTTTCGCCGACCACTGGCGACAACATCGATGTACTGTGGAGACCTCACGCCCCACGTGTTGAGCAATTCGGCGGTACGTCCACCCGGCCTCCCGCATGCCCACTATAGGCCCTCGCTCAAAGTCCGTCAACTGCACATACGGTTCACGTCCACGCTGTCGCGGCATGCTACCAGTGTTAAAGACTGCGATGGAGCTCCGTATGCCACGGCAAACTGTCTGACACTGACGGCGGCGGTGCACAAATGCTGCGCAGCTAGCGCCATTCGACGGCCAACACCGCGGTTCCTGGTGTGTCCGCTGTGCCGTGCGTGTGATCATTGCTTGTACAGCCCTCTCGCAGTGTCCGGAGCAAGTATGGTGGGTCTGACACACCGGTGTCAATGTGTTCTTTTTTCCATTTCCAGGAGTGTATGTTTTTGGAGGTGTCTCGTTAGTTTTGATCACATAGTGTATAAACAGTGTTGATTATTTATTGTTACTCACAGTTTTTGGGTTGCTTACGTCATTGTTCTTGTTCTTCCACGCATATGTGTTAGATTTCAGCACACAGCTCTTTCACTACAACTACAAATATTTACGTTTTTGTGTTGTGAAGAACCACTGTCATCTCGCCATTCCGTGTTTTGTTTTGCTAATGCAGGATGCATTCATATTTTGCTTCTTCTGGCAGTGGTGGAAGCGTCTGCCATTGCTGTATGTGTGCTTATATTTGTCGACTCGTGTGAATGAGTGTGTGTGTGTGTGTGTGTGTGTGTGTGTGTGTGTACATTTTATATTATTATTACTATCAGTATGTATGTATTTATTTTTTTAAGTGCACGTGTATCTAATGGAAAAATGTATCATACTATAATTTTGAATATGGTGGAATTAACAGAAAAATTAAACGGAGTTTGGGAGTGAATGAGAGTGGTAAAAATTGTGTGTGAATGAAAAAAAAATAACGATTGCCAGCCCAATTAGGCACATTAATTTGGATATATATGTTTAAGAAAATTGAACATTTGTTATTAAAGTTAATTTCGTTGATATTTCCCTGTGAATAAGCGCACAGTTTACAGACTGACACAGGGCACTCTGAGCTGTGTGTAGCAGCAGTTATCACTATCGCACACACCAGTAAGTGTAGAAAGCAATTTTGTACCAAACTGATACTAATAAGAGCTACACTCGAGGTCATTACTGAACCCATTACTGGAATGTTACTACATGAAGTGCAGAGCTAAATTTGGACATGGAGGACTCTTATCTTAACTGACATGTAAAAACACAAATAAAGATAAATAATATCATTAATACAATGTTTATACTCATAATACATATATAAGTTTTCCTTAGCAGCAGTAATACTCCAATTATCTTTCTAATATGTGGAGAATATGATTGGGACCCATAAACTAGCATAGTGTCACTAGTCAAACTCTATGATTATTTCAGTAAAAAACGACTAATTCAAACAAAGGTAATCTTTCACTTCACTTGGAGTAGTTCATAATTTACCTTGCAAGACAAAAAATTCAACGCTGAGCTCAATTAATTTCGAAATAGGAACCATTCACGATAGAAATCAAAACACGACTAGTTTTAAAATGAGCTTAACTTATTTGTCTTTTTTACCACCTGTGAAGCAGGTATTTCAGACAATAACATTTACACAATCTAGCACTGTATCCCTGTAAAACTATACTTTGCTATAAACTAAGAGTACTTTAGCAAAATCATAACTTCACTTTTGTGGTTTTAACTTTAACTTTTTCTACTCCTTCATATCTGACAACAACAAAAAAAAGCTTTGAAACAATTGAACGCAAGAATCGTTCATTTAAAACACGATACTCGGTTTTAGTAGCACTTAGGAGAGGACCCTGCTTAGGTTCGTGATCAGGATAGAAGGTATAGTTCCGGACACAGATTTACAGCATTTGGACTATTATTAAAACCACACACAAATTAACTGGTCCATGCCCATATACGTAGGTGGATGTATGAAGTTAGTAAAGCAGTGGCGAAGTTTCGGCGGCAAGCGACATAGCGGTTAACTGTACTCACGGCTCTTGATGTTCGAATACTCTATAAAATATCTTCTTGGCGTCGGATTTTCAACATTTTAGAGCCATTCCTTTTTGCCGAGAATGTCAAATAATAGCCAAATCCACATTCGAGGCAACAATCCTTTGCAAAGCAGCTTCTAGTTGCCTCTCTTGGCACCGTCGACGTGTACCGGGCTACGGCTAGCCACAAACTGCGTACCGTTCACACCAAGGAGCCGCCCAGTTCGGCCGACACAACCACCTTTTCATCGCCCCAGGACACTTCCGTTTTGGAGGGACTTCACTACATCTTTCATATATAACAAATACAAGTGCCGTAAGAATAAAGCAGCTTCCAATAAACTTTGTCTTTCTTATAAATGTACACATATAAAAATTTATTATTTTAACAAATCAATTTTCTTTTATTCATATATACATGGGTAAAATATTCCAGAGGTAAAATAGTCCCCCATTCGGATCTCCGGGTGGGGACTACTAAGGAGGACATTGTTATCAGGAGAAAGAAAAGTGACGTTCTATGCGTCGGAGCGTAGAATGTCAGATCCCTTAATACCGCAGGTAGGTTATACAGTTTAAAAAGGGAAATGGATAGGTTAAAGTTAGATATAGTGGGAATTAGTGAAGTTCGGTGTCAGGAGGAACAAGATTTCTGATCAGGTGATTACAGTGTTATAAATACAAAATCAAACAGGGGTAATGCGGGAGTAGGTTTAATAATGAATAAAACAATAGGAATGCAGGTAAGCTACTACAAACAGCATAGTGAACGCATTATTGTGGTCAAGATAGATACGAAGCCCACGCCTACCACAGTAGTACAAGTTTATATGACAACTAGCTACGCAGATGACGAAGAGGTTGATGAAATGTATGATGTGATAAAAGAAATTATTCAAATAGTGAAGGGAGAAGAAAATTTAATAGTCATGGGTGACTGGAATTTGATAGTAGGAAAAGAAAGAGAAGGGAACGTAGTAGGTTAATATGGAATGGGGGTAAGGAATGAAAGAGGAAGCCGCCTGGTAGAATTTCGCACAGAGCATAACTAAATCATAGCTAACACTTGCTTCAAGTATCATGAAAGAAGGTTGTATACATGGAAGAAGCCTGGAGATACTGGAAGGTTTCAGATCGATTATATAATGGTAAGATAGAGATTTAGGAACCAGGTTTCAAATTGTAAGATATTTCCAGAGGCAGATGTGGACTCTGACCACAATCTATCTGTTATGAACTGTAGATTAAAACTGAATAAACTGCAAAAAGGTGGGAATTTAAGGAGATGGGACCAGGATAAACTGACAGAACCAGAGATTGTAGAGAGTTTCGGGGAGAGCATTAGGGAACGATTGACAAGAATGGGTGAAAGAAATACAGTAGAAGAAGAATGGGTAGCTTTGAGAGATGAAATAGCGAAGGCAGCAGAGGATCAAGTAGGTAAAAAGACGAGGGCTAATAGAAATCCTTAGGTAACAGAAGAGATATTGATGAAAGGAGAGAAAATAGAAAAATACAAGGAGAAAATACAAAACTACAGTAGATGAAGCAGGCAAAAAGGAATACAAACGTTTCAAAAATGAGATCGACAGGAAGTGCAAAATGGCTAAGCAGGGATGGCTAGAGGACAAATGTAAGGATGTAGAGGCGTATATCACTAGGGGTAAGATAGATACTGCCTACAGGAAAATTAAAGAGACCTTTGGAGAATAGAGAACCACTTGCATGAATTTCAAGAGCTCAGAGGGAAACCCAGTTTTAAGCAAACAAGGGAAAGCAGAAAGGTGGAAGGTGTATATAGAAGGTCTATACAAGGGCGATGTGCTTGAGGACAATATTATGGAAATAGAAGAGGATGTAGATGAAGATGAAATGGGAGAGCTTGAGAGAGCACTGAAAGACCTAAGTCGAAACAAGGCCCAGGGAGTAGACAACATTCCATCAGAACTACTGAAAGCCTTGGGAGAGCCAGACCAGACAGAACTCTACCATCTGGTGAGCAAGATGTATGATATAGGCGAAATACCCTCAGACTTCAAGAAGAATATAAAAATTCCAATCCCAAAGAAAGCAGGTGCTGACAGGTGTGAAAATTACCGAACTATCAGTTTAATAAGTCACGGCTGCAAAATACTAACACGAATTCTTTACAGACGAATGGAAACACTGATAGAAGCCGACCTTTGGGAAGATCAGTTTGGATTCCGTAGAAATGTTGGAACACGTGAGGCAATACTGACCCTACGTCTTATCTTAGAAAATAAATTAAGGAAAGGTAAACCTACGTTTCTAGCATTTGTAGACTTAGACAAAGCTTTTGACAATGTTGACTGGAATCCTCCCTTTCAAAGTCTGAAGATGCCAGGGGTAAAATACAGGGAGCGAAAGGTTATTGACAATTTGTACAGAAACCAGAGGGCAGTTATGAGTCGAGGGGCATGAAAGGGAAGCAGTGGTTGGGAAGGGAGTGAGACAGTGTTGTAGCCTATTCCCTATTTTATTCAATCTGTATATTGAGCAATCAATAAAGGAAACAAAAGAAAAGTTCGGAGCAGGCATTAAATACCATGGAGAAGAAATAAAAACTTTGAGGTTCGCCGATGACATTGTAATTCTGTCAGAGACAGCAAAGGACCTGGAATAGCAGCTGAACGGTATGGACAGTGTCTTGAAAGGAGGATATAAGATGAACATCAACAAAAGCGAAACAAGGATAATGGAATGTAGTCGAATTAAATTGGGATGCTGAGGAAATTAGATTAAGAAATGAGACATTTAAAGTAGTAAAGGAGTTTTGATATTTGGGGAGTGAAATAATTGATGATGGTCGAAGTAGAGAGGATATAAAATGTAGACTGGCAATGGCAAGGAAAGCGTTTCTGAAGAAGAAAAATTTATTAACATCAAGTATAGATTTATGTGTCAGGAAGTCGTTTCTGAATGTATTTGTATGGATTGTAGCCATGTATGGAAGTGAAACGTGGACGATAAATAGTTTAGACAAGAAGAGCATAGAAGCTTTAGAAATGTGGTGCTACTGGAGAATGCTGATGATTAGATGGGTAGATCACATAACTAATGAGGAGCTATTGAATAGAATTAGGGAGAAGAGAAATTTGTGGCACAGCTTGACTAGAAGAAGGGAGCGGTAGATAGGATATATTCTGAGGCAGCTTGGAGTGGAGGGCAGTGTGGAAGGTAAAAATCGTCGAGGGAGACCAAGAGAGGAATACACTAAACAGATTCAGAAGGATGTAGGTTGGAGTAGGTACTGGGAGACGAAGAAGCTTGCACAGGATAGAGTAGCATGGATAGCTGCATCAAACCAGTCTCAGGACTGAAGACTACAACAACGTCACAAATCCATGACTTTAAATAACAAAGAATATACACTCCATAATTGCAGATGCAGAGGTACATGATGTAAACCTACTTCTAATCGATGTATGGTAAGTGTTACAACTTCCACGATTAGCAGAACAAACGAAAGGCGAACGCATCCCACAACTGCATAACAAAACACAGGAAATGGCGAGTGACAGTGGAAAATGTAAATATGTTTAGTGTTGGTAAATGTTCTGTGTACTAAAATCTAATGAATATACAGCGGAAGAAGAAGAATGACGTAAAAAACAAAAAGTCTTAACAATAAGAATTAATACTGTTTCTAGTTGTAAGTGCTAACTGCACATGAATTGTAAGAGAAAAAAAAACATATTTTTACAGTGACCACTGAAGATACATTAGAATAAAGAGAAACGCTTTTGATCTAAGTAAGACTTTAATGAAAGTTGTAAAAGCCGGTATTCAACCTATACAAATTGTATATCTGCAACTACGGAACAATGACGCCGATAAACGAAAACAACACGTATCGTTATGTATCTTAGGACAGATTTTAGCTTACTTATTGCAACAAATAAAGACTTACTGGCAGCGTAAGCTAAATTATGTGATGTGTGAAAGTCCTTTTCATTTCTTTTTCTTTTTACCGTGTGCGTTTGTGACGTAGGAAAACTCCAGTACAAATGTCTCTCTGACCGCTAGACATGTAATCCCACAGTTTGTATCACACACGAGCATACACTGAGGTGCCAAAGAAACTAGTATAGGCCTGTGCATTCTTGCAGAGATATATAAACAGGCAAATACGGCGCTGCCGTCTGAAGTGTCAATACTGTATAAGACTCCAAGCGTCCATCGGCTACTGCTGCTACGATGTCAGGCTATCAATATTTAAATGAGTCTGAACGTGGTGTTACATTCGGCGCACAAGCAATGGGACACAGCATCTTCGAGCTAGCAATGAAGTGCGGATTTTCTCCTATGATTATTTCACGAGTGTACCATGAATATCAGGAATCCAGTAAAATATCAAATCTCGGATATTGCTGTGGCCGCAAAAAGAACCTGCAAGGACGCGACCAACGACGACTGAAGAGAATCGTTCAACGTGACAGAAGTGCAACCCTTCCGCAAATTGCTACAGATTTCAATGCTGGGCCATCAACAAGTGTCAGCATGCGAACCATTCAAGGAAACATCATGGATATGGGCTTTAGGAGCCGAACGCCCACTCGTGTACCCTTGATGACTGCACAACACAAAGCTTTATCCCTCGCCTGGGCCCGTCAACACTGACCTTGGACTGTTCATGAATGGAAACATGTTGCCTGTTCGGACGAGTCTCGTTTCAAATTGTATCGAGTACATAGATGTGTACAGGTATGGAGACAACCCACGAATCCATGGACTCTGCATGTCAGCAGGGGACTGTTCTAGCTGGTGAAAGCTCTGTAATGGTGTGGTGTGTGTACATGGAGTGATATGGGATCCCTGATATGTCCAGATGCGTTTGTGATAGGTGTAACCTACATATGCATGTCTGATTACCTGCATCCACTCATGTCCATTGTGTATTCTGACGGACTTGGACAATTCCAGCTGGGCAATGCAACGCCCCACACGTCCAGAATTGTTACAGACTGGCTCCAGGACACTCTTCTGAGTTTAAACACTTCCGCTGGCCCCAAACTTCCCCGACATGAATATTATTGAGCACATCTGGGGTGCCTTGCAACGTGCTGTTCAGAAGAGATCTCCACCCCATCGTACTCTTACGGATTTATGGACAGCCCAGCAGGATTCATGGAGTCAGTTCGCTCCAGCACTACTTCAGACATTAGTCGAGTGCTTGCCGCGTCGTGTTCCGGCATTCCTGGTGCTCGCGAGGGCCAGATTCTTTGGCTCTTCAGTGTATTACTAGACTGGCAATACCGTGTACAGTATCACTGTTGTCACTTTAGCCAGCACTTTAGAATCGCAATATGGCGGCGAGCGCAATGGGTGTGTAAACAGCTGCTTGTTTGCTGATAAAGCAGTCGTAATAAATGGGAATAAACGGAATTAACTACGTTATCTCTAGAGTTTTCACTTAGTGATCAATACATGCGTCGTGTTCGGTTGTAATTTTTCGTATAACAGACAGAACAGAAAAGGAAGAGAGCATGGCCGGCCGGGCCGGCCGTTGGTGGCCGAGCGGTTGTAGGCGCTTCAGTCTGGAACCGCGAGACCGCTACGGTCGCAGGTTCGAATCCTGCCTAAAGCATGGATGTGTGTGATGTCCTTAGGTTAGTTAGGTTTAAGTAGTTCTAAGTTGTAGGGGACTAATGACCTCAGCAGGCCGCAGGTTCGAATACTGCCTCGGGCATGGATGTGTGTGATGTCCTCGTAACACGATTCTGCAGCATATGTGTTAAACTCAACTAGTACGCAGATGTTTTTTCAACACCAGAACTTGTTTACATCACTTCGTAAAGATCGAAACGTCACTTCATTTCAGGAAACTGTAGTATACTCCGTTCATCATAAGAACAAACCTCATTTAAACAAGCACAAATGCGATGATTGGTCAGAAGCCGTAGCTCACTTACACTGGTGTTGTTACGCTCTTGGAAGTAGGTCCTACTTATGTATTAGGTATATTATATAGTACTAAGTTATGTAAATTTAACTTTAAGATCTTCAAATGTCGAGCGAGGTGGCGCAGTGGTTAGCACACTGGACTCGCATTCGGGAGGACGACGGTTCAATCCCGTCTCCGGCCATCCTGATTTAGGTTTTCCGTGATTTCCCTAAATCGCTTCAGGCAAATGCCGGGATGGTTCCTTTGAAAGGGCACGGCCGATTTCCGTCCCCATCCTTCCCTCACCCGAGCTTGCGCTCCGTCTCTAATGACCTTGTTGTCGACGGGACGTTAAACACTAATCTCCTCCTCCTCCTCCTCCTCCTCCTCTTCAAATGTATTAACAGCCATCAACGTTTTTCTTAACCACGCATTAGTTACGTAGCTTTATTTCAAAAATCGTGTACAGTCGCAGTCTCTGCACTGTTGTGCTCTGATTGTCACGCTGTTAGTACGCAGTATGAAAACTGCTGGCGCTGCTTCCTGTTCCGTATTGGAACACGGTATAAAAGTGCCGAGAAATAGGTTGTTCTTAATGTATTTCATAAATTTACAGAGACAATTCGCCTTTCAAGTCTTCCGAGGAACTGTGTTAAATGCAGTTGCGACACAAATACACATTGCTTGTAAGCGTCGGTTACGTAGTTGATTAGATAGCTTAGTGCAATTTATGATTCTCTCGTTTAGGTCTCGCCTTTTTTTTTGTCGTTCAATTTGAAATACCTGCATTTCGCAGTTGTAAAATTTATCATCATTTTTTATGAATAAGGCACGTCTTGTTTCTTATTACGTATTGCACGCGAAATTCCTGTATTCTTTTCTAATATATATTCTTGTTATTGTTGTTTTGGTCTTCAGTCTTGAGACTGGTTTGATGCAGCTCTCCATGTTACTCTATCCTGTGCAATCTTCTTCATCTCCCAGTACTTACTGCAACCTACATCCTTCTGAATCTGCTTAGTGTATTCATCTCTTGGTCTCCCTCTACGATTTTTACCCTCCACTCTGCCCTCCAATACTAAATTGGTGACCCCTTGATGCCTCAGAACATGTCCTACCAACCGATCCCTTCTTTTAGTCAAGTTGTGCCACAAACTCCTCCCCAATTCTGTTCAATACCTCCTCCTTAGTTATGTGGTCTGCCCATCTATATATTCTTAATTATCGATATTTTATGAAAGACTGTTAATAAAGGTTGCTTGAATGAAGATAATTTAATTTTTTGAGCAAAAATGAAAAACCAAATACTCTCTATTTGGACTATGTCAATTGTTTTACACCACAGATGTAGGTTTAAGTGTCGTAGAAACACGCCGGCCGAAGTGGCCGTGCGGTTAAAGGCGCTGCAGTCTGGAACCGCAAGACCGCTACGGTCGCGGGTTCGAGTCCTGCCTCGGGCATGGATGTTTGTGATGTCCTTAGGTTAGTTAGGTTTAAGTTCTAGGGGACTAATGACCTCAGCAGTTGAGTCCCATAGTGCTCAGAGCCATTTGAACCATTTTTTGTCGTAGAAACACGAAAAACAACCATTTACACAGCATCGAGCACGCCATGCAAATGCTGCATTTTGACATTTGCCGCTGTACCATTAAAATATGAACCCAAAAGAACTAATCTGGAGGCTAGTTAACGACCGAGCGAGGCTGCGCAGTGGTTAGCACGGGAGGACGACGGTTCAATCCCGCGTCCGGACATCCTGATTTAGGTTTTCCGTGATTACCTACATCGCTCCAGGCAAATGCCGGGATGGTTCCTTTGAAAGGGCACGGCCCACTTCCTTCCCCGTCCTTCCCTAATCCGATGAGACCGATGACCTCGCTGTTGGTCTCTTCCCCCAACAACCCAACCTAGTTAGGTTAGGTTAGGTTAGGGATTTGGCCCGAGAAATAACAAGACTGTTAAAATGCCAGACGTACTGGAACTAAGGCACGCGGCTTTTTCACATGTCACTGCCGAACGTTGACGGGATATAGAATGGCACGTCATAAAAAAATGAGGAGAAAATGAGGCACCTGGTTGGCTTCGTGGATTCTGTTGTTGATCGACTCGTTCCCAACGTAGCAGATGACAGTTACAGAACTGAACTGTATTTCTCGGATTCGAATAAGGAAGGAGCTAAGAGATTACCAGACGATTGACTGTCATGAATGACTTCAGTATTCAACAGTACGGATAAATCCCTGATGCATGCTTTTGCATCACAAACTCGCTCAGAAAAATTACCCTGTGTCTAAGTTACGAATTTTCATCACTCTTGTTTGTAATTAGAATACTATGTCAGGTGAGAACGTGAACATTTTATGCTTTCCATCTGATCACCTAACAAGGGCACCTCCCCATCGCTTCCCCCTCAGATTTAGTTATATGTTGGCACAGTGAAGAGGCCTTGAAAAACTGAACACATATCAATCGAGAAAACAGGAAGAAGTTGTGTGGAACTGTGAAAGAAATAAGCAAAATATACAAACTGAGTAGTCCATGTGCAAGATACGTAACATCAAGGATAGTGTGAGCTCAGGAGCGCCGTTGTCCCGTGGTTAGCGTGAGCAGCTGTAGAACGAGAGGTCCTTGGTTCAAGTCTTCCCTCGAGTGAAAAGTTTACTTTCTTTATTTTCGCAAAGTTATGATCTGTCCGTTCGTTCATTGACCTCTCTGTTCACTGTAATAAGTTTAATGTCTGTGTTTTGCGACCGCACTGCAAAACAGTGCGATTAGTACACGAAAGGACGTGCCTCTCCAATGGGAACCGAAAACATTTGATCGCAAGGTCATAGGTCAACAGATTCCTCCACAGGAAAACACGTCTGATATATTCTATACGACACTGGTGACGGTATGTGCGTCACATGACAGGAATATGTTGTCGACCCACCTAACTTGTACACTTGGCGAGTGGGCAAAAAGATTCTTCTACCTTGACCGTGCTCTCTTCCGTGCGCTGTAGTCGACTGACGTCGTGTGTTTCGATGTTTGTTTAGTTGTAGCGTCCCCATACTACGGCGCAGTTACCTCGCATCAGACGGACGGACGGACAGATAATAATTGTCTGAAAATAAAAAATCAAACTTTTTACTCGAGGGAAGACTTGAACCAAAGACCTCTCGTTCCGCAGCTGCTCACGCTAACCACGGGACCACGGCGCTTCTGAGTCCAGTATCCTTGATGTTGTCTATCTTGCGCATGGACTACTCAGTTTGTATATTTTGCTTATTTTTTTCATACTTCCACACAACTTCTTCCTGTTTTCTCGATTGATCTGTGTTCAGTTTTTCAAGGCCTATCCACTGTGCCAACTTAAAACTAAATCTGAGGGAGTGCGATGGGGAGGTTCCCTTGTAAGAAGCGCGCGGTAGTGCTGGAGTTTTGCCAAATATTATCTCATTCTATTTAAAAATTAAATGACATTCGAAGCTATATTGTTTCTCTGCTCGTCTCTTTTTACGTCTGAACTGCAACTGCTCACATCACTGCAGGTTAGTTGAACCAGCTGACTGGCTAGTGCTGTCCAAGTTTAACTTCGCCGATACAGAAATTGTCCGGCATTATCGCTCAGTCGATCTGAGTGTAACACAACATATAACGTATCCTTATGATCGTACTTATTTGTGCTGGTCACCATAGAGTAGAAATATCTCTGGAGCGAGCATTCAGAAGCGCAGAATTGATTTTGTGTTGTCAACATACGTTGCCACAATGGTCACGTGATCTCGGGACGCCGTAGATTCGTCCGTCATTTGCCCTATAAATTTTAATTGTTGTTGTCATATCGCTAGTAAAGACAGATTCCCTTCGTAAGTGCTGTGGATTTAGTATAGACGTTTGCAGGCACCACAGCAGTTTACGTCTGATATTTGAAATAAATTGGGCTCTTAGCTTTCAAGGGCAAAATGAACGACCATGACGTCACAGAAGCTTCACGTCAGCATGTCACATCTCGTCAAGTCGCTTAACACAGTACTGAACAACGAAATTGGGGTTTTGAGTCACCACCCCCAATATGCATAAAATGTTAGCGTATAGTATCAGAACTGAGGAGCTAACAACGACAAAATTTGTCAATGGCCGAAGCAAACTTTATAACCTGTGTTCTTGATCAATTTTGTTTGGTAAATTACTGAGAAGTGAGACAACGTTTCAAAACATCGACAATTATTTGCTAGGGAAAATATGTACATTCGTACACATCAAAAAAAGCTTCAAACGAATTAATGAAGCCTGTTAAACTTACCCATTATGTTTTTTCTTACGTAATTAATAACGTCATATACAACTGTATTTTACTCCTTCATTAAAGCTGACTTTTTTGCTTAAAATGTCATATGGTGGAATTTGCTTCGTCTACTTATGTTCTTATACATATACATTGTGGGTGTCAGCGCCGTTGTGTTATCGTAAAACCTAAATAACTTTTCGCCTTCAGATATACGACTTTGGTTGTGTAAGAAAGTGGAAAAAATATCCCAGTCGTCATGGAACATCACCAATTTGTCATTAAAACAAAGCGCTATTATAAAATAAAGATTATGAAGATACAACAGTACAAAATCGACTATTATAAGGAGAATGAGAGCGCGGTGAAAATAGGTTAACTTAAGATGTTAACAGACTGGTACCGTTAAAATTTTCTTCCCGAGAAACCGTGACGTACCGTGAAATGACGTGACGTTCCGTTGCCGACCTGTGCGAATGCCTCCACTCGAAAGGTATTGTAGAATGTTTTGGTGTTATGTAACGAGACGTGATGTTACCTGATGGCGGACGCGAATTGGCGCTAAACAATCGACGTCGTCCCTAGATCACGTGACAATTCCGGTTTAATGTTGACAACATGCGCAGGACGCAATGCTCACTCCAGAGATATTTCTACTCTATGCTGGTCACAGGTTGCCTTCAGTTCCGCGTGAAACGAAGTCCAATGAGATTCAAGCAAACGCGGAAGCATACATGGTGTAATGTTTACATCAGATTTATTCTTATGATGAACAGACTATACTTTTTTTAGTAGTACCATACACAAACATCTTGCCGCCACCATCTTACCTAACCAAACGTAGGGCTTCAGTAAAAGATGCGCATTTGCCAGTCTAGTAACGTATGTCCGCGGTATCGCATCTGCCCAATGTCGGAGATGTTCTGTGATTTGTTTACGATATGATTTTGTTTCACGAGAAACGCTAGTGTCTCAAGCACAGTCTAACATATCTTAGACTGTGGCCTCAAGTATGGAAGTAAAGAAAGAAGGGAGATAGCGCTACAGACTTACGCTGTATGATGTTTTGACGTCAGTGGTGGGCGGGGCCTGCTGCCATCTTAAATAGCCTAAAACATTTGTAAACTGCTGTTTGCGATTGTTTCTTGTTCATTATTTCTGTCGTGTGCGCGCAACAGCTGTTTTAAATGCAAATGCTTAGTGCTTACATGAATAACATAGTGTGAGGAAGGCAATTTCGAACGTTTTTCTGTGTTTGAATGTGTATTCGTTCAAGTAATACGACACATTTGATCTCGTTAATGTAACATATTTTTGTTGATATATTTCGAATACTCAAGAAGAGAAGTATGTGATATGGAGAGGTTGCTTTCGTAATCCGTTTAATTACACTTTTACTGTATTTGTCTCGATAGCAAATGAAGGTGGAACTTCGAAACCAATGGTTGTTTGCTTGCTAGCACTGCTTCTTGTTCGTTACATTTTCAGCTTTCAGCTCGTATGCACAACATTTTGAATATTCACGTTTGCAAACGATTTACCTACCTGTTCTTTGTTAGCCATAAACGTGTGGAATGAGGAAAGAATCAAGGCATGCTATCGCATGTTGTGGATGTCAGCAAAGTGAATGCTTATTGAAATGTCAAAGAAACAGAACTGCCTAGAAGCATACCTCCATGCAGAATACACTACTGGAAATTGAAATAAGAACACCGTGAATTCATTGTCCCAGGAAGGGGAAACTTTATTGACACATTCCTGGGGTCAGATACATCACATGATCACACTGACAGAACCACAGGCACATAGACACAGGCAACAGAGCATGCACAATGTCGGCACTAGTACAGTGTATATCCACCTTTCGCAGCAATGCAGGCTGCTATTCTCCCATGGAGACGATCGTAGAGATGCTGGATGTAGTCCTGTGGAACGGCTTGCCATGCCATTTCCACCTGGCGCCTCAGTTGGACCAGCGTTCGTGCTGGACGTGCAGACCGCGTGAGACGACGCTTCATCCAGTCCCAAACATGCTCAATATGGGACAGATCCGGAGATCTTGCTGGCCAGGGTAGTTGACTTACACCTTCTAGAGCACGTTGGGTGGCACGGGATACATGCGGACGTGCATTGTCCTGTTGGAACAGCAAGTTCCCTTGCCGGTCTAGGAATGGTAGAACGATGGGTTCGATGACGGTTTGGATGTACCGTGCACTATTCAGTGTCCCCTCGACGATCACCAGTGGTGCACAGCCAGTGTAGGAGATCGCTCCCCACACCATGATGCCGGGTGTTGGCCCTGTGTGCCTCGGTCGTATGCAGTCCTGATTGTGGCGCTCACCTGCACGGCGCCAAACACGCATACGACCATCATTGGTACCAAGGCAGAAGCGACTCTCATCGCTGAAGACGACACGTCTCCATTCGTCCCTCCATTCACGCCTGTCGCGACACCACTGGAGGCGGGCTGCACGATGTTGGGGCGTGAGCGGAAGACGGCCTAACGGTGTGCGGGACCGTAGCCCAGCTTCATGGAGACGGTTGCGAATGGTCCTCGCCGATACCCCAGGAGCAACAGTGTCCCTAATTTGCTGTGAAGTGGCGGTGCGGTCCCCTACGGCACTGCGTAGGATCCTACGGTCTTGGCGTGCATCCGTGCGTCGCTGCGGTCCGGTCCCAGGTCGACGGGCACCTGCACCTTCCGCCGACCACTGGCGACAACATCGATGTGCTGTGGAGACCTCACGCCCCACGTGTTGAGCAATTCGGCGGTACGTCCACCCGGCCTCCCGCATGCCCACTATACGCCCTCACTCAAAGTCCGTCAACTGCACATACGGTTCACGTCCACGCTGTCGCGGCATGCTACCAGTGTTAAAGACTGCGATGGAGCTCCGTATGCCACGGCAAACTGGCTGACACTGACGGCGGCGGTGCACAAATGCTGCGCAGCTAGCGCCATTCGACGGCCAACACCGCGGTTCCTGGTGTGTCCGCTGTGCCGTGCGTGTGATCATTGCTTGTACAGCCCTCTCGCAGTGTCCGGAGCAAGTATGGTGGGTCTGACACACCGGTGTCAATGTGTTCTTTTTTCCATTTCCAGGAGTGTAGATTTCGTGTTTTGGTTGGTTGGTTGGTTTGGGGAAGGAGACCAGACAGCGAGGTCATCAGTCTCATCGGATTAGGAAAGGACGGGGAAGGAAGTCGGCCGTGCCCTTTGAAAGGAACCATCCCGGCATTTGCCTGGAGCGATTTAGGGAAATCACGGAAAACCTAAATCAGGATGGCCGGACGCGGGATTGAACTGTCGTCCTCCCGAATGCGAGTCCAGTGTCTAACCACTGCGCCACCTCGCTCGGTATTTGGTGTTTTAACAGATTGTCAGTGCATTAGTTTCATTGTACTTTACACATCTTCTCACTCTGAAATATTAACTATGATGCCTCATTCAGTTTGTAGTCAATAATAGCTATTTACAGGGGAAAAAAAAACGATATAGGCTAATTTTTCAATCATTTTCCAGCACTGTACAAGGTTTCGAATAATGTTAAGGAAATGATCTCAAATGCTTACACCTTAATGCTTCAACATTGCTTAGGAATTAAACTTAAGGTTACGATGGATCGATTAGTACACTCGTAAACGATGCAACCTGATTTTTGGTTACATAACTACGTCTCCAAATAATCAAAGCACGCAACATGACCGAAACTCGGCACGGGTACGTCAGAGTGACGTCACGGGGAAGGATGAGTGAGATGAACGTAATGTTTTGGGCCACTTAAGATGGCGGACGTCGGCTTCAAGTTTATGACGTAATGACAACCCCTTTCCTTTTTTACGTGCGTGGTCTCAATACTGTCTTGTATTCTCTCTCTTCTGTCGTAGCCGTCACAGTGAACGGCTGTAATAAAAGCTGTCTCTTACGATGTTTTACATCTACATATACATCTATATCCATACTCCGCAAGCCACCTGACGGTGTGTGGCGGAGAGTACCTTGAGTACCTCTATCGGTTCTCCCATCTATTCCATTCTCGTATTGTTCGTGGAAAGAAGGATTGTCGGTATGCCTCTGTGTGGGCTCTAATCTCTCTGATTTTATCCTCATGGTCTCTTCGCGAGATATACGTAGGAGGGAGCAATATACTGCTTGACTCTTCGGTGAAGGTATGTTCTCGAAACTTTGACAAAAGCCCGTACCGAGCTACTGAGCGTCTCTCCTGCAGAGTCTTCCACTGGAGTTTATCTATCATCTCCGTAACGCTTTCGCGATTACTAAATGATCCTGTAACGAAGCGTGCTGCTCTCCGTTGGATCTTCTCTATATCTTCTATCAACCCTACCTGGTACGGATCCCACACTGCTGAGCAGTATTCAAGCAGTGGGCGGACAAGCGTACTGTAACCCACTTCCTTTGTTTTCGGATTGCATTTCCTTAGGATTCTTCCAATGAATCTCAGTCTGGCATCTGCTTTACCGACGATCAACATTATATGATCATTCCATTTTAAATCACTCCTAATGCGTACTACCAGATAATTTATGGTATTAACTGCTTCCAGTTGCTGACCTGCTATTTTGTAGCTAAATGATAAAGGATCTATCTTTCTGTGTATTCGCAGCACATTACACTTGTCTACATTGAGATTCAATTGCCATTCCCTGCACCATGCGTCAATTCGCTGCAGATCCTCCTGCATTTCAGTACAATTTTCCATTGTTACAACCTCTCGATACACCACAGCATCATCCGCAAAAAGCCTCAGTGAACTTCCGATGTCATCCACAAGGTCATTTATGTATATTGTGAATAGCAACGGTCCTATGACACTCCCCTGCGGCACACCTGAAATCACTCTTACTTCGGAAGACTTCTCTCCATTGAGAATGACATGCTGCGTCCTGTTATCTAGGAACTCCTCAATCCAATCACACAATTGGTCTGATAGTCCATATGCTCTTACTTTGTTCATTAAACGACTGTGGGGAACTGTATCGAACGCCTTGCGGAAGTCAAGAAACACGGCATCTACCTGTGAACCCGTATCTATGGCCCTCTGAGTCTCGTGGACGAATAGCGCTACCTGGGTTTCACATGACCGTCTTTTTCGAAACCCATGCTGATGCCTACAGAGTAGATTTCTAGTCTCCAGAGCTTATCATTTAGATAAGCTGAACTGGAATAATATGAACATTTACTTTATTCATTTTTGTGATTCAATTTACTCCTTGTACTCAGTTAATAATCAGCAAATTTTCGTTGTCGGTCGTCTGAATAGGATAATGCAGTGGATCGGCCGCCATCGTTGCAACCCTATGTGCTCACAACACGTTCCTGGTTCAAATGGTTCAAATGGCTCTGAGCACTATGGGACTTAACTTCCGAGGTCATCAGTCCCCTAGAACTTAGAATTACTTAAACCTAACTAACCTAAGGACATCACACACATCCATGCCCGAGGCAGGATTCGAACCTGCGTCCGTAGCGGTCGCGCAGTTCCAGACTGTAGCGCCTAGAACCGCACGGCCACTCCGGCCGGCCACGTTCCTGGAAAAGGACCTATCTTCATATAATTACATGAGAACAAAGTCCGATACCGACGTATAAACGTCATTTTATTGCAAAGTCAATTCTGACACATAAAACTGATTCATCATCTTTCCAAAGTCACGCATCATCGTGTTGAAGACAGATCAACAACACAGGCTTCGCCGATTTTCTTCATTCATCTCATCATTGTAATTGCCCCTTTGTCTCTTCAGACTTTTATGTAAAGTACAACGAAAATTAACAGCTTGCTAAACGTAGACAGCGATTACAGTAAGTATGCTGGGAAAGTAAGGGTCTAAGTTCAAACCCTGAGCCGATACACGTTTACAACTTGTCACTCACAATCCACACTACGAATACTCAGCAACTGTTCTAAAAAAAACCATTTCATAAAATAAATTTGTTCGAAAAACGAATGCGTTTCTCAGGCTCCTGCATCTGGCCTCTCATAAGGTTCTGATGTTTGCACAGATAAACGTATCTGACTCGCTAAATAATACTTTAAGTTTATCATGTGGGGAACCCCCTAATCTGTTTCCTGTGCAGCGTCTATCACAGTTTTTGCTGTCTATTAATCGAGGTGGAGAAGGAAATGTGCAATCAATTAGCAGATTTTACGCCGTGTGATTTCCACCAGCTCTCATATCTAAATAAATTTGTGACTCCGAAATTTTTTTATTCTAAGAATGAGGCTGTGGCAACTGGAAGGGGATATCTTCCAAAATCGCGTTTCCGGGTGTAATCTGCTGGCTGGAAAAAATTAGGAATAAGTCCATTGACCAGAAAGGAAACGTGGAATATTTCAGTTAAATCTGACACAAAAATTTTAGTCTTAGTGGTAGCTGTCACTTTCCACAATGAATGTCAAATTCAATATTTTAAGGTTCAGGACTTTACTTGCACATCAACATGGTATTAAAAAGTATGTTATGAGTAAAAGTCCGCAACAATTAACGAAAATTGCATTTTTCAAATTTTTTGTTGTGGTCATAAAGACCCCAGCTTGGTAGTACACGTTACTGAAAACGTGTTGATTTTGTTAATAGTGTGCCAGAACACTTGCTATTCTGGACCCTACATATCAGTCCCTCTTTAAAACCTATGTTGTAAATATAAGTCAACAATCATTAACGAATTTTGTTTTTATGAGCTTTTTTAGGTTAGCCCCAAAAACACCCAGTCTCCCCGCCCCCTCCTTGGTAACGTCTGTCATGGAAAATGCGTTAGTATTGCTAGTGTTAACACGCACATCTGCATGGACTCATCCTCTAGGGGAACCTTGGGAAACAAACATCGCTGTCTTCGGCAGACGCATAAGGATGTAGACAGCGGCGTCCCAGGTGATCTCATTGACTTTCGGAAGGCATCCGGAACCATTCTGAACTGTCATCTAAAGAACAAAATACGTGCTTGTGAAAAATCGGAACAGTTTTGACACAGGGCTCAGGATTTCGTAGAACACAGAATCAAACTCGTAGTTCTTCAAGCGGTGAAATCTTCGTATGTAGAAAGTAGCTGCAGATGTATACCAATGGAGAATTATAGGACTGCTATAATTTAAGAATCACAAGAGGAGGAGGTATACTTGGAAAAGGCCTGGTGATACGGAATGATTTCAGTTAGATTACGTCATGGTCATACAGAGATTCCGAAATCATATGCTGGATTGTAAGGCGTACCGGGAGCGAATATAGACTCAGATCACAATTTAGTAATGATGAAGAGTGGGCTGAAGTTTAAGAGATTAGTCAGGAAGAATCAGTAGGCAAAGAAGTGGGATATGGAAGTACTAACGAAAGACGAGATACGCTTGACTTTCTCTAAGGCTGTAGAGACAGCAATAAAGAATAGCCTAGTAGGTAGTACAGTTGAAGAGGAATGGACATCAGTAAAACGGGCGATGGGTAACAGAAGAAATACTTCAGTTGATCGATGAAAGAAGAAGGTACAAAGAAATGTTGAGGTAAATTCAGGAATACAGTAGTACAAGTCACTGAGGAATGAAATAAATAGGAAAGTGCAGGGAACCTAAGGCGGAATGGCTGCATGAAAAATGTGAAAAATCGAAAAAGAAATGTTTGTTGGAAGAAATGACTATGCATACAGGAAAGTCAAAATAGTTTTCCGGGAAATTAAAGGCAAGGGTGGTAACATTAAGAGTGCAACGGGAATTCAAGTGTTAAATGCAGAGGAGAGAGCGGATGGGTGGAAAGAGTACATTGAAGGACTCTATGAGGAGCATATTTGTGTGATGTGATAGAAGAAACAGGAGTCAATTTAGAAGAGATAGGGGATCCACTATTAGAACTACAATTTAAGAGACCTTTGGGGGACTTAAGATCAAAGAAAAAGAAGGGATACATAACATTCCAACAGAACTTCTAAAATAATTAGGTAAGTGGCAACAAAACGACTATTCACGTTCGTATGTAGAATATATAAGTCTGGCGAAACACCATTTGACTTTCAGAAAAATATCATACACACAATTCCGAAGTCTGCAAGAGAAGACAAGTGCTTAACAGCTCATGCATCCAAGTTGCTGACAATAATAATATATAGCAGAATGGAAAAGAAAATTGAGGATGTGCTAGATGACGATCAGTTTGGCTTTAGAAAAGGAAAAGGCAAGAGAGAGGCAATTCTGATGTTTCGGGTGATAATGGAAGCAAGACTAAAGAAAAATCAAGACAGGTTCATAAGATTTGTTGACCTGGAAAAAGGTTTCGACAATGTAAAATGGTGTATAATGTTCGAAATTCTGAGAAAAAGTAAGGGTAACCTATAGGTAGAGACGAGTAATATACAACATGTACAAGGGCCGAAAGGGAATAATAAGAGTGGACGACCAAGAACGAAATGCTCGGATTAAAAAGGGTGTAAGAGTGGAATGTAGTCTTTCGGCCCTACTGTTCAGTCTGTGCATCGAAGGAGCAATAGTGGAAATAAAAAAAAGATTCAGGAGTGGAATTAAAATTCAGGGTGAAGGATATCACTGATACGATTCGCTGATGACATTGCCGGCCGGAGTGGCCGAGCGGTTCTAGGCGCTACAGTCTGGAACCGCGCGACCACTACGGTCGCAGCTTCGAATCCTGCCTTGCGCATGGATGTGTGTGATGTCCTTAGGTTAGTTAGGTTTAAGTAGTTCTAAGTCTAGGGGACTGATTACCTCAGATATTAAGTCCCATAGTGCTCAGAGACATTTGGACCCTTTTTTCTGATGACATTGCTGTCCCGAGTGAAAGTGAGGAAGAATTGCATGATCTGCCTAATGGAATGAACAGTCTAATGAATACAGGATATGGATTGAGACTAAATCGAAGAAAGACGAAAGTAATGAGAAGTAGCGGAAATGAGAACTGCGAGAAAGTTAACATCAGGATTGATGGTCATGAAGTCACTGAAGCTAAGGAATTCTGCTACCTAGGCAGTAAAATAACCAATGACGGACGGAGCAAGGAGGACATCAAAAGCAGACTCGCTATGGCAAAAAAGGCATTTCTGGCCAAGAGAAGTCTACTAATATCAAACACCGGCCTTAATTTGAGGAAGAAATTTCTGAGGATGTACGTCTGGACTACAGCATTGTATGGTAGTGAAACATGGACTGTGGGAAAACCGGAACAGAAGAGAATCGAAGCATTTGAGATGTGGTGCTATAGACGAATGTTGAAAATTAGGTGGACTGATAAGGTAAGGAATGAGGAGGTTCTGCGCAGAATAGGAAAGGAAAGGAATACGAGAAAAACACTTACAAGGAGAAGGGACAGGATGATAGAACACCTGTTAAGACATCAGGGAATGACTTCCATGGTATTAGAGGGGGCTGTAGAGGTCGAAAACTGTAGAGGGAGACAGAGATTGGAATACGTCAGGCAAATAATTGAGGAAGTAGGTTGCAAGTGCTACTCTGGCGCAGGAGAGGAATTCGTGCAGGGTTGCATCAAATGACTCAGAAGACTTATGATTAAAAAAACAAAAAAACAAAAAAAAACAAAAATTGCGGTAAAGGTAAAAGATTTGCTGGATAGGTTCTAGACCGCTGTGAGACATTTAGCAGATAGTGCTGCTGTTCATAAACAAGTTTTAACGTCAGAAATCTGTGGCACGAGGCCCACGAGAAAGACAGGCTGCGGCGCGTACGCCCTGAACTCGCTCGCTCGCTCAGCTCAACAAACAAAATGCGTTTCTAAACCTGTTAACTCGCAGCAGGCCGTGTCAGTACTAACGATAATTGCATCTTCCACTGGACTCTGCTGTTATGATGTCTTACTGATAAACAGTACAACAGCAAAATTTAAGAACAATACTCGATATAAATGGTATAACAGCGTGTTTATAGCATTTAGACTCTTCTGCTGAACAGTACTCATTACATGCTGGAAGTGGTGCCTTATGCAACTGATTATCATTTTAGCATGATGTTATTTTATTGTACGCTAGTACAGCCGCAACAAATTACAAGTAGGCCCATGGACTTCCCATCATTATAGGACTAATAAGAGTAAGAATGCATAATAGCGGATTCCAGTAGAAGATACAGTTTTCGTTTCAACGGACACGCCTACTTACACGTTAACAGGTGTAGAAACGTAAACTACTGGCCATTAAAATTGCTACACAACGAAGATGACGAGCTACAGACACGAAATTTAACCGACAGCAAGAAGATGCTGTGATATGCAAATGATTAGCTTTTCAGAGCATTCACACAAGGTTGGCGCCGGTGGCGACACCTACGACGTGCTGACGCGAGGAAAGTTTGAAACCGATTTCTCACACACAAACAGCAGTTGACCGACGTTGGCTGGTGAAACGTTGTTGTGATGCCTCGTGTAAGGAGGAGAAATGCGTACGATCACGTTTCCGACTTTGATAAAGGTCGGATTGTAGCCTATCGCGTTTGCGGTTTATCGTATCGCGACATTGCTGCTCGCGTTGGTCGAGATCCAATGACTGTTAGCAGAATATGGAATCGGTGGGTTCAGGAGGGTAATACGGAACGCCGTGCTGGATCCCAACGGCCTCGTATCACTAGCAGTCGAGATGACAGGCATCTTATCCGCATGGCTGTAACGGATCGTGCAGCCACGTCTCGATCCCTGAGACAACAGATGGGGACGTTTGCAAGACAACAACGATCTGCTCGAACAGTACGACGACGTTTGCAGCAGCATGGACTATCAGCTCGGCGACCATGGCTGCGGTTACCCTTGACGCTGCATCACGGACAGGAGCGCCTGCGATGGTGTACTCAACGACGAACATGGTGCAGGAATGGCAAAACGTCATTCTTTCGGATGAATCCAGGTTCAGTTTACACCATTGTGATGGTCGCATCGTCGGGCATGGATGTGTGTGATGTTCTTAGGTTAGTTAGGTTTAAGTAGTTCTAAGTTCTAGGGGACTGATGACCTCAGCTGTTAAGTCCCATAGTGCTCAGAGCCATTTGAACCATTTGATGGTCGCATCCGTGTTTGGCGACATCGCGGTGAACGCAAATTGGAAGCGTGTATTCGTCATCGCCATACGGGCGTATCACCTGGCGTGATGTTATTGGTTAAACGACTCGGTCACCTCTTGTTCGCATTGACGGCACTTTGAACAGTGGACGTTACATTTCAGTTTTGTTACGACCCGTGTCTCTACCCTTCATTCGATCCCTGCAAAACCCTAATTTTCAGCAGGATAATGCACGACCGCATGTTGCAGGTCCTGTACGGGGCTTTCTGGATACAGAAAATGTTCGACCGCTGTCGTGGCCAGCACATTCTCCAGATCTCTCACCAATTGAAAACGTCTTGTCAATGGTGGCCGAGCAACTGGCTCGTCACAATACACCAGTCACTACTCTTGATGAACTGTGATATCGTGTTGAAGCTGCATGGGCAGCTGTACCTGTACACACCATCCAAGCTCTGTTTGACTCAACGCCCAGGCGTATCAAGGCCGTTATTACGGCCAGATGTGGTTGTTCTGGGTACTGATTTCTCAGGCTCTATGCACCCAAATTGCGTGAAAATGTAATCACATGTCAGTTGTAGTATAACATATTTGTCCAATTAATACCCGTTTATCATCTGCATTTCTTCTTGGTGTAGCAACTTTAATGACCAGTAATGTAGTTTGTCTGCTGATTTGAGCGAGCGCAGGACTACCTTCGTGACGTAGGCGCCGCGGCCTGTCTTTCTCGTAGGCCTCGACTGCGGCAAGACGCAGATCTTCAACATAGACAAACGTAATGCATTGCTCAAAATTTGCGGAAAGTAACGTCTTTTCTCTTCGATAATAACGCTACTACTTCCATAACCTAACACATACAGTCGCGAAACTGTCTGCTGCGAAAGTTGTCACCGTTTGACAACTGGAGCGAAACTAGCCCTCCAAGCGGTGAGAAAGCAGTCCTGTGAGTCGTAAGGATAATATTTGTTTTTGATTATTTTCCTACTAGATTAACGAAAAAGTTATTATACTTTCTATCGCAAGCATTAGTATACAGGGTGTTACGAAAAGGTATGGTCAAACTTTCAGGAAACAGTCCTCACACACAAAGATAGAAAATATGTTATGTGAACATGTGTCCGGAAACGGTTACTTTCCATGTTAGGGCTCATTTTATTACTTCTCTTCAAATCACATTAATCATGGAATGGAAACAGATAGCAACAGAACGTACCAGCGTGACTTCAAACACTTTGTTACAGGAGATGTTCAAAATGTCCTCCGTTAGCGAGGATACATGCATCCACCCTCCGTCGCATGGAACCCCTGATGCACTGATGCAGCCCTGGAGAATGGCGTATTCTATCACAGCCGTCCACAATACGAGCACGAAGAGTCTACATTTGGTACCGGGGTTGCGTACACAAGAGCTTTCAAATGCCCCATAAATGAAAGTCATGAGGGTTGAGGTCATGAGAGCGTGGAGGCCATGGAATTGGTCCGCCTCTACCAATCCATCGGTCACCGAATCTGTTGTTGAGAAGCGTACGAACACTTCGACTGAAATGTGCAGGAGCTCCATCGTGCATGAATAACCTGTTGTGTCGTACGTGTAAAGGCACATGCTCTAGCAGCACAGGTAGAGTATCCTGTATGAAATCATGGCGGTGAGTCGAGGAAGTACAGTACATACTGACGAAATTAAAATGAGCTCTAACATGGAAATTAAGCGTTTCCGGACACATGTCCACATAACATCTTTTATTTATTTGTGTGTGAGAAATGTTTCCTGAAAGTTTGGCCGTACCTTTTTGTAACACCCTGTATAACCAAGAGACATGAATTATCGTGAAACAAATACAATGACGGAAAAAAAAATCACAACACCAAGGATTTGTGGGACATAGGCGAAAGTTGGCAGGCGTGTCTCTACATCTGAACGATGAAGTCTCTTCAAATTTCGCACCAGTCGCCTAAGAGTGCCGCTAGTGGCGACACTATTAGGATGCAAGTCAGGTTTGCTTTAAATACACGCTGTAACGCTCGCGAGCGTTAGTTACCTTTGGGATTGGACGTAGTGGGTTGATGTTAGTCAAGAACGCCTTTAATGCGACAAGGACGCTACTATCAACAGCTCACTAAATTTGAACGAGGTCGTAGAATACGGCTGTGAGTAGCTGGCGGGAATGTAGACACTGTACATGACTGCTGGCAGGCGGTGCTCACTGGATGTACGGTCACGAGAAGGCTGGAATCCGGACAGCCACGTGGCACTACCGAGAAGGAAGACCGCCGTGTTCGGGGTGTGGCTCTGGCGTATAGTACTGCACCTGCAACAACAATCTGAGCATAATTGGCACCACAGTAACACAATCAGTTGTTACAAATCGGTTACTTCAAGGACAGCTCCGAGTCAGATGCCCTGTACCGTCCATTCCACTGACCCCAAACCACCGGCTTTTGCGACTTCAGTGGTGTCAAACGAGGGGTCACTGCAGGGCCAGGTAGAGGTGTGTTGTGTTTTATGATAAAAGCTTGGTCTTCCTCGGTGCCAGTGATGGCTGTGTGTTGTTTAGGAAGAGGTCAGATGAGCGCCTGCAACCAATTTGTCTGCAAGCTGGAGTTATTGTCTGAGGTGTGATTTTGTATGACTGCAGGAATACTCTCGTGGTTATCCCACGCAACCTGGCTGCAAATTTGTACGTCAGTCTGTCGATTCGACCTGTTGTGTTGTAAGACGTCGTGGTCTCCTGACCTTCATTGCTTACATATTCCGACCTCACAATCATCTCCGCACATCGAGACGCTTCATTCGAACCCAAACTCGATAAGATAAAGTCAGTGTTGTATAAATTCATGTAAACGATATGCAATTGGCAAGTGAGCGCACCGCGGTTGAAATAATCGACGCTGGCGTGCACACATGCATTCCAGACACGACGGTCACAGGAGCTTTTACACTCCTGGAAATTGAAATAAGAACACCGTGAATTCTGTGGTGTCACCGCCAGACACCACACTTGCTAGGTGGTAGCTTAAATCGGCCGCGGTCCATTTAGTACATGTCGGACCCGCGTGTCGCCACTGTCTGATCGCAGACCTAGCGCCACCACAAGGCAGGTCTCGAGAGACGATATAGCACTCGCCCCAGTTGTACGAGGAGATTGCTAGCGACCATACGGACGAAGCCTTCCTCTCATTTGCCGAGAGCCAGTTAGAATAGCCTTCTGCTAAGTCCATGGCTACGACCTAGCAAGGCGCCATTAGCCTTACCTACTTTGAGAGCTATAGTATAAATGTCTCAAGAAGAATGCTGTAGTCATCAACTAATAAAGTTAAGTATAAAGCAGTTATGTACTTTTCTTGCTACCATTCAATAGTTATCCTGTTCCAGAATTGACGCCCGTCGGCGTGTGTGTGTACGCGTGCCTTCCTTTCTATCGGCTACCCGTCACTGTGGACTGGCTGCCTTGTCAGTCCACTTCATTGGCGACGAGTCTACAAAGGATCTTGTGTTTTGCTTTGCCCTAATTTATTTGTGTCATGGCTTCGCCAGATGTACTGTCCGAATTTTATCGCTTGCAGAATCAGCAGACGCAGGCGTTATTGGATGCCCTTGGACAGCTCGTCCAGGGTCAACGTGCGCTGCACACCGATGCGGCCGCCGCCGCTTCACCGCTACCGCAGCCACAACATGCAGTTGCACCGCCGTTTCGCGGTTATAATGCGGCGCACGAGTCGTGGCCAGAATGGTCCCGCAAGTTCGCATTTCATCTAGCCGCCTACAGAATTCAAGGTAATGAGCGGCAGCCGTTTTTGCTTTCTTGTGTCGGTGTGTCCACCTACCGTGTGATAGTGAAATTGTTTCCCCGACGAGACGTAGCAACTCTGTGCTACGAGGAAATTTTGTCTGCATTAGATGTCTATTTCAAAGAAACAGTTAATGTGGTTGCAAAACGGTATACGTTCTTTCGTACAAAACGTACGGCCGGTCAAACTAATAGGGAGTGGGTAGCAACATTGCAAGGACTTACTAGGGACTGTGCCTTTGAATGTGACTGTGGTCTTTCTTATTCAGATACAATGGTGCGTGATGCAATTGCACAGAACGTTTCTGATGTTCGCATACGGGAGCAAATTTTGAAACTAGTTAATCCCTCCCTTCAACAAGTGATAGACATATTGGATAGACAGGACACACTTGACTGTGCTCAGGAATCTTTTGAAACTTCGCCAGCTGTGTGTAACATTAACCGGCCCGCCGGGCGCTCTCGAGCTGCGCGGCCCGGTCAACTGCCCTCGCATATGTCCGCACAGCTGCCGCCGCGCGCTAAGCCAGGTGTGCCGCGCCAGCACACAAATGCAGTGAAATCATGCCCGCGGTGTGCTACTAGACATTCGCGTGAACATTGCCCGTCACGCCAAGCTATTTGCTTTTTCTGCAATAAGAAAGGACATGTTCAAAGTGTTTGCCAGAAAAAGCTCCGTTCAGACAATCACAACCATTCCAGGCCCTTAGCTTCGCGCCGGAATCGAACCAAGGACACTCCGGCTCGTGGACCTTCGCCCATGGACATTCATGTCGTTAATTCCACTTCGTCCAGTGACACTTTCTCTAACAGTGCCTGTGTTCGTCCCACAAAAACTGTGCGTCGACGTCGCCGGAAATCACGTCAATTAGCAAGTGATTCTGTACCAGTGTCTGTTCAAATTGCACAAAACAGTCGCTCTTGTCGTCAGCAGAACAATAAACTTTTTGTGGACTTAGACTTTGAAGGCAACGTGATATCATTCCAGCTCGATACCGGAGCTGCAGTTTCATTGCTCAATCACGACACGTAGAAACAACTGGGCAAACCTCCGTTGCGTTCCGCAAATGTTAAGCTAACCACATATTCAGGACAGACAATACCTGTGTTAGGACAGTGCAGCCTTCTTGCCACATACAAGGGACAAACAAAACTGGTGTCATTTTACGTTCTTCGTTCTTCTACGGCAGTGAACTTGTTTGGCTTAGATTTATTTCAGTTGCTTAACATGTCTATTGTAAATCAGGTCCTCTCAGTGAATCAGACTGTGCCTTCAGACAGTGTTTCTCGCTTATGTGACGAATTTGCAGACATTTTTGCACCAGGCTTAGGTTGCACTAAAAACTATGAAGCACATTTGGAACTGAAAGTAAACGCGCAACCGAAATTTTTCAGAGCGCGCAATGTTCCTCACGCATTGCGTCATGAGGTCGCAAGAACATTCCACGATTTAGCATCACCAGGTGTGAGTGAATGTGCGCAATGCCTATTCTCTTTCAGCTCCGCTTCATCGCTTACCCCGCGCAGGTGTTCCGTTTCTCTGGACGACGGAATGCGAACGCGCTGTTCGCCGGTTGAAATCGGCGTTGCTTTCTACTACTTGCCTTACGCCATTCGATCCCCAGAAACCCCTTTTGTTGATGGTAGATGCATCGGATTTCGGGATCGGTGCTGTGCTTGCGCACAAAGTTGGCTCCCATGATCGCCCTATTGCCTTTGCGTCCAAATTGCTCTCGTCTGCGCAAAGAAATTATTCACAGATAGAGAAAGAAGCTTTGGCTCTCGTGTTTGGTGTTACTAAGTTCCATGATTTCTTGTATGGTCATCACTTTACCATCATCACAGACCATAAACCTTTGACGTCGCTTTTTCATCCGAACAAGCCTGTACCTCCGCGTACAGCGCAGAAATTCATTCGCTGGTCTATTTTCCTCTCGCAGTACCGCTACGATATCTTGTATCGGTCCACTGCTAAGCACGGAAACGCCGATGCGTTGTCCCGTTTGCCTGTTGCTGAGGATAACGCATTCGATTCTTCTGAACTTGCTTGCATGTTCATTGATTCGGAAACCGATGAAGTGGTCGAATCGTTTCCGATTGATTTTCGTCGTGTAGCTACAGCCACAGCTGCTGACCCTGTCCTTGCTACTGTTTTGCGTTTTGTTGCTACGCAATGGCCTTTGTCAAAGTCTCGGATCGAGGATCCGTTGGTTCGCCGATTTTTTGCTCACAAGGAGAGACTTTTTGTTCGACGTGGTGTTTTGTTGTTGCGTTCTGATAATGATCAGTCCAGAGTCGTGATCCCACGTTCATTACAGTCCTCTGTTTTACGGCTTCTCCACCGAGGACATTGGGGTATAGTGCGAACGAAACAACTTGCTCGTCAGCACTGTACTTGGTTCGGAATCGATGCTGCGATTACGAATATGTGTTCTTCTTGCATGGCGTGTGCCGAACAACAATCCGCACCGCCGCGGAAAGTCTTTGCATGGCCAAAAGCCACTTCCCCTTGGCAACGCTTGCACATTGATTTTGCTGGTCCATTCTGGAATGCTCGATGGTTGGTTCTGGTCGATGCCTTCAGTAATTTTCCTTTTGTTGTCCGGATGTCTTCCACGACGTCATCCGCCACCATCCAAGCGTTGTCTGCTATCTTTTGCATTGAAGGTCTTCCGCAGACTATTGTTTCCGACACTGGCCCACAATTCATGTCCGCAGAATTTCAGTCATTCTGCCAGGCCAATGGTATTCAACATCTGACATCCGCGCCGTTTTCGCCTCAGTCCAACGGTGCCGCTGAACGATTGGTCCGGACTTTCAAGTCACAGATGTTGAAATTGAAAGAGTCGCATTCTCGGGAGAACGCATTGTTGCTCTTTTTGTCTTCGTATCGCTCTCAGCCCCGAGATGGTCGCTCGCCGGCTGAGTTGCTCCACGGTCGTCCTCATCGCACCTTGATGTCTTTGCTGCATCCGCCGCATCAGGTTCCTTTGCAGCGGCAGACTCCTGCTTTTGCTCCAGGCGACGTTGTATTTTATCGCAACTATCGCGGTTCACGGCGTTGGCTCGCAGGGCGCATTCTTCGCTGCCTCGGCCGCGGGATGTATTTGGTTTTGGGGGCCTCTGGTGCGGTGCGTCGGCATCTCAATCAGCTGCGCCTCTGTCGCCGCACGGGTTCTGCCGCTCCCCGTCTGCTTTCAGCGACGGTGCCGTCCGGTCAGCGCCCTGGGGACCCATCTACTGGCTCGCCTCATCCCCAGGTGTTACCGACGATGCCTTCCATTTTGCCCCATGGCGACGCGCCGCCGCAGCCGCAGCCGCAGCAGCCGCCGCCGCCGCCGCCTGTTCTTCCGCCGGCGCCGCCCGCATTAGACGCTTCGCTGCAGCCGCCAAGCGCCTCCCAGGGTCACGCGCCGCCGATCGCCTCCCGTGACCAGCTGTCCTCCGCCATGGAACTCCCGACCGCTCCGGACCACATGACGACATCGCGCGTCGGCTACCCCGACGCAATGCAGTTCGACACTTCGGCCAGACACCACACTTGCTAGGTGGTAGCTTAAATCGGCCGCGGTCCATTTAGTACATGTCGGACCCGCGTGTCGCCACTGTGTGATCGCAGACCTAGCGCCATCACAAGGCAGGTCTCGAGAGACGATATAGCACTCGCCCCAGTTGTACGAGGAGATTGCTAGCGACCATACGGACGAAGCCTTCCTCTCATTTGCCGAGAGCCAGTTAGAATAGCCTTCTGCTAAGTCCATGGCTACGACCTAGCAAGGCGCCATTAGCCTTACCTACTTTGAGAGTTATAGTATAAATGTCTCAAGAAGAATGCTGTAGTCATCAACTAATAAAGTTAAGTATAAAGCAGTTACGTACTTTTCTTGCTACCATTCAATAGTTAACCTGTTCCAGAATTGACGTCCGTCGGCGTGTGTGTGTACGTGTGCCTTCCTTTCTATCGGCTACCCGTCACTGTGGACTGGCTGCCTTGTCAGTCCACTTCAAATTCATTGTCCCAGGAAGGGGAAACTTTATTGACACATTCCTGGGGTCAGATACATCACATGATCACACTGACAGAACCACAGGCACATAGGCAACAGAGCATGCACAATGTCGGCACTAGTACAGTGTATATCCACCTTTCGCAGCAATGCAGGCTGCTATTCTCCCATGGAGACGGTTGTAGAGATGCTGGATGTAGTCCTGTGGAACGGCTTGCCATGCCATTTCCACCTGACGCCTCAGTTGGACCAGCGTTCGTGCTGGACGTGCAGACCGCGTGAGACGACGCTTCATCCAGTCCCAAACATGCTCAATGGGGGACAGATCCGGAGATCTTGCTGGCCAGGGTAGTTGACTTACACCTTCTAGAGCACGTTGGGTGGCACGGGATACATGCGGACGTGCATTGTCCTGTTGGAACAGCAAGTTCCCTTGCCGGTCTAGGAATGGTAGAACGATGGGTTCGATGATGGTTTGGATGTACCGTGCACTATTCAGTGTCCCCTCGATGATCACCAGTGGTGTACGGCCAGTGTAGGAGATCGCTCCCCACACCATGATGCCGGGTGTTGGCCCTGTGTGCCTCGGTCGTATGCAGTCCTGATTGTGGCGCTCACCTGCACGGCGCCAAACACGCATACGACCATCATTGGCACCAAGGCAGAAGCGACTCTCATCGCTGAAGACGACACGTCTCCATTCGTCCCACCATTCACGCCTGTCGCGACACCACTGGAGGCGGGCTGCACGATGTTGGGGCGTGAGCGGAAGACGGCCTAACGGTGTGCGGGACCGTAGCCCAGCTTCATGGAGACGGTTGCGAATAGTCCTCGCCGATACCCCAGGAGCAACAGTGTCCCTAATTTGCTGGGAAGTGGTGGTGCGGTCCCCTACGGCACTGCGTAGGATCCTACGGTCTTGGCGTGCATCCGTGCATCGCTGCGGTCCGGTCCCAGGTCGACGGGCACGTGCACCTTCCGCCGACCACTGGCGACAACATCGATGTACTGTGGAGACCTCACGCCCCACATGTTGAGCAATTCGGCGGTACGTCCACCCAGCCTCCCGCATGCCCACTATACGCCCTCACTCAAAGTCCGTCAACTGCACATACGGTTCACGTCCACGCTGTCACGGCATGCTACCAGTGTTAAAGACTGCGATGGAGCTCCGTATGCCACGGCAAACTGGCTGACACTGACGGCGGCGGTGCACAAATGCTGCGCAGCTAGCGCCATTCGACGGCCAACACCGCGGTTCCTGGTGTGTCCGCTGTGCCGTGCGTGTGATCATTGCTTGTACAGCCCTCTCGCAGTTCCGGAGCAAGTATGGTGGGTCTGACACACCAGTGTCAATGTGTTCTTTTTTCCATTTCCAGGAGTGTAGTTCGGGAGAGAGGCCGCACAGCGAGACGCAGGCCCTTCAGAGGACGACCCGGCCCGTGTCGGCCAGTGACCGCCCGTAGCGGACAGCGTGGGCCCCTGGAAAGGGGGGAGAACGACCCCGTGTTCGGCTTAAAAGCAAATTCCGCTACATTGTGTGGGAGCGGCCAGCCAACGCATTCTATACACATAGCAGGCAGTTTCAGAGATTTTCAGAGGGAAACAGCAAACGCCAAGTGCCAAAGCTACAGGCTTCCAGGTTGGTCGCCTTAAACGAAACGTCATTCTCCCTTTTAGAAGAGCAATGCTGATTGGCAGACGATATTTCTGACGCCTTGAGCTAAAGGAATAATGGAAGAGACCGAAAGACACACCCCTTCACGTTTGGCGTGGAGAGTCGCCGTTCCGTTGTCGCTCTTGGAGCGAGAACACGTAACGAGAGCGTGCGCGCTCGTACGTGTACTCAAAGAGCGAGGAACAAGTCTCTCCTCAGTACTTCACTGGGAGAGCACCTCTGTTGAGAGCGAATCGAAGTGCGACTCTATATTGAGTCCTTGCGATTAAGCGTTGTTGACTGTGTTGGCCAACACACTTATTGTGCGGTGTGAACGGACAGAGTTACAGTTAAACGCCTGCGAGCGAATTTTGAGTGGCATCGCGGTAGACTGGTTATCTGACCGGTGTACTGCGGCAATATTTAGACTAAGGGCGAATAGGAGTCCTTGACTTCATCAAGGCATAGGGAGAGTTTGATTGGCGAAGGTCAGGAATCCTTGACTTCATCAAGGCATAGGGCTAGTTTGATTTGCGAAGGTCAATCCAGATAGAACGAGAGTTATCTTATTTGTCAGCAGCGAGCGGCGCAGACAGCAGTCATGGCAGCTTACGGCATTGTGCGCTACAGCTATTGCGAGCCCCATATTTCCTCCACAACAGTACACTTCACTGCATTTCACACGCGACAGCCTCGACTGTACCTAGCAACATTCTAAAGGATAAATATTCAAGGTGCGTAGGCGTGCCTCTCAGCCATTCTGCCAAGTTAACTACCATCTTAAACTTTGTGTAGAAATTTCATTAGCGAATCCTATCCTTGAGAGGTAACTTCACATTCCAAAAAGAACCAGGATGTAACTTGTTCAATTCACAACTAAAAGTGTCATTGTGATTTCTCAGAATTTTTGCAAAATAAATAATAACTTTCGTTAGTTCCATGTTTTTCTCCACTAACTAGCACTACTCCAGTACCCAAGTATCCCACTAGTTACGTAAGAAATTTTGTGAATTTTTGTGTCATTTCCTTACAGCGGACGACTCCAGAAGATATTTATTGCTGAAAGTTTTTCAGACATTTCTCTTTAGAACGTTAGGAGCGTCTGTCTGACTTCTGTAGTAGTGTGGGGGTGGAAATTTCATCTCGCAGGAGCCACAGGGTAAAGGGTACAACTCAGATTAATCCGTTGCTCAGAATAACAGAATAATAGATCAACCCCCCACACCTCAGAGTATTGCCGTTCGTGAACATCACTGAAGGGGTGTTTTCCAATAGAATAACGCTCGCCCACATACCACTGTTGTAACCCAGCATGCTCTACATAGTGTCAACATTTTTCCTTTGAAATTTTGCTAATTTAGACTACTTATCATCGTCAAGCACCTGTAAGACAAAATGGAAAATCACTACATTGTCTGTCATACATCGCCACGTTTCCTTTACCTGTTCGATACTAGATCCGTCACCAATCGAGCACATTTGGGACACCATCGGACGAAAACACTAGTGTCATTGGTAAACAGCATTAACCGTCCCTGTATTAAGGGACTCTGTCTCACAAACTGACATCCGGCAGACTTGTACAACAAAATGCAAGTACCTTTACATGCTTCCATTCAACATGCTGGCGGTAACACTAGTTGTTGGTCCACCAACATGTCACATTTGCAACAGAATTGCATTAGCCTGTGATCTTGCGTTGTTAATCATTTGAATATACTACGTAGACAAATATATTCCCATAATTTCATTGCTCTACATTAATTATTTCTTGATGTTGTGATCTCTGTTTCCGGCAGTGTATAAAAAAAGCCAAAACTCACTGATTTAGTGATATGAACTACCACTTTCTCATGTAGAAATACTTTCAAGTATGAGTGTAATTCCAACTTACTTCGCTGATGGTTCAAATGGCTCTGAGCACTATGGGACTTAACATCTGTGGTCATCAGTCCCCTAGAACTTAGAACTAGTTAAACCTAACTAACCTAAGGACATCACACACATCCATGCCCGAGGCAGGATTCGAACCTGCGACCGTAGCAGTCGCGCGGTTCCGGACTGAGCGCCTAGAACCGCTAGACCACCGCGGCCGGCTTACTTCGCTGAAACCAAGAGAATGTTAACAAATATTTCATGCATGAGAAGCATATATCTCTGTCGTTGTCTGTTCTAATTGCGACGCGCACTTTATTGACATGCTAAAATTCTGTATGGCACCTCATAATCCGTCAATTCTTATAGCTCACGCGACCTTGTAAAATACAGATATTTTTGTAAATGGTTCAAATGGTTCTGAGCACTATGGGACTTAACATCTTAGGTCATCAGTTCCCTGTAACTTAGAACTACTTAAACCTAACTAACCTAAGGACATCACACACATCCATGCCCGAGGCAGGATCCGAACCTGCGACCGTAGCGGTCGCGCGGTTCCAGACTGCAGCGCCTAGAATCGCTCGGCCACTTCGGCCGGCGATTTTTGTAAATGTAATTACTTTTGTTATGGCCTGACGGAACTACAATCGTCTGGTCATTACTGTGGGTTCTTTGATCGCTCTGGGGAGATGACTCGTCACCACTATATCTACATCAACACCTCACCTAAATCTATAATCTGTAAACCATCGTGAAGTGCATGGCAGAGGATTCGTCTCATTATACCAGATATAAGGGTTTCTTCCTATCCCATTCACGCGTGGAGCGCGGTAAGAATGACCGTATGAATGCCTGGGAGCGTGCTGTTAATATTCTAAACTTGTCCTCACGATCCCTCTGTCAGCGATAACTAGTGGGCTGTAGTATATTCCCACAGTCGTCATTTCCGTAAGCATCACACATCAGCATCTATTGTAACGAACTGTTTTTAGTTCTAGAAATTAAACCAAACTTATAAATAATGTTCATTGCAGACCACTGAACATGTTTTATGTCAATAAAACCAAATGTGAACGGTGATATAAACACGTATTTTCTAGTACATACACACGTGGAATTTGAGTAGGTTTAATAAAAGTGAGAGAAATTTTAATGTCACTACATACTTTCATCTTTTTGGTATCGCTTCTTCGGCGTGCACTTTTGCATTGTCTTCTTTTGTCTTCTTGTGTTTCAAGATATGTGTAAAACACTCGAAGCCATGGTATGTGCCACGCCCCCCCCCCCCCCCCCCCCAAAATCTCCATCGAAGGTCATGGGCAAGGTCGGCAAGATTAGATTGTCATTAATAAAGCAGGAGGAAATTAGTGACCGCCGGTCATTAGTAAAACCATGAACACCTCTAAACTCTTGCTTTTAAGTATTTGTGATGTTATTCGCTTAGTTTGAGAACGCGAGAGAATTATTACTTTCGCAACATTTCCACTGTGTCTCTTCTTCGGTGTGCAGTATTGCTTTCTGTTCTTATCTAGTAAGATACGGGTGGAATGGTGAGCGGGTCACCGGAGTTGATAGGCGCAAGCGATCAGATTAGATTAGATTATCGTGAATAAAGTAGGAGGAAGTTATTGACATATTGTTCACAGTTAATCTGATGCCGTTAGGACATCGTCTAGCACCTCGCCAATAACAGGTATGTGAACTCGGAATGCCAGGTTCGGTATCAGGTGTGTGTACGTTGTATTAATGGCAATAAAAAAATTAATAGCTTGAAGCATTGGAATGGAACATAATATTTACTAGACTACCAACATGTTTTCCACGCAGTGAGCTTTATCAGTGAAGGATTTGCATACATCCATTTACACAGAAATACATACAATTACGGGTAATCCTCATTGCAAGCGTACCTTCACATACAACACAGTTCGCCTTTACACTTTCAGTTATACAGCGACCTGTTACTTTAGTGAGCACATTACACACACACACACACACACACACACATACACACACACACACGCTCATTAGTACATAGAACTGAAAGCTAAATGCATATTTATCTCTACCGTAGGCTGTCGAAATATTGTTATACAGATGAATTCTATTATATTTCTGGCCAGTTTCGATCTGCAGTAATTTTCAAATGCTTGCAGCATCAAAACTCTACGAGCTTATACAAGTTACAAAGGTTTCTTAGCAACGCTACACTACACCATTTACAACAGCTGTTACATTAGTTACAGCTGCGTAGGTGAAATGTGTGACGTTGTATGGGAAAACAGTTTAGTGTTACGTGGGAACAGAAGTTTATAAATCTAATGTCTCACATTCGTTTGATGTGTTGGCAAATGTGCCAACACCTTGCAGATAGAGGAGGCCGAAATGCACGCTATCTAACGCAGACGGGCGTGAATTCTGGAACAGGATAAGTAGTGAATTCTAATAAGAAAAGTATGCAGCTCCTCGAATACTTAACTTTTAATTCCTTGTTGGTTTACAACGTTCTTGATGAGACATTTCATACGATAACTATCAAACTATGTAAGGCTAATGGCGCCTTGCTAGGTCGTAGCTATGGACTTAGCTGAAGGCTATTCTAACTATCTGCTCGGCTAATGAGTGATGCTTCGTCCGTGTAGTCGCTAGCAATGTCGTCCGTACAACTGGGGCGAGTGCTATTCCGTATCTCGAGACCTGCCTTGTGATGGCGCTAGGTCTGCGATCACACAGTGGCGACACGCGGGTCCGACATGTACTGATGGACCGCGGCCGATTTAAGCTACCACCTAGCAAGTGTGGTGTCTGGCGGTGTCACCACATCGTTGATGTTTGATACTGCAGCCATTTGGAAATGGTCGTAGGCCGAAAGCGGCTAGAAATGTAATAAGAGTTTATGTGCATAAAAAAATTTCTTCAGCCTATGGTGGAAACAAAAAATTGTTTAAGCACTTAGAAGTTACGTGGAGACTTTGGATCCTCACATAAGGAGATTAATACGCAGTACATTTACTGTATCTAAAAATAATTAGACTCCTGTAGTCACTATTTCACTCATTCAAATTAGTACGAAGGTTTTCTTCAAATGAATGGTATGTTTCATTTTCAAAACAAATCTCTAATAGCTGCTTAATGTTCTCCACAGAAGAGTTTTTACTGGCTGTGGCCCTACGTTGTATAGCTTCGAGTTCGGCTGTTTAAAACCGTTGTGACTAACATTTTGCTCACGTATTACACAGGGTGGGTATAATGGTTATGACATATTATCTGATCAAAAGCATTTGGACACATACACTGTAGCGGCAAAGAAACTAGTACAGGCAAGCGCATTCAAATATAGAGATATGTAAACAGGCAGAATACGGCGCTGCGGTCGGCAACGCCTATATAAGACAACAAATGTCTGGCGCAGTTGTTAGATCGGTTACTGCTACTACAATGGTAGGTTATCAAGATTTAAGTGAGTTTCTACGTGGTGTTGTAGTCGGCGTGCGAGCAGTGGGGTAGCGATGAAGTGGGGATTTTCCTATACAACCATTTCACGAGTGTACCGTGAATATCAGGAATCCGGTAAAACATCAAATCTCCGACGTCGCTGCGGCCAGAAAAAGATCCTGGAAGAACGAGACCAACTACAACTGAAGAGAATCGTCCAACGTGACAGAAGTGAAACCCCTCCGCAAATTGCTGCAGATTTCAATACTGGGCCATCAAGAAGTGTCAGCATGCGAACCATTCAACAAAACATTATCGATATTGGCTTTAGGAGCCGAAGGCCCACTCGTCTACCCTTGATGACTGCACTACACAAAGATTTGCGCCTCGCCCAGGTGCATCAACACCGGCATCGTACTGTTGATGACTGGAAACATATTGCCTGGTCGGACGAGTCTCGTTTCAAATTGTATCGAGCTAATGGACGTGTACGGGAATTGAGACAACCTCATGAATCCATGGACCCTGCATGTCAGCAGGGGACTGTTCAAGCTGGTGGAGGCTCTGTAATGGTGTGCGGCGTGTGCAGTTGGAGTGATATGCGACCCCTGATACGTCTAGATACGACTATGACGGGCAAATCCAGCAGGACAATGCGACACCCCACACGTCCAGAATTCCTTCAGAATGGCTCCAGGATCACTCTTCTGAGTTTAAACACTTCCGCTGGCCACCAAACCTCCGAGACATGAACGTTATTGAGAATTCTGGGATGCCTTGCAGAGGATATCTCCATCCGTCGTACTCTTACGGATTCATGAACAGCCCTGCAGGATTCATGGTGTGAGTTCTCTCCAGCATTACTTCAGACATTAATCGAGTTCATGTCACGTCGTGTTGCCGCACCTCTGCGTGCTTGCGGGGACTGTATACGATATTAGGCAGTATCTTTGGCTCTTTGGCCGTATGTGATACAAACTTTGGGATTACATTTCCCAGTTTACAAAAAAAAAAATATAGGCTAGAAGTTGTAACTGTTTGCGTGCTCTTAGGGGCCTTATACGATATTAGGCTGGTGTAACAGTTTCTTTGGCTCTTCAGTGTATTACTGCACGTCAATACAGGGTGTGTTCATGCCTTACCTTTATGATGGGTTGAAATCTGCTGGGGAAACTTTCAGTGAGGTGTCTGAATATCTGTGGAGGAATGGCAGACCACTCCTCATCAAGAGATGAAACCAAAAAAAAATAGTGACGTGGGACTCTGGGATCTGGCGCAAGGTCAACTTCTATCTTATCCCAAAAGTGTTCCATTGGGTGCAGGTAGGGACTCTGGGCAGGCCAGTCCATTCCAGGAATGTTATTGTCAGCAGACCATTGGTTCACAGATGCTGCTTTGTGACAGGGTGCATTTTAAAGCTGATACAATCAAAGGTCGTCGCCAGACTGTTCCTCTGCTGTACATAGTACACAATATTATATACTGAGGTGACAAAAGTCATGGGATACCTCCTGATACTGTGTCGGACCTCCTTTTGGCTGATGTAGAGCAGCAACACGACATGGCCTAGATGTAACAAGTCGCCGGAAGTCCCCTGCTGAAATATTGAACCATGCTGCCTCAGGCTGTCCGTGAATGAGAAAAGTGTTGGCAGGGCAGGTTTTGTGCTTTAACTGACTCTCGGTCATGTCACATAAATGGTCAGTGAGATGCATGTCGGGCGATGTGAGTGACCAAATCATTTGCTCGAACTGGCCAGAAGGTTCTTGAAACCAGTCTTGAACGATGGTGGTGCAGTACCATGGTGCATTGTCATCCATAAAAATTTCGTCGTAGTTTGGGAACGTGGAGTCCATGAATGGCTGCAGACGGTCTCAGTTGGCTCAGTTGGACCTGAGGACCAAGTCTACGCCATTTAAACACAGCCGCCCACCATTATAGAGCCATCACCATATTGCACAATGCCTTGTTGACAACTTGGGTCCATGGTTCCGTGGGATCTGCGCCACACCTCAACCCTAAGATCAGCTCGAACCATCTGAAATCGGGACTCATCCGACCAGGCTACGGTTTTCCAGTCATCTTGGGTCACGAGCCCAGGACAGGCGCTGCAGGCGATGTTGTGCTGTTAGCAAAGGCACTCGCGTCGGTCGTCGAGCTCCCATAGCCCATTAACACCAAATTTCGCCGCACTTTCATAATGGATATGTTGCTCGTACTTCCCACACTGATTTCTGCGGTTATTTCACGCATTGTTGCTTGTCTGTTAGCACTGACAACTCTACCCAAACGCCGGTGACCTCGGTCGTTAAGTACAGGGCGTTGCCGCTGCCTTGTCCGTGCCTGAAATCTGGTATTCTCGGCACACTCTTGACACTGTTGATCTCCACATATTGAATTTCCTAACGATTTCCGAAACGGAATGTACCATCTGTCTAGCTACAAATACCATTCGCGTTCCAAGTCTGTTAATTCCAATCTGTACCTACAGATTGCAAAATTGCGCAGGTCGCACCAGTGTTTAAGAAGGGTAGTAGGAGTAATCCATCGAACTACAGACCTATATCATTGACGTCGGTTTGCAGTAGGGTTTTGGAGCATATACTGTATTCAAACATTATGAATCACCTCGAAGGGAACGATCTATTGATACGTAATCAGCACGGTTTCAGAAAACATCGTTCTTGTGCAACGCAGCTAGCTCTTTATTCGCACGAAGTAATGGCCGCTATCGACAGGAGATCTCAAGTTGATTCCGTATTTCTAGATTTCTGGAAAACTTTTGACACCGTTCCTCACAAGCGACTTCTAATCAAGCTGCGGGCTTACGGGGTATCGTCTCAGTTGTGCGACTGAATTCGTGATTTCCTGTCAGGAAGGTCGCAGTTCGTAGTAATAGACGGAAAATCATCGAGTAAAACTGAAGTGACATCAGGTGTTCCCCAGGGAAGCGTCCTGGGACCTCTGCTGTTCCTGATCTATATAAATGACCTGAGTGACAATCTGAGCAGTTCTCTTAGGTTGTTCGAAGATGATGCTGTAATTTACCGTCTAGTAAGGTCATCCGAAGACCAGTATCAGTTGCAAAGCGATTTAGAAAAGATTGCTGTGTAGTGTGGCAGTTGGTAGTTGACGCTAAATAACGAAAAGTGTGAAGTTATCCACACGAGTTCCAAAAGAAATCCGTTGGAATTCGATTACTCGATAAATAGTACAATTCTCAAGGCTGTCAATTCAACTAAGTACCTGGGTGTTAAAATTACGAACAACTTCAGTTGGAAAGACCACATATATAATATTGTGAGGAAGGCGAGCCAAAGGTTGCGTTTCATTGGCAGGACACTTAGAAGATGCAACAAGTCCACTAAAGAGACAGCTTACACTACACTCGTTCGTCCTCTGTTAGAATATTACTGCGCGGTGTGGGATTCTTACCAGGTGGGATTGACGGACGACATCGAAAGGGTTCAAAAAAGGGCAGCTCGTCTTGTATTATCACGTAATGGGGGAGAGAGTGTGGCAGATATGATAAGCGAGTTGGGATGGGAGTCATTAAAGCAAAGACGTTTTTCGTCGCGGCGAGATCTATTTACGAAATTTCAGTCACCAACTATCTCTTCCGAATGCGAAAATATTTTGTTTAGCCCAACCTACATAGGTAGGAATGATCATCAAAATGAAATAAGAGAAATCAGAGCTCGAACAGAAAGGTTTAGGTGTTCGTTTTTCCCGCGCGCTGTTCGGGAGTGGAATGGTAGAGAGATAGTATGATTGTGGTTCGATGAACCCTCTGCCAAGCACTTAAATGTGAATTGCAGAGTAATCATGTAGATGTAGATGTACAACCATAATCACGTCGGAAACGGTTTCACATAAGTGACCTTAGTACAAATGACAGCTCCCCCAATGCACGCCCTTTTATACGTTGTGTGCCATCTATACATGTGGATATTGCTCATTTCAGTGTAAATTGTGTTTACATCCTTCCGCATTTACCGTATGCTTTAGCTAATTAACGGGACAGTACCCTAGAAACTAGACACAGACCCATACAGTAACACTGTCACCTCTGTATCTCACCGTTGGCACAACACATGACGACAGGTAGGTTCTCCAGCCCAATGTAATGCGGCATTCGCCATTAGATATCACGAGAGGTCAACCTGCGCATGTAAAAGTAGACGGGGAGTGCTGTGTTGTCGGTATAGATGCACGAGCAGCAGAATGGGTCGTTCAGCAGAGCTCAGTGAATTCGAGTGTAGACTAATCATTGACTGTCACATGAGTAATAAACCCATTAGGGACATATCAACCCATCTAAAGCCGCCAACTCGACTGTTGGTGATATGACTGTGAAGTAGAAACCTAAGAGGGACAATCACAGCTAAAACAAGACCAGAGAGACCTCATGTACTAACGGAGAGGGAACATCGAACATTGGAGAGGGTGGATGCAAAAGTCGCATGAAACCGGAGGAAGGAATCATTCGTGAGTACTGACAGTGCCCCAGGCTGGCAGAATGAGTGTTAGCAGGGAGTTAAAAAGAATGGGATGTAGTTGTCGAAAATCTCCTCACAATTCACACATTTCTGTACTCAGTGTTAAGCTACCCTTGAGGTGATTAAAGAGCGAGGCCAGTAGACAATGCATTACAGGAAACGAGCGATTCAGAGGGATTGATCACTCTATACCCTGAAATCAAATGAAATGATCGTATGGTATTTATTGGCCGGGACATCCCCTTCGAGGTTCGGCCGCCGTATTGCAAGTCTTTTTAGATGAAGCCACTTCGTGGATTTGCGTGTCATATGATGATGAAGAACACACAACACCCAGACCCCTGCCGGGAAAAGAACCCGGGCAGTGGCAGTCCGACGGATGGGTTTGTGTTCGTCGAATTTCTGGAGGACGCTGCCTGTTATGTTCTGTAGTGCCAACAGTGAATTATGGAGGAGGTGATACGCATTTGGTGTTGATTTTGGTGGTTATGGCGTGGTCCCCTTATTGCGATTAAGAAACCGCTGAATGAGTAGGGATGTGAACACGTTTTGCGGCAGTGGATACAGTAGAGGAAGAGGTTGGAGGCGATGATTGTTTGCATTGCAAGATCACTGTTGTCTGAATGTTACATGATAGTGTGAAGGGGAACCAAGTGCAAGTATGCTGTTCTCTGATAATTATGACCCTGAGAAGAGGCATCAAATGGGAGTCGCCACCATCAGCCATGTCATCTCTTTCAGGTTGGAAGTGTCCAATGCCAGGTGGTCTTCCTGGGAGTCAGGACATTCTCTATTTCTCATACATGTCAATTAAAATTCGTGCAACGGCATTAAAGAAGAATGTCTCCGAATGTGAATAATGGCTGATGGCCCTAGCAGCTTCCCCAATCAACAGTGGTGGAGGTCACCTCGCTACAGAAATAAAGCAACAATGGAATCCAGTCACAGCGCTGTTTATTTCGCAATAATAAGCTATGTGATCAAAAGTATCCGGAAACCTGACTGAAAATGACTTACAAATTAGTGGCCCCCTCTACCGCTAGTGATGGAATTCAATACGGTGTTGGCACCCCTTAGCCTTGATGATAGCTTCCACTCTCGCAGGCATACGTTCAGTTAGGTGCTGGAAGGTATCTTGGGGAATTACAGCCCATTCTTCACGGAGTGCTGAACTGAGGAGAGGTATCGACGTCGATCTGTGAGGTCTGGCACGAAGTCCGCGTTCCAAAACATCCCAAAGCTGTTGTATAAGATTAAGGTCAGGATCCTGTGCAGGCCAGTCCACTACATGTATGTTATTGTCGTGTAACCACTCCGCCACAGGCGTGGATTATGAGCAGATACTTGATCGTGTTGAAAGATGCAATCGGCATCTCCGAATTGCTCTTAACCAGTGTGAAGTAAGAAGATGCTTAAAACATCAATGTAAGGCTGAGCTTTAATAGTGCAACGGGAAACAACAAACCCGCTCCATGAAAAACACCTCCACACCATAACACCACCACCTCCAAATTTTACCTTTGGCACTACACACGCTGGCAGATGATCACTGGGCATTCGCCATACCCACACCCTGCCATCGAATCGCTACATTGTGTACCGTGATTCGTTACTCCATACAACGTTTTTCCACTGTTCAATCGTCCAATGTTTACGCTCCTTACACCTAGCGAGGCGCAGTTTGGCATTTACCGCCGTGATGTGCGGCTTATGAGCAGCCGCTCGAGCAGGTCGGCCTGTATGCTTTTATTCTCAACGTGTCCCTTCACGTTTCCACTTCACTGTAAAATGGGAAAGAGTGGACCTAGGGGAGTTTAGCAGTGTGGAAATCTCGTGTACAGGCGTATGACACAAGTGACACCCAATCACCTGACCACGGTCGAAGTCCGTGAGTTCTGTGGAGCGCCCCATTCCTCTTTCTCACGATGTCTATTGACTGCTGAGGTCGCTGATATGGGGTACCCGGCAGTAGGTGGCAGCAAAATGTACCTAATGTGAAAAACTTATGTATTTGGGGATGTCTGGCTGCTTTTTATCGCATAGTGTATGTATACTCACACATAGGGAGAAACATGCACAGAATGAACTTACGTTCAGAAACTATGGTTAGGTATACTAAAGAAATAAGCTATGCAAACCATTCTTTATACACTTATGTGTGAGCGAAAAGATACTAGAGAAAATGGAATGCAAAATGTTACCTCCAGGGATTGCGCTCTATTTCACTATAGTCGAAGCTGCAGGAATAATTGCGTTGTCCATGGCATAAGGAGGGTTGCTAATCAGACATACAAAGGAATTAATATATGCACTTGACGATGTAGTTGGCGACACGTTCTAACAACCATACCACAACAAAGATAAAAAATTAATAATGATTGTAGTGTTGCTCACGCTGCTAAATATTGCATTTTCGGGCAACAACAAAGTTATATTATGTGGCAGGTGTCATTAGAGCACAGTTAATAAAGGCATTTCTTGAAATATTGGATAACTAGGTACTCATCTTTTCGTGTTTACTACGCTGGTCTCGTTGTGAACTCATGGCTCAATCGTCGAAAATCTAGGTAGTGATGATTCCAAGCTCGGATGCAAAGAGGCCTAGGTGTTATTCTGCGATATTCAAAAGTTTTATAGATGTGTTTCATAAACCATTCTTGGAGATTAAACTTTTGCAAGTTAGGACAAAGGTGATGTAAAAAGTAATCAGCACTCCGAATTTAAGTTGCACTTCTTTTTTATTACTTTTGTTCCAATATAACGTAACTCGTTCCAGAACATCACTTCACAATATAAAACATACTTGAAAATATCTTCCAAGTTCACATTTCATAAAGTGACTACAATTTGCGTCTTTTTAACATGACGACCAAAGCTTGACTATCTAATAACCGCTTACGCACCCAAAAATCAGAGTTACAAGTACGTCAAAGATCATAGTGACAAAATAAAGAATACACATAAGAATAATATCACTGCAATATATACATATCGATGTAGCGAAGTACCTCTACATTAATGAAGTCAAATCTGACTGTTGTCACAGAAATATGTTAACTATTTTGCAGAAACACAGAATATTGCTGGTATCGAGAGGTTGAGGTGAGGTGCCGTAATGGTTACGTAATTCAAGTACCATTACAACATCTAAGTGGTAAATTCATTGTAATCAGAATCCACTCGCGAATCATGATAAGAAATGAAATAAATAATAAGATAATGAAGACAGTGTAAAGTAAAATCATATGTTGCCTTGGAGATCGTAAAATCATGCGATGCCTGTTCAACTACATCCTTTGAAGTTTATGATAAGTTAAATTCTAGCGCTGAAGCAGCGCTCACCAAGCCAACATCCAGTGTCTGAGTTCAGGAAACGAGAGACCAGAAACTTTGATCCTCCCTCCTCCGGGCATTCCCATGAAAAAATCAGGTTGGGTGGCTTGTTTTCAGCCAATGACATGACAGGAAATCACCACTCAATTCCCGGTCTTGAATGAAACTGAAAAAAAAAAACAACCAGGCGAGGAGCCACAGCTAAAACAGCATCCGGAGGAGGCGAGAGTACTGTCCTATTCTTGCTCTGTCCAAGAATTTTCAGGCATGGCCAACATGGAGTGCACCTCGCTTCCGTAACATCTAGGTGGGGTGCCAAGTGATCGCCTTATAAATGCGTGGGCGTAGCCTCCCCTTCAAAACGCGCTTTGTCCAAAGATTCTCCAACACTAATGACCATGCCACCCGCCCCCCTCCCCCCACTAGGGCATGAAAGCAAGCCGGTAGATGCTGGGCTATTGACTGCATTATCATGTAGAAGGCATCTGCTGTTGTTTTTGAAGAAAAATGCCCACCTTGAAGGCATTCTGCCCAGAGGGATCAACTAAAACCGTTTCCACTTAGCACCGGTTGCCTGTTCTCAGGGGCCACAAACTCCTATTCTGCCAGTCATCTTGCGATATGCCTCTTTTCTGCGTGGCTTAGGCTACAGTTGCCCTCTACATTACCCTTGGCCTCCCTCAGCTCCTTCTTCCTGGTGCAGGTCAGCTGACCAAACATTGCAGCCATTGTTGTCCCTCCATGCGTTGGACATGTTCCTCCATCCGTTGGACATGTCCACACCTTCTCAGAGTTCAAGCATCAATCCTATCTGTGACTGGTTCCACTGCATACATCTCCATTCTTATATATTCATTCCTTAGTCGATCCAAGCGAGTCACTCTCATGCTGCACTGTAGCTCGTCCATTCCGACAGGCTGTTTTTTTCTCCCTCTGTCTCTCGTTCAGTGTTCAACAGTCAGCCACATGCCAGAATGATTTTAACCACAGCACATTGCACTACTTTCTGTGTTCTATATGTGTTCTGACTCCAAAAGATATCATTTAATGAGTTAATAGCTACCCACACTTACATATCCTGCAGGATATGTCCGCTTCACACTCGCCAGTCTTATTGATTGGTGAACCCATATATTTTAACATCTTCACATTTCTTACACATCCAGATTCAATCCAAATACTCAGCTTGCCCCTTCCAACAACAAGATATTATGTCTTATCCGTATTGGCTGTTAGTCCCCACTGTTAATAAGCTTCTCTTAACTTTCTGCTTTGATATATGACTCCTTATCCAGAGCAATAAACAATTCATGCCCTGAATATGTTTACAATATATGTGATCACAGTCATCATTCAAACCATTCTCATATGGTAACTGTTTATGCTAATTTCATTTATACATGGCCTCACACATCTTTAATTCTGGTGTTGCAGTAAAATTATGACAAAGTGCAGCACCGTTACAGAAAATAAAACTCATTCATTCCTTGACTTTGCTATGTTGCAATATTAACCCATTCATCCATTCAGTCACACAGCATAGCTTTTCCATTTATATTCTCATTGTCTGTTTATTACATAGGACATGCACACCAGAAAAGGCAATCACATTATAACGAAAAAAACATCCTAAATAACAGAAGCACAAATCTTCATACCTCTGCATTCGGGAAATACTACTGAAAGGAAAAGTTTTATTATGAAGAATAGCAAATAGCATAATGCAAAAACATCGAAATGTACAAACAAAATGCTTCATTTAAGAAAAGTAGTTGCTGACGATATTTCATAAGAGCTATTCATTTCTTGAGAAGTATCAAAATAAGTCCAAATCATCATACCCTTTCATTGAAGAAAACGTTGCCAAAAGAAAATTTTGTAGTAAAAAATAACGTTGAAAAAAAAACATTGAAAAATACAAACAAAATGTTTCATTCAAGAACTATACTTGGTGACTGCAATTTTATGAGTCAGACCTATTCGTATCCTCAACTGTCAGTTGGAAAAAGTCCTTAATTAATATAAGTATCTATATATGTTACCACTCATGTGTTATCTACATTTAAACAAACAATAATAAGGCTATAACAGAAAGACACAATATTTACCAATTCTAGTACAACCGTGCACATTGTTGGGTTGCTATAGACTGTAAGAACAAAAATTTTAACTCTCATATGAAGTAAATGTTTATCATATCTTATCTTGCCCCTGTAATCAACTTCACAACATTTCCTAGTAGTTTGTGCATTAAAGAAATTTATGTCACAACGTCTTGACCTAACAATACACGCACGAAAGTTGAAATCAAGGGCACAGTTACATGTTAGGATAGCTCAGGAAGTGATATCAAGGAGTAGTGGTTTGTTATGTTGTGGTTGCAACAGCAACAAGGGATGAACTTTGTATAGTGCTGAGTATGTCAAGGGACAGCCCCACCAGGCTAGCTGTGCAGTCTAATGCACTGCTTCCCGTTTGGGAAGGCGTACCAGTCCCCACCCCGAATCCGCCTGGTGGGTTAATGTCGAGGTCTGGTTTACCAGCCAGCCTGTGGATGATTTTTAAGACAGTTTTCCATCTACCTCGGTGAATGCGGGCTGGTTCCCCTTATTCTGCCTTAGTTACACTATGTCAGCCATTGCTGTGCAAACACCGTTTCCACAAATGCATACCCTATAATTATTCTACCATACAAACATTTGAAGTTAACTCGTCTGATATACATTCCTGGGGGGGTGGGGGGAGGAGGGTCCACTGGGGGCCGAACCACACAATAACCCTGGGTTTGGTGTAGGGCAGTGGTGGGATGAGTGGACTGCTGTGTCCTGTTGTGGGGTTGTGAAGCACTGAGGGCTTTGGTGGGACAAAGCTCTCCACTGTTCCTAGGTCTCCAGTTTAATATATACATACATACACGTCAAGGCATGCACCCACCCTCTGCAATTGGTTTGCAGTGAATGAAGGTTGGCAGTGAATGAAGGTTGGCAGTGAATGAAGGTGGGAGCATAAATTAGTAGAGCACTGGTCTCGATCACCCACTGACTAATGTTCATCGCAAAGCACTAAGTTTTTGTGTGAAAGTACTGGCATTAAATAGGATGGATTTATTGTCTCATTTATGCAATCAATATACGGGTTTTAGAGTAAAAGGGACAAGAAATGGCTACTGTTGTTTGTACGGGCCAAGCTCTGTATGGCCCACATGGACAACGGTCTTGGGTCAAAATGGAGCATCCCCACTGCATCACTTCCTGCAGAGAACTAGACTCTGGCACAGGGCAGGGCATCCTCCGGTGCCACCACCCACAAAAGCTGGCAGTCAAACCGAGTCAGACAGGTGTCTGGTTGGAGGGAGGCGTCCCAGGTGACTGCAGTGCCCAGCAGCAACTGGCTACCTGTTGGGCCAATGACTTGCTCCCTCCTGTAGGCACCAGAGTTCCCCTCATAATATTTCTGGTCAGCATTCATCTTTTACACTCCAGGGAAACCAGTGTGTCCATGGAGTGCCCCCAGTGAAAATGACCAGCAGATCCGAGTCTGGGCCTGGAGCCCTCTTGTTTTCGACAAGGCTTCACGTCTCATTGTGTGTACTGCCCATCATTCTCACACTTCGAAACTTCTTAACAAAAAAGTAATTATTTATTTATTTATTGTTCCGTGGGACCAAATTAAGGAGAAGTCTCCATTGTCATGGAACGAGTCAATACATGAAATTATAACATGATAGTAGAAACAGATAAAATGAAATACAAGAAAAGTATTCAGGCGACAATTCGTAAGTTTAAATAAACAAAATCAACAATGTAACACTGGAATTTGCTTAATTTTTCAGCTCTTCCAGGAGCTCCTCGACAGAATAGAAGGAATGAGCCATGAGGAAACTCTTCAGTTTAGACTTAAAAGTGTTTGGGCAACTGCTAAGATTTTTGAGTTTGTGGTAGCTTATTGAAAATGGATGCAGCAGAATAGTGCACTCCTTTCTGTACAAGAGTCAAGGAAATGCATTCCACATGCAGATTTGATTTCTGCCTAGTATTAACTGAGTGAAAGCTGCTAACTCTTGAGAATAAGGTAATATTGCTAACAACAAACGAGATTAAAGAACATATATACTTTGAGGGCAATGTCAGAATTCCCAGACTATTGAATAGGGGTCGACAAGAAGTTCTCAAACTTACACCACATAGCTCGAACAACCCGTTTTTGAGCCAAAAATACCCTTTTTGAATCAGAAGAATTATCCCAAATAATAATACCATATGATATAAGCGTATGAAAATATGCTAAGTAGACTACTTAGCGTGTTGAACTGTCACTTATTTCAGATACTGTTCTAATGGTAAATAAAGCAGCATTTAGTTTCTGAACAAGATCCTGAACATGGGCTTTCCACAACAGCTTACTATCTATCCGAACGCCGAGGAACTTGAACTGTTCCGTCTCGCTTATAATATGCCCATTCTGTCTGATCAAAATATCAGTTCTTGTTGAATTGTGAGTTAGAAACTGTAAAAACTGAGTCTTACTGTGATTTAGCATCAAATTATTTTCCACAAGCCACGAACTTATTTCATGAACTACATTATTTGTTAATGTTTCAATATTACACACAAGATCCTTCACTACCAAGCTGGTGTCATCAGCAAACAAATATTTTTGAATCACCTGTAATAGTAGAAGGCATATCATTTATATAAATAAGAAACAGCAGTGGCCCCAGCACCGACCCTTGGGGAACGCTCCACTTAACAGTGCCCCATTGGGACTGAACAGCATTACCACTCTCAATATTGCGGAGAATTACCTTCTTTCTGTTTAACTCCCTTTTTTTACTTTACTGCTATAACTGAGAATGTGAAACTTCTTAATTTATTTAATTCTGAAACTGCTGAGTGAAATTGACTATACTGTCTCGTTGCTATTTCATCATTTGAGCACTGACCCACATTATTCTAGGGCAACGCAATCTGACTGCTCAAAAGTGATGACCTGACTTCAAAGAATTAATACAAAGGAATGGCGCTGAATAAGAAGAAATCCTAACAAAAACCCATACATATCATAAGTCACTTACCTCACAGGAAATCTTCATAACACGATCTACAGCAATGCAGCAAATAACAATAAAGCCAGCTAAATAAAAGATTCTAAATACAAGGGGCACTAACTACTAATAGGCATGTGGTTAGCAAAGGAAAGATTTTGTTGCGGAGCAAACAATGTATTTAGCAAATTGTACCTTAATCATGTGACAACCAGTTCAAAAAAATCGTCCGTGACATCCAGTTCCGAAAATTATATAATCATCGATAAAATCAAATTTCCATGATGGAGACACGTCCAGATCGTCCGCTTGCGCTAACACTTCGTACCTCTAACCTGCATCAGTGCTGGCTATTCGCTCTCAACTTCCATTACTGCTGGCTATTCATCTGCAAGTGTCATCACTGCTGACTTAACTTCCAACTGCTAGTAGCCACAGAGTCTCTTAGAGGGTGCACAGAGCACTGTCAGAGATTTTGATATAGTCTAAAGCACTGCCAACATACAAACACATACACTGCCTACTTACAGCTTCTGAACATACCATTTGCACATTCAGGGGTGTTTACTAGATACTGTAATATGCTAGAAATTTAAGAATACGTGGAACAAACCTAACTCTATTGTTTCATATTACAGAAGGTATACAATCAATTTTATCATCTGGCTGAGGCAAGAAAATTATGCAATTAATCAATAACAAAAATGAATTATTTTCTTCATTAAATTCTAATATTTCACAATTCTTTACCATTGACTTCGTTACAAAAAATACAGCCACACATATTATAAAAATGTATGTAATTATGTATGTATGAATTTAGCCCAGTTAGCCGAGCACTCTAATGCGCTGCTTCCTGAGTGGTAAAGCATGCCTGTCCCTGGCACGAATCCACCCGGCGAATTAGCGTCGCGGTCCGGTGTGCCAGCCAGCCTGTGGATGGTTTTTAAGGCGGTTTTCCATCTGCCTCGGCGAATGCGGGCTGGTTCCCCTTATTCTGCCTCAGTTACACTGTGTGAGCGACTGCTGTGCAAACACTGTTCTACGTTTGCGTACACTGTAATTATTCTACTGCGCAAACATTTGGAATTAAACTCACCTGGTATGAGACATTTCTAGGGGGGGAGGGGGGGCGGGCACTGGGGGCCGAACCGCGCGATAACCCTAAGGTCAGTGTCGGGCGGGGGTGGGGTGTGTGGACTGCTGTGGCCTGTTGTGGGGTTGTGAGCCACTGAGGGCTACGCCAGGGACTGAGTCTCTCCGTCGTTTCTAGATCCCCGGTTTAGTAACTACACAGATGCATACATGTACGCATGTATATATGCTCTACATCTCCTCCTAAACCACTGGACCGATTTCCACCAAACTTGGTACACATACCACCTACTGTCTGGAAGGAATCAAAGTGGAGGTAAGAACCACCTGCCCTATGAAGGAATGGGAGTGGACGTGAAAAAGCAGTGTAGCCCATGACGTGTGAATACACATACTTCAGACAACTAGTATTTGAAAATGAGAGTACTTAGAGACTTGCAGCAAACACACATAGTTTCAAATCTGTACAAAACTTTCTCACAAATGACCCCTACAAAATGAGGAAAGGAAAAAATTTTATGTCCTAACTACCTTTTCGCTGTTCATGCAGTAAAACTTCTGCTTCAAGCATGATGGTTCAAATGGTTCAAATGGCTCTGAGCACTATGGGACTCAACTGCTGAGGTCATTAGTCCCCTAGAACTTAGAACTAGTTAAACCTAACTAACCTAAGGACATCACAAACATCCATGCCCGAGGCAGGATTCGAACCTGCGACCGTAGCGTTCAAGCATGATATTTCAATTTATTACAACCTTGCTACTAACTGTATTCGCATCACATTTTGGAGACAGTATTCACATTACCATTGAAGATATAAACAAGATTATATATATATATATATATATATATATGATGCATAGTTCAGGGAACATGATTTGATAAACACTGTGGCACATACAGTGGTTACGGTTACCACAAGCCACACCACAAGTTGGGAAACGGGGCCAAATTTCTAGTAGTTTACTGTCGAGTTGAGATTTTCACACACAAATGTTTTATTCATATCTTACAGAAACTAACAGTACGGCAATAAACAACCTTTTAAAACACGCCGCTAACGGCAATCCAGCCATTTATAGCAATACAACAGTCTAAAAAATTTAAAGAACATTAGTAAACAGGCTACGAAAGTAAATACAGAACTTTGTTAATAAAGTACGGTGAGGTAGTGAAGCTGGCAACACCACCATTAAAAAAAAATCGAAGGTCTCAGCAAACACACGATTACTGGCAATAAAGGAATGGAGGAATTTAAAAGGTTTTTAAACAAAAGTGTCCTGGAATATCATTAGAACATAACAGATATGACCGACCCGTGTAAGGCGGCCACAAATCACCCACTCAGGGATGCTCAGGCTAGACAGAATACTGACCAATTTAAATACGCCCGTAAACACAATTGCCACTCTCAGGCCGGTCACTGCACCGACTTTTAGCCAGCGTAAACTTGTTATAAGATGGCTTAACTTGCTGACAGAATTAGAGCTCACCTCGTGCAAGGAAACATTACACCACACAGTCCTGAATGAGCGACCACATGATCAACTAACAAGAAGCATGAATTTACTCATAACACACGACAGAATAGCGAAACAATTAAACTGCCAAAACTACACCTCCCATCGGACACTAACGAGAGGAGGAGGAAAGATCACTGTCTTCAATTACACCGGTGCCGGGGACAGGAAATCCGGTCGCCGGAGGCCACAAGGCAGAAGAGACGCTGGTTACACAAAATTATTACTTAATGATTAAACCTTCCACGAACTTAACTTGCAGTTATGCTCGAACAGGCAGTACACTACCTCCGATGGCAAGGACCCACACATCCGACCGCGCACGCGTCGCCAGCGTACCCAGCACGCCACGGTCACGCGACAACACGCTCTGTCACCGGGGTTCACGTCTTCTCTGCAACGTTGACGGGTAGTGACCGCTCCTTCATGTTAGGTATCTCCTTTTTAAACTCCAGTGTTGAAATGGAGGACTTAAAGAAGCTTGTTAACGTCCCACCAAGGCGAAATGAACAGCAACTACTCGTGGGGCGATTCTGAATACAACCAACACCCGGGGAGCTCTTCCGTCAACTCGACCCGCTGGTTACACACAACCGACATACGTCACGTGGCGACTCGGTACAACCGACCACGCCTGGTCCGCGCTGGAGAGCCACACTGCCCTCCCGCGTCCACCACACTCTCTGCGCGCAACGCCCCTACTTCCGCGCCACCACACGAAGTTCCAACCGGTCAAAGATCTCACTTCCTCCATAGCAGTTTCCCGGAAACAAAAACGCACATATCGATAGCCGAGGGAAGAGACAACCAAGCAGCCACTTAATGACAGACAATATATCAAACAAACATGTCAGGGGAAGAAAAGGAAAACCAATGCAATTTAAACACAAGGTGTAGCACTGGTTGATACAGGGCTCACACTGAGATGCGTGAAGAACTAGACATAATGGATGACGTTTTAGTATATTACTTCTTCACTACCAAATCTATTCACAGTACATTTTCAGACAGCAGCACCATTTGCCACTGGACGTATGTACAATATTATATCACTGTAGAATACGCAGTTCACGAGATACGTTGTCGTAAATATAGAACTGCGTGAAAATGAAACTGCAAGGCGAAAGTCGATAGAGACACAGGTGAAGTATGTGTACAAATACGTATGGAATATGTTGAATATATGTGAGATACATTTGAAATGTGCGTAGATGAGCGAAGCCAAGGGTAAAAAGCTTATCCACAACCCCTAACACGAATTCAACCAAATGTGATTCACATAATGTTTACGATCTAGAAGTAAATACTGTGAGGTAAGAACCACCAGCCTCCTATAACGGTGAGCTTGATAATCTGGAGAGAGAAAGGGAGAAATGGGGGAGGAGGAGATGCACTAATAGAAGATTGGAATGAATACATAACCGGGCAATGCTGAGTACTCAGCCAGTCTACATAAATAAGAATCTATTCTTCTGTTGTGAAAAAAATGCTTATCCAATGAAAAATAATGGTAATATCTCCTTTCATCATAGATCATAATAAAGAAAATGAATAACTATTAGACGAATTGTATCTTTTCCTACATTTCACAAATCACACCCTTTTCTGCAGTAGCATGCTCTACAAAAATATGCAGAAAACACCAGTAATCTGCAAAACTAACTACAAAAACTATCCTTCTACTCCTGAGATATCCTTCGTCTCAGACCAAAGGATCACGGAAGTCAAAAATAATCTGAAACATAAAAAAGAATTTTTTTTAAAAACTCTCTTTGGTCTACCATGACTTGATTGTCTCTACAGCATAGCATCTCCCCTCTTGTCTCGAGAAATTTTTCGTCCATAATAGACTAAACCCCGTCATATTAGCAGGCATCAGGTAACATAGCACAAAGTAGTAGAACAATGGCTCTATTTAACAAGATTAGAGAGATTGTTCACCTACTTTGTGCTCTGTTTCCTGATGCCGCTAATATAAGCTAACAATAAGTCACACAGTTAAAAAGCATTTCATCAAATAGATATCAAAACAGGGGAAAGACAATTTATGTTCAAAATCAGGAGGACTAGGACCATAACTCAGGGGCTTAACAAATCCACATTTTATTACAAATGCTAGATTACAAATAGTGATCAAACAATATTTAAACGCATGAGAAAATAATCCACTGAATTACAGACCCGTATTACTGGTCCAAATTTGCTGTAGGATTCTGGAACGCATACTGTGTTGAAACATTATGAATTATCTCGAACAACGCTATGTATTCAGACATAGTCAGCACGGACTCAGAAAACGTCGTTCTTGTTCAAAACAACAAGCTCTCCATTCTCACGAGTGGTGTCCACAGGGGATTTCAAACTGATTCCATATTTCTACACTCCTGGAAATTGAAATAAGAACACCGTGAATTCATTGTCCCAGGAAGGGGAAACTTTATTGACACATTTCTGGGGTCAGATAAATCACATGATCACACTGACAGAACCACAGGCACATAGACACAGGCAACAGAGCATGCACAATGTCGGCACTAGTACAGTGTATATCCACCTTTCGCAGCAATGCAGGCTGCTATTCTCCCATGGAGACGATCGTAGAGATGCTGGATGTAGTCCTGTGTAACGGCTTGCCATGCCATTTCCACCTGGCGCCTCAGTTGGACCAGTGTTCGTGCTGGACGTGCAGACCGCGTGAGACGATGCTTCATCCAGTCCCAAATATGCTCAATGGGGGGCAGATCCGGAGATCTTGCTGGCCAGGGTAGTTGACTTACACCTTCTAGAGCACGTTGGGTGGCACGGGATACATGCGGACGTGCATTGTCCTGTTGGAACAGCAAGTTCCCTTGCCGGTCTAGGAATGGTAGAACGATGGGTTCGATGACGGTTTGGATGTACCGTGCACTATTCAGTGTCCCCTCGACGATCACCAGTGGTGTACGGCCAGTGTAGGAGATCGCTCCCCACACCGTGATGCCGGGTGTTGGCCCTGTGTGCCTCGGTCGTATGCAGTCCTGATTGTGGCGCTCACCTGCACGGCGCCAAACACGCAAACGACCATCATTGGCACCAATGCAGAAGCGACTCTCATCGCTGAAGACGACACGTCTCCATTCGTCCCTCCATTCACGCCTGTCGCGACACCACTGGAGGTGGGCTGCACGATGTTGGGGCGTGAGCGGAAGACGGCCTAACGGTGTGCGGGACCGTAGCCCATCTTCATGGAGACGGTTGCGAATGGTCCTCGCCGATACCCCAGGAGCAACAGTGTCCCTAATTTGCTGGGAAGTGGCGGTGCGGTCCCCTACGGCACTGCGTAGGATCCTACGGTCTTGGCGTGCATCCGTGCGTCGCTGCGGTCCGGTCCCAGGTCGTCGGGCACGTGCACCTTCCGCCGACCACTGGCGACAACATCGATGTACTGTGGAGACCTCACGCCCCACGTGTTGAGCAATTCGGCGTACGTCCACCCGGCCTCCCGCATGCCCACTATACGCCCTCGCTCAAAGTCCGTCAACTGCACATACGGTTGACGTCCACGCTGTCGCGGCATGCTACCAGTGTTAAAGACTGCGGTGGAGCTCCGTATGCCACGGCAAACTGGCTGACACTGACGGCGGCGGTGCACAAATGCTGCGCAGCTAGCGCCATTCGACGGCCAACACCGCGGTTCCTGGTGTGTCCGCTGTGCCGTGCGTGTGATCATTGCTTGTACAGCCCTCTCGCAGTGTCCGGAGCAAGTATGGTGGGTCTGACACACCGGTGTCAATGTGTTCTTTTTTCCATTTCCAGGAGTGTAGATATCCAGGAGACACTTGATACCGTTTGTCAAAGCTGCTTAGAATCAGGTTGCTTGCCTACGGAGTATCGTCAAAGTTGAGTGGCTGGATTCGCGATTTTCTGTCAGAGAGCTCAAAGTTCGTATTAACTGACGGAAAGATATCGGGTAAAACAGGAGTAATATCTGACATTTCTCAAAGAAGTGTTATAGGACCGCAGCCGTCCCTAATGTATATAAACGATTTGGAAGACGATCGGAAAAGCCCTCTTAGATTGTTTGCAGATTATGCTGCAGTATACCCTCTCGTAAAGCACTCAGAAGATAAAAAAAAAAAATTGCAAAATGATTTAGACAAGCTATCTGTATTATGCAAAGAGTAGGAATTAACTTCAAATAATGAAAATTGTGAAGTTATTCAAATGTGTACTACAATAAATCCGTTAAATTTCGGCAATACGAAAATTACCCAAATCTAAAAGGATGTCAGTTACAGTTACGCACAACAACTTCGACTGGAACTATCACATAGATCCTGTTATGGGGAAGACAAACTAAATACTATACTTTCGTCAACAATGCATGGTAAAGTTCTATGTACTGACTTGGCAGATAATCCTAAGAAATTTTGGTCGTATGTCAAAGCGGTAGGTGGATCAAAACAAAATGTCCAGACACTCTGTGACCAAAATGGTACTGAAACAGAGGATGACAGACTAAAGGCCAAAATACTGAATGTCTTTTTCCAAAGCTGTTTCACAGAGGAAGACTGCACTGTAGTTCCTTCTCTAGATTGTCGCCCAGATGACAAATTGGTAGATATCGAAATAGACGACAGAGGGATAGAGAAACAATAAAATCGCTCAAAAGAGGAAAGGCCGCTGGACCTGATGGGATACCAGTTCGATTTTACACAGAGTACGCGAAGGAACTTGCCCCCCATCTTGCAGCGGTGTACCGTAGGTCTCTAGAAGAGCGTAGCATTCCAAAAGACTCGGAAAGGGCACAGGTCATCCCCGTTTTCAAGAAGGGACGTCGAACAGATGTGCAGAACTACAGACCTATATCTCTAACGGCTATCAGCTGTACAATTTTGGAACACGTATTATGTTGGAGTATAATGACTTTTCCGGAGACTAGAAATCTACTCTGTAGGAATCAGCATGGGTTTCGGAAAAGACGATCGTATGAAACCCAGCTCGCGCTATTCGTCCACGAGAGTCAGAGGGCCATAGACACGGGTTCCCAGGTAGATGCCGTGTTTCTTGACTTCCGCAAGGCGTTCGATACAGTTCCCCACAGTCGTTTAATGAACAAAGTAAGAGCATATGGACTATCAGACCAATTGTGTGATTTTATTGAAGAGTTCCTAGATAACAGAACGCAGCATGTCATTCTCAATGGAGAGAAGTCTTCCGAAGTAAGAGTGATTTCAGGTGTGCCGCAGGGGAGTGTCGTAGGACCGTTGCTATTCACAATATACATAAATGACCTTGTGGATGACATCGGAAGTTCACTGAGGCTTTTTGCAGATGATGCTGTGGTGTATCGAGAGGTTGTAACAATGGAAAATTGTACTGAAATGCAGGAGGATCTGCAGCGAATTGACGCATGGTGCAGGGAATGGCAATTGAATCTCAATGTAGACAAGTGTAATGTGCTGCGAATACATAGAAAGAAAGATCCCTTATCATTTAGCTAAAATATAGCAGGTCAGCAACTGGAAGCAGCAAATTCCATAACTTATCTGGGAGTACGCATTAGGAGTGATTTAAAATGGAATGATCATATAAAGTTGATCGTCGGTAAAGAAGATGCCAGACTGAGATTCATTGGAAGAATCCTAAGGAAATGCAATCCGAAAAGAAAGGAAGTAGGATACAGTACACTTGTTCGCCCACTGCTTGAATACTGATCAGCAGTGTGGGATCCGTACCAGATAGGGTTGATAGAAGAGACAGAGAAGATCCAACAAAGAGCAGCGCGCTTCGTTACAGGATCATTTAGTAATCGCGAAAGCGTTACAGAGATGATAGATAGACTCCAGTGGAAGACTCTGCAGGAGAGACGCTCAGTAGCTCGGTACGGGCTTTTGTTGAAGTTTCGAGACCATACCTTCACCGAGGAGTCAAGCAGTATATTGCTGCCTCCTACGTGTATCTCGCGAAGTGACCATGAGGATAAAATCAGAGATATTAGAGCCCACACAGAGGCATACCGACAATCCTTCTTTCCACGAACAATAGGGGACTGGAATAGAAGGGAGAACCGATGGAGGTACTCAAGGTACCCTCCGCCACACAGCGTCAGGTGGCTTGCGGTGTATGGATGTAGATGTAGATGTAGAATACTTAGAAGATGCCGGAAATCCACTAAGGAGACTGGCCACAGTACGCTTGTCCGCCCTTTGCTAGAGTATTTCTGCGCAGTGTAGGATCCTGCGACGGTCGGCGGAATGACTGGGGCTGCAACATACTTCTGGTCGCTGGCATTCATCGTCTAACTCGGGGATGATCTCCTACCCTTTCTGTCGCCAGACACGTACGCTTGACACCTGTTACAGTGAATAAATAAAATACTCTCTGTAGTATCATTGCCACAGATACTGCTTCAACGCCGCGCCAACACAAGGTTGGCAGCCCGACGTCTGCCGAGCACAGTGCGCTGTAGCGTGCTGTGCAGCTCGACGGAACTGGAGTGTGCCTCGTTTACTTCTTAACGAGATTTCAACCTAGGCTGACGCACTTCCATAATCGGCCCTCAGCCAGTTCTGTAATGTTTGCACTGATTCTCTAAGGAGGGCCCATCAGGCTTAGTCCCTGCGAATATGTCGTATTATAGTGCACGTCATTTACGATGGCGCACCAGTTTAGGTTCGTACCGCGCATCTGACGTCACAAAACACAGTCAGCCAATGAACAGAGAACGACGTTGCGAGAGCTCGACTGCAGTGCAGAGCACGGACGAGTGTCTTCAGTTTTAGGAACGTTCAGTCATAAATAAAGTAATTGAACAAAAGCAATGTCTTGATAGCAGACTTTCTTTTATAGAACGTTTGGAAAAAAGCGGCTTTGGCAACATCATCATATTCAATGTTTTCGTCGACTGATCTTTGTTTTGGCAAGTATTTGCTGTCCGTTGTGACAAACACAAATTGTTTGCGCACTGCACCTCACTGACAATATATTTTAGTTTCTAAGTTTTATTACGTCCACAATTCAGTTTTGTGTACTTCGCCAACTTTGTTTTAATCAGACTTTTTAGAAAAAAGCGAAATGACTCTGGTATAAAAAAACTTTTATTACAGTCACGAAAGACGGAATATTTCTCAATATTACATACGACACCTATCTGGTACTTAAATTAAATGAGATATTGTTATACAGTAAATTTATATGAAATTTAGGTATATTGTCCACATTTCATTCTCAACATTGTGGCATCTAAAATCGACCACACGGAAAGTATACGCTATGGATTTTTACCTCTGCAAACTCATCAAAATTTCGTGCAATGGTTTACTACATTTAACGGTGCACAATAACTGCGTTGAAGCCGGCCGGTGCGGCCGAGCGGTCCTAGGCGCTACAGTCTGGACCTGTGCGACCGATACGGTCGTAGGTTCGAATCCTGCCTCGGGCATGGATGTGTGTGATGTCCTTAGGTTAGTTAGGTTTAAGTAGTTCTAAGGTCTAGGGGACTGATGACCTCAGCAGTTGTCCCATAGTGCTCAGAGCCACTTGAACCATTTTTTGCACTGCGTTGAACATCGAAACAAAATTAAGTCATTTATGGGGGGAAGGTATCAGTCAAGAAGATGTGTAAAAACCAAATTTTTGGGGCAAATATTTTTTGTGAAATCGAATGATAAGTGTGTCAAAGCAGTCGGAACACCATGTGTCAGCACAGACGAGCAGTGCAGTGATGAAAAAACCGCTCACAGCGCGGAATGCGGGGAGCACGTGTCTGCAGCAGCGAAAGGGTTAATGCGGCCGTGGTGGCTTTACTTCATAAACTGCGCGCTCCCCCCTAAGCGTAAGTTTGCGAACTATACTATACTATGGCGCTGCTTCTCTTGGCGCGTGCGTCGTTTGCAACTGGCGACGCAGCAATCTCCCGCGTCTGGGCGGGCATGCGCGAGCCGCCAAGATAAAAGAATTCAACTACATTTCATAGTATTCCATGTAGCGAGATTGTTAGTTCATAGCCGCAGGTGCAGTCCTACAAACTACTGAAGATAAGTATTTTCATTGTACTATGTGTTTCTTGAATAATAATCCTTCTCTCTAACAGTGTGCCGTACTGCATATTATTGCAGCCTGGACTCTTTCAGCTCCTATCAACTCGGCCTCCTACTTATTTGCATTTAGTAACGAACTGAAAATACCCACGCGTTTTGTGCCTCTAAACAGTGAGACACGATACTCTCGATGCTGCTAACTGACAAGTACAAGTGTTACCCAGTGTACAATCTAGGAGGCTGAAGTCAAAAGACGAAGCGAATGTGTGTGTTAACTTCCTTAAAATTCACAAGTTTTTATTCATAACTAAATACGATTCACTGGTGGTATCTTCGAAACATTTAGGTGCCGTTCTAATTATTGCTTGAGCCCCCAATAGCGATACTGAACACAGTATAAATTCTAATAAAATTTGTTGAATGCTGAAGAATGTCGATTGATATTTAGCAGATCGATGAGTTCTCTAAAACACGGCCTAATCCCGATGATCTAAAGTTCACTCGACACTAGAGCGTATTTCAACGTATCGAACGCCACAAATTATTCGAAGTCCCTAATGGATTAAACACAGTGGCGGTGTTTCAGAAACAGTCACCTAAACCCGGTGCAAGTAGAGTCCAACCTGACCATATCAGAATATAAGTCCCGTTGGTATCCTAAATCACAGTTTGGAATGCTCAAAAATGGACAGAGTCCCACAGTAGCGCTGCAGTGGGTAAGTGTGGCGGCACTCGAATGGAAAGACTCCCAGAGCTACCATTTTGCAGCAAAATCCCGGCGACTACGAAAGCCTTAACATTTTTGTATCACCAAAGTGTCAATATCGAGCAACATAGGTCCGGCGTCGGCAGAGGCGCGCAGAACTCTGTCCTGGAGTTGTTCCCTTCTTTTTTTCTTCAACCTCTGAGGGAGGAGGGTGGGCTGTTGTAGGGCATGCTAGCGTCCCCTTTCAGCCATAGTGGTTTTACATATTATTTATTTTTTATTACAATTTATTTTTCTTGCAAGTGCATTCGTCATATGTGGCTTCAGCTTCATTACTGTTGTGTACATAGTTCTGCGCAGTCAGCGCATACACAACTTTCTCACTAGAGCGCTCCCCACTAAGCACAACAGCGCAGGCGCAGCGCTCGTCTGTCTCCGCACTACGAGATGGCGCTGCCTTAGAGACGGACCAAATTCTGCTTCCGCCGATCCACGTATTAATGTGTAACGCAGCCAATGAGATTGCTGCTAACGTAGAACCTTTTCTCCTCGCGGATCACACTTGTGCAGTGATACCTGAACACGCGAGGTATTATAACGAGTGTACAGACCTCCGATTAGTCAGTCTGCATTTGTCTGCACCTGTCTGTACCAGTCTACATTAGTCTGTACCAGTCTATAGTCAAGTTTCAGTCTGCCCCTAATAAGATTACCATATTCCCGTACATAGCCATGAAGATAAATGAATAGAGACTTTGTCAAGTATCAGAGATATGTGAGAATAAGATTAACGCACCAAGACCAAAGGAACTTCAGATTATCAATTGTAAACAGCATCCAGAATCAAGTTACGTAATGTCTATGCTTTTTATTATTTTAATAAATGTGTGTGAAAATTAATCAAGTTCTGTTTAAAGTTGGTCACCGTCAATCTGCTACTCTAAGCGTGCAAGTGGCATTTGTATCGTCTGACCTAACGGCAGAAGATGAACACGCCACAATAAGACAATGAGACATATTGCTGACACTCGCTTACTTCGTTAGAGTGACAAGTCAAATAATCTGATGGTGTGTGTACCGAAGGTCTTACAGTACGAACACCACAATTACAATATATTCTTGGCTTTTTAAGTAAAAGTTATTATAAGATGGGTTTTCATGAAAAACAAAAAACATGTAATGTGGATAATAATACAGATGTGTATAAACAAGTTGAAGATGTATAAATGAGACGTAATTTATAAGTAATTTGATAGTATTGATGTGATAAGTTAGATGGTTGATTTTATTAATCGTTATACATGCATTTTGGCAATCTGTAGTAGATGTCAGATTCCGAGAGTAGTTGCTCTACAAGATGTTTTGAATACAGTAGTGTCCATTTGCAGGTGATGTTGCGTCTTTCCCTTAGGTATTTTCAATTTTAATTGATCCCTGAGAGCCCACTGTTCGGTATTGTCAGGTCTTCGGAGTTGTTTAGACTGTTTAGTGGTTTCTTGCTTTGGTGTGTTGTGTGTTTTGTCTGTGGTTGTGACGTGTGTGTGTGTGGTTAATCCATTATTCTTTCATCTAGGTGATTTGGTGCTGTTGTATTTTCGATTCGAGGTTGCAGGATTGGGACGAGGTCAGGGAAAGTTTTGGCTGTTTAAAAAATGGTTCAAATGGCTCTGAGCACTATGGGACTTAACTGCTGAGGTCATCAGTCCCCTAGAACTTAGAACTACTTAAACCTAACTAACCTAAGGACATCACACATATCCATGCCCGAGGCAAGATTCGAACCTGCGACCGTAGCGGCCGCGCGGTCCCAGACTGTAGCGCCTAGAACCGCTCGGCCACCCCGGCCGGCGTTTCGGCTGTATTTTGGGCTGTTGTCTGTGAGAGTGTTATGTATTTGTGCTTAGGTTTTCTGTTTCCTCTGTCGTTTATAGTGTGAACGTCCTTCACGTCTGGCCTTATGTGGAGTATGTGTTAACCCTGAGCGTCGTGATTCTGGTTTGCGATAGTTCTACACCTGTGATAGTGTACACTTCATTGCCGGGGGTTGTGGGAGGTAGTTTGGTGATGCTGCTTACAAGTCTTCTCTCTGTTTTGAAGAGTTTTTCTGCGATGTGGGCCTGTATTCCCCCGAGTGGGGCGACTGTATACTCCACTAATGGTCTTATGAATAAAACTTTCAACATAGCTGCTAAGGTTCAGTGACCGTGTCAGAATTATATTAGAACAAATAAGCCCTCGGTCACAAATATTAAGTCAAAATTGACCAGGTTTCGACGCTACTATGAGTGTCGTCTTCATAATTAGACTAACTGTTCTAAAACATATTAAGTATATAATACATTAATAAAATTAAAGTTTGTACTGACTGGAAAAAGATGCAGTACTTACGAGTCACGTATTAAAAAAGATCTAAGCCGGAAAGGCGACGTCATGAATAGTTTAAAGTAAGATGGCGAGCCGCTAAGGGCAGTCTTGTTGCAACCCTTGTTCACTAAAGTACGAGCAGCCCTTAGCGGCTCGCCATCTTACTTTAAACTATTCATGACGTCGCCTTTCCGGCTTAGATCTTTTTTAATACGTGACTCGTAAGTACTGCATCTTTTTCCAGTCAGTACAAACTTTAATTTTATTAATGTATTATATACTTAATATGTTTTAGAACAGTTAGTCTAATTATGAAGACGACACTCATAGTAGCGTCGAAACCTGGTCAATTTTGACTTAATATTTGTGACAGAGGGCTTATTTGTTCTAATATAGGTCTATAGGTCTTATAAATGTTTTATGTGAACTCTTATGTAGTGCTGTTTCGTCGCTGCAGTCATGGAAGCGTCCATGTACTTGTGTTATTTAAATGTGTCTGAGTCATGTTGTGTGTAGTGAGTGATTCAGGTGCGTTTTCCAGTTAAGGTCTCTGTCTAGATGTGCTGCTAGGTACCTGGCTGAGTTGCAGAGTGTGGGGGGCGTGTTCCATAGCGATGGCTGAATGTCGTTGTCGCCTTTGCTGTCTTTTTTTTTTTTTTTTTTTTTTTTTTGTCAAATGTCTGTGTTGGAAGAGAACTATTTGTGTTTTGTTCGGGTTGGGACGAATTCACCATTTGGTCATCCATTGCTCTACTCGTGTGAGGTAGTTGTTTGTCTTTCGTTGTACACTGGTTGTTCTTAGTTCTGTGCACCAGTAGGCTGTATCATCTTGTTACAGACCTACAATTTCCGTTTGGGTCCCAACTGTTGGTACCTCAGCTCGAGATTTTTCTTTTCCTACGTGGAAGATGCAAGTTCTGTCTGTTAGGTGGTGTTTTGTTATTCTTATCATTTTTTCTGGGAGTCCTGTTTCAAATAGTTTGTATAGCAAGCTGTTGTGCCACAGTTTATCAAAGGCACGCTCGATGTCCAGAAGCACAGCAAGCGTGCAGCGTCCTTTGTTGAAACCTTTCGCTATGCTGTCGGTTAGTTTCAATAGGAGGTCGTTGGTCGAGTGTTCCTGTCGAAAACCTGCCTGTATTGAGGGGGATTAATCCTTTGTCACCTGTGAATTTCCGTATCCTGTCCGTCAGTACGTTTTCGTATGTTTTCCCGATTACGTCATGTAGTGATATTGGTCTATTTGAGCGAGTGTCAGTCCTTGGTTTGTTGGGTTTGGGTATCACGATTGTCCTACTGGTTTTCCAATTTGTCGATAATATTTTGTGATTGATGCGGAAGTTGTAGTTGAGGGACAGTATAGGGATAAGGAGATGTGATGGTGCTTTTTGGAGGTGGAAGCGGTTTTCACCAGGGGCAGAGTTTCACCCTGTGTAGATTGAGTCTTACATTTCGGTCTCTGTTATGTCTTTAGTGAGGGCTTGCTGTTCTTCTGTTACGGTTGTGGTTCTTTCTTCTATTTGTGGCAGTTGAGTTTTTACCTGTTGCCTAAATTGTTCGTCGAATTTGTCATCATCTGCGAATGAGTAAACTTCTTGTAACACCCGTTTAAATGCTTTTGCCTGTTCATTGTGGTCGGTCGTCGGTTCAGTGTTTACCAGCAGGGTGGATTGAGTCGTTTTCGCTGTCCTGTTAAAGTTTTGAATCTGCTCCAGAATTTTCTGCTGCGCACATGTTGCCTGTGTGTTGAGATAGTTCTTTTGACCCTGGTATTTAGTCTGTTTCACTGTCGTTTTACGTCTGGCTTGTCTCCTCGTCTCATTTGTCTTTGTAGTTGTTTTTTTCTGTCATACAGGGTTTAATTCTTGTGGGGGGATGAAGACTTTCCAGTTCTCTGTTGTTTTTGTGGGTATCGCTTCATTTATAGCTTTTTGGAGGGCCGATTCGAGCATGTTGGCAACGTGTTGTAGGTCACCTGGGTCTCTGATACTGGTGGGGGCGGTTAGTTCCTCTGTCAGTATGTCGTGATATTTCTTCCAGTCCGCATTTTTGTATTGTTTTATGCTTCTGTTGGAGGAGAGGGGTTGTGTTACTGTTGTTGAGAGGATGATGGGGAGATGTTCGCTCGTGATGGAGTCGCGTATTTTTGATTCTGTCAAGGTGTTGTCGATGTCTGGGCCGTAGAGGATGTGATGATCTGGGTTTGATGTATCTTGGAAGCCTATGAAGGTGGGCTCGTTAATTGGTAATCTGAGTACAGGTTCGGTTGTTAGGACGTCGAATAGTAGTCGGCCGTTTCCGTTGTCTTGTCTGTCTCCTAGCATATGGTTTCTGGCGTTTAGATCTGCCGGTAGGATGGTGTGGTTTTGCGTCATGATGTGCTGGATGAATTGTGTTGGTAATGCTGTTCCTAGCCGGTTGTACATATCGGGTGATCAAAAAGTCAGTATAAATTTGATAACTGAATAAATCACGGAATAATGTAGATAGAGAGGTACAAATTGACACAACGGCTTGAAATGACATGGGGTTTTATTAGAACCAAAATACAAACGTTCAAGAACTGTCCGACAGATGGCGCTTCATCTGATGAGAATAGCAATAATTAGCATAACAAACTAAGACAAAGCAAAGGTGATGTACTTTACAGGAAATGCTCAATATGTCCACCATCATTCCCCAACAATAGCTGTAGTCGAGGAATAATGTTGTGAACAGCACTGTAAAGCATGTCCGGAGTTATGGTGAGGCATTGGCGTCGGATGTTGTCTTTCAGCATCCCTAGAGATGTCGGTCGATCACGATACACTTGCGACTTCAGGTAACTACAAAGTCAATAATCGCACGGACTGAGGTCTGGGGACCTGAGAGGCCAAGCATGACGAAAGTGGCGGCTGAGCACACGACCATCACCAAACGACGAGCGCAAGAGATCTTTCACCCGTCTAGCAATATGGGGTGTTTTCTTTTTTTTTTTTTTGGTTCTAATAAAAACCCCATGTCATTCCAAGCATGTGTGTCAATTTTTACCTCTCTGTCTCTCTATCTACATTGTTCCGTGGTTTATTAAGTTTTCAAATTTATACTGACTTTTTGATCACCGGGTACATGCTATTTTGAGCGTCATCCTCTTCCTATGTGTGATTGTAATTATTATGGCTTCTCGGCTATTTTATGTCTGTAAGAGTGAAATTTCCTTGTCTGCTATGGAACTGTTTACGTAAATTGGCACACCTCCCCTGTGAACTTCCCTGTTTTTGCGAAAGGCGGCGTATCTCGCGAAGTCCATTTGCCTCTGCCATGGAGCCGTGTCTCTGCAATTGCAGCAACATGAGTGTTTTATTGCCGGCCGCTGTGGCCGAGCGGTTATAGGCGCTTCAGTTCAGAACCTCGCTGTTGCTACGGTCGCAGGTTCGAATCCTGCCTTGGGCATGGATGTGTGTGATGCCCTTAGGTTAGTTAGGTTTATGTAGTTCTACGTCTAGGGGACTGATGACCTCAGATGTTAAGTCTCATAGTGCTTTGAGCCATTTGGACCATTTGATGTTTTCTTGGTGTAATGTGTGTGCGTGAGAAGAGATGATTTAGTTTTAATCGCCTGCACATTTGCAAAGAGGAGAAGATTTAGGTGGTTGCTCCCATTCGTGTTATCCATAGTAGTGTATGCGTGCGCGCTCACGCTTACTGTTTACTGTTGTTCTTGTCTTCTGGCGCTGCTGTTGTGTGTGGTACGGTGGGGAGTGGTATAGGAGAGTAGCGTGGGGTGGAGTGGATTGGTGGAGTGTGTATTTAAGTGTTGTGTATCTATGTGGCTTTGTAGGTCCAGTGCCTCTGTGATGGTGACAAGCAACGTGTCTCTGACTTTGTGTTGATATCATGCCTCTCAAGGATCTTTTTAGACGTCCGGTCGATAGATTTGGTTACATCCTTGCATCAGACTTGGAACAGGTCGATCAATATGGTGGTCATCAGTCGTATTAGGTCGTTTTTGAAGACGGTGTGGTTGGCTGACGCGGATTCTCCGTTCGTCTTTCTCGGTTGGTGGGTGGTCCGGCCCGTTCACTGTCTCGATCAGGGCATGGGTTTCGGTGCTAGTTGGTTCCTCGGATCTGAGAGGGCATTTTTACGATAGGGCGGAGTGCACTCCTGAGCGATTGGTGCGCTTTCTCCCCTGAGGCTGCGGTATGAGAGGTTGTGGTCCCCTCGACATCTTGGACAGAAGAAGAAGTTCGATAATTTGCTACCTAATCAGACTGTTCGGCATTTAGACGTTCCCCGGACCGTAATCAATTTGTCCAAACGTTCGTTATCTGACGATGAGACATCTGTGCTTGCCAAGGGAGGAAATTTTGCTGTTAGTCCGCGTTTTGTGCCCACGGAAGAAATTATAGCCAGTGTAGAAGCAGGAATTCGCAGTGTGGATTCTGTAACAGCTGAAGAAATCCGTATAGAAACAGTGAGAATATTAGCCAATGCAAAACCGCCGAAAAGTAATATAACTGTGGGTGAGAGAAGAGCTTTAAAACTCCTAAATGACGACGATAGTATTTTGGTTCTCCCAGCTGACAAAGGAAGCGCAACGGTGATTATGGATGTGGCCGACTATCAGAGTAAAATTATTGATCTACTGGATCCGCAAGCATATAGGAAGCTGAATAAGGACCCCACTAACAACGTTCTCAGAACTGTGTCGCGGTTAATAAAAAAGTCCTCCATTGAAGAGAGTGTACAGAAAGGTCTCTGCAATTCGGTTGCGCTACCACCGAGGCTTTATGGATTGTCCAAAATTCATAAAGAAAATGTGCCGTTAAGACCGATACTAAGTGCCATTGGTTCGCCCACCTACTCGTTAGCCAAGTTTTTGACTACGCTGTTAAAACCACATGTGGGCCGTTCGGACTCTTATATAAAGAATTCGACACATTTCATCAGCAGATTGAATGGCATAGTGGTCCAGCCGGAGGACATATTGGTCAGCTTCGATGTGGTATCGCTGTTTACCATGGTTCCACTTAATGATGTATTGGAACAGCTGGATTGAATTTTTCCTGCCGACATTTCAGAACTGTTTAAGTGTTGTTTGACGACCACATATTTCAAGTGGAATGAACAGTTTTATGAGCAAACGGATGGCGTGGCTATGGGAAGCCCCCTAAGTCCCGTAATTGCAAACTTCTTTATGGAGAAATTCGAAGAACAGGCCTTAGGTACTACCAGCAAAAAACCAAATGTATGGTTCCGATACGTGGATAACACGTTTGTGCTGTGGAGACATCTGAACAGTGTAAACACGAGAATTCGGTTTACAATGGAGGAGGAAGTAGACGGCAAATTACATTTCCTGGATGTGCTTGTTTTTAGAAACGAAAATGGTAGTTTGGGCCACTCAGTATACCGCAAACCCACGCACACGGACCGTTATTTGCACCGGGATTCGAACCACCACCCACAACAGAAGCGGGGTGTTATCAAGACGTTAGCGGACAGAGCTAGAAACATTTGTGAACCTGAGTTGCTCGACGCTGAGATGGAACATCTCCACAATGCACTAATGAAGAACGGATATTCGTCCGCCGAAATAAAACGTGCGTTGAGGCAGCCACGCAGAAATCATACTGACGTACAGGCTACTGCAAAATCTAAGGTTTTCCTGCCGTTTGTTAAAAATGTAACGGAAAGAATAGGGAGGATCTTGACGAAGCGGAATATTACCGTAATTTACAAGCCCACCAGGAAGATACAGGAATACCTTAAGCCTGCCAAGGACGCTAGCAAACCATTGGAAAAAGCTGGAGTGTATAGGATCCCATGCAGCTGTGGTGATGTTCACGTGGGTACCACTAAAAGAACGGTTTCTAAACGTTTGGAAGAGCACAAGGGAAATTGTAGAAGAGTAGAAACGGAACGATCAGCTGTTGCGGAGCATGCTTTCCAGCCAGGGAACCACAATATTCGTTTCGAGGAGACGCAAGTACTAGCGGCCACAAGCGGATATTACGAAAGGCTCTACAGGGAGGCAATCGAAATCGCTAAACACCCAAATAATTTCAACCGAAAGGAGGAGGGCGTGAAATTAAACGGTATATGGATGCCGGTGTTGAAGAAGATGTGTACCACCCGTCCACTACTGGGTGATGGCAACGGCGATCGACGGCGACGGACAGCGGCCAATTGCACTGACGTTTTCAAAACACGTGACGTCACGCCGCGGCGTGGGAGCGCGCGGACACGGAATTTAGCGGCAGTCAGTAGCGAGCCAGTGGGTGTGTCGGACCTTCCATCGAGCTACGGACCCCCTTGAAGATGTCTCCCGCAGTCGGAGACGAAACGTTGGGAATCGACACAGAATTCATTAACCGACCACGGCATAACAGCGCGGATAATTATAATGGACATGATATTTCCGGCCGTGAAAGTCTACATTTTAGTAACCTAAGGACATCACACACATCCATGCCCGTGGCAGGATTCGAACCTGCGACCGGAGCGGTCGCGCGGTTCCAGACTGTAGCGCCTAGAACCGCTCGGCCACACCGGCCGGCTTCAAGTTCTCATCAAAAACATGTATTACAGAAACTTTTAGCTCCAACAGTTTGGCCAGAATTAATGTTTCAATGTTTTGCAGTGCGACGGATTAGCCGAGCGGTCCAATGGCGCTGCAGTCATGCACAGTGCAGCTGGTCCCGGCGGAGGTTCGAATCCTCCCTCGGGCATGGGTGTGTGTGTTTGTCCTTAGGATAATTTAGGTTAAGTAGGGTGTAAGCTTAGGGACTGATGACCTGAGCAGTTAAGTCCCATAAGATTTCACACACATTTGAACATTTTGTTTTCGAAGTTTTGCAATTATCTTTGCAGATGCGAAAACAGTTTTTATCCATTTGTGGCACTCATAAGATTACAGTTCGTTATAAGGTACCACTTCCCATATGAATTTGAAGCTCTCATTCTGATGCACTGATCATAATCTATGTATGTTCAAAAGTTAAAAAAATATTGGCTAAACTATGGAAAAATTATTAATAAACAAAGACGACATATACTGAACAGACAAAGAAACTGGTAAACCTGCCTAATATCGTGAAGAGCGCCCCCCCCCCCTCCCCCCGGGCACGCAGAAGTAGCTGGCTGGGTTGGAAGAACGGTTTTAGGCGCTACAGTCTGGAACCGCGTGACCACTACGGTCGCAGGTTCGAATCCTGCCTCGGGCGTAGATGTGTGTGATGTCCTTACGTTAGTTAGGTTCAAGTAGCTCTAAGTTCTAGGGGACTGATGACCTCTGAAGTTAAGTCCCATAGTGTTCAGAGCCATTTGAACCATTTTGAACGCAGAAGTGCCGCAACAAGACGTGACATGGACAAATGTCTGAAGTAGCGATGGAGGGAATTGACACCATGAATCCTGCAGGGCTGTCCATAAATCCGTAAGAGGACGAAGGGGTGGAAATCTGAACAGCACGTTGCAAGGCATCCCAAATATGCTGAATAATGTTCATGTCTGGGGATTTTAGGGGCCAGCGGAAGTGTTTAAATTCAGAAAAGTGTTCCTGGAGCCACTCTGTAGCAAATCTGCACGCACGGGGTGTCGCATTGGCCTGCTGGAATTCGTCAAGTCCGTCATAATGCACAATGGACATGAATGGATGCAAGTGATCACACAGGATGCTTACGTATGTCTCACCTGTCATAGTCGTATCTAGACGTATAAGGGGTCCCATATCACTCCAACTGCACACGTCCCACGCCATTATAGAGTCTCCACCAGCTTGAACAGTCCTCTGTTCACGTGTAGAGCCCGTGGATTCATCAGGTTGTCTCCATACTCGCACACGTCTATCCACTCGATACAATATGAAACGATACTCCTCCGACAAGGCAAAAAGTTTCTAGTCATCAATTGTCCAATGTCGGTATTCACGGACGCAGGCGTGGTGTAAGGCTCCGTTTCGTGCAGTCATCAAGGGTATAAGAGTAGGCCTTTGGCTCCGAAAGCCCTTTGAATGATTTGTACGCCGACACTTGTTCATGGCCCAGTACTGAAATCTGCAGCAGTTTGCAGAAGGGTTCCATTTCTGTCACGCTGAACGATTCTCTTCAGTCGTCGTTGGTCCCGTTATTGCAGGATATTTCGCATATTTGATGTTTTACTGGTTTGCAGATATTCACGGTACACTCGTGAAATGGTCGTACGGGAAAATCTCCACTTCATCGCTACCTGGGAGATGCTGCGACCCATCTCTCGTGCGCCGACGATAACGCCACGTTAAAACTCAGTTAAATCTTGGTAACCCGCCATTGTAGCAGTAGTAACCGAACTAACAGCTGCACCAATCGTTGGCGACCGCAGCGCCGTATTCTGCCTGTTTTCATATCTGAATACTCAAGCCTATACCAGTTTTCTTGGCGCTTTAGTGTACCATGTTGTTGTTGTTGTGGTCTTCAGTCCTGAGACTGGTTTGATGCAGCTCTCCATGCTACTCTATCCTGTGCAAGCTTCTTCATCTACCAGTACCTACTGCAACCTACATACCTCTGAATCTGCTTAGTGTATTCATCTCTTGGTCTCCCGCTACGATTTTAACCCTCCACGCTGCCCTCCAGTACTAAATTGGTGATCTCTTGATGCCTCAGAACATGTCCTACCAACCGATCCCTTCTTCTTGTCAAGCTGTGCCACAAAATCCTCCCCAATCCTATTCAATACCTCCTCATTAGTTACCTGATCTACCAATCTGACCTTCAGCATTCTTCTGTAGCACCACATTTCGAAAGCTATTATTCTCTTCTTGTCTATACTATTTATCGTCCATGTTTCACTACCATACATGGCTACACTCCATACAAATACTTTCAGAAATGACTTCCTCAGACTTAAATCAATACTCGTTGTTAACAAATTTCTCTTCTTCGGAAACGCTTTCCTTGTCATTGCCAGTCTACATTTTATATCCTCTCTACTTCGACCATCATCACTTATTTTTCTCCCAAAATAGCAAAACTCCTTTACTAATTTAAGTGTCTCATTTCCTAATCTAATTCCCTCAGCATTACCCGATTTAATTCGACTACATTGCATTATCCTCGTTTTGCCTTCGTTGATCTTCATCTTATATCCTCCTTTCAAGACACTGTCCATTCCGTTCAACTGCATTTCCAAGTCCTTTGCTGTCTCTGACAGAATTACAATGTCATCGGCGAACCTCAAAGTTTTATTTCTTCTCCATGGATTTTAATACCTACTCCGAACTTTTCTTTTGTTTCCTTTACTGCCTGCTCAATATACAGATTGAATAACATCGGGGAGGGGCTACAACCCTCTTTCACTCCCTTCCCAACCACTGCTTCCCTTTCATGCCCCTCGACTCTTATAACTGCCATCTGGTTTCTGTACAAATTGTAAATAGCCTTTCGCTCCCTGCATTTTACCCCTGCCAACTTTAGAATTTGAAAGACAGTAATCCAGTCAACATTGTCAAAAGCTTTCTCTAAGTCTACAAATGCTAGAAACGTAGGTTTGCCTTTCCTTAATCTAGCTTCTAAGATATGTCGTAGGGTCAGTATTGTCTCACGTGTTCCAACATTTCTACGGAATCCAAACTGATCTTCCTCGAGGTCGGCTTCTACCAGTTTTCCCATTCGTCTGTAAAGAAATCGCGTTAGTATTTTGCAGCCGTGACTTATTAAACTGATAGTTCGGTAATTTTCACATCTGTCAACACCTGCTGTCTTTGGGATTGGAATTTTTATATTCTTCGTGAAGTCTGAGGGAATTTCGGCTGTCTCATACATCTTGCTCACCAGATGGTAGAGTTTTGTTAGGACTGGCTCTCCCAAGGCCGTCAGTAGTTCTAATGGAATGTTGTCTACTCGCGGGGCCTTGTTTCGACTTAGGTCTTTCAGTGCTCTGTCAAACTCTTCACACAGTATCATATCTCCCATTTCATCTTCATCTACACCCTCTTCCATTTCCGTAATATTGTCCTCAAGAACATCGCCCCTGTATAGACCCTCCATATACTCCTTCCACCTTTCTGCTTTTCCTTCTTTACTTAGAACTGGGTTTCCATCTGAGCTCTTGATATTCGTACAAGTGGTTCTCTTTTCTCCAAAGGTCTCTTTAATTTTCCTGTAGGTAGTATCTATCTTACCCCTCATGAGATAAGCCTCTACATCCTTAAATTTGTCCTCTAGCCGTCCCTGCTTAACCATTTTGCACTTCCTGTCGATCTCACTTTTGAGACGTTTGTATTCCTTTTTGCTTGCTTCACTTACTATAGTTTTGTATTTTCTCCTTGTATTTTTGTATTTTCTCTCCTTTCATCAACTCAATATCTCTTCTGTTACCTAAGGATTTCTATTAGCCCTCGTCTTTTTACCTACTTGATCCTCTGCTGCCTTCACTATTTCATCTCTCAAAGCTATCCATTCTTCTTCTACTGTATTTCTTTCACCCATTCTTGTCAATCATTCCCTAATGCTCTCCCGGAAACTCTCTACAATCTCTGGTTCTGTCAGTTTATCCAGGTCCCATCTCCTTAAATTCCCACCTTCTTGCAGTTTATTTAGTTTTAATCTACAGTTCATAACAGATAGATTGTGGTCAGAGTCCACATCTGCCCCTGGAAATGTCTTACAATTTAAAACCTGGTTCCTAAATCTCTATCTTACCATTATATAATCGATCTGAAATCTTCCGGTATCTCCAGGCTCCTTCCATGTATACAACCTTCTTTCATGATACTTGAAGCAAGTGTTAGCTATGATTGAGTTATGCTCTGTGCAAAATTCTACCAGGCGGCTTCCTCTTTCATTCCTTACTCCCATTCCATATTCCCCTACTACGTTCCCTTTTCTTTCTTTTCCTACTATCGAATTCCAGTCACACATGACTATTAAATTTTCGTCTCCCTTCACTATTTGAATAATTTCTTTTCTTTCATCATACATTTCATCAACCTCTTCGTCATCTGCGTAGCTAGTTGGCATATAAACTTGTACTACTGTGGTAGGCGTGGGCTTCGTATCTATCTTGGCCACAATAATGCGTTCACTATGCTGTTTGTAGTAGCTTACCTGCATTCCTATTGTTTTATTCATTATTAAACCTATTCCTGCATTAATCCTATTTGATTTTGTTTTTATAACCCTGTAATCATCTGATCAGAAGTCTTGTTCCTCCTGCCACCGAACTTCACTAATTCCCACTATATCTAACTTTAACCTATCCATTTCCCTTTTTAAATTGTATAACCTACCTGCGGTATTAAGGGAACTGCCATTCAACGCTCCGACCCATAGAACGTCGTTTTTCTTTCTCCTGATAACAATGTCCTCCTTAGTAGTCCCCACCCAGAGATCCGAATGGGGGACTATTTTTCCTCTGGAATATTTTACCGTAGTATATATGAATAATACCCTAGTATTTTCTCCTTTCATCAATTAAATTCAGTATCTCTTCTGTTACCCAAGGATTTCTACTCGCCCTCGTCTTTTTACCTACTAGGTCCTCTGCTGCCTTCACTACTTCATCTCTCAAAGCTACCCATTCTTCTTCTACTGTATTTCTTTCCCCCATTCCTGTCAATTGTTCCCTTATGCTCTCCCTGAAACTCTGTACAACCTCTGGTTCTTTCAGTTTATCCAGGTCCCATCTCCTTAAATTCCCACCTTTTTTCAGTTTCTTCAGTTTTAATCTACAGTTCATAACCAATAGATTATGGTCAGAGTCCACATCTGCCCCTGCAAATGTCTTACAATTTAAAACCTGGTTCTTGAATGTCTGTCTTACCATCATATAATCTATCTGAAACCTTCTAGTATCTCCGGGGTTTTTCCATGTATACAACCTTCTTTCATGATTCTTGAACCAAGTGTTAGATATGATTAAGTTATGCTCTGTGCAAAATTCTACCAGGCGGCTTCCTCTTCCATTTCTTAGCCCCAGTCTATATTCACCTACTGCGTTTCCTTCTCTTCCTTTTCCTAGTGTCGAATTCCAGTCACCCATGACTATTAAATTTTCTTCTCCCTTCACTACCTGAATAATTTCTCTTATCTCATCGTACATTTCATAAATTTCTTCATCATCTGCGTAGCTAGTTGGCATATAAACTTGTACTATTGTAGTAGGCGTGGGCTTCGTGGTTATCTTGGCCACAATAATGCGTTCACTATGCTGTTTGTAGTAGCTTACATGCACTCCTATTTTTTTATTCATTATTAAACCTACTCCTGCATTACCCCTATTTGATTTCGTATTTATAACCCCGTATTCACCGGACCAAAAGTCTTGTTCCTCCTGCCACCGAACTTCACTAATTCCCACTATATCTAACTTTAACCTATCCATTTCCTTTTTTAAATTTTCTAACCTACCTGCCCGACAACAATTACAAATATCACAAACTAATGGTGTTGAAATGTCTATAACGGCTCCCACTGTAATACACTTTCCCGCTGTTTGTGTACATGTCTTGTATTATTTATTTTAATTAATTATTAACAAGAAATCAATAACATTGCTGTTTCAGCAATGAAATGCTAATGCTGAAAATTATACAAGAATGTCAGTTGTTGCATTTCGTCGAGACCTTTAAAATGAGGACTCGCTCTACTCTGTACCTGTAGTGCTTCAAAAGTTCTATTCAGTAAATTGCACATACTGCAGATTTGTTTATTCAGTACCCTTTGATATTAAAATTCATATTAATCGCATCAGCGTCAAGGTTGATTGGTCTCAAACTCCTCTTTCATTTGCCGTATCGTACTTTGGCGTAGTATTTTGCGTTTACATGTAATCAACGCAAACGTGGATAAAGTATTGCAGCCGCGCGGGATTAGCCGAGCGGTCTGGGCGCTGCAGTCATGGACTGTGCTGCTGACCCCGGCGGAGGTTCGAATCCTCCCTCGGGCATGGGTGTGTGTGTTTGTCCTTAGGATAATTTAGTTTAAGTAGTGTGTAAGCTTAGGGACTGATGACCTTAGCAGTTAAGTCCCATAAGATTTCACACACATTTGAACTTTTTATTTTTTTGATAAAGTATTGTATGAAAGCCCCACGTAACCGCCAGCCGTTTGAAAGGGTCGGGTCCACGTGGAGCGACCTGCCGGTGACCACTCGCTCGACGCCTTCTTCCACCCCCCCCCCCCCCCCCCCCCCCCCTGCCACTGCTTCGTTGAGCCAGCCTCAGCGGTCGCCGCTCGCCCTTTAAGCGCGACCAGCGATCGAATTCCTCTCTCCAAATGACTGCCGTGTCACAGTCCTTACTAGATAATAATGACGGAGGACATCGACAAAGTTCACAGAAAGGCAGCTCGTTCTGTATTACGGCCATATAGGGGAGGCAGTGCCACGTATACAGGGTATTACAAAAAGGTACGGCCAAACTTTCAGGAAACACTCCTCACACACAAATAAAGATGTTATGTGGACACGTGTCCGGAAACGCTTAATTTCCATGTTAGAGCTCATTTTAGTTTCGTCAGTATGTACTGTACTTCCTGGATCCACCGCCAGTTGGCCCAATTGAAGGAAGGTAATGTTGACTTCGGTGCTTGTGTTGACATGCGACTCATTGCTCTACAGTACAAGCATCAAGCACATCAGTACGTAGCATCAACAGGTTAGTGTTCATCGTGAATGTGGTTTTGCAGCCAGTGCAATGTTTACAAATGCGGAGTTGGCAGACGCCCATTTGATGTATGGATTAACACGGGGCAATAGCCGTGGCGCGGTACGTTTGTATCGAGACAGATTTCCAGAGCGAAGGTGTCCGGACAGGAAGACGTTCGAAGCAATTGATCGGCGTCTTAGGGAGCACGGAACATTCCAGCCTATGACTCACGACTGGGGAAGACCTAGAACGACGAGGACACCTGCAATGGACGAGGCAACTCTTCGTGTAGTTTACGATAACCCTAATGTCAGCGTCAGAGAAGTTGCTGCTGAACAATGTAACGCTGACCACGTCACTGTATGGAGAGTGCTACGGGAGAACCAGTTGTCTCCGTACCATGTACAGCGTATGCAGGCACTATAAGCAGCAGATTGCCCTCCACGGGCACACTTCTGCGAATGGTTCATCCAACAATGTGTCAATCCTCATTTCAGTGCAAATGTTCTCTTTACGGATGAGACTTCATTCCAACGTGATCAAATTGTAAAATTTCACAATCAACATGTGTGGGCTGACGAGAATCCGCACGCAGTTGTGCAATCACGTCATCAACACAGATTTTCTGTGAACGTTTGGGCAGGCATTGTTGGTGATGTCTTGATTGGGCCCCATGTTCTTCCACCCACGCTCAATGGAGCACGTTATCATGATTTCATACAAGATACTCTACCTGTGCTGCTAGAACATGTGCCTCTACAAGTACGACACAACATGTGGTTCATGCACGATGGAGCTCCTGCACATTTCAGTCGAAATGTTCGTACGCTTCTCAAGAACAGATTCGGTGACCGATGGATTGGTAGAGGCGGACGAATTCCATGGCCTCCACGCTCTCCTGACCTCAACCCTCTTGAGTTTCATTTATGGGGGCATTTGAAAGCTCTTGTCTACACAACCCCGGTACCAAATGTAGAGACTGTTCGTGCTCGTATTGTGGACGGCTGTGATACAATACGTCATTCTTCAGGGCTGCATCAGCGCATCAGGGATTCCATGCGACGGAGGGTGGATGCATGTATCCTCGCTAACGGAGGACATTTTGAACATTTCCTGCAACAAAGTGTTTGAAGTCACGCTGGTACGTTCTGTTGCTGTGTGTTTCCATTCCATGATTAATGTGATTTGAAGAGAAGTAATAAAATGAGCTCTAACATGGAAAGTAAGCGTTTCCGGACACATGTCCACATAACATATTTTCTTTATTTGTGTGTGAGGAATGTTTCCTGAAAGTTTGGCCGTACGTTTTTGTAACACTCTGTAGATATGCGACTTGGAGTAGCAATCATTAAAACAATTGTCGAGGCGAGATCTTTCCACGAAGCTTAAGCAACCAACTTTCTACTCAAAATGCGATTTTGTTGAAACCCAACTACATACACCGAAATCATGAGCGTAATAAAACAGGAAAAATCAGAGCTCGCACAGAGAGATTTAAGTGTTAACAAGTGTTGATTGTCTCCAGCTGTAAAATAATTCGGAAAAATCATATTTGTGTCATCAGCTGTACAGTATTTATGTTTAGTCTCAACCGGTTTCTGTTCTTACAACCATCTTCACGGAGAAAACTGTAGAAAAAAATAAAAAAAAATAAAATAAAATAAGACTATAGAATATGTACATGCATCATACAAAATGGAGGAATTAAAGAAGATCATTTTTAAATCGCAGTAGTTACACATTGTACATTAATGGATCAGCCTACGTTTCCACCATATACACTATGTGATCAAAAGGCATACGTTTCTCATACTAGGTGCATTGTGCTGCCACGTACTGCGAGGTACTCCATATCGGCGACCTCAGTAGTCATTCGACATCGTGAGAGAGCAGAATGGGGCGCTGCGCCGAACTCACGGACCCCGAAAGTGGTCAGGTGATTGGGTGTCACTTGTGTCATACGTCTGAACGCGAGATTTCTACACTCCTAAACATCCTTAGGTCCACTGTTTCCGATGTGATAGTGAAGTGGAAACGTGAAGGGATACGTACAGCACAAAAGCGTACAGGCCGACCTCGTCTATTGACTGACAGAGACCGCCGACAGCTGAAGAAGTTCGTAATGTGTAATAAGCAGACATCTATCCAGACCATCAATCAGGAATTCCAAACTGCATCAGGATCCACTGCAAGTACTATGACAGTTAGGCTGGAGGTGAGAAGACTCGGATTTCATGGTCGAGCGGCTGCTCATAAGCCACACATCAGCCGGGAAATGCCAAACGACGCCTCGCTTGGTGTAAGGAGCGTAAACATTGGACGATTGAACAGTGGAAGAACGTTGTGTGGTCTGATGAATCACGGTACACAATGTGGCGATCCGGTAGCAGGTGCGAATATGGTGAATGGTGAACGTCATCTATCAGCGTGTGTAATGCCAACAGTAAAATTCTGAGGCGGTGGTGTTATGGTGTGGTCGTGTTTTTCATGGATGGGGGCTTGCATCCCTTGATGTTTTCCGTGGCACTATGCATCACAGGCCTACATTGATATTTTAAGCATCCTCTTGCTTCCCACTGTTGAAGAGCAATTTGGGGATGGCGATTGGATGTTTCAACACCATCGAGCACCTGTTCATAATGCACGGCCTGTGGCGGAACGGTTACACGGCAATAACGTCCCAGTAATGGACTGGCCTGCACAGAGTCCTGACTTGAATTCTATAGAACCACTTTGGGATATTTTGGAACGCCGACTTCGTGCCAGGCCTCACCGACCGATATCGATACCTCTCCTCAGTGCAGCACTCCGTGAAGAATGAGCTGCCATTCCCCAAGAAACCTTCCAGCACCTGACTGAACGTATGCCTGCGAGAGTGGAAGCTGTCATCAAGGCTAAGGGTGAGCCAACACCATACTGAATTCCAGCATTAGCGAAGGAGAGCGCTACGAACTTGTCAGTCATTTTCAGCCAGGTGTCCAGATACACATAGTGTATGAACTATACAAGTGTAAAACGTATTGTCATAATAGTCTGTCTTAAGAGACTCCATGTAAACACAATGTACCTTTGAACGATTAGAGGAGTACACATTTGGTGATAACTCCACACTTAGTAACAGACACGTTATAGCTGTCAAAAGTACAAATACTATGTGATCGTCAAAAAAATCAAGTTGGAACGCATGCACAGTATGAATGACTAAAAGGCTGAAAATGTGTAGCCAAGAATTACAGCAACAGAAAGACAGAAATGACATCGCTTCCTTCTTCTGTACAACAATGTTAGCATATAACCGGTTATAGTGCGGTGTATCGACTTTAGTGTTGCAGAAAGGAAAAAGTAGGTATTTACTTATAAATATTCTACACTAAACATTGTGAAAGAAGTCGATTTAAAGGACTGCAATTAACTAGAATATTAGAAACTATTATACTATGTGATAATTGCAGACGAATGCACGTAAATCAAAAAAGGCAATAAAACATGAGAATCGTCGAAGGCAGGCGTAGAAAGCAACCATCCAACAAGTCGAACATTAAAATTGTGTCAAAATAACTACCTAATCTTATTAAAGAATTATTTGGGCCTAATGGGAACCCTTAGCTGACAGTAAAATCTCGACAGAACGATCTAAGTTCCGCAGATGTAGACGTCTGGACATATCTGTCTAGATCTTATGGGTGTTAGTTTACATATGAGACACTGAAGGTATTACATGGGATTTATTTACTATGTAATAGAGCTTTTCCACGTATAAATGTAATCCGAAGGAATATAAATAATAAACTCAGTTATTTAAAGTTTAATTAACAAATTCAAGTGGTATGTTCCTTAAATACCAGTGATACTTATAAATATTCTACACTTGTCTGACTCATATATGACGGAAATGTATGGTTGATCCACTGATGTACAACGTGTAAGTACTGTGGTTTAAAAATGACTAAAGTCTCGATTTACTATGAAGCTTGCGTATATTCTATATTTGGTTTTTTGGACCTTACAGTTTTCTCCTTAGAGATGATTGTGACAATCGAAACCAGTAGAGAATAAACATAAAAATTGTACAGCTGATCGCACAAACATGCTTCTTCCAAATTTAAATGTTAGTTTTTCCCGCACAGTGTTTGAGTGTGGAACGGTAGAGAAATAGTGTTAAAAGTAGTTCAGTGCGCTCTCTGCCAGGCACTCAACTGTGAATTGCAGAGTAGTCTTATAGATCTAGCTAGTCACGTAGATCTAGGTGTAATTTTTGAAACAATAAAAAAGAGTCTGTCTTAAAATGTTTTTATTTCACCTTTCTTGTGAAAATTTGAAAGCTGACCCCCGCAGTTCTTAATCAGATCTGTACGCAGTCATAAATTTGGCAGTAGATATTGGAACACGTATGTAACGTAGCAGCGATGGTGAGGCATGATAAAATCTTTGACCAGAGAGCCTTTTATCGTAGTTAGTCTGCGCTTGACCGCGCGAGAGTTGCGAGCAGCACTCTGTCAGTAGTCGTCGTGCAGTATACTCTGTCGGTAGCAGTAGCTCAGTTCAGTTGCGTCCAGTACTCTGTCGGTAGTAGTCGTGCAGTACAGTTGCGAGCAGTCTGTCAGTGGGCAGTCTGTGAGCAGTGCAGTATGTCGGTAGTAGCAGCCCAGTGCAGTTGTGTGTGAGGAGTCGGCGAGCGTCGACACGGCATTCTGGTCAAGATTCAGGATGAGGTATATTATTTTTAAATGCGCTCAGCTAATAATGCAAATCAACTGTAACTAATTTGTGCAATAATCGCCCCAATAATAATTTTGATTTCAAAGCAATTTTTTTACAAAAGAAGCATTTAATTGAACCAACGATTTCCTTCCATTTCCAATAAAGTAAAGTTTCAGTTAAATTTCAAAAAAAAAAAAATTATTTGCAATGCATTTCCTCCAAGCCGTGGCCAACAATAAGAGCAGAAACCTGACATGCAGTTATACTGAGGTAAGAAATTAATTCTGATTTTTGCACAGGGCCAAAGACCGATATTTCGGTTTAATTGAATTTTCATTGTCACTGAAGTTTCATTAGCACTGAATTATCTTTTATTATATTTTTTGTGGGAGCTTACACCAGAGTCAGATTGCGAATTTCACATTTTTATTGCCTTTTTCAGTACATTTCATTGCAGGGAGGTTACGTTTGGCTCCCATTTCTATTAAAATAATAACATTAAATTTCGGTGGAAAGGTTACAATATTGCCTTTAAGTAGTGGTTTCAGCATTGCACACGTCCACTTCATTTAAACTACGGTCATAAGTAGATTGTCACTGAAGTTTCATTAGCACTGAATTATCTTTTATTATATTTTTTGAGGGAGCTTACACCAGAGTCAGATTGCGAATTTCACATTTTTATTGCCTTTGTCAGTACATTTCATTGCAGGGAGGTTACGTTTGGCTCCCATTTCTATTAAAATAATAACATTAAATTTCGGTGGAAAGGTTACAATATTGCCTTTAAGTAGTGGTTTCAGCATTGCACACGTCCACTTCATTTAAACTACGGTCATAAGTAGATATACAATTTCATTTTGATTAAACGCTGAGATGGAAAACAGGGAAGAAGACATCTAGAAAGTTTTGTTCAAAATGTTCAAATGTGTGTGAAATCTTATGGGACTTAACTGCTACTGTCATAAGTCCCTACGCTTACACACTACTTAACCTAAATTATCCTAAGGACAAACACACACACCCATGCCCGAGGGAGGACTCGAACCTCCGCCGGGACCAGCCGTACAGTCCATGACTGCAGCGCCTTAAACCGCTCGGCTAATCCCGCGCGACTAGAAAGTTTTGTATTAGAAGCACTCTAACCAACTATTGCTAAATAATTAGGGCAGCTCTTTGTTGTAAGAAGGCATTCTCAAAGTGAAAATGGTAACGCTTCAGTTTGTACGCAGAAGCAATGACTTATGCTTACTTTCTCTTGTTTTCAGGATGCCGTGCTTAGAGAATGCCCCTGCAACAATTTCACCATCTGATAATAAGTAAGTATCGTCACGTTGGCTAACTTTTTCTGGAGATACGTATACTATCTTACTTCATAGTAACATTAATTTCGTCTGGAAATCAGCAACCGACTTGTATTTGAACCAGCTTGTTACATTCAATCCTTGCTCTCACTCTACAATTATTACTCCCCACACGTTACTGGAATACCAAAATAACAGTTCCTTACCAAACTACCCCACTTTCTCTTCTAATTTTAACATGCAACTCTTCTCTCCCCAGATCGATGCCATATGACTTCGTGAGTTACCTGGTCCATGGACTTAATTATCAGCATTCTTTTGTAACAACAAATCTGAAAAGTTGCTATTCTTTTCTTGTCCGTTCTGTTGTCATACACGTTTTGATTCCATGTGAGGCTTCACTCCAGACATTACCCTTCAGGTTAGACTTAATAACAGTTTAACTAATATTCGATGTTTTTCACTATCTCAAAAAATATTATCTTCCTGTTGCTATTCTGAACTTTTCTTGGGGCACTCCTGACGATACCGTTGTTTCTGACGAACACTCGCCATGGAGAACGTCATACTGGGTTCTGTTACTTAAGAAGTCCTCGAGCCACTCACATAGAATTATTGTACTGTATGAAAAAAAAAGTAAATTCGTTATTCAACATGTAGACGTCACTACACATATTCGGATTTAGGTTATGACATGTTCGATGTGCTTGCCGCCATCGGCGATGTTGTGGCGCAGACGAATAGCGAAATTCTGCATCACCCGCTGAAGCGTCGGAATATCGATGGTGTCGATGTCCTCCTGACTGGCTTTTTTGAGCTCAGCAATGGTTTTTGGGTTATTGCTGTACACATTGTCCTTAATATTGGAATTGATTGTGTTCAGATCCGGAAAATATAGCGGTTACCCCAGAGTCAGAATGTCATTTCCAAAGTGCTCCTCCAGCACATCAAACAGTCTCCTGCTTCGATGGGGTCGAGACCGGTCTCGCATGAACCACACCTTGTCGAAATCAGGGTCACTTTGGATAATGTGGATGAAATAATCTTCCGAAACCTTCACGTAACGTTCGGTAGTCATCTTGCCGTCAAGGAATATCGCACCGGTTATTCCGTGACTGGACACTGCAGACTGCACAGTCAACCGTTTAGGGTGAAGAGACTTTCTCAATGGACAATAAAGGAAAAAAAAACACCTCCTAACAGGCCATGAAGGTCCAACGGTACCGATCGGCCGCCGTGTCATCCTCAGCCCAGAGGCGTCACTACATGCGGATATGGAGGGGCATGTGGTCAGCACACCGCTCTCCCGGCCGTATGCCAGTTCCCGACACCGGAGCCACTACTTCTCAATCAAGTAGCTCCTCAGTTTGCCTCACAAGGGCTGAGTGCACCATGCTTGCCAACAGCGCTCGGCAAAGCCAGACGGTGACCCATCCAAGTGCTAGCCCAGCCCGACAGCGCTTAACTTCGGTGATCCGACGGGAACCGGCATTAACACTGTGGCAAGGCCGATGTCCCTCAGGTCAACAAGCGAATTTATAATAACACAAGAACAGCGAGTACAATGAACGATACATCATCCAAATTTTTAAAACTGATCGTTTAATCTGGTCACTGTTCATAATCAAAACATCGCCGTAGTTGAGAACAACAGCTTAGGAATACAACAGGTTAAGTTTGTTAATTGTGGGTCACCTAACCAGGGAAAGCTTGTAGAACAGTAAGGGATCTTGGAATCTGAACTGAGAATGAAAAATATATATCTGTTTTTAATAATGGACATAATTCATATAAAAGTAACAGAGAGCAAAATTCTCAAAAATTTCAAATGAAAATACATAACGACGCTAACACTGTGGGGAGATACCAAATTATGTGGAAGACTGTATGAGGAAAATGCAACAAGTTCTCCTCATGTGGGCAGCTCGTGAATTCAAAGTTTATGAGACAATAGGAGGCCTCAAACTATAATCAATTAAGCACTCAAATTACAACCAATTAAGCAAAACTGGGTGGCAAATTAAGCAAGCAGCGACCTGCTCAGAATATCAATTGCGCCACCGCAGATGCCCCACTTACCTTTCTCCAAAATCAACTAGCGGGCGACAATTGGCTGCAGCCAGCAGCCGAGAGAAGAACTGCTCCGAATATTAATTCAGAACCCTCAACTGTTAAATTTCCAGAAAACTCAGTTCGAACTACACGCTTCCAGAGACGTTTTCAACCCTCAAAGATCTATCATGTATACATGCAAACTGAAGCGACGGATGAAAGTTTGTACGAAGGCCGGGGTTCGAACCCAATTCTCCCTCTAACTAGGGGGATGCGCCAACCACTGCGCCACCCTCACACAGTGGCTTTGCTCAACTGCAGCACTCCTCCCTCCTCAGTACAAATTCCCTTTCACACCTCAGTCCTTGAGAACCACTCATTTGCATGTATAGCAAGAGCTCAGATGGAAACCCAGTTCTCAGCAAAGAAGGGAAAGCAGAAAGGTGGAAGGAGTATATGGAGGGTCTATACAGGGGCGATGTTCTTGAGGACAATATTATGGAAATGGAAGAGGAGATAGATGAAGATGAAATGGGAGATATGATACTGCGTGACGAGTTTGACAGAGCACTGAAGGACCTGAGTCGAAACAAGGCCCCAGGAGTAGACAACATTCCATTAGAACTCCTGACAGCCAGTCCTTACAAAACTCTACCATCTGGTGAGCAAGACGTATGAGACAGGCGAAATTCTCTCAGACTTCAAGAAGAATATAATAATTCCAATCCCAAAGAAAGGTGTTGACAGATGTGAAAATTACCGAACTATCAGTTTAATAAGTCACAGCTGCAAAATACTAACGCGAATTCTTTACAGACGAATGGAAAAACTGGTAAAAGCCGACCTCGGGGAACATCAGTTTGGATTCCGTAGAAATGTTGGAACACGTGAGGCAACACTGACCCTACGACATATCTTAGAAGCTAGATTAAGGAAAGGCAAACCTACGTTTCTAGCATTTGTAGACTTAGAGAAAGCTTTTGACAATGTTGACTGGAATACTCTCTTTCAAATTCTAAAGGTGGCAGGGGTAAAATACAGGGAGCGAAAGGCTATTTACAATTTGTACAGAAATCAGATGGTAGTTATAAGAGTCGAGGGACATGAAAGGGAAGCAGTGGTTGGGAAGGGAGTGAGACAGGGTTGTAGCCTCTCCCCGATGCTGTTCAAACTGTATATTGAACAAGCAGTAAAGGAAACAAAAGAAAAGTTCGGAGTAGGTATTAAAAAACTTTGAGGTTCGCCGATGACATTGTAATTCTGTCAGAGACAGCAAAGGACTTGGAAGAGCAGTTGAACGGAATGGACAGTGTCTTGAAAGGAGGGTATAATATGAACATCAACAAAAGCAAAACGAGGATAATGGAATGTAGTCGAATTAAGTCGGCTGATGCTGAGGGAATTAGATTAGGAAATGAGACACTTAAAGTAGTAAAGGAGTTTTGCTATTTGGGGAGCAAAATAACTGATGATGGTCGAAGTAGAGAGGATATAAAATGTAGACTGGCAATGGCAAGGAAAGCGTTTCTGAAGAAGAGAAATTTGTTAACATCGAGTATTGATTTAAGTGTCAGGAAGTCGTTTCTGAATGTATTTGTATGGAGTGTAGCCATGTATGGAAGCGAAACATGGACGATAAATAGTTTAGACAAGAAGAGAATAGAAGCTTTCGAAATGTGGTGCTACAGAAGAATGCTGAAGATTATATGGGTAGATCACATAACAGGTGATGAGGTATTGAATAGAATTGGGGAGAAGAGGAGTTTGTGGCACAGCTTGACAAGAAGAAGGGATCGGTTGGTAGGACATGTTCTGAGGCATCAAGGGATCACCAATTTAGTACTGGAGGGCAGCGTGAAGGGTAAAAATCGTAGAGGGAGACCAAGAGATGGATACACTAAGCAGATTCAGAAGGATGTAGGTTGCAGTAGGTACTGGGAGATGAAGAAGCTTGCACAGGATGGAGTGGCATGGAGAGCTGCATCAAACCAGTCTCAGGACTGAAGACCACCACAACAACAACCTCAGCCCACTTGGTACTCTCCCTAAACTCGAACAGAACTAAAAAGGATCTCCAAATGTATTGGAATAGCACCTCAGCATCGATCTAAATGCAGTTTCCGGCCTGAAACCCAGGCATAGGTGCTTTAGTCATGGGTACAGAGAGGTTTCGATGGCTCAGACATCTATGCATACTGAAGCAACGAATGACTGTCTGTACCGAGGCCAGGATTCAAAGTGGGTCACCTGCTCTCTTGTTTCGCTCAATGCTGAGGCGCTATCCTAATACAGACGGAGAGCCTCTGCAGTGCTGGTTTAGTTTAGTGGGAACACTAAGAGGCCTGAGGCATGAATGGGAAATTGCACTGAGGAGAGAGGCATGCTAGGGTGGTCCATACAGTCGTGCGAAGCTACTGTCCCAGGCTGGCGTGGTGGCTAGCTCACCTACCCAGTCAGCGGGAGAACTGGCTTCGAATCCTGGCCTTGCTACAAATTTTCATTTGCCGCTTCAACCTGGATATATACATTCCAAAAACTCTCCATGGAGGGGACGTCTCAGTGCTGCTACCAATTTAATGAACGTGAATATCCCTTAATTTACAGAAAAACAGGGGGGACTGCAGAAACTTCCCCTCTTGGTGTATAGAACGCACATTTACAAGCAGGAAGTTGTTACTGGCCTGTCTCCTCGATTGGTCAACCGCATCAAGCATGGTTGGCAGGAATGACTCACTTGATTGGCTACTCCAAAATTTTGGAGCGAAAACAACCGTTTTCCACACACTGGTTGGGTGGCTCCATGATGTTCCGCTGTTTGATGTTGTACATCTACGTCTACACGATTACTCTGCAATTCACATTTAAGTGCTTGGCAGAGGGTTCATCGAACCACAATCATATTATCTCTCTACCATTCCACTCCCGAACAGCGCGCGGGAAAAACGAACACCTAAACCTTTCTGTTCAAGCTCTGATTTCCCTTATTTTATTTTGATGATCATTCCTATCTATGTAGGTTGGGCTCAACAAAATATTTTCGCATTCGGAAGAGAAAGTTGGTGACTGAAATTTCGTAAATAGATCTCGTCGCGACGAAAATCGTCTTTGCTTTAATGCCGCGAGGGATTAGCCGAGCGGTCTAAGGCGCTGCAGTCATGGACTGTGCGGCCGGTCCCGGCGGAGGTTCGAATCCTTCCTCGGGCATGGGTGTGTGTGTTTGTCCTTAGGATAATTTAGGTTAAGTAGTGTGTAAGCTTAGGGACTGATGACCTTAGCGGTCAAGTCCCATAAGATTTCACACACATTTCAACATTTCTTTGCTTTAATGACTTCCATCCCAATTCGCGTATCATATCTGCCACACTCTCTCCCCTATTACGTGATAATACAAAACGAGCTGCCCTTTTTTCCACCCTTTCGATGTCGTCCGTCAATCCCACCTGGTAGGGATCCCACACCGCGCAGCAATATTCTAACAGAGGACGAACGAGTGTAGTGTAAGCTGTCTCTTTAGTGGACTTGTTGCATCTTCTAAGTGTCCTGCCAATGAAACGCAACCTTTGGCTCGCCTTCCTCACAATATTATCTATGTGGTCTTTCCAACTGAAGTTGTTCGTAATTTTAACACCCAGGTACTTAGTTGAATTGACAGCCTTGAGCATTGTACTATTTATCGAGTAATCGAATTCCAACGGATTTCTTTTGGAACTCATATGGATCACCTCAAACTTTTCGTTATTTAGCGTCAACTGCCACCTGCCACATCATACAGCAATATTTCCTAAATCGCTTTGCAACTGATACTGGTCTTCGGATGACCTTACTAGACGGTAAATTACAGCATCATCTGCGAACAACCTAAGAGAATTGCTCAGATTGTAACCCAGGTCATTTATATAGATCAGGAACAGCAAAGGTCCCAGGACGCTTCCCTGGGGAACACCTGATATCACTTCACTTTTACTCGATGATTTGCCGTCTATTACTACGAACTGCGACCTTCCTGACAGGAAATCACGAATCCAGTCGCACAACTGAGACGATACCCCATAGGCCCGCAGCTTGATTAGAAGTCGCTTGCGAGGAACGGTGTCAAAAGCTTTCAGGAAATCTAGAAATACGGAATCAACTTGAGATCCCCTGTCGATAGCGGCCATTACTTCGTGCGTTGCACAAGAACGATGTTTTCTGAAACCATGCTGATTACGTATCAATAGATCGTTCCCTTCGAGGTGATTCATAATGTTTGAATACAATATATACTCCAAAACCCTACTGCAAACCGACGTCAATGATATAGGTCTGTAGTTCGATGGATTACTCCTACTACCCTTCTTAAACACTGGTGCGACCTGCGCAATTTTCCAATCTGTAGGTACTGCTCTATCGGTGAGCGAGCGGTTGTATATAATTGCTAAGTAGGGAGCTATGGCAAAAGTGTCATTGAAAATTATACTGTGGGGGCGGAAGTGGCGGCATGGTGTCGTCTCTGCTTTGTAAGGACATGTACCGGCTCTGCTAACAAAAGTGCAGAGCAGGTCGTGGACCAACTTCCGCCAAAAACTGCCCAACTGCCCAGGGATGCTTCCCCTTCTAATGAGATTCACACACCGCCAACTGCTGGCCAACAGGAACTTGAGACCACACCGGCAGCATGTTTCCCCAGCGAGAAAAATACGATAGTTTCCTCCCAGTCACACATGTCTAGTACTTGCAAGAAAATAACTACAAAACAGTGGCAGAAAATGAAACTATATCGCATAGCAGTTTCTGGCTATGCCACACCTTAAAGAAGTGGTTCATATGTTCTGGATTATTACTTCCAAATGGGAAATAATTTACCTGAAGATCAGCATCAAATGTAGACCAAACACTCTAGTCAGTTGTTTTTTATAAACCGCCAGTCTCAAGTTCAGTAGTGGTTGAATTTCAAGAGGAAAATTTCTCTTGTTAGTCTCCATATCGTGTTCTGGTAATAGTGGAAAATTGCCATCTGCAGAATGAAAGACTCAAGTGGTTTCAACAGGCAGTAATGGCAGAGACCTGCGTCATATTGCTTCCTGCGCTGTTTGCGATTCAATGAGTGTCATGCGGATAGGGAATCAGTAGGTTTAGAAGCGCCATGCTCAGTTCAAAGCAGGATCTCAATGGTCCCACACGACTAGTGCCCGAGGGGACAGACACATTGTCCGTTCAGTCTACATCTACATCCATACTCCGCAAGCCACCTGACGGTGTGTGGCGGAGGGTACCTTGAGTACCACTATCGGTTCTCCCTTCTATTCTATTCTCGTATTGTTCGTGGAAAGGAGGATTGTCGGTATGCCTCTGTGTGGGCTCCAATCTCTCTGATTTGATCCTCATCGCGAGATATACGTAGGAAGGAGCAATATACTGCTTGACTCCTCGGTGAAGATATGTTCTCGAAACTTCACCAAAAGCCCGTACCGAGCTACTGAATCGTGCAGGTTTGTACAACTATATGACATGTAAATGAAGACAGTAACTGTTCTGGGAACAACAGAATACTGTTGATGACCGTGCAGCTTTTCCCTGGAATAAATGATGACTAACTGAAACTCTCAGCTGCCGACAGGTGTTGTTGATATACCTCGATGTGGACAGCTGAAAATTTGTGCCCCGACCAGGACTCGACCCCGGGATCTCCTGCTTACATGGCAGACGCTCTGTCCATCTGAGCCACCGAGGACACAAATGAATAGCGCGACTGGAGGGACATATCCATTGCACGCTTCCCGTGAGACTCACATTCCCAACTGTCCACAATTCTACGTATGCAATGTACCTTATAGACATTTGCCCATCCACTCATTACTCACGCACGCTTTGGCGATTCCCGTAAGAGTTTGGGCAACCTGTGCGCATTTGCACAGACGAAGGTCAATGGCTGGGTAGCCTTTAACTATACGAGGGCGGTTCGGAAAGTAACCTCCGATTGGTCACAGTGCGGGTTGTGGGGGGAGTAGCGACGCCATCTGTGCGTTCACGCACTCAACAGGTCAGTCGGCATCAAGCCGTGGTCGAGTGAACGTCGTACCTGCGCTAGTTTAGTTTTTGTGGCAGTTTGAAATGTGTGCTGCAATAGAAAACCCCGCCAAATGTGAAGTGCGTGCTGTCATAAGGTTTTTTACAGCCAAAGGATATTCTGCAGCAGCTATTCATTGTGAGCTTTGTGCTGTGTACGGACCAAGAGTTATGAGTGAAGGAGTTGTCCGTGAATGGGTACATTTATTTAAAAGTGGACGAGAAAACGTTCATGATGAAGAGAGGAGTGGTAGACCATCATTGGTGACTGACGAACTCGTTCAGACAGTTGATGCAAAAGTTCGTGAAAATCGACGTTTCTCAATGTTGGAGTTGTCTACTGGTTTTCCACAGATTTCTAAGACTCTCTTGTACGAGATAGTGACAGCAAGATTGGGTTACCGTAAGTTCTGTGCACGATGGGTGCCCAAAATTCTTACCGACCACCACAAAACTCAAAGAATGGCCTCTGCATTAGACTTTCTGTCACGTTATGAGGACGAAGGAGAACCATTGTTAAACAGAATCGTGACCGGTGACGAAACCTGGATTAAGTACGTGAACCCTGAGACAAAAGAACAATCAAAGATGTGGGCACATTCAAATTCGCCTACCAAACCAAGAAAAGCCTCGCAAGATTTTTCTGCCAGAAAACTGATGGCAACGGTGTTTTGGGATGCCAAAGGGGTGTTGTTGGTTGAATTCATGGAACGTGGTACGACCATTAATCAAGACGTGTACTGTGAAACAATAAAAAAGTTGCGATGGGCTATACAGAACAAACGCCGTGGTATGCTGACTTCCGGTATCGTTTTTTTGCATGATAACGCCTGTCCTCACTCTGCTCGCAGAACAACGGCCCTTCTTGAGTCCTTCAAGTTATCAACCATCCACCTTACAGCCCAGACCTGGCGCCAAGTGATTATCACCTCTTCATGCATTTGAAGAAATGGCTCGGGTCACAGCGGTTTGATGACGACGAAGAGCTCAAAGATGCGGTCACAGGCTGGCTCCAGTCACAAGCGGGTGATTTTTATGCAGAAGGAATTTCAAAGCTTGTGAAGAGATACGATAAGTGCCTCAATCGTTATGGAGACTATGTAGAAAAATAGTGCAAAGATGTAGTTGTAAGATATATTAAAATATTTTTATTTAACTTGGTGTATTTTTTTAAATCAATCGGTGGTTACTTTCTGAACGGCCCTCGTATATATATATATATGAAGAATCTTATGGGAATCGCCAAAGTGTGCGCGAGTAATGAGTGGATGGGCAAATGTCTATAAGGTACATTGGATATGTAGAATTGTGGACAGTTGGGAATGTGAGTCTCACGGGAAGCGTGCAAGGGATAAGTCCCTGCAGTCGCGCTATTCACCTGTGTCCTCGGTGGCTCAGATGGATAGAGCGTCTGCCATGTAAGCAGGAGATCCCGGGTTCGAGTCCCGGTCGGGGCGCACATTTTCAGCTGTCCCCATCGATGTATATCAACAACACCTGTCTGCAGCTGAGGGTTTCAGTTAGTCATCATTTATATGACATGTCTTGTGTCTGGAAATAGACCTGTTTGCACAGCCAGTCTCCATAGGTCTGGAGCACCACAGTCAGCACGGCAACCGCTGTAGCAGCTACCCTTGCTGCAGTGAAGGAAGACGTGCAGGCAGTGGAGCACACAAGGACATACTGGAAACAGGGGCGGCAACACACTGTCGTTTCAGGCGAGCCCAGATTCTGCGCTCAGTGTCGAGCTAATGGGAAAAAAATTGCAACACCAAGGAGTTCTGCAACATAAACGAAATTTGGTATGCTTGTTTCTACATCTGAAAGACGATGTCCGGATTTCGTGCCTGTCGCATAAGAGTAGAGTGATCAGCGTCACTATGAGGGTGCAATGAGCGTTAATTACCTTTGAGATTCTTTGAGGTTGTAAATTGCGGGCTGATGATAGTTAAGAATGGCTTTAAGGCGACAGAGACTCCATTGTCAACACCTCACTGAGTTTGAACGAGGCCGTGTAGTAGGTCTACTAGAAGCTGCATGTTTCTTCTGTGATACTGCAGGAAGACTTTGCAGGAATGTAGCCACTGCAAATGTCTGCTTGCAGCTGTGGTGGTCAAGAGAATGTACGGTCTCAAGAAGACCGGGCTACTGACGGCCATGTGGGAAGCATGTCGTGCTCGGTGTGCGGCTCTGCCACTTCCTATTGCATGTGCAGCAGCAATTTGAGCACCTGTTGCCATCACAGAGGCACAACGAACTGTTACAAACCGGTTACTTGCAGGACAGCTCAGAGCCAGTCGGCCTGTAGCGTACATTCCATTGACCCCAATCCAGCGCCAACCGACTACAGTGTTGTCAAGCGAGAGCTCATTGGAGGGTAGGGTGGAGGTCTGTTCCGTTTACCGATGAAAGCTAGCCCTGCCTCGGTGTCACCTATGGCCGTGTATTGGCTTGAAGGAGGGCAGGTCAGCACCTGAAACTACCCCATCTGCATGCTAAACACACTGGACCTACACCCACAGTTATGCTCTGGGCTACGATATCGCATAATAGCAGGAGCACCATCGTGGAACACTGACTGCAAATTTCTAAATCAGTGTCGTGGTTCCACCGTTTGTGCTGCCATTCATAAATAGCATTCCAGGCAGTATTTTCCAACCGAATAGATAGAATTAGACTAACTGTTCTAAAACATATTAGGTATATAATATATTAATAAAATTAAAGTTTGTACTGACTGGAAAAAGAAGCAGTACTTACAAGTCACATATTAAAAAAGATCTAAGCCGGAAAGGCGACGTCATGAATAGTTGTGAGATGGCGAGCCGCTAAGGGCTGCTCGTACTGTGGACAAGGGTTGCAACCCTTAGCGGCTCACCATCTCACAACTGTTCATGACGTCGCCTTTCCGGCTTAGATCTTTTTTAATATGTGACTTGTAAGTACTGCTTCTTTTTCCAGTCAGTACAAACTTCAATTTTATTAATATATTATATACCTAATATGTTTTAGAACAGTTAGTCAAATTCTGGAGACGACGCTCACAGTAGCGCCGAAACCTGGTCAATTTTGACTTTGTGACAGAGGGCTTATGTGTTCTAATATAATTCTGACACGGTCACCGAACCTTAGCAGCTGTTTTCAAAGTCATGTGGAGACGTTGACCGTGCGTAGTGGCCGCGTGGTTTGAGGCGCCATGTCACGGATTGCGCCCCCCCCCCCCCCCCCCCCCCCCCCCGCCGGAGGTTCGAGTCCTTCTTCCGGCATGGGTGCGTTTGTTGTTCTTAGCATAAGTTAGTTGTTTAAGTAGTGTGTATGTCTAGGGATCGATGACCTCAGCAGATTGGCCCCTTAGGAGTTCACACACATCTGAACATTTTTTTGGAGACATTAGATCGCTTTACTGACTGATTGTTTGCTAATCTGAAGTTTGTTGCTTGTCTTTCTGATGAAGACGGGTTAAGGTTAATTGAATACCATCACTTATTGGAACTGGTTAGCTGTCTAATTCACCCGCTATACTCCTTCCGCTTTCCCTCTTTGCTTAGGACTGGTTTTCTATCTGAGTTCTTGGTATTCATGCAGGTGGTTCTCTTTTCTCCAAAGGCCTCTTTAATTTTGCTGTAGACGGTATCTATATTTTCCCTAGTGATAAATGCTTCTGAATCCTTACATTTATCATCTAGCCGGTCCTGCTTCGCCATTTTTTTTGGATGTTTTTACTGTCTTTCACTCGCTTACGCTGTAATGTATGCTAGAAAAAAAATACAACACAAAATAAGTAGCTGTGATCCCTGTGTTTTCTGTATCAGCAGTCACAAATCGATTATGAGCAAACAGATATGTCATAGAAGAATCCGTTGTTGAAATCATAGGTATAAAAACATAATTTAGTTATCCACTGCCTCAGCATGTCGTCAATATACACACATTAAAAAATGTTTTCCATCACCTCGGTTCCCAGAACTCCTGAAGATAGACGTTGACTCCGGATGTTGTATCACAGACACAGTCTCTTTAGCTGTAAACAACAATGCATGAGCAGCGCCCATTAGACGGAGGGGGTCCGACAGCCAATCAGTTCTAGTCATTCCACCAGGAAGGATGTACATGGCTCGTGTTGTCTGTAGTTCAACCATGCCTAGACGGTTAATACCGCGGTTCGATTGCGTCCGCATTCTTTCTTTATGCCAGGAAGGGCTCTCAACGAGGAAAGTGTCCAGGTGTCTCGGAGTGAACCAAAGCGATGTTGTTCGGACACGGAGGAGATACAGAGAGACAGGAACTGTCGATGACATGCCTCGTTCAGGCCGCCCAAGGGCTACTACTGCAGTGGATGACCGCTACCTACGGATTATGGCTCGGAGGAACCCTGACAGCAACGCCTTCATGTTGAATAATGCTTCTCGTGCAGCCACGGCACCATGCAGCGCGGTACAGATGGGCCCAACATAACGTCGAATGGACCGCTCAGGATTGGCATCACGTTCTCTTCAACGTTGAGTGTCGCGTATACCTTCAAACATACAATCGTCACAGACGTGTTTGGAGGCAACCCGGTCTGGCTGAACGCCTTAGACACTCCGTCCAGAGATTGCACGAAGGTGGAGGTTATCTGCTGTTTTGGGGTGGAAATATGTGGGGACGACGTACGCCGCTGGTGGTTATGGAAGGCGCCATATTCCGACCGACAGAGCAAGCATATCGGCAGCATACTGGCGAGGCATTCGCTTCATGGACGACAATTCACGCCCCCATCGTACACATCTTGTGAATGACTTTCTTTAGGATAACGACATCGCGCGACTAGAGTGGCCAGCATGTTCTCCAGACATGAACCCTCTCGAACACGCCTGGGATAAGTTGAAAAGGGCTGCTTACGGAGGACGTGACCCACCAACCAGTCTGAGGGATCTACGCCTAATCGCCATGGAGGAGTGGGACAATCTGGACCAACAGTGCCTTGATGAACTTGTGGATAGTATGCCACGGCAAATACAGGCATGTATCAGTGCAAGAGGACGTGCTCCTGGGTATTAGGGGTACTGGTGTGTACAGCAATCTGGACCACCACCTCTGAACGTCTCGGTGTATGGTGGTACAACATGCAATGTGTGGTTTTCTTGAGCAATAAAAAGGGCGTAAATGATGTTGATGTTGATCTCTATCCCAGTTTTCTGTACAGGTCCCGGAACTCTCGGAACCGGGGTCATGCAAAACTTTTTTGATGTGTGTTGATTTTAAAAGAAATCAGAGATTAAGTACATGCTTGTCTTACTCCCAAATCAGCACTAGTCTTAGATTTGTCATTTCCAACAATGGTATGAGTATATCTTCATTTTACTTTTTTTTGTTTATAAGAATTGCTCCTTCTGGCGATGCTCTTGATTCCTGTGGTACTCGACTATAAATCACTGAGTATTCCTTTAAATATTTTGAGCCCTTTAATTTATTTTGTGTCTGTTATTAAAGCTGTAGCCATTTTCTTTTCTTTAACTTGTCACAATTTTTAAATGCCTTGTCACTATTCTCAGACGACCTTTGGTTCCCAAACTGTTGAACAGTTTTAGTTTCCAGTCGTCATAGTTGTTGACTGTGCTTCCATCCCATGCTTTTCTCCAAGGGCTCTCAATAATAACAGTCCCCCAGTTGCATTATGAGCGCTACACAAGGTGAGTCGCACGATGGAACTGCCACCTCCAGATATCACGACCTGCTTGTTTCTCCGTCGGGATTGTCTCCTCGTGTGAGACCCATCTCGCTTTATTTGTTCACGAGACCCAGAAAATATTAGATACAGGCTCCCAGGTAGATGCCATTTTCCTTGACTTCCGGAAGGCGTTCTATACAGTTCCGCACTGTCGCCTGATAAACAAAGTATGAGCCTACGGAATATCAGAGCAGCTGTGCGGCTGGATTGAAGAGTTTTTAGCAAACAGAACCAGCATGTTGTTCTCAATGGAGAGACGTCTACAGACGTTAAAGTAACCTCTGGCGTGCCACAGGGGAGTGTTATGGGACCATTGCTTTTCACAATATATATAAATGACCTAGTAGATAGTGTCGGTAATTCCAAGCGGCTTTTCGCGGATGATGCTGTAGTATACAGAGAAGTTGCAGCTTTAGAAAACTGTAGCGAAATGCAGGAAGATCTGCAGCGGATAGGCACTTGGTGCAGGGAGTGGCAACTGACCCTTAACATAGACAAATGTAATGTATTGCGAATACATAGAAAGAAGGATCCTTTATTGTATGATTATATGATAGCGGAACAAACTCTGGTAGCAGTTACTTCTGTAAAATATCTGGGAGTATGCGTGCGGAACGATTTGAAGTGGAATGATCATATAAAATTAATTGTTCGTAAGGCGGGTACCAGGTTGAGATTCATTGGGAGAGTCCTTAGAAAATGTAGTCCATCAACAAAGGAGGTGGCTTACAAAACACTCGTTCGACCTATACTTGAGTATTGCTCATCAGTGTGGGATCTGTACCAGATCGGGTTGACGGAGGAGTTAGAGAAGATCCAAAGAAGAGCGGCGCGTTTCGTCATAGGGTTATTTGGTAAGCGTGATAGCGTTACGGAGATGTTTAGCAAACTCAAGTGGCAGACTCTGCAAGAGTGGCGCAAACTTGTTGTCCAAGTTTCGGGAGGGTGCGTTTCTGGATGAGGTATCGAATATATTGCTTCCCCCTACTTATACCTCCCGAGGAGATCACGAATGTAAAATTAGAGAGATTCGAGCGCGCGCGGAGGCTTTCCGGCAGTCGTTCTTCCCGCGAACCATACGCGATTGGAGCGGGAAAGGGAGGTAATGACAGTGGCACGTAAAGTGCCCTCCGCCACACACCGTTGGGTGGCTTGCGGAGTATAAATGTAGATGTAGATGTAGCCAGAAACCCCTGTCTGGGGCACCAGGGACTCACTCTTCGCCCTCTCCGGATTTGCTGCTCTCTGATAGAGTGCATTGCCCAGAAGCCATGAAGCTTTCGCCTTTGTGTGCATGGGACTGCTGAGAGAAAGCAGAGGCATTTCTGAAGGTCCTGACACATCGAGCTTGAGTCATTCCAGCCTTTCATCCATAAATATAAAACCCTCGCCACCTCCGTCCTTACTTTGGCTTCTCCCAAGTTTCATCGCTGCCTCCAAATCTCGGAGTTACATGCTCTGCGCCTCACTTTCCATGTCCAACATCCTCCCCCTAGACGTATCTAGTAGCAGCTCATGAGCTTCCCACACCATCTTACACACCTAGACTTATTCTAAGTCATACGTTATTGTGTGATCCATACTTGAGAACCTTGTCTCTATCAATACATCGCACCAAGGTCCTTCCCATATAGATATCCTGAATCCTTTACAATATAACATTCCCTTCAAAATTTACTACATCCCAGCCACCATCCACAGTTATCAGGACATCCTACCATATCATCCTTATTATAAAATAGTTTTAGATCACATTACCACCATCATATAATAAATATCACTCATTTCACTTTTTCAAGTATTTTATATTACCATTATAAATTGTTCAGTCAATGGTTAAAAAGCAACAATTTGGTCATTGCAAGCCTGTATACAGCACGGTGGAGGTAAAACAAAACTGGCTGTAATCCACCCTGGCGCCTCACAGCTTACCAGATGTTTCCGTTGGGTTCAGATCAGACGAACTTCTTGGCCAAAGCAAAAAACTCTGGTTCGGTTTTCTGTCTTCCTCAGCGAATGCCGCCTGGTCCCGGCGGAGGTTCGAATCCTCCCTCGGGCATGGGTGTGTGTGTTTGTCCTTAGGATAATTTAGGTTAAGTAGTGTGTAAGCTTACGGACTGATGACCGTAGCAGTTAAGTCCCATAAGATTTCCCACACATTTGAACATTTTTTTTTCAGCGAATGCGGGCTGGTTCCCCGGCGATTGCTGCGCAAACACTGTTGTGGGATTCTGAACCACTGAGGGCTACGGTGGGACGAAAGCTCTCGGTCGTTTCTAGTTCCCCGGTCAATACACAATACACACTAGCGATATATCGATAGTTCAAATCTTCAGATAGCATTGTTGACTATCGATAGTGCGTATCCCTTTTTCGTCTTATGAATGAAAATCAGAACAGAAAGGGCGGTCAAAAAGTTTCCGTTCGAAGGCCGTATAGTCTAGAATTACTATGCCAAGCAGGCGATTTCGCCGTGGGCATTTGGGCATCGAGGCAACCATTCCACAGACGCACCGTGTTGAAGATACCCGTTTGATAAAACACTGTGTCCTGCTGCGTGAAGAAGTCCGCCACTGCCTGCTGCACATCCTCGTCCCAAAGGAATCGCCGACGCTTCAACGTCTTTTTTAACGGGCACAGGTGTGATAATCTCACGAGGGGAGATCGGGACTACAGGCGGGTGTTAAGTGTCTCCCACTTCAGTAGGCGTAAGTTCTGCGTTATGACATTTGTGATGTGGGGAAGTGCGTTATAATGAGGCAGGAGCACCCCTTGTCACACTATTCCACAATGGAGGTTTTGTACAGATGTGCTGCCCCATACACATTCGTCATTCTCCGATGGATGTCTATCGGTGTTTATTCTAAACAGCCAAGAAAAGAATAACAGCACGTTGGTCTTGCCTGGACGCATTTGGTAACAACGTCTCCGTAGTTCACGTTTCCGCATTTACCGTGCATATATCGGAAAGACGCGAGTGCCCCTTACCTTCGTGTCAATGCTTATATACCTGCATCGGAGTCGCTCTAGGTTGCATATACCCCGCAGTAATGCCCTGAAACGGCAACTTTTTTGATCTTTTATATCTTTCATGTCGTGTGTAATTTCATTTAGCTGATAGGGGACCCCATGTATTCCCCCCCCCCATTTCGCCCCCCACCCCTGTGGCGCTACGTCCTTGCACATACCTCCAGAAGCTTATGAAGCACGTGTCGATACTATACCACGCAGAATCGCTGCTGAATTGCTTTTCCAAGGTTGGACCAGCACTCTATTAAACAGTGTAGGATAATTCCAGCCATCCTGTCCCACTCCTCCCTAATTCTCTGCATGTGATGGGATCTAACTGATCAACAAAGAAAAAATCGATTGTAACTGGTCACTAGCACAGTGCACTACCACAAAGTTTTTCTCAGATCCCTGCTTATTGATAATTTCATTTCTACAGCACTTTTACTATTGCTTTTAGATCTCTGTTATGCACTCCGTGTGTTTGGAGCCAGTGTGAATGCTGTAATTATAAGCCACAGTTAAGAATAAACTTTCTTTAGATGAGTCGGTATTGAGATATAATCTCCTTAAAAAATTATATATCCGCTGAAGCAGAAGTAGCAGCGAAGTTTACTCCTTGTTATATTGACAAGCTTGAGAAACTGTGTTTTGTAGAAATTTTCATGTGTGGTCTGTCGTTAGAAAAGATCTGAATGCCCTATCAGATCGTGTTCAATAAATAAATGATACACTCCAGTATCGAAACCTGACACCATATTCAGTTGCAGCCATGGCTGATCAAACATCTGTGGCTCTGAAATTTTCTAGTGATTGGTAGCTTTCTAGCAGACTTATTTACACAAGCGTTCTCTTTGTCCTTTACAGGGACCCAGGAAAAGCATTAAGAAGGAAACGAAGGAAAGGCCACGGGTTCCGCTACGAAGAGCGAGTCATCGCACTGGTCTTCCTCCGCTGCCTCACAAATCAGCTGCCAAACTTCGAGCTGACGTCCGATAACCGCAGTGTTTGGCACATATTTGACGACATCGTTATTACGTGGAACAATCTTGATGACAAATACATCTTGCTGGTGCAGCTGAAACACAAGGTGTCTAAGAAGTATAAAGTGCTCAGGGAGGCCCAACTGTTTCCAAAGAAGAAAAACAAATCGAATGATAAATCAGTTGTTAATGCTGATGACTCTACTGATGACTTGCCGATCACACTGCCAAAAACTACGGCGGCTACTATGTCAACGACTAAGCTGACGACAATGCTGTCAATACCAATGACTGTGTCGAAAAAAAATGGTGACTACGTCTTGGACTATGCCGATGACTGTGTCAATGAGTGTGATGATTATGCTGACGATTGTGATAACTATATCAATGACTTTGTCGATGAATGTGATGATTATCCTGACGACTGTGATGACAACTATGTCAATGACTATGTCGATGATTATCCTGACGACTGTGATGACAACTAGTCAATGAGTATGTCGATGATTATCCTGACGACTGTGATGACAACTATGTCAATGACTATGTCGATGATTATCCTGACGACTGTGATGACAACTATGTCAATGACTATGTCGATGATTATCCTGACGACTGTGATGACAACTATGTCAATGAGTATGTCGATGATTATCCTGACGACTGTGACGACAACTATGTCAATGACTATGTCGATGATTATCCTGACGACTGTGATGACAACTATGTCAATGACTATGTCGATGATTATCCTGACGACTGTGATGACAACTATGTCAATGACTATGTCGATGATTATCCTGACGACTGTGATGACAACTATGTCAATGAGTATGTCGATGATTATCCTGACGACTGTGATGACAACTATGTCAATGACTATGTCGATGACTGTGATGATTATCCTGACGACTGTGATGACAACTATGTCAATGACTATGTCATTGACTTTGATAATTATGCTGGTGATTGTGATGACAACTATGTCAATCACTACGTCGATGATTGTGATGATTATCCTGATGACTGTGATGACAACTATATCAATGACTTTGTCGATGACTGTGATGATTATGCTGACGACTGTGATAACAACTATGTCAATGACTATGTCGATGATTGTGATGATTATCCTGACGACTGTGATGACAATAATGTCAATGACTTTGTTGATGACTTTGTTGATTATGTCAATGACTACGTCAATGATTATGATGATTATCCTGACGACTGTGATGACAGCTATGCCAATGATTTTGTCGATGACTATGATTATTATGCTGACGACTTCGACGACAATTACGATTACATTGTTGGCACCTCTGTCAACTACCATATGTTGGACTACCTCACCAACTATGTCAAGAAGAATGTCAATGACGATTCCGACGACAATTGCAGTGACAATTCGCATGATATATCCTATAAGAAACACCCCTTCGCCATCATCAATTATTCGAAGTCTTTCAATAAGTTTAAAAATAAACTACAGGAGTACAGCTGCTACTCACTGGTGCTATTAACAAACGTCCCTTTGAAGGGAAATGCAGGCCCTTTTTCAAGGATGATAGTCGCAAACACGATTGCTGCGCCATGTTCAGACATTGTTGAGAGAAACAAGCTGCTAGACTTGGGCGGCGACATGTACAAACTCAAAGTGGGTGCGATGGTTCCGAAGGCAATTAAAGACGACCGCGACTTTGTGGGGCATTTCTTCTTTCATTGTGGCCAAAAGCACGTTGAGCAAATAAAGGAAGACATCTGCAAGGAGCTCCAGCCCCTACTGGGCTGTCCTGGACTTGAAGAAACACACAGGGCATGCGAAGAACTGTGCCAGTGTGTGGAGAAATGGAAAGATGGGCAATGTAAAAACCCGGAAAAGCTATCCAGTAGCTGGTCTGAGTGGAAAGACATTGAAAGCAGGTACAGTGTGTTGGGGGGCACCGGGAAGCACAGTGTAATCAACGACACCGCGAAAACCTGAGGGATCACAAATGTGTTTCTTTGGGTCTTCTGGTCATTTTGAGCACTAACTTTGCCTTTAAAGCCTTTCTACTGTAGATACGTTGAATGAGGCATTGCTACGATAACCATTCCAACAAAAAATTTCAATTTAATAACTTTGTATTTTGAGTTTTATTAAGCCTATAGATACAGATAAGAACAGTATTAAAGTACCATATTTAATGCTGCTGTATGGACGATGTAGCCTAGAACCAATAAATGCTATATAAACAGGACTCTTCTTGTTTCTTTTCTCAGGTCTATCGTTGACACGTACCTGGAAGTAGGATAGTGTAGTGCCTGTGTTATTCCGAAGTATGATGCAAAGTGCCTTTCGGACTTACTTGCATGTTTCGCTCCTAATCAGAATAACATAGGCACTCCAATATCGTATTTATCCGCCGATGTCAGGCAAGCGGCTTTCTACATCTACATCTACATCCATACTCCGCAAGCCACCTGACGGTGTGTGGCGGAGGGTACCTTGAGTACCTCTATCGGTTCTCCCTTCTATTCCAGTCTCGTATTGTTCGTGGAAAGAAGGATTGTCGGTATGTGTGGACTCTAATCTCTCTGATTTTACCCTCATGGTCTCTTCGCGAGATGTACGTAGGAGGGAGCAATATACTGCTTGACTCCTCGGTGAAGGTATGTTCTCGAAACTTCAACAAACTACCGAGCTACTGAGCGTCTCTCCTGCAGTCTTCGACTGGAGTTTATCATCTCCGTAACGCTTTCGCGATTACTAAATGATCCTGTAACGAAGCGCGCTGCTCTCCGTTGGATCTTCTCTCTCTCTCTTGTATCTATCTGATACGGATCCCACACTGCAGAGCAGTATTCAAGCAGTGGACGAACAAGCTTACTGTAACCTACTTCCTTCCTTTTCGGATTGCAAAGAAACAAGAAAAACGGTATGCAGCGAACTTTTGGAACAGTACGAGAATGGTGGATATGAATTTCTTGGAAGAATTGTGACAGGTGACGAAACACGGCTCCATCATTTCTCACCAGAGACGAAGAGGCAATCAATAGAGTGGCATCATGTAAATCCACCCAAGGAAAAAAGTTCAAAACCACACCTTCTGCTGGAAAAGTTATGGCTATGGTGTCTTTCGATTCCGAAGGACTCTTGCTTGTGGACATCACGACAAGTGGAACCACCATAAATTCTGATGCATATGTGACGACACTGAACAAACTTCAAGCTCGACTGAGTCGAGTTCGACCACATCGGCAAAAGCAAGATGTTTTGCTGTTGCACGACAATGTACGGCCACATGTCAGTCAAAAAACAATGGAAGCGATCACAAAACTCCGATGTACAACACTGAAACACACGCCTTACATTCCTGATCTGGCTCCATGTGATTATCATCTCTTTGGGAAACTGAAAGACTCTCTTCGTGGAACAAGGTTTGAAGATGGTGACTCCCTTGTATACGCTGCCAAACAGTGGCTCCAACAGGCTGGTCCAGAATTTTACCGTGCGGGTATACAGGAGCTGGTTCCAATATGGGGTAAGGCAGTTGAGAGGGATCGAAATTATGTGGAGAAATGAAGATATTGTTCCTAAAGGATGTATCTACACACCGTAAAACTTCCAAACATGTAGAATAAAAGATGGATTTTAAAAAAAGTAGTGTGCATTTCTTTTGGAGTGACCATCGTAGGTTGTGATGATTTAGTTGGTTTCTACAGAAGATAGCCAAAATAACCTGAACAGTGCTAGCAATGGGATGCTTGTGTTTGACGGTCAACACCGCAACACTTACACATATTTCTGCAGATTTCAAGGCTGGCCCATCAACAAGTGTCAGCGTGCGATCCATTCGACGAAATATCATCAATATGGTCTTTTGAAGCCGAAGGCTCACTCGTGTACCCTACATGAAAGCACGACGAAAAGCTTAACGCCTCGCCCGGGCCCGTCAACACCGACGTTGGACTGTTGACGGCTGGAAACATGTCGCCTGGTCGGGCGAGTCTCCACTCAAATTGTGTCGAACCGACTGGGGTATACTGGTATGGACTGAAACTCATGAATCCATGGACCCTGCATGTCAGCAGGCGACTGTTCAAGCTGGTGGAGGTTCAGTAATGGTGCCGGGAGTGTGCAGCTGGAGTGATATGGGACTCCTGATGCGTCTAGATACGACTCTGACAGCTGACACGTATCCTGCCTGATCACCTGCATCCATTCATGTTCATTGTGCATTCTTACGGACTTGGACAATTTCAGCATAATTGTTACAGAATGGCTCCAGGAACACACTTATGAGTTTAAACATTTCCGATGGCCAGCAAACTCACCAGTCGTGAACATTATTGAGCATATCTGGGATACCTTGCAATGTGCTGTTCAGAAGAAATCTCCACCACCTCGTACTCTTACGGATTTATGGGCAGCCCTGCAGGATTCATGGAGTCAGTTCCCTCCAGCACTACTTCAGACATTAGTCGAGTGCATGCTACGTGGTGTTGCGACACTTCTGCGTGCTCGCGGGCGCCCTATATGATATTAGGCAGGTGTACCAGCTTCTTTGGCTCTCCAGTGTATATAAGCTCCATGTGGTAGCAGCTAACGACGCAACCAAGCATAGTTTTTTATATATAAAATTTTCCCTATCTTTGGAGTTCATTATCATATTATCATTTCAGCGGTAGATTTTTAACTGTGTCCTGTGTCCCAAAGATCAAGTCCCTAATTTTAACTCGTTTTCTGAATTAAAGTGCATAATTAAAGAGTTCCATTTAACTGACAAGTGGGAACACAAAGACGGCGACACGCCTGCTTTTACGTTCATCACTGATTGCTTCCCAAGTCGCTATGGTAGGGTATACGTATCTGTCAGCTTAAAGACTAACATCCTGCACACAGAAGTAAGTCCCACCAACTTGTCTGACGACGCTGCATTTATATGCAGAATTAATATGGAGAAAAAGGGCACCTACCGCGGTAGAGGTTATTAGAAGCTAAAGGTGCACACATGCTAGATGCCGAATGCCACGAGCGTTTCCACAAAACTTGGCAGGAATGCGAAAGGAAGTTCACATCCTACAATTCTTCCTTGACCTCATGGCTAAAATTAGCGAATCCGCGACTGAGGAAAATGATCGGCTGTTCGCGGGAGAAAAGTTTCTGGTACAGAAAAACAGCCGAGATTTATTTCCAGTGCCTGCGTGACCTATACAAACTGTACGCCTCTGTCGTTGGAAATTATGTTGCGACCAAACGAATCAAATCCAAAATTTTGGCTCAGAGAAGAAAACAGATACAAGGATTCCAAATACATTGGAGAACGCAGGTTGCTGGTTGTGGGGAAGAAGCATCCATAATCATACCATACGCGAACAGAATCGAAGACGTGGAAGAATTATCACAGAACTTAAAAGGACCGACGGGACAGTTCTGACAACCCAGAACGTCATTTATGGCCATTTTGATAGCCTAGATGTCGGACAGTGCTGTTAATTGCAAAGCACAAAAAGACCTGTTACAGAATGTTCATGTCAGACTTAGCACTGCAGCATCTCGGAGTCTTCTAGATGAGATTGACGGTAATGATCTGGTAACTGCAATTACACAGAGTCCCAAACACAGAGCCCCGGGGCACGACGGCCTTCCAGCAGAATTATATCAGGTTTTCCAGTAGCAAACGAAATGTAAGTATCTTGGTTGTAACGAATTAATGAATTCTGATCTCAAAGGAATGTTTGGAAGGAATTGTGGCGCTAGTTCCGAAACACCCACACAGCGTGCGAATGAAAAACGTGAGACCAATTATTCTTCCGAATAGTGATTACAAAATTATGGGGGGTACTCTTTCCCACAGACTAAAGATGATAATGCGTGAGGTAAGCAGCCCGTGATCACCGGTGAAAGTGACTTGGAGAAGGCGTTGCAAGTCATCAGCAAATACGACCATCCATCAAGTAGGAAGCTAAGCAAAAGTAAATCCCGCATCATGAATGTGGGACATGGAATATCTTCGCAGAACACGGGAAACCTCAACGTGGGTCACCCATATGCAAATCCTGGGTATCGACTACAGGTCTAATACACTGAAGACCCATAGAAACTGGTATAGCTGTCTAATATCGTGTAGGGCCCCCGCGAGCACGCAGAAGTGCCGCAACACGACGTGGCATGGACTCGGCTAATGTCTGAGGTAGTGCTGGAAAGAATTGACACCATGCATCCTGCTGGGCTGTCCACAAGTCCGTAAGAGTACGACGGGTGGATATCTCTTCTGAAGACCACCTTGCAACGCATCCCAGATATGCTCAATAATGTTCATGTCTGGTGGCCAGCGGAAATGTTTAAACTCAGAAGAGTGTTCCTGGAGCCACTCTGTAACAATTCTGGACGTGTGCGGTGTCGCATTGTCCTGCTGGAGTTGCCCAAGTCCGTCGGATTGCTCAATGAATATAAATGGATGCAGTTGATTACACAAGATGCTTACATATGTGTCACCTGTCCGAGACGCATCCAGACGTATCAGGGATCCCACATCACTGCAGCTGCACACGCCCCACACCTTTACAGAGCCTCCATCAGCTCGAAAAATCCCCTGCTAACATGCTGGGTCGATGGATTCACGAGGTTGTTTCCGTACCCGTACACGTCCATCCACTCGATACAATTTGATACGAGACTCGTCCGACCAGGCAACATGCTGCCAGTCATCAACAGTTCAACGTCGGTGTTGACGATCCCAGGCGAGGCGTAAAGCTTTGTGTTGTGCAGTCTTCAAGGGTACACGAGTGGCCCCTCAGCTCCGAAAGCCCATATCGATGATGTTTCGTTCGATGGATAGCACGCTGACACTTGTTAATGGTCCTGCACTGAAATCTGCAGAAATTTGCGGAAGGGTTGCACTTCTGTCACGCTGAACGATTCTCTTCGGTCGTCGTTGGTCCCGTTCTTGCAGGATCGTTCTCTAGCAGTAGCGATGTCGGAGATTTGATGTTTTGCCGTATTACTGACATTCATGGTGCACTCGTAAAGTGGTCGTACGGGAAAATTCCCACTTCGTTGCTACCTCGGAGATACTGTGTCCCATCGCTCGTGTGCCGACTATAACACCATGTTCAGACTCACTTATATCTTGATAACCTGCCACTGTAGCAGCAGTAACCGATCTAACAACTGCGCCAGACACTTGTTGCCTTATATAGGCGTTGCCAACCGCAGCGCCGTATGGTATCTGTTTACGTATACACTCCTGGAAATGGAAAAAAGAACACATTGACACCGGTGTGTCAGACCCACCATACTTGCTCCGGACACTGCGAGAGGGCTGTACAAGCAATGATCACACGCACGGCACAGCGGACACACCAGGAACCGCGGTGTTGGCCGTCGAATGGCGCTAGCTGCGCAGCATTTGTGCACCGCCGCCATCAGTGTCAGCCAGTTTGCCGTGGCATACGGAGCTCCATCGCAGTCTTTAACACTGGTAGCATGCCGCGACAGCGTGGACGTGAACCGTATGTGCAGTTGACGGACTTTGAGCGAGGGCGTATAGTGGGCATGCGGGAGGCCGGGTGGACGTACCGCCGAATTGCTCAACACGTGGGGCGTGAGGTCTCCACAGTACATCGATGTTGTCGCCAGTGGTCGGCGGAAGGTGCACGTGCCCGTCGACCTGGGACCGGACCGCAGCGACGCACGGATGCACGCCAAGACCGTAGGATCCTACGCAGTGCCGTAGGGGACCGCACCGCCACTTCCCAGCAAATTAGGGACACTGTTGCTCCTGGGGTATCGGCGAGGACCATTCGCAACCGTCTCCATGAAGCTGGACTACAGTCCCGCACACCGTTAGGCCGTCTTCCGCTCACGCCCCAACATCGTGCAGCCCGACTCCAGTGGTGTCGCGACAGGCGTGAATGGAGGGACGAATGGAGACGTGTCGTCTTCAGCGATGAGAGTCACTTCTGCCTTGGTGCCAATGATGGTCGTATGCGTGTTTGGCGCCGTGCAGGTGAGCGCCACAATCAGGACTGCATACGACCGAGGCACACAGGGCCAACACCCGGCATCATGGTGTGGGGAGCGATCTCCTACACTGGCCGTACACCACTGGTGATCGTCGAGGGGACACTGAATAGTGCACGGTACATCCAAACCGTCATCGAACCCATCGTTCTACCATTCCTAGACCGGCAAGGGAACTTGGTGTTCCAACAGGGCAATGCACGTCCGCATGTACCCCGTGCCACCCAACGTGCTCTAGAAGGTGTAAGTCAACTACCCTGGCCAGCAAGATCTCCGGATCTGTCCCCCATTGAGCATGTTTGGGACTGGATGAACCGTCGTCTCACGCGGTCTGCACGTCCAGCACGAACGCTGGTCCAACTGAGGCGCCAGGTGGAAATGGCATGGCAAGCCGTTCCACAGGACTACATCCAGCATCTCTACGATCGTCTCCATGGGAGAATAGCAGCCTGCATTGCTGCGAAAGGTCGATATACACTGTACTAGTGCCGACATTGTGCATGCTCTGTTGCCTGTGTCTATGTGCCTGTGGTTCTGTCAGTGTGATCATGTGATGTATCTGACGCCAGGAATGTGTCAATAAAGTTTCCCTTTCCTGGGACAATGAATTCACGGTGTTCTTATTTCAATTTCCAGGAGTGTATCTCCACCCCTCGCCTACCAACAAACGTGAAAACTACCTAAACATGAAAGCAGCAACGAAAGTGATTCTTCATGCAATCCATCTGCATGATGCACCAACACGTGAAACTTACGATGTAATAGACAGCGAAGAACATAGGTTTGTGAGCACTCAAGTGAAGGACATTTGGCGAGTTGTCAGAGGAATGTTAGCTACGATAACACGAACAGAACCCCCACTATCTTGTCTGCCGATTTTTGGAATCCTAGTGATGTGCCATATCCATTTACAAGAAGAATTGCTGTAAACTGGCTAAAAAGTAAAAAAAATACATTACCTCCTGGCTGAAGAAAATAAAAGGAAAGATTATTTCCGCATGCATCTTTTCCTTCATCATCTAATGAGGACAAAAAACTATAAGAAAAACTTCGCAATTTTTTTAGTAAATATAATAATGTGAAAAATAGTATGCAAAGTGAATAGAACAAGACTTAAACTCGAGAACAAAATAACGAATTCTCGTTAAGTCTTTTTTCTCTCTTACGATATTCTTTATACTTATTTATTTACATATTTTTTTTAAAAAAAGGAAACAGAAATCTACTCTGAAATACGTAGCTCACAAGCATCTTATTTCGTGTTGAAGCAATGTTGGAGAGAAACTCCATACTCACGAATGAGAAATGGAAAGTGTTGTTGATGTGTGGTTTCGACAGAATAGTTTGATTGTCAGGGGGTCGTGTTGTTACCCAATAAACATATTCTAACAATATTTAAAATTGTATTTTTGTGCAAACAAACGCTCTTTAAAGGAAAAACAATAGCTGTTGACCCTAACGAACTAAAAGTAGGATGAATTAGAATGTCAGCGGTGTTTGTTGTAGGAAACTAGTGCGAGTCGTTTACGAGGTATCGTGTTTGGAAAAGTTCGCATACTGATACTTGTATAACATCTGTAGCAGCACACACTAAAGACCAGCACAAGTGCATACACTAGTTGTGTGGATTCTGATCAGTAACGAGACAACTTACCGTCACAGGTTGTGTTTAAAACGACCACCGGTAGCGAGAAAACACACGCCTCGTCTGTTGTGGAGCGACTGTTGCACATGTACCAGCATTTCAGCAGAGATGTGCGAGCAGGCTGCAGTAATATGTTGTTGCGTATCATCGAGTGTAGTTGGTATGTCCTTGTGGACTCCTGCAGACTTTTTTGTGTGAGAAAAGCTGAAAGATGCTGTCTATAAGGACATACCAACTACTCTCGATGATACGCAACAACATATTACTGCAGCCTGCTCGCACATCTCTGCTGAAATGCTGGTACATGTGCAACAGTCGCTCCACAACAGACGAGGCGTGTGTTTTTTTGCTGCCGGTGGTCATTTTAAACACAACCTGTGACGGTCAATTGTCTCGTTACTGATCAGAATCCGCTCAACTATTGTATGCATTTGTGCTGTTCTTTAGTGTGTGCCGCTGCAGGTGTTATACAAATGTCAGTGTGCGAACTTTTCATAACACGATACCTCGTAAACGACTCGCACTAGGTTCCTACTACAAACACTGCTGACATTCTAATTCACCCTACTTTTAGTTCGACAGGATCAATAGGTATCGTTTAATTTAAAAAGCGTTTGTTTGCACAAAAAATACAATTTTAAATATTATTTAGAATATGTTCATTGGGTAACAACACGAGCCCCTGACTATCAAGCCATTCTGTGGAAACCGCACATCAACAACACTTTCCATTTCCTCAAGCACAATGCACCTGATTTGCGAATAGCCTGTGAAGTAGTATGAGGGGTCGCCAGAATTTGTTTACTAGGAAAGGTGTCAAGTATTCAAAAGGGTTGAAAATCATTGGTTTATGGGATGGTGGTACTAAGTACTTACACCAATAGCGACTGCCAAATAAGTTGGAGAGTCCGGAGAGAACAGTTGAAGAGGAATATGAGCATAGGAAGAGGGCCAGACAAGCATCGATAAAGAAGCGAAAGGAGCACTTGGAGACTATGAAAAGAAAATGGGACCAGTTTGGTGGGATGTCGAAATAGCAGAGATGATTGAAAGGAAAACAGAAAATTATTTCTCTTTCCTCAATGTAAATGGCGGTCAAAGTAGAGATAGATTAAGGACACTAAATAGAGAGGTAAAAAGAGATGTGTTAAAGAGATGAAGAAAGATGCGAATATGTAGAGAGGATAATTGATGGGACTCGTAGTGGTAAGGCATGGAGAACAATCAAGACAATGCGAGTGTCAGCTAGTGATAATTTCCATCATAGTACTATCAGTCTTTGTCAGTGGACAAAGAACACTACTGGCCATTAAAATTATTACACCAAGAAGAAATGCAGATGATAAACGGGTATTCATTGGACAAATACATTATACTAGAACTGACATGTGATTACATTTTCAAGCAATTTGTGTGCATAAATCCTGAGAAATCAGTACCCAGAACAACCACCTCTGATCGTAATAACGGCCTTGACAGGCCTGGGCATTGAGTCAAACAGACCTTCGATGGCGTGTACAGGTACAGCTGCCCGTGCAGCTTCAACACGATACCACAGTTCATCAAGAGTAGTGACTGGCATATTGTGACGAGCCAGTTGCTCGGCCACCATTGTCCAGACGTTTTCAATTGGTGAGAGATCTGGAGAATGTGCTGGCTACGGCAGCAGTCGAACATTTTTTGTATCCACAAAGGCCCTTACATGACCTGCAACATGCGGTCGTGCATTACCCTGCTGAAATGTAGGGTTTCGCAGAGATCAAATGAAGAGTAGAGCCACGGGTCGTAACACATCTGAAATGTAATGTCCACTGTTCTAAGTGCCGTCAATGCGAACAAGATGTGACTGAGACGCTTAACCAATGGCACACCATACTATCACGCCGGGTGATACGCCAGTATGGCCATGACGAATACACGCTACCAATGTGCGTTCATCGCGATGTCGCCAAACACGGATGCGACCATCATGATGCTGTAAACAGAACCTGGATTCATCCAAAGAAATGACGTTTTGCCATTCGTGCACCCAGGTTCGTCGTTGAGTACACTTTCCAGGCGCTCCTGTCTGTGATGCAGCGTCAAGGGTAACTGCAGCCATGGTCTCTGAGCTGATAGTCCATGTGCTGCAAACGTCGTCGAACTGTTCGTGCAGATGGTTGTTGTCTTGAAAACGTCCCCATCTGTTGATTCAGGGATCGAGACGTGGCTGCACGATCCGTTACAGCCATGCAGATAAGATGGCTGTCATCTCGACTGTTAGTGATATGAGGCCGTTGGGATCCAGCACGGTGTTCCGTATTACCCTCCTGAACCCACCGATTCCATATTCGGCTAACAGTCATTGGATCTCGACCAACGCGAGCAGCAATGTCGCGATACGATAAACTGCAATCGCGATAGGCTACAATCCGACCTTTGCCAAAAAGTCGGAAACGTGATGGTACGTATTTCTCCTCCTTACACGAGGCATCACAACAACGTTTCACCAGGCAACGCCGGTCAACTGCTGTTTGTGTATGAGAAATCGGTTGGAAACTTTCCTCATGTCAGCACGTTGTAGGTGTCGCCACCGGCGCAAACCTTGTGTGAATGCTCTGAAAAGCTAATCATTTGCATATCACAGCATCTTCTTCCTGTCGGTTAACTTTAGCGTCTGTAGCACGTCATCTTCGTTGTGTAGCAATTTTAATGGCCAGTAGTGTATTTTAAGGATTTGTTCTAGGAAAATCGGCGTGAAGTTTCACATAGATGTGACATGAGGATGCAGAAGGTGGAGTCATAGCGTTTAGATATAAAAGGTTCTTCAACAGGCTGTGAGGAGCTGAAGATGGAGAAGGCATCAGGCTGTGGATCAATACATACACAGCTGATGAAGTTTGGTCCACCGAAATTGTTGGAGATGCTAAAGAGGCTGTTTGAAAAAGTGTTAAATGGAGAAGATGTTCCGACATAATTGAAAACATGTTACTTAACATCGATGCATAAGGAAGTGTCACGTAGTACACAAGTAAATTTAGGAGACTGGCAGTGGCGCCATTCATTGGAAGACCGTACATGAAGATACTTCAAGATCTATAGTTCAATTATTTTATCTTGGCGGTTCGCGCATGCCTGCCCAGACGCGGGAGATTGCTTCGTTGCCAGTTGTACGCGCAAAGAGAAGCAGTGCCATAGTATAGTTCGCAAACTTAACGTTTAGGGGGGAGAGCGCAGTTTATGAAGCAAAGCCACCATGGCCGCGTTAACCCTTTCGCTGCTATAGAGACGTGCTTCCCGCATTCCGCGCTGTGCGCGATTTTGTCATCACTGCACTGTTTGCCTGTGCAGACACATGGTGTTTCGACTGCTTTGACACACTTTATCATTCGATTCCACAAAAACTACTTGGCCCAAAAATTTGATTTTTACACATCTTCTTGACTGATACATTCCCCCCATAAATGACTTAATTTTGTTTCGATGTTGAACGCAGTTATTGTGCAGCATTAGATGTAGTAAACCATTGCACGAAATTTTGAAGAGCTTGCAGAGGTAAAAGTCCATAGCGTATACTTTCCTTATGGTCGATTTTAGTTGCCACTAGAAATTTCCAAAAATAACATTCAAACGAATAAAATTCATGAAATGAGACACTTCAGTATTGTTTCTAAATAAAGAAAATATTAAGCATCGAACAAGGTTTGGACTCAGAACCTTTCGCTTATCAGCCATACATTTTAAACATTACACTAACACAGCCCGTTATTCAATAGTACTCCCGGAAGACTTTAAAATATCATCCAAAATATCGACAAACACTGTTGGAATGACTATGAATTACTCATGTTTCGTCTAAGTACAATAGGAAATAAACAATTACCACTGTTCTTTATTGCGAAAAAGCGGTTAGTGAGAATGATACAAACACCTTTCCTTGCTAACGCCTGAATTACGAGGCTTATTGCTTGTTTGGTTTAATTAATAGAATATGAAGCAATTGGTGTAAAGAACGCTTTTTCCAAACTTTCTATAAAACTAAGTCTGCTATCAAGACATTGCTTTTGTTCAATTACTTTATTTATGACTAAACGTTTCTAAAACGGAAGACACTCGTCCGTGCTCTGCACTGCAGTCGAGCTCTGGCAACGTCGTTCTCTGTTCATTAGCTGACTGTGTTTTGTGACGTCAGATCCGCAGAACGAACCTAAACTCGGCCGCCGTCGTAAATGACGCGCACTTTAGTAGAGAAAGGGACAAGTCACATGCAGTAAGAAGAGCAAACATGATTCCGAGCATGAAGGTCTGTAATGGACAACGTCTTCACAATGGAAGTAATACACTGACGGAAGAAGGTCGCAACACCATGACGGAGTTGTGTGACGAAAGTTGGTAGGCGTCTTTCTACATCTGAAAATGACGTCTGTTCAAAAATTTCGCTCTAGTCATATAAGAGTGGCTCCAGTAGCGTAACGATGAGGATCCAAATCAGGTTTTCTTTAAATACACTCTTCCCTGATCTCGGGGAAGGTCAGTTTGGACCCCCTAGAAATGTAGGAACACGTGAGGCAATACTGACCCTACGACATATCTTAGAAAATAGATTAAGGAAAGGCAAACCTACGTTTCTAGCATTTGTAGATTCAGAGAAAGCTTTTGACAATGTTGACTGGAATACTCTCTTTCAAATTCTGAAGGTGTCAGGGGTAAAATACAGGGAGCGAAAGGCTATTTACAATTTGTACGGAAACCAGATGGCAGTTATAAGAGTCGAGGGGCATGAAAGGGAAGCAGTGGTTGGGAAGAGAGTGAGACAGGGTTGTAGCCTTTCCCCGATGTTATTCAATCTGTATATTGAGCAAGCAGTAAAGGAAACAAAAGAAAAATTCGGAGTAGGAATTAAAATCCATAGAGAAAAATAAAAACTTTGAGGTTCGCCGATGACACAGCAAAGGACCTGGAAGAGCAGTTGAATGGAATGGACAGTGTCTTGAAAGGAGGATATATTTATTTATTTATTTATGCATTTATTTTACCTGGCAAGATTAGGGCCTTCAGGCCCTCTCTTACACCTAACCAGGCATACTCAGATTCAACAAATTTCAGTGTCTACAGAAAATTAGGACATATAACATGTTATACAGTATTAATGTTAAAGAAAAAAATAGAGATTATAAAAGTAGTACAATGATAATTATAACAATCAAAAAATAATTATAACAATCAAGAATAATAAAAATAATAATAAAAATGATAATAATAATAATAATAATGACTATGTATATGAAAGTAAACATATTTTTCTTTTATGAGTGTCAGTCCTATTGCTAGTTGGGAATTTTCTCGTTATATTCTTGCAGCTTGTGAGTTATTCTCATCAAGCAGAGACATAAGACGATGGAATGGGGTGAAAGAGATACAGAAGAGGTAGATAGGTTAGAGGAAGAGAAATAGAATGGTAAAATTCGAAGCTATGATGGAGAGGAGAAAGAAAAAGATGAGGGGGGGCACAACAATGGTGGCTATATCGTCCCTAATATGTAAGTCTTAAGTTCCCTCTTGAATGTTGAGTGGTTTTGGATAAGACGCAGATCACAGGGGAGCGCGTTCCATAGTCGTATGGCTGAGATGGAGAATGACACGGAGAAAGATTTTGTGTTATGTAAAGGTACAGCCAAGATGCTAGACGTATCCGATCTGGTATTGCGGTTGTGGAATGATGATAGGTGTTTAATGTGAGAAGATAAGTATTGGGGGCACCAGTGGCTAAGAAATCGATGAAGTAAGCACATCGTGTGGAGATCGCGTGCCTTATGTGGGCGTATCCAACCTAGCTGGGAGTATGAAGGACTGATATGATCATACAACCGTATGTTGCATACGTATCTAACGCAAGCATTCATCACTAGCTCGAGGCATCTCGAATTTTCATTATTTGTGCCATGTTGAACTACATCACAGTAGTAAAGATTAGGCAAGACTAGTGTTTGGACCAATTTTTGTTTAACGTGGGCTGGAAATATTTTTCTAAATTTTTGAATTGCATGTAGGGAGGAGAGCGATTTCCGGCAAGCTGTGACTGTTTGTTCTTCCCAGTTTAGGTGTTCATCCAAGATTATTCCAAGGTCTTTTACTGTTTTTTGGTATGGTAGTTGGGTACCATTGAGGAGTATTTGAGGGACTGTTTCGCGAAAGTACCGACTGATTAACTTTGGATGAGATATAAGTATGACCTGAGATTTCTTGGGGTTTAGTTTCAGACCTAGGTTCTGTGCCCATCGAGAAACAGAGCAAAGATCTGCGTTCATACTCGCTACTGCGTCAGCAATGTTCTTGGGGCTTGCACTTATGTACAGTTGGATGTCGTCGGCATATAGATGGTAGTTGCAAGAGTGAATCACTGAAGAAATATCATTAATGTACAGTGAGAAGAGTAATGGACCAAGGACGGAGCCTTGGGGAACTCCAGAGCGCACGTTTTTCCATGATGACTTTTTCGACCCACAAATGACTTGTTGACTTCTGTTTTTGAGGTAGCTGTCGAACCAGTGTATTGCGCTGTTTGAGAAATTCAGCTGCTTCATTTTAATTAGTAATATATCAAAGTCAACTGTATCAAAAGCCTTGCTAAAGTCAAGCAGTGTTAGGATGGTAGCTTCACGTCTGTCCATAGCATGTTTAATGTCATCAGTTACTTTGATTAATGCAGTTGCTGTACTATGGTGCTTTCGAAAGCCTGACTGATATTTGTCGTGGATGTTACGAGTTTTGAGGTAATCCGTCAGCTGTTCATGGACGATGTGTTCTAGGGCTTTAGATATTGCAGGAAGTATGCTGATCGGCCTGTAGTCACCTGGCGACTTAGGGTTGTCAGTCTTGGGTATAGGTTGAATTAAGCTTTGCTTGCACTCAGTAGGATATGTACTACTGACAAGAGACAGGTTGAAGATGTCTGTGATAACTGGAGTAATAGTGTTTACGACGTTCTTAATCATGCCAATGCTCTCTCCATCATTTCCTACTGCCTCGGAAGAGATTCTCATAATTGCCTTGTGTACTGTGCCGGTAGTGACATGTTTTAGGAAAAACTTGTCTCTCGAGAGATTGATATCATGGCGCTGGTAATTTGTCGCTGCGTGGCAGTTTACGGCTGTTGAGAAGAAATCGTTTAATTCTTCTGCAGACGCTTGATAAACAGCGTCAGATCTTCGCTTCCCTATACCGAAACTGCGCAGCTTTTTCCACAGTGCAGCAGGTTTTGATATGCCGCATACGACAGAGCGGGCATGTCTGATTTTGGCATTCCTCAAGCTTTGCTTGGTTCTATTTCGGAGTTTCCTATAAGCTTCGTACGCCTCGGGAGTTGGGTTACGCTTGAAGGCCCTATGTGCAGCATCACGTTCATTCATTAACTGGCGTAATGCAGTGGTGAGCCACGGAGCGAATGGGCAAAAAGATTCTTCTACCTTGACCGTGCTCTCTTCCGTGCGCTGTAGTCGACTGACGTCCTGTGTTTCGATGTTTGTTTAGTTGTAGCTTCCCCATACTACGGCGCAGTTACCTCGCATCGGACGGACGGACGGACAGATAATAATTGTCTGAAAATAAAAAATCAAACTTTTTACTCGAGGGAAGACTTGAACCAAAGACCTCTCGTTCCGCAGCTGCTCACGCTAACCACGGGACCACGGCGCTCCTGAGTCCAGTATCCTTGATGTTGTCTATCTTGCGCATGGACTACTCAGTTTGTATATTTTGCTTATTTTTTTCATACTTCCACACAACTTCTTCCTGTTTTCTCGATTGATCTGTGTTCAGTTTTTCAAGGCCTATCCACTGTGCCAACTTATAACTAAATCTGAGGGAGTGCGATGGGGAGGTTCCCTTGTAAGAAGCGCGCGGTAGTGCTGGAGTTTTGCCAAATATTATCTCATTCTATTTAAAAATTAAATGACATTCGAAGCTATATTGTTTCTCTGCTCGTCTCTTTTTACGTCTGAACTGCAACTGCTCACATCACTGCAGGTTAGTTGAACCAGCTGACTGGCTAGTGCTGTCCAAGTTTAACTTCGCCGATACAGAAATTGTCCGGCATTATCGCTCAGTCGATCTGAGTGTAACACAACATACAACGTATCCTTAGGATCGTACTTATCTGTGCTGGTCACCATAAAGTAGAAATATCTCTGGAGTGAGCATTCAGAAGCGCAGAATAGATTTTGTGTTGTCAACATACGTTGCCACAATGGCCACGTGATCTGGGGACGCCGTAGATTTGTCCGACATTTGTCCTATAAATTTTGAATGTTGTCATATCGCTAGTAAAGACAGATTCCCTTCGTAAGTGCTGTGGATTTAGTATAGACGTTTGCAGGCACCATAGCAGTTTACATCTGATATTTGAAATAAATTGGGCTCTTAGCTTTCAAGAGCAAAATGAACGAGCATAACTTCACAGAAGCTTCACGTCAGCATGTCACATCTCGTCAAGTCCCTTAACACAGTACTGAACGGCGAAATTGGGGTTTTGAGTCACCACCCGCAATATGCATAAAATGTTAGCGTATAGTATCAGAACTGAGGAGCTAACAACGACAAAATTTGTCAATGGCCGAAGCAAACCTTATAACCTGTGTTCTTGATCAATTTTGTTTGGTAAATTACTGAGAAGTGAGACAACGTTTCAAAACATCGACAATTATTTGCTAGGGAAAATATGTACATTCGTACACATAAAAAAAAGCTTCAAACGAATTAATGAAGCCTGTTAAACTTATCCATTATGTTTTTTCTTACGTAATTAATAACGTTATATACAACTGTATTTTACTCCTTCATTAAAGCTGACTTTTTTGCTTAAAATGTCATATGGTGGAATTTGCTTCGTCTACTTATGTTCTTATACATATACATTGTGGGTGTCAGCGCCGTTGTATTATCGTAAAACCTAAATAACTTTTCGCCTTCAGATATACGATCACGGTTGTGTAAGAAAGTGGAAAAAATATCCCAGTCGTCATCGAACATCTCCAATTTGTCACTAAAAAAAAGCGCTATTATAAAATAAACATTATGAAGATACAACAGTACAAAATCCACTATTATAAGGAGAATGAACGCGGTGAAAATAGGTTAACTTAAGATGTTAACAGACTGGTACTGTTAAAATTTTCTTCCCGAGAAACCGTGACGTACCGTGAAATAACGTGACGTTCCGTTGACAACGTGTGCGAATGCCTCCACTCGAAAGGTATTGTAGAATGTTTTGGTGTTATGTAACGAGACGTGACGTTACCTGATGGCGGACGCGAATTGGCGCTAAACAATCGACGTCGTCCCTAGATCACGTGACAATTCCAGTTTAATGTTGACAACATGCGCAGGACGCAATGCTCACTCCAGAGATATTTCTACTCTATGCTGGTCACAGGTTGCCTTCAGCTCCGCGTGGAACGAAGTCCAATGACATTCAAGCAAACGCGGAAGAATACATTGTGTAATTATTATTATTATTTTCGATTATTCCCATTTAAGAGAGCGTTTGAACTTGAATTCCTTTATGATGATTGTTTATGTTTTTTCTGAGCCCAAATTTTCTTCATGTGTTCACTGTGTTGTTTCTTTCGCTCCGCTGTCCATTTGCATCCTGGTCTCTTCTGTGTTGTGGTGTCACATTTATGTTTTTTAATGATGTTCCTGAATTCAGTTCTATTTTCTGCACCGTTTACTGTTATTTGTGCTTGTCTGAGGTCCTCTTCAACTTCTTTTATCCATTTTGTTTTTCCCCTGCCTGAGTTGATGACTTTAAGAATTCGCTTTGAAATTCTGTTTTCATTCATCCTGTGGATATGTCCGTAGAACTGCATTCTTCTTTTCCTTACTGTATCTGTAATCTTGTCTGTGTATTTATATAATTCTGATGTTGGTCTCTTCTTCCAGATTCCTTGCTCTTGTATTGGGCCAAAAATTTTCCTGAGAATTTTCCTTTCTTGTTTCTCTATTTCTTTGATTTTAGTTTGCCCACCTATTTGTGTTGTTTCAGATGCATACAGTGCCTCCGGAATTACGACAGTGTTGTAGTGCCTCAATTTTGCGTTAGTGGATATGGACTTTTTGTTATAATAGTTCCACGTGAGTTTATATGCTTTCTGTAATTTTTTTATTCTTTCCTCATTGGCCTTTAGGTTGATCCCTGATGGCTGGATGATTTCTCCCAGGTATTTAAAATGTGGTACTTGTACGATTTTCCCATGGGTTGTCACAATAGGCAATTTGTCTTGTGGCACTCTTTCTATGTACTGGGTTTTCTCATATGAGATTTGCAGGCCAGTTCTTTGTGCAATTTCGTGTAATTTCTCTATGGCGTTAGTGGCTTCTTTTCTATTATTTGTGAGGATTGCAAGGTCATCTGCAAAAGCTAAACACTTCACATTGAATCTATTATCTTTTCTAATGCCAATTTGGATTCCTTTGACTTCTTTTTCCCATGTCCTGATGATTTTTTCAAGAATGATATTAAAGAGTAATGGTGAAAGTCCGTCACCCTGTCGCACACCAGTTTGGATTACAAATGGTTCCGAGATATCCCCCATAAATTTAACCTTGGAGACTGTGTCACTTAATGTTTCCTGAATGATTGCTCTTTTCTTTCTGTCAATGCTGAATTCTTCCAGCATCTTGCAGAGCACTACTCTGTCTATAGAGTCGTAGGCCTTTTTAAAATCTACAAAAGTAACCACTGTGTTTCAGGTGTTTCTCATCTGGAGAATCATTTTCAGATTCCAGATCTGCTCTATGCATGATCGTCCCTTGCGAAAACCAGCCTGGTATTCTCCTATTTGTGGGTCAGCTTGTTCTTCTAATCTATTCATGAGAACTTTTGATAGGATTTTATATGTGACCGGTACGAGTGAGATACCCCTGTAATTATTTGGTTCAGTTTTGTCCCCTTTTTTGTGGAGTGGATGGATGAGTGCGCATTTCCATTCAGAAGGGATCTGTTCTGTTTCCCAAATGTTTAATATGATTTTGTGAATTTTTCCTGTTAATCTTTCATCATTTAGTTTCCATAGTTCTGCAATAATTCCATCTTCTCCTGGGGCTCTATTGTTTTTCAGTGTCTTGATAATTTCTACTATTTCGTTGATGATTGGCAGTTTAGCGTCAGGATTTGGTGTAGAGGTCTCGTAGTGAATGTCCTCTGTAGGTCTTTCGCAGTTGAGAAGTTTGTTGAAATAGTCTGCGAGGATTTGGCAGTTATTCTTCGTGTTAGTTTCTAGTGAACCATCCGGTTTCTTGAAGCAAAGATTGGGTGGCTGGTATCCTGCAATATGTTCTTTAAACGTCTTATAAAAATTCCTGGCGTTGTTCTTCTTAAAGTCTTGTTCTATCTCATCTAGTCGCCGTTTGTCATAATTTCTTTTTTCCCTCCGAATAGTTTTCGATGTTTCTTTTCGAATTACTAGAAATTGTTGCCATTTTTCTGATTTTTTGTGACTATTGAAGTTTTTCCAGGCATTGGTCCTTTCTTCTATTGCTTGGTCACATATTATATTCCACCACCTGTGTTTTCTCCTTCTCGGGGGTTGACCCAATTTCATTGTGGATTTGAGGACGTCCACAAGTTCTGTCCAGTTTGTGGTGTTTGTCTGACTAATTTCCTGTAAGATGTTTTCCTTGTTGAGTTTTATGTATTCGGGGTCTGGTCTCAGCACTTTGTTTAGTTTTGGCTTTTTTCTATTGGGTTGTAATCTGGTCTTTATCTGTAGAAGATGGTGGTCTGAGTCAAAAAATCCTCTTCTTGTTTTCACATTCAGAATTTCTGCTGTGTTACTCTTGGAGATGGCCACATGGTCTATCTGGAATTCACCCAACATTGTGTTGGTCGACTTCCAAGTATACAGTTTCTTGTTGGGTTTTTTGAATTGTGTTGACATAATTACGAGGCCGAAATTTTCGCAAAAGCTTATCAATCTTTCCCTATTCTTGTTAGTTCTCTTGTGAGCTGTATGGATTCCGGTGATTTTCCTGTATTTTTTCTCTTTACCTAATTGTGCGTTAAAGTCGCCTAACAAGATTATTACATGGTGTTTGGCAATTTTGTTTGTCGTCTCTTCAAGGTCATTCCAGAAGTCATCCACTTTCTGGCGGTTCTTCTTGTTACAGTTATTTGTGGGTGCGTGTGCGTTGATCAAGGTATATGCTTTGTTGGCCGATTTGACGGAGAGCGTCGATATACGTTCTGAGGCAGACTGGAAGTCAATGACAGAGTCACTGATAGATTTGTGGACTGCAAATGCTGTGCCAAACTGTTTGAGTCCTTTCTCATTAGTTTTTACTGCTGGTTTTCCTTTGTAGATCCTGTAGTTGTCTGTATCAAAATGGTTTTCGTCCGTAAATCATGTTTCCTGGATTGCAAGGATTTTGATCTGGAATTTTTGCAGCACGTCTGTAAGTTGTTTGATCTTGCCCAGTTTGAAAAGAGTATTAGTATTAAGTGTACCGATGAAGTGTCTTTGTTTTGTGTGTAATAATTTGGACGTCGTCTGGTTCTCAATCTTAGGCGTAACATGATGCTCCTGGTCCCCCGGAATCCGATGACCAGGTAAAGCCAGCCTTGCGACTGGTGCCCGGGGTAGTGGATTCATTCCTTGTGTTACCATCATGTTTGGTTTTCAAGTTGAAAACTAACTTGGTGGTGGTCCTTCCGAGGAAAGATCACGAGGAATACGACTTGATTGTTGAGATCAAGAAGGTTGCTGCAGCCGCCACCATCTAGGCGAACAGACGCTGACCCCTAACCGTTGGATACCAGGCAGACGTTAGTGGATTTCGGTTGATAGTTTTGGTCCACCCCGGGTATTTTATTTCCCCGGTACCCTGCATATCTGGAGAGCATTCCCCTATCCGCCACCTGGGGAGGTGCCCGATGGGAGACTATCAACTCCACACGGGAATACATGGTGTAATGTTTACATCAGATTTATTTTTATGATGAACAGAGTATACTTTTTTTAGTAGTACCATACACAGACTTCTTGCCGCCGCCATCTTACCTAACCAAACGTAGGGCTTCAGTAAAAGATGCGCATTTGCCAGTCTAGTAACGTATGTCCGCGGTATCACATCTGCCCAATCTCGGAGATGTTCTGTGATTTGTTTACGATATGATTTTATTTCACGAGAAACGCTAGTGTCTCAAGCACAGTCTAACATATCTTTGACTGTGGTCTCAAGTATGGAAGTAAAGAAAGAAGGGAGATAGCGCTACAGACTTACGCTGTATGATGTTTTGACGTAAGTGGTGGGCGGAGCCTGCTGCCATCTTAAATAGCCTAAAACATTTGTAGACTACTGTTTGCGATTGTTTCTTGTTCATAATTTCTGTCGTGTGCGCGCAACAGCTGTTTTAAATGCAAATGCTTAGTGCTTACATGAATAATAATGTGTGAGGAAGGCAATTTCGAACGTTTTTCTGTTTTGAATGTGTATTTGTTCAAGTAATACGATACATTTGATCTCGTTAATGTAACATACACTCCTGGAAATGGAAAAAAGAACACATTGACACCGGTGTGTCAGACCCACCATACTTGCTCCGGACACTGCGAGAGGGCTGTACAAGCAATGATCACACGCACGGCACAGCGGACACACCAGGAACCGCGGTGTTGGCCGTCGAATGGCGCTAGCTGCGCAGAATTTGTGCACCGCCGCCGTCAGTGTCAGCCAGTTTGCCGTGGCATACGGAGCTCCATCGCAGTCTTTAACACTGGTAGCATGCCGCGACAGCGTGGACGTGAACCGTATGTGCAGTTGACGGACTTTGAGCGAGGGCGTATAGTGGGCATGCGGGAGGCTGAGTGGACGTACCGCCGAATTGCTCAACACGTGGGGCGTGAGGTCTCCACAGTACATCGATGTTGTCGCCAGTGGTCGGCGGAAGGTGCACGTGCCCGTCGACCTGGGACCGGACCGCAGCGACGCACGGATGCACGCCAAGACCGTAGGATCCTACGCAGTGCCGTAGGGGACCGCACCGCCACTTCCCAGCAAATTAGGGACACTGTTGCTCCTGGGGTATCGGCGAGGACCATTCGCAACCGTCTCCATGAAGCTGGGCTACGGTCCCGCGCACCGTTAGGCCGTCTTCCGCTCACGCCCCAACATCGTGCAGCCCGCCTCCAGTGGTGTCGCGACAGGCGTGAATGGAGGGACGAATGGAGACGTGTCGTCTTCAGCGATGAGAGTCGCTTCTGCCTTGGTGCCAATGATGGTCGTATGCGTGTTTTGCGCCGTGCAGGTGAGCGCCACAATCAGGACTGCATACGACCGAGGCACACAGGGCCAACACCCGGCATCATGGTGTGGGGAGCGATCTCGTACACTGGCCGTACACCACTGGTGATCGTCGAGGGGACACTGAATAGTGCACGGTACATCCAAACCGTCATCGAACCCATCGTTCTACCATTCCTAGACCGGCAAGGGAACTTGCTGTTCCAACAGGACAATGCACGTCCGCATGTATCCCGTGCCACCCAACGTGCTCTAGAAGGTGTAAGTCAATTACCCTGGCCAGCAAGATCTCCGGATCTGTTCCCCATTGAGCATGTTTGGGACTGGATGAAGCGTCGTCTCACGCGGTCTGCACGTCCAGCACGAACGCTGGTCCAACTGAGGCGCCAGGTGGAAATGGCATGGCAAGCCGTTCCACAGGACTACATCCAGCATCTCTACGATCGTCTCCATGGGAGAATAGCAGCCTGCATTGCTGCGAAAGGTGGATATACACTGTACTAGTGCCGACATTGTGCATGCTCTGTTGCCTGTGTCTATGTGCCTGTGGTTCTGTCAGTGTGATCATGTGATGTATCTGACCCCAGGAATGTGTCAATAAAGTTTCCCCTTCCTGGGACAATGAATTCATGGTGTTCTTATTTCAATTTCCAGGAGTGTATTTTTGTTGATATATTTTGAATACCCAAGAAGAGAAATATGTGATATGGAGAGGTTGCTTTCGTAATCCATTTAATTACACTTTTACTGTATTTGTCTCGATAGCAAATGAAGGTGAAACTTCGAAACCAATGGTTGTTTGCTTGCTAGCACTGCTTCTTGTTCGTTACATTTTCAACTTTCAGCTCGTATGCACAACATGTTGAATATTCACGTTTGCAAACGATTTACCTACCTCTTCCTTGTTAGCCATAAACGTGTGCAACGAGGAAAGAATCAAGGAATGCTATCTCATGTTGTGGATGTCAGCAAAGTGAATGCTTATTGAAATGTCAAAGAAACAGAACTGCCTAGAAGCATACCTCCAAGCAGAATAGATTTCGTGTTTTATCAGATTGTCAGTGCATTAGTTTCATTGTACTTTACACATCTTCCCACTCTGAAATATTAACTATGATGCGTCATTCAGTTTGTAGCCAATAATAGCTATTTACAGAGTAAAAAAACGATATAGGCTAATTTTTCAATCATTTTCCGGCACTGTACAATGTTTCAAATAATAGTAAGGAAATGGTCTCAAATGCTTACACCCTTAAAATATTGCTTCAATATTGCTTAGGAATTAAATGTGGTTCCTTTAAACTTAAGGTTACGATGGATCGATTAGTATACTCGTAAACGACGCAACCTGATTTTTGGTTACATAACTACGTCTCCAAATAATGAAAGCACCCATCACGACCGAAAGTCGGCACGGGCACGTCATAGTGACGTCACGGGGAAGGTCAGAGTGACGTCACGGGGAAGGTCAGAGTGACGTCACGGGGAAGGTCAGAGTGACGTCACGGGGGAGGTCAGAGTGACGTCACGGGGGAGGTCAGAGTGACGTCACGGGGGAGGTCAGAGTGACGTCACGGGGGAGGTCAGAGTGACGTCACGGGGGAGGTCAGACTGACGTCACGGGCAAGGATGACTGAGATGAACATAATGTTTTGGGCCACTTAAGATGGCGGACGTCGGCTTCAAGTTTATGACATAATTACAACCCCTTTCCTTTTTTACGTCCGTGGTCTCAATATTGTCTTGTATTCTCTCTCTTCTGTCATAGCCGTCACAGTGAACGGCTGTAATAAAAGCTGTCTCTTACGATGTTCATTTAGATAAGCTGAACTGGAATAATATGAACATTTACTTTATTCATTTGTGTGATTCAATTTACTCCTTGTACTCAGTTAATAATCAGCAAATTTTCGTTGTCGGTCGTCTGAATAGGATAATGCAGTGGATCGGCCGCCATCGTTGCAACCCCATATGCTCACAACACGTTCCTGGTTCAAATGGTTCAAATGGCTCTGAGCACTATGGGACTTAAGTTTTTGGGTCATCAGTCCCCTAGAACTTAGAATTACTTAAACCAAACTAACCTAAGGACATACATCCATACCCGAGGCAGGATTCGAACCTGCGACCGTAGCGGTTGCGCAGTTCCAGACTGTAGCGCCTAGAACCCCTCGGCCACTCCGGCCGGTCACGTTCCTGGAAACGGACCTATCTTCATATAATTACATGAGAACAAAGTCCGATACCGACGTATTAACGTCATTTTATTGCAAAGTTAATTCTGACGCATAAAACTGATTCATCATCTTTCCAAAGTCACGCATCATGGTGTTGAAGACAGGTCAACAACACAAGCTTCGCCGATTTTCTTCATTCATCTCATCATTGTAATTGCCCCTTTGTCTCTTCAGAGTTTTATGTAAGGTACAACGAAAATTAACAGCTTGCTAAACGTAGACAGCGATTATAGTAAGTATGCTGGGAAAGTAAGGGTCTAAGTTCAAACCCTGAGCCGATACACGTTTACAACTTGTCACTCACAATCCACACTACGAATACTCAGCAACTGTTCTAAAAAAAAACCATTTCATAAAATAAATTTGTTCGGAAAACGAATGCGTTTCTCAGGCTCCTGTATCTGGCCTCTCATAAGGTTCTGATGTTTGCACAGATAAACGTATCTGACTCGCTAAATAATACTTGAAGTTTATCATGTGGGGAACCCCCTAATTTGTTTCCCGTGCATCTCCTATCACAGTGTTTGCTGTCTATTAATCGAGGTGGAGAAGGAAATGTGCAATCAGTTAGCAGATTTTACGCCGTGTGATTTCCACCAGCTCTCATATCTAAATAAATTTGTGACTCCGAAATTTTTTGATTCTAATAATGAGGCTGTGGTACGTGGAAGGGGTTATCTTCCAAAATCGCGATTCCGGGTGTAATCTGCTGGCTGGAAAAAATTAGGAATAAGTCCATTGACCAGAAAGGAAACTGTGGAATATTTCAGTTAAATCTGACACAAAAATTTTAGTGATAATGGTAGCTGTCACGTTCCACAATGAATGTCAAATTCAATATTTTAAGGTTCAGGACTTTACTTGCACATCAACATGGTATTAAAAAGTGTGTTGTGAGTAAAAGTCCGCAACAATTAACGAAATTTGCATTTTTCAAATTTTTTGTTGTGGTCATAAAGACCCCAGCTTGGTAGTACACGTTACTGAAAACGTGTTGATTTTGTTAATAGTGTGCCAGAACACTTACTATTCTGGACCCTACATATCAGTCCCTCTTTAAAACCTATGTTTTGGTAATATAAGTCAACAATCATTAACGACTTTTGTTTTTATGAGCTTTTGTAGGTTAGGCTCAAAAACATCCAGTCTCCCCCCCCACCCCGCTGGTAACGTCTGTCATGGAAAATGCGTTAGTATTGCTAGTGTTAACACGCACATCTGCATGACTCATCCTCTAGGGGAGCCTTGGGAAACAAACATCGCTGTCTTCGGCAGACGCAGAAGGATGTAGACAGCGGCGTCCCCGGTGATCTCATTGACTTTCGGAAGGCATCCGGAACCATTCTGAACTGTCATCTAAAGAACAAAATACGTGCTTGTGAAAAATCGGAACAGTTTTGACACAGGGTTCAGGATTTCGTAGAACACAGAATCAAGCGGTGAAATCTTCGTATGTAGAAAGTAGCTGCAAATGTATACCAATGGAGAATTATAGGACCGCTATAATTTAAGAATCACAAGAGGAGGAGGTATACTTGGAAAAGGCCTGGTGATACGGAATGATTTCAGTTAGATTACGTCATGGTCATACAGAGATTCCGAAATCATATGCTGGATTGTAAGGCATACCGGGAGCAAATATAGACTCAGATCACAATTTAGTAATGATGAAGAGTGGGCTGAAGTTTAAGAGATTAGTCAGGAAGAATCAGTAGGCAAAGAAGTGGTATATGGAAGTACTAACGAAAGACGAGATACGCTTGACTTTCTCTAAGGCTGTAGAGAGAGCAGTAAAGAATAGCCTAGTAGGTAGTACAGTTGAAGAGGAATGGACATCAGTAAAACGGGCGATGGGTAACAGAAGAAATACTTCAGTTGATCGATGAAAGAAGAAGGTACAAAGAAATGTTGAGGTAAATTCAGGAATACAGTAGTACAAGTCACTGAGGAATGAAATAAATAGGAAAGTGCAGGGAACCTAAGGCGGAATGGCTGCATGAAAAATGTGAAAAATCGAAAAAGAAATGTTTGTTGGAAGAAATGACTATGCATACAGGAAAGTCAAAATAGTTTTCCGGGAAATTAAAGGCAAGGGTGGTAACATTAAGAGTGCAACGGGAATTCAAGTGTTAAATGCAGAGGAGAGAGCGGGTAGGTGGAAAGAGTACATTGAAGGACTCTATGAGGAGCATATTTGTGTGATGTGATAGAAGAAACAGGAGTCAATTTAGAAGAGATAGGGGATCCACTATTAGAATTACAATTTAAGAGACCTTTGGGGGACTTAAGATCAAAGAAAAAGAAGGGATACATAACATTCCAACAGAACTTCTAAAATAATTAGGTAAGTGGCAACAAAACGACTATTCACGTTCGTATGTAGAATATATAAGTCTGGCGAAACACCATTTGACTTTCAGAAAAATATCATACACACAATTCCGAAGTCTGCAAGAGAAGACAAGTGCTTAACAGCTCATGCATCCAAGTTGCTGACAATAATAATATATAGAAGAATGGAAAAGAAAATTGAGGATGTGCTAGATGACGATCAGTTTGGCTTTAGAAAAGGAAAAGGCAAGAGAGAGGCAATTCTGATGTTTCGGGTGATAATGGAAGCAAGACTAAAGAAAATTCAAGACAGGTTAATAAGATTTGTTGACCTGGAAAAAGGTTTCGACAATGTAAAATGGTGTATAATGTTCGAAATTCTGAGAAAAAGTAAGGGTAACCTATAGGTAGAGACGGGTAATATACAACATGTACAAGGGCCGAAAGGGAATAATAAGAGTGGACGACCAAGAACGAAATGCTCGGATTAAAAAGGGTGTAAGAGTGGAATGTAGTCTTTCGGCCCTACTGTTCAGTCTGTGCATCGAAGGAGCAATGATGGAAATAAAAGAAAGGTTCAGGAGTGGAATTAAAATTCAAGGTGAAGGATATCACATACGATTCGCTGATGACATTGCCGGCCGGAGTGGCCGAGCGGTTCTAAGCGCTACAGTCTGGAACCGCGCGGCCACTACGGTCGCAGCTTCGAATCCTGCCTCGGGCATGGATGTGTGTGATGTCCTTAGGTTAGTTAGGTTTAAGTAGTTCTAAGTCTAGGGGACTGATTACCTCAGATATTAAGTCCCATAGTGCTCAGAGACATTTGGACCCTTTTTTCTGATGACATTGCTGTCCCGAGTGAAAGTGAGGAAGAATTGCATGATCTGCCTAATGGAATGAACAGTCTAATGAATACAGGATATGGATTGAGACTAAATCGAAGAAAGACGAAAGTAATGAGAAGTAGCGGAAATGAGAACTGCGAGAAAGTTAACATCAGGATTGATGGTCACAAAGTAAATGAAGTTAAGGAATTCTGCTACCTAGGCAGTAAAATAACCAATGACGGACGGAGCAAGGAGGACATCAAAAGCAGACTCGCTATGGCAAAAAAGGCATTTCTGGCCAAGAGAAGTCTACTAATATCAAACACCGGCCTTAATTTGAGGAAGAAATTTCTGAGGATGTACGTCTGGACTACAGCATTGTATGGTAGTGAAACATGGACTGTGGGAAAACCGGAACAGAAGAGAATCGAAGCATTTGAGATGTGGTGCTATAGACGAATGTTGAAAATTAGGTGGACTGATAAGGTAAGGAATGAGGAGGTTCTGCGCAGAATAGGAAAGGAAAGGAATACGAGAAAAACACTTACAAGGAGAAGGGACAGGATGATAGAACACCTGTTAAGACATCAGGGAATGACTTCCATGGTATTAGAGGGGGCTGTAGAGGTCGAAAACTGTAGAGGGAGACAGAACTGGAATACATCCAGCAAATAATTGAGGAAGTAGGTTGCAAGTGCTACTCTGGCGCAGGAGAGGAATTCGTGCAGGGTTGCATCAAATGACTCAGAAGACTTATGATTAAAAAAACAAAAACAAAAAAAAAAAAATTGCGGTAAAGGTAAAAGATTTGCTGGATAGGTTCTAGACCGCTGTGAGACATTTAGCAGATAGTGCTGCTGTTCATAAACAAGTTTTAACGTCAGAAATCTGTGGCACGAGGCCCACGAGAAAGACAGGCTGCGGCGCGTACGCCCTGAACTCGCTCGCTCGCTCAGCTCAACAAACAAAATGCGTTTCTAAACCTGTTAACTCGCAGCAGGCCGTGTCAGTACTAACGATAATTGCATCTTCCACTGGATTCTGCTGTTATGAAGTCTTACTGATAAACAGTACAACAGCAAAATTTAAGAACAATACTCGATATAAATGGTATAACAGCGTGTTTATAGCATTTAGACTCTTCTGCTGAGCAGTACTCATTACATGCTGGAAGTGGTGCCTTATGTAACTGATTATCATTTTAGCATGATGTTATTTTATTGTACGCCAGTACAGCCGCAACAAATTACAAGTAGGCCCATGGACTTCCCATCATTATAGGACTAATAAGAGTAAGAATGCATAATAGCGGCTTCCAGTAGAAGATACAGTTTTCGTTTCAACGGACACGCCTACTTACACGTTAACAGGTGTAGAAACGTAAACTACTGGACATTAAAATTGCCACACCACGAAGATGACGTGCTACAGACACGAAATTTAACCGACAGGAAGAAAATGCTGTGATATGCAAATGATTAGCTTTTCAGAGCATTCACACAAGGTTGGCGCCGGTGGCGACACCTACGGCGTGCTGACACGAGGAAAGTTTGAAACCGATTTCTCACACACAAACAGCAGTTGACCGACGTTGGCTGGTGAAACGTTGTTGTGATGCCTGGTGTAAGGAGGAGAAATGCGTACGATCACGTTTCCGACTTTGATAAAGGTCGGATTGTAGCCTATCGCGTTTGCGGTTTATCGTATCGCGACATTGCTGCTCGCGTTGGTCGAGATTCAGTGACTGTTAGCAGAATATGGAATCGGTGGATTCAGGAGGGTAATACGGAACGCCGTGCTGGATCCCAACGGCCTCGTATCACTAGCAGTCGAGATGACAGGCATCTTATCTGCATGGCTCTAACGGATCGTGCAGCCACGTCTCGATCCCTGAGTCAACAGATGGGGACGTTTGCAAGACAACAACGATCTGCTCGAACAGTACGACGACGTTTGCAGCAGCATGGACTATCAGCTCGGCGACCATGGCTGCGGTTACCCTTGACGCTGCATCACGGACAGGAGCGCCTGCGATGGTGTACTCAACGACGAACATGGTGCAGGAATGGCAAAACGTCATTCTTTCGGATGAATCCAGGTTCAGTTTACACCATTGTGATGGTCGCATCGTCGGGCATGGATGTGTGTGATGTTCTTAGGTTAGTTAGGTTTAAGTAGTTCTAAGTTCTAGGGGACTGATGACCTCAGCTGTTAAGTCCCATAGTGCTCAGAGCCATTTGAACCATTTGATGGTCGCATCCGTGTTTGGCGACATCGCGGTGAACGCACATTGGAAGCGTGTATTCGTCATCGCCATACTGGCGTATCACCCGGCGTGATGGTATTGGTTAAACGACTCGGTCACCTCTTGTTCGCATTGACGGCACTTTGAACAGTGGACGTTACATTTCAGTTTTGTTACTACCCGTGTCTCTAACCTTCATTCGATCCCTGCGAAACCCTACTTTTCAGCAGGATAATGCACGACCGCATGTTGCAGGTCCTGTACGGGGCTTTCTGGATACAGAAAATGTTCGACCGCTGTCATGGTCAGCACATTCTCCAGATCTCTGACCAATTGAAAACGTCTGGTCAATGGTGGCCGAGCAACTGGCTCGTCACAATACGTCAGTCACTACCCTTGATGAACTGTGGTATCGTGTTGAAGCTGCAAATGGGCAGCTGTACCTGTACACGCCATCCAAGCTCTGTCTGACTCAATGCCCAGGCGTATCAAGGCCGTTATTACGGCCAGAGGTGGTTGTTCTGGGTACTGATTTCTCAGGATCTATGCACCCAAATTGCGTGAAAATCTAATCACATGTCAGTTCTAGTATAATATATTTGTCCAATGAATACCCGTTTATCATCTGCATTTCTTCTTGGTGTAGCAGTTTTAATGGCCAGTAGTGTAGTTTGTCTGCTGCTTTGGGCGAGCGAGCGCAGCACTACCTTCGTGACGTAGGCGCCGCGGCCTGTGTTCCTCGTAGGCCTCGACTGTGGCAAGACGCAGATCTTCAACATAGACAAACGTAATGCATTGCTCACAAATATGCGGAAAATAACGTCTCTTCTATTCAACAATAACGCTACTACTTCCACAACTTAACACATACAGTCGCGAAACTCACTGCTGCGAAAGTTGTCACCGTTTGACAACTGGAGCGAAACTAGCCCCCCAAGCGGTCAGAAAGCAGTCCCGTGAGTCGTAAGGATAATATTTGTTTTTGATTATTTTTCTACTAGATTAATGAACAAGTTGTTATACTTTCTATCGCAAGCATTAGTATACAGGGTGTTACAAAAAGGTACGACCAAACTTTCAGGGAACATTCCTCACACACAAAGAAAGAAAATATGTTATGTGGACATGGGTCCGGAAACGCTTACTTTCCATGTTAGAGCTCATTTTATTACTTCTCTTCAAATCACATTAATCATGGAATGGAAACACACAGCAACAGAACGTACCAGCGTGACTTCAAACACTTTGTTACAGGAGATATTCAAAATGTCCTCCGTTAGCGAGGATACATGCATCAACCCTCCGTCGCATGGAACCCCTGATGCACTGATGCAGCCCTGGAGAATGGCGTATTCTATCACAGCCGTCCACAATACGAGCACGAAGAGTCTCTACATTTGGTACCGGGGTTGCGTAGACAAGAGCTTTCAAATGCCCCCATAAATGAAAGTCAAGAGGGTTGAGGTCAGGAGAGCGTGGAGGCCATGGAATTGGTCCGCCTCTACCAATCCATCGGTCACCGAATCTGTTGTTGAGAAGCGTACGAACACTTCGACTGAAATGTGCAGGAGCTCCATCGTGCATGAATAAACTGTTATGTCGTACGTGTAAAGGCACATGTTCTAGCAGCACAGGTAGAGTATCCTGTATGAAATCATGGCGGTGAGTCGAGGAAGTACAGTACATACTGACGAAACTAAAATGAGCTTTAACATGGAAATTAAGCGTTTCCGGACACATGTCCACATAACATCTTTTCTTTATTTGTGTGTGAGGAATGTTTCCTGAAAGTTTGGCCGTACCTTTTTGTAACACCCTATATAACCAAGAGACATGAATTATCGTGAAACAAATACAATGACGGAAAAAAAAATCACAACACCAAGGATTTGTGGGACATAGGGGAAAGTTGGCAGGCGTGTCTCTACATCTGAACGATGAAGTGTCTTCAAATTTCGCACCAGTCGCCTAAGAGTGCCGCTAGTGGCGACACTATTAGGATGCAAATCAGGTTTGCTTTAAATACACGCTGTAACGCTCGCGAGCGTTAGTTACCTTTGGGATTGGACGTAGTGCGTTGATGTTAGTCAAGAACGCCTTTAATGCGACAAGGACGCAAGTATCAACAGCTCACTAAATTTGAACGAGGTCGTAGAATACGGCTATGAGTAGCTGGCGGGAATGTAGACACTGTACGTGGCACTACCGAGAGGGAAGACCGTCGTGTTCGGGGTATGGCTCTGGCGTATAGTACTGCACCTGCAACAACAATCTGAGCGTAATTGGCACCACAGTAACACAATCAGTTGTTACAAATCGGTTACTTCAAGGACAGCTCCGAGTCAGATGCCCTGTACCGTCCATTCCACTGACCCCAAACCACCGGCTTTTGCGGCTTCAGTGGTGTCAAACGAGGGCTCTCTGCAGGGCCGGGTAGAGGTGTGTTGTGTTTTCTGATAAAAGCTTGGTCTTCCTCGGTGCCAGTGATGGCTGTGTGTTGTTTAGGAAGAGGTCAGATGAGCGCCTGCAACCAATTCGTCTGCAAGCTGGAGTTATTGTCTGAGGTGTGATTTTGTATGACTGCAGGAATACTCTCGTGGTTATCCCACGCAACCTGGCTGCAAATTTGTACGTCAGTCTGTCGATTCGACCTGTTGTGTTGTAAGACGTCGTCGTCTCCTGACCTTCATTGCTTACATATTCCGACCTCACAATCATCTCCGCACATCGAGACGCTTCATTCGAACCCAAACTCGATAAGATAAAGTCAGTGTTGTATAAATTCATGTAAACGATATGCAATTGACAAGTGAGCGCACCGCGGTTCAAATACTCGACGCTGGCGTGCACACATACATTCCAGACACGACGGTCACAGGAGCTTTTAGTTCGGGAGAGAGGCCGCACAGCGAGACGCCAGGCCCTTCAGAGGATGACCCGGCCCGTGTCGGCCGGACCGCCCGTAGCGGACAGTGTGGGCCCGAGTGGAAAGGGGGGGGGAACGACCCCGTGTTCGGCTTAAAAGCAAATTCCGCTACATTGTGTGGGAGCGGCCAGCCAACGCATTCTTTACACATAGCACGCAGTTTCAGAGATTTTCACAGGGAGACAGCAAACGCCAAGTGCCAAAGCTACAGGCTTCCAGGCTGGTCGCCTTAAACGAAACGTCATTCTCCCGTTTTAGAAGAGCAATGCTGATTGGCAGACGATATTTCTGACGCCTTGAGCTAAATGAATAATGGAAGAGACCGAAAGACATACCCCTTCACGTTTGGCGTGGAGAGTCGCCGTTCCGTTGTCGCTCTTGGAGCGAGAACACGTAACGAGAGCGTGCGCGCTCGTACGTGTATTCAAAGAGCGAGGAACAAGTCTCTCCTCAGTACTTCACTGGGAGAGCACCTCTGTCGAGAGCGAATCGAAGTGCGACTCTATATTGAGTCCTTGCGATTAAGCATTGTTGACTGTGTTGGCCAACACACTTATTGTGCGGTGTGGACGGACAGAGTTACAGTTAAACGCCTGCGAGCGAATTTTGAGTGGCATCACGGTGGACTGGTTATCTGACCGGTGTACTGCGGCAATAGTTAGACAAGGGGCGAATAGGAATCCTTGACTTCATCAAGGCATAGGGAGAGTTTGATTGGCGAAGGTCAGGAATCCTTGACTTCATCAAGGCATAGGGAGAGTTTGATTTGCGAAGGTCAATCCAGATAGAACGTGAGTTATCTTATTTGTCAGCAGCGAGCGGCGCAGACAGCAGTCATCACAGCTTACTGTATTGTGCGTTACAGCTATTGCGAGCCCCATATTTCCTCCACAACAGTACACTTCATTGCATTTCACACGCGACAGCCTCGACCATACCTAGCAACATTCTAAAGGCTAATTATTCAAGTTGCGTAGGCGTGCCTCTCAGCCATTCTGCCAAGTTAACTACCATCTTAAACTTTGTGTAGAAATTTCATTAGCGAATCCTATCCTTGAGAGGTAACTTCACATTCCGAAAAGAACCAGGATGTAACTTGTTCAATTCACAACTAAAAGTGTCATTGTGATTTCTCAGAATTTTTGCAAAATAAATAATAACTTTCGTTAGTTCCATGTTTTTTTCCACTAACTAGCACTACTCCAGTACCCATGTATCCCACTAGTTACGTAAGAAATGTTGTGAATTTTTGTGTCATTTCCTTACAGCGGACGACTCCAGAAGATATTTATTGCTGAAAGTTTTTCAGGCATTTCTCTTTAGAACGTTAGGAGCGTCTGTCTGACTTCTGTAGTAGTGTGGGGGTGGAAATTTCATCTCGCAGGAGCCACAGGGTAAAGGGTACATCGCAGATTAATCCGTTGCTCAGAATAACAGAATAATAGATCAACCCCCCACACCTCAGAGTATTGCCGTTCGTGAACATCACTGAAGGGGTGTTTTCCAATAGAATAACGCTCGCCCACATACCGCTGTTGTAACCCAGCATGCTCTACACACTGTCAACATGTTTCCTTTGAAATTTTGCTAATTTCGACTACTTATCATCGTCAAGCACCTGTAAGACAAAATGGAAAAGCTCTACATTGTCTGTCATACATCGCCACGTTTCCTTTACCTGTTCGATACCAGATCCGTCACCAATCGAGCACATTTGGGACACCATCGGACGAAAACACTAGCGTCATTGGTAAACAGCATTAACCGTCCCTGTATTAAGGGACTCCGTCCCACAAACTGACATCCGGCAGACTTGCACAACAAAATGCAAGCACCTTTACATGCTTCCATCCAACATGCTGGCGGTAACACTAGTTGTTGGTCCACCAACGTTTCACATTTGCGACAGACTTGCATTAGCCTGTGATCTTGCGTTGTTAATCATTTGAATATACTACGTAGACAAATATATTCCCATAATTTCATTGCTCTACATTAATTATTTTTTGATGTTGTGATCTCTGTTTCCGGCAGTGTATAAAAAAAGCCAAAACTCACTGATTCAGTGATATAAACTACCACTTTCTCATGTAGAAATACTTTCAAGTATGAGTGTAATTTCAACTTACTTCGCTGAAACCAAGAGAATGTTAACACATATTTCATGCATTTGTCGTTGTCTGTTCTAATTGCGACGCGCACTTTACTGACACGCAAAAATTCTGTATGGTACCTCATAATCCGTCAATTCTTATAGCTCACGCGACCTTGTAAAACACGGATATTTTTGTAAATGGCTCAAATGGTTCTGAGCACTATCGGACTTAACATCTTAGGTCATCAGTTCCCTAGAACTTAGAACTACTTAAACCTAACTAACCTAAGGACATCACACACATCCTTGCCCGAGGCAGGATCCGAAACTGCGACCGTAGCGGTCGCGCGGTTCCAGACTGAAGCGCCTAGAATCGCTCGGCCACTTCGGCCGGCGATTTTTGTAAATGTAATTACTTTTGTTATGACCTGGCGGAACTACAATCGTCTGGTCATTACTGTGGGTTCTTTGATCGCTCTGGGGAGATGACTCGTCACCACTATGTCTACATCAACACCTCACCTACATCTGTACTCTGCGAACCATCGTGAAGTGATGGCAGAGGATTCGTCTCATTATACCAGTTATAAGGGTTTCTTCCTATCCCATTCACGCGTGGAGCGCGGTAAGAATGATCGTATGAATGCCTGGGAGCGTGCTGCTAATATTCTAAACTTGTCCTCACAATCCCACTGTGAGCGATATCTAGTGGGCTGTACTGTATTCCTAGAGTCGTCATTTCCGTAAGCATCACACATCGGCATCTATTGTAACGAACTGTTTTTAGTTCTAGAAATTAAACCAAACTTATAAATAATGTTCATTGCGGACCACTGAACATGTTTTATGTCAATAAAACCAAATGTGAACGGTGATATAAACACATATTTTCTAGTACATACACACGTGGAATTTGAGTAGGTTTAATAAACGTGAGAGGAATTTTAATTTCACTACATACTTTCATCTTTTTGGTATCGCTTCTTCGGCGTGCACTTTTGCATTGTCTTCTTTTGTCTTCTTGTGTTTCAAGATATGTGTAAAACACTCGAAGCCATGGTATGTGCCACGCCCCCCAAATCTCCATCGAAGGTCATAGGCAAGGACGACAAGATTAGATTGTCATCGATAAAACAGGAGGAAATTAGTGACCGCCGGTCATTAGTAAAACCATGAACACCTCTAAACTCGTGCTTTTAAGTATTTGTGATGTTATTCGCTTAGTTTGAGAACGCGAGAGAATTATTACTTTCGCAACATTTCCACTGTGTCTCTTCTTCGGTGTGCAGTCTTGCTTTCTGTTCTTATCTAGTAAGATACGGGTGGAATGGTGAGCGGGTCACCGGAGTTGATAGGCGCAAGCGATCAGATTAGATTATCGTGAATAAAGCAGGAGGAAGTTATTGACATATTGTTCACAGTTAATCTGATGCCGTTAGGACATCGTCTAGCACCTCGCCAATAACAGGTATGTGAACTCGGAATGCCAGGTTCGGTATCGGGTGTGTGTACGTTGTATTAATGCGAATCAAAAAATTAATAGCTTGAAGCATTGGAATGGAACATAATATTTACTAGACTACCAACATGTTTTCCACGCAGTGAGCTTTTTCAGTGAAGGATTTACATACATGCATTTACACAGAAATACATACAATTACAGGTAATCCTCATTGCAGGCGTACCTTCACATACAACACAGTTCGCCTTTACACTTTCAGTTATACAGCGACCTGTTACTTTAGTGAGCACATTACACACACACACACACACACACACACACACACACACACACACACACACACACACACACACACGCTCATTAGTACATAGAACTGAAAGCTAAATGCATATTTATCTCTACCGTAGGCTGTCGAAATATTGTTATACAGATGAATTCTATTATATTTCTGGCCAGTTTCGATCTGCAGTAATTTTCAAATGCTTGCAGCATCAAAACTCTACGAGCTTATACAAGTTACAAAGGTTTCTTAGCAACGCTACACTACACCATTTACAACAGCTGTTACATTAGTTACAGCTGCGTAGGTGAAATGTGTGACGTTGTATGGGAAAACAGTTTAGTGTTACGTGGGAACAGAAGTTTATAAATCTAATGTCTCACATTCGTTTGATGTGTTGGCAAATGTGCCAACACCTTGTAGATAGAGGAGGCCGAAATGCACGCTATCTAACGCAGACGGGCGTGAATTATGGAACAGGATAAGTAGTGAATTCTAATAAGAAAGGTATGCAGCTCCTCGAATACTTAACTTTTAATTCCTTGTTGGTTTACAACGTTCTTGATGAGACATTTCATACGATAACTATCAAACTATGTAAGGCTAATGGCGCCTTGCTAAGTCGTAGCTATGGACTTAGCTGAAGGCTATTCTAACTATCTGCTCGGCTAATGAGCGATGCTTCGTCCGTGTAGTCGCTAGCAAAGTCGTCCGTACAACTGGGGCGAGTGCTAGTCCGTATCTCGAGACCTGCCTTGTGGTGGCGCTCGGTCTGCGATCACACAGTGGCGACACGCGGGTCCGACATGTACTAATGGACCGCGGCCGATTTAAGCTACCACCTAGCAAGTGTGGTGTCTGGCGGTGACACCACATCGTTGATGTTTGATACTGCAGCCATTTGGAAATGGTCGTAGGCCGAAAGCGGCTAGAAATGTAATAAGAGTTTATGTGCATAAAAAAATTTCTTCAGCCTATGGTGGAAACAAAAAATTGTTTAAGCACTTAGAAGTTACGTGGAGACTTTGGATCCTCACATAAGGAGATTAATACGCAGTACATTTACTGTATCTAAAAATAATTAGACTCCTTAGTCACTATTTCACTCATTCAAATTAGTACGAAGGTTTTCTTCAAATAAATGGTATGTTTCATTTTCAAAACAAATCTCTAATAGCTGCTTAATGTTCTCCACAGAAGAGTTTTTACTGGCTGTGGCCCTACGTTGTATAGCTTCGAGTTCGGCTGTTTAAAACCGTTATGACTAACGTTTTGCTCACGTATTACACAGGGTGGGTATAATGGTTATGACATATATTATCTGATCAAAAGCATTTGGGCACATACAGTGAAGCGGCAAAGAAACTAGTACAGGCAAGCGCATTCAAATACAGAGATATGCAAACAGGCAGAATACGGCGCTGCGGTCGGCAACGCCTATATGAGGCAACAAGCGTCTGGCGCAGTTGTCAGATCGGTTACTGCTGCTACAACGGCAGGTTATCAAGATTTAAGTGAGTTTCTACGTGGTGTTGTAGTCGGCGTGCGAGCAATGGGGTAGCGATGAAGTGGGGATTTTCCTATACAACCATTTCACGAGTGTACCGTGAATATCAGGAATCCGGTAAAACATCAAATCTCCGACGTCGCTGCGGCCAGAAAAAGATCCTGGAAGAACGAGACCAACTACAACTGAAGAGAATCGTCCAACGTGACAGAAGTGAAACCCCTCCGCAAATTGCTGCAGATTTCAATACTGGGCCATCAAGAAGTGTCAGCATGCGAACCATTCAACAAAACATTATCGATATTGGCTTTAGGAGCCGAAGGCCCACTCGTCTACCCTTGATGACTGCACGACACAAAGATTTGCGCCTCGCCCAGGTGCATCAACACCGACATTGTACTGTTGATGACTGGAAACATATTGCCTGCTCGGACGAGTCTCGTTTCAAATTGTATCGAGCTAATGGACGTGTACGGGTATGGAGACAACCTCATGAATCCATGGACCCTGCATGTCAGCAGGGGACTGTTCAAGCTGGTGGAGGCTCTGTAATGGTGTGCGGCGTGTGCAGTTGGAGTGATATGGGACCCCTGATACGTCTAGATACGACTATGACGGACTTGGGCAAATCCAGCAGGACAATGCGACACCCCACACGTCCAGAATTCCTTCAAAATGGCTCCAGGATCACTCTTCTGAGTTTAAACACTTCCGCTGGCCACCAGACCTCCGAGACATGAACATTATTGAGTATTCTGGGATGCCTTGCAGAGGAGATCTTCACCCGTCGTAGTCTTACGGATTTATGAAGAGCCCTGCAGGATTCATGGTGTGAGTTCTCTCCAGCATTACTTCAGACATTAGTTGAGTTCATGTCACGTCGTGTTGCGGCACTTCTGCGTGTTTGCGGGGACTGTATACGATATTAGGCAGTATCTTTGGCTCTTCAGTGTTATGCCCGTATGTGATACAAACTTTGGGATTACATTTCCCAGTTAACAAAAAAAAAATATAGGCTAGAAGTTGTAACTGTTCGCGTGCTCGTAAGGGGCCTTATACGATATTAGGCTGGTGTAACAGTTTCTTTGGCTCTTCAGTGTATTACTGCACGTCAATACAGGGTGTGTTCATGCCTTACCTTTATGATGGGTTGAAATTTGCTGGGGAAACTTTCAGTGAGGTGTATGAATATCTGTGGAGGAGTGGCAGACCACTCCTCCTCAAGAACTGATACCAAAAAAGGTAGTGACGTGGGACTCTGGGATCTGGCACAAGGTCAACTTCTACCTTATCCCTAAGGTGTTCCATTGGGTCCAGGTAGGAAATGTGGCAGGCCAGTCCATTTCAGGCATGTTATTGTCAGCAGACTATTGATTCACAGATGCTGCTTTGTGACAGGGTGCATTTTTGCTGTTACAATCAAACGTCGTCTCCAGACTTCTGTACATAGTACACAATATTATATACTGAGGTGACAAAAGTCATGGGATACCTCCTGATACTGTGTCGGACCTCCTTTTGGCTGATGTAGAGCATCAACACGACATGGCCTAGATGCAACAAGTCGCCGGAAGTCCGCTGCTGAAATATTGAGCCACGCTGCCTCAGGCTGTCCGTGAATGAGAAAAGTGTTGGCAGGGCAGGTTTCGTGCTTTAACTGACTCTCGGTCATGCCACATAAATGGTGAGTGACCAAATCATTTGCTCGAACTGGCCAGAAGGTTCTTGAAACCAGTCTTGAACGATGGTGGTTCAGTACCATGGTGCATTGTCATCCATAAAAATTCCGTCGTAGTTTGGGAACATGGAGTCCACGAATGGCTGCAGACGGTCTCAGTTGACTCAGTTGGACCTGAGGACCAAGTCTACTCCATTTAAACACAGCCGCCCACCATTATACAGCCCTCACCATATTGCACAATGCCTTGTTGACAACTTGGGTCCATGGTTCCGTGGGATCTGCGCCACACCTCAACCCTAAGATCAGCTCGAACCATCTGAAATCGGGACTCATCCGACTAGGCCACGGTTTTCCAGTCGTCTAGGGTCACGAGCCCAGGAGAGGCGCTGCAGGCGATGTTGTGCTGTTAGCAAAGGCACTCGCGTCGGTCGTCGAGCTCCCATAGCCCATTAACACCAAATTTCGCCGCACTTTCATAATGGATATGTTGCTCGTACTTCCCACACTGATTTCTGCGGTTATTTCACGCATTGTTGCTTGTCTGTTAGCACTGACAACTCTACCCAAAACGCCGGTGACCTCGGTCGTTAAGTACAGGGCGTTGCCGCTGCCTTGTCCGTGCCTGAAATCTGGTATTCTCGGCACACTCTTGACACTGTTGATCTCCACATATTGAATTTCCTAACGATTTCCGAAACGGAATATACCATCTGTCTAGCTACAAATACCATTCGCGTTCCAAGTCTGTTAATTCCAATCTGTACCTACAGATTGGAAAATTGCACAGGTCGCACCAGTGTTTAAGAAGGGTAGTAGGAGTAATCCATCGAACTACAGACCTATATCATTGACGTCGGTTTGCAGTAGGGTTTTGGAGCATATACTGTATTCAAACATTATGAATCACCTCGACGGGAACGATCTATTGATACGTAATCAGCATGGTTTCAGAAAACATCGTTCTTGCGCAACGCAGCTAGCTCTTTATTCGCACGAAGTAATGGCCGCTATCGACAGGGGATCTCAAGTTGATTCCGTATTTCTAGATTTCCGGAAAGCTTTTGACACCGTTCCTCACAAGCGACTTCTAATCAAGCTGCGGGCCTATGGGGTATCATCTCAGTTGTGCGACTGGATTCGTGATTTCCTGTCAGGAAGGTGGCATTTCTTAGTAATAAACGCCAAATCATCGCGTAAAACTGAAGTGATATCAGGTGTTCCCCAGGGAAGCGTCCTGGGACCTTTGCTGTTCCTGATCTATATAAATGACCTGGGTTACAATCTGAGCAATTCTCTTAGGTTGTTCGCAGATGATGCTGTAATTTACCGTCTAGTAAGGTCATATGAAGACCAGTATCAGTTGCAAAACTGATTTAGTAAAGATTGCTGTATGGTGTGGCAGGTGGCAGTTGACGCTAAATAACGAAAAGTGTGAAGTGATCCACACGAGTTCCAAAACAAATCCGTTGGAATTCGATTACTCGATAAATAGTACAATTCTCAAGGCTGTCAATTCAGCTAAGTACCTGGGTGTTAAAATTACGAACAACTTCAGTTGGAAAGACCACATAGATAATATTGTGGGGAAGGTGAGCCAAAAGTTGCGTTTCATTGGCAGGACACTTAGGAGATGCAACAAGTCCACTAAAGAGACAGCTTACACTACACTCGTTCGTCCTCTGTTAGAATATTGCTGTGCGGTGTGGGATTCTTACCAGGTGGGATTGACGGACGACATCGAAAGGGTGCAAAAAAGGGCAGCTCGTCTTGTATTATCACGTAATAGGGGAGAGAGTGTGGCAGATATGATAAGCGAGTTGGGATGGGAGTCATTAAAGCAAAGACGTTTTTCGTCGCGGCGAGATCTATTTACGAAATTTCAGTCACCAACTATCTCTTCCGAATGCGAAAATATTTTGTTTAGCCCAACCTACATAGGTAGGAATGATCATCAAAATAAAATAAGAGAAATCAGAGCTCGAACAGAAAGGTTTAGGTGTTCGTTTTTCCCGCGCGCTGTTCGGGAGTGGAATGGTAGAGAGATAGTATGATTGTGGTTCGATGAACCCTCGGCCAAGCACTTAAATGTGAATTGCAGAATAATCATGTAGATGTAGATGTACAACCATAATCACGTCGGAAACGGTTTCACATAAGTGACCTTAGTACAAATGACAGCTCCCCCAATGCACGCCCTTTTATACGTTGTGTGCCATCTATACATGTGGATATTGCTCATTTCAGTGTAAATTGTGTTTACATCCTTCCGCATTTACCGTATGCTTTAGCAAAATAAGGGGACAGTACCCTAGAAACTAGACAGACCCATACAGTAACACAATCACCTCTGTATCTCACCGTTGGCACAACACATGACGACAGGTAGGTTCTCCAGCCCAATGTAATGCGGCATTCGCCATCAGATATCACGAGAGGTCAACCTGCGCATGTAAAAGTAGACGGGGAGTACTGTGTTGTCGGTATAGATGCACGAGCAGCAGAATGGGTCGTTCAGCAGAGCTCAGTGAATTCGAATGTAGACTAATCATTGACTGTCACATGAGTAATAAACCCATTAGGGACATATCAACCCATCTAAAGCCACCAACTCGACTGTTGGTGATATGACTGAAGTAGAAACCTAAGAGGGACAATCACAGCTAAAACAAGACCAGAGAGACCTCACGTACTAACGGAGAGGGAACATCGAACATTGGAGAGGGTGGATGCAAAAGTCGCATGAAACCGGAGGAAGGAATCATTCGTGAGTGCTGACAGTGCCCCAGGCTGGCAGAATGAGTGTTAGCAGGGGGTTACGAGGGCAGTTCAATAAGTAATGCAACACATTTCTTTTCTCGGCCAATTTTGGTTGAAAAAACCGGAAATTTCTTGTGGAATATTTTCAAACATTCCCGCTTCGTCTCGTATAGTTTCATTGACTTCCGACAGGTGGCAGCGCTGTACGGAGCTGTTAAAATGGCGTCTGTAACGGATGTGCGTTGCAAACAACGGGCAGTGATCGAGTTTCTTTTGGCGGAAAACCAGGGCATCTCAGATATTCAGAGGCGCTTGCAGAATGTCTACGGTGATCTGGCAGTGGACAAAAGCACGGTGAGTCGTTGGGCAAAGCGTGTGTCATCATCGCCGCAAGGTCAAGCAAGACTGTCTGATCTCCCGCGTGCGGGCCGGCCGTGCACAGCTGTGACTCCTGCAATGGCGGAGCGTGCGAACACACTCGTTCGAGATGATCGACGGATCACCATCAAACAACTCAGTGCTCAACTTGACATCTCTGTTGGTAGTGCTGTCACAATTGTTCACCAGTTGGGATATTCAAAGGTTTGTTCCCGCTGGGTCCCTCGTTGTCTAACCGAACACCATAAAGAGCAAAGGAGAACCATCTGTGCGGAATTGCTTGCTCGTCATGTGGCTGAGGGTGACAATTTCTTGTCAAAGATTGTTACAGGCGATGAAACATGGGTTCATCACTTCGAACCTGAAACAAAACGGCAATCAATGGAGTGGCACCACACCCACTCCCCTACCAAGAAAAAGTTTAAAGCCATACCCTCAGCCGGTAAAGTCATGGTTACAGTCTTCTGGGACGCTGAAGGGGTTATTCTGTTCGATGTCCTTCCCCATGGTCAAACGATCAACTCTGAAGTGTATTGTGCTACTCTTCAGAAATTGAAGAAACGACTTCAGTGTGTTCGTAGGCACAAAAATCTGAACGAACTTCTCCTTCTTCATGACAACGCAAGACCTCACACAAGTCTTCGCACCCGAGAGGAGCTCACAAAACTTCAGTGGACTGTTCTTCCTCATGCACCCTACAGCCCCGATCTCGCACCGTCGGATTTCCATATGTTTGGCCCAATGAAGGACGCAATCCGTGGGAGGCACTACGCGGATGATGAAGAAGTTATTGATGCAGTACGACGTTGGCTCCGACATCGACCAGTGGAATGGTACCGTGCAGGCATACAGGCCCTCATTTCAACGTGGCGTAAGGCCGTAGCATTGAATGGAGATTACATTGAAAAATAGTGTTGTGTAGCTAAAAGATTGGGGAATAACCTGGTGTATTTCAATGCTGAATAAAACAACCCCTGTTTCAGAAAAAAATGTGTTGCATTACTTATTGAACTGCCCTCGTAAAAAGAATGGGATGTAGTTGTCGAAAATCTCCTCACAATTCACACATTTCTGTACTCAGTGTTAAGCTACCCTTGAGGTGATTAAAGAGCGAGGCCAGTAGACAATGCATTACAGGAAACGAGCGATTCAGAGGGATTGATCACTCTATACCCTGAAATCAAATGAAATGATCGTATGGTATTTATTGGCCGGGACATCCCCTTCGGGGTTCGGCCGCCGTATTGCAAGTCTTTTTAGATGAAGCCACTTCGTGTATTTGCGTGTCATATGATGATGAAGAACACACAACACCCAGACCCCTGCCGGGAAAAGAACCCGGGCAGTGGCAGTCCGACGGATGGGTTTGTGTTCGTCGAATTTCTGGAGGACGCTGCCTGTTATGTTGTGTAGTGCCAACAGTGAATTATGGAGGAGGTGATACGCATTTGATGTTGATTTTGGTGGTTATGGCGTGGTCCCCTTATTGCGATTAAGAAACCGCTGAATGAATAGGGATGTGAACACGTTTTGCGGCAGTGGGTACAGTAGAGGAAGAGGTTGGAGGCGATGATTGTTTGCATTGCAAGATCAGTGTTGTCTGAATGTTACATGATAGTGTGAAGGGGAACCAAGTGCAAGTATGCTGTTCTCTGATAATTATGACCCTGCGAAGAGGCATCAAATGGGAGTCGCCACCATCAGCCATGTCATCTCTTTCAGGTTGGAAGTGTCCAGTGCCAGGTGGTCTTCCTGGGAGTCAGGACATTCTCTATTTCTCATACATGTCAATTAAAATTCGTGCAACGGCATTAAAGAAGAATGTCTCCGAATGTGAATAATGGCTGATGGCCCTAGCAGCTTCCCCAATCGACAGTGGTGGAGGTCACCTCGCTACAGAAATAAAGCAACAATGGAATCCAGTCACAGCGCTGTTTATTTCGCAATAATAAACTATGTGATCAAAAGTATCCGGAAACCTGACTGAAAATGACTTACAAATTAGTGGCCCCCTCTACCGCTAGTGATGGAATTCAATACGGTGTTGGCACCCCTTAGCCTTGATGATAGCTTCCACTCTCGCAGGCATACGTTCAAGTCAGGTGCTGGAAGGTATCTTGGGGAATTACAGCCCATTCTTCACGGAGTGCTGAACTGAGGAGAGGTATCGACGTCGATCTGTGAGGTCTGGCACGAAGTCCGCGTTCCGAAACATCCCAAAGCTGTTGTATAAGATTAAGGTCAGGATCCTGTGCAGGCCAGTCCACTACATGGATGTTATTGTCGTGTAACCACTCCGCCACAGGCGTGGATTATGAGCAGATACTTGATCGTGTTGAAAGATGCAATCGGCATCTCCGAATTGCTCTTAGCCAGTGAGAAGTAAGAAGATGCTTAAAACATCAATGTAAGGCTGAGCTTTAATAGTGCAACGGAAAACAACAAACCCGCTCCATGAAAAACACCTCCACAACATAACACCACCACCTCCAAATTTTACCTTTGGCACTACACACGCTGGCAGATGACTATCACTGGGCATTCGCCATACCCACACCCTGCCATCGAATCGCTACATTGTGTACCGTGATTCCTTACTCCATACAACGTTTTTCCACTGTTCAATCGTCCAATGTTTACGCTCCTTACACCTAGCGAGGCGCCGTTTGGCATTTACCGCCGTGATGTGCGGCTTATGAGCAGCCGCTCGAGCAGGTCGGCCTGCATGCTTTTATTCTCAACGTGTCCCTTCACGTTTCCACTTCACTGTCACATCGGAAAGAGTGGACCTAGGGGAGTTTAGCAGTGTGGAAATCTCGTGTACAGGCGTATGACACAAGTGACACCCAATCACCTGACCACGGTCGAAGTCCGTGAGTTCTGTGGAGCGCCCCATTCCTTTCTCTCACGATGTCTAATGACTGCTGAGGTCGCTGATATGGGGTACCCGGCAGTACGTGGCAGCAAAATGCACCTAATGTGAAAAACTTATGTATTTAGGGATGTCTGGCTACTTTTTATCGCATAGTGTATGTATACTCACACATAGGAAGAAACATGCACAGAAAGAACTTACGTTCAGAAACTATGGTTAGGTATACTAAAGAAATAAGCTATGCAAACCATTCTTTATACACTTATGTGTGAGCGAAAAGATACTAGAGAAAATGGAATGCAAAATGTTACCTCCAGGGATTGCGCTCTATTTCACTATAGTCGAAGCTGCAGGAATAATTGCGTTGTCCATGGCATAAGGAGGGTTGCTAATCAGACATACAAAGGAATTAATATATGCACTTGACGATGTAGCTGGCGACACGTTCTAACAACCATACCACAACAAAGATCAAAAATTAATAATGATTGTAGTGTTGCTCACGCTGCTAAATATTGCATTTTCGGGCAACAACAAAGTTATATTATGTGGCAGGTGTCATTAGAGCACAGTTAATAAAGGCATTTCTTGAAATATTGGATAAACTAGGTACTCATCTTTTCGTGTTTACTACGCTGGTCTCGTTGTGAACCCATGGCTCAATCGTCGAAAATCTAGGTAGTGATGATTCCAAGCTCGGATGCAAAGAGGCCTAGGTGTTATTCTGCGATATTCAAAAGTTTTATAGATGTGTTTCATAAACCATTCTTGGAGATTAAACTTTTGCAAGTTAGGACAAAGGTGATGTAAAAAGTAATCAGCACTCCGAATTTAAGTTGCACTTCTTTTTTATTACTTTTGTTCCAATATAACGTAACTCGTTCCAGAACATCACTTCACAATATAAAACATACTTGAAAATATCTTCCTCACTGTTAAAGTTCACATTTCATAAAGTGACTACAATTTGCGTCTTTTTAACATGACGACCAAAGCTTGACTCTCTAATAACCGCTTACGCACCCAAAAATCAGAGTTACAAGCACGTCAAAGATCATAGTGACAAAATAAAGAATACACATAAGAATAATATCACTGCAATATATACATATCGATGTAGCGAAGTACCTCTACATTAATGAAGTCAAATCTGACTGTTGTCACAGAAATATGTTAACTATTTTGCAGAAACACAGAATATTGCTGGTATCGAGAGGTTGAGCTGAGGTGCCGTAATGGTTACGTAATTCAAGTACCATTACAACATCTAAGTGGTAAATTCATTGTAATCAGAATCCACTCGCGAATCATGATAAGAAATGAAATAAACAACAAGATAATGAAGACAGTGTAAAGTAAAATCATATGTTGCCTTGGAGATCGTAAAATCATGCGATGCCTGTTCAACTACATCCTTTGAAGTTTATAATAAGTTAAATTCTAGCGCTGAAGCAGCGCTCACCAAGCCAACATCCAGTGTCTGAGTTCAGGAAACGAGAGACCAGAAACTTTGATCCTCCCTCCTCCGGGCATTCCCATGAAAAAATCAGGTTGGGTGGCTTGTTTTCAGCCAATGACATGACAGGAAATCACCACTCAATTCCCAGTCTTGAATGAAACTGAAAAAAAAACAACCAGGCGAGGAGCCACAGCTAAAACAGCATCCGGAGGAGGCGAGAGTACTGCCCTTCTATACTTGCTCTGTCCAAGAATTTTCAGGCATGGCCAACATGGAGTGCACCTCGCTTCCGTAACATCTAGGTGGGGTGCCAAGTGATCGCCTTATAAATGCGTGGGCGTAGCCTCCCCTTCAAAACGCGCTTTGTCCAAAGATTCTCCAACACTAATGACCATGCCACCCGCCCCCCTCCCCCCACTAGGGCATGAAAGCAAGTCGGTAGATGCTGGGCTATTGCTGCATTATCATGTAGAAGGCATTTGCTGTTTGTGAAGAAAAATGCCCACCTTGAAGGCATTCTGCCCAGAGGGATCAACTAAAACCGTTTCCACTTAGCACCGGTTGCCTGTTCTCAGGGGCCACAAACTCCTATTCTGCCAGTCATCTTGAGATATGCCTCTTTTCTGCGTGGCTTAGGCTACAGTTGCCCTCTACATTACCCTTGGCCTCCCTCAGCTCCTTCTTCCTGGTGCAGGTCAGCTGACCAAACATTGCAGCCATTGTTGTCCCTCCATGCATTGGACATGTTCCTCCATCCGTTGGACATGTCCACACCTTCTCAGAGTTCAAGCATCAATCCTATCTGTGACTGGTTCCACTGCATACATCTCCATTCTTATACACTCCTGGAAATTGAAATAAGAACACCGTGAATTCATTGTCCCAGGAAGGGGAAACTTGATTGACACATTCCTGAGGTCAGATACATCACATGATCACACTGACAGAACCACAGGCACATAGACACAGGCAACAGAGCATGCACAATGTCGGCACAGGTACAGTGTATATCCACCTTTCGCAGCAATGCAGGCTGCTATTCTCCCATGGAGACGATCGTAGAGAAGCTGGATGTAGTCCTGTGGAACGGCTTGCCATGCCATTTCCACCTGGCGCCTCAGTTGCACCAGCGTTCGTGCTGGACGTGCAGACCGCGTGAGACGACGCTTCATCCAGTCCCAAACATGCTCAATGGGGGACAGATCCGGAGATCTTGCTGGCCAGGGTAGTTGACGTACACCTTCTAGAGCACGTTGGGTGGCACGGGATACATGCGGACGTGCATTGTCCTGTTGGAACAGCAAGTTCCCTTGCCGGTCTAGGAATGGTAGAACGATGGGTTCGATGACGGTTTGGATGTACCGTGCACTATTCAGTGTCCCCTCGACGATCACCAGTGGTGTACGGCCAGTGTAGGAGATCGCTCCCCACACCATGATGCCGGGTGTTGGCCCTGTGTGCCTCGGTCGTATGCAGTCCTGATTGTGGCGCTCACCTGCACGGCGCCAAACACGCATACGGCCATCATTGGCACCAAGGCAGAAGCGACTCTCATCGCTGAAGACGACACGTCTCTATTCGTCCCTCCATTCACGCCTGTCGCGACACCACTGGAGGCGGGCTGCACGATGTTGGGGCGTGAGCGGAAGACGGCCTAACGGTGTGCGGGACCGTAGCCCAGCTTCATGGAGACGGTTGCGAATGGTCCTCGCCGATACCCCAGGAGCAACAGTGTCCCTAATTTGCTGGGAAGTGGCGGTGCAGTCCCCTACGGCACTGCGTAGGATCCTACGGTCTTGGCGTGCATCCGTGCGTCGCTGCGGTCTGGTCCCAGGTCGACGGGCACGTGCACCTTCCGCCGACCACTGGCGACAACATCGATGTACTGTGGAGACTTCACGCCCCACGTGTTGAGCAATTCGGCGGTACGTCCACCCGGCCTCCCGCATGCCCACTATACGCCCTCGCTCAAAGTCCGTCAACTGCACATACGGTTCACGTCCACGCTGTCGCGGCATGCTACCAGTGTTAAAGACTGCGATGGAGCTCCGTATGCCACGGCAAACTGGCTGACACTGACGGCGGCGGTGCACAAATGCTGCGCAGCTAGCGCCATTCGACGGTCAACACCGCGGTTCCTGGTGTGTCCGCTGTGCCGTGCGTGTGATCATTGCTTGTGCAGCCCTCTCGCAGTGTACGGAGCAAGTATGGTGGGTCTGACACACCGGTATCAATGTGTTCTTTTTTCCATTTCCAGGAGTGTATATTCATTCCTTAGTCGATCCAAGCGAGTCACTCTCATGCTGCACTGTAGCTCGTCCATTTCGACAGGCTGTTTTTTTCTCCCTCTGTCTCTCGTTCAGTGTCCAACAGTCAGCCACATGCCAGAATGATTTTAACCACAGCACATAGCACTACTTTCTGTGTTCTATATGTGTTCTGACTCCAAAAGATATCATTTAATGAGTTAATAGCTACCCACACTTACATATCCTGCAGGATATGTTCACTTCACACTCGCCAGTCTTATTGATTGGTGAACCCATATATTTTAACATCTTCACATTTCTTACACATCCAGATTCAATCCAAATACTCAGCTTGCCCCTTCCAACAACAAGATATTATGTCTTATCCATATTGACTGTTAGTCCCCACTGTTAATAAGCTTCTCTTAACTTTCTGCTTTGATATATGACTCGTTATCCAGAGCAATAAACAATTCATGCCCTGAATATATGTTTACAATATATGTGATCACAGTCATCATTCAAACCATTCTCATATGGTAACTGTTTATGCTAATTTCATTTATACATGGCCTCACACATCTTTAATTCTGGTGTTGCAGTAAAATTATGACAAAGTGCAGCACTGTTACAGAAAATAAAACTCATTCATTCCTTGACTTTGCTATGTTGCAATATTAACCCATTCATCCATTCAGTCACACAGCATAGCTTTTCCATTTATATTCTCATAGTCTGTTTATTACATAGGACATGCACACCAGAAAAGGCAATCACATTATAATGAAAAAAACATCCTAAATAATAGAAGCACAAATCTTCGTACCTCTGCATTCGGGAAATACTACTGAAAGGAAAGGTTTTATTATGAAGAGTAGCAAATAGCATAATGCAAAAACGTCGAAATGTACAAACAAAATGCTTCATTTAAGAAAAGTAGTTGCTGACAATATTTCATAAGAGCTATTCATTTCTTGAGAAGTATCAAAATAAGTCCAAATCATCATACCCTTTCATTGAAGAAAACGTTGCCAAAAGAAAATTTTGTAGTAAAAAGTAACGTTGAAAAAAAACATTGAAAAATACAAACAAAATGTTTCATTCAAGAACTATACTTGGTGACTGCAATTTTATGAGTCAGACCTATTCGTATCCTCAACGGTCAGTTGGAAAAAGTTCTTAATTAATATAAGTATCTATATATGTTACCACTCATGTGTTATCTACATTTAAACAAACAATAATAAGGCTACAACAGAAAGACACAATATTTACCAATTCTAGTACAACCGTGCACATTGTTGGGTTGCTATAGACTGTAAGAACAAAAATTTTAACTCTCATATGAAGTAAATGTTTATCATATCTTATCTTGCCCCTGTAATCAACTTCACAACATTTCCTAGTAGTTTGTGCATTAAAGAAATTTATGTCACAACGTCTTGACCTAACAATACACGCACGAAAGTTGAAATCAAGGGCACAGTTACATGTTAGGATAGCTCAGGAAGTGATATCAAGGAGTACTGGTTTGTTATGTTGTGGTTGCAACAGCAACAAGGGATGAACTTTGTATAGTGCTGAGTATGTCAAGGGACAGCCCCACCAGGCTAGCTGTGCAGTCTAATGCACTGCTTCCCGTGTGGGAAGGCGTGCCGGTCCCCACCCCGAATCCGCCCATTGGGTTAATGTCGAAGTCCGGTGTACCGGCCAGCCTGTAGATGATTTTGAAGACAGTTTTCCATCTACCTCGGCGAATGCGGGCTAGTTCCCCTTATTCTGCCTCAGTTACACTATGTCAGCCATTGCTGTGCAAACACCGTTTCCACAAATGCGTACACTATAATTATTCTACCATACAAACATTTGCAGTTAACTCGTCTGATATACATTCCTGGGGGGGTGGGGGGAGGAGGGTTCACTGGGGGCCGAACTACACAATAACCCTGGGTTTGGTGTAGCGCAGTGGTGGGATGAGTGGACTGCTGTGTCCTGTTGTGGGGTTGTGAACCACTGAGGGCTTAGGTGGGACAAAGCCTCTCCACTGTTCCTAGGTCTCCAGTTTAATATATACATACATACATGTCAAGGCATGCACCCACCCTCTGCAATTGGTTTGCAGTGAATGAAGGTTGGCAGAGAATGAAGGTTGGCAGTGAATGAAGGTGGGAGCATAAATTAGTAGCGCACTGGTCTCTATCACCCACTGACTAATGTTCATCGCAAAGCACTAAGTTTTTGTGTGAAAGTACTGGCATTAAATAGGATGGATTTATTGTCTCATTTTTGCAATTAATATACGGGTTCTAGAGTAAAAGGGACAAGAAATGGCTACTGTTGTTTGTACAGGCCAAGCTCTGTATAGCCCACATGGACAAAATGGAGCATCCCCACTGCATCACTTCCTGCAGAGAACTAGAGTCTGGCACAGGGCAGGGCATCCTCCGGTGCCACCACCCACAAAAGCTGGCAGTCAAACCGAGTCAGACAGGTGTCTGGTTGGAGGGAGGCGTCCCAGGTGACTGCAGTGCCCAGCAGCAACTGGCTACCAGTTGGGCCAATGACTTGCTCCCTCCTGTAGGCACCAGGGTTCCCCTCATAATATTTCTGGTCAGCATTCATCTTTTACACTCCAGGGAAACCAGTGTGTCCATGGAGTGCCCCCAGTGAAAATGACCAGCAGATCCGAGTCTGGGCCTGGAGCCCTCTTGTTTTCGACAAGGCTTCACGTCTCATTGTTTGTGTGTACTGCCCATCATTCTCAGACTTCGAAACTTCTTAACAAAAAAGTAATTTTTTATTTATTTATTTATTTATTGTTCCGTGGGACCAAATTAAGGAGAAGTCTCCATGGTCATGGAACGAGTCAATACATGAAATTATAACACGATAGTAGAAACAGATAAAATGAAATACAAGAAAAGTATCCAGGCGACAATTCGTAAGTTTAAATAAACAAAATCAACAATGTAACACTGGAATTTGCTTAATTTTTCAGCTCTTCCAGGAGCTCCTCGACAGACTAGAAGGAGTGAGCCATGAAGAAACTCTTCAGTTTAGACTTAAAAGTGTTTGGGCAACTGCTAAGATTTTTGAGTTTGTGGTAGCTTATTGAAAATGGATGCAGCAGAATAGTGCACTCCTTTCTGTACAAGAGTCAAGGAAGTGCATTCCACATGCAGATTTGATTTCTGCCTAGTATTAACTGAGTGAAAGCTGCTAACTCTTGGGAATAAGCTAATATTGCTAACAACAAACGACATTGAAGAAAATATATACTGTGAGGGCAATATCAGAATTCCCAGACTATTGAATAGGGGTCGACAAGAAGTTTTCGAACTTACACCACATATAGCTCGAACAACCCGTTTTTGAGCCAAAAATACCCTTTTTGAATCAGAAGAATTATCCCAAAAAATAATACCATATGATATAAGCGTATGAAAATATGCGAAGTACACTACTTTTCGTGTTGAACTGTCACTTATTTCAGATACTGTTCTAATGGTAAATAAAGCAGCATTTAGTTTCTGAACAAGATCCTGAACATGGGCTTTCCACAACAGCTTACTATCTATCCGAACGCCTAGGAACTTGAACTGTTCCGTCTCGCTTATAATATGCCCATTCTGTCTGATCAAAATATCGATTCTTGTTGAATTGTGAGTTAGAAACTGTAAAAACTGAGTCTTACTGTGATTTAGCATCAAATTAATTTCCCCAAGCCACGAACTTATTTCATGAACTACATTATTTGTTAATGTTTCAATATTACACACAAGATCCTTCACTACCAAGCTGGTGTCATCAGCAAACAAATATTTTTGAATCACCTGTAATAGTAGAAGGCATATCATTTATATAAATAAGAAACAGCAGTGGCCCCAGCACCGACCCTTGGGGAACGCTCCACTTAACAGTGCCCCATTGGGACTGAACAGCATTACCACTCTCAATATTGCGGAGAATTACCTTCTTTCTGTTTAACTCCCTTTTTTTACTTTACTGCTATAACTGAGAATGTGAAACTTCTTAATTTATTTAATTCTGAAACTGCTGAGTGAAATTGACTATACTGTCTCGTTGCTATTTCATCATTTGAGCACTGACCCACATTATTCTAGGGCAACGCAATCTGACTGCTCAAAAGTGATGACCTGACTTCAAAGAATTAATACAAAGGAATGGCGCTGAATAAGAAGAAATCCTAACAAAAACCCATACATATCATAAGTCACTTACCTCACAGGAAATCTTCATAACACGATCTACAGCAATGCAGCAAATAACAATAAAGCCAGCTAAATAAAAGATTCTAAATACAAGGGGCACTAACTACTAATAGGCATGTGGTTAGCAAAGGAAAGATTTTGTTGCGGAGCAAACAATGTATTTAGCAAATTGTACCTTAATCATGTGACAACCAGTTCAAAAAAATCGTCCGTGACATCCAGTTCCGAAAATTATATAATCATCGATAAAATCAAATTTCCATGATGGAGACACGTCCAGATCGTCCGCTTGCGCTAACACTTCGTACCTCTAACCTGCATCAGTGCTGGCTATTCGCTCTCAACTTCCATTACTGCTGGCTATTCATCTGCAAGTGTCATCACTGCTGACTTAACTTCCAACTGCTAGTAGCCACAGAGTCTCTTAGAGGGTGCACAGAGCACTGTCAGAGATTTTGATATAGTCTAAAGCACTGCCAACATACAAACACATACACTGCCTACTTACAGCTTCTGAACATACCATTTGCACATTCAGGGGTGTTTACTAGATACTGTAATATGCTAGAAATTTAAGAATACGTGGAACAAACCTAACTCTATTGTTTCATATTACAGAAGGTATACAATCAATTTTATCATCTGGCTGAGGCAAGAAAATTATGCAATTAATCAATAACAAAAATGAATTATTTTCTTCATTAAATTCTAATATTTCACAATTCTTTACCATTGACTTCGTTACAAAAAATACAGCCACACATATTATAAAAATGTATGTAATTATGTATGTATGAATTTAGCCCAGTTAGCCGAGCACTCTAATGCGCTGCTTCCTGAGTGGTAAAGCATGCCTGTCCCTGGCACGAATCCACCCGGCGAATTAGCGTCGCGGTCCGGTGTGCCAGCCAGCCTGTGGATGGTTTTTAAGGCGGTTTTCCATCTGCCTCGGCGAATGCGGGCTGGTTCCCCTTATTCTGCCTCAGTTACACTGTGTGAGCGACTGCTGTGCAAACACTGTTCTACGTTTGCGTACACTGTAATTATTCTACTGCGCAAACATTTGGAATTAAACTCACCTGGTATGAGACATTTCTAGGGGGGGAGGGGGGGCGGGCACTGGGGGCCGAACCGCGCGATAACCCTAAGGTCAGTGTGGGGCGGGGGTGGGGTGTGTGGACTGCTGTGGCCTGTTGTGGGGTTGTGAGCCACTGAGGGCTACGCCAGGGACTGAGTCTCTCCGTCGTTTCTAGATCCCCGGTTTAGTAACTACACAGATGCATACATGCATGCATGTATATATGCTCTACATCTCCTCCTAAACGAGTGGACCGATTTCCACCAAACTTGGTACACATACCACCTACTGTCTGGAAGGAATCAAAGTGGAGGTAAGAACCACCTGCCCTATGAAGGAATGGGAGTGGACGTGAAAAAGCAGTGTAGCCCATGACGTGTGAATACACATACTTCAGACAACTAGTATTTGAAAATGAGAGTACTTAGAGACTTGCAGCAAACACACACAGTTTCAAATCTGTACAAAACTTTCTCGCAAATGACCCCTACAAAATGAGGAAAGGAAAAAATTTTATGTCCTAACTACCTTTTCGCTGTTCATGCAGTAAAACTTCTGCTTCAAGCATGATATTTCAATTTATTACAACCTTGCTACTAACTGTATTCGCATCACATTTTGGAGACAGTATTCACATTACCATTGAAGATATAAACAAGATTATATATGTATGATGCATAGTTCAGGGAACATGATTTGATAAACACTGTGGCACATACAGTGGTTACGGTTACTACAAGCCACACCACAAGTTGGGAAACGGGGCCAAATTTCTAGTAGTTTACTGTCGAGTTGAGATTTTCACACACAAATGTTTTATTCATATCTTACAGAAACTAACAGTACGGCAATAAACAACCTTTTAAAACACGCCGCTAACGGCAATCCAGCCATTTATAGCAATACAACAGTTTAAAAAATTTAAAGAACATTAGTAAACAGGCTACGAAAGTAAATACAGAACTTTGTTAATAAAGTACGGTGAGGTAGTGAAGCTAGCAACACCACCATTAAAAAAAAAAAATCGAAGGTCTCAGCAAACACACGATTACTGGCAATAAAGGAATGGAGGAATTTAAAAGGTTTTTAAACAAAAGTGTCCTGGAATATCATTAGAACATAACAGATATGATGGACCCGTGTAAGGCGGCCACAAATCACCCACTCAGGGATGCTCAGGCTAGACAGAATACCGACCAATTTAAATACGCCCGTAAACACAATTGCCACTCTCAGGCCGGTCACTGCACCGACTTTTAGCCAGCGAAAACTTGTTATAAGATGGCTTAACTTGCTGACAGAATTAGAGCTCACCTCGTGCAAGGAAACATTACACCACACAGTCCTGAATGAGCGACCACATGATCAACCAACAAGAAGTAAGAATTTACTCATAACACACGACAGAATAGCGAAACAAAAGTGCCAAAACTACACCTCCCATCCGGCAGTAACGAGAGAAGGAGGAAAGATCACTGTCTTCAATTACACCGGTGCCAGGGACAGGGAACCCGGTCGCCGGAGGCCACAAGGCAGAAGAGACGCTGGTTACGCAAAATTCTTAATGATCAAACCTTCCACGAACTTAACTTGCAGTTATGCTCGAACAGGCAGTACACGACCTCCGATGGCAAGGATCCACACATCCGACCGCGCACGCGTCGCCAGCGTACCCAACACGCCACGGTCACGCGACAACACGCTCTGTCACCGGAGTTCACGTCTTCTCTGCAACGTTGACGGGTAGTGACCGCTCCTTCATGTTAAGTGTCTTTTTAAGCTCCAGTGTTGAAACGGAGGACTTAAAAAAGCTTGTTAACGTCCCACCAAGGTGAAATAAACAGCAACTACTCGCAGGGCGATTATGTACACAACCAACACGCGGGGAGCTCTTCCGCCAACTCGACCCGCTCGTTACACACAACCGACATACATGACGTGACGACTCGGTACAACCGACCACGCCTGGTCCGCGCTGGCGAGCCACACTCCCCTCCCGTGTCCACCACACTCTCTGCGCGCAACGCCCCTACTTCCGCGCCACCACACTAAGTTACCACCGGTCAAAGATCTCACTTCCTCCATAGCAGTTCCCCGGAAACAAAAACGCACATATCGATAGCCGAGGGAAAAGACAACCAAGCAGCCACTTAATGACAGACAATATATCAAACAAACATGTCAGGGGAAGAAAAGGAAAACCAATGCAATTTAAACACAAGGTGTAGCACTAGTTGATACAGGGCTCACACTGAGATGCGTGAAGAACTAGACATAATGGATGACGTTTTAGTATATTACTTCTTCACTACTAAATCTATTCACAGCACATTTTCAGACAGCAGCACCATTTGCCACTGGACGTATGTACAATATTATATCACTGTAGAATACGCAGTTCACGAGATACGTTGTCGTAAATATAGAACTGCGTGAAAATGAAACTGCAAGGCGAAAGTCGATAGAGACACAGGTGAAGTATGTGTACAAATACGTATGGAATATGGTAAATATATGTGAGATACATTTGAAATGCCGCATCTCGTGGTCGTGCGGTAGCGTTCTCGCTTCCCACGCCCGGGTTCCCGGGTTCGATTCCCGGCGGGGTCAGGGATTTTCTCTACCTCGTGATGGCTGGGTGTTGTGTGCTGTCCTTAGGTTAGTTAGGTTTAAGTAGTTCTAAGTTCTAGGGGACTTATGACCACAGCAGTTGAGTCCCATAGTGCTCAGAGCCATTTGAACCATTTGAACATTTGAAATGTGCGTAGATGAGCGAAGCCAAGGGTAAAAAGCTTATCCACAACCCCTAACACGAATTCAACCAAATGTGATTCACATAATGTTTACGATCTAGAAGTAAATACTGTGAGGTAAGAACCACCAGCCTCCTATAACGGTGAGCTTGATAATCTGGAGAGAGAAAGGGAGAAATGGGGGCGGAGGAGATGCACTAATAGAAGATTGGAATGAATACATAACCGGGCAATGCTGAGTACTCAGCCAGTCTACATAAATAAGAATCTATTCTTCTGTTGTGAAAAAAATGCTTATCCAATGAAAAATAATGGTAATATCTCCTTTCATCATAGATCATAATAAAGAAAATTAATAACTGTTAGACGAATTGTATCTTTTTCTACATTTCACAAATCACACCCTTTTCTGCAGTAGCATGCTCTACAAAAATATGCAGAAAACACCAGTAATCTGCAAAACTACCTACAAAAACTATCCTTCTACTCCTGAGATATCCTTCGTCTCAGACCAAAGGATCACGGAAGTCAAAAATTATCTGAAACATAAACAAGAATTTTTTTTAAAAAACTCTGTTTGGTCTACTATGACTAGATTGTCTCTACAGCATAGCATCTCCCTTCTTGTCTCGAGAAATTTTTCGTCCATAATAGACTCACCCCCGTCATATTAGCAGGCATCAGGTAACATAGCACAAAGTAGGAGAACAATGGCTCTATTTAACAAGATTAGAGAGATTGTTCACCTACTTTGTGCTCTGTTTCCTCATGCCGCTAATATAAGGTAACAATAAGTCACACAGTTAAAAAGCATTTCATCAAATAGATATCAAAACAGGGGAAAGACATTTTATGTTCAAAATCAGGAGGACTAGGACCATAACTCAGGGGCTTAACAAATCCATATTTTATTACAAATGCTAGATTACAAATAGTGATCAAACAATATTTAAACGCATGAGAAAATAATCCACTGAATTACAGACCCGTATTACTGGTCCAAATTTGCTGTAGGATTCTGGAACGCATACTGTGTTGAAACATTATGAATTATCTCGAACAACGCTATGTATTCAGACATAGTCAGCACGGACTCAGAAAACGTCGTTCTTGTTCAAAACAACAAGCTCTCCATTCTCACGAGTGGTGTCCACAGGGGATTTCAAACTGATTCCATATTTCTAGATTTCCAGGAGACACTTGATACCGTTTGTCAAAGCTGCTTACAATCAGGTTGCTTGCCTACGGAGTATCGTCAAAGTTGAGTGGCTGGATTCGCGATTTTCTGTCAGAGAGCTCAAAGTTCGTATTAACTGACGGAAAGATATCGGGTAAAACAGGAGTAATATCTGACATTTCTCAAAGAAGTGTTATAGGACCGCAGCCGTCCCTAATGTATATAAACGATTTGGAAGACGATCTGAAAAGCTCTCTTAGATTGTTTGCAGATTATGCTGCAGTATACCCTCTCGTAAAGTACTCAGAAGATTAAAAAGAAATTGCAAAATGATCTAGACAAGCTATCTGTATTATTCAAAGAGTAGGAATTAACTTCAAATAATGAAAATTGTGAAGTTATTCATATGTGTACTACAATAAATTCGTTAAATTTCGGCAATACGATAAATTACCCAAATCTAAAAGGATGTCAGTTACAATTACGCACAACAACTTCGACTGGAACTATCACATAGATCCTGTTATGGGGAAGACGAAATAAATACTATACTTTCGTCAACAATGCGTGGTAAAGTTCTATGTACTGACTTGGCAGATAATCCTAAGAAATTTTGGTCGTATGTCAAAGCGGTTGGTGGATCAAAACAAAATGTCCAGACACTCTGTGACCAAAATGGTACTGAAACAGAGGATGACAGACTAAAGGCCAAAATACTGAATGTCTTTTTCCAAAGCTGTTTCACAGAGGAAGACTGCACTGTAGTTCCTTCTCTAGATTGTCGCCCAGATGACAAATTGGTAGATATCGAAATAGACGACAGAGGGATAGAGAAACATAAAATCGCTCAGAAGAGGAAAGGCCGCTGGACCTGATGGGATACCAGTTCGATTTTACACAGAGTACGCGAAGGAACTTGCCCCCCATCTTGCAGCGGTGTACCGTAGGTCTCTAGAAGAGCGTAGCATTCCAAAAGACTGGGAAAGGGCACAGGTCATCCCCGTTTTCAAGAAGGGACGTCGAGCAGATGTGCAGAACTATAGACCTATATCTCTAGCGGCTATCAGTTGTAGAATTTTGGGACACGTATTATGTTGGAGTATAATGACTTTTCCGGAGACTAGAAATCTACTCTGTAGAAATCAGCATGGGTTTCGGAAAAGACGATCGTGTGAAACCCAGCTCGCGCTATTCGTCCACGAGAGTCAGAGGGCCATAGACACGGGTTCCCAGATAGATGCCGTGTTTCTTGACTTCCGCAAGGCGTTGGATATAGTTCCCCACAGTCGTTTAATGAACAAAGTAAGAGCATATGGACTATCAGACCAATTGTGTGATTGGATTGAAGAGTTCCTAGATAACAGAACGCAGCATGTCATTCTCAATGGAGAGAAGTCTTCCGAAGTAAGAGTGATTTCAGGTGTGCCGCAGGGGCGTGTCGTAGGACCGTTGCTATTCACAATATACATAAATGACCTTGTGGATGACATCGTAAGTTCACTGAGGCTTTTTGCGGATGATGCTGTGGTATACCGAGAGGTTGTAACAATGGAAAATTGTACTGAAATGCAGGAGGATCTGCAGCGAATTGACACATGGTGCAGGGAATGGCTATTGAATCTCAATGTAGACAAGTGTAATGTGCTGCGAATACATAGAAAGAAAGATCCCTTATCATTTAGCTAAAATATAGCAGGTCAGCAACTGGAAGCAGCAAATTCCATAACTTATCTGGGAGTACGCATTAGGAGTGATTTAAAATGGAATGATCATATAAAGTTGATCGTCGGTAAAGCAGATGCCAGACTGAGATTCATTGGAAGAATCCTAAGGAAATGCAATCCGAACAGAAAGGAAGCAGGATACAGTACACTTGTTCGCCCACTGCTTGAATACTGATCAGCAGTGTGGGATCCGTACCAGATAGGGTTGATAGAAGAGACAGAGAAGATCCAACAAAGAGCAGCGCGCTTCGTTACAGGATCATTTAGTAATCGCGAAAGCGTTACAGAGATAATAGATAGGCTCCAGTGGAAGACTCTGCAGGAGAGACGCTCAGTAGCTCGGTACGGGCTTTTGTTGAAGTTTCAAGAACATACCTTCACCGAGGAGTCAAGCAGTATATTGCTGCCTCCTACGTGTATCTCGCGAAGTAACCATGAGGATAAAATCAGAGAGATTAGAGCCCACACAGAGGCATACCGACAATCCTTCTTTCCACGAACAATAGGGGACTGGAATAGAAGGGAGAACCGATGGAGGTACTCAAGGTACCCTCCGCCACACAGCGTCAGGTGGCTTGCGGAGTATGGATGTAGTTGTAGATGTAGAATACTTAGAAGATGCCGGAAATCCACTAAGGAGACTGGCCACAGTACGCTTGTCCGCCCTTTGCTAGAGCATTTCTGCGCAGTGTAGGATCCTGCGACGGTCGGCGGAATGACTGGGGCTGCAACATACTTCTGGTCGCTGGCATTCATCGTCTAACTCGGGGATGATCTCCTACCCTTTCTATCGCCAGACACGTACACTTGACACCTGTTACAGTGAATAAATAAAATACTCTCTGTAGTGTCATTGCCACAGATACTGCTACAACGCCGCGCCAACACAAGGTCGGCAGCCCGACGTCTGCCGAGCACAGTGCGCTCTAGCGTGCTGTGCAGCTCGACGGAACTGGAGTGTGCCTCGTTTACTTCTTAACGAGATTTCAACCCAGGCAGACGCACTTCCATAATCGGCCCTCAGCCAGTTCTGTAATGTTTGCACTGATTCTCTGAGGAGGGCCCATCAGGCTTATTCCCTGCGAATATGTCGTATTATAGTGCACGTCATTTACGATGGCGCACCAGTTTAGGTTCGTACCGCGCATCTGACGTCACAAAACACAGTCAGCCAATAAACAGAGAACGACGTTGCCAGAGCTCGACTGCAGTGCAGAGCACGGACGAGTGTCTTCAGTTTTAGGAACGTTCAGTCATAAATAAAGTAATTGAACAAAAGCAGTGTCTTGATAGCAGACTTTCTTTTATAGAACGTTTGGAAAAAGCGTTCTTTATACCAATTGCTTCATATTCTATTAATTAATTAATCCAAACAAGCAATAAGCCTCCTAATTCAGGCGATAGCAAGGAAAGGTGTTTGTATCATTCTCACGAACCGCTTTTTCGCAATACAGAACAGCGATCATTGTATATTTCCTATTGTTCTTCGACGAAACGTGAGTAATTCATAGTCGTACCAACAGTATTTGTCGGTGTTTTGGGTGATATTTTAGAGTCCTCTAGGAATGGTGTTGAATGATGAGCTGCATTGGCATAATGGTCAAGGTGTTTGGCTGCTAAGCGAGAGGTTCTGTGTTCAAACCTTATTTGGTGCTTAATGTTTTCTTTATTTAAAAACAATATTGAAGTGTCTTACTTCATGAATTTTATTCGTTTGAATGAAATTTTTTGAAATTTCTAGGGCTTCGTCTCTTCATTATAATCATAATAAATTTTCGGTTTTTCTAATTTTGTCTTCCAATATTTCTTTTCACAGCAATTAAGAACAATGAAAAGGCACAAATACAATATTCATGTTAACTGTTTAGTTTATATATCTGCTCTTCCGCAGTCGCTGTTTTACTATTCATATTGAGATATATTCTTTTGCGACAGTATTAAAAGTATTATTTAGAGCAGAGGTTCGGCTCGTACGTTGCCGAACTACTTGATTCTCTGACGCAATTCTTTGCTTCGCGGCTTTGGCAACATCATCATATTCAATGTTTTCGTCGACTGATCTATGTTTTGGCAAGTATTTGCTGTCCGTTGTGACAAACACAAATTGTTTGCGCACTGCGCCTGACTGACAATATATTTTAGTTTCTATGTTTTATTACGTCCACAATTCAGTTTTGTGTACTTCGCCAACTTTGTTTTAATCAGACTTTTTAGAAAAAAGCGAAATGACTCTGGTATAAAAAAAACTTTTATTACAGTCACGAAAGACGGAATATTTCTCAATATTACATACGACACCTATCTGGTACTTAAATTAAATGAGATATTGTTATACAGTAAATTTTATATGAAATTTAGGTATCTTGTCCACATTTCATTCTCAACATTGTGGCATCTAAAATCGACCACACGGAAAGTATACGCTATGGACTTTTACCTCTGCAAACTCATCAAAATTTCGTGCAATGGTTTACTACATTTAACGGTGCACAATAACTGCGTTGAAGCCGGCCGGTGTGGCCGAGCGGTCCTAGGCGCTACAGTCTGGACCTGCGCGACCGATACCGTCGTAGGTTCGAATCCTGCCTCGGGCATGGATGGGTGTGATGTCCTTAGGTTAGTTACGTTTAAGTAGTTCTAAGGTCTAGGGGACTGATGACCTCAGCAGTTGTCCCATAGTGCTCAGAGCCATTTGAACCATTTTTTGCACTGCATTGAACATCGAAAAAAAATTAAGTCATTTATGGGGGGAAGGTATCAGTCAAGAAGATGTGTAAAAACCAAATTTTTGGGGCAAATATTTTTTGTGAAATCGAATGATAAGTCTGTCAAAGCAGTCGGAACACCATGTGTCAGCACAGGCGAGCAGTGCAGTGATGAAAAAACCGTTCACAGCGCGGAATGCGGGGAGCACGTGTCTGCAGCAGCGAAAGGGTTAATGCGGCCGTGGTGGCTTTACTTCATAAACTGCGCGCTCCCCCCTAAGCGTAAGTTTGCGAACTATACTATACTATGGCGCTGCTTCTCTTGGCGCGTGCGTCGTTTGCAACTGGCGACGCAGCAATCTCCCGCGTCTGGACGGGCATGCGCGAACCGCCAAGATAAAAGAATTGAACTACATTTCATGGTATTCCATGTTGCGAGATTATTAGTTCATAGCCGCAGGTGCAGTCCTACAAACTACTGAAGATAAGTAATTTCATTGTACTATGTGTTTCTTGAATAATAATCCTTCTCTCTAACAGTGTGCCGTACCGCATATTATTGCAGCCTGGACTCTTTCAGCTCCTATCAACTCGGCCTCCTACTTATTTGCATTTAGTAACGAACTGAAAACACCACGCGTTTTGTGCCTCTAAACAGTGAGACACGATACTCTCGATGCTACTAACTGACAAGTACAAGTGTTACCCAGTGTACAATCTAGGAGGCTGAAGTCAAAAGACGAAGCGTATGCGTGTGTTAACTTCCTTAAAATTCACAAGTTTTTATTCATAACTAAATACGATTCACTGGTGGTATCTTCGAAACATTTAGGTGCCGTTCTAATTATTGCTTGAGCCCCCAACAGCGATATTGAACACAGTATAAATTCTAATAAAATTTGTTGAATGCTGAAGAATGTCGATTGATATTTAGCAGATCGATGAGTTCTCTAAAACACGGCCTAATCCCGATGATCTAAAGTTCACTCGACACTAGAGCGTATTTCAACGTATCGAACGCCACAAATTATTCGAAGTACCTAATGGATTAAACACAGTGGCGGTGTTTCAGAAACAGTCACCTAAACCCGGTGCAAATAGAGTCCAACCTGACCATATCAGAATCTTAGTCCCGTTGGTATCCTAAATCACAGTTCGGAATGCTAAAAAATGGACAGAGTCCCACAGTAGCGCTGCAGTGGGTAAGTGTGGCGGCACTCGAATGGAAAGACTCCCAGAGCTACCATTTTGCAGCAAAATCCCGGCGACTACGAAAGCCTTAACATTTTTGTATCACCAAAGTGTCAATATCGAGCAACATAGGTCCGGCGTCGGCAGAGGCGCGCAGAACTCTGTCCTGGAGTTGTTCCCTTCTTTTTTTCTTCAACCTCTGAGGGAGGAGGGTGGGCTGTTGTAGGGCATGCTAGCGTCCCCTTTCAGCCATAGTGGTTTTACATATTATTTATTTTTTATTACAATTTATTTTTCTTGCAAGTGCATTCATCATATGTGGGTTCAGCTTCATTACTGTTATGTACATAGTTCTGCGTAGTCAGCGCATACACAACTTTCCCACTAGAGCGCGCCCCGCTAAGCACAACAGCATAGGCGCAGCGCTCGTCCGTCTCCGCACTACGTGATGGCACTGCCTTAGAGACGGACCAAATTCTGCTTCCGCCGATCCATGTATTAATGTGTAACGCAGCCAATGAGATTGCTGCTAACGTAGAACCTTTTCTCCTCGCGGATCACACTTGTGCGGTGATACCTGAACACACGAGGTATTATAACGAGTGTACAGACCTCCGATTAGTCAGTCTGCATTTGTCTGCATTTATCTGCACCTGTCTGTACCAGTCTACATTAGTCTGTACCAGTCTATAGTCAAGTTTCAGTCTGCCCCTAATAAGATTACCATATTCCCGTACATAGCCATGAAGATAAATGAATAGACACTTTGTCAAGTATCAGAGATATGTGAGAATAAGATTAATGTACCAAGACCAAAGGAACTTCAGATTATCAATCGTAAACAGCATCCAGAATCAAGTTACGTAATGTCTATGCTTTTTATTATTTTAATAAATGTGTGTGAAAATTAATCAAGTTCTGTTTAAAGTTGGTCACCGTCAATCTGCTACTCTAAGTGTGCAAGTGGCATTTCTATCGTCTGACCTAACGGCAGAAGATAAACACGCCACAATAAGACCACGAGACATATTGCTGACACTCGCTTACTTCGTTAGAGTGACAAGTCAAATAATCTGATGGTGTGTGTACCGAAGGTCTTACAGTACGCACACCACAATTACAATATATTCTTTTTAAGTAAAAGTTATTATAAGATGGGTTTTCATGAAAAACAAAAAACATATAATGTGGATAATAATACAGATGTGTATAACACAAGTTGAAGATGTATAAATGAGACGTAATTTATAAGTAATTTGATAGTATTGATGTGATAAGTTAGATGGTTGATTTTATTAATCGTTATACATGCATTTTGGCAATCTGTAGTAGATGTCAGATTCCGAGAGTAGTTGCTCTACAAGATGTTTTGAATAAAGTAGTGTCCATTTGCAGGTGATGTTGCGTCTTTCCCTTAGGTATTTTCAATTTTAATTGATCCCTGAGAGCCGACTGTTCGGTATTGTCAGGTCTTCGGAGTTGTTTAGACTGTTTAGTGGTTTCTTGCTTTGGTGTGTTGTGTGTTTGTCTGTGGTTGTGACGTGTGTGTGTGTGTGTGGTTAATCCATTATTCTTTCATCTAGGTGATTTGGTGCAGTTGTATTTTCGATTCGAGGTTCCAGGATTGGGACGAGGTCAGGGAAAGTTTTGGCTGTTCAAAAAATGGTTCAAATGGCTCTGAGCACTATGGGACTTAACTGCTGAGGTCATCAGTCCCCTAGAACTTAGAACTACTTAAACCTACACCTGTGATAGTGTACACTTCATTGCTGGGGGTTGTGGGAGGTAGTTTGGTGATGCTGCTTACAAGTCTTCTCTCTGTTTTGAAGAGTTTTTCTGCGAAGTGGGCCTGTATTCCCCCGAGTGGGGCGACTGTATACTCCACTAATGGTCTTATGAATAAAACTTTCAACATAGCTGCTAAGGTTCAGTGACCGTGTCAGAATTATATTAGAACAAATAAGCCCTCGGTCACAAATATTAAGTCAAAATTGACCAGGTTTCGACGCTACTATGAGTGTCGTCTTCATAATTAGACTAACTGTTCTAAAACATATTAAGTATATAATACATTAATAAAATTAAAGTTTGTACTGACTGGAAAAAGATGCAGTACTTACGAGTCACATATTAAAAAAGATCTAAGCCGGAAAGGCGACGTCATGAATAGTTTAAAGTAAGACGGCGAGCCGCTAAGGGCAGTCTTGTTGCAACCCTTGTTCACTAAAGTACGAGCAGCCCTTAGCGGCTCGCCATCTTACTTTAAACTATTCATGACGTCGCCTTTCCGGCTTAGATCTTTTTTAATATGTGACTCGTAAGTACTGCATCTTTTTCCAGTCAGTACAAACTTTAATTTTATTAATGTATTATATACTTAATATGTTTTAGAACAGTTAGTCTAATTATGAAGACGACACTCATAGTAGCGTCGAAACCTGGTCAATTTTGACTTAATATTTGTGACCGAGGGCTTATTTGTTCTAATATAGGTCTATAGGTCTTATGAATGTTTTATGTGAACTCTTATGTAGCGCTGTTTCGTCGCTGCAGCCATGGAAGCGTCCATGTACTTGTGTTGTTTAAATGTGTCTGAGTCATGTTGTGTGTAGTGAGTGATTCAGGTGCGTTTTCCAGTCTCTGTCTAGATGCACTGCTAGGTACCTGGCTGAGTTGCAGAGTGTGAGGGGCGTGTTCCATAGCGATGGCTGAATGTCGTTGTCGCCTTTGCTGTCTTTTTTTTTTTTTTTGTCAAATGTCTGTGTTGGAACAGAACTATTTGTGTTTTGTTCGGGTTGGGACGAATTCACCATTTGGTTATCCATTGCTCTACTCGTGTGAGGTAGTTGTTTGTCTTTCGTTGTACACTGGTTGTTCTTAGTTCTGTGCACCAGTAGGCTGTATCATCTTGTTACAGACCTACAATTTCCGTTTGGGTCCCAACTGTTGGTACCTCAGCTCGAGATTTTTCTTTTCCTACGTGGAAGATGCAAGTTCTGTCTGTTAGGTGGTGTTTTGTTATTCTTATCATTTTTTCTGGGAGTCCTGTTTGAAATAGTTTGTATAGCAAGCTGTTGTGCCACAGTTTATCAAAGGCACGCTCGATGTCCAGAAGCACAGCAAGCGTGCAGCGTCCTTTGTTGAAACCTTTCGCTATGCTGTCGGTCAGTTTCAATAGGAGGTCGTTGGTCGAGTGTTCCTGTCGAAAACCTGCCTGTATTGAGGGGGATTAATCCTTTGTCACCTGTGAATTTCCGTATCCGTCAGTACGTTTTCGTATGTTTTCCCGATTACGTCATGTAGTGATATTGGTCTATATGAGCGAGTGTCAGTCCTTGGTTTGTTGGGTTTGGGTATCACGATTGTCCTACTGGTTTTCCAATTTGTGGATAATATTTTGTGTTTGATGCGGAAGTTGTAGTTGAGGGACAGTATAGGGATAAGGAGATGTGATGGTGCTTTTTGGAGGTGGAAGCGGTTTTCACCAGGGGCAGAGTTTCGCCCTGTGTAGATTGAGTCTTACATTTCGGTCTCTGTTATGTCTTTAGTGAGGGCTTGCTGTTCTTCTGTTACGGTTGTGGTTCTTTCTTCTATTTGTGGCAGTTGAGTTTTTACCTGTTGCCTAAATTGTTCGTCGAATTTGTCATCATCTGCGAATGAGTAAACTTCTTGTAACACCCGTTTAAATGCTTTTGCCTGTTCTTTGTGGTCGGTCGTCGGTTCAGTGTTTACCAGCAGAGTGGACTGAGTCGTTTTCGCTGTCCTGTTAAAGTTTTGAATCTGCTCCAGAATTTTCTGCTGCGCACATGTTGCCTGTGTGTTGAGATAGTTCTTTTGACCCTGGTATTTAGTCTGTTTCACTGTCGTTTTACGTCTGGCTTGTCTCCTCGTCTCATTTGTCTTTGTAGTTGTTTTTTTCTGTCGTACAGGGTTTAATTCTTGTGGGGGGATGAAGACTTTCCAGTTCTCTGTTGTTTTTGTGGGTATCGCTTCATTTATAGCTTTTTGGAGGGCCGATTCGAGCATGTTGGCAACGTGTTGTAGGTCACCTGGGTCTCTGATACTGGTGGGGGCGGTTAGTTCCTCTGTCAGTACGTCGTGATATTTCTTCCAGTCCGCATTTTTGTATTGTTTCATGCTTCTGTTGGAGGAGAGGGGTTGTGTTACTGTTGTTGAGAGGATGATGGGGAGATGTTCGCTCGTGATGGAGTCGCCTATTTTTGATTCTGTCAAGGTGTTGTCGATGTCTGGGCTGTAAAGGATGTGATGATCTGGGTTTGATTTTTTTTTTTTTTCTTTATTGTATTTCAATTCCCCATCGGGGTGGGCTGGCAGCAGCATATGCGCTGCTCTTCAGCCGAAAGACATAGAACAACACAACAGAAGACATTTAAAAACAGCAAAGGAGAGAAGAAGGCGAACATAGATACAAAAAGGGAGAACATCATGGAAGGCAATAGACAAAGAAAAAAACGGGGTGACTGTAAAATGGAGATAAACAACTGTTTAAAAGTAGCACACAGAAAAAGCCACACACTGCGACGATTAAAAGAACACAGGGCACAGTATGACTGGAGCATAAAGGTGTTGACGGATGGCATAGCACACAACGTAACACTGACGGCGAACCTCAAGGCAGCACACAATTAAAATCACACCTCTTGACGCACACGAGAAACAGCACTAAACACAACACTGATGTGGCACACTGATGATGATCAATACAGAGGATCTGCCAGGTTCAAGGAGATGAGGGAGACCTGAAGAAGGGAGGGAGGGGAAGAGATGGGGGAGGGGAATGGGGGTTGCGCGGAAGAGGGCCAGGTAGGGAGGGATGTGGGAAGGAGAGAGGCAAGTATGGGGTGCAGGGTCTCAGGGGAGGGGGGGATGGAGGAAAATCCGCTCTGGGAGAAGGAGGAAAGAGGAGAAGGGGTCCCTGGGGAGGGGGGGGGGGGGAACAAGGCCGGGTTATAGTTGGAAGGAAGGGTATATGTCACGGCGAAGTTCGTCATCCGGGAGGGGGAGGCATTGGAAATTGCCCTGATGAAGGAGATGGAGGGTGTGGAGGTGGAGAGAGGGAGGGATACAGCGATAGAGGCGCGGCAACGGGCGGGGGTGGAGAGGAAGGAGGAAACCAGAGGGTGGGGGGGATCAACCCTGCGAACAATGTAAAGGATGCGGAGATGTTGGAGGAACAAGAGGAGGTGGGGGATGGGTTTGATGTACCTTGGAAGCCTATGAAGGTGGGCTCATTAATTGTTAATCTGAGTACAGGTTCGGTTGTTAGGATGTCGAGTAGTAGTCGGCCGTTTCCGTTGTCTTGTCTGTCTCCTAGCGTATGGTTTCTGGCGTTTAGATGTGCCGGTAGGATGGTGTGGTTTTGCGTCATGATGTGCTGGATGAATTGTGTTGGTAATGCTGTTCCTAGCCGGTTGTACATACCGGGTGATCAAAAAGTCAGTACAAATTTTATAACTGAATAAATCACGGAATAATGTAGATAGAGAGGTACAAATTGACACAACGGCTTGAAATGACATGGGGTTTTATTAGAACCAACAAAATACAAACGTTCAAGAACTGTCCGACAGATGGCGCTTCATCTGATGAGAATAGCAATAATTAGCATAACAAACTAAGACAAAGCAAAGGTGATGTACTTTACAGGAAATGCTCAATATGTCCACCATCATTCCCCAACAATAGCTGTAGTCGAGGAATAATGTTGTGAACAGCACTGTAAAGCATGTCCGGAGTTATGGTGAGGCATTGGCGTTGGATGTTGTCTTTCAGCATCCCTAGAGATGTCGGTCGATCACGATACACTTGCGACTTCAGGTAACCCCAAAGCCAATAATCGCACGGACTGAGGTCTGGGGACGTGAGAGGCCAAGCATGACGAAAGTGGCGGCTGAGCACACGATCATCACCAAACGACGAGCGCAAGAGATCTTTCAGCGTCTAGCAATATGGGGTGTTTTTTTTGGTTCTAATAAAACCCCATGTCATTCCAAGCATGTGTGTCAATTTTTACCTCTCTGTCTCTCTATCTACATTGTTCCGTGGTTTATTAAGTTTTCAAATTTATACTGACTTTTTGATCACCGGGTACATGCTATTTTGAGCGTCATCCTCTTCCTATGTGTGATTGTAATTATTATGGCTTCTAGGCTATTTTATGTCTGTAAGAGTGAAATTTCCTTGTCTGCTATGGAACTGTTTACGTAAATTGGCACACCTCCCCTGTGAACTTCCCTGTTTTTGCGAAAGGCGGCGTATCTCGCGAAGTCCATTTGCCTCTGCCATGGAGCCATGTCTCTGCAATTGCAGCAACGTGGTTTTATTGCCGGCCGCTGTGGCCGAGCGGTTATAGGCGCTTCAGTTCAGAACCTCGATGTTGCTACGGTCGCATGTTCGAATCCTGCCTTGGGCATGGATGTGTGTGATGCCCTTAGGTTAGTTAGGTTTATGTAGTTCTACGTCTAGGGGACTCATGACCTCAGATGTCAAGTCTCATAGTGCTTAGAGCCATTTGAACCATTTGATGTTTTCTTGGTGTAATGTGTGTGCATGAGAAGAGATGATTTAGTTTTAATCGCCTGCACATTTGCAAAGAGGAGAAGATTTAGGTGGTTGCTTCCATTCGTGTTATCCATAGTAGTGTATGCGTGCGCGCTCACGCTTACTGTTTACTGTTGTTCTTGTCTTCTGGCGCTGCTGTTGTGTGTGGTACGGTGGGGAGTGGTATAGGAGAGTAGCGTGGGGTGGAGTGGATTGGTGGAGTGTGTATTTAAGTGTTGTGTATCTATGTGGCTTTGTAGGTCCAGTGCCTCTGTGATGGTGAGAAGCAATGTGTCTCTGACTTTGTGTTGATATCATGCCTCTCAAGGATCTTTTTAGACGTCCGGTCGATAGATTTGTTTACATCCTTGCATCAGACTTGGAACAGGTCGATCAATATGGTGGTCATCAGTCGTATTAGGTTGTTCTTGAAGACGATGTGGTTGGCTGACGCGGATTCTCCGTTGGTCTTTCTCGGTTGGTGGGTGGTCCGGCCCGTTCACTGTCTCGACCAGGGCATGGGTTTCGGTGCTAGTTGGTTCCTCGGATCTGAGAGGGCATTTTTACGATAGGGCGGAGTGCACTCCTGAGCGATTGGTACGCTTTCTCCCCTGAGGCTGCGGTATGAGAGGTTGTGGTCCCCTCGACATCTTGGACAGAAGAAGAAGTTCGATAATTTGCTACCTAATCAGACTGTTCGGCATTTAGACGTTCCCCGGATCGTTATCAATTTGTCCAAACGTTCGTTATCTGACGATGAGACATCTGTGCTTGCCAAGGGAGGAAATTTTGCTGTTAGTCCGCGTTTTGTGCCCACGGAAGAAATTATAGCCAGTGTAGAAGCAGGAATTCGCAGTGTGGATTCTGTAACAGCTGAAGAAATCCGTATAGAAACAGTGAGAATATTAGCCAGTGCAAAACTGCCGAAAAGTAATATAACTGTGGGTGAGAGAAGAGCTTTAAAACTCCTAAATGACGACGATAGTATTTTGGCTCTCCCAGCTGTCAAAGGAAGCGCAACGGTGATTATGGATGTGGCCGACTATCAGAGTAAAATTACTGATCTACTGGATCCGCAAGCATATAGGAAGCTGAATAAGGACCCCACTAACAGCGTTCTCAGAACTGTGTCGCGGTTAATAAAAAAGTCCTCCATTGAAGAGAGTGTACAGAAAGGTCTCTGCAATTCGGTTGCGCTACCACCGAGGCTTTATGGATTGTCCAAAATTCATAAAGAAAATGTGCCGTTAAGACCGATACTAAGTGCCATTGGTTCGCCCACCTACTCATTAGCCAAGTTTTTGACTACGCTGTTAAAACCACATGTGGGCCGTTCGGACTCTTATATAAAGAATTCGACACACTTCATCAGCAGATTGAATGGCATACTGGTCCAGTCGGAGGACATATTGGTCAGCTTCGATGTGGTATCGCTGTTTACCATGGTTCCACTTAATGATGTATTGGAACAGCTGGATTGAATTTTTCCTGCCGACATTTCAGAACTGTTTAAGTGTTGTTTGACGACCACATATTTCAAGTGGAATGAACCGTTTTATGAGCAAACGGATGGCGTGGCTATGGGAAGCCCCCTAAGTCCCGTAATTGCAAACTTCTTTATGGAGAAATTCGAAGAACAGGCCTTAGGTACTACCAGCAAAAAACCAAATGTATGGTTCCGATACGTGGATGACACGTTTGTGCTGTGGAGACATCTGAACAGTATAAACACGAGAATTCAGTTTACAATGGAGGAGGAAGTAGACGGCAAATTACATTTCCTCGATGTGCTTGTTTTTAGAAACGAAAATGGTAGTTTGGGCCACTCAGTATACCGCAAACCCACGCACACGGACCGTTATTTGCACCGGGATTCGAACCACCACCCACAACAGAAGCGGGGTGTTATCAAGACGTTAGCGGACAGAGCTAGAAACATTTGTGAACCTGAGTTGCTCGACGCTGAGATGGAACATCTCCACAATGCACTAATGAAGAACGGATATTCGTCCGCCGAAATAAAACGTGCGTTGAGGCAGCCACGCAGAAATCATACTGACGTACAGGCTACTGCAAAATCTAAGGTTTTCCTGCCGTTTGTTAAAAATGTAACGGAAAGAATAGGGAGGATCTTGACGAAGCGGAATATTACCGTAATTTACAAGCCCACCAGGAAGATACAGGAATACCTTAAGCCTGCCAAGGACGCTAGCAAATCATTGGAAAAAGCTGGAGTGTATAGGATCCCATGCAGCTGTGGTGATGTTCACAGAAGCACGGTTTCTAAACGTTTGGAAGAGCACAAGGGAAATTGCAGAAGAGGAGAAACGGAACGATCAGCTGTTGCGGAGCATGCTTTCCAGCCAGGTAACCACAATATTCGTTTCGAGGAGACGCAAGTACTAGCGGCCACAAGCGGATATTACGAAAGGCTCTACAGGGAGGCAATCGAAATCGCTAAACACCCAAATAATTTCAACCGAAAGGAGGAGGGCGTGAAATTAAACGGTATATGGATGCCGGTGTTGAAGAAGATGTGTACCACCCGTCCACTACTGGGTGATGGCAACGGCGATCGACGGCGACGGACAGCGGCCAATTGCACTGACGTTTTCAAAACACGTGACGTCACGCCGCGGCGTGGGAGCGCGCGGACACGGAATTCAGCGGCAGTCAGTAGCGAGCCAGTGGGTGTGTTGGACCTTCCATCGAGCTGCGGACCCCCTTGAAGTTGTCTCCCGCAGTCAGAGATGAAACGTTGGGAATCGACACAGAATTCATTAACCGACCACGGCATAACAGCCCGGATAATTATAATGGACATGATATTTCCGGCCGTGAAAGTCTACATTTTAGTGACCTAAGGACATCACACACATCCATGCCCGTGGCAGGATTCGAACCTGCGACCGGAACGATCGCGCGGTTCCAGACTGTAGCGCCTAGAACCGCTCGGCCACACCGGCCGGCTTCAAGTTCTCATCAAAAACATGTATTACAGAAGCTTTTAGCACCAACAGTTTGGTCAGAATTAATGTTTCAATGTTTTGCAGTGCGGCGGATTAGCCGAGCGGTCCAATGGCGCTGCAGTCATGCACAGTGCAGCTGGTCCCGGCGGAGGTTCGAGTCCTCCCTCGGGCATGGGTGTGTGTGTTTGTCCTTAGGATAATTTAGGTTAAGTAGGGTGTAAGCTTAGGGACTGATGACCTGAGCAGTTAAGTCCCATAAGATTTCACACACATTTGAACATTTTGTTTTTGAAGTTTTGCAATTATCTTTGCAGATGCGAAATCAGTTTTTATCCATTTGTGGCACTCATAAGATTACAGTTCGTTATAAGGCACCACTTCCCATATGAATTTGAAGCTCTCATTCTGATGCACTGATCATAATCTATGTATGTTCAAAAGTTAAAAAAATATTGGCTAAACTATGGAAAAATTATTAATAAACAAAGACGACATACACTGAACAGACAAAGAAACTGGTAAACCTGCCTAATATCGTGAAGAACGCCCCCCCCCCCCCCCCCCCCTCCCCCCGGGCATGCAGAAGTGGCCGGCTGGGTTGGAAGAACGGTTCTAGGCGCTACAGTCTGGAACCGCGTGACCACTACGGTCGCAGGTTCGAATCCTGCCTCGGGCATATATGTGTGTGATGTCCTTAGGTTAGTTAGGTTCAAGTACCTCTAAGTTCTAGGGGACTGATGACCTCTGAAGTTAAGTCCCATACTGCTCAGAGCCATTTGAACCATTTTGAACGCAGAAGTGCCGCAACAAGACGTGACATGGACAAATGTCTGAAGTAGCGATGGAGGGAATTGACTCCATGAATCCTGCAGGGCTGTCCATAAATCCGTAAGAGTACGAAGGGGTGGAAATCTGAACAGCACGTTGCAAGGCATCCCAAGTATGCTGAATAATGTTCATGTCTGGGGATTTTAGGGGCCAGCGGAAGTGTTTAAATTCAGAAAAGTGTTCCTGGAGCCACTCTGTAGCAAATCTGCACGCACGGGGTGTCGCATTGGCCTGCTGGAATTCGTCAAGTCCGTCATAATGCACAATGGACATGAATGGATGCAAGTGATCACACAGGATGCTTACGTATGTCTCACCTGTCATAGTCGTATCTAGACGTATAATGGGTCCCATATCACTCCAACTGCACACGTCCCACGCCATTATAGAGTCTCCACCAGCTTGAACAGTCCTCTGTTCACGTGTAGAGCCCGTGGATTCATCAGGTTGTCTCCATACTCGCACACGTCTATCCACTCGATACAATATGAAACGATACTCCTCCGACAAGGCAAAAAGTTTCTAGTCATCAATTGTCCAATGTCGGTGTTCACGGACGCAGGCGAGGTGTAAGGCTCCGTTTCGTGCAATCATCAAGGGTATAAGAGTAGGCCTTTGGCTCCGAAAGCCCTTTGAATGATTTGTACGCCGACACTTGTTCATGGCCCAATACTGAAATCTGCAGCAGTTTGCAGAAGGGTTCCATTTCTGTCACGCTGAACGATTCTCTTCAGTCTTCGATGGTCCCGTTATTGCAGGATATTTCGCATATTAGATGTTTTACTGGTTTGCAGATATTCACGGTACACTCGTGAAATGGTCGTACGGGAAAATCTCCACTTCATCGCTACCTGGGAGATGCTGCGACCCATCTCTCGTGCGCCGAAATAACGCCACGTTAAAACTCAGTTAAATCTTGGTAACCCGCCATTGTAGGAGCAGTAACCGAACTAACAGCTGCACCAATCGTTGGTGACCGCAGCGCCGTATTCTGCCTGTTTTCATATCTGTGTTTGAATACTCAAGCCTATACAAGTTTTCTTGGCGCTTTAGTGTACCATGTTGTTGTTGTTGTAGTGGTCTTCATCCTGAGACTGGTTTGATGCAGCTCTCCATGCTACTCTATCCTGTGCAAGCTTCTTCATCTCCCAGTACCTACTGCAACCTACATACCTCTGAATCTGCTTAGTGTATTCATCTCTTTCTCTACTATTTTTACCCTCCACGCTGCATCTCTTGATGCCTCAGAACATGTCCTACCAACCGATCCCTTCTTCTTGTCAAGCTGTGCCACAAACTCCTTTTCTCCCCAATTCTATTCAATACCTCATCACCTGTTATGTGATCTACCCATATAATCTTCAGCATTCTTCTGTAGCACCACATTTCGAAAGCTTCTATTCTCTTCTTGTCTAAACTATTTATCGTCCATGTTTCGCTTCCATACATGGCTACACTCCATACAAATACATTCAGAAACGACTTCCTGACACTTAAATCAATACTCGATGTTAACAAATTTCTCTTCTTCAGAAACGCTTTCCTTGCCATTGCCAGTCTACATTTTATATCCTCTCTACTTCGACCATCATCAGTTATTTTGCTCCCCAAATAGCAAAACTCCTTTACTAATTTAAGTGTCTCATTTCCTAATCTAATTCCCTCAGCATCACCCGATTTAATCCGACTACATTCCATTATCCTCGTTTTGCCTTCGTTGATGTTCATCTTATATCCTCCTTTCAAGACACTGTCCATTCCGTTCAACTGCTCTTCCAAGTCCTTTGCTGTCTCTGACAGAATTACAATGTCATCAGCGAACCTCAAAGTTTCATTTCTTCTCCATGGATTTTAATACCTACTCCGAACTTTTCTTTTGTTTCCTTTACTGCCTGCTCAATATACAGACTGAATAACATCGGGGTGGGGCTACAACCCTCTTTCACTCCCTTCCCAACCACTGCTTCCCTTTCATGCCCCTCGACTCTTATAACTGCCATCTGGTTTCTGTATAAATTGTAAATAGCCTTTCGCTCCCTGCATTTTACCCCTGCCAACTTTAGAATTTGAAAGAGAGTAATCCAGTCAACATTGTCAAAAGCTTTCTCTAAGTCTACAAATGCTAGAAACGTAGGTTTGCCTTTCCTTAATCTAGCTTCTAAGATATGTCGTAGGGTCAGTATTGTCTCACGTGTTCCAACATTTCTACGGAATCCAAACTGATCTTCCCCGAGGTCGGCTTCTACCAGTTTTTCCATTCGTCTGTAAAGAAATCACGTTAGTATTTTGCAGCCGTGACTTATTAAACTGATAGTTCGGTAATTTTCACATCTGTCAACACCTGCTTTCTTTGGGATTGGAATTTTTATATTCTTCTTGAAGTCTGAGGGAATTTCGCCTGTCTCATACATCTTGCTCACCAGATGGTAGAGTTTTGTTAGGACTGGCTCTCCCAAGGCCGTCAGTAGTTCTAATGGAATGTTGTCTACTCCCGGGGCCTTGTTTCGACTTAGGTCTTTCAGTGCTCTGTCAAACTCTTCATACAATATCATATCTCCCATTTCATCTTCATCTACATCCTCTTCCATTTCCGTAATATTGTCCTCAAGAACATCGCCCCTGTATAGACCCTCCCTATACTTCTTCCACCTTTCTGCTTTTCCTTCTTTACTTAGAACTGGGTTTCCATCTGAGCTCTTGATATTCATACAAGTGGTTCTCTTTTCTCCAAAGGTCTCTTTAATTTTCCTGTAGGTAGTATCTATCTTACCCCTCATGAGACAAGCCTCTACATCCTTACATTTGTCCTCTAGCCATCCCTGCTTAACCATTTTGCACTTCCTGTCGATCTCACTTTTGAGACGTTTGTATTCCTTTTTGCCTGCTTCACTTACTATATTTTTGTATTTTCTCCTTGTATTTTTGTATTTTCTCTCCTTTCATCAAATAAATATCTCTTCTGTTACCTAAGGATTTCTATTAGCCCTCGTCTTTTTACCTACTTGATCCTCTGCTGCCTTCACTATTTCATCTCTCAAAGCTATCCATTCTTCTTCTACTGTATTTCTTTCACCCATTCTTGTCAATCATTCCCTAATGCTATCCCGGAAACTGTCTACAATCTCTGGTTCTGTCAGTTTATCCAGGTCCCATCTCCTTAAATGCCCACCTTCTTGCAGTTTATTCAGTTTTAATCTACAGTTCATAACAGATAGATTTTGGTCAGAGTCCACATCTGCCCCTGGAAATGTCTTACAATTTAAAACCTGGTTCTTAAATCTCTATCTTACCATTATATAATCGATCTTCCAGTATCTCCAGGCTTCTTCCATGTATACAACCTTCTTTCATGATACTTGAAGCAAGTGTTAGCTATGATTGAGTTACGCTCTGTGCAAAATTCTACCAGGCTTTTTCCTCTTTCATTCCTTACTCCCATTCCATATTCACCTACTACGTTCCCTTCTCTTTCTTTTCCTACTATCGAATTCCAGTCACACATGACTATTAAATTTTCTTCTCCCTTCACTACCTGAATAATTTCTTTTCTTTCATCATACATTTCATCAACCTCTTCGTCATCTGCGTAGCTAGTTGGCATATAAACTTGTACTACTGTGGTAGGCGTGGGCTTCGTATCTATCTTGGCCACAATAATGCGTTCACTGTGCTGTTTGTAGTAGCTTACCTGCATTCCTATTGTTTTATTCATTATTAAACCTATTCCTGCATTAATCCAATTTGATTTTGTATTTATAACCCTGTAATCACCTGATCAGAAGTCTTGTTCCTCCGAACTTCACTAATTCCAACTATATCTAACTTTAACCTATCCATTTCCCTTTTTAAATTGTATAACCTACCTGCGGTATTAAGGGATCTGCCATTCAACTCTCCGACCCATAGAACGTCATTTTTCTTTCTCCTGATAACAATGTCCTCCTTAGTAGTCCCCACCCAGAGATCCGAATGGGGGACTATTTTACCTCTGGAATATTTTACCCTAGTATATATGAATAATACCCTAGTATTTTCTCCTTTCATCAATTAAATTCAGTATCTCTTCTGTTACCCAAGGATTTCTACTAGCCCTCGTCTTTTTACCTACTAGGTCCTCTGCTGCCTTCACTACTTCATCTCTCAAAGCTACTCATTCTTCTTCTACTGTATTTCTTTCCCCCATTCCTGTCAATTGTTCCCTTATGCTCTCCCTGAAACTCTGTACAACCTCTGGTTCTTTCAGTTTATCCAGGTCCCATCTCCTTAAATTCCCACCTTTTTTCAGTTTCTTCAGTTTTAATCTACAGTTCATAACCAATAGATTATGGTCAGAGTCCACATCTGCCCCTGCAAATGTCTTACAATTTAAAACCTGGTTCCTGAATGTCTGTCTTACCATCATATAATCTATCTGAAACCTTCTAGTATCTCCGGGGTTCTTCCATGTATACAACCTTCTTTCATGATTCTTGAACCAAGTGTTAGATATGATTAAAATTCTACCAGGCGGCTTCCTCTTTCATTTCTTAGCCCCAGTCTATATTCACCTACTGCGTTTCCTTCTCTTCCTTTTCCTGGTGTCGAATTCCAGTCACCCATGACTATTAAATTTTCTTCTCCCTTCACTACCTGAATAATTTCTTTTATCTCATCGTACATTTCATAAATTTCTTCATCATCTGCAGAGCTAGTTGGCATATAAACTTGTACTACTGTAGTAGGCGTGGGCTTCGTGGTTATCTTGGCCACAATAATGCGTTCACTATATTGTTTGTAGTAGCTTACCAGCACTCCTATTTTTTAATTCATTATTAAACCTACTCCTGCATTACCCCTATTTGATTTCGTATTTATAACCCCGTATTCACCGGACCAAAAGTCTTGTTCCTCCTGCCACCGAACTTCACTAATTCCCACTATAACTAACTTTAACCTATCCATTTCCTTTTTTAAATTTTCTAACCTACCTGCCCGACAACAATTACAAATATCACAAACTAATGGTGTTGAAATGTCTATAACGGCTCTCACTGTAATACTCTTTCCCGCTGTTTGTGTACATGTCTTGTATTATTTATTTTAATTAATTAGTAACAAGAAATCAATAACATTGTTGTTTCAGCAATGAAATATTAATGCTGAAAATTATACAAGAATGTCAGTTGTTGCATTTCGTCGAGACCTTTAAAATGAGGACTCGCTCTACTCTGTACCCGTAGTGCTTCAAAAGGTCTATTCAGTAAATTGCACATACTGCAGATTTGTTTATGCAGTACCCTTTGATATTAAAATTCGTATTAATCGCATCAGCGTCTCCGCTGATTGGTCTCAAACTCCTCTTTCATTTGCCGTATCGTACTATGGCGTAGTATTTTGCGTTTACATGTAATCAACGCAAACGTGGATAAAGTATTGTAGCCGCGCGGGATTAGCCGAGCGGTCTGGGCGCTGCAGTCATGGACTGTGCTGCTGATCCCGGAGGAGGTTCGAATCCTCCCTCGGACATGGGTGTGTGTGTTTGTCCTTAGGATAATTTAGTGTGTAAGCTTAGGGACTGATGACCTTAGCAGTTAAGTCCCATAAGATTTCACACACATTTGAACTTTTTATTTTTTTGATAAAGTATTGTCTGAAAGCCCCACGTAACCGCCAGCCGTTTGAAAGGGTCGGGTCCACGTGGAGCGACCTGCCCGGTGACCACTCGCTCGACGCCTTCTTCCCCCCCCCCCCCCCCTGCCGCTGCTTCGTGCTTCGTTGAGCCAGCCTCAGCGGTCGCCGCTCGCCCTTTAAGCGCGACCAGCGATCGAATTCCTCTCTCCAAATGACTGCCGTGTCACAGTCCTTACTAGATAATAATGACGGAGGACATCGACAAAGTTCACAGAAAGGCAGCTCGTTCTGTATTACGGCCATATAGGGGAGGCAGTGCCACGTATACAGGGTATTACAAAAAGGTACGGGCAAACTTTCAGGAAACATTCCTCACACACAAATAAAGAAAAGATGTTATGTGGACATCTGTCCGGAAACGCTTAATCTCCATATTAGAGCTCATTTTAGTTTCGTCAGCATGTACTGTACTTCCTCGATTCACCGCCAGTTGGCCCAATTGATGGAAGGTAATGTTGACTTCGGCGCTTGTGTTGACATGCGACTCATTGCTCTACAGTACAAGCATCAAGCACATCAGTACGTAGCATCAACAGGTTTAGTGTTCATCGTGAATGTGGTTTTGCAGCCAGTGCAATGTTTACAAATGCGGAGTTGGCAGATGCCCATTTGATGTATGGATTAGCACGGGGCAATAGCCGTGGCGCGGTACGTTTGTATCGTGACAGATTTCCAGATCGAAGGTGTCCGGACAGGAAGACGTTCGAAGCAATTGATCGGCGTCTTAGGGAGCACGGAACATTCCAGCCTATGACTCACGACTGGGGAAGACCTAGAACGACGAGGCCACCTGCAATGGACGAGGCAATTCTTCGTGCAGTTTACGATAACCCTAATGTCAGCGTCAGAGAAGTTGCTGCTGAACAAGGTAACGTTGACCACGTCACTGTATGGAGAGTGCTACGGGAGAACCAGTTGTTTCCGTACCATGTACAGCGTGTGCAAGCACTATCAGCAGCTGATTGGCCTCCACGGGTATACTTCTGCGAATGGTTCATCCAACAATGTGTCAATCATCATTTCAGTGCAAATGTTCTCTTTACGGATGAGGTTTCATTCCAATGTGATCAAATTGTAAATTTTCACAATCAACATGTGTGGGCTGACGAGAATCCGCACGCAGTTGTGCAATCACGTCATCAACACAGATTTTCTGTGAACGTCTGGGCAGGCATTGTTGGTGATGTCTTGATTGGGCCCCATGTTCTTCCACCCACGCTCAATGGAGCACGTTATCATGATTTCATACAAGATACTCTACCTGTGCTGCTAGAACATGTGCCTCTACAAGTACGACACAACATGTGGTTCATGCACGATGGAGCTCCTGCACATTTCAGTCGAAGTCTTCATACGTTTCTCAGCAACAGATTCGGTGACCGATGGATTGGTAGAGGCGGACCAATTCCATGGCCTCCACGCTCTCCTGACCTCAACCCTCTTGACTTTCATTTATGGGGGCATTTGAAAGCTCTTGTCTACACAACCCCGGTACCAAATGTAGAGACTGTTCGTGCTCGTATTGTGGACGGCTGTGATACAATACGTCGTTCTCCAGGGCTGCATCAGCGCATCAGGGATTCCATGCGACGGAGGGTGGATGCATGTATCCTCGCTAACGGAGGACATTTTGAACATTTCCTGCAACAAAGTGTTTGAAGTCACGCTGGTACGTTCTGTTGCTGTGTGTTTCCATTCCATGATTAATGTGATTTGAAGAGAAGTAATAAAATGAGCTCTAACATGGAAAGTAAGCGTTTCCGGACACATGTCCACATAACATATTTTCTTTATTTGTGTGTGAGAAATGTTTCCTGAAAGTTTGGCCGTACGTTTTTGTAACACTCTGTAGATATGCGACTTGGAGTAGCAATCATTAAAACAATTGTCGAGGCGAGATCTTTCCACGAAGCTTAAGCAACCAACTTTCTACTCAAAATGCGATTTTGTTGAAACCCAACTACATACACCGAAATCATGAGCGTAATAAAACAGGAAAAATCAGAGCTCGCACAGAGAGATTTAAGTGTTAACAGGGCTTCTCAGGCGTGATTGTCTCCAGCTGTAAAATAATTCGGAAAAATCATATTTGTGTCATCAGCTGTACAGTATTTATGTTTAGTCTCAACCGGTTTCTGTTCTTACAACCATCTTCACGGAGAAAATTGTAGAAAAAAATTTAAAAAAATAAAATAAAATAAGACTATAGAATATGTACATGCATCATACAAAATGGAGGAATTAAAGAAGATCATTTTTAAATCGCAGTAGTTACACATTGTACATTAATGGATCAGCCTACGTTTCCACCATATACACTATGTGATCAAAAGGCATACGTTTCTCATACTAGGTGCATTGTGCTGCCACGTACTGCGAGGTACTCCATATCGGCGACCTCAGTAGTCATTAGACATCGTGAGAGAGCAGAATGGGGCGCTGCGCCGAACTCACGGACCCCGAACGTGGTCAGGTGATTGGGTGTCACTTGTGTCATACGTCTGAACGCGAGATTTCTACACTCCTAAACATCCTTAGGTCCACTGTTTCCGATGTGATAGTGAAGTGGAAACGTGAAGGGACACGTACAGCACAAAAGCGTACAGGCCGACCTCGTCTATTGACTGACAGAGACCGCCGACAGCTGAAGAAGTTCATAATGTGTAATAGGCAGACATCTATCCAGACCATCAATCAGGAATTCCAAACTGCATCAGGATCCACTGCAAGTACTATGACAGTTAGGCTGGAGGTGAGAAGACTCGGATTTCATGGTCGAGCGGCTGCTCATAAGCCACACATCAGCCGGGAAATGCCAAACGACGCCTCGCTTGGTGTAAGGAGCGTAAACATTGGACGATTGAACAGTGGAAGAACGTTGTGTGGTCTGATGAATCACGGTACACAATGTGGCGATCCGGTAGCAGGTGCGAATATGGTGAATGGTGAACGTCATCTATCAGCGTGTGTAATGCCAACAGTAAAATTCTGAGGCGGTGGTGATATGGTGTGGTCGTGTTTTTCATGGATGGGGGCTTGCATCCCTTGATGTTTTCCGTGGCACTATACATCACAGGCCTACATTGATATTTTAAGCATCCTCTTGCTTCCCACTGTTGAAGAGCAATTTGGGGATGGCGATTGGATGTTTCAACACCATCGAGCACCTGTTCATAATGCACGGCCTGTGGCGGAACGGTTACACGGCAATAACGTCCCAGTAATGGACTGGCCTGCACAGAGTCCTGACTTGAATTCTATAGAACCACTTTGGGATATTTTGGAACGCCGACTTCGTGCCAGGCCTCACCGACCGATATCGATACCTCTCCTCAGTGCAGCACTCAGTGAAGAATGAGCTGCCATTCCCCAAGAAACCTTCCAGCACCTGATTGAACGTATGCCTGCGAGAGTGGAAGCTGTCATCAAGGCTAAGGGTGAGTCAACACCATATTGAATTCCAGCATTAGCGATGGAGAGCGCTACGAACTTGTTAGTCATTTTCAGCCAGGTGTCCAGATACACATAGTGTATGAACTATACAAGTGTAAAACATATTGTCATAATAGTCTGTCTTAAGAGACTCCATGTAAACACAATGTACCTTTGAACGATTACAGGAGTGCACATTTGGTGATAACTCCACACTTAGTAACAGACACGTTATAGCTGTCAAAAGTACAAATACTATGTGATCGTCAAAAAAATCAAGTTGGAACGCATGCACAGTATGAATGACTAAAAGGCTGAAAATGTGTAGCCAAGAATTACAGCAACAGAAATACAGAAATGACATCGCTTCCTTCTTCTGTACAACAATGTAAGTATATAACCGGTTATAGTGCGGTGTAACGACTATAGTGTTGCAGAAATGAAAAAGTAGGTATTTATCTCCACTAAACATTGTGAAAGAAGTCGATTTAAAGGACTGCAATTAACTAGAATATTAGAAACTATTATACTATGTGATAATTGCAGACGAATGCACGTAAATCAAAAAAGGCAATAAAACATGAGAATCGTCGAAGGCAGGCGTAGAAAGCAACCATCCAACAAGTCGAACATTGAAATTGTGTTAAAATAATTACCTAATCTTATTAAAGAATTATTTGGGCCTAATGGGAACCCTTAGCTGACACTAAAATCTCGACAGAACGATCTAAGTTCCGCAGATGTAGACGTCTGGACATATCTGTCTAAATGTTATGGGTGTTAGTTTACATATGAGACACTGAAGGTATTACATGGGATTTATTTACTATGTAATAGAGCTTTTCCACGTATAAATGTAATCCGAAGGAATATAAATAATAAACTGAGTTATTTAAAGTTTAATTAACAAATTCAAGTGGTATGTTCCTTAAATACCAGTGATACTTATAAATATTCTACACTTGTCTGACTCATATATGACGGAAATGTATGGTTGATCCACTGATGTACAACGTGTAAGTACTGTGGTTTAAAAATGACTGTTTAAAGTCTCGATTTACTATGAAGCTTGCGTATATTCTATATTCGGTTTTTTGGACCTTACAGTTTTCTCCTTAGAGATGATTGTGGCAATCGAAACCAGTAGAGAATAAACATAAAAATTGTACAGCTGATCGCACAAACATGCTTCTTCCAAATTTAAGTGTTAGTTTTTCCCGCACAGTGTTTGAGTGTGGAACGGTAGAGAAATAGTGTTAAAAGTAGTTCAGTGCGCTCTCTGCCAGGCACTCAACTGTGAATTGCAGAGTAGTCTTATAGATCTAGCTAGTCACGTAGATCTAGGTGTAATTTTTGAAACATTAAAAAAGAGTCTGTCTTAAAATGTTTTTATTTCACCTTTCTTGTGAAAATTTGAAAGCTGACCCCCGCAGTTCTTAATCAGATCTGTAGGCAGCCATAAAATTAGCAGTAGATATTGCCTTTAAGTAATGGTTTCAGCATTGCACACGTCCACTTCATTTAAACTACGGTCATAAGTAGGTATACAACTTCATTTTGATCAAACGCTGAGATGGAAAACAGGGAAGAAGACATCTAGAAAGTTTTGTTCAAAATGTTCAAATGTGTGTGAAATCTTATGGGACTTAACTGCTACGGTCATCAGTCCCTACGCTTACACACTACTTAACCTAAATTATCCTAAGGACAAACACACACACACACACCCGTGCCCGAGGGAGGACTCGAACCTCCGCCGGGACCAGCCGTACAGTCCATGACTGCAGCGCCTTAAACCGCTCGGCTAATCCCGCGCGACTAGAAAGTTTTGTATTAGAAGCACTCTAACCAACTATTGCTAAATAAGTAGAGCAGCTCTTTGTTGTAAGATGGCATTGTCAAAGTGAAAATGGTAACGCTTTAGTTTGTACGCAGAAGCAATGACTTATGCTTACTTTCTCTTGTTTTCAGAATGCCGTGCTTAGAGAATGCGCCTGCAACAATTTCACCATCTGATAATAAGTAAGTATCGTCACGTTGGCTAACTTTTTCTGGAGATACGTATACTATCTTACTTCATAGTAACATTAATTTCGTCTGGAAATCAGCAACCGACTTGTATTTGAACCAGCTTGTTACATTCAATCCTTGCTCTCACTCTACAATTATTACTCCCCACACGTTACTGGAATACCAAAATAACAGTTCCTTACCAAACTACCCCACTTTCTCTTCTAATTTTAACATGCAACTCTTTTCTCCCCAGATCGATGCCATATGACTTCGTGAGTTACCTGCCCCATGGACTTAATTATCAGCATTCTTTTGTAACAACAAATCTGAAAAGTTGCTATTCTTTTCTTGTCCGTTCTGTTGTCATACACGTTTTGATTCCATGTGAGGCTACACTCCAGACATTAGCCTTCAGGTTAGACTTAATAACAGTTTAACTAATATTCGATGTTTTTCACTATCTCAAAAAATATTATCTTCCTGTTGCTACTCTGAACTTTCCTTGGGGCACTCCTGACGATACCGTTGTTTCTGACGAACACTCGCCATGGAGAACGTCATACTGGGTTCTGTTACTTAAGAAGTCCTCGAGCCACTCACATAGAATAATTGTACTGTATGAAAAAAAAACGTAAATTCGTTATTCAACATGTAGATGTCACTACACATATTCGGATTTAGGTTATGACATGTTCGATGTGCTTGCCACCATCGGCGATGTTGTGGCGCAGACGAATAGCGAAATTCTGCATCACCCGCTGAAGCGTCGGAATATCGATGGTGTCGATGTCCTCCTGACTGGCTTTTTTGAGCTCAGCAATGGTTTTTGGGTTATTGCTGTACACATTGTCTTTAATATAGGAATTGATTGTGTTCAGATCCGGAAAATATAGCGGTTACCCCAGAGTCAGAATGTCATTTTCCAAAGTGCTCCTCCAGCACATCAAACAGTCTCCTGCTTCGATGGGGTCGAGACCGGTCTCGCATGAACCACACCTTGTCGAAATCAGGGTCACTTTGGATAATGTGGATGAAATAATCTTCAGAAACCTTCACGTAACGTTCGGTAGTCATCTTGCCGTCAAGGAATATTGCACCGGTTATTCCGTGACTGGACACTGCAGACTGCACAGTCAACCGTTTAGGGTGAAGAGACTTTCTCAATGGACAATAAAGGAAAAAAAAAAACACCTCCTAACAGGCCATGAAGGTCCAACGGTACCGATCGGCCGCCGTGTCATCCTCAGCCCAGAGGCGTCACTACATGCGGATATGGAGGGGCATGTGATCAGCACACCGCTCTCCCGGCCGTATGCCAGTTCCCGACACCGGAGCCACTACTTCTCAATCAAGTAGCTCCTCAGTTTGCCTCACAAGGGCTGAGTGCACCATGCTTGCCAACAGCGCTCGGCAAAGCCAGACGGTGACCCATCCAAGTGCTAGCCCAGCCCGACAGCGCTTAACTTCGGTGATCCGACGGGAACCGGCATTAACACTGTGGCAAGGCCGATGTCCCTCTGGTCAACAAACGAATTTATAATAACACAAGAACAGCGATTACAATGAACGATACATCATCCAAATTTTTAAAACCGATCGTTTAATCTGGCCACTGTTCATAATCAAAACATCGCCATAGTTGAGAACAGCAGCTTAGGAATACAACAGGTTAAGTTTGTTAATTGTGGGTCACCTAACCACGGAAAGCTTGTAGAACAGTAAGGGATCTTGGAATCTAACTCTGAACTGAGAATGAAAAATATTTATCTGTTTTTAATAATTGACATAATTCATATAAAAGTAACAGAGAGCAAAATTCTCAAAAATTTCAAATGAAAATCCATAACGACGCTAACACTGTGGGGAGATACCAAATTATGTGGAAGACTGTATGAGGAAAATGCAACAAGTTCTCCTCATGTGGGCAGCTCGTGAATTCAAAGTTTATGAGACAACAGGAGGCCTCAAACTATAATCAATTAAGCACTCAAATTACAACCAATTAAGCAAAACTGGGTGGCAAATTAAGCAAGCAGCGACCTGCTCAGAATATCAATTGCGCCACCGCAGATGCCCCACTTACCTTTCTCCAAAATCAACTAGCGGGCGACAATTGGCTGCAGCCAGCAGCCGAGGGAAGAACTGCTCCGAATATTAATTCAGAACCCTCAACTGTTAAATTTCCAGAAAACTCAGTTCGAACTACACGCTTCCAGAGACGTTTTCAACCCTCAAAGATCTATCATGTATACATGCAAACTGAAGCGATGGATGAAAGCTTTTACGAAGGCCGGGGTTCGAACCCAATTCTCCCTCTAACTAGGGGGATGCGCCAACCACTGCGCCACCCTCACACAGTGACTTTGCTCAACTGCAGCACTCCTCCCTCCTCAGTACAAATTCCCTTTCACACTTCAGTCCTTGAGAACCACTCACTTGCATGTATAGCAAGAGCTCAGATGGAAACCCAGTTCTCAGCAAAGAAGGGAAAGCAGAAAGGTTGAAGGAGTATATGGAGGGTCTATACAGGGGCGATGTTCTTGAGGACAATATTATGGAAATGGAAGAGGAGATAGATGAAGATGAAATGGGAGATATGATACTGCGTGACGAGTTTGACAGAGCACTGAAGGACCTGAGTCGAAACAAGGCCCCAGGAGTAGACAACATTCCATTAGAACTCCTGACAGCCTTGGGAGAGCCAGTCCTTACAAAACTCTACCATCTAGTGAGCAAGACGTATGAGACAGGCGAAATTCTCTCAGACTTCAAGAAGAATATAATAATTCCAATCCCAAAGAAAGCAGGTGTTGACAGATGTGAAAATTACCGAACTATCAGTTTAATAAGTCACAGCTGCAAAATACTAACGCGAATTCTTTACAGACGAATGGAAAAACTGGTAAAAGCCGACCTCGGGGAAGATCAGTTTGGATTCCGTAGAAATGTTGGAACACGTGAGGCAACACTGACCCTACGACATATCTTAGAAGCTAGATTAAGGAAAGGCAAACCTACGTTTCTAGCATTTGTAGACTTAGAGAAAGCTTTTGACAATGTTGACTGGAATACTCTCTTTCAAATTCTAAAGGTGGCAGGGGTAAAATACAGGGAGCGAAAGGCTATTTACAATTTGTACAGAAATCAGATGGTAGTTATAAGAGTCGAGGGACATGAAAGGGAAGCAGTGGTTGGGAAGGGAGTGAGACAGGGTTGTAGCCTCTCCCCGATGCTGTTCAAACTGTATATTGAGCAAGCAGTAAAGGAAACAAAAGAAAAGTTCGGAGTAGGTATTAAAAAACTTTGAGGTTCGCCGATGACATTGTAATTCTGTCAGAGACAGCAAAGGACTTGGAAGAGCAGTTGAACGGAATGGACAATGTCTTGAAAGGAGGGTATAATAAGAACATCAACAACAGCAAAACGAGGATAATGGAATGTAGTCGAATTAAGTCGGGTGATGCTGACGGAATTAGATTAGGAAATGAGACACTTAAAGTAGTAAAGGAGTTTTGCTATTTGGGGAGCAAAATAACTGATGATGGTCGAAGTAGAGAGGATATAAAATGTAGACTGGCAATGACAAGGAAAGCGTTTCTGAAGAAGAGAAATTTGTTAACATCGAGTATTGATTTAAATGTCAGGAAGTCGTTTCTGAAAGTATTTGTATGGAGTGTAGCCTTCTGTGGAAGTGAAACGTGGACGATAAATAGTTTAGACAAGAAGAGAATAGAAGCTTTCGAAATGTGGTGCTACAGAAGAATGCTGAAGATTATATGGGTAGATCACATAACAGGTGATGAGGTATTGAATAGAATTGGGGAGAAGAGGAGTTTGTGGCACAACTTGACAAGAAGAAGGGATCGGTTGGTAGGACATGTTCTGAGGCATCAAGGGATCACCAATTTAGTACTGGAGGGCAGCGTGAAGGGTAAAAATCGTAGAGGGAGACCAAGAGATGGATACACTAAGCAGATTCAGAAGGATGTAGGTTGCAGTAGGTACTGGGAGATGAAGGAGCTTGCACAGGATGGAGTGGCATGGAGAGCTGCATCAAACCAGTCTCAGGACTGAAGACCACCACAACAACAACCTCAGCCCACTGGGTACTCTCCCTAAACTCGAACAGCACTAAAAAGGATCTCCAAATGTATTGGAATAGCACCTCAGCATCGATCTAAATGCAGTTTCCGGCCTGAAACCCAGGCATAGGTGCTTTAGTCATGGGTACAGAGAGGTTTCGAAGGCTCAGACATCTATGCATACTGAAACAACGAATGACTGTCTGTACCGAGGCCAGGATTCAAAGTGGGTCACCTGCTCTCTTGTTTCGCTCAATGCTGAGGCGCTATCCTAATACAGACGGAGAGCCTCTGCAGTGCTGGTTTAGTTTAGTGGGAACACTAAGAGGCCTGAGGCATGAATGGGAAATTGCACTGAGGAGAGAGGCATGCTAGGGTGGTCCATACAGTCGTGCGAAGCTACTGTCCCAGGCTGGCGTGGTGGCTAGCTCACCTACCTAGTCAGCGGGAGAACTGGCTTCGAATCCTGGCCTTGCTACAAATTGTCATTTGCCGCTTCAACCTGGATATATACATTCCAAAAACTCTCCAAGGAGGGGACGTCTCAGTGCTGCTACCAATTTAATGAAAGTGAATATCCCTTAATTTACAGAAAAACAGGGGGGACTGCAGAAACTTTCCCTCTTGGTGTATAGAACGCACATTTACAAGCAGGAAGTTGTTACTGGCCTGTCTCCTCGATTGGTCAACCGCATCAAGCATGGTTGGCAGGAATGACTCACTTGATTGGCTACTCCAAAATTTTGGAGCGAAAACAACCGTTTTCCACACACTGGTTGGGTGGCTCCATGATGTTCCGCTGTTTGATGTTCTACATCTACGTCTACACGATTAATCTGCAATTCACATTTAAGTGCTTGGCAGAGGGTTCATCGAACCACAATCATACTATCTCTCTACCATTCCACTCCCGAACAGCGCGCGGGAAAAATGAACACCTAAACCTTTCTGTTCGAGCTCTGATTTCCCTTATTTTATTTTGATGATCATTCCTATCTATGTAGGTTGGGCTCAACAAAATATTTTCGCATTCGGAAGAGAAAGTTGGTGACTGAAATTTCGTAAATAGATCTCGTCGCGACGAAAAACGTCTTTGCTTTAATGCCGCGAGGGATTAGCCGAGCGGTCTAAGGCGCTGCAGTCATGGACTGTGCGGCCGGTTCCGGTGGAGGTTCGAATCCTCCCTCGGGCATGGGTGTGTGTGTTTGTCCTTAGGATAATTTAGGTTAAGTAGTGTGTAAGCTTAGGGACTGATGGCGTTAGCGGTTAAGTCCCATAAGATTTCACACACATTTCAACATTTCTTTGCTTTAATGACTTCCATCGCAATTCGCGTATCATATCTGCCACACTCTCTCCCCTATTACGTGATAATACAAAACGAGCTGCCCTTTTTTCCACCCTTTCGATGTCGTCCGTCAATCCCACCTGGTAAGGATCCCACACCGCGCAGCAATATTCTAACAGAGGACGAACGAGTGTGGCGTAAGCTGTCTCTTTAGTGGACTTGTTGCATCTTCTAAGTGTCCTGCCAATGAAACGCAACCTTTGGCTCGCCTTCCTCACAATATTATCTGTGTGGTCTTTCCAACTGAAGTTGTTCGTAATTTTAACACCCAGGTACTTTGTTGAATTGACAGCCTTGAGCATTGTACTATTTATCGATTAATCGAATTCCAACGGATTTCTTTTGGAACTCATATGGATCACCTCAAACTTCTCGTTATTTAGCGTCAACTGCCACCTGCCACATCATACAGCAATCTTTCCTAAATCGCTTTGCAACTGATACTGGTCTTCGGATGACCTTACTAGACGGTAAATTACAGCATCATCTGCGAACAACCTAAGAGAATTGCTCAGATTGTAACCCAGGTCATTTATATAGATCAGGAACAGCAAAGGTCCCAGGACGCTTTCCTGGGGAACACCTGATATCACTTCACTTTTACTCGATGATTTGCCGTCTATTACTACGAACTGCGACCTTCCTGACAGGAAATCACGAATGCAGTCGCACAACTGAGACGATACCCCATAGGCCCGCAGCTTGATTAGAAGTCGCTTGTGAGGAACGGTGTCAAAAGCTTTCCGGAAATCTAGAAATACGGAATCAACTTGAGATCCCCTTTCGATAGCGGCCATTACTTCGTGCGAATAAAGAGCTAGCTGCGTTGCACAGAACGATGTTTTCTGAAACCATGCTGATTACGTATCAATAGATCGTTCCCTTCGAGGTGATTCATAATGTTTGAATACAATATATACTCCAAAACCCTACTGCAAACCGACGTCAATGATATAGGTCTATAGTTCGATGGATTACTCCTACTACCCTTCTTAAACACTGGTGCGACCTGCTCAATTTTCCAATTTGTAGGTACTGCTCTATCGGTGAGCGAGCGGTTGTATATGATTGCTAAGTAGGGAGCTATGGCAAAAGTGTTATTGAAAATTATACTGTGGGGGCGGAAGTGGCGGCATGGTGTCCTCTCTGCTTTGTAAGGACATGTACCGGCTCTGCTAACAAAAGTGCAGAGCAGGTCGTGGACCAACTTCCGCCAAAAACTGCCCAACTGCCCAGGGATGCTTCCCCTTCTAATGAGATTCACACACCGCCAACTGCTGGCCAACAGGAACTTGAGACCACACCGGCAGCATGTTTCCCCAGCGAGAAAAATACGATAGTTTCCTCCCAGTCACACATGTCTAGTACTTGCAAGAAAATAACTACAAAACAGTGGCAGAAAATGAAACTATATCGCATAGCAGTTTCTGGCTATGCCACACCTTAAAGAAGTGGTTCATATGTTCTGGATTATTACTGCCAAATGGGAAATAATTTACCTGAAGATCAGCATCAAATGTAGACCAAACACTCTAGTCAGTTGTTTTTTATAAACCGCCTGTCTCAAGTTCAGTAGTGGCTGAATTTCAAGAGGAAAATTTCTCTTGTTAGTCTCCATATCGTGTTCTGGTAATAGTGGAAAATTGCCATCTGTAGAATGAAAGACTCATGTGGTTACAACAGGCAGTAATGGCAGAGACCTGCGTGATATTGCTTCCTGCGCTGTTTGCGATTCAATGAGTGTCATGCGGATACGGAATCTGTAGGTTTTGAAGCGCCATGCTCAGTTCCAAGCAGGATCTCAATGGTCCCACATGACTAGTGCCCGAGGGGACAGACACATTGTCCGTTCAGTCTACATCTACATCCACACTCCGCAAGCCACCTGACGGTGTGTGGCGGAGGGTACCTTGAGTACCACTATCGGTTCTCCCTTCTGTTCTATTCTCGTATTGTTCGTGGAAAGGAGGATTGTCGGAATGCCTCTGTGTGGGCTCCAATCTCTCTGATTTGATCCTCATCGCGAGATATACGTAGGAGGGAGCAATATACTGCTTGACTCCTCGGTGAAGATATGTTCTCGAAACTTCACCAAAAGCCCGTACCGAGCTACTGAGTCGTGCAGGATTGTACAACTATATGACATGTAAATGAAGACAGTAACTGTTCTCGGAACAACAGAATACTGTTGATGACCGTGCAGCTTTTCCCTGGAATAAATGATGACTAACTGAAACTCTCAGCTGCCGACAGGTGTTGTTGATATACCTCGATGTGGACAGCTGAAAATTTGTGCCCCGACCGGGACTCGACCCCGGGATCTCCTGCTTACATGGCAGGCGCTCTATCCATCTGAGCCACCGAGGACACAGATGAATAGCGCGACTGTAGGGACATATCCCTTGCACGCTTCCCGTGAGACTCACATTTCCAACTGTCCACTATTCTACGTATGCAATGTACCTTATAGACATTTGCCCATCCACTCATTACTCGCGCACGCTTTGGCGATTCCCGTAAGAGTTTGGGCAACCTGTGCGCATTCGCACAGACGAAGGTCAATGGCTGGGTAGCCTTTAACTATATATATATATATATATATATATATATATATATATATATATATATATATATATATATATATATATTTGTAGACTTAGAGAAAGCTTTTGACAATGTTGACTGGAATACTCTCTTTCAAATTCTGAAGGTGGCAGGGGTAAAATACAGGGAGCGAAAGGCTATTTACAATTTGTACAGAAACCAGATGGCAGTTATAAGAGTCGAGGGACATGAAAGGGAAGCAGTGGTTGGGAAGGGAGTAAGACAGGGTTGTAGCCTCTCCCCGATGTTGTTCAATCTGTATATTGAGCAAGCAGTAAAGGAAACAAAAGAAAAATTCGGAGTAGGTATTAAAATTCATGGAGAAGAAATAAAAACTTTGAGGTTCGCCGATGACATTGTAATTCTGTCAGAGACAGCAAAGGACTTGGAAGAGCAGTTGAATGGAATGGACAGTGTCTTGAAAGGAAGATATAAGATGAACATCAACAAAAGCAAAACAAGGATAATGGAATGTAGTCTAATTAAGTCGGGTGATGCTGAGGGAATTAGATTAGGAAATGAGGCACTTAAAGTAGTAAAGGAGTTTTGCTAGTTGGGGAGCAAAATAACTGATGATGCTCGAAGTAGAGAGGATATAAAATGTAGGCTGGCAATGGCAAGGAAAGCGTTTCTGAAGAAGAGAAATTTGTTAACATCCAGTATTGATTTAAGTGTCAGGAAGTCATTCCTGAAAGTATTTGTATGGAGTGTAGCCATGTATGGAAGTGAAACATGGACGATAAATAGTTTGGACAAGAAGAGAATAGAAGCTTTCGAAATGTGGTGCTACAGAAGAATGCTGAAGATTAGATGGGTAGATCACATAACTAATGAGGAAGTATTGAATAGGATTGGGGAGAAGAGAAGTTTGTGGCGCAACTTTACCAGAAGAAGGGATCGGTTGGTAGGACATGTTCTGACGCATCAAGGGATCACCAATTTAGTATTGGAGGGCAGTGTGGAGGGTAAAAATCGTAGAGGGAGACCAAGAGATGAATACACTAAGCAGATTCAGAAGGATGTAGGTTGCAGTAGGTACTGGGAGATGAAGAAGCTTGCACAGGATAGAGTAGCATGGAGAGCTGCATCAAACCAGTCTCAGGACTGAAGACCACAACAACAACAACATATGAAGAATCTTACGGGAATCGCCAAAGCGTGCGCGAATAATGAGTGGATGGGCAAATGTCTATAAGGTACATAGGATATGTAGAATTATTGTGGACAGTTGGGAATGTGAGTCTCACGGGAAGCGTGCAAGGGATAAGTCCCTGCAGTCGCGCTATTCACCTGTGTCCTCGGTGGCTCAGATGGATAGAGCGTCTGCCATGTAAGCAGGAGATCCCGGGTTCGAGTCCCGGTCGGGGCACACATTCTCAGGTGTCCCCATCGATGTATATCAACAACACCTGTCGGCAGCTGAGGGTTTCAGTAAGTCATCATTTATATGACATGTCTTGTGTCTGGAAATAGATCTGATGCACAGCCAGTCTCCATACGTCTGGAGCACCACAGTCAGTACGGCAACCGCTGTAGCAGCTACCCTTGCTGCAGTGAAGGAAGACGTGCCGGCAGTGGAGCACACGAGGACATACTGGAAACAGGGGCGGCAACACACTGTCGTTTCAGGCGAGCCCAGATTCTGCGCTCAGTATCGAGCTAATGGGAAAAAAATTGCAACACCAAGGAGTTCTGCAACATAAACGATATTTGGTATGCTTGTTTCTACATCTGAAAGACGATGTCCGGATTTCGTGCCTGTCGCAGCGTCACTATGAGGGTGCAATGAGCGTTAATTACCTTTGAGATTCTTTGAGGTTGTAAATTGCGGGCTGATGATAGTTAAGAATGGCTTTAAGGCGACAGAGACTCCATTGTCAACACCTCACTGAGTTTGAACGAGGCCGTGTAGTAGGTCTACTAGAAGCTGCATGTTTCTTCTGTGATACTGCAGGAAGACTTTGCAGGAATGTAGCCACTGCAAATGTCTGCTTGGAGCTGTGGTGGTCAAGAGAATGTACGGTCTCAAGAAGACCGGGCTACGGACGGCCATGTGGGAAGCATGTCGTGGTCGGTGTGCGGCTCTGCCACTTCCTATTGCATGTGCAGCAGCAATTTGAGCACCTGTTGCCATCACAGAGGCACAACGAACTGTTACAAACCGGTTACTTGCAGGACAGCTCAGAGCCAGTCGGCCTGTAGCGTACATTCCATTGACCCCAATCCAGCGCCAACCGACTACAGTGTTGTCAAGCGAGAGCTCATTGGAGGGTAGGGTGGAGGTCTGTTCCGTTTACAGATGAAAGCTAGCCCTGCCTCGGTGTCACCTATGGCCGTGTATTGGCTAGAAGGAGGGCAGGTCAGCACCTGAAACTACCCCATCTGCATGCTAAACACACTGGACCTACACCCACAGTTATGCTCTGGGCTACGATATCGCATAATAGCAGGAGCACCATCGTGGAACCCTGACTGCAAATTTCTAAATCAGTGTCGTGGTTCCACCGTTTGTGCTGCCATTCATAAATAGCATTCCAGGCAGTATTTTCCAACGGAATAGATAGAATTAGACTAACTGTTCTAAAACATATTAGGTATATAATATATTAATAAAATTAAAGTTTGTACTGACTGGAAAAAGAAGCAGTACTTACAAGTCACATATTAAAAAAGATCTAAGCCGGAAAGGCGACGTCATGAATAGTTGTGAGATGGCGAGCCGCTAAGGGCTGCTCGTACTGTGGACAAGGGTTGCAGCCCTTAGCGGCTCACCATCTCACAACTGTTCATGACGTCGCCTTTCCGGCTTAGATCTTTTTTAATATGTGACTTGTAAGTACTGCTTCTTTTTCCAGTCAGTACAAACTTTAATTTTATTAATATATTATATACCTAATATGTTTTAGAACAGTTAGTCTAATTCTGGAGACGACGGTCACAGTAGCGTCGAAACCTGGTCAATTTTGACTTTGTGACAGAGGGCTTATGTGTTCTAATATAATTCTGACACGGTCACCGAACCTTAGCAGCTGTTTTCAAAGTCATGTGGAGACGTTGACCGTGCGTAGTGGCCGCGTGGTTTGAGGCGCCATGTCACGGATTGCGCCCTCCCCCCCCCCCCCCCCCCCGCCGGAGGTTCGAGTCCCTCTTCGGGCATGGGTGCGTTTGTTGTTCTTCGCATAAGTTAGTTGTTTAAGTAGTGTGTATGTCTAGGGATCGATGACCTCAGCAGATTGGCCCCTTAGGAGTTCACACACATCTGAACATTTTTTTGGAGACATTAGATCGCTTTACTGACTGATTGTTTGCTAATCTGAAGTTTGTTGCTTGTCTTTCTGATGAAGACGGGTTAAGGTTAATTGAATACCATCACTTATTGGAACTGGTTAGCTGTCTAATTCACCCGCTATACTCCTTCCGCCTTTCTGCTTTCCCTCTTTGCTTAGGACTGGTTTTCTATCTGAGTTCTTGGTATTCATGCAGGTGGTTCTCTTTTCTCCAAAGGCCTCTTTAATTTTGCTGTAGACGGTATCTATATTTTCCCTAGTGATAAATGCTTCTGAATCCTTACATTTATCATCTAGCCGGTCCTGCTTCGCCATTTTTTTTAGATGTTTTTACTGTCTTTCACTCGCTTACGCTGTAATGTATGCTAGAAAAAAAATACAACACAAAATAAGTAGCTGTGATTCCTGTGTTTTCTGTATCAGCAGTCACAAATCGATTATCAGCAAACAGATATGTCATAGAAGAATCCGTTCTTGAAATCATAGGTATAAAAACATAATTTACTTATCCACTGCCTCAGCATGTCGTCAATATACTCACATTAAAAAATGTTTTCCATCACCCCGGTTCCCAGAACTCCTGAAGATAGACGTTGACTCCGGATGTTGTATCACAGACACAGTCTCTTTAGCTGTAAACAATAATGCATGAGCAGCGCCCATTAGACGGAGGGGGTCCGACAGCCAATCAGTTCCAGTCATTCCACCAGGAAGGATGTACACGGCTCGTGTTGTCTGTAGTTCATCCATGCCTAGACGGTTAATACCGCGGTTCGATTGCGTCCGCATTCTTTCTTTATGCCAGGAAGGGTCAACGAGGAAAGTGTCCAGGTATCTCGGAGTGAACCAAAGCGATGTTGTTCGGACACGGAGGAGATACAGAGAGACAGGAACTGTCGATGACATGCCTCGCTCAGGCCGCCCAAGGGCTACTACTGCAGTGGATGACCGCTACCTACGGATTATGGCTCGGAGGAACCCTGACAGCAACGCCATCATGTTGAATAATGCTTCTCGTGCAGCCACGGCACCATGCAGCGCGGTACAGATGGGCCCAACATAACGTCGAATGGACCACTCAGGATTGGCATCACGTTCTCTTCAACGTTGAGTGTCGCGTATACCTTCAAACATACAATCGTCACATACGTGTTTGGAGGCAACCCGGTCTGGCTGAACGCCTTAGACACACTGTCCAGCGATTGCAGGAAGGTGGAAGTTACCTGCTGTTTTGGGGTGGAAATATGTGGGGACGACGTACGCCGCTGGTGGTTATGGAAGGCGCCATATTCCTACCGACAGAGCAAGCATATCGGCAGCATACTGGCGAGGCATTCGCTTCATGGACGACAATTCACGCCCCCATCGTACACATCTTGTGAATGACTTTCTTTAGGATAACGACATCGCGCGACTAGAGTGGCCAGCATGTTCTCCAGACATGAACCCTCTCGAACACGCCTGGGATAAGTTGAAAAGGGCTGCTTACGGACGACGTGACCCACTAACCAGTCTGAGGGATCTACGCCGAATCGCCATGGAGGAGTGGGACAATCTGGACCAACAGTGCCTTGATGAACTTGTGGATATTATGCCACGACGAATACAGGCATGTATCAGTGCAAGAGGACGTGCTCCTGGGTATTAGGGATACTGGTGTGTACAGCAATCTGGACCACCACCTCTGAACGTCTCGCTGTATGGTGGTACAACATGCAATGTGTGGTTTTCTTGAGCAATAAAAAGGGCGGAAATTATGTTGATGTTGATCTCTATTCCAGTTTTCTGTACAGGTTCCGGAACTCTCGGAACCGGGGTCATGCAAAACTTTTTTGATGTGTGTTGATTTTAAAAGTAATCAGAGATTAAGTACATGCTTGTCTTACTCCCAAATCAGCGCTAGTCTTAGATTTGTCATTTCCAACAATGGTATGAGTATATCTTCATTTTACTTTTTTTTGTTTATAAGAATTGCTCCTTCTGGCGATGCTCTTGATTCCTGTGGTACTCGACTATAAATCACTGAGTATTCCTTTAAATATTTTGAGTCCTTTATTTTGTATCTGTTATTAAAGCTGTAGACATTTTCTTTTCTTTAACTTGTCACAATTTTTAAATGCCTTGTCACTATTCTCAGACGACCTTTGGTTCCCAATCTGTTGAACAGTTTTAGTTTCCAGTCGTCATAGTTGTTGACAGTCCTTTTATCCCATGCTTTTCTCCAAGGGCTCTCAATAATAACAGTCCCCCAGTTGCATTATGAGCGCTGCACAAGGTGAGTCGCACGATGGAACTGCCACCTCCAGATATCACGACCTGCTTGTTTCTCCGTCGGGATTGTCTCCTCGTGTGAGACCCATCTCGCTTTATTTGTTCATGAGACCCAGAAAATATTAGATACAGGCTCCCAGGTAGATGTCATTTTCCTTGACTTCCGGAAGGCGTTCGATACAGTTCCGCACTGTCGCCTGATAAACAAAGTAAGAGCCTACGGAATATCAGACCAGCTGTGTGGCTGGACTGAAGAGTTTTTAGCAAACAGAACCAGCATGTTGTTCTCAATGGAGAGACGTCTGCAGACGTTAAAGTAACATCTGGCGTGCCACAGGGGAGTGTAATGGGACCATTGCTTTTCACAATATTATAAATGACCTAGTAGATAGTGTCGGTAATTCCAAGCGGCTTTTCGCGGATGTTGCTGTAGTATACAGAGAAGTTGTAGCATTAGAAAATTGTAGCGAAATGTAGGAAGATCTGCAGCGGATAGGCACTTGGTGCAGGGAGTGGCAACTGACCCTTAACATAGACAAATGTAATGTATTGCGAATACATAGAAAGAAGGATCCTTTATTGTATGATTATATGATAGCGGAACAAACTCTGGTAGCAGTTACTTCTGTGAAATATCTGGGAGTATGCGTGCGGAACGATTTGTAGTGGAATGATCATATAAAATTAATTGTTGGTAAGGCGGGTATCAGGTTGAGATTCATTGGGAGAGTCCTTAGAAAATGTAGTCCATCAACAAAGGAGGTGGCTTACAAAACACTCGTTCGACCTATACTTGAGTATTGCTCATCAGTGTGGGATCCGTACCAGATCGGGTTGACGGAGGAGCTAGAGAAGATCCAAAGAAGAGTGGCGCGTTTCGTCACAGGGTTATTTGGTAAGCGTGATAGCGTTACGGATATGTTTAGCAAACTCAAGTGGCAGACTCTGCAAGAGAGGCGCAAACTTGTTGTTCAAGTTTCGGGATGGTGCGTTTCTGGATGAGGTATCGAATATATTGCTTCCCCCTACTTATACCTCCCGAGAAGATCACGAATATAAAATTAGAGAGATTCGAGCGCGCACGGAGGCTTTCCGGCAGTCGTTCTTCCCGCGAAGTATACGCGACTGGAGCGGGAAAGGGAGGTAATGACAGTGGCACGTAAAGTGCCCTCCGCCACACACCGTTGGGTGGCTTGCGGAGTATAAATGTAGATGTAGATGTAGCAGAAACCCCTGTCTGGAGGCACCAGGGACTCACTCTTCGCCCTCTCCGGATTTGCTGCTCTCTGATAGAGTGCATTGCCCAGAAGCCATGAAGCTTTCGCCTTTGTGTGCATGGGACTGCTGAGAGAAAGCAGAGGCATTTCTGAAGGTCCTGACACATCGAGCTTGAGTCATTCCAGCCTTTCATCCATAAATATAAAACCCTCGCCACCTCCGTCCTTACTTTGGCTTCTCCCAAGTTTCATCGCTGCCTCCAAATCTCGGAGTTACATGCTCTGCGCCTCACTTTCCATGTCCAACATCCTCCCCCTAGACGTATCTAGTACCAGCTCATGAGCTTCCCACACCATCTTACACACATAGACTTATTCTAAGTCTGTCATACGTTATTGTGTGATCCATACTTGAGAACCTTGTCTCTATCAATACATCGCACCAAGGTCCTTCCCATATAGATATCCTGAATCCTTTACAATATAACATTCCCTTCAAAATTTACTACATCCCAGCCACCATCCACAGTTATCAGGACATCCTACCATATCATCCTTATTATAAAATAGTTTTAGATCACATTACCACCATCATATAGTAAATATCACTCATTTCACATTTTCAAGTATTTTATATTACCATTATAAATTGTTCAGTCAATGGTTAAAAAGCAACAATATGGTCATTGCAAGCCTGTATACAGCACGGTGGAGGTAAAACAGAACTGGCTGTAATCCACCCTGGCGCCTCACAGCTTACCAGATGTTTCCGTTGGGTTCAGATCAGACGAACTTCTTGGCCAAAGCAAAAAACTCTGGTTCGGTTTTCCTCAGCGAATGCCGCCTGGTCCTGGCGGAGGTTCGAATCCTCCCTCGGGCATGGGTGTGTGTGTTTGTCCTTAGGATAATTTAGGTTAAGTAGTGTGTAAACTTACGGACTGATGACCGTAGCAGTTAAGTCCCATAAGATTTCACACACATTTGAACATTTTTTTTCAGCGAATGCGGGCTGGTTCCCCTTATTCCGTCTCCGTTACACTAAGCCGGCGATTTCTGCGCAAAGACTGTTGTGGGATTCTGAACCACTGAGGGCTACGGTGGGACGAAAGCTCTCGGTCGTTTCTAGTTCCCCGGTCAATACACAATACACACTAGCGATATATCGATAGTTCAAATCTTCAGATAGCGTTGTTGACTATCGATAGTGCGTATCCCTTTTTCGTCTTATGAATGAAAATCAGAACAGAAAGGGCGGTCAAAAAGTTTCCGTTCGAAGGCCGTATAGTCTAGAATTACTATGCCAAGCAGGCGATTTCACCGTGGGCATTTGGGCATCGAGGCAACCATTCCACAGACTCACCGTGTTGAAGATACCCGTTTGATAAAACACTGTGTCCTGCTGCGTGAAGAAGTCCGCCACTGCCTGCTGCACATCCTCGTCCCAAAGGAATCGTCGACGCTTCAACGTCTTTTTTAACGGGCACAGGTGTGATAATCTCACGGGGGGAGATCGGGACTACAGGCGGGTGTTAAGTGTCTCCCACTTCAGTAGGCGTAAGTTCTGCGTTATGACATTTGTGGTGTGGGGAAGTGCGTTATAATGAGGCAGGAGCACCCCTTGTCACACTATTCCACAATGGAGGTTTTGTACAGATGTGCTGCCCCATACACATTCGTCATTCTCCGATGGATGTCTATCGGTGTTTATTCTAAACAGCCAAGAAAAGAATAACAGCACGTTGGTCTTGCCTGGACGCATTTGGTAACAACGTCTCCATAGTTCACGTTTCCGCATTTACCGTGCATATATCGGAAAGACGCGAGTGTCCCTTACCTTCGTGTCAATGCTTATATACCTGCATCGGAGTCGCTCTAGGTTGCATATACCCCGCAGTAATGCCCTGAAACGGCAACTTTTTTGATCTTTTATACCTTTCATGTCGTGTGTAATTTCATTTAGCTGATAGGGGACCCCATGTATTCCCCCCCCCCCCCATTTCGCCCCCCACCCCTGTGGCTACGTCCTTGCACATACCTCCAGAAGCTTATGAAGCATGTGTCGATACTATACCACGCAGAATCGCTGCTGAATTGCTTTTCCAAGGTTGGACCAGCACTCTATTAAACAGTGTAGGATAATTCCAGCCATGCTGTCCCACTCCTCCCTAATTCTCTGCATGTGATGGGATCTAACTGATCAACAAAGAAAAAATCGATTGTAACTGGTCACTAGCACAGTGCACTACCACAAAGTTTTTCTCAGATCCCTGCTTATTGATAATTTCATTTCTACAGCACTTTTACTATTGCTTTTAGATCTCTGTTATGCACTCCGTGTGTTTGGAGCCAGTGTGAATGCTGTAATTATAAGCCACAGTTAAGAATAAACTTTCTTTAGATGAGTCGGTATTGAGATATAATCTCCTTAAAAAATTATATATCCGCTGAAGCAGAAGTAGCAGCGAAGTTTACTCCTTGTTATATTGACAAGCTTGAGAAACTGTGTTTTGTAGAAATTTTCATGTGTGGTCTGTCGTTAGAAAAGATCTGAATGCCCTATCAGATCGTGTTCAATAAATAAATGATACACTCCAGTATCGAAACCTGACACCATATTCAGTTGCAGCCATGGCTGATCAAACATCTGTGGCTCTGAAATTTTCTAGTGATTGGTAGCTTTCTAGCAGACTTATTTACACAAGCGTTCTCTTTGTCCTTTACAGGGACACAGGAAAAGCATTAAGAACGAAACGAAGGAAAGGCCACGGGTTCCGCTACGAAGAGCGAGTCATCGCACTGGTCTTCCTCCGCTGCCTCACAAATCAGCTGCCAAACTTCGAGCTGACGTCCGATAACCGCAGTGTTTGGCACATATTTGACGACATCGTTATTACGTGGAACAATCTTGATGACAAATACATCTTGCTGGTGCAGCTGAAACACAAGGTGTCTAAGAAGTATAAAGTGCTCAGGGAGGCCCAACTGTTTCCAAAGAAGAAAAACAAATCGAATGATAAATCAGTTGTTAATGCTGATGACTCTACTGATGACTTGCCGATCACACTGCCAAAAACTACGGCGGCTACTATGTCAACGACTAAGCCGACGACAATGCTGTCAATACCAATGACTGTGTCGAAAAAAAATGGTGACTACGTCTTGGACTATGCCGATGACTGTGTCAATGAGTGTGATGATTATGCTGACGATTGTGATAACTATATCAATGACTTTGTCGATGAATGTGATGATTATCCTGACGACTGTCATGACAACTATGTCAATGACTATGTCGATGACTGTGATGATTATCCTGATGGCTGTGATGCCAACTATGTCAATGTCGATGATTGTGATGATTATCGTGACGACTGTGATGACAACTATGTCAATGACTACGTCGATAACTGTGATGATTATGCTAGTGATTGTGATGACCACTATGTCAATGACTTTGTCGATGATTGTGATGATTATCCTGACGACTGTGATGACAACTATATCAATGACTATGTCGATGATTGTGATGATTATCCTGACGACTGTGATGACAACTATGTCAATGACTATGTCGATGATTATCCTGACGACTGTGATGACAACTATGTCCATGACTATGTCGATGATTATCCCGACGACTGTGATGACAACTATGTCAATGACTATGTCGATGATTATCCTGACGACTGTGATGACAACTATGTCAATGACTATGTCGATGACTGTGATGATTATCCTGACGACTGTGATGACAACTATGTCAATGACTACGTCGATGACTGTGATAATTACGCTGGTGATTGTGATGACAACTATGTCAATCACTACGTCGATGATTGTGATGATTATCCTGATGACTGTGATGACAACTATATCAATGACTTTGTCGATGACTGTGATGATTATGCTGACGACTGTGATAACAACTATGTCAATGACTATGTCGATGATTGTGATGATTATCCTGACGACTGTGATGACAATAATGTCAATGACTTTGTTGATGACTTTGTTGATTATGTCAATGACTACGTCAATGATTATGATGATTATCCTGACGACTGTGATGACAGCTATGCCAATGATTTTGTCGATGACTATGATTATTATGCTGACGACTTCGACGACAATTACGATTACATTGTTGGCACCTCTGTCAACTACCATATGTTGGACTACCTCACCAACTATGTCAAGAAGAATGTCAATGACGATTCCGACGACAATTGCAGTGACAATTCGCATGATATATCCTATAAGAAACACCCCTTCGCCATCATCAATTATTCGAAGTCTTTCAATAAGTTTAAAAATAAACTACAGGAGTACAGCTGCTACTCACTGGTGCTATTAACAAACGTCCCTTTGAAGGGAAATGCAGGCCCTTTTTCAAGGATGATAGTCGCAAACACGATTGCTGCGCCATGTTCAGACATTGTTGAGAGAAACAAGCTGCTAGACTTGGGCGGCGACATGTACAAACTCAAAGTGGGTGCGATGGTTCCGAAGGCAATTAAAGATGACCGCGACTTTGTGGGGCATTTCTTCTTTCATTGTGGCCAAAAGCACGTTGAGCAAATAAAGGAAGACATCTGCAAGGAGCTCCAGCACCTGTTGGGCCGTCCTGGACTTGAAGAAACACACAGGGCATGCGAAGAACTGTGCCAGTGTGTGGAGAAATGGAAAGATGGGCAATGTAAAAACCCGGAAAAGCTATCCAGTAGCTGGTCTGAGTGGAAAGACATTGAAAGCAGGTACAGTGTGTTGGGGGGCACCGGGAAGCACAGTGTAATCAACGACACCGCGAAAACCTGAGGGATCACAAATGTGTTTCTTTGGGTCTTCTGGTCATTTTGAGCACTAACTTTGCCTTTAAAGCCTTTCTACTGTAGATACGTTGAATGAGGCATTGCTACCATAACCATTCCAACAAAAAATTTCAATTTAATAACTTTGTATTTTGAGTTTTATTAAGCCTATAGATACAGATAAGAACAGTATTAAAGTACCATATTTAATGCTGCTGTATGGACGATGTAGCCTAGAACCAATAAATGCTATATAAACAGGACTCTTCTTGTTTCTTTTCTCAGGTCTATCGTTGACACGTACCTGGAAGTAGGATATTGTAGTGCCTGTGTTATTCCGAAGTATGATGCAAAGTGCCTTTCGGACTTACTTGCATGTTTCGGTCTTAATCAGAATAACATAGGCACTCCAATATCGTATTTATCCGCCGATGTCAGGCAAGCGGCTTTCTACATCTACATCTACATCCATACTCCGCAAGCCACCTGACGGTGTGTGGCGGAGGGTACCTTGAGTACCTCTATCGGTTCTCCCTTCTATTCCAGTCTCGTATTGTTCGTGGAAAGAAGGATTGTCGGTATGTGTGGACTCTAAGCTCTCTGATTTTATCCCCATGGTCTCTTCGCGAGATGTACGTAGGAGGGAGCAATATACTGCTTAACTCCTCGGTGAAGGTATGTTCTCGAAACTTCAACAAACTACCGAGCTACTGAGCGTCTCTCCTGCAGTCTTCCACTGGAGTTTATCATCTCCGTAACGCTTTCGCGATTACTAAATGATCCTGTAACGAAGCGCGCTGCTCTCCGTTGGATCTTCTCTCTCTCTCTCTTGTATCTATCTGATACGGATCCCACACTGCAGAGCAGTATTCAAGCAGTGGACGAACTAGCTTACTGTAACCTACTTCCTTCCTTTTCGGATTGCAAAGAAACAAGAAAAACGGTATGCAGCGAACTTTTGGAACAGTACGAGAATGGTGGATATGAATTTCTTGGAAGAATTGTGACAGGTGATGAAACACGGTTCCATCATTTCTCACCAGAGACGAAGAGGCAATCAATAGAGTGGCATCATGTAAATCCACCCAAGGAAAAAAGTTCAAAACCACACCTTCTGCTGGAAAAGTTATGGCTACGGTGTCTTTAGATTCCGAAGGACTCTTGCTTGTGGACATCACGACAAGTGGAACCACCATAAATTCTGATGCATATGTGACGACACTGAACAAACTTCAAGCTCGACTGAGTCGAGTTCGACCACATCGGCAAAAGCAAGATGTTTTGCTGTTGCACGACAATGCACGACCACATGTCAGTCAAAAAACAATGGAAGCGATCACAAAACTCGGATGGACAACACTGAAACACACGCCTTACATTCCTGATCTGGCTCCATGTGATTATCATCTCTTTGGGAAACTGAAAGACTCTCTTCGTGGAACAAGGTTTGAAGATGGTGACTCCCTTGTATACGCTGCCAAACAGTGGCTCCAACAGGCTGGTCCAGAATTTTACCGTGCGGGTATACAGGAGCTGGTTCCAATATGGCGTAAGGCAGTTGAGAGGGATCGAAATTATGTGGAGAAATGAAGATATTGTTCCTAAAGGATGTATCTACACACTGTAAAACTTCCAAACATGTAGAATTAAAGATGTATTTTAAAAAAAGTAGTGTGCATTTCTTTTGGAGTGACCATCGTAGGTTGTGATGATTTCGTTGGTTTCTACAGGAGATAGCCAAAATAATCTGAACAGGGCTAGCAATGGGATGCTTGTGTTTGACGGTCAACACCGCAACACTTCCACATATTTCTGCAGATTTCAAGGCTGGCCCATCAACAAGTGTCAGCGTGCGATCCATTCGACGAAACATCATCGATATGGGCTTTTGAAGCCGAAGGCTCACTCGTGTACCCTTCATGAATGCACGACGAAAAGCTTTACGCCTCGCCTGGGCGCGTCAACACCGACATTGGACTCTTGACGACTGGAAACATGTCGCCTGGTCGGGCGAGTCTCCTCTCAAATTGTGTCGAACCGACTGACGTATACTGGTATGGACTGAAACTCATGAATCCATGGACCCTGCATGTCAGCAGAGGACTGTTCAAGCTGGTGGAGGTTCAGTAATGGTGTCGGGTGTGTGCAGTTGGAGTGATATGGGACTCCTGATGCGTCTAGATACGACTCTGACAGCTGACACGTATCCTGCCTGATCACCTGCATCCATTCATGTTCATTGTGCATTCTTACGGACTTGGACAATTTCAGCATAATTGTTACAGAATGGCTCCAGGAACACACTTATGAGTTTAAACATTTCCGATGGCCAACAAACTCACCAGACATGAACATTATTGATGATATCTGGGATACCTTGCAATGTGATGTTCAAAAGAGATCTCCACCCCCTCGTACTCTTATGGATTTATGGACAGCCCTGCAGTTCCCTCCAGCACTACTTCAGACATTAGTCGAGTCCATGCTATTTGGTGTTGCGACACTTCTGCGTGCTCGCGGGCGCCCTATATGATATCAGGCAGGTGTCCCAGTTTCTTTGGCTCTCCAGTGTATACAAGCTCCATGTGGTAACAGCTAACGACGCAACCAAGCATAGTTTTTTTATATATATAATTGTCCCTCTCTTTGGAGTTAATTATGATAATATCATTTCAGCGGAAGATTTTTAACTGTGTCCTGTGTCCCAAAGATCAAGTCCCTAATTTTAACTCGTTTGCTGAATTAAAAGGCATAATTAAAGAGTTCCATTTAACTGACACGTGGGAACACAAAGACGGTGACACGCCTGCTTTTACGTTCATTACTGATTGCTCGGCAAGTCGCTTTGGTAGGGTATACGTATCTATCAGCTTAAAGACTAACAGCCTGCACACAGAAGTAAGTCCCACCAACTTGTCTGACGACGCTGCATTTATATGCAGAATTAATATGGAGAAAAAGGGCACCTACAGCGCTAGAAGTTATTGGAAGCTAAACGGTCCACACTTGCAGGATGCCGAATGCCACGAGCGTTTCCACAAAAATTGGCGGGAATGTGAAAGGAAGTTCACATCCTACAATTCTTCCCTGACCTGGTGGCTAAAATGAGCGAATCGGCGACTGAGGAAAATGATCGGCTGTTCGCGGGAGAAAAGTTTCTGGTACAGAAAAACAGCCGAGATTTATTTCCAGTGCCTGCGGGACCTATACAGGGTGGACGCCTCTGTCGTTGGAAATTATGTTGCGACCAAACGAATCAAGTCCAAAATTTTGGCTAGATGTCGGGCAGTGCTATTAATTGCAAAGCACAAGAAGTCCTGTTACAAAATCTCCATGTCAGACTTAGCACTGAAGCATCTCGGATTCTTCTAGATGAGATTAACGATAATGATCTGGTAACTTCAATTACACAGAGTCACAAAAACAAAGCCCCAGGGCAAGACGGCCTTCCAGCAGAATTATATCAGGTTTTCCAGGAGCAAACGAAATCTAAGTATCTTAGTTTGTAATGAATTAATGAATTCTGATCTCAAAGGAATGTTTGGAAGGAATTGTGGCGCTAGTTCCGAAATACCCACACAGCGTGTGAATGAAAAACGTGAGACCGATTATTCTTCTGAATAGTGATTACAAAATTATGGGGGGGGGGGGGGGGGAGGAGGTACTCTTTCCCACAGACTAAAGATGATAATGCATGAGGTAACAGGCCCGTGGTCACCGGTGAAAGTGACTTGGAGAAGGCATTGCAAGTCATCAGCAAATACGACCATCCATCAAGTAGGAAGATAAGCAAAACTAAATCCCGCATCATGAATGTGGGACATGGAATATCTTCGCAAAACAAGGTAAACCTCAACGTGGGTCACCCATATGCAAATCCTGGGTATCGACTACAGGTCTAATACACTGAAGACCCATAGAAACTGGTATAGCTGTCTGATATCGTGTACGGCCCCGCGAGCACGCAGAAGTACCGCAACACGACGTGGCATGGGCGCGACTAATGTCTGAAGTACTGCTGGAGCGAACTGACTCCATGAATCCTGCTGGGCTGTCCATAAATCCGTAAGGATACGACTGGTGGATATCTCTTCTGAACAGCACCTTGCAACGCATCCCAGATATACTCAATAATGTTCATGTCTGGGGAGTTTGGTGGCCAGCGGAAGTGTTTAAACTCAGAAGAGTGTTCCTGGAGCCACTCTGTAACAATTCTGGACGTGTGTGGTGTCGCATTGTCCTACTGGAGTTGTCCAAGTCCGTCGGAATGCTCAATGAACATAAATGGATGCAGTTGATTACACAAGATGCTTACATACGTGTCACCTGTCCGAGACGCATCCAGACGTATCAGGGATCCCACATCACTGCAGCTGCACACGCCCCACACCTTTACAGAGCCTCCATCAGCTCGAAAAATCTCCTGCTAACATGCTGGGTCGATGGATTCATGAGGTTGTTTCCGTACCCGTACACGTCCATCCACTCGATACAATTAGAAACGAGACTCGTCCGACCAGGCAACATGCTCCCAGTCATCAACAGTTCAACGTCGGTGTTGACGAACCCAGGCGAGGCGTAAAGCTATGTGTCGTGCAGTCTTCAAGGGTACACGTGTGGCCTCTCGGCTCCGAAAGTCCATATCGATCATGTTTCCTTCGATGGTTCGCACGCTGACACTTGTTAATGGTCCAGCATTGAAATCTGCAGAAATTTGCGGAAGGGTTGCACTTCTGTCACGTTGAACGATTCTCTTCGGTCGTCGTTGGTCCCGTTCTTGCAGGATCTTTTTCCGGCTGTAGCGATGTCGGAGATTTGCTGTTTTACCGCATTACTGACATTCATGGTGCACTCGTAAAGTGGTCGTACGGGAAAATCCCCACTTCGTTGCTACCTCGGAGATGCTGTGTCCCATCGCTCGTGTGCCGACTATAACACCATGTTGAAACTCACTTAAATCTTGATAAACTGCCACTGTAGCAGCAGTAACCGATCAAACAACTGCGCCAGACACTTGTTGCCTTATATAGGCGTTGCCAACCGCAGCGCCGTATTGTATCTGTTTACATATATCTGTGTTGAATACCGCATGCCTATACCAGTTTGTTTGGCGCTTCGGTGTATAAGGCAAAAAGCTTGCCAGCGTGCGAGTCAGGTCAAAGAACATAGCGAGAGAAGACTCGACGACATCCAAATGGCAGCCTTCGCAAGTACGTACATGATCTCTAACATCAACTATATGGCACACGTTTTACCCATACCACGTAGAACAACAGAAAGAATTCTCTCAGCTTTGGGTCATTTTCTAACTCGTGGTAACATTTTCATATTAAGGTTTGACACGTTGACCCTCTCAGCCAGACACGGGGGATTGTATCTGACCGACGTTGGGAGAAAATCACAAGCTTTATGCGTGTGTTCCACACACAGGCTGTGGAAGAAGACACCTACCAGTCTCACATCGCACGTACGTGACGAAATTACTCTCTTTGCCTTCAATACACCCGTAGATATACGGCATGCCCCCCCCCCCTCCCGCCCCAAAGACTTCTACAATTTCCAACAATTTTAATCGCACTTAGTTGTATTACCAACACTTTTTAATCGAACTCAGTTGTATTCAGACAGAGTCCGCACGTCGGATATGGGAAAAGTTAATAAAATATAAGTGCAATTAGTGGGAAGCAAAAGCAGAAATGCGACTGAACAAAAATACCCGCACTGTAAATGGAAGGTCATTTGAGAAAATTTCTCCACCCCTCACCTACCAACAAATGTGAAAACTACTTAAACAAGAAAGCGGCAACTAAAGTGATTCTTCATGCAATCCATCTGCATGATGCACCAACATGCGAAACTTACGACGTAATAAACAGCGAAGAACATAGGTTTGTGGGCACTCAAGTGAAGGACATTTGGCGAGTTATCAGAGGAATGTTAGCCACGATTACACGAACAGTACCCCCACTATCTTGTCTGCCGATTTTTTGAATCCTAGTGATGTGCCATATCCATTTACAAGAAGAATGGCTGTAAACTGGCTAAAAAGTAAAAAAAAATACATTACTTTCTGGCTGAAGAAAATAAAACGAAAGATTATTTCAGCGTGCATCTTTTCCTTCATCATCATCGTCTAATGAGGACGAAAAACTATAAGAAAAACTTCGCAATTATTTTAGTAAATATAATTATGTGAAAAATAGTATGCAAAGTGAACAGAACAAGACTTAGACTCAAGAACAAAATAACGAATTCTCGTTAAGTCTTTTTTTCTCTCTTACGATATCCTTTATACTTATTTATTTACATATTTTTTTAAAAAAGGAAACAGAAATCTACTCTGAAATACGTAGCTCAGAAGCATCTTATTTCGTGTTGAAGCAATGTCGGAGAGAAACTTCATCCTCACGACATGAGAAATGGAAAGTGTTGATGAGTGGTTTTCACAGATTGGTTTCATAGGCAGGGGCTCGTGTTACCCAATAAACATATTCTAACAATATTTATAATAGTATTTTTGTGCAAACAAACGCTTTTTAAAGGAAACAATACCTGTTGAACCTGACGAACTAAAAGTAGGGTGAATTAGAATGTCAGTGGTGTTTGTTGTAGGAATCTAGTGCGAGTCGTTTACGAGGTATCGTATTTCGAAAAGTTCGCATACTGACACTTATATATCTGTAGCAGCACACAGTAAAGAACAGCACAAGTGCATACACTAGTTGTGTGGATTCTGATCAGTAACGAGACAATTGACCGTCACAGGTTGTGTTTAAAATGACCGCCCGCAGCGGTAACACACGGCTCCAGTCTGTTGTGGAGCGACTGTTGCACATGTACCAGCATTTCAACAGAGATGTGCGAGCAGGCTGCAGTAATATCTTGTTGCCTATCATCGAGTGTAGTTGGTATGTCCTTGTAGACTCCTGCAGACTTTTTTCTGTGAGAAAAGCTGAAAGATGTTGTCTACAAGGACATACCAACTACACTCGAAGTCCCATAGTGCTTAGAGCCATTTGGACCATTTTTACATTTGAATCTATACTCGATCTTAACAAATTTCTCTTCTTCAGAAACGCTTTCCTTGCCATTGCCAGTCTACATTTTGTATCCTCTCTACTTCGACCATCATAAGTTATTTTGCTCCCCAAATAGCAAAACTCATTTACTGCTTTAATTGTCTCATTTCCTAATCTAATTCCCTCAGCATCACCCGACTTAATTCGACTACATTCCATTATCCTCGTTTTGCTTTTGTTGATGTTCATCTTATATCCTCCTTTCAAGACACTGTCCATTCCGTTCAACTGCTCTTCCAGGTCCTTTGCTGTGTCATCGGCGAACCTCAAACTTCTTGTTTCTTCTCTATGGATTTTAATTCCTACTCCGAATTTTTCTTTTGTTTCCTTTACTGCTTGCCCAATATACAGACTACAACCCTGTTTCACTCCCTTCCCAACCACTGTTTCCCTTTCATGCCCCTCTACTCTTATAACTGCCATCTGCTTTCTGTAAAAATTGTAAACAGCATTTCGTTCCCTGTATTTTACCCCTGCCACCTTCAAAATTTGAAAGAGAGTATGCCAGTCAACATTGTCAAAAGCTTTCTCTAAGTCTACAAATGCTAGAAACGTAGGTTTCCCTTTCCTTAACCTATTTTCTAAGGTAAGTCGTAGGGTAGGTATTGCCTCACGTGTTCCAACATTTCTACGGAATCCAAACTGATCTTCCTCGTGGTTGGCTTCTACCAGTTTTTCCATTCGTTTGTAAAGAATTCACGTTAGTATTTTGCAGCTTGCAGTGTTAATCATTTAGATATGTTACCTAGAATAATGGGTTCTGAAATTTCATTACTCTACATTATTTTGGTATTGCGATTTTTTTTCATCAGCGTACGCGAAAGATGCACAAAGGTAAGATTGAAGACGTGGGATTCATTGCTTGACTTAAAGAAGCTTACGATAATGTACCGACCAACAAACTGTAGGAATAGTTGAAACACATGTAGTCGGTTCAAAGATTGCTAAAGGTTGTTATGAAATTACACAGTGTTCGGAAATGTTACGAACTTACAGGACTCGTAGATAGGAGTGAGTACGTAATGTTCTGAATAGGAACCCATGGGCGGAAACGTCTGAAAATCTATTCGCTAGGTAAGTAGGCCACAGGGTAGTCAAGTAGTGATTACGTCGGATTGGTTGATACCATTTGACGTCCATCCTACCTCTCTGATCTGGTTCGAGCCTCATTCACGCGTTTGTGGGTGTTAGAGCAAGACGGTTGAGGACAGGTTTGCAGAATACACCGGCATGATCCTTCTGAATGACGAAGCTCATGGTAATTTAGGAGCTGCTCGTCGCCTGTATTAAGATCGATCGCCTCAACGTCCGACTCCATGACATACGCTTTTCGCTCAATCACGGAACGGCTTCGAGGAAATGGCGCTACCGTGGTGGTCCAAGCAGACGCCACACACCAGAATTGGAAGAGGGCGTACTGCACAATGTTGAAAGGAACCCGTCAATGAGTCAACGAGCCATTTCTTTAGCTTTTAATGAGTGGAAGTGTAAAACAAGTGATGTACCGGGTCACACCTCATTAGTTACTTGCAACAGTCGTCGCGTTACCAACACGTTTTCAAATGGATGTAGCGCGGAAATGCTATGTTACCGGACATGGGTTTGAATTCAAAATATCATTTTCTCACATTGATCTACAAGTCCTAGAAGTTTATAACTGGAATTTACGAATGTCCTAAATACACACTACTGGCCATTAAAATTGCTACACAACGAAGATGACGTGCTACAGACGCGAAATTTAACCGACAGGAAGAAGACGCTGTGATATGCAAATGATTAGCTTTTCAGAGCATTCGCACAAGGTTGGCGCCGGTGGCGACACCTACAACGTGCTGACATGAGGGAAGTTTCCAACCGATTTCCGGTACACAAACAGCAGTTGACCGGCGTTGCCTGGTGAAACGTTGTTGTGATGCCTCGTGTAAGGAGAAGAAAAGCGTACCATCACGTTTCCTACTTTGATAAAGGTCGGATTGTAGCCTATCGCGATTGCGGTTTATCGTATCGCGACATTGCTGCTCGCGTTGGTCGAGATCCAGTAACTGTTAGCTGAATATGGCATCGGTGGGTTCAGGAAGTAATACGCAACGCCGTGCTGGGTCCCAACGGCCTCGTATCACTAGCAGTCGAGACGATAGGCATCTTATCTGCATGGCTGTAACGGATCGTGCAGCCACGTCTCGATCCCTGAGTCAACAGATGGGGGCGTTTGCAAGACAACAACCATCAGCACGAACAGTTCGAAAACGTTTGCAGGACCATGGACTATCAGCTCGGAGACCATGGCTGCGGTTACCCTTGACGCTGCATCACAGACAGGAGCGCCTGCGATGGTGTATTGAACGACGAACCTGGGTGCACGAATCGCAAAGCGTCATTTTTCGGATGAATCCAGGTTGTGTTTACAGCATCATGATGATCGCATCCGTGTTTGGCGTCATCGCGGTGAACGAACTTTGGAAGCGTGTATACGTCATCGCCATACTGGCGTATCACCCGGCGTGATGGTATGGGGTGCCATTGGTTACACGTCTCGGTCACCTCTTGTTCGCATTGACGGCACTCTGAACAGTGGACGTTACATTTCAGATGTGTTACGACCCGTGGCTCTACCCTTCATTAGATCCCTGCGAAACCCTACATTTCAGCAGGATAATGCACGACCGAATGTTGCAGGTCCTGTACGGGCCTTTCTGGATACAGAAAACGTTCGACTGCTGCCTGGCCAGCACATTCTCCAGATCTCTCACCAATTGAAAACGTCTGGTCAATGGTGGCCGAGCAACTGGCTCGTCACAATACGCCAGTCACTACTCTTGATGACCTGTGGTATCGTGTTGAAGCTGCATGGGCAGCTGTATCTATACACGCCATCCAAGCTCTGTTTGACTCAATGCCCAGGCGTATCAAGGCCGTTATTACGGACAGAGGTGGTCGTTCTGGGTACTGATTTCTCAGGATCTATGCACCCAAATTGCGTGAAAATGTAATAACATGTCAGTTCTAGTATAATATATTTGTCCAATTAATACCCGTTTATCATCTGCATTTCTTCTTTGTGTAGCAATTTTAATGGCCAGTAGTTTATATGAAAATAGCACAGCGAGAGTAATGATTGGGAATAGTTTGACAGGAGAATTTCAAGTGAATAGGAATCTGCACAGGTATGTGGGCAGTCACCGGCTCTGTTTAAACTATACCCAGGAGCAATCATGCAGGCTTGGCACAGAAAATGTGTGGTTATGGAATTGACAGTACAGTACAAGCATTTACCCCGTATTTGGCAGGGCATGGATGTGTGTGATGTCCTTAGGTTAGTTAGGTTTAAGTAGTTCTAAGTTCTAGGGGACTGATTACCTCAGCTGTTAAGTCCCATAGTGCTCAGAGCCATCTGAACCATCTGAACCGTATTTTGCAGAAAGTGAAGATGACGTGAACTGTGTGATAAGAAAATTTAAAGAGGAATTTAGTAAGGCTGGCCTGAAGATGAACATGGAGAAGTTTGAGTACTTTAATTTTGGAGTGGTAAATGTAAATAATGTGGAGGCAGCTGGGGAAGGAATTTTAGTAGTGGAAAAGGCTAATTTTCTTGGGGTATTACTTAATAAACAGGTCACATGTTACGATAAAATCGCTAGTAGGATTAATAAGAGACGAGCTGTAATAAGGGCAATGAACTCTGTTCTGTGGAACAAAAAGAATAAGAAGAACAGTATTGTGTTACAGAGAGTAGTTTCTATGGATATGAAGTCAGAATAAACTGCTTGCCACTGAGATGCATTACTTAAGACGAAGCTCAGCTGAACTAGGATGGATAGGACAAAAAATTCGGTAATCCGACAAAGTATGAAATGGATAGTGGTATATCTGACGACATCCAATAAAAACACTAGTGCAGTTTGGTCATGTGAAGAGGATGAATGAAGACGGGATTCCAAATACGTTACTACGATGGGTACCATCACAGCAGGAGACGAGGAGGTTGCCCATGACGCAACTGGCAAAGTGATGTAGAGAAGGCAATGAAAGCACGGGATGTGAGCGCGGAGGAAAGTCAAGACAGAAAAACATGGAGACTGGGAGCGAAGAACCGGTGCCAGTCGCAGATAATAAACAAGAAGAAGAAGATGACGACGATGAAGATGCCGTGAATCGTGTTGTACTAAGCAGCGATTTATAGTCCTTACACAACACTTTATTTACAGGTTAAAGATCATACATATAACAAAGGGTTTACAACAGTCCTGTCTTACAAAGAGTATCAATAATCAGAGATATAAACATCGTGATGACTTCCAATTCCCGACATCCTCTCCACACTGGTCTACTTCCAGGGAGCTGACCAGCTGAACCGGACGTGCTATCTGCTGTCCTTCTGGCGTGTGCAGTATTACCGTCCTTACTTTATCGTTTCTTCCCTGTACACACCTTTCTATTTTCCCTTTGTGCTACATGTCTCTTGGTCGTCCATCCTCTTGAATCAAAGCCAGAGCACCAGGTCGGAAGTCAATACCTCTTGCAGATGTGTCTGTAACTTCGTGGAAGCTCCTAGACTCCATGAAATATTCTTTGGTCCATCTTTTCCAAAAGTCGCCTGCTAGTTTTTTCTGTAGTTTAAATTCTTTGATCAGATTGTGGGTGACGGTAGGTTCTGGTTTAGTGGGCACATTTAACAGGCCTTCACCAAACAGAAAGCGTGCTGGTGTCAGAGGTTCTGCGTCATCTGGAGAGATTGGCCCTGAGTTTATTGCAGCTTCGGTGCTGACCAAGATGGTACAGAGTTGCTCTGCAGTTACACTTGATCGTCCCCACACTTTCCGTAAGTATCACTTGGCGGTGCCCACCACCCTCTCCCAACATCCTCCCCATTGAGACGCCTGTGGCGCAATGAAGTTCTACATCTACATCTACATTTATACTCTTCAAGCCACCCTACGGTGTGTGGCAGAGGGTACTTTACGTGCCACTGTCATTACCTCCCTTCCCTGTCCCAGTCGCGTATGGTTCGCGGGAAGAACGACTGTCTGAAAGCCTCCGTGTGCGCTCTAATCTCTCTAATTTTACATTCGTGATCTCCTCGGGAGGTATAAGTAGGGGGAAGCAATATATTCGATACCTCATCCAGAAACGCACCCTCTCGAAACCTGACGAGCAAGCTACACCGCGATGCAGAGCGCCTCTCTTGCAGAGTCTGCCACTTGAGTTTGTTAAACATCTCCGTAACGCTATCACGGTTACCAAATAACCCTGTGACGAAACGCGCCGCTCTTCTTTGGATCTTCTCTATATCCTCCGTCAACCCGATCTGGTACGGATCACACACTGATGATCAATACTCAAGTATAGGTCGAACGAGTGTTTTGTAAGCCACCTCCTTTGTTGATGGACTACATTTTCTAAGGACTCTCCCAATGAATCTCAACCTGGTACCCGCCTTACCAACAATTAATTTTATATGATCATTCCACTTCAAATCGTTCCGTACGCATACTCCCAGATATTTTACAGAAGTAACTGCTACCAGTGTTTGTTCCGCCGTCATATAATCATACAATAAAGGATCCTTCTTTCTATGTATTCGCAATACATTACATTTGTCTATGTTAAGGGTCAGTTGCCACTCGCTGCACCAAGTGCCTATCCGCTGCAGATCTTCCTGCATTTCGCTACAATTTTCTAATGCTGCAACGTCTCTGTATACTACAGCATCATCCGCGAAAAGCCGCATGGAACTTCCGACACTATCTACTAGGTCATTTATATATATTGTGAAAAGCAATGGTCCCATAACACTCCCCTGTGGCACGTCAGAAGTTACTTTAAGGTCTGTAGACGTCTCTCCATTGATAACAACATGCTGTGTTCTGTTTGCTAAAAACTCTTCAATCCAGCCACACAGCTGGTCTGATATTCCATAGGCTTTTAGTTTGTTTATCAGGCGACAGTGTGGAACTGTATCGAACGCCTTCCGGAAGTGAAGAAAAATAGCATCTACCTGGGAGCCTGTATCTAATATTTTCTGGGTCTCATGAACAAATAAAGCGAGTTGGGTCTCACACGATCGCTGTTTCCGGAATCCATGTTGATTCCTACATATTAGATTCTGGGTTTCCAAAAACGACATGATACTCGAGCAAAAAACATGTTCTAAAATTCTACAACAGATCGACGTCAGTGTTCCAAGTGATTCCGTTTTCGGCGAGGAAGCTATCGGTCTGTGAGGTGGTTAGTGAGTTCCATAGTTCCGATAATTCTTGGTTAGCGGTGTGAAAAGTCTTTGCATTGTCAGTGTAGATGGTCTGCGGCAATCCACGTGTACTAACAAATCTCTGTACAGTCATCAAGAATGTGTCGGTATTCATACTGGAGCAGAGCTTAGATACACTTACTGCATGTGTTGTTGCGCAAGTGAAGAGTGTTATATAGGCCTTTTCCATGCTCAAGCCTGTCCTGATGGGAACAGGGCCAGCAAAGTCTACGCCGGTGACAGTAAAGGACTTAGGTGGTCTCTTTCGATCTCTGGGCAGTAGTTCAAACGGTTCAAATGGCTCTGAGCACTATGGGACTTAACATCTGAGGTCATCAGTCCCCTAGAACGTAGAACTACTTAAACCTAACTAACCTAAGGACATCACATGCCCGAGGCAGGATTCAAACCTACGACCGTAGCGGTCATGCGCCTAGAACCACTCAGCCACGCCGGCCGGCTGTGGGCAGTGGAGCTTCAATTTGCTTTCCTCTTGAGATCTTCATGATCTTGCATGGTAAACATGTACATAGAGCTCTTTTAATGGTTAGACGACCTTTCCGTATCGAAAATTCTTGCCGAAGGTTGGATAACACGAGTCAGACACTGAGATGATGAAGATCAATATGTGTTTGAGATATGAGGAGTCTCGGGAAGCAATGTAAAACATCTGGAACTAATGGATGTCGTTCCTCACTGGTGAGGTCTGCAAACTGTAGTCTTCCTCCCAGAAGAATGAATCCATCTTCAATAAATGGATGAAAGTATCCAGTTTTAGAGTTTGGAGGATCAGTTTACCATTCGGGAGTGCGTGGAATTCCCACGTGAAGTGCTGAAGTTGGACTGTTTTGATCCAGTAAGTGCTTGCATTTGCGAACTCGGTTGCTGTCAGTTCTCCAGCAAGTTTATCTTTGTGGTGAAGTGAAGGGTCCTGACAGTTGTACGAATTAGTCTCTGGTAGGTACATTTGGAAATGTCTATAATGCTGGGAGGTATTGGTTCAAATGGCTCTGAGCACTATGTGACTTAACTTCTGTGGTCATCAGTCCACTAGAACTTAGAACTACTTAAACCTAACTAACCTAAGGACATCACACACATCCATGCCCGAGGCAGGATTCGAACCTGCGACCGTAGCAGTCGCGCGGTTCCAGACTGAAGCGACTTAACCGCGAGACCACCGCGGCCGGCGCTGGGAGGTATTGCAACTGCCGTGACGTATTTTACATTTCTTCTTTCTTACAGAAGGTCATGAGGTATATTTGGAGTACCAGATATCCAAAATCTCCTGGGTGTGCGAGCCATGGCGGTCCTTCCCACCAAAGACGTGCAGATTGGATTGATTGCCAAGAAGTCCCCGTGTTAGGTGATCTGTTGGGTTATCATTCCCAGGCCAATGTTCCACTGACTAGCGGACGTATGTATATGAATTCTGTCACTCTGATACAGATGAAAGTCTTCCATTGATTCTCATCTCTGCATAAGGCTACTGCAGCATCCATCTACAACATTGCATCGTTCCGTGTAGCTGCGCAGCAATATCTTAGTAATCGTGCTCCCACAAATGCACCTAGACGTTCGAGACGTGGTAGTGTTATCCTTTCGACAGGTGCAAGTCTGTTCTTGGTACAGGCCAAGTGAATCACTATGTTGTGATGTAAAACACTGCAGGTGTACAGAGATGCGCCATACGCTCGTTCCGAAGCATCACAAAATATGTGATCTGAATGTTGAGATCTTTGATAGCTGATATTCATCGTGCGATACTAATGCAAGATAATGGTGGTAAATTAGACACCCAAGTATTCCACTGTGTTATCAGATTGTTGGGTAGCAATTCATTGCAGTCAATTTCCCCTACATCATGTTTCTTGGAATAATAGTTTTGCCATAATTGGCACAAGAGAGAATAATCTTTTTCTGTGACATCGTCTGTGCTAATGTGAAAGTTGTCCATTGCTGCGTTCCAATACATGCCTAATACATGAGCAGATGTAGTAATCTCTCGTCCTTCGGTTCTCCATATGTCCTGTAAGCGATCTGAAATAGTGGCAATGGCTAGCTTGCACATCATGAACCATGCATGCTGTTCATCAAATCCGTATGTATTTGGCCTGCACAAAAGCTCTTTAAAAGTGCACAACTGAAGGTGTGCTCGCGACCCTGATCCCAAGTTTCATGGGGTTCAAATGGTTCAAACAGCTCTGAGCACTATGGGACGTAACATCTGTGGTCATCAGTCCTCTAGAACTTAGAACTAATTAAACCTAACTAACCTAAGGACATCACACACATCCATGCCCGAGGCAGGATTCGAACCTGCGACCGTAGTGGTCGAGCGGTTCCAGATTGAAGCGCCTAGAACCGCTCGGCCACACCGGCCAGCTTCATGGAGACTTAGAGGAGCAGCAGCGCAGTAGGTTTAAGTGCTGTATCTTTCAGACCAAGAAGAGAATAGAAGGTTTAGAAATGTGGTGCTACAGAAGAATGCTGAAGATTAGATGGGTAGATCACGTAACTAATGATGAAGTATTGAACAGAATTGGGGACAAGAGGAGTATGTGGCACAACTTGACAAAAAGAAGGGACCGGTTAGTAGGACATGTTCTGAGGCATCAAGGGATCACAAATTTAGCACTGGAGGGCAGCGTGGAGGGTAAAAATCGTAGAGGGAGGCCAAGAGATGAATACACTAAGTAGATTCAGAAGGATGTGGGTTGCAGTAAGTACTGAGAGATGAAGAAGGTTAATAGGGTAGCATAGAGAGCTGCATCAAACCAGTCTCAGGACTGAAGACAACAACAACATCTTTCAGACTGCAGCATCTATGTTACGTTTAACAGCATTTAAAGAAAAATAACCAATAAATCGGCAAGGTGTCGAAAGTTAGGGAGTACACACGCTCTTGGCTCTTCCACAGGAGCCGCCACTGCATGTAGAACTTGCTCCTCCTGAAGACCCAAGTAACACTATATTTTACCTTCCACATCATGCAGTTAGGAAGGAGAAACTTGGTAAAATAAAGTGGAGGATCATTTTTGATGCGTCTTCTCACGACATTAATGCGCCCTCTCTCAATAGTTTTATAGCGGCCATAGCAACAGCTTCATTGCCGTGTTCTGCACCAAACGCAAAGTCATCTATGAAAGCATTGTTGGCACGTATCTGTGCGGCGACAGCAAATGCGACCTCATGTCTAGACGCATGTTGTTTCACCGTTACCGAAAGCAGGAATGGACTGCATGTCGGACGGAATGGAAGTCAAGTGAAATGGTAAGTCATTACTTTGTTCATTGTATAGCAGTTCCCGTGACTATCTTCAAAAACTTTGTGCCATAGGAATCTCGTGAATTCCCTGTCGCCTCTGTGCAAGATAATTTGCCAAAACACTTTTGTAATATCGCTAATAATAGCAACAGGGTGTATTCGGAGCCATATCAGAACAGCAAGTATTTCTGGCAGAACATTTGACCCTGCCTGTAAAGTGCTGTTGGGAGAGGGTGCGTTGATCTCGTGAGAAAACGCATCAAAAACGATCCTCCACTTCATTTTACCACGTTTCTCCTTCCTAACTGCATGATGTGGAAGGTAAAATATGGTGTTACTTGGATCTTCAGGAGGAGCGAGTTTTACATGCGGTGGAGGCTCCTGTGGAAGAGCCAAGAGCGTGTGTACACCCTAACTTTCGACACCTTGCCAATTTATTGGCTATTTTCCTTTGAATGCTGTTAAATGTAACATAGATGCTGCAGTCTGAAAGATACGGCACTTAAATCCACCACGCTGCTGCTCCTCTAGACTTCGTGAAACTTGGCATCAGGGTCGCGAGCGCACCTTCAGTTGTGCACATTTAAAGAGCTTTTGCGCATGCGCAACTCGCGTGACGTAGTTGCCTTACAGGGCAAATACGAGGGCGGTTCAGAAAGTAACCTCCGATTGGTCACAGTGCGGGTTGTGGGGGGAGTAGCGACGCCATCTGTGCGTTCACGCACTCAACAGGTCAGTCGGCATCAAGCCGTGGTCGAGTGAACGTCGTACTTGCGCTAGTTTAGTTTTTGTGGCAGTTTTAAATGTGTGCTGCAATAGAAAACCCCGCCAAATGTGAAGTGCGTGCTGTCATAAGGTTTTTTACAGCCAAAGGATATTCCGCGGCAGCTATTCATCGTGAGCTTTGTGCCGTGTACGGACCAAGAGTTATGAGTGAAGGAGTTGTCCGTGAATGGGTACGTTTATTTAAAAGTGGACGAGAAAACGTTCATGATGAAGAGAGGAGTGGTAGACCATCATTGGTGACTGACGAACTCGTTCAGTCAGTTGATGCAAAAGTTCGTGAAAATCGACGTTTCTCAATGTCGGAGTTGTCTACTGGTTTTCCACAGATTTCTAAGACTCTCTTGTACGAGATAGTGACAGCAAGATTGGGTTACCGTAAGTTCTGTGCACGATGGGTGCCCAAAATTCTTACCGACCACCACAAAACTCAAAGAATGGCCTCTGCATTAGACTTTCTGTCACGTTATGAGGACGAAGGAGAACCATTGTTAAACAGAATCGTGACCGGTGACGAAACCTGGATTAAGTACGTGAACCCTGAGACAAAAGAACAATCAAAGATGTGGGCACATTCAAATTCGCCTACCAAACCAAGAAAAGCCTCGCAAGATTTTTCTGCCAGAAAACTGATGGCAATGGTGTTTTGGGATGCCAAAGGGGTGTTGTTGGTTGAATTCATGGAACATGGTACGACCATTAATCAAGACGTGTACTGTGAAACAATAAAAAAGTTACGACGGGCTATACAGAACAAACGCCGTGGTATGCTGACTTCCTGTATCGTTTTTTTGCACGATAACGCCCGTCCTCACTCTGCTCGCAGAACAACGGCCCTTCTTGAGTCCTTCAAGTGGGATGTTATCAACCATCCACCTTACAGCCCAGACCTGGCGCCAAGTGATTATCACCTCTTCATGCATTTGAAGAAATGGCTCGGGTCACAGCGGTTTGATGACGATGAAGAGCTCAAAGATGCGGTCACAGGCTGGCTCCAGGCACAAGCGGGTGATTTTTATGCAGAAGGAATTTCAAAGCTTGTGAAGAGATATGATAAGTGCCTCAATCGCTATGGAGACTATGTAGAAAAATAGTGCAAAGATGTAGTTGTAAGATGTATATATTAAAATATTTTTATTTAACTTGGTGTATTTTTTTTAATCAACCGGAGGTTACTTCCTGAACGGCCCTTGTACATACGGATTTGATGAACAGTGTGTACAGTTCACGATGTGCACAGGTAGTCCTTGCCAATTAACTAGAAGTTTACATCAGTGCCACAAGTGGTAGAACATTGGGGCAGACTTTTATCCCTGTTCGCTCAGCATAAATCCTGCAAGGCGATAGCATACTCCTCAGATACAGTAATTCGGACACTACACGCTGTAATAAAATTAGATCAGACGTCAGTAAATGTTAAAACTGTAGTGACAATAAACATATTTTGTGGGTTTCTGAATAGAGTATTAAGTTATGAATTTTATCGTACAGTTATCCATTTGAGACAGTGGAAATTATAAGGGCCCAAAGTACATGACCATCGTTTGTGACATTGTAACATTTATTCATGCTTCTGAAATTTGCCAATCTTATGGTGAGTCAGGTTTATCTGTGTTGTGGGCCCATACTGTATATACGAAAAATCGCAAAAGGTTGTATCAGAGGTTTCTCTGGTATTCACTTAAATAGGGCAAAGACGGCAGTGTGCTTCAGGTCCTTATGGATCTCAACATCTCATTTGTAATCTAGTCAAGGGACCAGTTGGTAGACACTACTATTTGAGTTCAATCATTTTCACAAACGCTACTTTGTGTTTGGAGTCAATTGTTTACTGTGCGGGAATCTGCTTTAGTGTGCAGTGTAAACTTGAACTCTGTTGAATCTATTTTAAATGTTAACAGAAAAGTGAAGCTGGGAGGAGAGTTGTGACTCGTGCTTGGGTAGCTCAGTCGGTAGAGAACTTGCCCGCAAAAGACAAGGGCCCCGAGTTCGATTCCCGGTCCAGCACACAGCTTTAATCTGCCAGGAATTTTCATATTAGTGCACACTCCGCTGCAGAGTTAGAATCTCATTCTGGGAACATAATAGTAAAGGAAAAATTAGCCACAAAGGAATTAGGGTCTCCGAGAACAGATCCTTTGCTTGAGAGAATGACGAAATCAAATAAGCGTGACTACAAGCGAACATTTAACGAGGAAGTGTACAGTTAGGACAAGTTGTGGGTGAAGCGTAAGAATATCTGATTTTCAGCCTGGAAGTAAATTCGTAAACCAATAAACCTGTTAGGCATCGTGTACATTTGTCCGAAAACATGGAAAAGCATGAAAGCTACCACCTACACAAAAATGCGAAACGGAGAGTCTGGAAAGCTTAAAAATGATTTCGTTATTGCTCTAAACTGTTCTTAATTGTGTACAAAACAACAAAATTCCACAGAACAAAATGGTTCAAATGGCTCTGAGCACTACGGGACTTAACATCTGTGGTCATCAGTCCCCTAGAACTTAGAACTACTTAAACCTAACTAACCTAAGGACATTATACACATCGATGCCCGAGGCAGGATTCGAACCTGCGACCGTAGCGGTCACGTGGTTCCAGACTGAAGCGCCTAGAACCGCACGGCCACACGGGCCGGCTCCACAGAACAATTCATCCTTTTGTCAAATAAGCTATTCATCTTATTATTATTATTATTATTATTATTATTATTATTATTACTACTCTTGTTACTATTATTCGCCATGGCTCTAGTATAAATTTGTTGACACGCATAACTGTTATACATCAGCTGCTATTAATTTCACACTCCCAAATGTATCTGAACCTAAAAATTTGTGAACAGCCAGAATGTATACTCACGAGCCGCCACTGACTACATGGTTCTTTGTAATGTACTCCAACGTAAGACTGTGGTAACTGTCCTTTAAGGAATTTTTAATATTTTTGTGGAATCTAAATTTTAAAAACCTCTCTCACACCGGCCTGATTTAGCTTCACTGATCAGGATAGTAAAAACATGCGTATGTTAAGGGAATTTTCATTCACAAAGCAGCCTTATCACATTCACACAGTTCAATACTGTTCTATCCTGATTAAATTGAGGTTAACTTCAATTCCATAAGGCAGTGAAGCAATTTCGAAGTCTCGGTGCGACGAAAATTGTCAGTCGATCTCCTGGAAACATTTGTAATAATTATTAACTTTCGGTGATCACATGGGGAAGACCGGAGATCTGCTGGTAAGACCGTGTTAGCCTATTTATTTGAAGTAACTGGATATCTTGAGCATACAAAACGGCAGGTTCGTCCAGTGTAAATCAGACGTTCCCCACTGATCCCGTGCAACACAGCGTAGTAAGCAGACACTGTCAATAATAATAATCCGTTAAATAATACGCGAACACACTTACTTTAGTTTAGTTCATGTATTAAATTCCTTCTCATACAGAATCTCATCAAGATGGCGACTAGCTCAACAATACCTACATATACATCCTCCTTCTTTCACGACTAATCCGCAAGAATTCCTTCATTCTTTTCATAAGAGAAAACATAGATAGCAGAGAAGCTATTCCATTGAGTAAATGGACGCTCCAAGGAATAATTGGGCTTGAAACTACTTTGCATTGATAATCGGTAAGATGAGATATTTCGAGATATGTACTGAGTTATGTAATTTATAAAATTTCTGAAAATATCGCGGAGAGACCGCTGCAAGAGACATTACAAATTGTTGCTGAGAAGTCTTTCATGTAAACTTCGAAATCTACTTTCTGCTTTCAGTTGGTTAGTAGAATATAAAATAATATTTTGTTTCTTAGAACGATGAACGACTCTTCGAAGATCCTGCACAAGACTACATGCCTGAAATTCTTGAAGGAGGGCAGAACCTTTATTTGTCTTTACCGCATCATGATGCGCAGTTATGCCATTAGTATCGAGACCCCAGAATCGTTTGAATTGGTCATCTGTGGGCATTTGAGTCTGAAGAACAAAGTTAACAACAGCTAAATTTGCAGAGACGGTAGATCTACAGCCACTGAAGATCCAATCGAATATGGTGGGAAACATAACAATGGATTTAGAAATACGGATAGGTAGATCATCGGTGACAATCTTCCAGTAATGGTCACTACCAATTAATAACTCGATGGGCATGTCTTCCTGGGAATCTGTCGGTGGATCAGATAACTGTAGTGTGCAAACATATGTTACATTCTTAATACGAGGGTCGTTCAATGAGTAATGGCCAACATTTGCTTTCTCAGAAGATATTTAGTGTTAAGAGTCAGAATTTGGTAACAATATACATCAACATGCCTAGTCCATATCCAATTTTTCTACGTAGTCTGCATCACGCTCTATGGCAGTACGCCAACGTTGTGTACTCCCTGCTGGTAAAAGCTCTTGTCCTGTAGGTGTAGCCATGTTTTCACTGCATGGCTAACACTATCGTCATCTTCAAAGTGTGTTCCCTGTAGAGAATATTTAAGTGGCCCAAACATATGGAAGTCGAACGGTGGCAAATCTGGACTGATGTCCAACCCAATTTAGCAATGTGTTCCTGTGTTTTCCAACTTGTGTGTGGGCGTGCATTATCGTGTTGGAGCACGATTTCTGCTGGATTCTTGTCCGCTCAAACGCGTCGAAAACGGTTCTTGAGTTTATTCAGAGTCTTCACGTATGCCTCTGAATTGATGGTTCAGCCTGTTGGCATCACATCGATAAGACTGTCCCCAACACAATCCCAGAAAACTGTCAACATGACTTTTCCGGCAGAGGGGGTTGTCTCGAATTTATTCTTTTGTGGTGAATGAGGATGATGCCACTCCATGGACTGCCTTCTTGTTTCCGGAGCAAAGTGGTGCGCCCAACTTTCGTCCCCAATAACGATCTGTGACAGAAAGGCTTCTCCGTTGGTCTCAAAATTCTCCAACAATGTAGATCAAATCGCCTTTCTTTGAATCTTGTGGTCCGCTGTGAGCCTTCGTGGCACCCATCGCGAGCACCCCTCCGATTTCCGAGAGTCTCGATCATTGCAGACGCACTCCCAATGCTGACCGGCAACTGTAGAGTCAATTGTCGAGCTGTGATGCGCCGGTCGGCACGAATAACGGCATCCGCACGACTCAGCACGTCTGGAGCAGTGGCTGTCGCAGGACGTACCGAGCGTGGCTGATCATGGAGCTCTGTTTCTGCATTTTCTGAGGCTGTAACTTTCTTTACCCATCGCCCAACTGTACTCCTACCAACCGCAGCATCGCCATACACTGCACACAAACGTTTATGGATGTTCACCACGGTTTCTTTTTCTGCACCCAAGAATTCAATAACAGTACACTGCTTGTAACATGAGTCTTATGTAGACGCCATTTTGACGCTGTACTACGGCTCTGCCATTTGCCAGTACGGTTCGATACTTCACCTGTGCACAGAACAAACACAAAATGTGAAGCACCAGCAAGGACGTTTGACTATGTTTGTTAACGGATTTTTTTAAAAAAAACATATGGGGAATTACTTATCGAACGACCATCGTGTCTTGTGGGACCCTGGGCTGAGGTGTCAAATAGTGGTCACTTTTATACACGTTGATGCAAGTCGTAGAATTAGTCCACACTCTTCTAATTTGGAATGGACAAGGCTACGCCATCGTGAGGAGCTATTAGCAGACTCGAATGTGCGAACACTAAGCTGCCATTGGTCCTGGGCAGACAATTTGAAATATTGTATTAAAAAATTTGCTATGAAGGATGCTTTGGCTTCCATTGCCTAGCACACATGAAGTGAGTTTACTTAGTCCTGTTGGTCCTACGATGTGCACCTGAGAAGTCTGCGAGAAGGTAAAGGTGGGTGTAGTTGCATGTATTTTACTAGCAGAAGTGACGTTGTTTTGTACGGCTTTCTTACACGTCGGACCTTCGGCGCATATCGACTTTTGATGTGGTTTTTTACAGTTAGCACAAAATGCCCAACCCTTCTTCCCACAATATGACATTTTATGTCTTCTGTTTAGGTGCATCGGTTAGCGCTTTTCAATTCCTGTTTGGTTCAAATGGCTCTGAGCACTATGGGACTTAACTGCTGATGTCATCAGTCCCCTAGAACTTAGAACTAGTTAAACCTAACTAACCTAAGGACATCAAACACATAAATGCCCGAGGCAGGATTCGAACCTGCGACCGTAGTGGTAGCGCGGTTCCAGACTGTAGCGCCTAGAACCGCTCGGCCACTGCGGCCGGCTCAATTTCTGTTTTCTTTCAGTTATTACATTCTTGGCCCCAGTGGCCTCGTTCTCCGCAAAAGACGCAAAATGGACCGTATTTTGTTGTTGCTGATTAGTGTAGACATGAAGGGCAGCAGCTATGCGAGTGTAAGTCAACGTTTTATTCTCACGGCAGATCTTCTGCGAAGCAAGCACTGCGTCTATTTCCGTTCCTGTAAATTCCGTCAACTGAAGTAAGTCCCCTTCTGAAACACCAGTTTGCCGGCCGGTGTAGCCGAGTGGTTCTAGGCGCTTCAGTCTGGAACTGCGAGACCACTACAGTCGCAGGTTCCAATCCTGCCTCGGGCATGGCTGTGTGTGATGTCCTTAGGTTAGTTGGGTTTAAGTAGTTCTAAGTTGTAGGGGACTGATGACCTCAGATGTTAAGCCCCATAGTGCTCAGAGCCATTTGAACCATTTTTTGAAACACCAGATTGCTTGACACGGCTGAGCCAGCGTCTGCAGATATCATCAGGAAAAGTTAAGTAGCGGAACCACCTTTCAAGATAGGGAAAGTTAGTTTTGTGCGATATTCGGAGCACAAGATACAGCTAGGTGCAGGCCGGATTGCAACACGGAGTCAACGAGGATGGTGGCCGCTGAGTCGGCTGCTGGTGCTGCCATCCTGACATAATCGGAACTCTGCAGATGGTGTAGAAGGTTGGCACAACATAGTGTTGCGCTGCACAGGCCGCTGGGGTGCTTCCTCAGCATTGTGGGGCCATGTGACGCAGACCGAGGTGAACGGAGCACTGTAGTGGAAACAAATAAGTCATTTGGAAAGTTCTCGCCAAGTTTTTAATACGACACCTCCTGGCAACCACCCACTACATTTGGTGTCAATATGACACATTTGGCGTGTGATACCACAACATTTCCGTCGGGAGCCGTAAGCCGGCCCCGCTGCTGCTTCTTTCTCGCTGGCATAGCTGAGAAAGCGGCAACAACGACTGCCCGTGATCAGGCGTCCGAATCTGTAGCCCCCTCGCCTCGGAAGTCTCTGGCGCATGTCGGCAGCCGAGATGACTGCCCACAGTAGCCAGCCAGAGAGTGGCCCACCCTGGCTGCTGGCTGGCTGCAGACCCCGCGTCGGCCTCAGAGGGTCGAACCGACGACCCACCGAGGATTGCTGTCTCCCCATCTGTTGCTCGCTGTAGCCCGGCGGTATGACACGTCTCGCCGTCGCCAGGAAAGCTGCCACACTTGAATGAATCTCGTTAGAAACGTCACCTACTTATACTCGCCTGTGCCCCTCTGTTTTGCTGACACGCCACTCTGAGTCACGTACGCATAACATGCTAGGCTCGCCAGTGGCCCCCTTCTGCCTTCGACTTGCGCCATGAAAACTGCTGCGTGCGCCTTCTCCGGCGGTCGTACGCCCCTGTGGCCTTTATTTGCCTTCATAACTGCTGGTATGCATAACTCACTGCAATCCAGTCTGGAACCGCGCGACCGCTACGGTCGCAGGTTCGAATCCTGCCTCGGGCATGGATGTGGGTGATGTCCTTAGGTTAGTTAGGTTTAAGTAGTTCTAAGTTCTAGGGGACTGATGACCTCAGCAGTTAAGTCCCATAGTGCTCCGAGCCATTTGAACCTTTTTTTTTTTTTTTTTTTTCACTGCAATCCAGCCCCAACCTGGTTCTAACTTGTGCTCCGAAAATCGCACAAAACTAACTTTCCCTAACCTAAACGGTGGTGCCGCTACAGTTATGACGATTTTTGATGCTAGCACGTGACCATAAGCATTTAAGTCTTCGCCGAGCGTGCGCAAAGCTTGGATACGACGGTTGCACTCCATAAATGCAGAACTAAGGGATTCTGGATTCGGAAACTGAAGGGGTTTAATAGATTCTAAATAATCCAGGTGAGCTTATAAATTCTATTTTCATCTCTTCAGCTTGCTGTGAGGATTCTCTAGGTTGCTTCATATGTCATAGGTCACAGCAATACCATCAACTAAATAATTTGGTTCCCCTTCCAATTAGCCACGCAGAAAAATGTGTTTATGAATGGTGGATATCGTCGGATCTTGATTAACTGATCGCTGGAATTGTTTCTGAACATTTCCAGAAAATGTCTGAACTTTTATAGTGGGCTGTCTTATATTAGACGGTGTAACAGCTGAAGCGACTGTCGTATCATGTTGTTTATGACTGATGGTAGCTGGAGCCATGGAATTCGTAAGTTTCCCCTCTGTTTCCCGCGACGTGCGAACAACACCGCGCTTGGCTGCGTCTATGTATTCGTCAGATTTAAGACATCAGCAGTGTCATTGAGAAGATCGTATATTTTGTCATCAAGATCTGATAGTGTACACAATAGGTCCTCTACTCAATCTATGGAATATTGATAATCTTCAGTGGTAGTTTTGTCATTAAAGTTGTGTACTTTGTTCGAAATACGTGTAATATTAGTTTTTGGTCTCACCCGTAGTCTTTTCAACTGATGGTTGCTATCGGCGTTTCCCTTATCAGACATCCTGTAGTGATTGCAGTCATCTAAGCGGATCAAGATAGTACGTTGTCTGGTAAACAAGTAACAGATGGCAGCACAAGTCATAAAAAAATCCACAGGCGTAGCGCAAGATCTCACAATCCTTTAAAGCGCCAATCGAACAGCTACAGTAGCAGTATAGAGGGGCAATAATGTAATGAGTGCATGGGGGCTTAATTATATAAATATGAAAAGCAAATTCTTTTTAAACTTTTAGTAGCTGTATGTCCGATTACGAAGTCTCGTAAACGGTTGGCCCTGACTAGTTTTTGTACCCAATCTGACTGCATAGAACAACAACAAAGAATGAAATGAAAATTTTCGTTAACGCAATTAATTAATTAAGTCCCCAGCAGCTATAAAACCAACGCAACAACAAAGCACAAGTATAGCTGTTCTGTGTGTGGAAGTGTGATTCAACGTACACATCTGGCACGGTTCTTCTTCAATAAGACAAGAAATTTTAAATATCATTTAATTAAAAAAAATTGAAATAGTATAATTGCGCAAGAAAACCAGAATTACACTCTAATACAAGAACACAAGCCAGATGCTTTGTTGACTGAACCTGTAATGACGCATTATTCAGGACATTGAAATAATGAGAAAAGAAAGAAAAGGAGTTTGTTATCTTCATTTATATTGATGAAAAGCTCTCTAATCATTACAATATCTCCACACCGACTCGCTACTACCACATCTCAACAAGAACTGACTACTGCCACATCTCGACAAGCACTCTTCACTACGACATCTCAGCAAGCACTGACTACAACGAGTTCTCAACAAGCGCTGCCCTCCGCTACTTCTCAATAATCACTGCCAGTGGAGGCGGCGAAACAAAACTCTCTGGCGCTGTGGCTCAGTGTAGCCACCTTTCATATGCCCTTCCTCCATGGGCTAGAATTTGATGGTATTTTTGCCAGCATTGGTGGTGAAAATGCCACCAAATTCGTCAAAAAAAAATACAGACAAAAATAAAAGATAATATTAATACGTAAATATCACATAATTAGATAAAATTTTGGCTTTGCACTGACCTTTCAATAACCTAATATATAAAATACAGTAGGCAATACAAATTCTTTCATACACGTGGCTTTACATAATAGTTTACACAATACACAAAAAATCAGTTTATACAAATGTTCACATAAAATACTTTTAATTATTCAAAAAAAAAAAAAAAAGTAGTTGATAGTTCCAGCAGAAGCACCCAGCAATGGTCAACAGGTGCAAACACCAACAAGTGACATCATTTTAGTAAAAGCTGTTCCATCTGTGGCACCCAGTAATGTTGAACAGGTGCAGACAGCAATAAGCAACATCGTTTCAGTAGAAGCAGTCCATGGGTGGCACTCAGCAATGTTGAACAGGTGCAGACAGCAACAAGTGACATTATTTCAGTAGAAACAGTTCATCTGTGGCAACCAGCAATGTTGAGCAGGTGCAGACAGCAACAAGTGACATTATTTCAGTACAAGCAGTTCCATCTGTGGCACCCAGCAAAGTTGAGCAGGTGCAGACAGCAACAAGTGACATCACTCAGCAGAAACAGTTCCATTAGTGGCACCCAGCATTGTTGAACAGGTGCAGACACCAACAAGTGACATCATTTCTGTAGAAGCAGTCCATCAGTGGCACCCAGTAATGTTGAGCACGTGCAGACACCAACAAGTGACATTATTTCAGTAGAAGCAGTCCATCAGTTGCACCTAGCAATGATGAGCAGGTCCAGAGAGCAGTCCATAATATTCACTATCACTGATCACACTGTTCATCAGAGTTTATAAGCAGAAATTAAACATGTCCTAGTGGCACCAATCATGTAGAAAAAGTACAAGTAACAGTCCATAATATTCACTATCCTAATCACACAGTTCATCAGCAGAAATTAAACATTTCTAAGTGTCACACATCAATGTTGAACAAGTGCAGGTAACAGTTCATAATATTCACCTTCACTAATCAGACAGTTCAGGCATGAACAATAGTTTGAATGCACATACAAACGCTTTTACAAAATTATTCTCAATGCTCTTACACTAAACATACAAATTCTAATAAACACACAAATGATATCAGATAATTGTCATATTAACTATTACAAATACTCAAATATCAGTAAACCTATAATATTTATGGGTGTCAGTGCAAGCCACTACAAACAAATAAAATAATATTTAGGAGATAGGTGGGTAGGATTAGGAAAGGAAAACACACAAAACACACTCACTCATCTTTCATCCACATTAAGTACTACTGTGTAATTGAATAGTGTTAACTGTGTAAATGTAATTCTGTCAAAATTTGATGTTCACCATGTGTATCAAGTAGTAGTGGCAGCAATGTATAACAGTCAATAATAGTTAAGTCAATGTCATAGTCATCATGTCAAGACCAATGTTTGCCAAGCCAGATCAAAATGTACGGTTGCTGAACAACTGTCAGTGACCCAAGATATGCAATTACTTCCTCTCTCCAAAAAAAAAAAAAAAAAAAAAAAGTACTGCTTAATGATTTAACAAAGTGTGTAGACAATCTTCCTTCTACTTGAGTGTTCTAGTCTGCTATCTTCATCCTCCTTGTTCCATATAGACCAACAAAAAAAAAAAATGCACCTCACTTACTTTACCTCTTATCCACCAAAACTGCAATAATCATCAGCATCACATAATCTCAATACTTCAATAATACCTCTTACGTCGATACATATAAACCTTATCATCAATATCATTTACCTTACCTCTTGTCCACAAAAACTCTAATAATCATCAACTTCATATAATCTCAATACCTCAATAATACCTCTTCAATACGTTGACACATATAAACCTTATCGCCAATATCATTTCACTTCCATAACAACTCTTTCCTCTAGTCAGTCTCCTCGAACAAGTACAGATAAAATCCTAATGCAAACCTCATCATCCCATACAATCCGAAGACACACTGTCAACACACAACCTCTGTGTAATCCATCTGACCCAAAGCTTCTACTCATTATAAATTATAAGATGGATTTTGGTTACCTTGTCCATCATTAAATAAAAGAAATGCATACATGACCTCTAACAGACTTAGTTCGAATAACTCTCAGTAATTAAGTACGATTACGGAGTGTGAATGATCATAATATTTCACAGTGTGTACACCACTTCAAGAATTATGGCAAACAGAAGCAAACATGTGGAGTATTTCTTGTGTCAAGTGTCACTTCCTATTTCAATTGCTCACGAAAAATGCAGTGTAATAACTGTCAATGGTCTAAACCTAGTTTTGGTATGTCATGTCGTTAGCTTCCTTCCTATTAGCATCAATTTATACAGCTTGCATAAAACCTCCAGCTCATGTGACTTCTATGAAGTTTCTTGTACTAATGTCGTTTATGTCGAATTATAGCAGTTCATTTTCCTATCTTAAAAATATAAGGCACTGAGCATAAGCAAAACATGCAATAGCGAGTAAATATACCAGTAGAGAACAGAATGTCAACAAGTGGATGCAGCACAATTCTTACAACAAGGCTCTGCCAAGCGAACAATCTATAATTAATACAATAGTGTGACCTAAACTCTATGTTTGTACACAGTATATCAGCATTTCTATATACCAAAGTAAAGAGTAGTTATGACAACAAACAGAAATGTATAAATATGCAATCCATACGCATAGCAGCAAACATATATCTTACATAATAAACAGGTCATTAGCATCATATCAGCATAAGCAAATAAATGTTCATATGTAATCTTAATAAGTAAACATAAAGGCGCAAGCAAATAAATCACAAAGTATAACTTACATACATATCAGCACAACTAATCAGGTGACAATAATAATTTAAATAAATAAGCACAGCAGACACACAATAAAAAAAATGACATCAGTGAAAAAGCAGTGCAGCCAAGCGATGCATAATATATACAAATAACAACCCTGTTCATTAATAAAACATTGACAAAAATCAGCAAATGTACGCAAGCACGTCGCTTCACAAGTAAATTCATAGAACATGAAATTAGCACAAAGTATGAATCACGTAATTGCGAGCAGCAAATTACGTCTAAAGTACGTACCTAAGTGGAAATATGTTACCTGAAAAAATAAACTCAATTAATGGTTACCTTTTTAGTTTATTAGTTTCTTCTTGGAAATTACATTCTTTTTGAAATTTTCTCGATAGCAAGTCCTCTTAACGTCGGAGACACACAGAATTTACCTGAAGTTCTTAAATATTTTATACAACCGTATCCTGAAAAATACTGGATGTTAATAAAATAATTCATCAAGTCACTATAGCTTTATACTGAATTTAGTCGGAGAAATTAGACTGTGTATTTGTTTACGGCTGTCAGTGCATTCGCACTGAGCGCTCGATCAGCTGTAGGCGCGTGACGTAGGAAGCAATTGTTTGCGGTCAACGACTGCCTTGTGCGCCGCGCAGACTTGACTGTTGCTTTGAGTATGTGCCACCGCCAAAACACAGCGTGGTATCCTTGTATTCTCTGCATGTTTACATCTAGCTGTTAGTTTCTCAAAAGTATGTCATTCCACAAAAATTTTTCAAAAGTATATCATTTCATAAAAATTTTAACGTTAGATATATGATGTATTTTCTTAGAGCGTCGAGATTTAAGAGTTTCTACTTCAACAGTGTTATCATGAATAATTTTGCGAATTCTATATGGACCGTTATAAAGCAGAAAATATTTGCGACACAAGCCTTTTCCTTTGTGAGGCAAACGATGAGACTTAATTAACACCTTTTGGCCAACTGAAAAAGTTTTTAAACGACCAGGATGTTTAGCTGATTTCTCTCTTCTAGCAGCCACAGATGCAATATTTTGCAGAGCCATGTTCACAACTTCAGAATGCCGCAGTTTCCGTGAAGGCGGAAAAGGAACGATTTCAGATATGCGATTTGTCGGTGCTTTGTTTTTTAATATCAGTATAGGCGGTAAAGAAGTTGAGTCATTAGGAAGTTCATTCAGAATGTTTTGAAAAATATGGAGATACTGATCCCACGTTCCGTGATTCTGATGACAATAAAGACGACACAATTTACTGATTTCCTTCATCCATCTCTCTGAAGCGTTAGATTGAGGGTGAAAAGGTGAAATGAAAATTGGTTTAATTTTACGACGCCGTAGAGTACGAAGCCAAATTTTAGAACGAAACTGTGATCCACTATCTGATATAACCTTATCAACATGACCAACTTCTTTAAGAAAATGGTTAATGAAAGCATTAGATACTGAACGAGCTGTTGCTTTGCGTAAAGGTGTAAAACACACATATTTTGATGTCAATTCCACTGCTACAAAAATGTACGCAAAACCATTAGTAGAACGAACTACTGGACGAACAAATCGACTGCAGCCATCTCCTTTAATTTCGCTGGAATGATAGGAAACAACGGTGCTCTGTGAGAAATCGTTGGCGGCTTAGCCTTTTGACATAATTTGTATTTGGCCAGAACAGATCGAATACGTTTTTCCATATTACTGAAGTAGCAATTTTCCCGTAATTTATGAATGCATTTTCTGGGACCAAAGTGTGCATAGCTGAAATGCGTATACCAAATCAGCTTATTAACCCACTCATCAGGAATACAAACTAACCAAACAGAGTTGTCGACCGATTTTCGTTTTAAAAAGAACTTTCCAGATAGTTCGCAAAAACGAGGTGTGGCCAAATTGTCCAATCTAACAAAGCGTCTAAGAAAATTACAGACACCAAGGAAACTACGAACATCACGTTTTGTGGTAGGAACAGCATAATTACGAATAGCGTCTAATTTCTCTGGATCAGGAAGAATACCTTCTGTAGAAATAATGTGACCGAGAAATTTCACCTGTGAACGTCCAAATTCAGATTTTTCCAAGTTCACTGTAATGCCAACTCTTGCAAAAATACGTAATAATGAATCCAAAATTTTGTTATGCTCACTCCAAGAACGTTCAGCAATAAGAATATCGTCAACATATGAAGTAATATTGTCACGAAGATAAACAGGTAAAATTTCATTTAAGCTACGAATGAATGCTGCTGAAGATACAGTAAGTCCAAACGGTAATTTCCGAAATCACTTTTGGGTAAAATAGTCATATCCGGTTATTCTTTACCGATTCTCTAGATAGATTGATAGTAGAAGAGTTGTTTTGACAGATGTAGGCAGCGGTGCAGAAAACTAAAAGGGAAATAGCACCACTACAGCTCGGGGCCCTATGCACGCTACGGCACATATTCACTTAGTGTAGTGAATCCCCTGAGGACATTAATAGCTGCACATAATTTCAAGTTTGTGACTTAGTGGCAAATTTGGCGGAAGTGCGTACATAAATTGATCCAACCATGCACATGGATGTATGTCATTCTTAGAATTGCGAAAGATCTTAAATTTCCGAACAGTCAAAAAGTGTTTACAGTCAAAGTTATTGCCTCGTGGCTACAAAGACCTACTGCGTCTGACCCAGTCACAATGACGATTATTATTAAATTCACGCGCCTGGCGCTCTCTTGTTGCATCACATACACAAAACAAATTACTTTCTTCAAACCCCACTGCTACCTGTGATTCTAAATTTCTTCTACTGTCTTTTCCTACAATTTCGCCTTCGATTTGTTTGACTTTCTTTCGTAATGCCTCAACTTCCCTTTTTACGCGTTCATTAAATTTTCCCTGATTTTCAACATGTTTATTTATGTTCTGGTACTCTTCAGTTTCTGCAAATGGTAATGGAGCTGTATCATCCGAATCTCTGTCCCCATGTAAACTAAGATTTGTCAATTTATCTGAAATCTCCTCAACTCTTTCCGATAAGTCACCTATTTTTTCTTTCTGTTTATTTACGTCTTCTGTAAGTGTCGCGACTCGGGTTTCAGTATTGACACATTTGGTAGTTAACTGTTCATATTGTTGTGTTAGATTATTTATTCTGTCATTTGGTACGGATTCCTCGATTCTCTCAAATATTTCTTCCTTATCGTGTCCATGTTGTAAATTTAACTCTGAAAATTTTTGTACTATCACGCGATCTCTTTCTTCCTGTTCTCTATCCTGTTCCCTTTGTCTAATCTCTACTGCAATTAATCTATTATTGTGAGCATTCAAAATCGGTTGTACTTCTTCTCTGATTTCTTTCTTTAATTCATCCTTCATATTTTTGAAACATGTCCCTATTCGTGAGTCTAACCGTGTTTCCATTGTTCTCATCTCAGTTCTAATTGTTCCTATTTATGAGTCTAACCGCGTTTCCATTGTTCCCATCTCAGTTCTAATTGTTCCTATTTGTGAGTCTAACCGTGTTTCCATTGTTTTTAATTCAGATCCTATTTGTGATCCCAGTGAGTCTAACCGTGTTTCCATTGTTCCCCTATCTGTTTTTAATTCAGATTGTAACTGTGATCCCAGTGAGCTTAACCGTGTTTCCATTTGTGAGTCTAACCGAGATCCCAAATTTAATATTGCACTCATCAACTGCTCCATATTAACTTGTTCGAAATTCTTTTCGCCCCTAACATTTCCCGCAAAACCAGTTTTCTTCGTCATAGCTGTAAAGCTATCTGTGTTCGATACTATTCCAGAATCTTCTATCGTTAATCTCGTATTCTGTGAATTTTCTGATTGAGAAAAATTTTGAAATGGTTCCGGACTGTCTTCCCGACTTATTAAATTGTTTTCCACTTCATTATTCATGATACTGTTTTCCTCTGTTGGCGAGTTCGCCATGTTAACAATTTCGTCATTCTCACTATCCATCATTTTTGCCTGTTTCATCGATCGCGTAATCATTTACAAAACATACAATGACTCTTTATCTCCAACAATACCATTTACACGAAATGTTTCCCTCAAACACAATTAATCGAACAATTGAAATAATTGCACTAAATTGTCAAACGCGTATACAAGACAACAAAATTAAATTCTGAAAGAAAAAAAAATACCATTAGAAGAATGACAATTACCAAATCTACACATGCAATATAGACTACAATTACTAAACTACAAATTACTACAACAATACTACTGTCTACTATTTTTACAATCAGAAGAATTCCAAGGGACGATCCGAAGCAGCGGTCGCCACGTGCATGGGGGCTTAATTATTAAATTTGAAAATCATTTAAATTTTTAGTAGCTGTATGTCCGATTACGAAGTCTCGTAAACGGTTGGCCCTGACTAGTTTTTGTACGCAATCTGACTGCATAGAACAACAACAAAGAATGAAATGAAAATTTTCGTTAACGCAATTAATTAATTAAGTCCCCAGCAGCTATAAAACCAACGCAACAACAAAGCACAAGTATAGCTGTTCTGTGTGTGGAAGTGTGATTCAACGTACACATCTGGCACGGTTCTTCTTCAATAAGACAAGAAATTTTAAATATCATTTAATTAAAAAAAATTGAAATAGTATAATTGCGCAAGAAAACCAGAATTACACTCTAATACAAGAACACAAGCCAGATGCTTTGTTGACTGAACCTGTAATGACGCATTATTCAGGACATTGAAATAATGAGAAAAAAAAGAAAAGGAGTTTGTTACCTTCATTTATATTGATGAAAATCATTCTAATCCTTACACCGACTCGCTACTACCACATCTCAACAAGAACTGACTACTGCCACGCCACATCTCGACAAGCACTCTTCACTACGACATGTCAGCAAGCACTGACTACCACGAGTTCTCAACAAGCGCTGCCCTCCGCTACTTCTCAATAATCACTGCCAGTGGAGGCGGCGAAACAAAACTCTCTGGCGCTGTGGCTCAGTGTAGCCACCTTTCATGAGTTGCCTTTACAAATGTCACTACAAAATATGTGGCGTGATAATTCAGTTGCACTTAACAGTGTATGTAGGCGGTTGTCATCGGAGAGTTTATTGCGTCGCGTGACAAATCGCTGCAGCGAACTCTTCATGGTATTATGGCGTGAAGTATGTTATAAATCGTGTTCTCACAGCAGCAGTCGTGGAAATCTCCCGGGTTTCGGCACCATTTTTCTTATGTCGTGAATCACACCAGTAAGCAGCGATTTGTAGCAAGTCACAGTGTTACATGTGACAAAGAGTTCACAATATGTTACGTCTTACAAAGAGATATAAATGTCTCGACGAATTAAATTCCCGACAGAAGAAGAAGGTTCGATCGACATGCGGATTTTACAGAAATGCTTCAATCACTAACAAGGGAATCCTTGGAAAAAAGAAGAGGTTCTTTTCGTGAAACACTGTTGAGAAGGTAGTGGTACACTGCAGAATGATCCTAAAACTACCAAAATACACCTTGCGTAAGGACTGTGAAGATCAGAGAAATCAGGGCTCATGTGGAAGCATATAGACAAATGTTTTTCCATCGCTCCATTTTCGAGTGGAACAGGAATGGGAATGACTAGCAGAGATACAAGGCACCCTCTGCCACGCACCATATCGTGGGTTGCGGTCTATGTCAGTAGATGAAGGTGCAGAAGTTTTAGTATACTGATAGTAATGTCATGAACCTCACACAAACTGGTACTTTCAAGAGATGATATTCTTTATTATGCACGGGGATGTGAGAGAAATTTATTCTGAAGAGTATACCTGTGAATGAATTTAATGATGCATTTTCGTAAATTCATGAGCAATTTCTGAGAAAACACCTCCTTCCTCTCTAAAAACGAAAAAAGCGCCGAAAAATTATTGAAAACATGAGTTTCTGGTGCCAAAACCGTATCGCGGATTCCAAGACAGCTATGCACGGCAAATGGTTGAAATTTTTATGATTTAATGCTAAGATCCCGGGCTCGAGCAACCTTGGAAATTGTGACTTCGTAGGCTTTACCGTCCTAATAAGTTTGAAAGTCTCTTCGGCTTTGCTGCCGTATCCTGCAATCTACTTGATTCAATATTTCGGCGATCCAACTGTTGGCCATCTTTAGGAGAACGCTGCTACTGCTCCCTGAGTTTCAGCGGGACTTCGCAGTAGCAGCGTTCTCCTGAAGATGGCGAACACTTGTATAACCGAAACATTGAATCAAATTGATTTTAGGCTGGGCGGCAGCAAACCCGAAGGGACTTTCAGCCTTGAATATTTTCCTGATCTCTTTATCCGGTTCCGATATACGAAGGTCCGTAGTTACCCTATTTGTTCACGTAAAATGCGCTCAAAATACCAGGATAATCCCAAAACTAAGTGTTGGGTTGGCAGAAGAACCAACACCGTGTTACTAGTGGAGGCCGAAATGCACGCGTTTTAGCTCACGCTGGCTGGCGTGGGGAGGGAAGGACTATACTGACGTGAGGTCTGTAACATGACAAGGAATTAGAATTCAGAAAGCGGACGTAATTAGTTTCATACTTAACTTTAATGCATTAATGATGAACGTCGCTCTTGACGGTACATGATTCACAATATTATCTGTTCAGAATAGTAACTGAATATGGCGCCTTGCTAGGTCGTAGCAAATGACGTAGCTGAAGGCTACGCTAAACTGTCGTCTCGGCAAATGAGAGCGTGTTTGTCAGTGAACCATCGCTAGCAAAGTCGGCTGTACAACTGGGGCGAGTGCTAGGGAGTCTCTCTAGACTAGACCTGCCGTGTGGCGGCGCTCGGTCTGCAATCACTGACAGTGGCGACACGCGGGTCCGACGTATACTAACGGACCGCGGCCGATTTAAAGGCTACCACCTAGCAAGGGTGCTGTCTGGCGGTGACACCACACTAAGATCTCCTATTTTTTATAAGTATGTAAATCTGTTTACTTCTACAATGGTTTACATCAGTGTATAGCTTGAACATTTAGCTATTTTTCGACATAATCACCACTTCTGTCGATGCATTTTTGTAGACGCTGTGGCAGTTTTTGTATGCCCATGTCATACCAGAAAGTCGCCATGCTGTTCAGAAAGTTATGAACATCTTCTTTCACCTCGTCGTCGGAGCTGAATCGCTTTCCGGCCAAATGTTGTTTTAACCTACGGAACAGGAGATAGTCACTGGGCGCCAAGTCAGGACTATAGAGTAGGTGGGTGATTATGTTCCACTGAAACAGTTGCAGGAGAGCAACGGTTTGCCGAGCGATGTGTGGGCGAGCGTTGTCATGGAGAATGTGTACGCCCTTGCTCAACGTTCTTCTTCTCCAGTTCTCAATTGCCAGTTTCAGTTTTTTCAGAATCTCACAGTACCTGTCAGCGTTAATTGTGGTCCCAGCGGGCATAAAGTCGGCCAACAGTACCCCTTTCCGATCACAAAAAACGGTTGTCAATACTTTACCGGCAGACTGTGTTTGTCTGAATTTCCGCGGCTTTGGCGAAGAAGGATACCGCCACTGGCGTGATTGTTGCTTGGTCTCAGGTGTAAAGTGGTATGCCCAGGTTTCGTCACCCGTGACACCTGAGTCCAGAAAGTTATCCTGTTCGGCTGCAAGGGGGTGAAGAAATCAGCATGCGTGGCACCCATCTTGCGCACACCTTCCGGTAGTCGAATGTTTCCGTTAAAATTCTTGTGAGCGGTGCTTCGGGAAACCTCAGGAACCAACGAGCAGAGATAATCCTGGGTGATCCGCCGATCTTCACGCATGCTTTGCTTAACCTTCAACACTGTCTCCTCAGAAATTGACGGTCTCCTCCTTCTTTGTTCGTTTCGAATTTCGGTCCGACCAGCTGCAAACTCTCTACACCACTTACGAACATTTTTGACATCCATACACGACTCACCATACAGTTCCGTCAATTGGCGATGGATTTCAATCGGCACATTGCCCTTTGCGTTCAAAAATCGAATAGCTGCGCGCAATTCGCACTTGGCGGTAACATCCAACGGGAGCTCCATTCTCAACGGCTGCCAAGCCAAGGCTAAGCGCCTCAGCGCAGCGTGCGCATGTTTACACATACTGCATGAAGCACTCTTCATAAGAGTGTGACCAACTGCCACACAAACAAAGTTCTGTACTTATAAAAAAATTGGATACCTTACTTTTGGGATTAGCCTCGTATGTGGTGTGACGCGAAAACACAGTTTATAAAATGACGTAGCACTGAGAATCATCATCAAAAGAGTTCTGGGAACACGTTGCAGAGCTGAAGCACATCCAAAATGTTTGTGCATGTAAAACTACGATCTGACGTGTAAAATTAGTTTTGCGTTATTTCAATTTCACAAAAGTAAACTATCAAAATTTTACTGATCCATCAAGTTCCTTTCATATGAGTGACATCCCCTGCAGTGGCAGGGAAAAGAAGAGAATCGGCGGAAAAATGCTTCTAGTGCAACACAAAAAAGGCGGATTTGCTCCCATTTATTCGAAGACTCGGACTGAAAAGTGGCGTACCAGCTGCCTCATTCCACCTTCCTGGTCACACCCACTAGTTCATCGATGTATGCCTCTCAGGCGCATCTACTCCCACTTGCCCATTCTTACTCACTCATTCGGCCAACTTATTGTCGTTATCTCTTTGTGTCTTTACAACTGTCATTGTCTCCTGCCTATCAGCCACAGTCTCGTTCCTTCAACTACTGTCTCTTCTCGCTGTCTCCCTCTTGTTCTCTGTTACTGCTACTGCTTCACTCATTTCTTCTCACTGCTGCTGTCTCTTCTCACTGTTACTATTTCTCTCTTCCACAGCGTCATTGTCATAAACTCTGCCTCTCATTATCACTGACTCTCAATCACTTCCTCTTTCTCCTTCACTTTTTCTCTCTTCCACTGGTACTACCTCCTTCACTTTTTTACGTATCGCTGTTCCCTTGTCCAACTACTACGTCCTACTGAAACTGTATCCCTTTCTTTCTCTCATGCTGCCATTGCCTCCTACGCTCTTTCTACACCACAGTACCTGTCTACTATCTTCCAGTATTTATCACTACTCTGTCTTGCTCCCGCTCCCACTCTCTCCTTCTCTGTCAGCAGAAAAAAAATCGCGAATATGTTCACATGCTGTTGTGTACATAGTTCCGCGTAGTCAGCACGTACACAACTTTCCCACTAGAGCGCGCCCCGCTAAGCACAACAGCGCAGGCGCAGCGCTCGTCCGTCTCTGCACTACGAGATGGCGCTGCCATAGAGACGGACCAAATTCTGCTTCCGCCGATCCGTGTATTAATATGCAACGCAGCCAGTGAGATTGCTGCTAACGTAGAACCTTTTCTCCTCGCAGATCACACTCGCGCAGTGATACATGAATCCGTGAGGTATTATAACAAGTGTACAGACCTCCGATCACTCAGTCTGCATTTGTCTGCACCAGTCTGCACCAGTCTGCATTAGTCTGTACCAGTCTATAGTCAAGTTTCAGTCTGGGCCTAATAAGATTACCATATTCCTGTACATAGCCATGAAGATAATTGTATAGACACTTTGTCAAGTATCAGAGATATATGTGAGAATAAGATTAACGCACCAATACCAAAGGAACTTCATATTGTCAATTGTAAATAGCATCCAGAACCAAGTTAAGTAATTTTTATGCTTGTTATTATTTTAATAAATGTATGTGAAAATTAATCAAGTTCTGTTTAAAGTTGGTCACCGTCAATCTGCTACTCTAAGCGTGCAAGTGGCATTTCTATCGTCTGACCTAACGGCAGGAGATAAACACACCACGATAAGACCACGAGACATATTGCTGACACTCGCCTACTTCGTTAGAGCGACAAGTCAAATAATCTGATGGTGTTTTACTGAAGGTCTTACAGTATGCACACCACACATGCCAATACAGTGTGTTTGAAAAAGAACTCCCTAGTTTCAATGTGTCAGGTAACTGTACAAAGTGACATACATGATTCTAGTTTGTGGTGTCTGATTCATCAACTCTCCAAGTTTGGCTCCCCTGCAGTTGGCAGGTCCGCTTGACCTCAAGACAGCACCAGTGCTGTTTTTCTCCTCTGTTCCCTCAGTTCAGTCCAGGTGTGCGCGCAGTGCAGTGCAGAGCAACTCAGCAGCAATGTGTACTCCGCAACAGAATGTGCAGTGTGTTATTTGGCCTCTGACAACAATGTCATTTTGGGGGTCAGTATGGTGGTGAATCACCTACAGCGAAAACTATCCATCATTGGCTAAAGTGTTTCAAGTAAACCAGTACTGTTTTAAAAGCAAAATCGCCAGGTAGACCGAGAACTTCTGAAGATGTTGTTGAACAGACCGACATTTCGTGTGTTTGGAGCCTGAAGAAGTCATTGGCCAGATGTAGTCTACAAGTAGGAGTGCGTAAAGGCCCTGTGTATGATGATGTGCATAAAAGACCTACGTTGCGCACCTACAGATTACAGCTGTTGCATGAAATAAAACTTACTGATAAAATCGAAAGGTATGAGTTTGCTGCTGACCTTCTACACAGATTTCATGATGACGTCAATTTTTTAAGAGGCTGCATTTCATCTCAGTGGAACGGTTAATCGTCATAACTGCAGAATTTGGGAAAGGGGGGGGGGAGGGGGGAGGGGCGGGGGCAAAGCATCCAAATGAAGTTATTCAGCATCAACGTGACTCTCCCAAAGTTAATTTCTGGTGCGTTTTGATGGAAGATCGTGTGATTGGTCCTTTCATTTTTGGAGAAAAAACAATGTGTACGCCCTTGCTCAACATTCTTCTTCTCCGGTTCTGAATTGCCAGTTTCAGTTATTTCAGAGTCTCACAGTACCTGTGACATACTGACAGAGTACGTCTTTCCCCGAATGAACGATATTGAGGCAGAAAAGGGGCTTGTGTTTTGCCTACAAAATGGCGCCCCACCTCATAACAGTAACCATGTGCGTGCGGCTCTTGACACTCGCTTTCCAGGAAGGTGGATAGGTAGGGGGGCCCAATATCTTGACAACCACGAAGCCCAGACTTAATCCCACTGGAATTTTTCCTTTGGGGCCATATAAAAATGTTGTGTACAGTGGAAAGATCAGAGAGATTAGTCACTTACGGGAAAGAATAGTCGCTGCGGATGTGGCAGTTACGCCTGAAATGTTAGTGAATACGTGGCAAGAAGTGAAATATCGTCTCGAAGAGTGCAGGGCAACAAATGGATCCCACGTTGACGTCTACTAACATTAAAGAAAACTTGAAGGAATTCTCTTTCATTATATGTACTCACTGATGTACTTTTTCATTAATTTCATCATTAAATTTATACTTAAAACTAGGGAGTTCTTTTTCAAACACCCTGTATTTTTGCGAACATTTTTGCAGTTGCTGAGGAAGGAAGAACGAGGCAGTTGATAATCCAATTTTCACTCCGAGTCATCTAATAAGAGGGGGCATATTAACCTTTTTTATTCTCCGATAGAAGCATTTTTCCGCTGGTTCCTTTATTTTCTCTATCACAGCAGGGCATGTTACTCATATGAAAGGAACTTGATGGGTCAGTAAAATTTTGAGTGTGAAATTGAAATAAGGCAAAACTAATTTTACACCTCAGACCGGATGTTTCGTGCACAAACATTTTGCATGTGCTTCAGTACTACAACATGCAGTTCCCAGAACCCTTTTGATGATAACGAAGACATTTTACATTAGATATCTCCGTGCAACGTCATTTTTCAAACTACGTTTTCGCCTCACAACACATTTTACGTGCATATTTTAGGTGTTCGAGTAGGGTAACTTTGGACCTACGTATCTCGGAAATGGATGAAGACATCTGGAAAATTTTCAAGGGTTTTCGAGACTGGAATCTTAGGACTATAACTTCAAAATGACAACCATTTCCTGTGCATAGCCGTCTTGGAATCTGTAACAAAGTTTTCAGCCACTCGCTAACAGCTTGTACACCTTTGTACATCTGCCCCCAGCCCATTTAAAAAAAAAAAAAGTCGGCTCTTTCCCCTCCTCTCCCTCTCTCTCTCTCTCACACACACACACGGTATAAACGTCATAAATAGAAGTTAGTAACGAACATATACTTCGTTAGGTTGTAAACAAATAGGTAAACATACCAAAGAAAATAAAACACGTAATAGAGTCGCAATATTTACGCTGTGAAAAGCAGTGTACGACGAAATAGTTGTATAGAGTGACAAAAGAACAATAGTCCACCACAAAAAACAGTGAGAAACATGGTGAACAGTGTGTGGAAGGCGAGAACACAAAGATGTGGTTATATGGCAGTGATAAAAATGGTAGTGCGACCTCCAGACCAGATGTGAGGAAACGCAGATCAGCAAATCTTTTTTACAAAAAATCGTGAAGTCAACTGTTTCATAATCTATAACTAACAAAACTGTATCCCACTGATGATGCCTTAGAACAGGAGAAGGCGAAACGCGTAAGGGGTAAATAAAGTAGCTAGCAGCAGGAAAAGGCAGGTTTATTTACAAAACAAGTATTTATATCCAGAATGAGATTTTCACTCTGCAGCGGAGTGTGCGCTGATATGAAACTTCCTGGCAGATTAAAACTGTGTGCCCGACCGAGACTCGAACTCGGGACCTTTGCTTTTAGCGGGCAAGTGCTCTACCATCGGAGCTACCGAAGCACGACTCACGCCCGGTCCTCACAGCTTTACTTCTGCCAGTATCTCGTCTCCTACCTTCCAAACTTTACAGAAGCTCTCCTGCGGACCTTGCAGAACTAGCACTCCTAAAAGAAAGGATACTGCAGAGACATGGCTTAGCCACAGCCTGGGGGCGGTTTCCAGAATGAGATTTTCACTCTGCAGCGGAGTGTGCGCTGATATGAAACTTCCTGGCAGATTAAAACTGTGTGCCCGACCGAGACTCGAAGTCGGGGCCTTCGCCTTTCGCGGGCAAGTGCTCTACCATCTGAGCTACCGAAGCACGACTCACGCCCGGTGCTCACACCTTTACTTCTGCCAGTATCTCGTCTCCGCAGTATCCTTTCTTTCAGGAGTCCTAGTTCTGCAAGGTCCGCCGGAGAGCTTCTGTAAAGTTTGGAAGGTAGGAGACGAGATACTGGCAGAAGTAAAGCTGTGAGCACCGGGCGTGAGTCGTGGTTCGGTAGCTCAGATGGTAGAGCACTTGCCCGCGAAAGGCAAAGGCCCCAGGTTGGAGTCTCGGTCGGGCACACAGTTTTAATCTGCCAGGAAGTTTCAAGAATTTATATGCTTGCTGCGGAGTATGGCCACACAAATAAACTTGTTATTTTAGCGCTTGTTTGTGGGGGAGGGGGGCTCTCAGAAAGCGGCCGTGAATTTCCGCAAATGCATCGTTTATTCATTCACTCATTTATCCACTGGTACACCCTTCAGTTTCGTTAAACACGGGTTTATCACGGCTACACCCATCATCAATCAATTTATTTATATTTTACGTGCATATTTTACACGTAGGAGTGGGGTAATTTTGAAACCTTGTATCTGGGAAAGGGAGAAAGATAACAAGAACATTTTTAAGATTGTTGGAGATCGGGATCTTACGAATATATCGTAAAAATTTCAGCCATGTGCTGGAATAGCAATCTTGGAATGCTCGGCTCCGTTCCGAGGAACCGCCCTTGAACTAAAGCTGTCTCCGTAAGTCCCATCAAACCGACCGCAGGCCATATCAAATGTAAAAAGAAGCGATCGATTTGCTCCATTTGCCGAAGCAGTGAGAAGTGTGAAATATTCATACTTTGAACCTGCACTGTAGAATACTGCCACTAAGACTGTTATTCTATTGAGTACACAAATGTTTCCTGGCCAAAGTGGTATCCAAACCAGTTGACCCCATAGTTTTATGATTAGTAGAACCTGAGGTATCAGCACCGGAAAATCCCGTTTTAATGCGCGGCGTTTTGGAACATATCGATAAGCAGGCTGTCTCGTGCATACCGATTTCATTACAGTTCCTCTCTATCGCCTCGGTGTAGATTCGGCCTTCTCTTCTTAACTAGAAAGATACGTGTGGAACTCCCGATTCAACATCGTGTGATTCCCCGAAGATGATTAGCAGAAACGATGAGATTAGATTATCACAGATAAAATAATGGGAACGTGTTGACTGGGAGTATTATTTGTAATACTAGGCATGCTACTCAAAGTCGTATTTTGGAGAGTTTTTGTGCTTTTCTTCATTTCGCGTGGAAGCGTGGGAAAATATTAATCCCACTAAATTTCATTCGAATCACTTCTTAGCTTTAAAATTTTGGTGTCTCTTCTTATTTAGCTAGATACGGATGGCTCTCTCGGGACAACGGCATGTAGTTCCCCGAAGGTGATAAGATTAGGCAACCGTGAATAAAATACGGAGAGTGCAGAGTGCAGAGTCCGTCTTTTGCTGTGACAACAACGGCTGCCGTCTCGTCAGTAACAGGTATGTTATTTCACAGTTCCAGAGTCAGTATCGGTGTGTGTCTGTGTGTTACGCTAATTGTGTGTTATGCTAACGGGAATCAGAAGTGAACAGCCTGAAACAATATAATTCGACAGAATCTTTATTAACCTACCAGTACGTTTTCCATGCAGTCTGCTTTTCAAGGAAAGCTTTACATTTACCCGAAAATGCATACGCTGATGTGCGAAAATATTATGATCACCTGCTTAATAGCTTGTTTTTTCCGTGTTTGGAACGAAATAAGTCACTTATTCTGCGTATCAAGGATGCGACAGTTTGTAGGTAGGTTTCTGGAGGTCTGTGGCATTAGATGTCTACCCACAGGTCATGTAATTCGCGTAAATAACGGAGCGCTGATTTGCCCGTTAGTGACCTTCCATCAGTCGAATTTGGTCGCCGAGCCGTCAATGTGAGTTCACTATAACACTCTTCAAACCACTGTAACACAGTTCTGGCTGCGAGACATGGACAGTTATACTGATCAAAGATGACACCGCCCCGAGGAAGACATCAATCAAAGAGGGATGCAGGTCGTTCGCAGATGTCAGCTTGTCTTCGATTGTTACCACAAGTCCCTTGCAAACGGAGGAGAATGTGTCCCACAGCATAATACGCCTCCTAGCAGGCCGCGTCCGTGGCGGGCTACACGTTTAGAGCCGCCATCCACCTCGATGACGGCCTTTGTAGGGACGACCATCGACCTAGTGTAGCACAAAAATGTGGTTCACTCGCGGAGCCGACACCTTTCCATTGATCGAACCCCGATGGCCCCCCGCCCACTGCAGTCGTAATTCACAATGTCATTGAGGCAACATGTGAACACGTAGGGGTGGTCTGCTGCGGAGCTCCATGTTCAACAATGTTCGATGACTGGTGTGCTCCGAAACGTGCCCCTACATTGTGCTCTTTCGGCACAGACGCCACACATTAGCATCTATCCTACTTTACGGAGCAGACGAGCCTCCGAACCCCGCGTTCTGTGAAGAGTCGAGGACGTTGAGCTATTTGTGTGCTTCTACGAGGGGTATTTGAAAAGTCCGTGCTAAGTCCGACAGATGGCACCACTGGCGCGTATCGAGGTCATGTTTAGTTAGTAGCATCTTTGGAAAGAACGCACACCAAGTTTCAGCCATATTGGTCTATTTCTTTGCGCTTGGCATTCGTGGGACTCAAGGAAGACTAGTGATTGACAAAAAATGGACGAAAAAGAATTTCGTGTGGTGATTAAACACTGCTTTATGAAAGACATCGCCTCAGGAGACTAAAGAGAAGCTTGATAAGCATTATGGTGACTCTGCACCTTCGATTAGGACAGTTTATAAGTGGTTTCACAATTTTCGGAGTGGCTATATGGATACAAGTGATGCTGAACGTTCTGGACGCCCTGTGGAGGTTACGACTCCAGAAATCATTGATAAAATCCATGATATGATGATGCACGACAGAAGAGAAGGTGCGTGATATTTATAGTGCTGTGCGCATCTCGAATGAACGGGTACATAATATTTTGCACAACCATTTGGACATGAGAAAGCTATCCGCAAAATGGGTTCCGCGATTGCTCACGCTTGACGAAAAACGGAATCGTGTGAAGTGTTGCAAGGATGGTTTTCAGCTGTTCAGGAAGAATCCGCAGGACTTTAAGCGTCGTTTCGTCACTGTGGATGAAACATGCATACATTACTATACTCATGAGACCAAGCAACAATCTAAACAATGGGTTACCAAGGGAGAATTGCACCAAAATAGGCGAAAGCCATTCCTTAGGCCGGAAAGGTTATGGCGGCTGTCTTTTGGGATTCGCAAGGGATAATCCTCATCGACTATCTCGAAAAGGGTAAAACTATTACAGGTGCATATTATTCATCGTCATTAGACCGTTGGAAAACCGAGCTGCAAGGAAAACGCCGGCGATTGGCCCGCAAAAAAGTCCTTTTCCATCACGACAATGCACCAGCACACACGTCAGCAATTGTGGTCGCAAAATTAATGGAAATAGGATTCCAACTCGTTTCACATCCACCCTATTCTCCAGACTTGGCTTCCTTGGACTACTATTTGTTCCCCAATCTGAAGAAATGGCTGGCGGGACACAGATTTTATTCAAATGAGGAGGTGACTGCAGCAACTAATAGCTATTTTGCAGACTTGGTCAATTCCTATTATTCGGAAGGGATCAAAAAATTAGAACAGCGTTGGACGAAATGTATAAGTCTAAAAGGAGACTGTGTCGAAAAATAAAAGAGGTTTATTATGTGGCGGCGTTCGTAGCGACAAACAATTCGCTGTAGAAACGGCTTACGAAGTCACCGCCACACTTTTAATAGCGGGCCGACCGGTCCGCTGGAACAGTGAACAGAAAGATGAAAACCCAAACACTCTGATTAAATAAAAGTCGGTACTTATCTTTATTAACGAAGATACAGAAACACAGTAGTGAACTCCGTGTCTACAGAAATCTGTCTAGTGCGAGTCGGAGCGGCTAGGTCAGCGTCGGCTGACGACAAACAACAACTCTGTTGCGATGAACACACAACTGACTAGCAAGTACACAATTCGGTGGCGAGTATACAACTGAGCGGCGAATACAGAACTGTCCTAGCGCTCTTTTTTTTTTTACTTTATTGTTATTTTAAAACCTGTACAACAGGCAGGCTGTCAGCAGCACACTACGCTGCTCTTCAGCCATAGAAGACACAAGCAGCAAAAACAGGGAGAAGACACATAAGTCACAGAGCGGCGGGCAATAAAACAGGAGACACATAGAGACAATCACGGAGCCGTTCACACTCGTCGATAATCCACACTGCTAGCTGATGAGACGATGCACAACCACTGAAGATGATGATGGCACTGGTGAACGATGGAGGGGACGATGAGCACTAAACACTAAACACTAAACACACAAAACACTGATGGCGGCGACCTCCGGCGCGCGAATGTCCACGTAACGTGTGCGAGTCCGGGGACCTGCCAAGAGGGGTAGAAGGGGGAGGTGGGGGAGAGGGGAGAAAAAGGATGCCAATGGCTGAGGAGTCGGGGGCAGGAGGAGAGGAACAGGGGAGGGGAGGCCCGGGGGAGAAGGGGGGGAGAAAAGGAGGAGGGAGGGAAAAGGGAGAGGAGGGAGGGAGGGTGCCCGGAGGAATAAGTACAGGAGGAGGGGGGAGGATCAAAGTTGGTAGGAGGGGTAGATGGAAGGGAGGAGGGCATCATCAGGGAGGGGGAGCTGGCGGAAGCCACCCTGGGAGAGGGTAAGGAGGGTGGAGAGATGGAGACCGGGTGGGACGTGCGAATACAGGCGCGGCAGCGGGCGGGGGTGGGAGAGGATCGGGGAGACGAGCGGGTGAGGAGGATCGAGTTTGCGGGAGGTGTACAGGATCCGTATCCTCTCAAGGAAAAGGAGGAGGTGGGGGAAGGGGATGAGATCGTAGAGGATCCGCGTGGGGGAGGGGAGACGGATGCGATAGGCGAGGCGGAGAGCATGGCGTTCAAGGATTTGGAGGGATTTATAAAAGGTAGGGGGAGCGGAGATCCATGCTGGATGGGCATAACAAAGGATGGGGCGGATGAGGGATTTATAGGTGTGGAGGATGGTGGAGGGGTCCAGACCCCACGTACGGCCAGAAAGGAGCTTGAGGAGACGGAGGCGGGAACGTGCCTTGGCTTGGATTGTCTGGAGATGGGGAGTCCAGGAGAGGCGATGGTCGAGGGTGAAGCCAAGGTACTTAAGGGTGGGAGTGAGGGCGATGGGACGGCCATAGACGGTGAGATAGAAATCAAGGAGGCGGAAGGAAGGGGTGGTTTTGCCTACAATGATCGCCTGGGTTTTGGAAGGATTGACCTTGAGCAACCACTGGTTGCACCAAGCGGTGAACCGGTCAAGATGGGATTGGAGAAGGCGTTGGGAGCGCTGTAGGGTGGGGGCAAGGGCAAGGAAGGCGGTGTCATCGGCAAACTGGAGAAGGTGGACGGGGGGTGACGGCGGCGGCATGTCCGCCGTGTACAACAGGTACAGAAGGGGGGAGAGGACGGAGCCTTGGGGCACACCGGCGGAGGGGAAAAAGGTGTAGGAATCGGTGTTATGGATGGTGACATACGAAGGACGGCGGGAGAGAATCCTAGCGCTCGCGACTCCAGCGCTTAAGAAGCCAGAAGCCAGCGGTGGCGCGCGCAGACTTGCGGCGATTTCCTGTCTCGCTGGCGCTGCTTATGCGGACGGCGTCCGGACTTTGATGCTGCCAACCTTTTGGCAGCGGGCTCGGGTGGCATTACTGGCTAGGATATAACAGTTTACCCCAAACACGTAAGTAGTTATTATTTTTGGGCGGACTTTTCAAACGCCCCTCGTACCTCTTTCCATAGTTGCTCACACCAGTAGACGTGAACTTTCGGCCAACTTCGCCGTTTTCTTGATACTCGTTACCAGGCTCTGTGTAATATTAATCTACCCTTTGTCAAAGTCCCTTACCTCAGTCGATTTCCCCATTTAGATCCCACATCTTCGCTAGGGTGATCCTCCGTCCGTGTCCGCTTCGCTTACCCACTTATGTTACCGCGTCACGTGGCCGCAACGTCACCAGGCGACATCCAACATCAGTGGTCAGAATGTTTTGGCTCGTCAGTACATATTTGAAAGTAAGTGAATTATACGCTCACCTCCATATGTGAATAAGTACACCATATTCCTATGTAATTTCAATTACACATCTACATATCACTTTAGTAAGTACATTATATCTGTATATACATAACTGGCCATTAAAATTGCTACACCAAGAAGAAATGCAGGTGATAAACGGGTGTTCATTGGACAAATATATTATACTAGAACTGACATGTGATTACGTTTTCACGCGATTTGGGTGCATAGGTCCTGAGAAATCAGTACCCAGAACAACCACCTCTGGTCCTAATAACGGCCTTGACACGCCTGGGCATTGAGTCAAACAGAGCTTGGATGGCGTGTACAGGTACAGATGCCCATGCAGCGTCGACACGATACCACAGTTCATCAAGAGTAGTGACTGGCGTATTGTGACGAGCCAGTTGCTTGGCCACCATTGACCAGACGTTTTCAGCTGGTGAGAGATCTGGAGAATGTGCTGGCCAGGGCAGCAGTCGAACATTTTCTGTATACAGAAAGGCCCGTACAGGACCTGCAACATGCCGTCGTGCATTATCCTGCTGAAATGTGTTTCGCAGGGATCCAATGAAGGGTAGAGCCACGGGTCGTAACACATCTGAAATGTAATGTTCACTGTTCGAAATGTCGTCAATGCGAACAAGAGGTGACAGACGTGTAACCATGCACGCCATACCATCACATTGAGTGGTACACCAGTATGGCGATGACGAATACACGCTTCCAATGTGCGTTCACCGCGATGACGCCAAACTCGGATGCGACCATCATGATGCTGTAAACAGAACCTGGATTCGTACGAAAAAATGACGTTTTGCCATTCGTGCACCCAGGTTCGTCGTCGAGTACACCATCACAGGCGCTCCTGTCTGTGATGCAGCGTCAAGGGTAACCGCAGTCATGGTCTCCGAGCTGATAGTCCGTGCTGCTGCAAACGTCGTCGAACTGTTCGTGCAGACGGTTGTTGTCTTGCAAACGTCCCCATCTGTTGACTCAAGGATCGAGACGTGGCTGTACGATCCGTTACAGCCATGCGGATAAGATGCCTGTCATCTCGACTGCTCCTGATAAGTTTCCTCATGTCAGCACGTTGTAGGTGTCGCCACATGCGCCAACCTTGAGTGAATGCTCTGAAAAGACAATCATTTGCATATCACAGCATCTTCTTCCTGTCGGTTAAATTTCACGTCTGTAGCACGTCATCTTCGTTGTGTAGCATTTTTAATGGCCACTGGTGTACGTGTCACATGTTGACACAGTGACATCGTCAGTTAGGATTGCAGTGGGCACGGGACCATTGGGACCCGAGCAACGGTCTCATGCAGGCTCTTCGAGTGAATCACATTTTTGCAACACTAGTTCCATGGTCGTCTCCACAAACGCCGTTATGTAGGTGAACGTCGCGTCGAAACGCGTGCCGCAAGGGTCAGCCGCGTGGTCTCAGGCGCCTTGTCACGGTTCGCACGGCCTCCCCCCTCGCCCTCCCCCCTCCCGTTGAAGGTTCGAGCCCTCCATCGAGCATGGGTATGTGTGTTGTCCTTAGCGTAAGTCTAAGTTACATTAAGTAGGTGTGTAAGCCTAGGGACCGATGACCTCAGCAGTTTCGTCCCGTAGTCCTTACCACAAATTTCCAATTTTTTTTTCGAAATGTGCAGCGCGCCACGGACGCAGGCTGCTGGGAGCAGTATTATGCTATGGGACATATTGTCCTGCGGTTGCATGGGATCTGTAGTAGTAATTGAAGACACGCTGACAGCTACGAACCACCAGCATCCCACCACGCTTGATGTCTTCCACAAAGGCGAGGTCATCTTTCTGCAGTATAACTGTCCGAGCTTCAGTGATTTGGGGACCATTACAGTGATGTAAATCCTATGGGACCCATCTGAGTCGCTTCGGGCGGTATCACCGCTTACGCAAATCAGCGGTCCGTTATTTACGCGGATTACATGACGTGTGCGTAGACATCTAATGCCACATACCTCGACAAACCTACCAGCAAACTGCCGCATACGCAGAATCAGTGACGTATTTCGTTCCAAAGACTGCACACAAGCTATTAAGCAGCAAGTTATAATGTTTTGGCTAATCAGCACTCCGTCCTCAGGCCACCAGTGGCCTACCGGGACCGTCCGACAGCCGTGTCATCCTCAGTGGAGGATGCGGACAGGAAGGGCGTTATGATGGTATTCTTGACCGAAGCCGCTAGTATTCGGTGGAGTAGCTCCTCAGTGGGCATCACGAGGCTGACTATACCCCGAAAAATGCCAACAGCGCATGGCGGCCAAGATGGTCACCCATCCAAGTGCCGACCACGCCCGACAGCGCTTAACTTCGGTGATCTCACGGAAACCGGTGTATCCACTGTGGCAAGGCCGTTGCCTTTGGCTCATCAGAATGTATGAAATGTATTCGCTCTTGCGAATATGGACAGCCATCAGTTATAGGCACCGTACTTCTCAATAACATAGGCACTGCAGTATCGTACTTATCCGCCGACACCGGACGTCTACATCTACATCTACATTTATACTCCGCAAGCCACCCAACGGTGTATGACGGAGGACACTTTACGTGCCACTGTCATTACCTCCGTTTTCTGTTCCAGTCGCGTATGGTTCGCGGGAAGAGCGACTGTCTGAAAGCCTCCGTCCGCGCTCGAATCTCTCTAATTTTACACTCGTGATCTCCTCGAGAGGTATAAGTAGGGGGAAGCAATATATTCGATACCTCATCCAGTAAACGCACCCTCTCGAAACCTGGACAGCAAGCTACACCGCGATGCAGAGCGCCTCTCTTGCAGAGTCTGCCACTTCAGTTTGCTAAACATCTCCGTAACGCTATCACGGTTCCCAAATAACCCTGTGACGAAACGCGCCGCTCTTCTTTGGATCTTCTCTATCTCCTCCGTCAACCCGATCTGGTACGGATACCACACTGATGAGCAATACTCAAGTATAGGTCGAACGAGTGCTTTGTAAGCCACCTCCTTTGTTGATGGACTACATTTTCTGAGGACTCTCCCAATGAATCTCAACCTGGTACCCGCCTTACCGACAATTAATTTTATATGATCATTCCACTTCAAATCGCTCCGCACGCACACTCCCAGATATTTTACAGAAGTAACTGCAACCAGTGTTTGTTCCGCTATCATATAATTATACAATAAAGGATCCTTATTTCTATGTATTCGCAATACATTACATTTGTCTATGTTAAGGGTCAGTTGCCACTCCTGCACCAAGTGCCTATCCGCTGCAGATCTTCCTGCATTTCGCTGCAATTTTCTAATGCTGCAACTTCTCTGTATACTACAGCATCATCCGCGAAAAGCCGCATGGAACTTCCGACACTGTCTACTAGGTCATTTATACATATTGTTTTATGAGCTGTTTCCCCGAGGTGTAACCATCACTGCTGACATTTATTGTCAACAACTGAGGCGTCTTGCAGATGCAACCCAAGAACAACGACCAGGAGGGATGCGTGCAGTGATGCTACTCCACGAGAACGCCGACCCACATTCTGCTAAACTGGCAAAAAACGCTACAGCAGTTGAGTTACGAAGTCATTCCGTACCCACCTGACCTTGCGTCCTCAGATTTTTCACTGACCAGGAAAGTACTTGGGCTCGAACAAACAGATCTGTATGAACGTTTGGTTACTGGACCATTATGTACCTCTGAATGTGCTGGTGGGTGTCGTTTTTCTGCAAAACTCTGCAGTCACGCTCTAGATTTCACTGTAGATGTAATTGTAGACGCCATACGCAATGCAGCAATCTTAACTACAAATGTAAATGCAGAATGTCAATAAAACGCTCCGAGCAATACGAATGTCTGCAAAACGCACAGTGAAGAAATGCAAGTTGATCGCATGGCGTATTTGCGCATTCTATAATATCAGTGTTGAACGCCACGTCAATGACTCTTTTGAAGTTGTTCACTGGTTCACCAGTATCGTAGCCAGCGTTCTGCCACGTGTAACGAAGAATTGGTCTGTATACTCCCGCAGATAACTGGCTGTTAATGACAGAATGCATATTCATGATAAAGAATCTGTCGTGCAATTTCGGCTGCATATTACTGGAACGTAGTTTAATGAAGCCTGTTATTCTCTTGGCATATATTTTATATTGCCTGAAGAAATACACATCCAGAGGTTGTGCACATTTTGTAGTTTTAGGCGGAATGATTTTTAAATCTACATGTTTTCCGCCAGATGCTTCCAGTAGTACTCGTTCATCCTTATGTCCAGACCAGGAGTCACAAAGTACCAATGACTTTCTCGACAAATGTGGATTCAAAACTGACAGAAAAAACGTCTTCAGATATTGTTTCGTCATCTTCCCACTCACACTTGCATCGACGACGACATTTGGAGGGCACCGCGTTTCTATTTACCTTGACACGCGGGGTCCAAACTTTCCACTGGATTCTTGGAAGCAAATATAGTGTTTGTCTGCCAATCGTCCTTCCATTGATATAGCAACATCGATCGTGTAACTATGTGTTGCACAGTTAACTGATTGCAACTTCGCGACAGTGTTTCTCTCCCCTTTCACGGATAGTGTTTTGTCACAAGAAAGTTCATAGTTGAACTGACTCTGATCACAGTTCCATACAGAACTAATACCGATATTTTCTCTCGTGATATGCTCATTGACGTCAGCAACAAACATTTGAGATCTTTCAATCAGCTCTTCTTCGTCATCCTTATCTTTTCATGCTGGGAGCATAGTGATACGGCGTGATGTTATCGTAAACTCGTTTTTCATATTAGTAATAAATCCTACTGAAGCTGTAAAGTTTGTACACCCGAGATTTCTGGCTACGTGCAATGCCCAATGTTGTAAATGCCAATAATGAACGGCGGAACCGCATTCTCGCGCTTCATCGAATTTCGCCATTACACGCTCCTTGATGGTCTTGAACAGCAGTGTACGATTTCCTTTGAAAACTGTATTTCCTTCTCTTTTCTTTGCCACGTACTCCAGTATGTTTTTAATATTGCTTTTAGACTTCAGTTTAGGGTATCTTTTCAGAAGCTTGTCGTATGTGTCGAAACCTCTTGCGTAATAATCATCGTACATGTTCTGCAGTGTGTTGTCATCAAATGCCATGATGATGCTTGCAACTTAAACCTTCTTCTTGGGAGACGGTTGGTATTCACAGTCACTGCTTCCATCGCCCCTTCCCGCACTTGCCGTAGCACTACCGTCTGCAATGAGTTGTTCGTCATTGTCATCCCTATCATCATCATCATCATTATGTGTTAGTGTTACAACAGTATCTGTTTCCAACTTATCCTCATATTTCTGCACTATAATAGATACCAGAAAACATGCGAATGATTCGTCTTCTACACCAATACCATCCTCACGAAGGGTTCTTCGTAACTTCATCTCAACCAATCGCAATACATTAGCAAGATTGATTACCAATCGCCGAACCATCTGACGCTTCAATACACAAGTAATGTCACAAAACGCAACTTCAGAGGCACACTGCACCGTCCCTACTGGTCCCGACTGGCGTACCGGCAGGTCAGTGTGCAATGCGGCATACGCAGAGGCCTCTAACGGACGACAGCAGAGTTTTGCAGGTGCGGGAGTATCACTAGTGCAATAAGAGACCTTTACATTATTTCCCACACGATTTTGGTGTAGTTGTGTTTGTTCGAGCCCAAGTACTTACCCTGGTGAGCCGTGCTGCGGCTCTGTTGGAGGCCAGATGGTATCGTTTAGTTGACATGGTTGATTTTGTTTGTCCTCTTCTCGTGTTGACTGGCGGCACTCCGTTTCGCAAGCGTTGCCTGTCCGATAGTGGCAGCAGCGGAGGTTATCGATATGTAGTAACTGTTGCCCTATCTTTGGGGCGACGTCGTGGGTGTTCCGGGTCGCGTGAGGGCCAGTTCCCTTGGGGACTCAGGAGGAGCCAGGTCGGCGCAGTGCGAGAACACGCCGGGACCGCAAGCGGCGCGCGTGGACTGCCGCATGGAAGGGCTGTGGCCACGAGGGTGCACGACCTCGTCGTAAGCCGGATCCAGCAAGCTTTAAGATGAGTGTGTTGTGAATTGGCAGGAGCCAATTCACGGGGTTTGGAGGAAGCCGGAAGGCACGCGTTTAAGCTCACGCAGGCTGGCGTGAGGTCTGGAACAGGACAAGGTAATTAATATAGCCAATAACGTACGTAGCTGCTGGAATAGTTAACTTTAATCCATAATTGGTGAACATCGGTCTGACGGTACATGCATCACAAGATAAATAGCAAATCATAATGGCGCCTTGCTAGGTCGTAGCAAATGACGTAGCTGAAGGCTATGCTAACTATCGTCTCGGCAAATGAGAGCGTAATTTGTCAGTGAACCATCGCTAGCAAAGTCGGCTGTGCAACTGGGGTCGAGTGCTAGGAAGTGTCTAGACCTGGCGTGTGGCGGCGCTCGGTCTGCAATCGCTGATAGTGGCGACACGCGGGTCCGACGTATACTAACGGACCGCGACCGATTTAAAGGCTACCACCTAGCAAGTGTGGTGTCTGGCGGTGACACCGCAGAGTGAATTTCAATCCCAGTAGGGAAACCTCCACCATTGTGAGATCTCGCGATTCTCCAGTGAGTTGGTTTCGTGTTGCTGCTCGTAGTGTCGCCCAGGCGAAGAGCAGCAAGTGGAGTGCTCGGAGAAGGCCGAACTCATCAGCTTTCCTCGACTTCTTATTACTGTTTACTGCTTTCAACTTGTTACGATTTGTTAAGTTCAACCAGCGGTAATTTTTCTTGCCTGGTGGCCGCTAACGCCCCAGTTACCTGCCCTGGGGGTTAGTGTATGTAAAGGCAGTGTTCCCTTGACTACCAGGTCTTATTCACCTTTCCCACTCTCTATTGAAGAACCTCAAAGGAATTTGCTTTCACGATGAAAACGCGCTCCGAACATTGCTCTACAAGCCCTTCGCCTCGAAACCACGTGATTTCTACAGCCGCTGAATTGAAAAATCACCCCAGTGTTGTCAGGCTGTTGCAAATAGTGAATGAGAATATATTATTGATGACTCAAGTCTCTCTTATGTGTATTTCCTGTGTTTACTAAACTTATGGAAAAACGCTATGTACTTATGTACCAACTCATTAACGTGTGCGGGAATGCTTAAACGGCAAACAAGTCACAAAAAAGTCTGAAAAATTCAGCTAAAACAACCTCAGAACATGAACTTCAAAATGACAATCGATAAATAAACTCATATCAACTATAGCACCAACATAAAAATATTTATCTGTAACCAGCTGTATCCCTCTGGTCTACAAGAATTGGATGCATGTTACACGAAATGTTTCAATCGAGTTACTGTACAATGCCACATCCTAAAATATTTCCTGTTGCTCCTGAAACACACTCTCTAGACAGCCTTCATAGTACGAGCCTTGTATCGTCATCTGTAGCTACAATGCCTTTCTACAATCGGGCATAGAATAAGCCACAGAGATTTCAGATATCATATTGGAAGGCGGGTTTAACGCAGCTTCGGCTTGGTGTCATGTTCGGTGAAGATAACGTTTCCACTAACGTCGAAGCCTTTGGTTATCACGTCATCAAGCGCGGCGCGCGTCCAGCGGGTGGCCAGACTGGTCATCATGATGACAAAGGGAGTTGGTGGGTACCTCGGAGGGGGACTTGGATATTGAGATGAACTTCGTTATGCAGCTAGAGTTCTACATCTACATCTACATCCATACTCCGCAAGCCACCTGTATCGGTTCTCCCTTCTATTCCAGTCTCGTATTGTTCGTGGAAAGAAGGACTGTCGGTATGCTTCTGTGTGGGCTCTAATCTCTCTGATTTTATCCTCATGGTCTCTTCGCGAGATATACGTAGGAGCAAGCAATATACTGCTTGACGCCTCGGTGAAGGTATGTTCTCGAAACTTCAACAAAAGCCCGTACCGAGCTACTGAGCATCTCTCTTGCAGTCTTCCACTGGAGTTTAACTATCATCCCCGTAATGCTTTCGTGATTCCTAAATGATCCTGTAACGAAGCGCGCTGCTCTCCGTTGGATCTTCTCTCTCTCTTCTATCAACCCTATCTGGTACGGATCCCACAATGCTGAGCAGTAGTCGAGCAGTGGGCGAACAAGCGTACTGTAACCTACTTCTTTTGTTTTCGGATCACATTTCCTTAGAATTCTTCCAATGAATCTCAGTCTGGCATCTGCTTTACCGACGATCAACTTTATATGATCATTCCGTTTTAAATCAATCCTAATGCGTACTCCCAGATAAATTATGAAATTAACTCCTTCCAGTTGCTGTCCTGCTATATTGTAGCTAAATGATATACGCGTCCACCACCCACCCATCCTATGTTTCATTAATGTTATTGGTCGCAAAATAAATAAAAGCAATAGTAATTTCTTTATTTATGGGATATGTAAAAACCGATGCCACTGTGGTCTCTAAACACCGGTATTTTCTTCCCCGTTTTCTCTGGAAAACTGTCTGATAGCTTTCCTCTCCAGATAGTGACTTAAGTTTCGTAAGTGTGTACTCCTAAGGTACAGTAGAGTCCCCGTTAATTCGAACTAATTGGGTTCAAAAATAGTTCAAATGGCTTTGAGCACTATGGGACTTAACATCAGAGGTCATCAGTCCCCTAGACTTGGAACTACTTAAACCTAACTAACCTAAGGACATCACACACATCCATGCCCGAGGCAGGATTCGAACCTGCGACCGTAGCGGTCGCGCGATTCCAGACTGAAGCGCCTAGAACCACTCGGCCACCAAGGCCGGCGAACTAACTGCGACGGAACCTTCTTCGGATTACCTATTTGTTCGGATTAACCGGAATTACGGTGACGAGTTTCTAGAATGAGCCGCGCGGGATTAGCCGCGCGGTCTTAGGCGCTGCAGTCCTGGACTGCGCGGCTGGTCCCGGCGGAGATTCGAGTCCTCCCCCGGGCATGGGTGTGTGTATTTGTCCTTGGGATAATTTAGGTTAAGTAGTGTGTAAGCTTAGGGACTGATGACGTTAGCAGTTAAGTCCCATAAGATCTTACACACATTTGAACATTTTTTTTTCTAGAATGAAATATACCAAGCAGTAAAGTAGGTACACCATGGTAACAAATGGAAACAAGTGTGGGAACAATGGCTCACTCTCATCCCCTGCCCTTGTTGTTGTGCATTGTTGAGACGTTTGTGGTGTCTGAGGTCAGTGCACTGCCAGTTGGCTCGCAAAGCGCTTGGTTATGATAGTTATCGATCGCTGGCATGCGTTAACAGGTATATTGTCTTCGTTCAGGTGTAGTGGTGTACGTATTTTCGTCATGAGTAAACGGAAACATACAACGTTAAGTCTGAAAGGAAAACTGAATGCTTTGAAGCGGATAGAAAATGGTGAATATATCTCTGAACGGGCAACGGAACTGGGTGTTGGTGAAGCAACCATTTGTGATTGGGAGAAGAACCAAGTGAAGCTTGAACAGTCCTGTGCAACGTCTTCGGGAAAAACACTCGAAATTCGGCAGGCTTTGGAACAGTCCCAGTACGATAAAGTGGATGAAGCTCTCTTCCTTTGGTTTACGCAGGAAAGAGAAAGGGGAACTCCTCTGAGTGGAGCACTGGTTCAGGAGAAGGTTGTTTACCCGAACAAGTTAATGAACGGTGATGAGTCTTTTAGTGCGGGCACGGGTTGGTTGGACAGATTCAAAAATCGTCATGGAATCCGTCAGCTAACAATTACTGGAGAGAAGCTTTCTTCTGGCCGTGATGCGGCGAAGGAATACTTGGGTGAGCCTGAAAAAATGATAAGAGAGGGAAAGTATTCCCCCAACAAATGTATAACGCTGACGAAACTGGCCTTAATTTTAGGGCGTTGCCAACGAAAAGCCTGGCATCAAAAGCGGGAAACCACGCTCCTCGTTTTAAAATGTGCAAAGATCGTGTGACTTCATCAGCTAGTGAAGGAGACGTAGTTGAGTGGATGGCTGCGGATGGGGCATGTCTGCTGTGGCGGAAGTGACGATGAACCTGACAGCAACAAAGGAGAGCTGCTGCCACAAAGTCACGCAGCAGAAGCCCTTCACCTCGCGCTACGTTATTTGGACCTACACCTGCTGATTTGGTGTTTATGATACGATGGTGTAACCCTGCGTCATATAACAGACTTTGTTACTCCAAAGAACAATGACTGAGTTTCTGTCATCTAAAAAGTAGTGATGAAATGTCCGCTGTATTTTAGTAAGTTTGAAAGCTTTTCTTTCATTGTTATGCATTGTTTAAACCTAATGTTTTCTTGCCAATTTCTCTAATACATGTTTACTGTACCGTGAAAATTAAAATAGTGTGTATGTACAGCAGTTCACCGCACAGTTTTCCATACTTAGATTAACATTTTTCATGTGATTCTTGAAGTTTTCCCGGCGGACATAATGTTCCATCAACTTTCGGGCGTGCCCTCGGGACAGCGACAATTCTTCTTGCGATATTTCGGCTGGAAACCTCCCAGCCATCTTCAAGGCGAGTCGGAGACTGAGTTCATAGCGTTTGCGCGTGCCTATTTATACGGAGAGTCACGTGATACAAAGCTGCTGATTGAAAGCGCATGCGTCAAAGATATCAAAGTCGCCACTACTGCGCTAGCCATAGACAAGATGTATATAGCAAAGATAAACATATAAGCGCAGACTGCAAACAAAATAGTGCTGCTGCGAATCCACCGTGCTTGTAAATAAATAATTAGTCTTTAAAAGTGGTAACATCTGTCGACAGTGAAGATGCACAAATTCTTTCCGAACGAAGGTGTGAAGTAAGCGGTTCCCAAGCATTGTCAAGATGAAATCCTTCGTCACGGTTTAGCAGGTTTTCGGCTAGTTGTATTTCTACAGCTTCCTTAACAACTGAGTCCCAGAAAGACGAAGCAGTAGTTAAAATCCATGGCATGGCCAGTAGAAATGCAATGTTCGGCAACTGCTGATTTGTTGGACTGAAGAAGACGTGTGTACCGCTGGTGTTCGACGCATCGTTCCTGTACAGTGCGCGTGGTTTGCCCTATGTAACGTTTGCCACACTCACAAGGGATTTCATAAACTCCCGCCTTTCGCAAGAGCAGTTCATGCTTAACGGATCCCAACAAGGCTGCAGTCTTAGCTGGTGGGCGAAATATCACATCCACCTTATTAGATTTTTTTTATGAACAATATTACGAACAAATTGACGGTGTCGCTATGGGGAGCCCTATCTCTCCCCTGGTGGCTAATTTGTTTATGGAGGGTTTTGAAGAGAAAGCCCTCAACTCGGCAGTATTAAAACCGACGGTCTTCTGGAGATACGTGGATGACACTTGAATAGTGTGGCCCCTCGGAGAGGATAAACTGATAGAGTTTTTGGAACATCTCAATTCCATTCACGGAAACATCAAGTTCACTATGGAGGGAGAGAAGAATGGCTGTTTACCGTTTCTGGATGTGCTGGTTCGCCGGAAATAAGATGGATCCCTAGGTCATTGCGTATACCGTAAGCCCACACACACACACACACCTGTATTTGCAGGCGTCTAGCTGCCACCATCCGTCGCAAATTATGAGTGTTCTGAAAACTTTGGTCCACAGGGCTCATGTAGTGTCTGATGTTGACAGTCTGCAGGATGAGCTTGTACACCTGGAGGCAGTTTTTGGGAGAAATGGCTATTCGCAACAGCAGATTAAGAAAGCCCTGCAAATAAAAACTGCAGAAAAATCACAGGAGAAGGATGAGGAAGTGGAAAGGGAAGTTAAATCTACAGCCTTTCTCCCATACGTGGGTAATGTTTCTTCTAAAATCGCTAGAATCTTGAAGAAACATAAAGTGGATGTGATATTCCGCCCGCCAGCTAAGACTGCAGCCTTGTTGGGATCCGTTAAGCATGAACTGCTCTTGCGAAAGGCGGGAGTTTATGAAATCCCTTGTGAGTGTGGCAAACGTTACATAGGGCAAACCACGCGCACTGTACAGGAACGATACGTCGAACACCAGCGGTACACACGTCTTCTTCAGTCCAACAAATCAGCAGTTGCCGAACATTGCATTTCTACTGGCCATGCCATGGATTATAAAGATGTTAAGATTTTAACTACTGCTTCGTCTTTCTGGGACTCAGTTGTTAAGGAAGCTGCAGAAATACAACTAGCCGAAAACCTGCTAAACCGTGACGAAGGATTTCATCTTGACAATGCTTGGGAACCGCTTACTTCACACCTTCGTTCGGAAAGAATTTGTGCATCTTCACTGTCGACAGATGTTACCACTTTTAAAGACTAATTATTTATTTACAAGCACGGTGGATTCGCAGCAGCACTATTTTGTTTGCAGTCTGCGCTTATATGTTTATCTTTGCTATATACATCTTGTCTATGGCTAGCGCAGTAGTGGCGACTCTGATATCTTTGACGCATACGCTTTCAATCAGCAGCTTTGTATCACGTGACTCTCCGTATAAATAGGCACGCGCAAACGCTATGAACTCAGTCTCCGACTCGCCTTGAAGATAGCTGGGAGGTTTCCAGCCGAAATATCACAAAAAGAATTGTCGCTGTCCCGAGTGCACGTCCGAAAGATGATGGAACATAACATTTTTCATGTTCGCATTAACCGAACGTTCGGATTAGCGGAACTCTGCTGTACTTCAAATTTAATTAGTGTATAAGTCCTTCCAGGACTTGTAGAAGGGAAGGAGCACTTATTATTTTGAATAGGAACCGATGTCCGGAAACACACAGTTTCCGTTCTACGACGGTTTCAGTTCAGATGTGTAATGCGTCCACGTCTGCTTCGACTCAGGATAACTGATCCTGTATAACTGATCTTCGTACGAAACGTGTTGGACCCATTCTTGAAAGCTGTGCCACTGAATGCCCGGGTGCATGGTGCACCATCTCACTTCTCACATGCGGTTTTGGAGACACCTCAACAGACTGTATGGTGAATTACGGATAGACCGAGGTGGTCCAACCGCGCGGCCGCCGCAAGCGCCGGATTTAAATCGTATGGACTCCTTCTTCTGGGATCGTAAACAAAGATTAATTTTCGAGGCTCCTGTAGAGACAGAGGGAGATCTGCAGGCACGAGTCCCGGCAGCTGCACTAGAATCTGAAGAGACACCAGGTGGGATGGAGAATGGGTACCAGAACATGCTTCGTAATTACAATGTCTGTAACAAAGTTGGTGGTCAAGACATCGAGCCACTGTTGTAATGCATCGGACCTGTTTTGTACGTACTGTATGATGGGTTCTTTTTTGTTTTGGCATAATGTAAACAAGTGATACAGACATTTGTGCTTAAGTGACAAATGGATGTTTCATAACGTTTCCTTTCGAATTGTTACTTAATAATTGTACCCTGCCAGCCTAATTCAGTTCCTCAAGCAGATGTGGACGAGTTAAACAGCTGAACGGAACCCGCCGTGGAATGCAAACGGCACGTTTCCGGACGTGGGTTCTTACTCAAAATATTAAGTACTCACTCCATCCTACAACTTCTATAAGTTCGTAATTATAAACTACAGCATAAGATTTCATTATATACTTTTCCAAACTTTCCATCCGTATTTAAAACGGAAACATTTTTTGTTAGACTTTAGAGTGACGTACTGATATCGAACGAAACAACAAGTTTACAGCTATCAGTCACTATTTACTTATTTCCATTACACGTTTCAGACGTTTAAACCTCCGTCATCAGACGCATTTTTGTAAACTAACACGACTGTGCGTCTTGGTTTACGAGAAATTTGTGGCACTGTGTAGTAGAAGAAAACAAAACAAAACACTGTCTCAGTTCATGGCTCTTCGTTGTGTGGAGACCTCCATCGAAAACATGAACAGGAATATGAATCTAAAACTAAAACCAGTATTTTGTGAGCGGTGGTACGGATTACCTTATGGCTTGGTCCTAATCATACATTCGATCGATCATTTCATTTTGTTGTAAAGCGGAGAAGCTGTCGCTCAAAGGCATTAGGTGGACGTCCAATCGAAAACTACAATGCTGTGATTTATGCTGGCTTTTTTATTTTCAGGATGCCGGATATACAGAATTTACCTGTAGTCTTAACACCTTGGCAGTCTAAGAAGGGATTTGATAATGGGTAAGTATCGTCGCGTTGAACGACTTCTGGAGATAAGTATATTGTCTTATTTCATAGTAACGTCCGCTTCTTGTGGAAACTTCCAACCTACAATTAGTTCAACCTGTTTGTTACATTCACGCCTTGACATCTGTCTACAATATATACAGCTCACACTTTCGTCCACTACCAAATTAACTATAACCTTTTACCTCAGGATGAATGCTGAGCATTGCCGTTGGTGGGGAGGCTTGCGTGCCTCAGCGATACAGATAGCCGTACCGTAGGTGCAACCACAACGGAGGGGTATCTGTTGAGAGGCCAGACAAACGTGTGGTTCCTGAAGAGGGGCAGCAGCCTTTTCAGTAGTTGCAGGGGCAATAGTCGGGACGATTGACTGATCTGGCCTTGTAACACTAACCAAAATAGCCTTGCTGTGCTGGTACTGCGAATGGCTGAAAGCAAGGGGAAACTACAGTCGTAATTTTTCCCGAGGGCATGCAGCATTACTGTATGGTTAAATGATGATGGCGTCCTCTTGGGTAAAATATTACGGACGTAAAATAGTCCCCCATTCGGATCTCCGGGCGGGGACTACTCAAGAGGACGTCGTTATCAGGAGAAACACAACAGGCGTTCTACGAGTCGGATTGTCCAATGTCAGATCCCTTAATCGAGTAGGTAGGTTAGAAAATTTAAGAAGGGAAATGGATAGGTTAAAGTTAGATATAGTAGGAATTAGTGAAGTTCGGTGGCAGGAGGAACAAGACTTTCGGTCAGGCGAATACAGGGTTATAAATACAAAATCAAATAGGGGTAATGCAGGAGTCGGTTTAATAATGAATAAAAAAAATAGGAGTGTGGGTAAGCTACTACAAACAGCACAGTGAACGCATTATTGTGGCTAAGATAGACACGAAGCCCACGCCTACTACAGTAGTACAAGTTTATATGCCAACTAGCTCTGCAGATGACGAAGAAATTGAAGAAATGTATGATGAAATAAAAGAAATTATTCAGATAGTGAAGGGAGACGAAAATTTAATAGTCATGGCTGTCTGGAATTCGGTAGTAGGAAAAGGAACAGAAGGAAACGTAGTAGGTGAATATGAATTGGGGCTAACAAATGAAACAGGAAGCCGCCTGGTAGAATTTTGCACAGAGCACAACTTAATCATAGCTAACACTTGGTTCAAGAATCATAAAAGAAGATTGAATACATGGAAGAAGCCGGGAGATACTGATAGGTTTCAGATACATTATATAATGGTAAGACAGAGATTTAGGAACCAGGTTTTAAATTGTAAGACATTTCCAGGGGCAGATGTGGACTCTGACCACAATCTATTGCTTATGAACTGTAGACTAAAACTGAAAAAACTGCAAAAAGGTGGGAATTTAAGGAGATCGGACCTGGATAAACTGAAAGAACCAGAGGTTGTACAGAGTTTCAGGGAGAGCATAAGGGAACAATTGACAGGAATGGGGGAAAGAAATACAGTAGAAGAAGAATGGGTAGCTTTGAGGGATGAAGTAGTGAAGGCAGCAGAGGATCAAATGGGTAAAATGACGAGGGCTAGTAGAAATCCTTGGGTAACAGAAGAAATATTGGATTTAATTGACGAAAGGAGAAAATATAAAAATTCAGTAAATGAAGCAGGCGAAAAGGAATACAAACGTCTCAAAAATGAGATCGACAGGAAGTGCAAAATGGCTAAGCAGGGATGGCTAGAGGACAAATGTAAGGATGTAGAGGCTTATCTCACTAGGGGTAAGATAGATACTGCCTACAGGAAAATTAAACAGACCTTTGCAGAAAAGAGAACCACTTGTATGAATATCAAGAGCTCAGATGGAAACCCAGTTCTAAGCAAAGAAGGGAAAGCAGAAAGTTGGAATGAGGGCCTATACAAGGGCGATGTACTTGAGAACAATATTATGGAAATGGAAGACGATGTAGATGAAGATGAAATGGGAGATACGATACTGCGTGAAGAGTTTGACAGAGCGCTGAGAGACCTGAGTGGAAATAAGGCCCCGGGATTAGACAACATTCCATTAGAACTACTGACGGCCTTGAGAGAGCCAGTCCTGACAAAACTCTACCATCTGGTGAGTAAGATGTATGAGACAGGCGAAATACCCTCAGACTTCAAGAAGAATATAATAATTCCAATCCCAAAGGAAGCACGTGCTGACAGATGTGAAAATTACAGAACAGTTTAATAAGTCACGGATGCAAAATACTAACGCGAATTCTTCACAGACGAATGGAAAAACTGGTAGAATCCGACCTCGGGGAAGATCAGTTTGGATTCCGTAGAAATGTTGGAACACGTGAGGCAATACTGACCCTACGACTTATCTTAGAAGAAAGATTAAGGAAAGGAAACCTACGTTTCTAGCATTTGTAGACTTAGAGAAAGCTTTTGACAATGTTGACTGGAATACTCTCTTTCAAATTCTGAAAGTGGAAGGGGTAAAATACAGGGAGCGAAAGGCTATTTACAATTTGTACAGAAACCAGATGGCAGTTATAAGAGTCGAGGGACATGAAAGGGAAGCAGTGGTTGGGAAGGGAGTGATACAGGGTTGTAGCCTCTCCCCGATGCTATTCAATCTGTATATTGAGCAAGCAGTAAAAGAAACAAAAGAAAAGTTCGGAGTAGGTATTAAAATCCATGGCGAAGAAATTAAAACTTTGAGGTTTGCCGATGACATTGTAATTCTGTCAGAGACAGTAAAGGACTTGGAAGAGCAGTTGAAAGGAATGGACAGTGTCTTGAAAGGGGGGTATAAGATGAACATCAATAAAAGCAAAACGAGACTAATGGAATGTAGTCAAATTAAGTGGGATGATACTGAGGGAATTAGATTAGGAAATGAGACATTTAAAGCAGTAAAGGAGATTTGCTATTTGGGGAGCAAAATAACTGATGATGGTCGAAGTAGAGAGGATATAAAATGTAGACTGGCAATGACAAGGAAAGCGTTTCTGAAGAAGAGAAATTTGTTAACATCGAGTATAGATTTAAGTGTCAGGAATTCGTTTCTGAAAGTATTTGTATGGAGTGTAGCCATGTATGGAAGTGAAACATGGACCATAAATAGTTTGGACAAGAAGAGAATAGAAGCTTTCTAAATGTGGTGCTACAGAAGAATGCTGAAGATTAGATGGGTAGATCACATAACTAATGAGGAGGTATTGAATTGGATTGGGGAGAAGGGAAGTTTGAGGCACAACTTGACTGGAAGGAGGGATCGGTTGTTGGAGATGTTCTGAGGCATCAAGGAATCACCAATTTAGTATTGGAGGGGCAGCGTGGGGGTTAAAAATCGTAGAGGGAGACCAAGAGATGAATACACTAAGCAAATTCAGAAGGATGTAGGTTGCAGTAGGTACTGGGAGATGAAGAAGCTTGCACAGGATAGAGTAGCATGGAGAGCTGCATTAAACCAGTCCCAGGACTTAAGACCACAACACGCGCCCGGGTTCCCGGGTTCGATTCCCGGCGGGGTCAGCGATTTTCTCTGCCTCGTGATGACTGGGTGTCGTGTGATGTCCTTAGGTTAGTTAGGTTTAAGTAGTTCTAAGTTCTAGGGGACTGATGACCATAGATGTTGAGTCTCATAGTGCTCAGAGCCATTTGAACCATTTGAAGACCGTAACAACAACAACGAATCCTGTCACTCTGTACCTACTCTTAGTGAAATTGTGCCAAGAGTTTCTTTTCTTGTATTGATTAAGTGTTGCATCTACCCTTCAGGTTAGCTGAGGGAGCAAATGCGCTGCTTCCTGGACTCAGGTAGGTGCGCCGGCCCCAGATCGCATCCGCCAGCGGGATTAACGACGGTGGCCGGTGTGCCGGCCAGCCTGGATATGGTTTTTAGGCTGTGTTCCGTATCCCACTAGGTTAATACCGGGCTGGTTCCCATGTTCCGCCTCAGTTACACGACTCGCAGACATTTGAAAACGTTCGCCCTATTTCATGGTTTACACTAGACGCAGACAGCTGGGGTGCACTGATTCTGTCCCAGCGGGTACGGGATGGCGACAAGAAGGGCATCAAGCTACCCTACGGCCCTAACATCGCCAACTCCATAGTAACAAGGCCGACCCCACATTGACGTGGGACAAAGTCCTTAAGAAATTGATGATGATTATTAACTGTTCCATCTCTTTTTGGTAGAATATTTTATATGTTGTAAATGTAAATACACACTTTTGTAATATTCTATAATATTTATTATTTATTTCACAAATCGGTTTTTGGCTGTTATGTCATCATCGGGTACAAAGATAAATATGTGCTGCAGTGAAATTTTGTTGGATCAAAGATTTTAAACTAGTGCATCAAGAGAGTATCTCCTTCATTAATAAAACACCTGCTTCACTGACCCGCATAAAAACACTATCATATCTTATCTGCTTATAATTTAGAACCTATTAAAGCCAATGTAAATACATAACATTGCAATCGGTCACTTTTTTAAATAGTTATTTATTATTCCTTGAATCGGTTTCCGAACCTTTTCAGGTTCATCTTCAGGTGGTTTTCCGAAAGTTACATATCTGTTTCTTGCAAAATGCTGGGCGCTGGCTTGCGACAGTATGGGCGGCTTTTCTCTGTAAGTGTCCATGTGTCTACTTCCATTTTGATGGCCAGTTGGTACAGCACTTCACACAGTTTTACACAATCTGTGTAAACATTTACACTCTGATATCGAAACTTCACCAGCATCCAGCACGTGCTATGTGTTCAAAAAGTCTCTCCGCAGTGCCGTGATGATTGTTAGCCGCGTGTGCCGTATGATTGTTCGCCTTCCTTGGTTTTTCAACGAAACAATAAACGCACAACGATACTGCAGTGATATTCTGTACCCATTCATAGGAGAACTTGCGTAAGTGAAATACTGAACGATTATTTGCAACACGATGGTGCAACCGCGCATACAGCTCACGTTTCAATGTCACTGCTTGCTGATGTTTTTTGTGATCGCATAATTTCACGCTCGCCTGACCTAACACAACCTGACCTTTTCTTCTGGGGTGCAGTGAAAGCAACTGTCTATAAAAACCGCCCAAAATCCATCGATGAATTGAAAACTGCAATATCCACTTTCACTGCTTCTGTCACAGAAGAAATGTTACAGCTTGTGTTTGGAAACATGATTAGACGAATTGAATAGTGTATTCAACATCGGGTGGGACACTTTCAACATTTGATGTGAAAATTTGTAAGTAAAAACCAATATTTATTTGTTCATGAGACCCAGAAAATATTAGATACAGGCTCCCAGGTAGATGCCACTTTTCCTTGACTTCGGGAAGGCGTTTGATACAGTTCCACACTGTCGCCTGATAAACGAAGTAAGAGCCTACGGAATATCAGACCAGCTGTGTGGCTGAATTGAAGAGTTTTTAGCAAACAGAACCAGCATGTTGTTCTCAATGAAGAGACGTGTACAGACGTTAAAGTAACCTCTGGAGTGCCACAGGGGAATGTTGTGGGACCATTGCTTTTCACAATATATGTAAATTACCTAGTAGATAGTGTCGGAAGTTCCATGCGGCTTTTCGCGGATGATGCTGTAGTATACAGAGAAGTTGCAGCATTAGAAAATTACAGCGAAATACAGGAAGATCTGCAGCGGATAGGCACTTGGTGCAGGGTGTGGCAACTGACCCTTAACATAGACAAATGTAATGTATTGCGAATACATAGAAAAAACGATCCTTTATTGTACGATTATATGATAGCGGAACAAACACTGGTAGCAGTTACTTCTGTAAAATATCTGGGAGTATGCTTGCGGAACGATGTGAAGTGGAATGATCATATAAAATTAATTGTTGGTAAGGAGGGTGCGAGGTTGAGATTCATTGGGAGAGTCCTTAGAAAATGTAGTCCATCAACAAAGGAGGTGGCTTACAAAACACTCGTTCGACCTATACTCGAGTATTGCTCATCAGTGTGGGATCCGTACCAGTTCGGGATGACAGAGGAGATAGAGAAGATCCAAAGAAGAGCGGCGCGTTTCGTCACAGTGTTATTTGGTAAGCGTGATAGCGTTACGGAGATGTTTTGGAAACTCGAGTGGCAGACTCTACACGAGAGGCGCTCTGCATCGCGGTGTAGCTTGCTGTCCAGGTTTCGAGAGGGTGCGTTTCTGGGTGAGGTATCGAATATATTGCTTCCCCTTACTTATACCTCCCGAGGAGATCACGAATGTAAAATTAGAGAGATTCGAGCGCGCACGGAGGCTTTCCGGCAGTCGTTCTTTAAGCGAACCATAAGCGACTGGAACAGGAAAGGGAGGTAATGACAGTGGCACGAAAAGTGCCCTCCGCCACACACCGTTCGGTGGCTTGTAGAGTATAAATGTAGATGTAAATTTATTCAATAAATTAATAACTTGTATTTCACTGAGTTTCATTTCGGTATATTCACTGCGGCATACGGCACGCGCGGCTAACAATCATATGGCACTGCGGAGAGACTTTTTGAACACCCCGTACAATTGTTATTGTCTTAGTTTACTTCACTTCAGCAGACCCAGAGAAACAACTTTAAGGCTAGGTCGGTAGAAAAGTCAATCAGAAAGGAAAGAGTCCTGCTGCCAGGTATAGGCGTATAGGCGAAATGCCACAGGAAGAGCTCTCGACTGTCACCCCTATATCTGCACTCAGCGCTCTGTCCATCTCCGCGCGGATGACTGCAGTCCGAACGTATTAGGTGGCCGCCCCAACCAACATTTCATGCCAGCCTACATCGCTCCACTCAGATTCAGATCGCCCTGCGACAATCGAGCCAACAGCTCGTTGTTCTTGTTGTGGTCTTCAGTCCTGAGACTGATTTGATGCAGCTCTCCATGCTACTCTATCCAGTGCAAGCTTCTTCATCTCCCAGTACCTACTGCAACCTACATCCTTCTGAATCTGCTTAGTGTATTCATCTCTTGGTCTCCCTCTTCGATTTTTACCCTCCACGCTGCCCTCCAATACTAAATTGGTGATCTCTTGATGCCTCAGAACATGTCCTACCAACCGGTCCCTTCCTCTTGTCAAGTTGTGCCACAAACTCCTCTTCTCCCCAGTTCTATTCAATACCTCCTCATTAGTTATGTGATCCACCCATCTAATCTTCAGCATTCTTCTGTAGCACCACATTTCGAACATGCCCTACAGGAGATATCGACGTCGTCGTCGCACAACAGTTTACAAAACATAGAGAACATTGAACTAACTACAACATCAGGAGACAAGAAGAATCGCATCCCAGTTAAGAGTGTTGCAGCCCAGGCCCTGATTGATGGACCTTCAGTATTTCTTGGATGTTCTCTTAATTTTAGCTTTGATATTAACGTCACATTCTCGCATGGTAATGGATGGTTCACAGTTACCATAGTGAGAGGTGGTAGTGGAGTGTCTAGTGTACCTGGACTTGAAAGTTTTATTGATAGAGATGTAATTGCCTATCGTACCTACCATATGTTTGAACTTGCTAATAAAGACTTTGGTAAATCAGCTTGCCGTCCCGGGCCCCTAAGGATGGCAGTCCGTCACGCTGACCATTCAGTTATGGGGGCGGACTTTCGAGTAATGGGATGGTACCTTCGGAGATTTTCTGCACAAAGGAACTCGCCCCCCTCCTTGCAGCGGTGTACCATAAGTCTCTAGAAGAGCGTAGCGTTCTAAAGGATTGGAAAATGGCACAGGTCATCCCCGTTTTCAAGAAGGGACGTCGAACAGATGTGCAGAACTATAGACCTATATCTCTAACGTCGATCAGTTGTAGAATTTTGGAACACGTATTATGTTCGAGTATAATGACTTTTCTGGAGACAAGAAATTTACTCTGTAGGAATCGGCATGGGTTTCGAAAAAGACGATCGTGTGAAACCCAGCTCGCGCTATTCGTCCACGAGAGTCAGAGGGCCATAGACACGGGATCCCAGGTAGATGCCGTGTTTCTTAACTTCGGCAAGGCGTTCTATACGGTTCCCCACAGTCGTTTAATGAACAACGTAAGAGCATATGGACTATCAGACCAATTGTGTGATTGGATTGAAGAGTTCCTAGATAACAGAACGCAACATGTCATTCTCAATGGAGAGAAGTCTTCCGAGGTAAGAGTGATTTCAGGTGTGCCGCAGGGGAGTGTCATAGGACCATTGCTATTCACAATATACATAAATGACCTTGTGGATGACATCGGAAGTTCACTGAGGCTTTTTGCAGATGATGCTGTGGTGTATCGAGAGGTTGTAACAATGGAAAATTGTACTGAAATACAGGAGGATCTGCAGCAACTTGCATGGTGCAGGGAATGGCAATTGAATCTCAATGTAGACAAGTGTAAAGTGCTGCGAATACATAGAAAGATAGATCCCTTATCATTTAGCTACAAAATAGCAGGTCAGCAACTGGAAGCAGTTAATTCCATAAATTATCTGGGAGTACACATTAGGAGTGATTTAAAATGGAATGATCACATAAAGTTGATCGTCGGTAAAGCAGATGCCAGACTGAGATTCATTGGAAGAATCCTAAGGAAATGCAATCCAAAAACAAAAGAAGTAGGTTTCAGTACACTTGTTCGCCCACTGCTCGAATACTGCTCAGCAGTGTGGGATCTGTACCAGATATGGTTGATAGAAGAGATACGGAAGATCCAACGGAGAGGAGCGCGCTTCGTTACAGGATCATTTAGTAATCGCGAAAGCGTTACGGAGATGACAGAAAAACTCCAGTGGAAGACTCTGCAGGAGAGACGCTCAGTAGCTCGGTACGGGCTTTTGTTAAAGTTTCGAGAACATACCTTCACCGAGGAGTCAAGCAGTATATTGCTCCCTCCTACGTATATCTCGCGAAGAGACCATGAGCATAAAATCAGAGAGATTAGAGCCCACACAGAAGCATACCGACAGTCCTTCTTTCCACGAACAATACGAGACTGGAATAGAAGGGAGAACCAATAGAGGTACTCAGGGTACCCTCCACCACACACTGTCAGGTGGCTTGCGGAGTATGGATGTAGATGTAGAAATTGGACGTGCTGAGTCAGTTGAGCAGCGATGCTGGTACCATTGGTCACGAGAACATCGTCATATCCGTGGACGAGGTTCTGGGCGTCCATCACGCAGCACAGACGCCCTCCAGCATCGTCGTGTTGTAAGGGCAGCAGTGGCAGATCGTGCAGCGCAGGTAAGAGGGCCCGTGAGCCCAGGCGTGCCTCGACACGAATGGTTGCAAACCGGTTATTAGCAGTGGGAGTACGGGCACGCATCCCCCCCCCCCTCCCGGACCGTCTTCCACTCACATCATCGACGTGCCGTAAGAAGATCACTTGGAAGTTGAAATGCCGCGCCGTGGTCTTCAGCGACGAAGGCAGACTCTGCCTGCACACAAGTGATGGTCGTTTGCGCTTACGACGTAGACCTGGTGAGCTTTGTCTCATAGAGTGCACACACTGGCCCCAGTCCAGGCCTTATGGTCTGGGGTCAACACGATATGTTCTTGTGGTGTGCGTACTGTAGGACCTTCGGTGCACACACCATCAGATTATTTGACTTGTCGCTGTAACGAAGTAGGCCAGAGTCAGCAATATGTCTCGTGGTCTTATCGTGGCACCATGTTCCAAAAATGTTCGATGGGAGTCATGTCGGGTGAACTGGGTCGAATGCTCCAGAATGTTCAAACCAGTCACAAACGATTGTGGCCCGGGGACATGGCACATTGTGTTCATTCGAAATTACATCGTTGTTTGGGAATATGAAGTTCAGGAGTGGCTGAAAATGATGTCCAAGTAGCCGAATATAGCCATGTCCAGTCAATGAACGGTTCAGTTGAACCAGAGGATACAGTCCATTCAAAGTACACACAGTTCACACCATTATGGAGCCATAGCTGGCTTGCACAGTGCCTTGTTAACAACTTGGATCCATGCCTTCATGGGGTCTGCACCATCACCTCTTACTAACTGAAATCGGGACTCATCTGACCATGTCACGGTTTTCCAATCGTCTATGGTCCAACCGATATGGTCTAGAGCCCAGGAGAGCCACTACAGGCTGTTATCAATGGCACTTACCTCGGTTGTCTGCTGCCATAGGCCATTAACACCAAGTGTCGCCGTAGTGTCCTAGCAGATACTTTCATCGTATGTCCCACGTTCATTCCCCCGGTTATTCGACGCAGTTTTGCTTATCTGTTAACAGTGACAGCTCTATGCAAACACCGCTGCTCTCGGTCGTTAACTTGAAGACCGTCAGCAAGCAGTGGCCATGGTGGGAGGTAATGCCTGAAATTTGGCATCCTCGTCACACTTTCGACACTGTGCAACTCGGAATGCTGAATTCCCCAACGATTTCAGAAATGGAATGTCCCATGCGTCTAGCTGCAACTACCACTTCACAACCGAGCGAGGTGGCGCGGTGGTTAGCCACTGGACTCGCATTCGGAAGGACGACGGTTCAATCACGCGTCCAGCCATCCCGATTTAGGTTTTCCGTGATTTCCCTAAATCACTCCAGGCAAATGCCGGGATGGTTCCCTAATCCGATGAGACCGGTGACCACGCTGTCTGGTCTCCTTCCCCTAACCAACCAACCAACCAACCAACCACTTCACATTCAAAGTCTGTTAATTCCCATCACGCGGCCACAGTCACGTCGGGAACCTTTTACACGTGGAGCACTATCCGTCTTGAGGCCACGAGTGGCCCACTGGGACCATCCGACCGCCGTGTCATCCTCAGCTGAGGATGCGGATAGGAGGGGCATGCGGTCAGCACACCGCTCTCCCGGTCCTCACAATGGTTTTCTATGACCGGAGCCGCTACTATTCGGTCGAGTAGCTCCTCAATTGGCATCACGAGGCTGAGTGCACCCCGAAAAATGGCAACAGCGCATGGCGGCCCGAATGGTCACCCATCCCGTCCATGCCCGGCAACGCTTAACTTCGTTGATATGACGGGAACCGGTGTATACACTGCGGCGCGGCACATGTGCAACCTGAATATAGATGATGACCCCGTCAATGCACAGCCCTTTTGTAGCTTCTGTACGCAGTCCTACCGCCATCTGTGTATGTCCATATCCCTTTTGTCTCCCAGTGTATATGAATGATAAATTGTAAGGTAAGTGCATTTAGTGTCGCCGCCTGTAGTAGAATTACTTAAAGATTGGGTTCTCTTTGTCCTTTGCAGGAACACACCAAACGATGGAGACAGCGATCCCAATGAAGGCTTCTCCTACGAACACATGGCCATTTCTCTTGTCTTCCTCCGCTGTCTCAGGAAGCAGCTGCCCAGCTTTGAACTTCGGTCCGAGTTCGACGCTGCAGGCAAATTCGACGACGTCGTCGTTGAGTGGAAATGTACCAGAAATGATGGAATTGTTGGCAGGTACACGTTACTCGTGCAGTTGAAACACAAGACGTCGCCTGATTTTCAAGAGCTCAAAGAAGCCCATTTCTTTTCATCTACCTACGCAGAAAAGGGCTTCAACATTGAGAAGTACTACGGATCTTTTAAAGAGATTAAGGGGAGTCTGAACGGCGGGCAATATGCGCTAGTGCTCTCAACTAACGCCTCCCTGCATGAAAACGCGTTGTGTTTTTTTAGGGAGCCAGAGGCGAGCTCAGTCGTGGGGGCAGACCTGCTAGAGACGGGCGGTGTGGTGTACCAACTCGACCCAGACAACGAGAGGGTTAAGGAGAAAGTTAAAGACGAACAGCAGGGAGCCGAAAACGCCCAAGATTTTATAAAGCATTTCTTCTTGTTCTGTGGACAAAAGGACGTCAAAAAAATACGTGAGGACATCTGCGTCGAACTCGAACACCTGCTAGGGCCTTCCGAAAGCTGCGAAACAGTCTGCGAAGAACTACGAAAGAGTGTGAAGGAATGGAAAGTTGAAAAAAAGTGTAGCGACCGCGATGCCCTAAACAGCAGCTGGACCAAGTGGCTAGACATTGTACGCCAACACATGCAGACTAATGTCACTGAGTGTCGCGGCTTGATTACGAGACTGAAGTTCCACAATGTGGGAACTGTTCGGCAGTACCTGGAGAGGGCCAACCCCGCCTACGTGAGGCCCTCGTCAGCCGACACAGTGGCTTTGACAGTCACTAAGATCCATCAAGCTATATGCCCGGAAACGCACATCATAGTGATTCTCAAACGATTCAAGGAGTCACAACACAGAGTCCTACGACCTTGGGGTCCGTTTTTCAGATGGCTGGTGAGTGAAGTTTTATTCATTAACTCATTCTTCTATATGTTTAAGCTTATGCAGGGGGTTTCCAAAAATCGATGGCAAAATTTCATGGGCGGATTCCTCGAGTAACAAGAAGATTGGTCCGTAATTCACAGTCACCGACTTATTCTAGCATGTTACTGTTAAGCAGTGCTCGCTGGCAATTCGTCTTTGCCAGAGGAAGATGTAAGACGCCGGTTACAAAAGTTAGGTTGTTGTTGTGGTCTTCAGTCCAGAGAATGGTTTGATGCAACTCTCCATGCTACTCTCTCCTATGCAGACTTCTTCGAGTAACTCTTGCAACCTACGTCCCTCTAAATCTGCTAACTGTATTCATCTCTTAGTCTCTCACTACGATTTTTGCTCCCCACAATTCCCCATAGTACTAAATTGGTGATCCTTTTATGCTTCAGAATGTGTCCTACCAGCCGATCCCTTCTTTTAGTAAAGCTGTAGCACAAATTTCTCTTTTCCCCAATTCAGTACCTCCTCATTAGTTATGTGACCTAACCACTTCATCTTCAGCATTCTTCTGTAGCATCACATTTCGAAAGCTTCTATTCTCTTCTTGTCTAAACTATCATCCATGTTCCACTTCCATTCACGCCTACCCTCCATAGAAACACTTTCAAAAAGGACTCCCTCGCACTTAAATGTATACTCGACGTTAACAAATTTCTCTTTTTCAGAAGCGCATTTCTTGCCCTCGCCAGTCTACATTTTATATCCTCCCTACTTCGACCATCATCAGTTATTTTGCTTCCCAAATAACAAAATTCATTTACTACTTTAAGTGTCTCATTTCCTAATCTAATTCCCTCAGCGTCACCTGATTTAATTCGACTGCATCCCCTTATCCTCATTCTGCTTTTGTTCATGTAAACCCTACATCCTCCCTTCAAGATACTGTCCATTCCGTTCAACTGCTCTTCCAAGTCATTTGTTGTCTCTGAGAGAATTACAATTTCTTCTCCCTGTAGTTTAATTCCTAGTCCAAATTTTTCTTTTGTTCCATTTACCGCTTGCTCAGTATACAGGTTGAATAACGTTGTCTCACTCCCTTCTCAACCGCTGCTTCCCTTTCGTGCCTTTCGCTCCCTGTATTTTACCCCTGCCACCTTTAGAATTTGAAAGAGAGTATTCCAGTCAACATTGCCAAAAGCTTTCCCTAAAAGTAATCCAATACTGAATCAATGTGATATGGGCCCGAACATTCTTCAGCACGCTCATGTGAACTGCAGTGATCGCCAGTTACAAGCGTAGCTATCGGCATATCCGTAGTCAGTAATTGGGGTGTGCAATCTGCTCTGAAGTGATATGTAAGCACTAGGAGCATAAAATACATCCGCAGCCATTAGCAATGGTGTGTAGCGGGTGGTTTGCAATTGTCTGTGCCCTGTGATTTGCAGTCACGAGATGTAGGCGAACCAAGAGCTCGCTACCGTACATTATATGTACAGTTTTGAAGATGGCAATGCATTGGGTCCTCTGCTGTTCTTAATATATAGTAATGACTTGCCATTCTATATTCACGAAGATGCAAAGCTGGGACTTTTTGCCGATGATACAGGTATAGCCATCACACCCAACAGACAAGAATTAACTGGTGAAATTGTAAACGATGTTTTTCAGAAAATCATTAAGTGGTTCTCTGCAAATGGGCTCTCATTAAACTTCGACAAAACACAGTATATACAGTTCCACACAGTAAATGGAATGACCCGATTAATAAATATAGACTTCGATCAGAAATCGGTAGCTAAGGTACAATATTCAAAATTTCTAGGTGTATGCATTGATGAGGGGTTGAACTGGAAAAAACACACTGAGGATCTGCTGAAACGTTTGAGTTCAGCTACTTATGCTATTAGGGTCATTGCAAATTTTGGAGATATACATCTCAGTAAATTAGCTTACTACACCTATTTTCATTCTCTGCTTTCGTATGGCATCACATTCTGGGGTAACTCATCGTTGAGTAAAAGAGTGTTCATTGCACAAAAGTGTGTAATCAGAATAATTGCTGGTGCTCATCCAAGATCATCCTGCAGACACTTATTTAAAGAGCTAGACATCTTCACTGTAGCCTCACAATATATATATTCACTTATGAAATTTGTTATTAACAATCCGGACGAATTCAAAAGTAATAGCAGTGTACATGGCTACAACACTAGGAGAAAGGATGATCTTCACTACTCAAGGTTAAATCTAACTTTGGCTCGGAAGGGGGTAAATTATGCTGCTACAAAAGTCTTTGGTCACTTACCTAATAGCATAAAAAGTCTGACAGATAGCCATACAGCATTTAAAAGGAAATTAAAAGAATTTCTCAATGGCAACTCCTTCTACTCATTAGATGAATTTTTGGATATAGTAAGTGGGTAATTTCCCAACCCCCCACAAAAAAAAAAAAAAAAAAAAAAAAAAATTTGGTGTCATGTAATATTTTGTGTAATGTAATATCTTGGATGGACACCTTTTATTAACCTGACACGTTCCACATCATTACGAAGTGTCGTATTCATAATCTATGGAACAAGTACTAATCTAATCTAATCTTATCTTGGAGATACACCTTTTGTACCAGTTACGCTACCCATAACGCAAATTACTAGGGTCGTTCTATAAGTAATGCCCCATATTTTTTTCTCAGAACATATTTATTGTTAAGAGTCAGAATTTGGTGAAAATATACATCAACAGGTCTTGTCCATGTCCTATTTTTCTGCGTAGCGTCCATCATGTACTATGGCCGTACGTCAGCGTTGTGGAGGAGCGTGTACTCCCTGCTGGTAAAAGCTCTTAGCCTGAAGGTGCAGCCACGCTTTCACTGCACGGCTGACACCCTCGTCATCTTCATAGTGTGTTCCCTGTAGAGAATCCTTAAGCTGCCCAAAGAGATGGGAGTCCAAGGCTGCCAGGTCTGTAGTGTAGGGTGGATGTGGCAATGATGTCCAACCCAATTTGGCGGTGCTTTCCCGGGTTCTCAGACTTGGTTGTGGGCGTGCATTATCGTGTTGGAGCAAGATGTCTGCTGGATTCTTGTCCGATCGAACATGCCTGAAACGGTTCTTGAGTTTATTCAGAGTCTTCAAGTATGTCTCTGATTCACTCTCTTGGCATCACAGCCACGAGAATGACGCCGTCACAATCCAAGAAGACTGTCACCATGACTTTTCCGGCAGAGGGAGTTGTCTTTAATTTCTCCTTTTGTGGTGAATGAGGATGATGCCACTTCACGACCTGCCTTTTTGTTTCTGGAGCAAAGTGGTGCACCAAACTTTCGTCCCCCTTAACAGTCCGCGATAGAAAGGCCTCTCCGTTGGTCTCAAAATGCTCCAACAATTCAGATGAAATAGCCTTTCTTTGAATCTCGTGGTCTGCTGTGAGCATTAGCGGAATGCGTCGTGAGCAGCTCTTTGAATATCCGAGAGTCTCGATCATTGCAGACGCACTCCCAATGCTGACCAGCCACTGTAGAGCCAATTGTCGAGTTGTGATGCGCCGGTCGGCACGAATAATGGCATCCGCACGACTCAGCATGTCTGGAGCAGTGGCTGTGGCAGGACGTCCCGAGAGCGGCTGATCATGGAGCTCTGTTCCTGCATTTCCTGAGGCTGTAACTTTCTTTACCCATCGCCCAACTGTACTCCTACCAACCGCAGCATCGCCATACACTGCACACAAACGTTTACGGATGTTCACCACGGTTTCTTTTTCTGCACACAAGAATTCAATAACAGCACGCTCCTTGTAACGTGAGTCGTATGTAGACGCCATTTTGACGCTGTACTACGGCTCTGCCATCTGCCGGATTGGTTCGAAACTTCATCGGCGGACAGAACAAGCATCAAATGTGAAGCACCAACAAGGACACTCGTCTATGTACTTTAATGGCTTTTTTTTAAATGTGGGGCGTTACTATTATTGAACGACCCTCGTACTAGACCGAACGACAATTGAAATCGCGGCGTCCGCGAATACGGGAGTTTCACACGTCTACCACGTAGCGGGTGTCGGCCAAGACGTAAAACACCAGAGAATGAGGAAGGTCTACTCAACGCCGTGATGGGAAGTCCTGCAATCAGCAGAGGGCGGTTAGGCTTGCACAGGAATGTGCTACAAATGACGATTGGAGGCGTTTATGTGGAAACGTTCTGTAGCCATACCACCTGCAGCGTGTACAAGCCTTGTCTCGTGCGGATTATCGTCCAAGAGAATCTTTCTGCCCGTGCTTGCTAATGTCTTTCCACGCCCATTCCAGCTTTGCAGCTCAGCGATATTCACGAGGCACAGACTCCAGAATTTCGTGTGAGCCAACGCAAATCGCCATGCGACTATCCAACCGTCTCGCCAACAGACGTTCTGTATTGACATCTGTGCAGCCATTGTTGGTTATTGCTTGTTGGGTCTCTACGTCCTTACAGGGAGACTCACTGGACAGAACTACACAGGCTTCTTGCCTACTGCATAGCCTGAGTACTGACAGGAGAGACGCCTTCCCCCCCCCCCCCACCCCTCCCACATGTCCGAAAGAACAGATACCATCTTCATATAGTTAAGGCTAACCGGCCATTGACCTTCGTCTTCTGTGCTGGATGCACACGCATTGCCCGAACTCTTACGGGACTCGGTAGGACTGTCTGCCGTGAGTAATGAGTGTAATGGAGAGGGGCACTACGAATGTAGTGTGTGGACATTCAGTTGGGTATGTGGGTCTCACTGGGGGGGGGGGGGGGGGGCGTGCAAGGGATAAAGCCCTGCAGTCGCGCTATCCTCTGTGCTCTCAGTGGTTCAGATGGATAGAGCGTCTGCCATGTAAACAGGAGATCCCGGGGCACACATTTTCAACTGTATATGTATATCAACGCCTGTCGATAGCTTAGGATCTTGATTTAAGTATCATCCCCTCAGATTTAGTGGTAAGATGACCCAGTGGATAGCCTGTCAAAAACTGATCACAGACCGAGCTTGAGAACAGGAAGAAAAGGTATAGTGGAGGGAAAAAAAGCAAAATAGAGACACTGAACGGTCCAAGAACAAGAAGTGCAACATAGTGAGGGGGGAGAGATGCCGTCGTAGTTCAGTGGTTCCGGTGTTGGACGGCCAGGCGGACGAGCTGAGTAAAAATCTCTCTCGTCCTATCATTTTTCTTTTTTTCTTCGCTGTTCGCTTTATTCAAATTTGTGTCTGTGACGTGGCGTAACGTCCGTTTGCAACAGCAAGGTGTAAGGTAGGGACCTGCAATGACAGCTGATTCTGCAGAATACTCTATTAGCAGCCGAAAGGAAGTGGCTTTCGAATGGTAACCGCAAACGTTTGATATCAAGGCGGTAAGTCAACCGAATCCGCCACCGGAAAACACGTCTGGTCTGTTATACATCTACATCTGCCTTTATACTCCGCAAGCCACCCAACGGTGTGTGGCGGAGGGCACTTTACGTGCCACTGTCATGACCTCCCTTTCCTGTTCCAGTCGCGTATGGTTCGCGGAAAGAACGACTGCCGGAAAGCCTCCGTGCGCGCTCGAATCTCTCTAATTTTACATTCGTGATCTCCTCGGGAGGTGTAAGTAGGGGGAAGCAATATATTCGATACCTCATCCAGAAACGCACCCTCTCGAAACCTGGCGAGCAATCTACATCGCGATGCAGAGCGCCTCTCTTGCAGAGTCTGCCACTTGAGTTTATTAAACATCTCCGTAACGCTATCACGGTTACCAAACAACCCCGTGACGAAACGCGCCGCTCTTCTTTGGATCTTCTCTAGCTCCTCTGTCAAACCGATCTGGTACGGATCCCACACTGATGAGCAATACTCAAGTATAGGTCGAACGAGTGTTTTGTAAGCCACCTCCTTTGCTGATGGACTACATTTTCTAAGCACTCTCCCAATGAATCGCAACCTGGTACCCGCCTTACCAACAATTAATTTTATATGAGCATTCCACTTCAAATCGTTCCGCACGCATACTCCCAGATATATTACAGAAGTAACTGCTACCAGTGTTTGTTCCGCTATCATATAATCATACAATAAAGGATCCTTTTTTCTATGTATTCGCAATACATTACATTTGTCTATATTAAGGATCGGTTGCCACTCCCTGCACCAAGTGCCTATCCGCTGCAGATCTTCCTGCATTTCGCTACAATCTTCTAATGCTGCAACGTCTCTGTGTACTACAGCATCATCCGAGAAAAGCCGCATGGAACTTCCGACACTATCTACTAGGTCATTTATATATATTGTGAAAAGCAACGGTCCCATAACACTCCCCTGTGGCACGCCAGAGGTTACTTTAACGTCTGTAGACGTCTCTCCATTGATAACAACATGCTGTGTTCTGTTTGCTAAAAACTCTTCAATCCAGCCACACAGCTGGTGTGATATTCCGTAGGCTCTTACTTTGTTTATCAGGCGACAGTGCGGAACTGTATCGAACGCCTTCCGGAAGTCAAGAAAAATAGCATCTACCTGGGAGCCTGTATCTAATATTTGCTGGGTCTCATGAACAAATAAAGCGAGTTGGGTCTCACACGATCGCTGTTTCCGGAATCCATGTTGATTCCTACATAGTAGATTCTGACACGGCATTAGTGACAGTACGTGTATCGTATAACAGTAATCTCTTATTGCACACCTATGAGGGTGAGTCAAATGGAAAACTTTAATATTTTTTAAAATATTGTTTATCGTGCAGAAGTGGTACAAAGCTGTATCACTTTTCAACATAATCTCCCCCATGCTCAATGCAAGTCCTCCAGCGTTTACAAACTGCATAAATGCCTTTAGAAAAAAATACTTTTCAACATAATCTCCCCCATGCTCAATGCAAGTCCTCCAGCGTTTACAAACTGCATAAATGCCTTTAGAAAAAAATTCTTTTGGTAGTCCGTGCAACCACTCATGCACTGCGTGGCGTACTTCTTCATCAGAACGGAACTTCTTTCCTCCCATTGCGTCTTTGAATGGTCCAGACATATGGAAATCACTTGGGGCAAGGTCTGGTTAGTATGGTGGATGAGGAAGACAATCAAAATGCAGGTCTGTGATTGTTGCAACTGTTGCACGGGCAGTGTGGGGCCTTGCATTGCCATGTTGCAAAAGGACACCTGCTGACAGCAATCCACGTCGCTTTGATTTGATTGCAGGCCGCTGATAATTTTTTTAGGAGATCTGTGTATGATGCACTGGTGACAGTGGTCCCTATAGGCATGTAATGCTCCAAAATGACGCCTTTTTTTGTCCCAAAAGAGAGTCAGCATACCCTTCCCTGCTGATGGTTCGAAACTCCTTTGGTTTTGGTGATGAGGAATGGCGCCATTCCTTGCTCGCTCTCTTCGTTTCCGGTTGGTGGAAGTGAACCCAGGTTTCGTCCCCAGTAACGGTTCTTGCAAGGAAGCCATCACCTTCTCGTTGAAAGCGCCGAAGAAGTTCTTCACAAGCATCAACACGTCGTTCTCTCATTTCAAGAGTCAGGTGCCGTGGTACCCATCTTGCAGACACTTTGTGAAACTGGAACACATAATGCGCACAGTGTGTTGTGCTGACCCACGTATAATCTGTAAACATGCTCCACAATGTCATTCAATGTCACTCGGCGGTTTTCCTTCACTGTGACTTCAACTGCTGCAATGTTCTGTGGAGTCACAACTCGTTGTGCCTGACCTGGACGAGATGCACCTTCCACTGAAGTCACACCATTTGCGAGCTTCCTACTCCATTCGTAGACTTGCTACTGTGACAAACATGCATCACCGTACTGAACCTTCATTCGTTGATGAATTTCAATAGGTTTCACACCTTCACTACTCAAAAACCGAATAACAGAACGCTGTTCTTCCCTGGTGCAAGTAGCAAGTGGGGCGGCCATCTTTATACTGGTACTGCAACGGTATGTGTGCACCTGTACTATGCTGCCACCTGCAGGCCATTCTGCACGCTGTTTGTAGCACGCTTACCAACTTACAGGATAACGGCGCGAAATTTCGATTTGTTATTACAAATGTAGGGTTTTCATTTGACTCACCTTCGTAATTTGTACAACTGATAAGTGAGTGAGATATGCCTCTTTGTCCGGTATAGGTGTTCGTATGAATGTGAATGTGATCACTCCCAAGGAAATGACTAAAACATTATAGTTTGTCACATAAGCTGCAACAAACAAACGCAACAGTTTCACAATCGCACACTTTCTCTGTGCTGTGTCAAAACATTTGTTTTTAACGTTTTTGAAGTTGTGTGCTGTTTTAGAAGTCTTGAATTTTGAATTCTTTTCTTGCAACATAGTTCACACGTGCTTGTTGGTTGTTTTCGTGTCTGTGAGACGTCTTGTGGCACCACACCTGCTCTCACTGTTCATCACATTTACTCGTGACGGTAATGTATTCTTACCACATGACTCATATTCTATAACCAATGTGTGGCATGACTACAGAAAGAGAACAAACATTTCAATGACCGGAAGAACAGTTCTGTTGTGTACATTGTTCCGCGTAGTCAGTGCGTACACAACTTTCCCACTAGAGCGCGCCCCACTAAGCACAACAGCGCAGGTGCAGCGCTCGTCCATCTCCGCACTACGAGATGGCACTGCCTTAGAGATGGACCAAATTCTGCTTCCGCCGAACCGCGTATTAATATGTCTCGCAGCAAATGAGATTGCTGCTAACGTAGAACCTTTTGTCCTCATGGATCACACTCGTGCAGTGATACCTGAACGTGCGCGGTATTATAACGAGTGTACAGACCTCCGATTAGTCAGTCTGCATTTGTCTGCACCAGTCTGTGCCAGTCGACATTAGTCTGTACCAGTCTATAGTAAAGTTTCAGTCTGTGCCTAATAAGATTATCATATTCCTGTACATAGCCATGAAGATAAATGTATAGACACTTTGTCAGGTATCAGAGATATGTGAGAACAAGGTTAACATACCAAGACCAAAGGAACTTCAGATTGTCAATTGTAAATAGCATCCAGAACCAAGTTAAGTTATTTTTATGCTTGTTATTATTTTAATAAATGTGCTTAAAAATTAATCATGTTCTGTTTAAAGTTGGGCACCGTCAATCTGCTACTCTAAGCGTGCAAGTGGCATTTCTATCATCTGACCTAACAGCAGAAGATAAACACGCCACGATAAGACCACGAGACATATTGCTGACACTCGCCTACTTCGTTAGAGCGTGGAGTCAAATAATCTGATGGTGTGTGTACCGAAGGTCTTACAAGTTCATAATGTTGTAAGGAAAAAATAATAAGTGTCAGGTGCGAGCTTTGAACTCTGCTCGACTGCCTGGCTGTTTAACACCAAGACCGCTTACCCGCGATGGCGTTATTGTTTCAGACTGCACATTATTATACTTCTTGTTCTTAGACCGTTCACTGTTTCTACTTTCCTTTTTTTGACACAGTTCAGTATACCTTCTTCCTGTTTTCATGCTTGATCTTTGTTCAGTTTTTGACGGGCTATCCACTGGGCCATCTCACCACTAAATCTTAGTGGGGTTCCGATGGGGAGTTTCCCTTGTTAGAAGACATTCCACTTGCATCCCATCGTCAGCTGTATTTGGAACACCATTGTGCCCCTGATATTTCAGTCTTTCTGCCTGGACGCACGTGTATGCACATTTTCCTGGATGGTGGACGGGGGAGGACTTATTGCTTGGCCACCCCGTTCTTGTGAATCACACACCCTGGACTTTCACCTTTGGGGACACGTAAGCTGTTGTGGATGAACCTACTCTCTTACACGCGCTGCTCCGGCAGACAGTGCGAACTACACCAGGCGTTTTTGAGGATCTGCCGAATTCTATGAGGCGACGAACGGAGGCCTTTGTTCAAGCAGGAAGGACGCCTGTGACTGCCTCTCCACCTGTATGGCCCAAGAACATTTCCCGAGATGGCTGATGCCTTAATTCTTCCACACGGTAGTGTAGATGCAGTGCTACTGTCTGGAAACAGGGAATGTGCAGTTTCACTTGGCAATCCAGTGACTTGTAATTCAGGCAGTATTTTACACTGAGGTAAAAAAAAGTCACACGATACCACGCAAATCGTGACGGATCTCCTTTTGCTGACGTAGTGTGGTAATCGGCGCGGCCAGGACTCAACAAGACGTTGGAAGTCCCTCGCAGAAACACTGAGCGACCTACATCTACATCTACATCTACATCCATACTCCGCAAGCCACCTTACGGTGTGTGGCGGAGGGTACCCTGAGTACCTCTATCGGTTCTCCCTTCTATTCCAGTCTCGTATTGTTCGCGGAAAGAAGGATTGTCGGTATGCCTTTGTCTGGGCTCCAATCTCTCTGATTTTATCCTCATGGTCTCTTCGCGAGATATACGTAGGATATACTGCTTGACTCCTCGGTGAAGGTATGTTTTCGAAACTTCAACAAAATCCCGTACCGAGCTACTGAGCGTCTCTCCTGCAGAGTCTTCCACTGGAGTTTATCTATCATCTCCGTAACGCTTTCGTGATTACTAAATGATCCTGTAACGAAGCGCGCTGCTCTCCGTTGGATCTTTTCTATCTCTTCTATCTATCTGGTACGGATCCCACACTGCTGAGCAGTATTCAAGCAGTGGACGAACAAGCGTACTGTAACCTACTTCCTTTCTTTTCGGGTTGCATTTCCTTACAATTCTTCCAATGAATCTCAGTCTGGCATCTGCTTTACCGACGATCAACTTTGTATGATCATTCCATTTTAAATCACTCCTAATGCGTACTCCCAGATAATTTATGGAATTAACTGCTTCCAGTTGCTGACCTGCTATATTGTAGCTAAATGATAAGGGAACTATCTTTCTGTGTATTCGTAGCACATTACACTCGTCTACATTGAGATTCAATTGCCATTCCCTACACCATGCGTCAATTCGTTGCAGATCCTCCTGCATTTCAGTACAATGTCACTTTCATTTCTGGCCAAGCCCCGCATGTACCATAAAACAGGACGAAATTGCTGATGACGAGTAGGCGCGGTCCAGTTGACAGCTACAATGTTCCAGAAGAGTGCGAATGTATGCAAAGTGTGCCAGCAGCTATGTCTGTAGTCAGCACAGTGAGATTTCTGCGTGTGAAGCTACCGCAACTGGAGAAAACACACTAACAGTGCGAGAGGCCCTTCTTGACCTATGCCAAGTTCCTCGCTCAACACACATCTGTGCTCAGACATCAAAAGTCCAACTGTGTATACTCTGAGATGACAAAAGTCAGCGATTTGCACATACGCAGACTGCGGTAATGTCGTCTACACAAGGTATAAAAGGTCAGTGAATTGGCGAACCTGCCATTAGCACTCTCGTTACCAACGTGATTATGGCCACATGACTAGAATTAACAACAGACTGTGAACGTGAAATGGTAGTTGGAGCTAGACGCATAGGACATTCCATTTCGGAAATCATTAGGAAATTGAATACAGGGTGTTACAAAAAGGTACGGCCAAGCTTTCAGGAAACATTCCTCACACACAAATAAAGAAAAGATGTTATGTGGACATGTGTCCGGAAACGCCTAATTTCCATGTTAGAGCTCATTTTAGTTTAGTCAGTATGTACTGTACTTCTTCGATTCACCGCCAGTTGGCCCAGTTGAAGGAAGGTAACGTTGACTTCGGTGCTTGTGTTGACATGCGACTCATTGCTCTACAGCGCATAAGTACGTAGCATCAACAGGTTAGTGTTAATCACGAACGTGGTTTTGCAATCAGTGTAATGTTTACAAATGCGGAGTTGGCAGATGCCCATTTGATGTATGGATTAGCACGGGGGAATAGCCGTGGCGCGGTACGTTTGTATCGAGACAGATTTCCAGAACAAAGGTGTCCTGACAGGAAGACATTCGAAGCAATTGACCGGCGTCTTAGGGAGCACGGAACATTCCAGCCTATGACTCGCGACTGGGAAAGACCTAGAACGACGAGGACACCTGCAATGGACGAGGCAATTCTTCGTGCAGTTGACGATAACCCTAATGTCAGCGTCAGAGAAGTTGCTGCTGTACAAGGTAACGTTGACCACGTCACTGTATGGAGAGTGCTACGGGAGAACCAGTTGTTTCCGTACCATGTACAGCGTGTGCAGCCACTATCAGCAGCTGATTGGCCTCCACGGGTACACTTCATCCAACAATGTGTCAATCCTCATTTCAGTACAAATGTTCTCTTTACGGATGAGGCTTCATTCCAACGTGATGAAATTGTAAATTTTCACAATCAACATGTGTGGGCTGACGAGAATCCGCACGCAATTGTGCAATCACGTCATCAACACAGATTCTCTGTGAACGTTTGGGCAGCCATTGTTGGTGATGTCTTGATTGGGCCTCATGTTCTTCCCCCTACGCTCAATGGAGCACGTTATCATGATTTCATACAAGATACTCTACCTGTGCTGCTAGAACATGTGCCTTTACAAGTACGACACAACATGTGTTCATGCACGATGGAGCTCCTGCACATTTCAGTCGAAGTGTTCGTACGCTTCTCAACAACAGATTCGGTGACCGATGGATTGGTAGAGGCGGACCAATTCCATGGCCTCCACGCTCTCCTGACCTCAACCCTCTTGACTTTCATTTATGGGGGCATTTGAAAGCTCTTGTCTACGCAACCCCGGTACCAAATGTAGAGACTCTTCGTGCTCGTATTGTGGACGGCTGTGATACAATACGCCATTCTCCAGGGCTGCATCAGCGCATCAGGGATGCATGTATCCTCGCTAACGGAGGACATTTTGAACATTTCCTGTAACAAAGTGTTTGAAGTTACGCTGGTACGTTCTGTTGCTGTGTGTTTCCATTCCATGATTAATGTGATTTGAAGAGAAGTAATAAAATGAGCTCTAACATGGAAAGTAAGCGTTTCCGGACACATGACCACATAACATATTTTCTTTCTTTGTGTGTGAGGAATGTTTCCTGAAAGTTTGTAACACCCTGTATATCGAGATCCACACTGTCATGAGTGTGCCGAGAATACCAAATTTCAGGCATTATCTCTCACCAAAGATTACACAGTAGCTGATCGCCTTCACTTAACGACCGAGAACAGCGGCGTTGGTGTAGAGGGGTCAGTGCTTGCAGACAAACAATACCGCGTGAAATAACAGCAGAAATGAATCTGGGGCGTACGACGAACGTATCCGTTAGAACAATGCAGCGAAATCTGACGTTAATGGTCAATCGCAGCAGACGAGCGACGCGAGTGCCTTTGCTAACAGCACGACGTCACCTGTAGCGCCTGTCCTGAACACTAGATGTCTGTAATACCGTGGCCAGGTCAGATGAGTCCCGGTGTCAGTTGGCAAGAACTTATGGTAGGGCTCAGTTGTGTGGACACCCCACGAACTTATGGTTCCAATTAGTCGACAAATCATGGTCCAAGCTGGTGGCGGATGTACAGAGGGGTCCAAAAAAATGTATCCACTGTTTAAAAGTCCATAACTTGCAAAATAATTGACGGGTTTGTATGATTTTTGGTGAAAGTGTAGCTGAAAGTCCAACTTAAAGATATCACTGTAGTTGTTCGAAATGGTCACCATTAACATCCACACACAAACGATGCCGCACGAACTACTGACTGCAACGTGTTCAGTTGGGTATGTGCACATGAATGTACGATGGATTCTCGAAGTTCATACAATGTTCCTGGCTTTTGTCGATAAACGACGTCCTTTAGTGTTCCCCACAGATAAAAGTCCGGAGGAGTTAGGTCTGGGGAACGTGGTGGATACTCCACAGCACCTCTACAGCCTATCCATCTTGCCGGTAGATTTTCATCGAGATACGCCCTAACACGATTTTGGTAGTGGGCTGAGGCACCATCGTGTTGAAAGTAAACTCTTTCGTCTCCATACAAGTCTCGGATGGCAGGTAAAATGGATGTCTGAAGCTTCCGAAGGTACACCACACCAGTAACTGTGCCGCCAAAGAAGAATGGCCCAATCGAGCACCGGTAAGACAACCCTCAACACACATTCACTCCGGGCAAATTCACGGCTTTGTCTACATGGATGTTCGGATTTTCGGCGGCCCACTAGATGCAATTGTGGCGATTTACTGTACCACTGAGTTTGAACTATGCCTCATCAGATCACACAGTCGTCTCTCCAAACTCTTCGACGTTGCGCACCATGTTAGAAAACCACTCGCAGTACACCATTCTACGATCTTGGTCGTCCTCGTTCATTGCGTGTAACAATCGTGGGATGTAGCACTTCCACTTCAAAATTCGTCGAACACTTGGGCGACAGTACATTTCAATGTGTCTCAGGCCTATGTGCGGACTCATTGGCTTCGCAGGCAGAACTGCTTCTTCGTGTTCTCTGTCAACTGTAATCTTTTTTCTTGTCCTCTTTTTGACCTTCAAGCTTTTGGCCCGGGTTGGGCGAGACGCGAGTCAGTTATGTTAGCGTAGTTTCCAAGCAGCGGTTGGTGCAGTGGGAAGAATACAGGAGGAACATTGGATCGGGTCCTTTGTGGAAGACTTTTTTCACGGGCGGCGTTCACTAAGTAATGCACACATTTATTTCCCGGCCATTTTGGGTTTAAAAAATGTGGAATTTGTTGTGGGACATCGTGGAATATTCCCGGTTCAGCCCTTATAGTTTCACATAGTTCCAAACAGGTGAGAGTGCTATACATAGCCTTCAAAATACCATTCGTAATGGAGATGCGTTCAGAACAGAGAGCTGTCGTTGACATTGCTCTTGTGGTAAATGAGAGCGTCGCAGATACTTACAGGCGCTTGGAGAATGTTCACAGAGACCTGACACAGAACAAAAGCAGAGTGAGTCGTTGGGCGAAGTGTCTGTCACCATTGCAACAAGGTCGTGCAAACCTGTCCGATGTCCAGCCAGGCATACATACCGTAGCTGTGATTCCTGCAATGTTAGACTTTAGCGTTGCCACAAAAATACAACTTCTCCTTCGTCATGACAACGCAAGGCCTCACGCCAGTTTGCGCACCCGAACACAAAAATTCATTGGACTGTTTTTCCTGATCCAGCCTACAGCCCAGACCTCCGACTTCAATCTGTTTGGTCCAATGGAGGATGCACTCCAAGGGGAGCAATACGTGGATGATGGGATGGTTATCGATGCAGCGAGACGTTCGCTCTGACATTGACCAGTAGAGTGGTATCATGCTGGCACATACGCCCACCAGTAAGGTGGCGTAAGGCCATCACATTGAACGGGTACTATGTTGAAGTATAGGGCTTTGTAGTGAAAAGAGTGGGGAGTAATACGGTGTTTTGGAATCCTGAATAAAATCTACCTGCTTTCAGAAAAAAATGTGTAGTATTACTTACTGATCGCCCCGTGTATAGCCTTTGGCTGACAGTCTTTCTCACCGCCGACAACTCAGGTAACAATGAAGAAAAGAAATAGGGACTCGGTCTAACGACGAGACAGGCTGTATATGGAGAACTCTGCTCACATACACGACATTAACAGATGGCAAACTATAATGACTTAGCGCCTGGAGCCACATGGCGTCTAAACAATTACATAAAATGCAATGTCCTGACTTACTGATTCACCATCACAAAACCCAAACCACTAAGGATAGAAAGTTGAAATTTGGAGAGGGTGTCCATCTTATACTACAGGCGTTATTTACGAAGGGATTTTCCAAAATTCCGCCCATAACGTGGTAAAATAGGCGATGAAAGGTTTTTTTGAAAATACGTCGCTATTAAGGCAACTTTTAAGCAAGACCTACGAAAGCTGGTGTTTGGTTTCCCTGTCAGAAATAAAGCAATATATGTTCCAGCGTTCTTGGAAATTTAACTCCTACAGCCGTGAAGCAGTGGGTGAACTTTTTTCCTTGATAATAAATCATTGTTAAAAAACTGGTAATGTATTTTCGAAGCTACTCTATAACAATTGGTGTTTGGTTTCTCAGTTTAAAAAAATAAAAAGTGAAAAACGTGGTTCAGTATTTTTGGAAATTTAACCTCCAAGGGGGTGAAAAAGGGAATGAAATTTTTTATGAAAATAGTTCATTATGAAAGTATTTTTAATGCTAAATCTACCAAAATCTGAATCCGGCTTCTCGATTAGATATAAAAATATCAATCCCAATATTGGTGGAATAGAGGATGGAAGTTTTTATGGAAATGCTTCATTTCGGCACCATTTTTGAAGCTAAATCGATGAAAGTTTTAATTTGGATTCTGTGTCAGAATAAAAAAATACACACATTTCACTGTTTTTGAAAATTCAGCGCCTAAGGGCTTGAAATAGCAGGTCAAATGTTTTATGAAAATGTGTGCCTCTGAAAGCATTTTTAAAGTTAGATCTTTGAGAACAGCTATTTGGATTTTTGATTAGAAACGGAAAAATTCGTGTTTCACTGTCTTTTTGGAAATTCAGTCCCTGTGAGGCTGGAATGGGGCCAAGCCAATTCATTGACTGATCATCCCCCAGCCCAGACCGCTAAAGACAGAAACTTGAAATTTGCATACAGTGTTCGTCTTGTGCTTACGCATTGTATAAGAAGGGATTGTTAGAAATTCCACTCCTAAACTGGTGAAATATCGGATGGGAGCCCTTTTAAAATGTGTCGTTGTTAAGGCCGTTTCTGAGACAGAAAAAAGGACTTGTTTTAGCATTTTTGGAAATTCTACCCCTAAGGCAGTAAAACAGTGGGCTAATTTTTTTTGAAAATAAATCATTATTGAATGAATACTAAAGGATATTTAAAGCTACATCTATGACAGTTAGTATTTGGTTTGTTCCTTAGAAACACAAAAATACATCTTGCACTGCTTTTGGAATTTAACCCCCAGAGGGGTGAATTAGGGAATGAAAACTTTCAAGACAATATTTCGTTACATTAAAAAATTTAAAGTTAGCTCTACGAACATTGGTATTTCAGTTCTCAGTTAGATATAAAGAAATAAATGTTAAGGCATAATAGGATCTATGGAAGTATCACCACAAGAACGCAAAAGGCATGATTAACAAGACCTTACACTCCAGCTAACAGAATCGCTTTTTGGTCAGAAGTACTTTCGGAAAAGACCATTCTTTCGTGACTTTAATTAGAGTGAAAAGTTTGGAAGGTGTTGCAATATGTGAACAACATTAAAAATCGATTAAGAAAAACAAAAAGAAGCCTGTGTAGACCATGCGGTCCACTCGAGCGGAGCAGTGGCCGCTAAGCTGGTTAGATATGTGTGTCTTAGTCAAGTACTCACGTGCGTAAGTTGCATATGTAGTGGTTGGTTCTGGATGGTACAGTTGCCTTCCGTTTGCGCTTCTCCAACATTAGAGAGACTACATAAATCATGTTTATCGAAACAGTCCAGGATAGGTACAACAAAACTGCTAAAAATTGGTCTGCCCACCTTCTTGATTTGTGTAGTTAGTCTCTTCGATCGGAAACCTCTACCTTAGTACTCTTTCGGTTACAGTAAACTCTATTTAAAAGCCAGCCTGCATTTTCAGTGCTGTTCAGCAAGTGGACTAAATACAGCTGAAGCGGTTTATTAATACCCAAGAGTAGGCTGAGTCTATAATCGTGAACTGGACAATGCTACCTTTGTGCAAAGGTCTATTGGCACGCCTCTAATGGTCTTTTCAAACTAAGATGTGCCCACATTCTCACTTTATAGCAAGAATGTTTATCAGTGCAGCAAGTAAAGCTCCACGTTCTGGTCAAGACGGACCAGTTGGGACTGAAGACAGCCATGTCATCTTCTGCCCATGGCGTCATTTGGGTGCACTTTTGTGGCTGGGCGGTGGGGAGGGGGGCTTATGGTCAGCACACCGCTTTCCCGGTAGTTGTCAGCTTTCTTGACATTGACCGAGTGTAGTGGCGCAGTGGCAGCACACTGGACTCGCATTAGGGAGGACGGCTGTTGAAACAGATTTACAGTGATTTCCTAAATCGCTCCTGGCAAATGCCAGAATGGTTCCTTTGAAAGGGCGCGGCCGATTTCCTTCCCCGTCCTTGCCGCGATCCAAACTTGTGCTCCATCTCTAAAGACCTCGATGTCGATGGGTCGTTAAACCCAATCTTCCTTCCTTCCTTTCTTAACCTGGGAGCCCCTACTTCTCAGACAAGTAGCTAATATGGGAAGAACTCTGTCAAACTGGTTCGTACGAAGGCGGCGTCATTTGATCATTTAATCACTATCGTGAAACACAAAACATTGAAGGTACACATCATACTGTTCTCCCAGGCTGAAAATCAGCAGTTAATGACCACTGTCTACAACTTCTGGCTCGTATGTGACCTAGGGAGGTGGTAAAATAACTGTGTAATGCGTTTTTGGAATTACCTATCAATTCTGCGTCAAGGTGACACTACACCACAGTCTTCTCCTGATGAGTCTGGCTTCTAGGCGTCCATGACGAACAACACAAACAACAATTCAACTTATCACACCCCCCTCCTGTCTCACCCATCGTGGTGCGTGAAGGACAAGGGAACTCCTAAATTGGAACCAGTGTTAACGACGTTTATTCTCTTTACCAGTGAATTGAGAAATTGTCTGATGTCTCATGATCGACATAGAATGGTGTGCATCCGCAGGGTACCAATAGCCATCTCACGTATGAAGTATTACTGGTTCACCATTGAGGTGGGAACAGTCACGCTTTGGGTGGCGGCATTTAAATCTTTGATGCCACTCATCATTAACGAGAGTAACTTGTGGGGTGGATAGTATCAGAGTAGGATCTTCTAGCGTACCGTCCAACCCTACAATCAACATGATGAAATGCATGAGTACTTTGGGACTACCTCTTGAACACCTTCCTCAAGCAGGTACTGGATAGAATGTCTTGCAATATCTTCTGACAAGTACGTAACTGGACTAGATTGGGACCAGTTAAAACCTGCAGTGCATTGTCACCTGAAACCAGTCCACACTTTGGGTGAACTCTAGAGAATGGACGTTAAAGAGTGGGAAAGGATTTCGCAGCAACATCTTGATCATATTGGTTACAGAATGCGAAAACAGAAGAATATAGCAGTGAATATTCTTTGTTTCCTTACCCCGCTTCCCCCTTAGATCGAACCACATGCACATTCGTAAATATGCTGGGACTGCAATTACACATATCAACAAAAGTTTTGCATCACCCCAGTTCCCAGAACTCCTGAAGATAGACGTTGACTGTGCATATCGTATCACAGAGACAGTCCCTTTAACTGTTCGGATATGTCACTAAACCAGCCTAAAGATGTAAACAACCATGCATGAGCAGCGCCTATTAGACGGAGGGAGTCCACCAAGAAGGAAGTGCACGGCTCGTGTTGTCTGTAGTTCAACAATTCCTAGACGGTCAATACCGCGGTTCGATCGCGTCCTCATTGTTACTTTGTGCCAGGAAGGGCTCTCAACAACGGTAGTGTCCAGGCGTCTCGGAGTGAACGAAAGCGATGTTGTTCGGACATGGAGGAGATACAGAGAGACAGGAACTGTCGATGACATGCCTCTCTCAGGCCACCCAAGGGCTACTACTGCAGTGGATGACCGCTACCTACGGATTATGGCTCTGAGGAACCCTGACAAAAACGCCACCATGTTGAATAATGCTTCTCGTGCAGCCACAGGACGTCGTGTTACGGCTCAAACTGTACGCAATAAGCTGCATGATGCGGAACTTCACTCCCAACATCCATGGCGAGGCCCATCGTTGCAACTACGACACCATGCAGCGCGGTACAGATGGATCCAACAACATGCCGAATAGACCGCTCAGGATTGGCATCATGTTCTCTTCACCAATGAGTGTCGCATATGCCTTCAACCAGACAATCGTCGGAGACGTGTTTGGAGGCAGCCTGATCATCCTGAACGCCTTAGACGCACTGACCAGCGAGTGCAGCAAGGTGGAGCTTCCCAGCTGTTTTGGGGTGGTATTATGTGGGGACGACGTACGTCGCTCGTGGTCATGGAAGGCGCCGTAACGGCTGTACAATACGTGAATGCTATCCTCCAATCGATAGCGCAACCATATTGGCAGCATATTAGCGAGGCATTCGTCTTCATGGATGACAATTCGCGCCTCCATCGTGCGCATCTTGTGAATGACTACCGTCAGGATAACGACATCACTCGATTAAAGTGGCCAGCATGTTCTCCAGACATGAACCCTATGGAGCATGCCTGGGATAGATTGAAAAGGGCTGTTTATGGACGATGTGACCCACAAACCACTCTGAGGAGTGGGACAATCTGGACCAACAGTGGCTTGAAGAATTTGTAGATAGTATGCCACGACGAATACAGGCTTGCGTCAATGGAAGAGGACGTGCTACTGGGTATTTGAGGTACCGGTGTGTACAGCAATCTGAACTGCCGCCTCTGAAGGTCTCGCTGTATGGTGGTACAACATGCAATGTGTTGTTTTCATGAGCAGTAAAAAGGGCGGAAATGATGTTTATGTTGATCTCTATTTCAGTTTTCTGTACAGGTTCCGGAACTCTCGGATCCGGGGAAATGCAAAACTTTTTTTTATGTGTGTATTTTTTGAGCAGTTTATATCACTATGGTCATTATCATCATTATCATCCAGCACACACTGAATGAACGTAATCGCCTAAAATGATTTCATATGGCACTCCAATTTCCCTTGAATCTCAGTATACGAACTCTGAGAACCACAGATCACCATCATGCTTCTTCATTGAAAGAAGGGAGTCCATGATTGTACATTTCCCCCGGTGTTCTGCATGTGCAAACTTTTCCAGAAGAAGAGAACAGAGTCAACCACATTACGAGTTTCCATTGGTTTACAGTCTTCAGCTCTCTTTATGGAAGTTGTGATTCATTCTGCTCCTCTACCAAGTGGATGACTTTTGCTCCCAAACACTGACTGCCATCGGGATACCAGAAGAAATAGTTGTATCTGTGGCTTGTACATATTCAGATGCTGCATTATCTGATCGAGCGCTGGCAGTTTTCAGTCGTTGCAAGCATATAAAGTTCTGCCTGATTGAACATCAGTCCAGAACTGCAATAGCAGCCAAGCTAGCGAACAACACTACCAGAAACACAGGAGTACTGTAGGAGATAAAAAGGCAATATTAGTACATAAATCACAACAACTGGCCTTAAATGTTTATGCTATGCTGAGGTGACAAAAGACATGGGATACCTTCTAATATCGTGTCGGGCCTCCTTGTGCCTGGCACGGTCCAGAAACTCGGCGTGGCATAGATTCAACAAGTCGTTGGAAGACCTCTGCAGAAACATTGAGTTATGCTATCTCTATAGCCATGCATAACTGCGAAAGTATTGTTGTTGCAGGATTTTGTGCACAAACTCACATCTCGTTTATGTCGGGCAACTGGGTGGAAAAATCATTCACTTGAACTGTGCAAAACGTTCTTCAAACCAATAGTGAACAATTGTGGCCTGGTGACGTGACAACATTGTTTTGAAACATGAAGTCCATGAATGATTGCAAGTGGTCTCCAAGAAGCCGAACATATCCATTTTCAGTCAATGATTAGTTCAGTTGGACCGGAGGACGCAGTCCAGTCCACGTAAACACGGCCCGCCCCAATATGGAGCCACTACCAGCTTCCTCACTGCCTTTGAGTCCATAACTTCGAGGGGTCTGCCTCACGCTCCAACGACGCTGAAATTGGGACTCATCTGACCAGGCCACGGATTTTCAGTCGTCTAGCGTCCAGCCAGTATGGTCATGAGGCCAGGGGAGGTGCTGTAGGTGATGTCGTGCTGTCAGCAAAGGTACTTTCGTTAATCGTCTGCTGCCATAGCCCATTACCGCCAAATTTTGCAGCATCGTCCAAACCGGATACGTTCGTCGAGTATCCTATATTGATTTCTGCGGCTATTTCATCCAGTGTTGCTTGTCTGTTAGCACTGACAACTCTACGCAAACGCCGCTGCTGTCGGTCGTTAAGTGACGGCCGTCGGCCACTGCGTTCTCTGTATTCAGAGCCAATGTCTGAAATCTGGTATTCTCGGCACACTATTGACGCTGTAATTCTCGGAATATTGAATCCCCTAACGATTTCTGAAAAGGTATGTACCATGGGTCTATCCAAATTACTATTCGGGATTCAGAGTCTGTTAATTCCTTTAGTGCGGCCATAATCACGTCGGAAACCTTTTCACATGAATGACCTGAGTACAAACGACAGGTCTGCCAATGCATTGACCTTTCCCATCTACATTTACATCTGTACAGACACTCCACAAGCCAATGTAGGGTGCGTGGTTGGCTATGGTCTGTACCACCACTTGTCATTTCCTTTCCTGTTCCACTCGCAAATAAAGCGAGGGTAAAATGACTGTTTGTATGCCTCCGTGTGAGCCCTAATTTCTCCTATGAGGGGCACTCCAAAAGAAATACACACTACTTTTTTTTTAAATCCGTCTTTTATTCTACATGTTTGAAAGTTTTACAGTGTGTATATACATCCTTTAGGAACAATATTTTCATTTCTCCACATAATTTCCACCCCTCTCAACTACCTTACGCCATCTTGGAACCAGCGCCTGTATACCCGCACGGTAAAATTCTGGACCAGTCTGTTGGAGCCACTGTTGGCAGCGTGCACAAGGGAGTCATCGTCTTCAAACCTTGTTCCACGAAGAGAGTCCTTCAGTTTCCCAGAGAGATGATAGTCACATGGAGCCAGGTCAGGATTGTAAGGCGGGTGTTTCAGTGTTGTCCATCCGAGTTTTGTGATCGCTTCCACTGTTTTTTGACTGACATGTGGCCGTGCATTGTCGTGCAACAGCAAAACATCCGGCTTTTGCCGATGTGGTCGAACTCGACTCAGTCGAGCTTGAAGTTTGTTCAGTGTCGTCACATATGCATCAGAATTTATGGTGGTTCAACTTGTCGTGATGTCCACAAGCAAGAGTCCTTCTGAATCGAAAGACACCGTAGCCATAACTTTTCCAGCAGAAGGTGTGGTTTTGATTTTTTTTTTCTTGGGTGAATTTGCATGATGCCACTCCATTGATTGCCTCTTCGTCTCTGGTGAAAAATTATGGAGCCATGTTTCATCACCTGTCACAATTCTTCCAAGAAATTCATGTCCACCATTCTCGTACTGTTCGAAAAGTTCGCTGCATACCGTTTTTCTTGTTTCTTTGTGAGCCACTGTCGACATCCTGGGAACCCACCTGGCACAAACCTTTTTTAACGCTAACACTTCCAGTATTCTGCAAACACTTCCTTTCCCTATCCCAACGTAGCATGACAATTCGTTCGTGTCTGGAGTGTGTGCAGTACGAGGCCTGCCGCTGCGAGGACAATCCTCAATATTTCCGTGCCCACTTTCATCACGTAACCTGCTTGCCCACTGACTAACTGTATTGCGATCGACAGCAGTATCTCAGTACACCTTTTTCAATCTCTTGTGGATGTTTCCCACTGTCTCGTTTTCACAGCACAGGAATTCTATGACAGCACGTTGCACTGACGAACGTGAAATGTAGCAGCCATCTTGAAGACATGCTGTGACGGCGCCACTAGGGGGAAGAGGTTGAACTAAGTTTGAAAACAAGCGCGAAGGATGTATGTACACACTGTAAAACTTTCACACATGCAGAATGAAAACTGTATTTTTACAAAAATAGTGTGCATCTCTTTTGGAGTGACCCTCGTGTCTTATCTTCGTCTTCCTTAAGCGCAGTGTATGTTGGTGGCAGTAAAATAGTTCGGCAGTCAGCTACGAAGGTACTCTAAATTTTCTCAATAGTATCTCTCGAAAAGATCATCGCCTTCCCTTCATGGATTCCCATTTGAGTTCCCGAAGAAACTCCATAACCTACGGTTATTCGACGTCTGAATTGTTCGACGTCTTCGTTGAATCCGACCCCGTGCAGATCCCAAACACTCGAGCAGTACTCAAGACTAGGTGGCACCAGCGTTCTATACGCTGTCTCCTTTATAGGTGAACCTCCTTTTCCTAAAATTCTCCCAATAAACCGAAGTCGACCATTCTCCTTCCCTAGAACAGTTCCCACATGCTCGTCCCACCTCGCTGGTAATACTGTATCCGAACATCACAGGTTTGATCTTGCTACTCATCCGTACTAACTTACATTTTTCCATATTTAGAACTAGCCGCCAGCCATCACACCAACTGCAAATTTTGTCTAAGTCATCTTGCGTCTTCCTGCAGTCACTTAACTTCGACATCTTACCGTACGCCATGGCACCATCAGCAAACAACCTCAGACTGCTGCCCACCCTGTCACCCAAATCATATATGTCTATAGAGAACAACAACGGTCCTATTTCACTTCCCTGGGGCACTTCTGACGATGCCCTTGTCTCTGACAATACTCTAGCTACTATTATTTCAGAAGTCTTCGAACCACTCACGTATCTGTAAACTTATTGCACATGCTCCTACCTGCGTTAACAGCCTACAATGGGGCACCGTGTCAAATGCTTTCCGGAAATATAGAAATATGGAATTTGCCTGTTGCCCTTCTTCCATACTTCTCAGTAATTTATGTGAGAAAAGGTCAAGCTGAGTTTCGCACGAGCGATGCTTCCTAAAACCGTGCTGATTCGTGCACGTAAGGTTCTCAATGTCAAAAAAGTTTATTATAATCTAACTGAGAATATGTTCAAAGATGCTGCAGCAAACAGATGTTAGGGATGGTCTGTAATTTTGCAGGTCCTTTCTTTTACCTTTCTTACGTACTGGAGTCACCTGTCCTTTTTTCCCGTCGCTTGGGATTTTGCACTGAGCCAGAGATACACGATAAATGCGAGCTGGGTAAGGAGTCAATACCGTAGAGTACTCTTTGTAAAATCGAACTGGGATTCAATCCGGACCTTGTGATTTACACTCATGCTCATAAATTAGGGATAACTGCAGAATGTGGTGCCACACAACGTGGCACTAATAGCATAGGCACATAGGGAACACACATGACACAGATCTGTAAGTCCACGGTATTGGTGATAAGTTGAGAAAACCGTCCAGAAACACACGAGCTACAAAACGCCGCTGTTTCCTGCGCAAGTACCCCAACATCAGTATGGGATATGATGACCATGCACACGTACACAGGCCACACAACAGGTTGGCATACTCTGGATCAAGTGGTCGAGCAGCTGCTGGGCTATAGCCTCTCATTCTTGCATCAGTGCCTGCCAGAGCTCCTGAAGTGACGTAGGGCTTTGAAGACATGCAGCGATAAGTCGACCGAGAGCATCCTAGACGTGCTGGATGGGGTTTAGCTCGGTGGGGCCGTGCGTTATCATCCATCAGGAGGAAGTTAGGACCCGCTGCACCCCTAAAAAGGAGGACATACTGGTGCAAAATGATGTCCCGATACGTCTGACCTGTTACAGTTCCTCAGTCAAAGGCATGCAGGGGTGTTCGTGCACCAATCATAATCCCACCCCACACCATCAAACCACGATCTCCATACAGGCCCCTTTTAAGGACATTAAGGGGTTGGTATCTGGTTCCTGGTTCATGCCAGATGAAAACCCGTCGAGAATCACTGTACAGACTATACCTGGACTCGTCCATGAACATAACCTGGGACCACTGTTCCAATGACCATGTACTGTTTTCTTGACACCAAGCTTTACGGGCTCTCCTGTGACCAGGGGTCAGTGGAATGCACCTTGCAGGTCTCCAGGCAAATAAACCACGTCTGTTCAGTCGTCTGTAGACTGTGTGTCTGGAGACAACTATCCCAGTGGCTGCGGTAAGGTCCCGAGCAAGGCTACCTGCAGTACTCCGTGGCCGTCTGCGGGCACTGATGGTGAGACATGGGTCTTCTTGTGGTGTTGTACACTGTGGGCGTCCCGTACTGTACTGCCTGGACACGTTTTCTGTCTGCTGGAATCGTTGCCATAATCTTGAGATCACACTTTGTGGCACACGGAGGGCCCATGCTACGACCTGCTGTGTTTGACCAGCCTCCAGTCGCCCTAGTATTCTACCCCTCATAACGTCATCAATATGTGTTCTATGAGCCATTTTCAACACACAGTCACCATTAGCACGTCTGAAAACGTCTGCACACTTAATCGGTGCACCGTACTCTGACACGCACCAACACACCCCTGCGTATGTGGACTGCTGCCAGCGACACCGTGTGACGACCGCAGGTCAAATGCACCACATGGTCAACCCCGAGGCGATTTAGAGACGCAAACCGCCCAACAGAGCGTTGTTTCACCTTGTTATCCTTAATTTATGAGCATGAGTGTATTTCTTTCAAGTCCTGCAGATGTTTCTCTACATCAGAAACCTTGTGTGCGCGGTACTAGCCCCCTCTGTACACGTGCATATCGCTATCCCGTAACTCATGCCACCTCAGTGTAAGTTGATTGTATTATCATCTGTAACGAATGTACATAGTCTATCGATTGTATGTGTTTTATGTCTAGGTCCTTGTGGACGACGATCCAGAGGAAGGTGGACAATTCTCTAACCTGCTTAGCAAGGTGAGACGGCAGCTAGAAGGTGACCGTCGTCTGATTGTTGTGTCAATGAGAGAAAAGGCATCTTTTCAGGACTCATTCCGGTGTGCTGACGTCAGTGATGAGAGCTGGGACGATCTCCTGCTTACAAAAATCAGGCTCAATGGGGCTAAGCGTAAATGCCAGCTAGGTGAGCTCGCGTCCAGTATAGCAGAGCTCCAGAAAATGCTAAAATACAGGCTGCCCTGCTTGGTTGCCCTCGCCAGGGACTCAGGCTATGTGAAGCTGGGCCAGACGCTGGATCCCCTACCAGCTAATTATGTGCCACAGCAATTGGTTACAAGACGGTATGCGAAGGACGAATTCTTCTCGTCTCTGGCTGTAAGAGATGTATGCATTATGGATAATAGTACTTATAGCATATTTACTGACAAACTGAGCCACCTTATGAAGCATTACAAAGAGTGCAGCTTTGAGGAATTGGACGAGTACCTTGCTGCACCTACGTTAATGCCCATTTTGGCTAAAGTTGAAAGAACTGATATTATCACTCCTGAGGAGATAGGCAGAAAATACAAAGGACTACATGTGTATGTAGTAAAGCACAATGAACGTGGGTGGAATGTACAGAATTTTCTTTCTGGAAGTAGTAGGATTCGACGCTATGCCAGAGAGCAGAAATTACAGTTTCTGGAGGCACTGGATTCCAGCAACAACATGTTAATTGTGGAAGGAAGACCTGGAGTTGGTAAGTCAACCATGCTGCTGTATCTGGCTAGAGAAGTGAAACAGAATAACCCAAGCAGCTGGGTCGTGCAGATAAATCTGAGAGAATGTTACGAGAAGTTTGAGAAGCATATGAGTGCTGAGGAAGTCAGGCAATTTCTCCTGCAGAGTGTGGTGACCAATGAAGGGGCACTGGCTGAGCTGGAGATCGGCTTGCTCCAGCACTGCCTTCAGAATTACAAAAACATGGTGTGTCTGGTGGACAGCTTCGAGGAAGTGTGTCCAGACTACGCAGAGAAGTTTATTCAGGCGCTGAGGCTGCTCTCACCTCGTCAAGGGAAGCTGGTGGTGACGACGCGGCCGGCCGCTGCAAGGTTGCTAGAGGATCATCTGGGATCGTTGGCACACTCGCTACCTGCCTTCAGTGACAGTCAACTCCAGAAATACTTTGACCAGTTCAGATATAGGGCGCCCAGAATGCGAATCGATACCCTCACAAAGCCACTCAACAATCTGCTCCGAATCCCCCTGTTGGCTGAAATATACATGGAGCTGGTGGAGGCTGGATCATATGACATTGTGACTTTATGTGAAGCCTTTTTCTACAATAAGCTTAGAAAACTGAGCAAGGAACAATTTGGGGGTAACCTGTCTGATGCTGAAGAGAGAGAGGAATTGGAAAACATATGGAGGTTCCTCGAGGCCGAGCTCAAGCGTTTAGCACGCTTACTTCTGGAGCGAAATGAGGAAATCTCGTTGCAACAAAAGTGGCCGCCTGTCTATGATATCTCTGTGAAAGCTGGAATAGTGCGTCGAGTCACTGGAGAAATGCCACTGTTCGTTCACAGGTCTTTCGGCGAATATTTTCTCGCCAAGTGGTATTTCTCAGATGTCAGCCAAAATGCGTGTGCAACAGTGTACCGTAGTGCACATTCAGGGAGGAGCCTGGAGTTTTTCCTGGATGTCTTTGATCGCATGGTGAGTCGGGGGTGCCACCTGCTGAGCGCAGTGCTGGATGGTGATGAGAGAAGAGTGAGCGCCCTGCTTCGAGACCCTGAGGGACTGGCAGAGAGGGACACGTGCGGTCGCAATGCACTTCACCTGGCAGCCGCCCAGGGAGTCGAGTCGTCGCTGCTGCGGCTCTTGTGCGAGCACATGACGTCCGCCCTGGCAGAGGAGGATAGACTCATGCACTGGACACCACTGCAGTATGCAGCCAAAAGAGGCCACTGGGAAGCAGTGGAGGTGCTGCTACAGGCTGGCGCTGACCTCGACCAGTTGGGCAACATTCAGGTAGGTACAGTATTTGTGCAAAATAATATGAATATCCTCCCACATTTGCTTTACGGTCACATGTGGTATCTGCAATAGATATGCTTCCTTTGGCTAAAGTAAAGTCTTGTCTCACTGTTGACTGGGGATCCCTGAGGGTTCTGTTATGTCTACCTCATTTCAGTAGCTGAATTACTTGTTGCTGTTGTTGTGGTCTTCAGTCCTGAGACCGGTTTGATGCAGCTCTCCATGCTACTCTATCCTGTACAAGCTTCTTCATGTCCCAGTACGTACTGCAACCTACATCCTTCTGAATCTGCTTAGTATGTTAACTTTAACCTATCCATTTCCCTTTTTAAATTTTCTAACCTACTTGCCTGATTAAGGGATCTGACATTCCACACTCCGATCCGTAGAACGCCAGTTTTCTTTCTCCTTATAACGACATCCTCTTGAGTAGTCCCAGCCCGGATATCCGAATGGGGGAGTATTTTACCTCCGGAATATTTTACCCAAGAGTACGCCATCATCGTTTAACCATACAGTAAAGCTGCATGCCCTCGGGAAAAATTACGGCTGTAGTTTCCCCTTGCTTTCAGCCGTGTGCAGTACCAGTACAGCAAGGCCGTTTTGGTTATTGTTACAAGGCCAGATCAGTCAATCGTCCCGACTGTTGCCCTTGCAACTACTGAAAAGGCTGCTGCCCCTCTTCAGGAACCACACGTTTGTCTGGCCTCTCAACAGACACCCCTCCATTGTGGTTGCACCTACAGTATACGGCTATCTGTACCGCTGAGGCACGCAAGCCTCCCCGCCAACGGCAAGGTCCATGGTTCATGGAGGGGCTGAATTACTTGTAGCTAACGAAATTGGGGCAGAGGATCACCTGGTTACTGAAAGATGTCTATTAGTGGGGAGAGGGAGCGGGTCTGGACAAAAGCACAGCAAGGCCGTTTTGGTTAGTGTTACAAGGAAAGTTGATTGAAACTCTGTGTCTCATTTACAGAAAAGTTTGCACAACAGAACTGTCAAAGAAAAATGTCGTTCACTTATAAGCATATCATATGGCCCCACTTAATCCATACTCAAAAGAGCGACAGAGCTTATCAACTACGCAAACGGAATTCACTTAGTGCACATTTATTTCACAAGAATCTACACACATGGAGAGAAACTAAACACAACCGAAGTCCTCGTTCAAAATCAATAAAAATGCTCGTGAAGCATTGAACTGTCTCAGTTATATATATGAGGGTAAGTCAATTATTATCCGCAAAGTAGTTATAAAATTTTATTGTAATCAAATAGGAAACTTGCAAGAACATCATTTTTCGACATAGTCTCCTTGCGTTTGAACGCACTTGGTCCATCGTTGTACAAGCTTCCTGATGCCCTCATAAAAGAAGGTTCTCTTTTGAGGTGCGAGCCAGGAATGCACCACTTCTTTCTCTGCTGCATCCGAGGCAAATCGACGGCCCCTTAATGTCTATTTGAGTGGACCAAACAAGTGATAGTCAGAAGGGACAAGATCGGGACTATATGGACGATGATCCAGTACTTCAAATTTGAGTTTCTGGAGCGTTTCAGCAGTGTGGGCAGCAGTATGCGGACGGGCATTGTCGTGCAACAACGCAACACCTTTTGACAGCAATCGTCGGCGTTTGTTTGAATTGCGGGCTTTAGCCTGGCGGTAAGCAACTCACTGTAACGTACACTGTTTATTGTTGTGCCTCTTTCCCTGTAATATTCCAGTAGTGTACCTTGTGCGTCCCAAAAAAACCGTAAGCATCAGTTTTCCTGCAGACGGTTGGGTCTTGAACTTTTTCTTGCAAGGGAAATGTGGACGTTTCCATTCCATACTCTACCGTTTACTCTCCGGCTCGTAATGATGGATCCATGTTTCGTCACCAGTAATGATCCTGTCTAAGAAGTTGTCCCTTTCGTTACCATAACGATCCAAACGTTGTTTTGCAGATATCCAAGAGCGTTTGTTTATGCAACTGTGTGAATTGTTTTGGGACCCATCTTGCACAAACTTTATGAAACCCAGATCTGTCGTGGATGATTTCGTAGGCAAAACCGTGACTAGTTTGCAGACGATATGCCACTTCGTCAATAGTTAATCGTCTGTCGAAGAGAATCATTTCACGTGAACGCTCAACGTAGCGGTAAATGGTCGTCCGGCTCCTTCATCGTGCGTAACACTTGGGCGACCATTTCGGAATTTTTCAGTCCATTCGTAGACACTCCGTGTGACAAAACACTGTTCCCGTATTGTACCAAAAGTCTTCGATAAATTTCGGCCCCTGATACGCCTTCCGACCTCAAAAAACGGATCACTGAACGTTGCTCTTCTTTGGTGCAAATAGACAGCGGAGCAGCCATGATTAACAGCACGGCAGCGATAACGAAACTCACTTAGCAGCTTGAAAATTGTAAAGATATAACAACAAATAAACAAAGCATGCGTCCTCAACGTAAAACGACAGTACTACCAAAATAAAAAAAATGTAACTAAACTGCGGATAATAACTGACTTACCCTCGTAATATACACATGACTGGCCTGCAAAGTAATGGAAAACATAATATAGAAGAGATGTGACTTTCAGAAGGCACAACTGAACTGATTTTAAATGAAGTAGCAGAAATAATTACTTCATCCGTGGTGCAAAAATGGTTCAAATGGCTCTGAGCAGTATGGGACTTAACATCTGAGGTCATCAGTCCCCTAGAACTTAGAACTACTTAAACCTAACTAACCTAATGACAAGGTCATCAGTCCCCTAGAGCGTAGAACTACTTAAACCTAACTAACCTAAGGACATCACACACATCCATGCCCGAGGCAGGATTCGAACCTGGGACCGTAGCTGTCGCGCGGTTCCAGACTGAAGCGCCTAGAACCGCTCGGCCACACCGGCCGGCTCCATGGTGCAGGGTGTTTCATAATGTTTTGACAATTTCCAATTTAATAACCCACAAACTAATCGCGAAACTAAGTTAAACATTACGCAAGGTGCGACATTAATCCAAATTTACTTATGAAGTACGAGACGGGATAAACGACGATCATTCGCGGCTACACAATACTCGAGCTGTTTCATTCAGATTTTGAACACATCTTTCGTAACTACTGGAGGATTTTTCGAAATTCCGTCGTGAATTAGATGTTCTGACTGTTGGAAGCTTCTCGGCTGGTCGTTTGCACACGTTTTCGGACGGCTGTACGAGGACCAGTTAACTTTCGATTCGATGCACTGACAGTTTCACCAAAGTTTCTTACCCAGTTCAATATTGTCCCACGAGCGGGAATTGGACATCGCGGCTGAATCTCGAAATGCTTACGAGAGGCACGTCCCACGCTCACGCCAGATTCGCCGCAGAGAAAATAACACCCCGACGCGAACAGACGATGTTACTGCCACCAGTACGATACGATTACTGATCTGTATGTGGGATGAAACTTGACACTCCGCACTGCTAATAAGGTTTTTTTAAGAGGTGGAGCCCCTCCACAACCACACCAGCATGATGGCCAACACGAAAGGTCGACTGCCATCGCTGCATAAGGGTTAGTTTTCACTAGAGTGATGTCTCGCAGGATGTGGGTACTGAGATGTTTGCGTACGTCTGGTTAAGGTTAGCCATTAATACGCTCTCATCTGGAGATGGATTTGGTCGAGAGTTGAACGAAGGCTAGTGGTTTGAAGGGCAGAGAGGAAAAAGTGTCAAGGCAAGAGCCAAGGGTAAAAAACCTCTGCGTTAGTTGGGTCTGGTTGTAAGAGCAGAAGCGGTTTTCTTGCTGCATGCGACAGGTCATGCTTTGTTAAAGTGCGCGTCATTTACGACGGCGGCCGAGTTTAGGTTCGTTCATGCGCATCTGACGTCATGAACAGAGAACGACGTTGCCAGAGCTCGACTGCAGTGCAGAGCACAGACGAGTGTCTTCAGTTTTAGAAACGTTCAGTCATAAATAAAGTAACTGAAAAAAAGCAATGTCTTGATAGCAGACTTTCTTTTATAGAAAGTTCGGAAAAAGCATTCTTTACACCAATTGCTTCATATTCTATTAATTAAACCAAACAAGCAATAAGCCTCCTAATTCAGGGGTTAGCAAGGAAAGGTGTTTGTTTCATTCTCACTAACCGCTTTTTCGCAATAAAGAACAGTGGTAATTGTTCATTTCCTATTGTACTTAGAAGAAACATGAGTAATTCATAGTCATTCCAACAGTGTTTGTCGGTATTTTGGGTGATATTTTAAAGTCCTCTGGGAGTACTATTGAATGACGAGCTGCGTTAGCGTAATGTTTAAAATGTATGGCTGATAAGCGAAAGGTTCTGAGTCCAAACCTTGTTCGATGCTTAATATTTTCTTTATTTAGAAACAATATTGAAGTCTTATTTCATGAATTTTATTCGTTTGAATGTAATTTTTGGAAATTTCTAGTGGCAACTAAAATTGACCACACGGGAAGTATACGCTATGGACTTTTACCTCTGCAAACTCTTCAAAATTTCGTGCAATGGTTTACTACATCTAATGCTCCACAATAACTGCGTTGAACATCGAAACAAAATTAAGTCACTTATGGGGGGAAGGTATCAGTCAAAAAGATGTGTAAAAATCAAATTTTTGGGCCAAGTAGTTTTTGTAAAATCGAATGATAAAGTGTGTCAAAGCAGTCGAAACACCATGTGTCTGCACAGGCGAGCAGTGCAATGATGGCAAAATCGCGCACATCGCGGAATGCGGGGAGCACGTCTCTATAGCAGCGAAAGGGTTAATGCGGCCGTGGTGGCTTTACTTCATAAACTGCGCTCTCCCCCCTAAACGTTAAGTTTGCGAACTATACTATACTATGGCGCTGCTTCTCTTGGCGTGTACAACTGGCAACGCAACAATCTCCCGCGTCTGGGCGGGCATGCACGAACCGCCAAGATAAAAGAATTGAACTATAGTAGTGGGTACCATGCAGTTCGATCCCTTTGACATTGTGCGGTGCTGTTACTCGCCGGCTGCTGCTGCGTGCCGATTCGGCTTCTCGGTCAGTGTCAGCATACCTGTAACAGTTAAGTCCGTCATCGTTTTGTGTCCGATACATCATATATCAGATTCACAGTGTAGGGTAACGTTGGCGGTTTGTTTGTGCGTCAGTGTGCGAGCTTGCCTGTCTCCCTGCTGTGGACTGTTGGTCGGCTTTAATGGCAGCTGGCATATCCAGTCAATGTTGCTTATATGCAGCGGCTTGCCGACGTTTGTCTCTTGTGGGTGTATGTTAGCTTGCCATAGGTTGGTATAACCCTAGCTAGTAGTGTCTTTGGCCTCTTATGCTTCCACCATCATTGTATCTGGTTAATTCGCGTTATTAGGATTTGAAATCGTCAAAACACATTGGTTGAGCGGTTGCATGGTTGAAGTGTGGGAGGGGACCAAACAGCACAGTCATCAGTCCCAGCGCCAAAACATTGTGAAACACCTTGTATGAGGAGAGATGGTATTCAGACACATGCAGGAACTAATGCGTGCACTTGGCATGCCAACAGAGATTAGAGATTAGATTAGATTAGTACTTGTTCCATAGATCATGAATACGACACTTCGTAATGATGTGGAACGTGTCAGGTTACTAAAAGGTGTCTATGCAAGATATTACATTAGACAAAATATTACGACACTCAATATTTTTTTTTTGTGGGGGTTGGGAAATTACCCACTTACTATATCCAAAAATTCATCTAATGAGTAGAAGGAGTTGCCATTAAGCAATTTTTTAATTTCCTTTTAAATGCTATATGGCTATCTGTCAAACTTTTTATGCTATTAGGTAAGTGAAAAGGGTGAAGCAACACATATGACTGACCTGATAATCTGGAGCTGGCTCCAAGGCTCACCCTTTGTTGCATGAGCGAGCAGCTTCACCATAGAGCCGAGTCACCGATGCCATGCAGTCGGAGGGTGGAGTTCACTCGATGCCTTCATAGCCTACTTTTTCTACAGTTATTTGTAGTTATCTTTCTATACTTCCCTCTTTGCGTTGTTCTCTACGACAAATTGGCTCCTGTCAAGGAACTGTTGGAATACAATTGGACCTGCTGAACTGAAGCTAACTAAACCAAATTGACAAGCATATTACGTGTGCTTCTCATTATCTTGTGCTCTGTCTCAGCACCTACCTATTCCTCGGCATCCGCCCCTCGACCAACACAATACTTCCAGTGTCTCACTTGATAATCCACTCACATGTTCTTCAGAGAAAACAGAACACCTTGAACGACTGGAGAGGGGACGTTCATAGTCACAGGACATGAACATTAGAGATGGGTCAAAAAATAGTTCAAATGGCTCTGAGCACTATGGGACTTAACATCTGAGGTCATCACTCCCCTAGAACTTAGAACTACTTAAACCTAACTGACCTAAGGACATCACACACATTCATGCCCGAGGCAGGATTCAAACCTGCGACCGTAGCGGTCACACGGTTCCAGACTGAAGTGCCTAGAACCGCTCGACCACACCGGCCGGCGAGGTGGGTCAGGTTGTACCATCCAGACCACCCTCCGAGAAGATCGACACCTCATCCGAATGGCATTGCAGGACAGGTCCATGACCTCCTCGGATCTAGAGCATCGATCGTACACTATCAGGGGTGACAGTCCGTCGCCGTTTATTACCACAGGGGTTACGTGCGCGTCGTCCACTTCTCTGCCTACCTTTGACGAAAGTGCAGAAACGTGCTGGATGGAAATGAGGTTTGGAACGACGTCACTGGGGACATGAATAGCATCAGATAGTGTTTTCGGACGAATCCATGTTCTGTTTCTTTGAAAATGTTGGCCACATTTTGGTTCACGACAGAAAGGGGAGCGGCATCACAGTGACTGCATTCGCACAAGACATACAGTGCCAACTCGAGGCCTTATGGTGTGGGGTGCTATTGGGCACAACCACAAATCACAGTTGGTGCGTGTCCAGGGCACTGTAACCAGTTTGACCTATGTGAATGACGTCCTGAAACCTGTAACCATACCCTTTCTGCACAACACCCCCGACGCCACTTTTCAGCAAGACAATGCACGACCACATGGTGTTGCACAAACACATGCCTCCTTTGTGTCAGAGAATGTCAGACTTTCGTCCTGGCCCACCAGATCAGCAGACTTGTCGCCAATCGAAAATGTGTGGGATATGGTGAAACGACAGGTGCAGGGCTGTGACCTAATGACAGTACAACAGATGAACTTTGCAACCAGGTGAATGCAGCGTGGATGGCTGTACCAGAGGTTACATGCATCTATGCCATCATGCATGGAGCAAGTTATCAGGGTCCATGGCAGACCCTGTGCCTACGAGGCAACAGCACACATCCTGAACCATAGTTACTGAAATGCTGATCATGTCTACAGACATACTAATGTGCATGTCCTGTGACTATGAACGTCCCTCTCCAGTCGTTCAAGGTGTTCTGTATTCTCTGAACAACATGAGTGTAGATCATCAAATGAGAGACTGGAAGTATTGTGTTAGTCGAGTGGTGGATGCCGAGCAATAGGTAGGTGCTGGGACAGAGAACGAGATAATGAGAAGCACACGTAATATGTAAAAATCGCCTCTGAGCACTATGGGACTTAACTTCTAAAGCCATCAGTCCCCTAGAACTTAGAACTACATAAACCTAACCAACCTAAGGACATCACACACATCCATGCCTGAGACAGGATTCGAACCTGCGACTGTAGCGGTCGCGCGGTTCCAGACTGTAGCGCCTAGAACGGCTAGGCCACTCTGGCCGGAGTAATATGCATGTCAATTTGGTTTAGTTAACTTCAGTTCAGAAGGTCCAATTGTATTCCAACAGTCCCTTGACAGGAGCCAGTTTGTCGTAGACAACAACGCAAAGAGGGAACTATAAAAAGATAACTAGAAATAGCTGTAGAAAAAGTGGGCTTCCGAGGCATCGAGTGAACTCCACCTTTCGACTGAGTGGCATTGGTGAGTTGGCTGTATGGTGTAGCTTCTCGCTCATGCAGCAAAGGCTGGGCCTTAAAGCCAGCTGCAGATTGTCAGGGCAGTCATATGTGTTGCTTCGCTCTTTTGATGTTGGTATGCTGTCGACGGTGTGTGACACCACATAAAGTATTAGTCGAGTTTTATTAATTGGGAAGAAAAATGGAAGAAAATAAAGACGTAAAATACAGACTTGCAATAACAAGAAAATCTTTTCTGCAAAGCAGGAATGTACTAGGTGTGATTGGAAAATTTTAAGAATGGATCCGCTACTGCTTACTGGTTTGGCGGGCAGGTACACAGAGGGTGGGCAGTGAGTCTGTGCATTGTCCTTGAACGCTCTCTGACAGGAAACTGCATTTCCTGCATTCAGTTCGTTGTGGCAGCTGGCTGAGTGCGGGTCTGTTAGGGGCTTGTTGCCAGATTCTGTCTGAATAAAAATGGACATAAAAACGGATCAACGAGTTCGTGAGAAATGTTGTTTTAAAACCGGGAAATCAGCTTCTGAGACTTACAAACTATTAAAAACAGCATTTGGATATAATTGTATGAGCCAGTCAAATGCCTTTGTCTGGTTCAACAGATTTAAACATGACCGCAAATCATTTGAAGATGAACCACGGTCTGGCTGCCCTTCCATCTCAAAAACCAATGAAAATGTTGTCAAGGTTCGCGACTTAGTGCGCTCTGATTTCAGGCTTACAATTAGGGAGATGGCAAATGAACTTAATTTAAGTTTCTATGCAGTTCAGACAATTTTAATTGAACATCTGAAAATATGTCGAGTGTCCAATTCATTCCAAAAGTGTTGTCAAGTGACCGGAGACAATACCGACTTGAAGTGTGCCAAGAACTCATTAATCGGACTAAAAATGACCCAGATTTGTTAAATAGGGTAATTACAGCTGACGAATAGCGAGTATATGGATATGAACCTGAAACAAAAGTGCAGAATTCGCAGTGGCAGACTCCAGCTTCACCACGACCGAAAAAAGCACGGCGAAGTCAGTCGAAGGTGAAGACAATGTTGGTGACTTTTTTCGATTCTATCGGTATTATGCATGATGAATTTACCCCTGGAGGACAGACAATTAACCTGGAACACTACAAATGAGTCCTTGAGCGTTTGCGCGAGAAGGAGCAGAAGAAAAGACCTGCATTGTGGAGAGACAGGACTTGGGTGGTACACCATGACAATGCTCTTGTTCAAAATGGTTCGAATGACTCTGAGCACCATGGGACTTAACATCTGAGGTCATCAGTCCCCTAGAACTTAGAACTACTTAAACCTAACTAACCTAAGGACATCACACTCATCCACGCCCGAGGCAGAATTCGAACCTGTGACTGTTGCCGTCACGCGATTCTAGACTGAAGCGCCTAGAACCGCTCGGTCACTACGGCCGGCACAATGCTCTGGCTCATCATGCCTTCTCCATCATTGAATTTTTGACCAAATTCGAAATTCCTGTGCTTCCACAACCACCATATTCCCCTGATTTGGACCCTGCGGACCTCTACCTGTTTCCTAACCTAAAATTTTCACTGAATGGGAAGCGATTTGACTCGATTGAAAGCATCCAGGTAAATACGGATAGCGTCCTTAACACACTTCAGGGAAAAAATTTCCAAGAATGTTTCCAAAAGTGGAAACACCGTTGGAGTCGATGTGTTCGGTCAGAAGGGGACTATTCTGAAGAAGATGCATCACAGTAGCATGTAAGTACCACCATTGTACAATTATAAGCCCATTCTTAAAACTTTCCAATCACACCTCGTATTAACAACAAATAAAAATTACTTTGTCGATAGTATCTGTATGGAGCTTAGCCTTACACAGCAGTGAAAACAGAATGATACATGGCACAAACGAAAATAGAATATAAAGTTCTGATATGTGGTGATAAACAAGAACACTGAAGAGTAGATGGGTAAATCAAATAACTAATCAGGAAGTACTTAACCAAACGGGGGAAAAAAGAAATTTATGGCATAATTTGATTCAAAGAAAAGCTTGGTTAATAGTAAACATTCTGAGACATACAGATATCTGGGAAATGGAGGGATGTCTTGGGGGGCGGGGAGGGTGCATAAAATTGTAACGGCATGCAAAGGCTCCACTGAAATAAACGGATTCAAATGGATGTAAAATGCAGTCGATATGCGCATAGGAAAAGACTTGAACGAGTTAGGATGACAAGTTCCGTCAAACCAGCCTTTGGACTGAAGATGACGGCAACAGCAACGCCATTGACGTTCTAGTGCTGTACCAGACTATTACACTTATTTTAGTGCATTTCAAGCATTTTCTAAGCTATAAAACAAAATTTTTAACTGTAACTTCGGTTTTTACTTGAAGAATGGATCCAATGTAGTTAAAGTGTTTGTCACTGCTGTTGTACGAGCCAATTTCTCATCTGCATTTAGCACCGTTATTTTTAAACTGAGTTCTGTTAGCATGAAGAATTCGGCATTTTGTTTACAGCAAGCTTCTGTTCTTCACAGGATGCTGTGTCTCTGCTCCTGCTGAAGAGCGGCTTGAGGGTCAGTGCTGTTGTACAGGATTTGCTTGTGAGAATTGCAGAGAAATACGGTCATTCGAAGGTGAGTACAATTGTTTCCTAAAACTTACTCACAGCTGATCCACGGTGCTTCTAACTGCTGTATCTTGTAATAACTAAAGATCTTTATTAAAATGAATGATTGAAGCACCCAGTACCCATAACGTAACAGCACCATTTTGTGTGAAACGAGTGATTCGCCTCATTACATCTTCTTGGCTTATCAGCCAACTGGAAATATGGTAGACACCTATGTGAAGGAGACTCACTGCAGGTTCAAAAAGGTGATACCGCTCAGCATTTGACGTTCTTACAATAGTGACAGGATAAGGACAACGCTAGTGCTAGGCTGGTAACCCGAGGTGGTTCTATCAGAATGAATCTCCCATTCCGTTGCAGAGTGGTATGGAATTCTCTGAGAGATTAAATCTGTGTGCCAGGTCAGGATTCGAATACAAACTCTTGGCTTTTGAGGGCACTGCTCTTACTAATTCAGATATCCAGACATAACGCACGACTTACCTACATTAGTTCATTCATATATTCATGCATAATGTTCTGTAGGTCCCATTAAGAAAGAAAAACTTCAGAGATGGGGGTGTTCCTCTTTCCTGTCTTCCAAACTTCACACACGTTCTCTTGGATACTTTGCTGGACTAGCACTTCAGGATGACGATGATGATGCTGTCGGATGTGGGGTGCTCAGTAGCATGATCATCAGCACCCTAACAAGGTATCAGCATCACAATCTCGTGTGAGGGGTGAAGGACGATGGCTGAGACTGCACATAGATTTGCTTGCAATACGACGGTGGACAAAATTAAGAGATGGGTATCGTTACCCTAATAATGCAGGAAATACTGGAGAGACACAAAGGAAAATAAGTATGGACTCAATTTATTGTATGACAATTATTTGTACATAACAACAATTGAAACGCTACTAATTAGCATGAGTAATGGCCAAGAGTCCAATGCTGTCCAAATTGGAGGTTGCATAATGGCTGTGAAAACGTGGCTAATACGATGTGTGGTCACTCCGGAGAGACACACAGCATGCACAAGTGGCCATACTGTTAGCAAGCGAGTGCAAGAGTGCCTGGTCAGGTCACACCTGCTCCTACAATGGAGCATTTTTTAACTCCTGAATGATTTTGGGTGGGGGGGGGGGGGTGACTTGTTGCAGCTGCCCTGCCAGGAGCATCCCAAACATGTTAAACAGCATTCAGGTCTGGTGAGTCAGCTGGCCCAGCCATACAGTGAAAATCCTCGCTTTACAGATATTCATTGACCAGTTGGGCCCTGTAAAATCTTGCGTTGTCATCTATAAATATGAACTGAAGCCCAACAGCAACTGCGAGAGATAGCCCTTAGGGCTTTAGGATGTCCTGCCTGCACCTGTGGGCATTCACAGAACCACTGTCAAACGCATGGAGTGGAGTGTGGGTATCATGCATGATCCCTGACCAAATCAGAATATATTATATCCACAGCCTCAAATGGCTGGTATTCTCTTCATGGATGAGTCCAGATTCAGACTGCAATCTGATTCTTAGCGAGTCTTCATATTTAGGGAACGTGGGACATAACATCATCCTCACAACATCACAAGAAGGTACACGTATGCTGATATGTGTCCCTTCTCGTGACGTTGTGAGATGATGTCATGTCCCATGTTCGCTCCATATAAAGACTCACTAAGAATCAGGTTGCAGACTGAAGCTGGACTCATCTGTGAAGAGAACACTAGCCATTTGAGTGTCCACTGTCTGTGTTGGGGGAAGGTGTGAATGGGATGCACATGGCCAGTTTTCTGGCATACAGCCCTGTCTCATGGAGCCTTCTGGCAACTGTCTTCCTGGAAACTAACGTTTCTGTGGCAGCAGCAGCAGGGTCACGAGGGAGCAGCTGTTGTAGACATCCTCTGGTGCTTGGCTGAAAGCATCAAATATCAGTCGTCATTAGGCATTGTGGCTCTCAGCAACCTTGTCCTGGTCTTCTGGTCACTGTCACACTGGTTTTAAACAGCTTCCACAAATTCGAGATCACGCTCGTTGTTATATCCAGTTCTCTTGCAACCTGAGATCAGAACTGCCCTGCCTCCAGCCTACTGACGATTCTCCATCTTACACCATCGTATAAGCGGTTGTGTGCACTCATTTCACCAAAACAAACAGAGAGAAAACACCATTAGTCATGCAATGCAACAACAATCACTAATGGACTGTGGACCCGATGTCGCTGCTCATACTTTTATACCTCCTACTGGCACTGGACCACCCACACAACAGCAGCGCTACAGTGTTTTTGTATGGCATGCTATGGTACCGACTTTGTGTGAACGTTTTTGGAGAAATGAGAGAAAGAGGTATCCATTTCTTAATCTTGTCCACCAATGAACATTAAAACCCATCTAGAAATTGCAAAAACTGCCATCATGTGTTACAATAGACTATGACAGTTAAAACTGAATAACAAAAACGTTAAGCTCCCTTGGTGAGTTACACATTCAGAGGATGCTTACCTCCACGCTTTAGGGATGAGGCCTGTCACAGAAATTCAAATGCACTGGTGTTGACATCAACAAAGATAGTGGACAGATCTCCAGCCAAACTGCACATTGCTGTGATGTTGGTATATAATTAATACACATAGCTAAAACATGCTGGAATGAAAGTGACACACTAGAAATATCACAGAGTTGGTGGATCCTCCAGCTGGAGGAGGAAATGGTGTGTAAATGGTCAGTGTCCCATTCCTAACACTGCCTCCCATCAGTGCAGTTGCCATGAGGTTAGTCATGTCTGTATATATATATATATATATATATATATATATATATATATATATATGTGTGTGTGTGTGTGTGTGTGTGTGTGTGTGTGTGTGTGTTTGTGTGGGTGGGTGGGTGGGTGGGTGGGTGTGGGTGTGGGTGTAGGTGTGTGTGGGTGGGTGGGTATGTGTGTGTGTATCTTATTTTGTGTTTTCCAATAATTTGTTTAGACTGTTGAATACTGTTTTGGTACATAGCAGTTTTTGGTCATTGATAACTTTTTTGCACTGTGTGATCGCTTTCTGTATGTAGTAATTTTTTTCTATTGTTAAAATTTGGTAAAAAGTGTTATGGATTTGAAGGTCTGTCTCTACGCCACAGGGTAGGTAGTTGTTTATAATGAGATGGTCTGCATATGTGAAATGTTTGCTATCATCTTTTCAGTGCTCTTAAATGTTCTCAGTGTCATGTCTGTCCGATGTATACTGAATCACAGTCTTTGCAGGCTAACTGTTTTTCCTAACTGTGTCAAAGTTACTGTAAGCAAAATGTCAGCTTCTGCACAACATGCAAAAAGAAAAGCAGAAGAATGGACCCATGCTCTTAACTCATTGTTATTGTTCTGCAAGAACAGGAACTGAGCCAAAAGCTCCAAAATTGCAGTATATATAAGTACTTAAAAATTTATATACTTTGCAGTATATATAAGTACTTCACAAATTTCACCCAATTTGATAATGACTGGAATGAGAATTCATACCCTCTCAGTCCGTGAAGTTTCATTGCTTTTCCCCCACTCTTTCTGGGTGGTTCTACCGAGTCCACTTGAAAAATGTATACACACATTAAGGAATGAAAAGTGTTATTTATGTGTTTATTTCACATTTAATAACTGGTCACACATGTTGTACAGTTGTCAGTTTAGCACATGGTAACTTTAAATGACCAAAATGTTCACCGTTGGTGGCTATACACATAACAGAACGACGAGCGGTCGTCGCAAGTACGTCAGTCAATGTTACAGTTGAGATCACTACACATGTCGCTGTAATTTCCTGACGAAGTTGCTCCAGCGTCGTGGCTTACGTCGATAGACATTATATTTCACAGTTCCTCAGAAGTAAAAGTCCATAGGTGTTAGATCTGGCGACCGTAGAGGGAACTCAATGGGCCCTCTTCATCCAATCCAATTCTCTGGAAAATTATCATCCAAGAAAGCTCATATGGCTAGGTGGTAGTGTGGTGATGCCCCATCCTGTTGATAGAAGACCTCTTCATCAGCTCCATAAAGTGCACATATACGTGGCAAAATTGATGTGCATAATATTTCTATGTACACTTCTCCAATGGCAGTAGCATCAAAGAAAAAGGGTCTTACTAAGCCCCTAGATGGTAGTCCACACCACATATGAACCCCTGGTAGATTGACCACTTTATCCACAAAAACATGCGAGTAGGTTGATTTTGTATGTTCTGGCTCACTTACTCAATTTTATAAAAAATAAAAAAAGGCTCATTAACAATCGCATTTTTATTTTTCACAAAATTGATCTAATTATCCAGAACATACAAAATCATCCTACTTTCTCTTTTACCTAATAATAATAAAATATAATAAAAGAATATAATAATATATATAGTATATAATAAAAAATCATTTCTTTTACATACATTTCCCATAGGTGAATGTAATAAAATAAATAAAATGAATTAGTTAATGAAGTACATTATTTTAAAAAATCGCATTGTGAATGTAAGTAAATAATTAAAATGTATTGGTTAACAAAAGAAGATAATTAAAATTTATTAGTTAACAAAAGTAAATAATTAAAATGAATTGGTTAACAAATGTAAATTATATTTAAAATTTTCAGTTTTTTATTTTTTCAATCTTTCTTAAAATGTTTCAGTAATGTGTATAAGCATGAAGTTAACACTTTTATAAATTTTTTAAGTTTTTAATTCATTTATATAGAAGCAAATGTTAATAATTAAAAATTTTCAGTAAGTAATCTATGTTGTGCATCATATGTAAGAATTTTTTACCATGCATAATTACATAAACAAGTGTATCATTTGGAATTTTATCATTAAAAGTAGCACAAAGTTACATAGTTGTTTTTTGTCTAGTTACAACATTCTTTCTATGTGTCATATTAATTATATAAATTGGATAATTATTTATAAAACTAAATCGACTAAGATCAATATCTGATTTTAATAAAGTAATTCATTTAAAATATAAAAATGCATCATATGCTTTTAGAAAATTATTTAGCCGATTAATATTCCACATTTCTTGAGGAGAAACTTCATTACTACCATTTTTTAAATAAATATTCTGTAGTTTAACATGAACAAATAATGATGAATCAACTAACTGATTATTTTTACGATTTATCTGAAATACAACAAAAACAAAATATGGCACATCAAATTCTGTAGAGTTATAGCAATTTGTAAAATCTAGTTCAGAACTATTTCTATTAGATAAACCAGCAACTTCTTCTGTTTGAAGTTCAAAAAAAGAAATAGGTATTTTCGTGTTTTTAAGAATATTTTCGCGTTGTTCAAGTTCGTAATTTGGATCATATTTAACAACAGGTACACGAATTTCCATAGATTCTATAACAATTTCATCTTCTTGAGGAAGAATATCTTTTATTTCAATTCCATCATCATTTTTATCAACCCAACGAAGAATTACGTCTCTAGAAGATGAACTACGTGTAAAAATTACAGTTAAATCTCCTTCCCACATAATTTTTTTATAATCTTTAAATAATCCACCAAGCACTGACAATGGATAAAGAACTTCATTTCATTTACTATTTATTTTTCCTGTATTAATTATATGTCCCTCTAAACTTTTTTTGTCAGTAACAGATGAAGTTAGATGTAGTAAAACTGATGAAGAAATGAAAGGATGTTCAATTCTTGTTAAAATCTTATTTGCTTTCTTTATTGTTACAAAGTCAAACAGTTTTGTTCCATAATTATCAATTAATTTTTTGTTTGATTTTCCATCATAAATTGGATAATCTGTTCCATCATTTCCAATAATACTAAATTTCATGTATGATTGTGGATGATTTGGATGAAGCCAACCAATATTTATTTCAATTTCTGTATCTTTGTTAGGAACATTTAAATTATTTTTAGTTTTCTCATTCACAGGGAATGAGTAAAACTGATAACTTTCAATTTTATTCATGATTGTATTAGCAATTACTTATTTATTAAGGAAAAAATTATTAAGATATTTTTAAAATAACTGTTTCAGTAGCACCATTAAAGTCAATTAAATTATCATTTTCATCTGATATAGTAACTTCCAAATATTGAATTGTATCAAAAATAGGAACATTTACAGGATATTTTGGTTCATAAATTATTGGTCTACCAAACTCCTTATTATGTTTAAAAGAAGCAAAAATATTACTTTCTTTATGAAAATAATCATTATGTTTTACATACATTCCAAAAGCAAGATTAAAATTTATATTTATTAATTCAAAAGGAATTATTTTAGGAACATCTTTACCTACAGCTTTTTCATTAGGTAAAACAACTTGATTTTTAAAACCAAGTAAACCTCCAAAACTATCTTCTATATCCATAAACAATTTTACATAACTTTCATTAGTTATTACGTTTAATATTTCATCTGGTTTAATGTTATTTGCGTTGTTTCAAATGAATAATTTTTTAAAAACTTTTAAAACTATATGAACCTACAGGAATTTCTATCGTTTCTCCATCACAATAAAGTTTATTATCTTTGTTGTAATATTTGGTGTTAAAAAAGTTGCATAAGAAACAACTAGTGAAACATTAGTATAAATATCTTGTATTGGAACAGTTAATTTTTATCTATGTATTGAAGATTTAACACTAAGTTGAAATAAACTACTCATTTACTACTAAAAAATTATTAAATAAATGAACAAAACACTTTCGGAACCAAAAGTAAAAATTCCAGAAAATAAGTTAAAAAACAAACATGGTAAATTTCTACCAAATTCCATTTGGTATGCAATTATTGGACCAAGTGGTTGTGGAAAAACAACATCAATGATTGATAATTATATTTTAGCTCAAGGATCATTAAATTGGAATAAAATTAAACATTTATATATTTATTCAAAAAGCTTAGTACAACCAAAGTATCGAGAATTTATAAAACAATGTAAAAAAATTGACGATAAATTTAATGACAGCATTGTTAGTTTTATTGAAAACAATGACGAAATTATTCAATTAGATGAATGTCAAGAAAATTCAGTAGTTGTATTTGAAAGATTTTATTTTAGAAAATCAAGATATTGTAAGAGAATATTTTACTAGAGGAACACATAAAGGAATAGATTGTTTTTATTTAGCTCAAACTTATTCAAAAATACCAAAACAGTTAGTTAGAGACAATCTAAATTCATTAAATTATTTAGACAAGATGATAAAAAATTTAAATCATATTTACCATGAGTTTGTTGGTGGAGATTTCAAGTTTGATAAAATCAAGGAAATGTGTGTGAAACATTGGAATGATGACTTTGGACTTTTCACAATAGATGTCTATAAAACCAAATGAAGGAATATTTAGAAATAAAACACAACATTTCTTAACAATGTAAACATTAAACAATAACATTAACATTAACTATAACATTAAATTTAACATTTAACATAATCATAATCGTAAATGTAAATGTAAACATGAATGTCCAACATAAACAAAATTATAACTAATGTTTTTCTTCCTTCATAAATGTTTGCAAAGTATGATGAAAAAGTTGTTAAAAAAGTTAAACAAAATAGAAATAAAGCTGAAGAATGAATAGAACAATTTAAGAGTTGGAAAAAGCAACCAAGAGCAGAATATGAGATATATAAAAAGGAAGATCAACCTGTTATTGATGCTATTGAAAAAGTAAAACAAGGTATTGAAGGTTTAGGTGATAATGTTTGAAAAGCAATTGAAGAAAATAGAGAAGTTGAAAAAGAAACGGTTCCTTACCACTATAAAGAAAATTAGGATGATATTTTTCATATTCCATCAACACCTTTAGGATCTCCATTTGAAAAAAGGTTATTTAATACTGAAAGTCCATCTCCAAAAACACGAAAAACATTTGAAGAAACATTGAAAAATATAGAAGAAGTGGAGAAACTAAAATCGAGTCAAAACAAGATTTTACCTCAAACGACATAGTGTCGAACAATAACAGAGTATATTGGTTCTATCAATGATAAAGTTTTTGGATTACGGTTTGAAAATGGCAAACACTATATAGGAGATTCTGAAGTTAAATTTAACAATGACAACATCTTAATCAATCGAAAAAGGTATAAAGCAACTAACAACTTAACGAAACTCTTGACTGAAACTAATGTTGAAGATGAATATGAAACAAATGCCTCTGAGAATTATGAAGACATCTTAATATTAACAAATGCTATATATCAAAATAATGATCCAAATTCTAATAAATGTAAATCAAGTAGAAGTGAGAAATATGAACGAATAATCAAACCAATATGTGAAAAAATTTAAAAAATCGTATCTTAAGAAAATGGGTCAGGGATTAGTTCAAAAATATTTAGATAAACCAATCGAATATGTTTGGATGAATGATGTTTGACAATTAATTGATAGATTAACAGTAATTCATGGTGAAAAATTACCTGGAAATAAAAATTATCATAATGAAAAGTTAGTATTCCGCAAATGTTAACAAATATATTTAGAGATTTTATTATTGATAATCCAAAAGTAAATCATTATTTAATTAGATGTTTCAATAATCTTCCACATACACTTTGGAAAAGTGATAAATATGCAAAAGGATCAGTAAATACTTTAATTAACAAATTACAGTTTGAAATGCATCTTCCAGATTATAATTATTGAAGTAGAGGTATACAATTAGAAGAAACATTAGATAAAGGTGATAAACGAATAAATCAATTAGATGAAGCTTGTAAAAAACATGATATTGCTTATAGAGATAATAAAGATTTACAAAAAAAGCATGAATTTGATAATGAACTACAATTAACTGCAAAAGAAAAAATGTAACCAGTTGATGCTTCATTTGGTGAAAAAGTACCAGCAAAACACCTACTAGAGTAATAATGTATGGAAAACGAAAATTAGGAATGGGAATTGTTGTTGATATTAATGGTTGGGGATTATAAAAATCTTACAACTATATAAAAAAATCTTTATTAAATTTTTAACTATATAAATGAATAACTTTATAATTAATTATATTTTGCTACCTAGTGGCAAAACTAAACCAAAGTCAATTAAATTAAAGTTAAAAATGGTTCAAATGGCTCTGAGCACTATGGGACTTAACATAGGAGGTCGTCAGTGAAATTAAAGTTAAATAATGAACAATTAAATGGAATTGAACCATTTTTAACAGATGTTGAAAAAAGGAAAAAAGAAAAGAAAGTTGGTGGAAATTTACTTGTTAAATAAATTATTCCTGTTTTTAAAAAATTATTGAATATCTAACAAAATAGAAAGATGGTATAGAGCTAACACAACATGAAGGCGGATTTTTTTCCATTATTATTTGCTGCATTACCTTATTTAGCAACAACTGGTTCTTTGGCTGGTGGATCTGCAGCAAGTGGAAATGCAGGTATAAATAAGAAGAAAGCTGATAAACAATTAGAAGAACAAAAAGACATAAATTAGAAATGGAAAAGAAAGCTGGAACTGGAATAAAGAAAACAAAAAATTACAAAAAGTTATTGATAAATATCCTAATGCATTAAGTAATTTTGATACAGAAGATATTACTAAATAATTAAAAATTAAAGACTTTCGTTTTGTATACATGATTGATGAATTACCGAATAAACAATTTAAAATTGAATGTGGTATAGTAAATTTTGATACATCTGATAATCCGGGTACTCATTGGATTTGTTATTATAAAAATAAAGTAAAAAACTTGTTTTTGACTCATTTGGTGGTAATATACCAAAACAATGAGTTAACTATTTAGGAAAAAGTGAATTATACTACAATATTGAAAGAATTCAAAATTTTGATAAATTAATATGTGGTCATTTATGTATATTTGTTTTAAATGTGCTTTATGATAATTATAATTTTAACAATATTTAGGATTTAATGAATGGGCATTTTTGGAAGATCTATTTCTTTAAACAAAATGAACAATTAATTAATACAACTACATTAAATTTAGAAAGAATTGAAAAAATTGAAGAATTTAAATATTATTAAACAACTACAATCATCAATAGATGCAAAGGTAACTAATCCAATTAAACAATTTCAAAAAGAATTTAATGTTATTTTTAAAATAACTAAAGGATATATTGGTTTTAAAAATAGAACAGCTGCTAATGTAAATGATCCAATTGAAGACAAAAATGTAGTTAACAAACAATACTTAGAAAGAGAATACGTTATAAAACTGAATACACATGCATTTTTAACAGAGTTCAATAATTATTTTACCAAAAACGAAGTAGAAGAAGCTTTTGCAGATAATTTTTCAAAAGTAGATTTAACTCCATACTTAAAACAATGAAGTAATCTTAAAGAAAATGTATATGGTAAACAAATAATGGAATTTACTTTTGTGACAGTTGGTGAACATAAAATGTACTGTTTTGATATGATTTCATATTTAAAAGGATTATTACTGTTGGTAAATATATAAAAGTGATTTAAACTTTGATGATTTTGATATAACAGTAAGTGTAGCTGAAAAACCTATATCAAATAAATAATAATAATCAATCAACAATGGTACACAAATCAAAGTTTATAACTGTAAAATTGTAAGTTTCTGTTTAAACTGTTCCTGTAGATGTAAATATAATTGTATTTGGTGAAATAATTTAAATTTTAATAATTTTTTTGTCTATATAAATGGAAAATCATACTTCATATGACTCTCATATTTATTGTTTGAAGTGTAAAAAGTTTACTGATATACATTATCAACACAGAGTAACAACTAAAAATGGAAGACAAAGGTCTTTGTACAATATGTAAAAGTAAAAGAAGTAAATAACTTTAAAAAATTTGTGAATGGTGAGGGTTTGAACAATAATAATAAAAATATTTGTGAAAATATAATTAATGAACTACATAAACCAATTAGAAAGAATTTTAAACAAATAAATGGTGTTTCGTTCAATATAGATGATTTATGTAGGCAAATCTAGTATAAATGGTTTTAGGTAATTTAAAAGGAACTTCAAAAATAAATAAAAGTTATAAATATTTATTGACACTATTGATGTTTTTTTTCAAAATATGCGTTTGCTGTTCCTATTAAAGAAAAAACAAGTAAGAATGTAGTTGATGCATTAGAAAAAAATTTTGTAGATAGAAAACCAAATAATTAAAAATGAATAATGGTAAAGAATTCTATAACAAAGATTTTAATGAAGAAATATAACGTTAAACATTATTCAACATTTTGAGAATTAAAAGCGTCTGTTGTTGAACGATTTAACAGAACACTTAAAGAAAAGATGTGGAAGAAATTTGCTTTACAAGGAAATTATAAATGGTTAAATTTAGTTAAAGATCTAATTGATAAATATAAAAACGCAAAATATTCTACAATAAAAATGAATCCAATAGAAGTAAATGAAAAAATTGAAAAAATAAGTAACAGTGTATCTAATGAGCAAGCTAAATTTAACAAAGGTGATAGAGTTAGAATTAGTAAACTTAAAAGTCTTTTTGAAAAAGGATATACAGCTAATTGGTCAACAGAATTACTTGAAATTGAAGGTGTTATTTATTGTAATCCAATTACATATAAATTAAAGATATAAAAGGTAATTTTTACTATCAAAACTACAGAAAACAAAATATCCAGATGTCTACTTAGTTGAAAAGTTTTAAAAAAGAAAGATAATAAACTTTATGTTAAATGGTTAGGTTTTGATAATGCACACAATAGTTGGGTAAATAATGATTAAGTAATTTTATAATAGTTCAGTTTGATGAAGACTAATTATATTATTAATCAACTGTTCTTGTGTATAGTTATTCAAAATATTGAAATACACCAGATGACATACAATCCTTAAATTTTCTTTCATTCTTTGATACAGATTTATTGAATTAGGATTATGGCTCAATCTTAACATTTCTTCACAATTTGGATGTCTATCTTCGATTTTACGTACTTGTTTCTATAAATTTTTTCCTTGTGTTCTAATGACATAATAGTTATATTCACATTCATCATCAAATAATTTTAAAAGAATGAATGTTGGTCTTAATTTTTTATTAGTTTTTTAGGTACTGCATACGGTAATAAACTATTTATTTCTTCATTTTTTCACCTATTGTTTCTGAAGAAGTATGAAGTGTTACTATCAAATTTTGAATCTGAACAACTTTCAATTGAATTATTTCTGTGTTTATTTTATTTAATGTTTTTGGTTGTTCTATACAATTATCATTATGTTTTATTCGATCCTTATAAAAAGTTTTAATTCTATGTTCTCCATGTCTTCTAATTGATAGTAAAAGTTTATAAGTAACCCATATTTTAAATTGTTTATCAAAGACATGAACCAAGTGGATTTTGTTATTATATTAAATATATATATGGAAAATATAAATATTCTATTGTTTATAGAGGACCAAATTGTCATAAATAATTTATGGAATGTATAAAACAAGAAGTTGAAGAAATTGGAAAAATATATTCTGAAATTGAAGAAATGAAACCACTTACACTTGATGAATATAAAATGTATCATAAATCTACAGTTTGTACACTATGGAAATGTCATCATACAAAAAAAGAATGAAAAGTTAGTCTTCATGATCATTTAACTGGAAAATATATTACTTCATTATGTAATAGTTGTAATTTAAAACTACAACAACCTAATTTTGTATCTATTTATTTATATAATTTATCTGGTTATGATTCACATCTTTTTCTAAATGAACTTGTTTATGATAATAAAGAAATAGAATTCATGCCAAACAATGAAAATTAATACCTTACTTTTAGTAAATATACAAAAAATTAAAAATGTGATTTGTTGTACATTTAGATTTATGGCTTCTTATCTTGATAAACTTTCATCAAATTTAAAAAAAATCAATTAAAAATTATTAGATAGTATTTTTCTCCAGAATTATTTAATTTAGTAATTAGAAAAGGTGTTTATCCATATGATTACATGGATACTTGGAAAAAAATTTTGAAGAAACACAATTACCAACAAAAGATAAATTTTATAGTTAATTAAATGACTGTGACATAAGTGATGAAGATTATGAACATGCAAAATTAAAATGGGTAAAGTTCAAAATGTATGCTTATAAAGATGGTGACAAAATAGAAAAGAAATCAAAAGTAATTAAAAACGTGTTGTTAGAAACAAAATAAGTGTAGATGATTATAAAAATTGTTTGTTTAACAATATAGAACAATATAGAAAAATCAATTTAATTAAAAGTGAAAAACATGAAATATATACGATTCAAGTAAACAAAAAAGCACAAAGTCCTCATGATAATAAAATATATCTATTGGAAAGTAAACTAGATAAATTACCATATGGTCATTATTCAATAAAAAATTATTATATATAAATCTAAAAAAACTAAACTTTTTCTATATAAATGGAGGCTATAATCAATAAACTCAATTATGTTAGTGTCAGGAAAGAGATTAAATGAATAACTCAACTAGAGATAAATATTTTATACATTGTTACTGACTGTGAAAATTTAAATACTAGACATGGAGAAAAATTTGTATGGAGCTTAATAATGATTTTAAAGTAATTTTACCAAATAGATATTACAAATTAATTGATCCCTGGGAACTTGAAATAATTAGAAAAGCGCAAATGAAACTGAAATATAAAGGAATGAAGAAACTTAAAAATAGAAATAATGAATTTCATAATATAGAGTTCACAATGTAAAAAATTTACTTCTGTTACCCAATACATTTTAATTATTTACTTATGTTCACAATGCGATTTTTTAAAATAATGTACTTTGTTAACTAATTCATTTATTTATGTTATTATGTTCACCTATGGGAAATGTATGTAAAATAAATGATTTTTTATTATAGCTATTATTATTAGGTGAAAGGGATAGTAGAATGAGTTTGTAAGTTGTGGATAATTAGATCAGTTTTGTGGAAAATAAAAAATGCGAGTGCTAATGAGCAATTTGTTATTTTTTATAAAATTGAGGTAGTGAGCCAGAACATACAAAATTATCCTGCTCCTGCGGATTTTCCGGTGCCCAGTACACACTGTTATGCCAATTTACAGTTCCATTAAGTTTAAATTGTGCCTCGTCACTCCACACTACCTTCTTCACAAATTGTTTGTCATCATTTAACATTTGCTGAGAGCATTCGCTAAATTGCATTCAGCGATCAGGATCATCATTAATCGCGTGCAGTAATCGTGGAATGCAAACTTTCCACTTTATTCACGTCCACATTGCACAGCAGGCTTCTGTGGAGAATTAACGATCGTTTCCAACAGAAGAGCCGACGAAGCAGAACTTGTAGCTGTACGCTGCCTTCCTGATCTTCCTTTGTGAATATCACAAATCGTTCCGTGCAATTCAAACTTGTCAATGACGCGTTTAATTCTTAGCCAGGTTGGCAGTTCCATTTCAAACTCACGCCTCCACTGACATTGCACTTCAACGGTGCTACCAAACTTGAAAAACCACTTCACAGTACATTTTCGTTGCTCGAATGTCAAGTGTGCTCCAGCCACCTTGTTTTCTCAATACTGAGGTACTAACATCTGTTGAGGCAAAGACCATACTACAACACACCCGTAACTCAAATCGAATGACAAAATCGACATCTAGATAGAACCTGCAAAGAGTGTGTGGTGTGCGTACTGTAAGACCCTCAAACACACACCATCAGATTATTTGACTGGTCGCTCTGGCGAAATAGGCGAGTGTCAGCAATATGTCTCGTGGTCTTATCGTGGTGTGTTTATCTCCTGCCATTAGGTCAGACAATAGAAATGGCACTTGCATGCTTAGAGTAGCAGATTGACGGTGACCAACTTTAAACAGAACATGATTAATTTTAACACACATTTATTAAAAATAATAACAAGCATAAAAATTACTTAACTTGGTTCTGGATGCTATTTACAATTGACAATCTGAAGTTCTATTAGTATTGGTACATTTATCTTATTTTCACATATATCTCTGATACTTGCCAAAAGTGTCTATACATTTATCTTCATGGCTAGGTACAGGAATATGGTAATCTTACTAGGCACAGACTGAAGCTTGACTATAGACTGGTACAGACAAATGTAGAACTCGTACAGACTGGTACAAACTAATGCAGACTGGTACAGACTGATGCAGACAAATGCAGACTGACTAATCAGAGGTCTGTACACTCGTTATAATACCTTGCGTGTTCATGTATCACTGCGCGAGTGTGATCCGCGAGGAGAAAAGGTTCTATGTTAGCAGCAATCTCATTGGCTGCATTACATATTAATACGCGGATTGGTGGAAGCAGAATTTGGTCCGTCTCTATGGCAGCGCCATCTCGTAGAGCGGAGACAGACGAGCACTGCGCCTGAGCTGTTGTGCTTAGCGGGGCGCGCTCTAGTGGGAAAGTTCTGTACGCGCTGACTACGCGGAAGTATGTACACAACAGAGTGTATACATTTTTCTGGCAGACTCTTCATTGTTTGTCAAGTAGTGTATAATTTGTGTACATGGAAAAGATATGTGGTTTATGTAGTACGTGTCTTTTGAGATATGGTGTTTTTCAGGTGCTGAATATGCTCTGGAATATCTACAGTGGCCCAGAAAGAAGAAGCGCGGATGTGGACGATGAGGCCTCTGAGGATTCCAAAGATCACAAGAGCAAGTCTTGGAGAAGAAGGACAGAGCTGCACAGTGCAATACAGAATGGAGATGAAGAGAAAGCCAGGAAGCTCATTCGTGCAGGTATAAATCTCGAAGTCCAGGACAAAAATGGAGAGAGTGCTCTGCATTACGGAGCGAAAGCTGGAGCCTCGAACATGGTGAAGCTACTCATTGAGGCTGGCGTATCTCTGGAGGCCCGAGATGACGGTGGACGGACAGCTCTGCACTGTGCCGCGCGCCAGGGCAGTGGGGTATGTGCTCGGCTGCTGGTAGGTGGTGGTGCAGAGCTGGACGTTCGGGACCACACCGGCGCGACACCACTGCACACTGCGGCGGAAGCAGATGCTGACGAAGCCGCCAGGGTGCTCACTCAAGCTGGTGCAGACCTCAAGGCGCGCGACAACGATGGAATGTCACCGCTGCACTACGCTGCGCTCCAGGGAAGCGTCAAATGCGCTCGGTTGCTCGTTTGCAAAGGTGCGAGTGTACACAGGCAGGACAGGTTTGGTGCAACTCCTCTTCACTACGCAGGGGGAGGAAAGGTCGCGGATGTGGTCAACATACTGTTCGAGGCCGGGGCGCGACTGCATCTTCGCGACGAAGACGGAATGACGGCCTTGCACTATGCTGCGGATAAGGGCAGCGCAAAATGCGTTTGGTCGCTCGTTAGTAGCGGTGCAGCCTTGAACGAGCAAGACAACTTCGGCAAAACACCCCTCCATTACGCGGTAAAAGCGAATGCCGCAGGCGTCGCCAAGTTACTTATCGATGTTGGTGCGTCTCTGAAGGTACGCGACACACACGGTAAGACGGCGTTACACTATGCGGCACATAAAGGTGGGGCAGAGTGCGCTTCGGTGCTGGTCAGTGCAGGAGCAGATGTGAACGTACGCGACATAGCTGGCGCCACCCCTCTGCACTATGCGGCGGAGGAAAACGCCACGGCCGTCATCGAGCTACTGGTTCAGTCCGGGGCACGTGCGCACAGCCGCAATGAGCACGGGGTAACAGCTTTGCACTATGCTGCGTCTCGGGGCAGCGCAAAAGATGCCCGGCTGCTTATCAGAGATATCGTACACGTGAATGCGCCAGACAAGGATGGCGCAACACCTTTGCACTATGCTGCACGTGCCGGTAATACCGACTGCGCTTCACTCCTCGTCCGCGCCGGCGCAGACATTCGCATCCAGGACGCAGGCGGCCTGACAGCCCTTCACTATGCAGCGCGTGCACCTAACCCACAATGCATTTTGTTCCTCATACGCGCTGGATCGAGTGTGGATGTACGAGACAAGAAGGGCGCAACGGCACTCCACTATGCAGCCATGTCAGACAAGGCGATTTCTCTCAGCAAGCATGGACCAATTGACGGTGCGGCGGAATGTATCAAGTTGTTGCTGGCATCGCGCGCATACTCGGGCACCAGAGACGACCAAGGGAAAACAGCGCTGCACTACGCCGTGTCTGCCAGGAATTTGGCTTGCGTGGCGCTTCTCATAGATGCTGGCTGTGATGTGCTGGCCACAGACAAAAGTGGCGATGCACCGCTGCACTGTGCTGTGCGAGCAGACAACTCAATATGCTTCACTCTGCTGCTACGTTCTCTTGCCACAAATTCGACATCTTGGAGATAGAAATGGGTAATAAGTAGAGCCCGGATTTTATGTTCGAGAGTGGTTTGATAAGCCTGGTAAAAAGGCAAGAAAAAATGTTTGCTTCGTAACCGACTTATCTTCCTTCTCCTTTGAGGGGTATTACACTTGGTCCATCGATCCTCCAGCTTTCTCATCCCATCGGAAAAATAGGTTCTGTTGTGTTGGCAGAAGAGCCAACACCGTGTTTCTAAGGGAGGCCGAAATGCACGCGTTTTAGCTCACGCAGGCTGGCGTGAGGAGGGAAGAACTATACTAACGTGAGGTCTGGAACATGACAAGGAATGAGAGTTCAGAAAGCGGACGTAATTAGTTTGATACTTAACTTTAATCCATTATGATGAACGTCGCTCTTGACGGTACATGATTCACAATATTATCAGTTCAGAATACATTCATAGTAACAATATGGCGCCTTGCTAGGTCGTAGCAAATGACGTAGCTGAAGGCTATACTAAACTGTCGTCTCTGAAAATGAGAGCGTATGTAGGCAGTGAACCATCGCTAGCAAAGTCGGCTGTACAACTGGGGCGAGTGCTAGGGAGTCTCTCTAGACTAGACCTGCCGTGTGGCGGCGCTCGGTCTGCAATCACTGATAGTGGCGACACGTGAGTCCGACGTATGCTAACGGACCGCGGCCGATTTAAAGGCTACCACCTAGCAAGTGTGGTGTCTGGCGGTACCACCACATTTTCTATCAAACTCTGCAGAATACTCGTTGACGATAATTTCTTCCCAGCAAGCCAAAGTTTCAAATTAGGGGCCAGTAGGAAATCGCTTGGAGCTAAGTCTGGTGAGCAGGGCCGACGAGCAACCAACTCAGATCCCAGGTAATGCTCTTTCGTCATTGTCATCGCTGATGTGTGGGATGGAGTATTATCCTCGTGAAGGACCACTTTTTTGCGTGCCAAAGTGGTTCAAATGGCTCTGAGCACTATGGGAGTTAACATCTGAGGTCATCAGTCCCCTAAAACTTAGAGCTACTTAAATCGAACTAACCTAAGAACATCACACACATCAATGCCCGAGGCAGGACTCGAACCTGCGACCATAGCGGTCACGCAGTTCCAGACTGAAGCGCTTAGAACCGCTCGGCCACACCGGCCGGCTTTGTGTGCGAACCTTGATATTTTTTCAGCAAGCGCAAGTTTCAAACGATCCAACAATGAAGCATAATAGGGTCCAAATGGTCTGTGAGGGTTGTTTCCTGAGAATCCCATCACTTTAACAGCTGACAAAATGGTCTTTGCCTTCCTCAGTGCGCTTGGACCACCCTTCGCCCATTGCTTTGACTGCCGTTTTGACTCTGGTGTGAAATGGTGGATCCCGCTTTCAATAACAGTGACCAATCGGCGAAAAAAATCTTACTTACTGGTATTAAAAATACTCAGACATTGTGTTGAAATAATGTGCTGGATACGCTTTTAGTGGACTGTGCCCAATCGCTGCACCCACCTCGCACACAGCTTCTTCACAGCCAGTCCTCCGTGCAGGATATTATGCACTTGCTCAGTGGAGATACCTACAGTCTCAGCAATCTCACGGACTTTTATCCGGCGGTCTTTCATTACCATATCATGGATTTTGTCCATGATTTACTTTGTGGTGACCTCAGTTGAATAGCGTCTTTCGTCTTTGGTGCTCGTCCGACCACATTTAAGTTCATAAATCCAAAAGTAAATGGTCTTTGATGATGGTGTAGAGGTCGTGCGAACTTTAGCCAGTTGTATTTTGATTTGTACAGCAGTCCAATCCTTCAAATGAAAATGTTTATAACAGCATAAAACTCGGTTTTCTCCATTTTCAGTCACAGTCGACTCACTGACCAATTCATATGGCTGCCAACAACGAACTGTGCACTGTACATTGTGGAAATTCTTTGTACGATCCTTGGAAATATCAAGCTTATCAACCATTAAGATGCAACAACAATGTTCCATTTTTTCATGGGAATTTATCAGACTCATCAGACCACCTTTGAAGTTTCAAATTAAGTAATATGTAGTAATTGTGTATTTAAAATTTGTGAAATATGTAAACAAATATGTATTGAAGAAATTATGTGTAAAAGCTAAAATTTCATTTTGTTTTATTTGCCACAAAATAAAAGTTCGCAGGTAGGCTAGTCAAACAAGTATGTTAATTCTTAACCACTTCACTTCTGCTACAAAATACTGAAGTACAAGTGTCGCCTCTTGAAGCCCTCCGCCACACACCGTTGGGTGGATTGCGGAGTATAAATGTAGATGTAGATTTAAGTTAGACTGGAAGGGGATGCACAATTAATTATAATATTCTTCAAACTTCCTGGCAGATTAAAACTGTGTGCCGGACTGACACTCGAACTCGGGACCTTTGCCTTTCGCGGGCATGTGTTGGTAGAGCACTTGCCCACGAAAAGCAAAGGTCCCCAGTTCGAGTCTCGGTCCGGCACACAGTTTTAATTTGCCAGGAAGTTTCATATCAGCGCACACTCCGCTGCAGAGTGAAAATCTCATTCTGGAAACATCCCCCAGGCTGTGGCTAGGCCATGCCTCGGCAATATCCTTTCTTTCAGGAGTGATAGTTCTGCAAAGGAGAGCTTCTGTAAAGTTTGGAAGGTAGGAGACGAGCTACTGGCAGAAGTAAAGCTGTGAGGACGGGGCATGAGTCGTGCTTGGGTAGCTCAGCTCGGGTTCGATTCCCGGCTGGATCGGAGATTTTCTCCGCTCAGGGATTGGGTGCTGTGTAGTCCTAATCATCATCATTTCGGCGGCACGGTAACTCAGCGTGTTCCGTCAAAGGGTTAGCTGCCCTCTGTAATAAAAAAACTAAGTTAATGGATCAACGACGAACTGAAACGTGTGCCTTGCGACGTCCGCCCCGAGCAGATTAAAAAAAAAAAAGAAGAAGTTGGTAGAGTAGAGCAATTGCCCGTGAAAGTCAAAGGTCCCGAGTTCGAGTCTTGGTCCGACACACAGTTTTAATCTGCCAGGAAGTTTCACATCAGCGCACACTCCGCTGCTGAGTGAAAATCTCATTCTATAATATTCTTTTCCAAATGTTCTGCTGCCATGCATAGTCATGTCTATGACAATATGTTTTCATAAATAGAGAAAGATCGCTCAGTTCCTCAAGAAGTCAAGGTTGCATATTTATACAGAGAGATTATGCAAGAAATAATATTCTCAGGGGGTTCTACAACTTCATCACTAAAGAAGCTTGACTAGCTAACAAAATCAGGGGTTTTATTCAGCATATGTTGCAGTTTGCTGGAAACTACACCACCCACTTCAGCTGGTACAACACTGGCCTCCCAGACTGCATCTTCGATCTTGCGATCTATGAAACTGAACTTAGCTCTTTATAACAGTTGAATATTGACAAGGATTCACTGACAGACACTGCAGTATCAGAAGAAAATTTCTCCATCACTGTCTTCACAGCTTCGAAGCGTGTACTGTAGAAAATCACAACTTCAGTCCATGCTGCCCACCTTCTTACTTTGTCACTGGCTCCAGAGGCAGAGGTACATAGGGTAGCTACTGTTTGTAGCGATGTACATGATCAGAACATTTCAAGAAAACCTGCCTCCTTGCGATATCAGTGCATCTACGTCTGGGAACTGATGTCTGTGTCTGCCACTCATTGCAATGTATGAGCCGTACATGTAACATGCACTAGGTTTGGATAAAAAACATTAAGCGATTTCCCCGCTTTCAACACGTATGGAGCTGCAACTGTGTACATCAATAGGACCCTCTCACCTTTTACACCAGCTGGCCATAGTACGTTAAATCCATCAGTTGCTGAAGCATTTGTTGCCTTCAAAGATTTACAATAAATTAAATAGCTATGAAACTGCTTACAGCATCCGTCGTCTCATGGGCAGAATTACATATGGATAATTTGCAAATGTCAGCCCTGACTTTTGTAACATGTCAGCATAGCAAAAACCTAGGTGATTCTTCCTGAGTCTGGACACGTCGGGAATGCTGCGGTTGCTGTATTTCTGTAGGATGGTGTTTAAATTCAGGTATCTGAAGATTGTTCCAGAGTATTTTCCCTGCAACCAATGCCAAACATAATTCTTTGTAAAATTCACTATTAGATGATGTAGGCTGTCCCTGCAGCGGTGTAAGTAGACCCTGTTGCCTGAAAAAATGCGTTGTTGTTTACTCCTAATATTTAGATTGCTTCATAAATGTTGTTCAGTTGTGTTTCTCATAACTTTGGCAGAGGACTACTTTATCATACCTTGTTACAGCACTGTCGATAGAAATCCATGTTAAAAGCTTTGATGACAACGAAGACACAACTTGTGCCACAGTTAACTCAAATGCAACGGACTGTTAGACTTTGTGAAGCATTTAAGAACAAGAAGGGGAAGTGTTTAAAATGAGTTATTGTTGTCTGCATCGGGCTTGTGCAATTTAAATTTCAGTGATAGCATGAGAAACACAAAACAGACAAATACCGTGCAAACAGGCCCTAAAGACCCAATGGTACCGACCGGCCGCCTTTTCATCCACAGCCCTTAGGTGTCACTGGATGCGAGTGTGGAGTGTCACGTGGCCAGTACATTGCCCACCCAGCCGTTGTCAGTTTTTGTGGCCAGTGCCGCTAGTTCTCTGCATATACTGTTATTTATATGTACGAGGCCTGCCTAAAAGGTATCCGACCTTTGGCCAGAAACAATATTTTGAATACCTGAAGGGGTTGGGGCCCTTATCCCCTTCAAAGTAGGCACCTTGTGCTTGCACACACTTATCCCACCATTCGTTCCACTGCTGGAAACACCTCTGGAAGTCTTCTTTTGGAATGGTGTTCAGCTCATATCGTCGTGTTTCGTATTATCTCTTCTCTGCTCTCAAAACAGGATCCTTTCAGTGGCGTCTCTAATTTTGGAAACTACCAGAAGCCGCAAGGAGCCGTATCTGGAGAGTAGAGAGGTTGGCGAACGGCTGTAATTCCATGTTTGGCCAAGAAATTTTGGATCATGTGGGATGAATGTGCGGAGGCGTTGTCGTGATGCAGTTGCCAGTTTTTCGCCGTCTACATGTCTGGTCTTTTGCGCCGAACTGCGTCAGCGAGTCGCTGGAGAACATCTTGATAGTTCTCCTTTGTCACTGTTTGTCCTTCCAGTGCGTATTCGTGATGCACAATTCCACGGACATCAAAGAAGACAGTCAGCATCACCTTGATTTTGCTTCGTAGCTGCCGCACTTTCTTCGGTCTTGGAGACTCGGGATGCTTCCATTGTGACGACTGTCTTTTTATTTCTGGGTCGTACCTGTACACCCACAACTCATCTCCAGTTGTCAAGGTGTTCCTAAACCCGGGATCACTGTTGGTGGTGTCCAGAAGGTCCTGTGCAACGTCAAAACGGAGCTTCTTTTGTTCCGGCAACAACACCTTTGGCACCAATTGCGCAGCCTCTCCGTGCAAGTTCAAATCATCACACAAAATTGCATGTGCAGAATCTCTACTCACTCCAACCTCTTGGGCAACATCCAAAACGGTCAAACGATGATCTGCCATCACGAAATTTTGCACTCCCTCATGAACAGCTGCACTCTGAGCAGTTTGGGACCTGCCAGAACACTGGTCACTCTCTGCTGATGTGCAGCCATTTTTGAATCGGTTGAACCACTCCTTAGTTTGTGTTTCACCCATCGCATCTTCTCCAAACACCTGCTGAATCTTACAAATTGTTTCGCTTTGAGAATCACCAACCTCTAGACAATATTTGATGCAGTATCTTTGCTCAACACATTCAGTCATCTTGTTGTGTAGCACCTCACTCAGCGACCGACAGGCAGCGACTGACCCGCTGGAAGGCGGGGACAAAATTCACGCATGCGCATAAAGGCCTCTTCCTTTACTGTGTACAGTGGTGCCGCGCTGTCGTCTCCATTCTGCGCGGGAAAATCAAAGGTCGGATACGTTTTAGACAGACCTCATTTTTGACGATGCTGGCGTTGATTTTGTGTTTAGCATTTGACGATGCCACTATGGCTCCAGTATATTGGGACATCTTTTAACACAGATCTGAAGATGGTCATCATAGACTGGAACCGCTAGTCTGATGACAAAAAATTTGTGACTTTAGAAGGGAATTACAGGAAATTTATTCTACATTTGGGTCACTATTCAGTTCGCGACCATGTCGCAGCTTCTGTTTCAAAGATAATAATGGCCCCAATCAAAAAATGAAATTCAAATGTCGTCTGAAGCACTTTTTAGAGCTTCAGTGATGGAAATCTTGATATTTTTTTATTTTCTCCAATGCTAGGCGTAATTGTTCATCTGTTCAATTGCGATACTGCCATCCTCCGACACTTCTTGTGTATACTCTAAATAACAAAGGAAAAATGAACAAAAAGTTAGTGGCACACACACACACGCACACACTCATCCCCATAAGTGCTGACTTCTCACAACTTCATGTGTTTTACAGAAACTGTTGAATTTGTAGAAACGACCCTTTTTTTTTTCCTTTATTGATTTTCGATTTCCCCTGCCCCCCAGAGGGGAGCGGGGTGGGCTCACAGCAGCTTAAGACGCTGCTCTACAGCCCAGAAAAGGGATAAATATTCAATGGTAAGATAACAAACAATATAAAGAAAGGCGATAAAACGGTGACTTTGTTAATAACAGTACGAGGGTGAGTCAAATGAAAACCTTAAATTTGTAATAATACATCGAAAGTTCGCGACGTTATCCTGTAAGTTGGTAAGCGTGCTACAAACAGCGTGCAGAATGAGCTGTAGGTGGCAGCATAGTGCAGATGCACACATACCGTCGCAGTATCAGTATAATGATGGCCGCCCCACTTGCGACTTGCACCAGGGAAGAGCAGAGTTCTGTTATTCGGTTTTTGCGTAGTGAAGGTGTGAAACCTGTTTAAATTCAACGACGAATGAAGGTTCAGTACGGTGATGCATGTTTTTCACAGCAGCAAGTCTACGAATGGAGTAGGAAGTTCGCAAATGGTGTGACTTCAGTGGAAGATGCTCCTCGTCCATGTCAGGTCATTGCACTAGTTGAAGCCAATGTGAAGGAAAACCGCCGAGTGACACTGAATGACATTGCAGCATGTTTACATATTAGACATGGGTCAGCACACCACATTGTGCATTATGTGCTCCAGTTTCACAAAGTGTCTGCAAGATGGGTACTACGGCAGCTGACTCCCGAAATGAGAGAACGACGTGTTGGTGCTTGTGAAGACCTTCTTCAGCGCTTTGAACGAGAATGTGATGGCTTCCTTGTAAGAATCGTTACTGGGGACGAAACCTGGGTTCACTTCCACCAACCAGAAACGAAGAGAACGAGCAAGGAATGGCGCCATTCCTCATCAACAAAACCAAAGGAGTTTCGAACCATCAGCAGGGAAGGGTATGCTGACTCTCTTTTGGGACAAAAAAAGGCGTCATTTTGGAGCATTACATGCCTATAGGGACCACTGTCACCAGTGTATCATACACAGATCTCCTAAAAAAATTATCAGCGGCCTGCAATCAAATCAAAGCGACGTGGATTGCTCTCAGCGGGTGTCCTTTTGCAACATGACAATGCAAGGCCCCACACTTCCCATACAACAGTTGCAACAATCATAGAAATGCATTTTTAGTGTCTTCCTCATCCACCACACTCACCAACCTTGCCCCAAGTGATTTCCATATGTTTGGACCACTCAGAGATGCAATGGAAGGAAAGAAGTTCCGTTCTGATGAAGAAGTATGCCACGCAGTGCAAGAGTGGATGTGCGGACTACCAAAATAATTTTTTTGTAAAGGAATTTATATACTTTGCAAGCGCTGGAGGACTTGCACTGAGTGTGGTTATGTTGAAAAGTGATACAGCTTTGTGCCACTTCTGCACAATAAATAATATTTTTTTAAAAAATATTTAAGGTTTTCATTCGACTCAGCCTCATAGAATGGCGGAAAGTTACGGAATTTAAAATATAAAAATGATGCGGATGAAGACACACATTAAGTAGACAGGCACAACTGAAAAACATGGTGACAGTCTGGTGTCTGTTTGCACGAGATAGGAAACACAACTAGCGACACTATGGTGGCTGTTCGTAACACTGACATGGGACGCACAACACTCAACATTCACTGAAAACTCAATATAGGCGACACAGCAGCAGATGGGGGTGGGGGAAGGATCCGGACCAATGAGGGGGAAAAAGGGGGAGGAGTGGAAAAGAAAAAGGGGGGGAGTCGATGGAGGAAGAGGACATAGAAAAAGATGTAGCAGAGCGAATGCGAGAAGGAATGGGGAAGGCAGGGGAGGGGAAAGCAAAGGACTCGGGGATAGAGAAGAGAGTCAAAGAGAGGAAGGGGAGAGAGGGAGCCAAGGAAAAGGACAGAGGGAGGGAGAGGGAGGTGAGGATCAGAGTTGATAGGAGGGATAAATGGAGGGAGAGAGGGCACCATTGGGGAGGGGGAGTTGGTGTAAGCCACCTCAGGAAAGGAGATGGAGGGTGTACAGGTGGAGGGTAGGGGGGACACAACAGTGAAGGCGCAGTAGCATGGAAGGGGTTGGAGAGGAGAGGAGCAACTACGGGATGAGGGGGATCGAGGCGGTGGGAGGTGTAGAGGACACAGATACGTTCTAGGAAAAGCAGCAGATGAGGGAAAGGAGTGAGGTCATAGAAGATCTGCAGGGGGGCCGGGAGGCGTAAACGAAAGGTGGAGTGGAGTGCATGGCGCTCAGTGATCTGGAGGGACTTATAGAATTTCGGGGGGGAGGCAGGGGGGGGACGTTCCTAAACAGGCACAGCACTGATGGACTAATTCACCTTCCTGTGATTTAAATTACACTACAGTGAACAAACAAGACTATACTCCAGCTAGCCATAAAACTGATGAAGCAGCCACCAATTTAAAGTACAGATAGCAGCGATGAGGCGAAATAAACAAAGGAACGCGTCCAGCGTGAGCGTTGACAACACTAGTGAACTTTAGCGAGTAGATGGAACGCCCTACTTCCACAGAAAAACCGCTATATGGCACGCAAGAGTCAAATCCGACGTTGGCACATTCTCGCCCACCTAGGTACACTCTCACCCCGTTCGACGATAATTGTAGAAAAAGGGCCAGGTTACTTAAGGAAATAAATAAACGACAGGTCAGAGAGGTGTACGCGCATTTATTAAAGGGCTCAGTTGGGGCAGCAGTAGGCTGGACAGTAGAGCCACCAGCCAGCCTGCGGATCGGCGGCGGTTGCTGGCCGACCGGGTCTCGTCTGGATATCTGTTCATCGTTTGGACGATCCAGTCACGGTAGAAGCCCACAAACATGTGGACGTTCCAGACGGCCGGCGCGCCGCAGTACCAAAACGTGCAGTTCTCGTACCTGGCGCTTACGATGAGTCCAAACTGGATGACCCTACCGGCGCAGAAGATAGGTCCACCAGAGTCCCCGGAGCAGGCGGACTTCGTCTTCACATCGAAGGTGCAGAGCCCATTGTCCTGTGGATAGCGACAGGTGTCAGTCCGTCTCACCCATCACATGCATACCTACGACCCTGGTAGACAGTCAAATCTTTTTACACTTTTTTGGATTCCGTATTTCAACTGCCAAAATGGTACCGCTATAGGATCAGTTCGTTGTTAGACAAATGTCTCAAACTGAGATGAGTGTCTCTGGTTTGGAAACGAACTAGCCATAAGTTACACGTCAAAATCATTCTGATACCTTTGACAGTGGAATACATGTACCGGTACTGTTGCAGATAAGAATGTAGGGTACGCAACTTTCAGTGGTGGTTGAATGGACCAAAACAAGAAAAAATGTTTGGTAAACATGGGCTCTAAAATTCATAACTAAGGACCTATGAACACTTGTTCATCTTCACTAGTCTGAAACACATCTCCTCTATTGAACAAGTGCTCATGGAGCTTAAGCCAAGCCTTTTAGAGCCCATGTTTACTAGACATTTTTTTCCTATTTTGGTCTGTACTACCACCTCTGAAAGTTGTCTACCCTACAATCGCAGCAACAACACTGCCATTACATGTACCGCCATAAGAGACGTGAGAATGATTGTCTCTTATCTCTCTTGACTTGTTCGCTCCTGGTGCCAGGACCATTACCTCAAACTGATACATTTCTCCGTCATCCTTGAAGGTCTGTAACATCACCACAGAGTCACCCTCTATTTCCTTACATTTACAGGTGCTGGCGCCTATAACTTTGATGTTCTGTAGTGTCACTGGATGACGTTTCCAGACATGGGTCCCTATGCAAAACTTGATTTGCTAAGTCGCTTCTACAACGTATAGAAGTGTGTAACACGAATTATGAAACACTCTGTATAAGTCTGATATCGTCAATAAAATTTTTCTGGGTTTCTGACCGCATTGTCAATAGGTAAAACTACCGACGCTTAGGTCACTATTTCAAGTGACCTTTTTTTGTTTTGTGTTTGTTTACTGCTGAATGAGAAAACTCTGTTTCTTGTATACCAAACTTGGCCGTTATCTAATTCTGATAGGCTGTTACGGATGAAGGAGAGGGGTGTTAGAAGTTATTATTTCTTTTCATTGGTGCAAACCAGACGTTTCGATTGATGTTTGCATTAATGCTTGTGATTGGTGGAAATCGGCGAATGGAAAACCAGGCGGCAGTTGTGACGTGGCGTCGTTTTCTTGCTTTCTAGCGCCGGCTGAGGTGGTAGTTTTACATATTGTGGTCACAAACCCAGAAAAATTTTATTGATTGTGACAGTGGCGCGGAAGCCTACGTTTGTATATGCCTGATATCGCTTAATTTTCCTTGAGACATTTGAGTCTTATCTTTATCCACAATAATGATAGAAGCTCTCTCTTTCCCTCTTTCCAAGCATTAATCCCGGCTTGTGGGGTCTGCTGGTTAATTGGATGTGGCATGTTAATTTGAAGGGGTAGCTGGATGCCCTTCCTGTCGCCACCCCGTAACCCCCTCCCCCCCTCCCAGGAAGGAATTAGTATACCGCAACTGTTTGCATCTAGTGGAATGGAAGAGTGTAAATGTGTTCAGATTTCTGCAATCCATGTAACTGAGGCAGGACGTGGGGACCAGCTCGGTATTCAACTATCGGGATGTGGAAAACCGCCTAAAAACCACATAAAGGCCGCCCGGAGCACCAGTCCTCGACGTTAATACGCTGGGCGGATTCGATTTGGGGCCAGCAGGCCTACATGAGTCACGTTATCACTCTCGGCTACCCTGGCAGGTCACGATGATGATAGAAGCTGAACAAGATAAACATACGACTCAAATGTGTCAAGGAAAATTTAATTATATAGATCTATAGATCACCTACACCTAAGGTACAGCCGGCCGAAGTGGCCGTGCGGTTAAAGGCGCTGCAGTCTGGAACCGCAAGACCGCTGCGGTCGCAGGTTCGAATCCTGCCTCGGGCATGGATGTTTGTGATGTCCTTAGGTTAGTTAGGTTTAACTAGTTCTAAGTTCTAGGGGACTAATGACCTCAGCAGTTGAGTCCCATAGTGCTCAGAGCCATTTGAACCATTTGAACCTAAGGTACAGGCAGGATTTCCTCATTACGTACAATGGTGGGGTGATATTTTGATGCAGGAGAGCCTTGTCAATAGTGACGATCTAAGAAGGGAAAAGATGAAGATGAAGATGTGAATTGAAGTTCATGATAGGTGTACTATGATAGTCCACGCAGCTGTGCTGGCTATACTGCTGCGGTGGTGTAATGGCTAGCACACCTCCTTAAGTAAGGGGGCCAGAGCTCAACTTCTGGCTGTGGCACAAATTTTAATTCATTTCTTCAGCTTCTGTCAGCCTACATAAGCTTGTTAGACAATGCAATCAAAAATTACGGCCGTTTACACTGGTCATCCAGAATCTTATGACCACTGACCTGCTATCAATACAAACCTATTTCAGCTGTAGCAGCATCACGTGGTGAGGAATGAGTGCTGGTCATACACACGCACAGTGCTCATAGTATCTGCGACCGTGCTGTCCGTATGTAGAATGTGGAAGGCGTGTGATCTACCTGAGTTTGACCGAGGGCAGACAGTGATAGCCCTGAGTCTTGGCACGAAAATTTTGGAAACTGCACGACTTGTTGGGTGTTTGCTGCAGTGAGTATTTTCAACACATGGTGGAACCAAGGTGAAACCATGCAGGGCACCGATCCCTCATTAGACATGCTGGGCGTCATAGGCTGGGCCGACTGGTAAAACAGGACAGGCAGCGAACTGTGGCGGAACTAACGTCAGACTTTAATGCTCGACAGAGTCCATTGTGTCTGAACACACAGTGCATTGAACGCTCCTGACGATGGGCCTTCACAGCCAAAGACCCATGAACATGCCAATGTTAACACCACGACATCGGCAACTACGACTGAAACGGGCACGCCAGCTTCGACACGGGACATTGGCGCAGTGGCAGAGCGTTCCATGGTCTACAAAATTGTTAAGGCTTTCGTGGCCACTTGTTGACAAACTGCCTATTGGCTTCTGTCTCGGGTTCTTCGGCCGACGTTCATCTAATGGTTTTTCTGACGTTTCGCCAGCACGAGTGGCTGGCATTGTCAAAGCTTCACCCTCCATTGCCGGTGGTGAACTGGAGCCGAGCTCGCGGCCGCAGACTATATGTACATGGCGCGCCAACGTCCGACGGCTTCTCCGCGGTCATTTCCGGTGCGGTTCTCCTCTTGCTACCTGCGACGGTCGTTCGCTGCAGTACGGGAAGCCAGGATCCGTTTACTTTAAGGCTTTCCTCTTTCTTGTTGAAACTGTTCGCGTGTTTTTGTGTTTCTACAGCTTCTCTAAACAAGCACGTGTGATAGTGCTTCTCTACAGCCAGAACTTCCGTGTCGGCGAATTTTATTACGTGGTCCGTCTCATTCAGTGCGTGCTCTGCCACGGCCGATTTCTCCACCTGCCCCAACCTGCAATGTCGCTTATGCTCTTTGATCCTGGTGTTAATGGATCGTCCAGTCATTCCGCATAAACTTTTCCGCATGTGCATGGTATACGGTATATTCCCGACATTGCAAGTGGCTCTCTTTTCTCCTTCGCCGATCTAAGACACTCTTTGATCTTCCTTGTCAGTTTGAAAATCGTCTTTACGCCATGTTTGCGTAATATACGGCCGATTCTGTCCGTCACTCTGGGAATGTATGGCAGAAAGGCCGTACCCGACATTTCTTCTTCTGGTTCCTTACTTCGCCGAGTGTTTGGCTCTGTTACACTTCTAATGTAATTTGTGGAGTACCCATTGCTCCTCAGAACAGTTTCCAGGTGTTGCATTTCTCGTTTGAGGTGTTGCGGCTCACATATTCGTCCTGCTCTCGTTACGAGCGTACTAATCGTGCCTCTTTTCTGGCTCGGGTGGTGGTTTGACAGTTTGTGCAGGTATCGGTCCGTGTGTGTCGGTTTTCGATACGCGCTGTGTCCCAGGTTTTCGCCGTCCCTTGTGACCAGCACATCTAGAAATGGCAGTTTCTTGTATTTTTCTACTTCCATGGTAAATGTTATGTTGGCATGGTCTGACGAATCCCGATACCATCTTCATCATGCCGACAGTAGGGCGCGAATCCGTCGTCCTCCAGGGCAACAGCTCCTTAGTACCTATGCTGCGCGATGGAGACAAGCTGGCGGTGGTTCCGTTATCCTCCAGAAAACATTCATGTGAGCATCCATGGGTCTAGTGGAGCTCGTGCAAGGCACTATGATGGCCAAGGAGTATCGTACAGTATCTGACGACCTCGTACACTCATTCATGACGATCATGTTTCTTGACGGCAGTGGCATCTTTCAACAAGACGATGTGCCACGTAACAAGGCCACAGGTGTGACAGAGTGGTCTGAGAAACATGGTGGCGAGTTCCCATTGATGTGCTGGCCCCCAAACTTGCCAGATCTGAACCCGATCGAACATATCTGGGATGTAAAAAATGTTTGGAAGGTAGGAGACGAGATACTGGCAGAAGTAAAGCTGTGAGGATGGGGCGCGAGTCGGGCTTGGATAGCTCAGTTGGTAGAGCACTTGCCCGTGAAAGGCAAAGGTCCCGAGTTCGCGTCTCGGTCCGGCACACAGTTTTAATCTGCCAGGAAGTTTCATATCAGCGCACACCCCACTGCAGAGTGAAAATCTCATTCTGGAGATATCTGGGATATGGTTGAATGTTGCGTCAGAGCTCATTGCCCCCCCCCCCCCCCTCCCCTGAACGTACAGGAATTAGATGACTTGTGCAGATGTGGTGTCAACTCCGTCCAGCGACACCAAGCCCTTATTGTTTCCCTGCGATACCACGTTGCTGCTCTTATCCGTACTAAAGTGTGCATATCAGCTATTAGTTAGGAGGGCATAATGTTGTGGCCGACCAGTGGATGCCTCATATTCTGACACTGGCAGAGTCACTCATCACAGTCTACAGATGAAGGTGTTACAAACGAAAATCGTTCTGATACCTTCGATAGCGGGTCTCTTCAGTCGCAAGCTCTTTGCTTCCCATATGCTGGTAGGAGGTAGTAGAGGCCAACGAAAGGAAAGAAAATAGTCGAGTACAATTGGGCTCTAAGATGCATACCTTAAGAGGTATGAGCACTCGCTCATTTTTGCTACTGTGAAATATATCTCTCCTACTGAACAAGTGCTCATAGTTCTTAATGCATTTTAGAGCCAATGTGGACAAAACAAATTTATCTCCCCGCAAAATATGGAAAGGAAAGAGCTTGCAGTAGAAGTCCACAGTGAGAGGTATCGGAACGATTTTGGCCTAAAACTTTCCAGACCATGATCCTGTACCTCAAATTGATATATCTACCCTTCTCCTTCATTCATGAACGCTTGTAAAATCATCATGGAATCATCCTGTATGCAAAATTAAGTTTGTATGAAACCCTCAGACAGTAAGTCCTGCTCTCAGTTGCCTGGTTTCTTTCTATGGAAGATTATGAAATTTTATAATTTTGCAAGAGATTAATTAAAAGAAAAATATTATTGATAAATGTTACTAAAGGAACTATATTGATATATCGCACACAACAGATTAAATGCGTCAGTATATATCGATAATTGGCTGAAACCCAAACTTGATTCTCAGTGTTTTAAATAATTACTAATCTAATTTAAAGTGCTGTCATAATCTACTCATGAAGAGACGTGATCATGAATTAAAGGCTTAACACAATAAATCAAGTATTAAAGTTAGTAACTGTGTACATCTCACGATGCAGCATAAATCAGGGCGCGAAAATTATGCAGACTACATTCAACCAGTATTTCAGAATGCGACATCTTAGCGACTTTCAACACACTTTATGCGTAATGTCAAAGTTTAACGAAACTCTTTCTCATTGACACCCCCACAAAACGATGAAGGGAAAAAGTTTATCCCTTAATAAGATTTCGCTGCTCTTGCGGTAAAACTCCAGCTCCGCTAATGACGATTTGATTTATTACTTCTTTCCTAAAAACTCTATCCGCAACACATTTTGCAGACAGTATCCTTATGTACCACTGAATGTGCCTGAAAGACTACGGTTCAAATGGCTCTAAGCACTATGGGACTTAACTGCTGTGGTCATCAGTCCCCTAGACTTAGAATTACTTAAACCTAACTAACCTGAGGACACCACACACATCCATGCCCGAGGCAGGATTCAAACCTGAAACACTATATCATTGTACGGCACATAGCTCAGGATATACAGTATGCGATCAAAAAATAGTCAGATGATTTTGTGTAGGCCAGACAAACAGACAGAAGGGTGGCTGCTGGTTGGGCGTGTGGGGGGGGGGGGGGGGAGGGGTAGGAGGTGACTCTCCACAGTCGTGTGGTCGTGTGCGGGTCGGTGGAAGGTGAGCATACTGTTTCCCGTGACCCGTTGTGAATTAGTGTCGTCATTTACAGCATTCAACAAATCTCAAGCTGTGCTACACCATGAAATTTTGCTTCAAACTTGGAAAAGAAAACCGCCTCAGCAACTGGCAATGTGCTCAAGCAGGCATATGGGGATGCTGCCACTCAAGTGCTTTTGAGTGGCACAAGTTCTTTCGGGGAGGGGGGAGGCGAGCTCTTGATGAATGACCAACGCAACGGTCACCCAGCGACATCAGTAGTCAATGAAAATGAGAGAAAAAGTGAATCAGCTTCCGCACTCTGATCGTCGATTATCGATTCGTCTGATTAGTGAGCAGTAAACCTTTCTTAGAGAACCACTCAAACCATCATTACACAAGATTTGGTGATGACAAAATTTTGGGCAAAGTTTGCGTCAAAATTCTTGACTGACGAACGAAAAGCGCATTATGAGCAACTTTGAACAGGAATTCTCGACTGTGTTTGAGAGAACCACATTTTCTAGATAACGCAGTTACTGGCGTTTCCAGTACGATCCACGGACGATGTTCCGAACTTCAGAATCGCACGCAAGCTTGTCTCCTTATTCAAAGAAGGCTTGAATGGGTGATCCCAGGGTGAAAACCGTACTTCTGGTCTTTCTTGATCCTCACGCTGTTGTCCACAAGGAGATTCTACCGCCTGTGGAAATTGTGAATGCACAGTTTTACGAGGAAGTGCTGGAGATGTTGCAGAAACTTGTCGACTGCATGCAACCGTACACTGTCCATTCCTGGATGCTTCGCCATGACAAAGTGCCATGCCCCGCTGCACTGCTGGTCTGGAAGTGGCTGGTTAAGTACAGCGTTGCCACGTTGTCTCACCATGCCTACAGCCCAGACGTGGCTCTGCTGCACTTCTTCCTCTTCCCTCGCCTGCAACAGGATGTGAAGGGACAACATTTCGACTCCATCGGAGACCTCCAAGTGACTGTAATGAAGACTCAACAGCATTGCGGCCAGAGACTTTCAGAAGGCGTTCATGGATTGACAGACACGTTTATACTCGGTAGTATAAAGTACAAGGATTCTACTTCGAACACTATTAAGGGTTTGTACCGGTGTGTACCATTAATTACTTGTAATAAAATCAGTCCTACAACTTTTTGATCACACCCTGTATGACATCATACAAACTAGCTTTTCTGAAAGCACTCATTTGGAGAGCTGTTGTACACTTGGCATTTCGATTCGTTAAAATATTGGGGCTGGATGTTCACTGGTCATAGACAAAGTACAAATTTCCCTAAATTCCTAAATAAACTGAAAGAAAGCTCAGTAAATCAAAATCTCCTTGTTGATGGCACCTACTGTATGATGTAACCTACTGTATGATGTAACCCACAGTATGATGTAAAATAAAGAAAAGATTTTACTTGTTCCTAATAAATTAGTAATAGTGCACACATAACTTGATAGAAATAAAAGAAAAGCGACTATGGTTAAGAGTTGATGAATCTTTTTCCTTTTTCTTCCTACGCCGATGCCGGGTAGTTCTTACTAATGTTATTTGCTTGAATTGTTGTATACCATTCCAAGAATACAGCATCCTTTAGGCACCCTACACGTGATGAGTGGGCAGGACCCCACATCAAGAATTACAATTAAGTATTATCTGGCGACGAGAATTCAAAGAATCATAAAGACCATCCAGAATGCTAACGGCAGAACTCACAAAGCTTATCAAGATGTTGACTCTCCAACAGCGGCAGTTTGTGGCACAACAGAAAGCGTCAAAAGACCAACACGATTTGCTAAAAATGCTAGCAAAACGCAGCACTACATCACTGGATCAAAAATCAAGTGACAGGACGGACGAACGATGGACAGGCATCTGTGCCACCGGAATCAGACAGATCTCACGACTGGCGTATTTCCTTTGACGTGTCGGGACTGACATATTCGATCTAGTGACGAACCTCTTTGGACAGAAGTGTTTCAGTAAGGAAGCAACTATCGGCACATTTTAAACCAAAAACACTGATCTGCGTGGTATTGCATGGAATTACAATCTCATATGATGGTTAAGATATTGCTTAACCAGGGCTGGTTCTAGAATATTTTTCCACACAAGCTACTTGTCATATGGCCCCATCCCACATCCCCCCTTTTCCCTCATACACTTTCACCCATGTGAGTTTTCGCTAGTAACTGTGATACGCACTGTACATAAATCTTACGCTTAGGACCTCTCTCAGCTTGGAGCCTCAAGCACCACCTTGTCGTGCTTTTGCCTTGAACGACTGTGTCTTATCTTGAAACGGCAAAAGTCATGGCATACCTGCTAACATCGTGTCGGAGCTCCTTTCGTCCTGTGTATGCAGCAGCTCGACATGCCAGGGACTCAACAAGTCGTTTGATGTCCCCTGCAGAAGTATTGAGACATGCTGTAAGGGTTGTGGGGGTTTTGTTCTTGCTTGCTTATTCTTGAATTGAGAACAATTGTGTGAGGTGAAACGACAAGTTTAATGTCGCAATATTTCTCACCACATTACAGCTTTTCAAACAATTTTTTAACTCGCCAACATAAAAACAGCGCAATGGATAACGCATCTTGCCAACAACAAAAAGTGAAAGAAGTTTATACACAACAATGTTAAATATTAACTCTCTGAAAGAACATTAATGTTAAGCACAATATTATGAAAGTTTAATTGGAAGTTTCTTTACATTACTCCTAAGCACAATAATATGAAAGTATAATTGGACGTTTCTTTACAAAATTGCTCCTACACATACGTTATAATGTTGGTCAGTACTACGAAAATCATCCGATTCCGGTTCAAAGTTCGGTACTATTTACGATGGCAATCAAGTCGACAGTGGATGGTTAGTCAAGTGACAAATCTGAGACCAAGATTACCCATGGTCGCTCGAGTTTACAGTGGACGCAAGCTGGTAAACCAAGAAAGTTTATGCCTCTGCACGTGATATTTACCTTAAGCTGCGACGTGCTGCTCTCTGCAAGGCCGCTCTCTCCCACTGAAATTCCTACAAAACTAATCTGGCCTTTGCTGAACTTCCCAGCAGAAACTTTCCCTATGTTTCTCGTTATGCGAGAAAACGTGTACTCAGCCCTAGTCTTATGATGTGGCGATATACACACGCATGGTTGGAGCAGTGTGCATATTATAGCGCCCTCTCGGTTCTCACAAGAACAATTAACCAATCTGGCTGGTCCGTTTCTCCACAGTTGGGACTAAACGTTGCTACAGGTAATTGTAGCTGGAGTGCAGGCACTGTCAACGCAGTGCCCACACCAATTTCTTCTCTGCGTCGTATGGAGCAATAAGCGCCCTGTTCTGCCCTTGACGCCAGTTCAGAGAAGACACCTCTTCCAAAATTTGTCTCTTGTCCTCTGATGGCAGAACTGCCTCCCTCCACTTGGGTTCCTTTTTCACATCACGGCTTTTTTCGACCAATAGGAGCGTTCCTCTTATTCTGTAGAAACACCCTCTACCAATTGCAGCTTCCCTTGTATCAAACTGCGTCGAAACTTCAGTAGTTTTCTGCTTCCTAGTGAGTTTCCGCCAATCGGATGTTTTATGCCCATTCTAGATGCCTCAAGTACATTGACCTTTCCGTGTGTTGCACTCGTTGGATGCAGTTTTTTAAAGCTACTTCTCTGCTCTTGTACTGATGCCCTTGCTGCAGGCGGCCCTCCAGCTTGAGCCACCTGGCCCAGGGTCGCTGTCCTCTTTCCTGCCACCCCTTTAAGTGGTTGCCAGCGTAACTCCCGCAGCGCAGTTTCGCTACGCCATTGTGGAGCTGGCTTTTCAAAACTAAAAGTGACTCGACTCGCGTTCCCTGTTCTACCTTCCGCTCAAAGACATGCTTTGTATAGGAATGGTGTGTTAATTACCGTCAATTGAGTGTCATCCCTTTTTTCATTACATATTGATAGGAAAATGTTCTCATAACTATCGATTTACGTTAGGTGTCATCTTCACCTTCTCATTGAGATTTGTAAAGGTCTCATGTAAGACGCGAATCTGACCATTTATTCTACCACCTTACAATGCTGTTGCTACATCCATCCATAACTGTGAAAGTATTGCCGGTGCACGATTTTCTCCATGAAGCAAACTCTCATTACATCCCAAAAATGTTCGACGGGATTCATATCAGTCGATTGGGGTGGCCAAATTATCCAGAAAGTTTTTCAAACCAATCTCGAACAATTGTGGCCCAGTGACACGAGCAGCGTCATCCATAAAAATTCCATCGTTGTTGGGGAAGATGAAGTCCATCGAGAGCTGCAAATCGTCTCTGAATAGCTGCACATAATCATTTCCAGTCAACAATCGGTTCCGCTGAACCACAGGACCCAGTCTATTCCATGTAAACACAGCCCAAACCATTACACAGCCACCAGCAGCTTGCACAGTGCCTTGTTGACAACCTCGAGCCATGGCTTCGTGGGGTCTACACCACACTCAAATCCTACCATCACATCTTACCAACCGAAACCGGGACTCGTCTGACCAGGCCATGGTTTTCCAGTTGTCTATGTTCACGAGCCTGGGACAGTCACTGCGGGCGGTGTCGTGCTGTTAGTAAAGGCACTCGCATCAGTTGTCTGCTGCCACAGCCCATTAACGCCAAATGTGGCCACACTGTCCTAGCAGGTACGTTCGTCGTACGTCCCACATTGATTGCTGCGGTTGTTTCACACAGCGTTGCTTCTCTATTAGCACTGACAAATCTACACAAACGTTGCTGCTCTTGGTCGTTAAGTGAAGGCCGTGGGCCCCTGCTTGTCCTTGAGTGGAGGTAATGCCTGGCATGTGGTATTACTGGCACACCCTTGACATTGTCACTCGCTGAATATTGAATTCCCTAACAATTTTCGAAATGGAATGTTTAATACGTCTGTCTCTAACTACCATTCCGTGTTCAAAGCCTTAATTCCTGTTACGCAGCCATAATCACGTCAGAAACCTTTTCACATGATTCATCAGAGTACAAATGGCAGCTCCGCCAATGTACTACTGTTTTATATTTTTTGTAAGTGATACTACCGCCATCTGACTTCTCACCTCAGTGTATACTGACAGATCGATCACAGATGTCACTATACTTAATTTTTCTCATGATACTGCGCAGAATTCGGCTCTACTATACAACAGCATTTCACTGGATGCAGTTTTAAAGACTGCTGATGCATGTGAACCTACTCAACAAACTGTGAAAGAAATCGAGGGTGAAAATTCAGAAGATTCACCTGAAATTTTTCAGGTAGCCAGTCGCTACAAATCGGAAAGGACACATTCAAGAAGTTCATCAAAAGAAACGAACCCCCAACCAGGAAAAATGTGTCTTGCCCAAAATGTGAATTAAACAATTTTCAGAATGAATGTAAATTCAGAAATTCAGTACGCAAGAAGACTGGCCACATATCCCCCGCCCACCTGCGAAGAAATAAAATATCTTTCACTGCCAGGAACCATCAAGATTCAAACTGATTGACCATGGGAAAATATACTGAAGATAATGAAGTTGGACTGGCTGATGCAGCTAGCAGTAATGAACTCATCAGCAATGAAGATTCAGGAAAAATCTGTGTACCACTGAAAATGCAGAAAGAAATTCCTGCTTCATCCTGGTGCAAGTTGCCCACTAATAAACCTAGATGCTTACGAAATTCTGGGTTCACTAGAATACTTTAATTCAAATTCGACATTAAAGGCATTCAATGGAGCCCAAATTAACTTAAAGGTAAAAATGATTGCAGTTGTCAAATACAATGGAACAACCAAAAAGCTTAAATTAATGATTGTCAACTCACAAAAAATAGTCAATCTCTTTGGCATGAACTGGTTCAATGCCTTCAGTCTGAATATTATCACAAAAAGTATCTGACTTAGGCACCTGCAAAATCTACAAAGCAGTTCTGAAATTAAGGACAGGAGCCACACCAAAATTTTTTGGACCCGGACCAGTACCATTTTGCCATGATGGATAAAGTTAGAGAATGAATGGGATCTAAAGAGCGAATCTGGGAGCCAGTGAAGACCAGTCAATGGGCTCCATCAGTTCTGGCTGTACCAAAACCAAATGGACCAGTAAGAATCTGTGGACATTTCAGAGTGACTATAAATTCCCAGCATAAAAAGACCAGTCTCCGTTTCCAAGGCCTGAGGAGTTCCTGCAAAAAATGTTCTACAAAAATAGTTTTATCAGGCGCATATCTGCGGTTACAACTGGGAAAAGAATGCAAGAAGATGGCAGTTGTCAGTACTCCACTTGAACTGTTCGAATACCAGAAATTACTGGTTAACATAGCAAGTGCTTCTGCAATATACCAGCGATTTGTGGAACAAATCACAAGTAACATACGTTGATCTGGCAATTACTCTAACGACATAATTGTCACTGGCACAAATATGGATAAAGACATGAAGAATCTGGAATGCATTTCTCACGACTGGGGAGAAGCTGTCCTCTACAACAAAAAGTAATGCGAATTCTTCAAAAACAAAGTAGAATACCACATCATTCATGCAGGTGGAATACAACCATTCAAAGCTAGTGTGCAAGAAATAAAAAAGCTACCTCATCCAAAGAATATTCAGGAACTAGAATCTTTCTCTGAAAAAGTAAAGTACAACAACAAATTCATCAAGGAATTTGCTGAAATTGTTGGATTGCTGAATCAACTTCTAAACAAAAATGCACAGTTGAAATGGACCAAGCAAGAAGAAGTAGCATTTTTAAAGCTCAAGAAGTAAATTATCATGGAATCTAAACTGGTGCACTTTGAGCCAACTGAGACTGTGGTATTACCCACTGATGCATCTTGATATGGAACTGGAGCAGTATCGCCTGACAAGTACTCGGACAGGTCATACAAAAACCTATCGCCTTTGCTTCCAAGAATTTAAATGTACATCAGGCCAGATACAGCTAGACTGAAAAGAAGGCCTATGATTTATGGTGTGTAGAAATTTCACCAATTCTTGTACAAAAGAAGTTTTGAACTGATCACAGATGACAAGTCTCTGGTTCAATTATTTCACACAAGCTAATAACTGTGAGTGAGGTTACACAGATGGAAAATCACATTGATGGGTATAACTATGAAATCAGATGCAGGTCAATGGAAAAACATTGCAATGCTAGAGACTTATCAGAACTCACTATTGGTCTGGAGAAATATTCTATATGTCTGAAGAATCTTGCTTGCAACTTAATGAAGAAATTAATAAACGGATACATTCATATTCAGTTGATCACTGAAAAATGTTAGAACCCATCAGCCAAGATACACCGCTAACAATGATGCTGCATTCCATGAAAATTGATGGCCAGAATATTTGCAAAGAAAAAAAAATATGCAGCCATATTTTAATAAAAAGATCCCTATCAGAGCCATCCATGGCTTGTTACTTCTTCTGACAGGTTTCACAAGGGTTTCCAGAATGAAATTTTCACTCTGCAGCGGACCATATGCTAATATGAAATTTCCTGGCAGATTAAAACTGTGTTCTGACCTAGTGTCGAAATCAGGACCTCTGCCTTTCACGGTCAATTGCTCTACTGACTGAACTACCCAAACACAACTCACAGCTCGCCCACACAGCTTTAATTCCACCATTACCTCCTCTCCTGCCTTCCACACTTCACATAAGCTCTCTGGCAGATCTTGCAGAACTAGCGCTCGTGGAAGAAAGGATATTGTGGAGAAATGGCTTAGCCATAGTGTGGGAGATGTTTACAGAACGAAACTTTCACTCTGCAGCGGAGTGTGTGCTGATATGAAACTTCCTAGAAGATTAAAACTGTGAATCAGACTGAAACTCGAACTAGGGACCTTTGACTTTCGCGGGCAACATAGGTCGCGAGTTGTGCTTCGGTAGCTCAGTTGGTAGAGCACTTGGCCGCAAAAGGTAAAAGCCCTGAGTTCGAATCTGGGTCTGACACACAGTTTTAATCTACCTAATATATGCCAAAAGAAAATTTTGAAGACAGCTCATGATAGGCACTGGGGCATCATCAGAATGAAATAAATGGCAAGAAGATATGGACAAAGAAATTGAAAAAATGATTTCATAATCTGAGCATTGTGAAATGGCAAAATCAAATTCCGAAAGGATTTTCAAAACTGGCCCCAGGTGACAGAACAATGGGCAAGAATTCACACTGATTAAGCTGGACCGTTTTGGAAACCATCCTGTTTCATGCCTGTGGACGCATCCTCACAGTTCTCATATATATTTGATATCATATCAACAACTTCAGAAGCCACAAAAAAGGCACTAAAAAGTCTTTGCCTTAGAAAGGTTCCCCAAGACCATAGTTCAAAGCAGGCAGCAATGGCAAGTACACCTAACTATACCTCCATTTCACAGCAGACAACATGCGTAAAAAGCTAACTGAGGAGAAGAGAACAGGCAGGATGCTCTGCAGAAAATGCTGATTACTTATTCCTATTCCACAATTCCAAATGTAATAATTTGAAAATTACCTGTTGAACAACTTCATGGACATTAGCGAAGGATCATATTGTCATTAACTTTTCTATCATAAGAGGAGATAAAAACAAAGAAAGGTTCAAAGTCTCTGGCTGGTAATTAAGATTAAGCCAAAAATTTCTCAAACCAATTGTCAAGCAGATCACCATGGAACACTGCCGGACGGGGTAGCCGAGCGGTTCTAGGCGCTACAGTCTGGAACCGTGCCACCGCTACGGTTGCAGGTTCGAATCCTGCCTCGGGCATGGATGTGTGTGATGTCCTTAGGTTAGTTAAGTTTAAGTGGTTCTAAGTTCTAGGGGACTGATGGATCAGAAGTTAAGTCCCATAGTGCTCAGAGCCATTTGAACCATTTTAACCATGGAACACTGACAGTGTACACAAACAGCTGTGGAAATATGCTTTACATTATAAAACTGCATCAAGGAAGTGTTTAAACGCGTCAAATCCAACTCAGAAAATACATATTCTCGATAAACAGTGGACGACAAAGATCTGAAAAGGAATAGCACTTAATTTGACTACCTCCTGGACCTGCAGTAGAACATGATGAAAATGGATTCCGTGCTACTTCAGGGACTGAACCAGAAAATACACAGATAGTGGGGACATCTGCTGAACTTAGGAGATCAACAAGGATTTAGTGAATCATGGGTCACTACAGCCTGCCCTCAAATTAACTGGGGAGGAAATGTTGTATTTGAACTTTCCTAACTTTACATAGAATTTGTATGCATATATGGAAGTGCCATGACATCAGTTTTGCATTCAGATGTTTTTATTTTGCTACACTCTGTGTGTGTTACAATATTATTGCATGGAGTTACAGCCTTGCGTATTGAATTAATAAACATATGTATTTACGTACTGTCTGTTTCAAAAATTACAATTATGAGATCGATAATTAAATAGCATGTTGTGAAGGAAACCTTTTGGCTTAAGAAAAGCATCTGCCAGGTTCCAGCTATTTGTAGGTTCGTTATTAAGGGGTTTAAAACGAACTATATGTTTGATCTTTCTAGATGACATCGTTGTGTTTCTTCAATACCTGGTCCAAAACATTAGCTTGCAAGGTGTAAAAACGTGATCAACGACCAACAGATGCGGTAGACAGTTTTCCTGCCCTCAGTAATCTGAAGGATTTACAGAGTTTTCTGAGACTTGCAAATTATTACCATCACTTCGTGAATAACTATGCTACGGTAACCAAACAATTAACAGATCTATTAAAACAATGAGCAACTTTTGAGTGGACTGCAAAGATGTGAGACGAATTAACGTCTGCTGACACACCCAGGTTTTGGGAAACTTTTATATTATGGTGTGATGCCTCAGATTATGCCCTGGAGTGCATTCTCAGGCAGGAACAGGATGGCAAAGAAAAGCCGACTGGTAACATTTGTCATAACTCAGTAAGACTGAATTATTTACAGTACAACAGCGAAAGAATTTTAGCCTTGTGTCTGGAGTTAGTTATTTTAAATTCTATTTGTATGGCAAGAAGTTCAGTTGGTAACTGACCATCCTCCCCTTTTGTGGTTGCTGAATTGAGTTGAAGGACCCCAGCAGTCAACTAACATACTGGACACTGAAGCTGAGTGAATATAATAATGGCATACATCATAAACTGAGGAACTTTATCGAAATGCAGGTGCATTAAGTACGAGGTGCATTCAAGTTCTAAGGCCTCCGATTTTTTTTCTCCGGACTGGAAAGAGATAGAGACATGCGCATTGTTTTAAAATGAGGCCGCTTTCATTTTCAATACGTGCCAGAGACGGCAGCACCGTACGGCAGATGGAATTTTACTGCCAGCGGCGAGAATGAGAACTGTTTTAAATACTTAAAATGGCGACGTTTTCCTTACTTGAACAGCGTGCAATCATTCGTTTTCTGAATTTGCGTGGTGTGAAACCAATTGAAATTCATTGACCGTTGAAGGAGACATGTGGTGATGGAGTTATGGATATGTCGAAAGTGCGTTCGTGGGTGCAACAGTTTAATGAAGGCAGAACATCGTGTGACAACAAACCGAAACAACCTCGGGCTCGCACAAGCCGGTCTGACGACATGATCGAGAAAGTGGAGAGAATTGTTTTTGGGGATCGTCGAATGACTGTTGAACAGATCGCCTCCAGAGTTTGCATTTCTGTGGATTCTGTGCACACAATCCTGCATGACGACCTGAAAATGCGAAAAGTGTCATCCAGGTGGGTGCCGCAAATGCTGACAGACGACCACATGGCTGCCCGTGTGGCACTTTGCCAAGCAATGTTGACGCACAACGACAGCATGAATGGGACTTTCTTTTCGTCGGTTGTGACAATGGATGAGACGTGGATGCCATTTTTCAATCCAGAAACAAAGCGCCAGTCAGCTCAATGTAAGCACACAGATTCACCGCCACCAAAAAAATTTCGGGTAACCGCCAGTGCTGAAAAAATGATGGTGTCCATGTCCTGGGACAGCGAGGGCGTAATCCTTACCCATTGCGTTCCAAAGGGCACTACGGTAACAGGTGCATCCTACGAAAATGTTTTGAAGAACAAATTCCTTCCTGCACTGCAACAAAAACGTCTGGGAAGGGCTGCGCGTGTGCTGTTTCACCAAGACAACGCACCCGCACATCGAGCTAACGTTACGCAACAGTTTCTTCGTGATAACAACTTTGAAGTGATTCCTCATGCTCCCTACTCACCTGACCTGGCTCCTAGTGACTTTTGGCTTTTTTTTTGGCCGCACATTCACCAGCCGTGCTGCTATTGCCTCAGCGATTTTCCAGTGGTCAAAACAGACTCCTAAAGAAGCCTTCGCCGCTGCCATGCAATCATGGCGACAGCGTTGTGAAAAATGTGTACGTCTGCAGGGCGATTACGTCGAAAAGTAACGCCAGTTTCATCGATTTCAGGTGAGTAGTTAATTAGAAAAAAATCGGAGGCCTTAGAACTTGAATGCACCTCGTAGAAAAGTCTGTGTAGTGCAAACGGATGCTGTGCTTATTGCAGAGCTGAAAGAGATAGCAAGAGAGAATGCTCATTGTTGATAGAATGCAACACTCCTGGATTTTGCATCCAAAGATGACGTTCTGTACCACAAAATGCCCCATGGAAATTGGTTAATTATACTGAAAGCACTCCGATTCCATGACATCACCCAGTGTCATGATAGCATCCAAGCCTGCCACAGCAGCAAACAAGTTAACGATGTTCGAACTGCCACATGCTACTGGTGGTAAAACCAGCAATATGACTTTGAATGATACATACATGCTTGTCTTTCATGCCACAAAGAGCACAGCAAACACGACTGCAGATTCCATTCCAAACCGTACTGGAAGCTTGTTGGTAATTTAAGGTAGTGACCTGGATATTATGGCAGCTTTTCTCCTGACAAAACAGGAGAATAAATGTATTCTGTCAATTACTGATCACTTGTTGGTAACTCTTTTGGTGCCAGTTGTGGATATTATGGTGGAGACGATGGGAAAAAAATCATTTGTGAATCACTTAACGTTACCATTCAGAAGTCGTGATGTCATTTTGACAGACCAAGGAATGAGTTCCATGTCCACTTTAATTGTACAAGTGCATACACTGTTAGCGATTAAGAAATTGAGATCCACTCCCATCGTCTGCCTCAGCAGCTGCATTGTCAGTGCGGTAGAATGCTAACTGAAGGGACCTGAGTTCGATTCCCAGACGGATTGGAGATTTTCTCCATTCAGGGACTGAGTGTTGTCCTGTACTTGTGTTTGTATTGTCATAACTGATATTCCATTGTTGAGATAGCTATATAGGCACGTTTCAAAAATCAATAAATTAAAAAAACACCCAATAAATTAAAAAAACACCCTTTTCTACCCTAAGGTCAACGGCAGAGTTGAATTTGCTCATAAAACTATTGTTAGAATGCTATCTTTCTATCTAACTAAGACATTTAATGATTGGATCATTAATTTCTGTACATCCTGTCTGCCTACAACAGCAGGATCCACAAAACAACAGACAATGTGCCCTATGAAGAAGTATATGAGCGCCTCGTTTGAATTAAATAAATTGCCAGCTGGTGTTGATCTGGGTGAAGTAAAGGGTTAGAAAAATTACTTCAAGACAGCTTCAGGCCAGACGCAATGGGGCGATAAAGGACCAGTGTTACCACCATGCTGACCAGATGACTAGGCCTTGGTACAGAAGGCCAGTGATTAAAAAAGGGAAATCTGATAAATTTTTTTCCGCCTTACAAAGGGCAGCAACAAGTTACATCTTTGACATCTCCTGTCAATGCTGACGTGCTATTGGCAGATCGTTCTGTAATCATCGATTTTTACAGACCAAAACCTTATCATCGCCAAGCTGTGCCACATGCACTTATATCCTCAGCACCCCTGCAGGACAGAATTAACGTTCTCGAGGGTGGGAAGTATAAAATGAAACCGCCGGCTCCATTGCGACCTAGGTGTGCCTTACGTTCAAAGCACCCTTATTCACTGTGATCACGTGATTAAGTGTGGCCTATTATTCCAACCATTCACTGTCCTGAAGTTTTGGAAAGCAAAGTGAAAAGAGCCGCTATGTGGGGACCAGACCCTAGGCATCTCGAGTGACAGTTCTGTTCACTCAAGTGGTGAGACATGTAGATGCCCGTTGAGTATTGAAAGAAGTTTTGCTGCAGTGACAGTTCTCACAGACAGACTGGCGCTGGTCAAGGTCAGGGCCTTCTCCAGCGGGAACACACAATGAACTGGTACCCAACTGCTCCTGAGTTGTCTCACAGCAGATGGTGCAGGTGGCGGTGGCTGAGCGGTGCACTAGCAAGTCATTCTCTGGTCGAAACCAGCTGTGTGTCAGGTCAACGACACACTTCTTCCCACAGGTACCAGATTCCCTGTCAGAATAGTTCTGTTCAGCTCTCCCACCTCTGTTCTGCAGTGGCAGACTGACCATATGTTCATTATTAATTAAAACTTCCGGGCTTAATTGCCGTGGTCCATATATAAAACTTCTTCTCCTTCCTGACGTTTCGTTGCCTACTGTGGGCAACATCTTCTGAGGTGAGTCGGCGACTGGCTGCTAGGCGCTGGTGGTCCCACTTCTACAGAGCACTTAGATGGCGCCACCACTCGTCACGTGCTTTCGACTTTAAAACTATCTCTGGCTAGTGCCATCTCTCTCGATTACAGGTAATCGACTGTCACGTCGTTGGTACAAAGTTGAACGCCATATCTTGTCTGGTTTTAATCTTTCTTCTTTCCTATTAAAATTATTTCCGTGCTTGTAGATCTCTATAGCTTCTCTATACATGCGAGTGTAATAATGTGAGGTCCTAGCTATCACGTTTGTCTCACTAAATTTTATTTCGTGATCACCGTCTTTGAAAACGTGTTCTGCTACAGCTGATTTCTCAATCTGTCCCAATCTACAGTTCCTTTTGTGTTCCGTTAGGTGGGTATTAACACTCCTTTTAGTTGTTCCAATATAACCCATACCACAGCTACACGGAATTTTATACACACCTGGGGTAGCTAAGAGGTGTCGTGCGTCTTTCACCGATCTTAAACTTTCACTAATTTTCTTGGTAGGTCGAAAGATTGTCTCCACTTGAAACTTGGCCAAAACTTTACCAATACGGTCCGCGATGTTATGAATAAATGGAAGAAAAACTTTTCCAGCCGACGGTTGTTGTTGTCGTGTATTTTCGGACACTTTTCTTCTAGGGTGGAGTGCTCGATCTATTTCCTTGTCAGTGTACCCATTTCTCTTGAAAGCTGTTCGCAAATGGCTTAATTCATCTTGTAAGTAAATTGGCTCACAGATGTTATTAGCTCTGTCCACTAAAGTTTTTATGACTCCTCTCTTCTGCCTAGGGTGATGATTCGAATTCTTATGCAGGTAACGATCGGTGTGTGTGTCTTTTCCATATACCTCGTGCCCTAGAGTCCCATCTGCCCGTTTAATAACCAATACATCCAAAAAATTTTGTTGTCCATTACTCTCTTTCTCGATGGTAAATTGTATCCTTGGATTGAAACTGTTTATGTGCACCAAAAAATCACTCAGTTCCTCTTCAGCATGATTCCATATCACAAAGGTGTCATCCACGTATTGATACCATTTCAAAGGGCTTTTTTTGGCCGACTGCAGCACCTGTTGTCCGAAAAATTCCGTAAATAGATTAGCAATAGCAGGGCTTAGAGGGCTACCCATGGCCACCCCATCAATTTGTTCATAAAACTCGTTGTTATATTGAAAATAAGTCGAGTATAGACAATGTCGATACAAAGCTATTATATCAGAAGGAAACATATCAGCTATGTAAGAAAGAGCTTCGTCAACAGGGACCATGGCGAACAGGGATACTACATCTAAACTGACAAGGATGTCACTTGGACTAATTGTGATCTCTCTCAGTTTTTCGATAAAATGCTTGGAATTTTTAATATGAGTGTCAGTTTTACCTATATACTGTATATTGGAACAATTAAAAGGAGTGTTAATACCCGCCTAACGGAACGCAAAAGGAACTGTAGATTGGGACAGACTGAAAAATCAGCTGTAGCGGAACACGTTCTCAAAGACGGTGATCACGAAATAAACTTTAGTGAGACAAACGAGATAGCTAGGAACTCACATTATTACGCTCGCATGTATAGAGAAGCTATAGCGATCTACAAGCACGGAAATAATTTTAATAGAAAAGAAGAAGGATTAAAACTAGACAAGATATGGCGTTCGACTTCGTACCAACGACGTGACAATCGATTACCTGTAATCGAGAGGGATGGCACTAGCCAGAGATAGTTTTAAAGTCGAAAGCACGTGACGAGTGGTGGCGCCATCTAAGCGCTCTATATAAGCGGGACCTCCAGCGCCTAGCAGCCAGTCGCCGACTCACCTCAGAAGATTTTGCCCGCAGTAGGCAACGAAACGTCAGGAAGGAGAAGAAGTTTCATATATATGGACCACGGCAATTCAGCCCGGAAGTTTTAATTAATGAAGACGCCGGCCGTGAAAGCTTACATGCTATGATTTGACCGTATGTTGTCCCTGGGTAGGGAAAAGCCACGTCTCAGCCAGTGCGTCCCACTCACTAATTGTGTCCAGTGAACTCTGTCTGCTGCTGAGACCCCTTGGCTCTTTGTCTGTATTTGCTGCTCGTAAATCTCGCACTTCTGCACATCTATTAATCTTACACAGGACAATGAAACATCTTAGTTATCTATGCACACACAGAACAATACTACCCCATCTCTGACTTTACATAGAAGGCTTACGAACAGTATTATCATGTGATAGGTGTCTGGACTTCACATCTCACCAATTAAAACTAAATGACGTTCTCCTGAAACTATTCGTAAAAACTTTACCGCTTCTCATCACAAGAAGATAAGACATTTATTTACAAACTAGATATACAAAATTATGATCGTTGTATAAAAAAAAGTATCTTCTTTCTTCATTATTTGTAAGAAAGGTAATAAATGATATACACTACAGGCCATAAAAATTGCTACACTACGAAGATGACGTGCTACAGACGCGAAATTTAACCGACAGGAAGACGATGCTATGATCTGCTTTTCAGAGCATTCACATAAGGCTGGTGCCGGTGACGACACCTACAACGTGCTGACATGAGGAAAGTTTCCAACCGATTTCTCGTACACAAACAGCAGTAGACCGGCGTTGCCTGGTGAAACGTTGTTGTGATGCCTCGTGTAAGGAGGAGAAATGCGTACCATCGCGTTTCCGACTCTGATAAAGGTCGGATTGTAGCCTATCGCGATTGCGGTTTATTGTATCGCGACATTGCTGCTCGCGTTGGTCGACATCCAATGACTGTTAGCGGAATATGGAATTGGTGGGTTCAGGAGGGCAATACGGGTTAGCGGAATATGGAATTGGTGGGTACAGGAGGGTAATACGGAACGCCGTGCTGGATCCCAACGGTCTCGTATCCCTAGCAGTCGAGATGACAGGCATCTTATACGCATGGCTGTAACGGATCGTGCAGCCACGTCTCGATCCCTGAGTCAACAGATGGGGAAGTTTGCAAGACAGCAACCATCTGCAGGAAGAGTTCGACGACGTTGCAGCAGCATGGACTATCAGCTCGGAGACCATGGCTGCAGTTACCCTTGACGCTGCATCACAGACAGGATCCCCTGCGATGTTGTACTCGACGACGAACCTGGGTGCACATATGGCAAATCGTCATTTTTTCGTATGAATCGAGGTTCTGTTTACAGCATCGTGATGGTCGCATCCGTGTTTGGCGACATGGCGGTGAACGCACATTGGAAGCGTGTATTCGTCATCGCCATACCGGCGCGATGGTATGGGGTGCCTTTGGTTACACGTCTCGGTCACCTCTTGTTCGCATTGACGGCACTTTCAACAGTGGACGTTACGTTTCCATCCTCATTTCCACCTTCTGTGCAGGTTTCCTTGAAGTCCGGGCCGTATCTACAGGGCAACACACGCAACCACACACCTGAGACAGTCACACTTGTGAAACCCTACATTTCAGCAGGATAATGCACGACCGCATGTTGCAGGTCCTGTACGGGCCTTTCTGGGTACAGAAAATGTTCGACCTCTGCCCTGGCCAGCACATTCTCCAGAGCTCTCACCAATTGAAAATGTCTGGACAATGGTGGCCGAGCAACTGGTTCGTCACAATACGCCAGTCACTACTCTTGATGGACTGCGGTATCGTTTTGAAGCTGCATGGGCAGCTGTACCTGTATACGCCATCCAAGCTCTGTTTGACTCAATGCCCAGGCGTATCAAGGCCGGTATTAGGGCCAGAGGTGATTGTTCTGGATACTGATGTTTCAGGATCTGTGCACCTAGATTGCGTGAAAATGTAATCATATCTCAGTTCTAGTATAATATACACTCCTGGAAATGGAAAAAAGAACACATTGACACCGGTGTGGCAGACCCACCATACACTGCGAGAGGGCTGTACAAGCAATGATCACACGCACGGCACAGCGGACACACCAGGAACCGCGGTGTTGGCCGTCGAATGGCGCTAGCTGCGCAGCATTTGTGCACCGCCCCCGTCAGTGTCAGCCAGTTTGCCGTGGCATACGGAGCTCCATCGCAGTCTTTAACACTGGTAGCATGCCGCGACAGCGTGGACGTGAACCGTACGTGCAGTTGACGGACTTTGAGCGAGGGCGTATAGTGGGCATGCGGGAGGCCGGGTGGACGTACCGCCGAATTGCTCAACACGTGGGGCGTGAGGTCTCCACCGTACATCGATGTTGTCGCCAGTGGTCGGCGGAAGGTGCACGTGCCCGTCGACCTGGGACCGGACCGCAGCGACGCACGGATGCACGCCAAGACCGTAGGATCCTACGCAGTGCCGTAGGGGACCGCACCGCCACTTCCCAGCAAATTAGGGACACTGTTGCTCCTGGGGTATCGGCGAGGACCATTCGCAACCGTCTCCATGAAGCTGGGCTACGGTCCCGCACACCGTTAGGCCGTCTTCCGCTCACGCCCCAACATCGTGCAGCCCGCCTCCAGTGGTGTCGCGACAGGCGTGAATGGAGGGACGAATGGAGACGTGTCGTCTTCAGCGATGAGAGTCGCTTCTGCCTTGGTGCCAATGATGGTCGTATGCGTGTTTGGCGCCGTGCAGGTGAGCGCCACAATCAGGACTGCATACGACCGAGGCACACAGGGCCAACACCCGGCATCATGGTGTGGGGAGCGATCTCCTACACTGGCCGTACACCACTGGTGATCGTCGAGGGGACACTGAATAGTGCACGGTACATCCAAACCGTCATCGAACCCATCGTTCTACCATTCCTAGACCGGCAAGGGAACTTGCTGTTCCAACAGGACAATGCACGTCCGCATGTATCCCGTGCCACCCAACGTGCTCTAGAAGGTGTAAGTCAACTACCCTGGCCAGCAAGATCTCCGGATCTGTCTCCCATTGAGCATGTTTGGGACTGGATGAAGCGTCGTCTCACGCGGTCTGCACGTCCAGCACGAACGCTGGTCCAACTGAGGCGCCAGGTGGAAATGGCATGGCAAGCCGTTCCACAGGACTACATCCAGCATCTCTACGATCGTCTCCATGGGAGAATAGCAGCCTGCATTGCTGCGAAAGGTGGATATACACTGTACTAGTGTCGACATTGTGCATGCTCTGTTGCCTGTGTCTATGTGCCTGTGGTTCTGTCAGTGTGATCATGTGATGTATCTGACCCCAGGAATGTGTCAATAAAGTTTCCCCTTCCTGGGACAATGAATTCACGGTGTTCTTATTTCAATTTCCAGGAGTGTATTTGTCCAATGAATACCGGTTTATCATCTGCATTTCTTCTTGGTGTAGCAATGTCAATGGCCAGTAGTGTACATATCACTGGACATTAAAAAAATATTACTGCTAGACATTAAATATCCATTGTCGCACCTCAAATGCCACATCATTGTTCTGGGCTGGAATTTCTCAAACTGTTTACTTGGTTAGCTCCTCCTACTACAGTAACCTATCACCTGTCCATGCAACATGCTCTAAATAACATACAAGAATAAAAACAAACACCAGGAATATAGTGAACTATGATAGCTGTCCTACTGTTCCTCTGTAGGGTACCCCTTTTTATACACTTGTCTTGAATCAAAAAACCACGAGCATCACTCATTATTACACAAGTTAAATGAGTAACCTAGTTTGGTAACTTCGTGTTTGGTTGCCATGTCTAGATTGGCATCTGAATATCGTCCAGGGACGTAACCCAGGCACGTGTTGCACCTTCTGCTCGCAGCAGATCGTGTTTGCCTCTGGCCATGCTACAACTGGCTACATGACGTCACGAAGGATGGCTACTCTGGCGCCTTGAAAGAGGTGACTGTAGGGTGGAATGGCGTTCTGTTGTCTTCATTGGTGAGAGTAGATTTTGTTCGTATATGAGTGATGACACACACATGTGAGTAGCCTATTGTGGAATGCATTCGCGTAGTGGCCGAGTGGTTCTAGGCGCTTCAGTCTGGAACCGTACTACTGCTATGGTCGCACGTTGGAATCCTGCCTCAGACATGGATGTGTGTGATGTCCTTACGTTATTTAGGTTTAAGTAGTTCTAAGTCTAGGAGACTGATGACCTCAGATGTTAAGTCCCATAGTGCTCAGAGCTATTTTTTTGCACTCACGTATGATATACAGGTCGCATCCCAGGTGTGAGGGGTCGCCAGTTACAACTCTCAGCCACATTTGGTGTTTCTGCAGGATAAAGTACCCAGTGCTCACTACATTTCACAGACTGTTATACTCGTGTTACTGCCATTTCTTCAACAGGAAGGTGACATCGTTTCCTCAGCACAGCAACGTAGATCCACAATGAGCTCATTGTGGTGTACAGCAAGTGTCCTGGCAACCAAGATCTCCAGATCCCTCTCCAGCTGGACAGGATGAGGCAGGTTTTTACCCTGTCTCCAGAGCCTGCAAGACGAGTTGCAAAAAAAGGCGGAAGATTCTTGGTACAATCAGTGGCAGGGTGCCATTCGGCACCTTAATGATCTTTTGCATGCGGGAATACACCCTTGCATTGCCACCATAGAGAGATACACTGTGCGCTGATGCGAGTGTTTGAGCACCTTTCACTGTGACGTGTGTGTTTTATTTGTTCTGCACTTGTTATCATGTACTCCTATAATGCTGAAGTACCTGTCACCTCACTTGTCAACAAGACCACCTTGTCCTTGATGGTATTGCATTTTCCCTCAGTAGTGTAGTATTAAACGCCATGGTAAGAAGAGAAAAGAAACAAATCTACAGTTTCCTGTGGCGACGCAGCAGTGATCAGTTAATGATAGGAGTGGTAGTCAGTCAGCCTGGCCTACATTACCTTACTTACCCTGATGCCTGAAGCACCACACTTCTCCCCGGGCTCCATCAGGAAGCTAGCTGCTCTCTGGATCCCCGTCGCTGGACGGAGGTTCCTGCCACGCTGCCCATATCCTACTATTGTGCAGGTTTCCTTGAAGTCTGGGCCGTATCTACAGGGCAACACACGAAACCACACACCTGAGACAGTCACACTTGCAAAACACTTCGATCCAAATAAAGCAGGAGTTAACGGTAGAAGGAAAAAGACATGACGGGAAAAGTATCCCCCTGTAGCCACAGGTCGCAATTGCTTATTAAAAATCAATCTGGATAAGACTTACGCCGCTGATGGTTCCTTACAGATTAGGTTAAGTATTGGGTTGGTGCATAAGTTCGTAGCGTTTTTCCATAAGTTTAAAAAATACAACAGATACACATAACAGAGCCTTTAATAATCAACAATGTAATTTCCTTCAATATTTATAACAGTCTGCAACGCTGGGGTAACGTCTGGTTTCTGTTACTGTAGAAATCATAGAAATTACGTGGTTCTGAGGCGAAGAACTTGTCGAGCCATGTGCGGAGCGCATTTACGGGGTGACACACGTGAGACGGACGGTTTATAATGAAATAATACTCAGCCAACTTTAAAATTAATGCATGTTTATTTACACAAAATCAAAGCTCATTATTTGCTATTTTAGTTAACAAAGTTATTTGTGAAAACTAATGTCGTCAAGGTGATGTCCATCATTTCGAATGCAGAACTCAAGTCTCTTCTCAAAATCCTCCATACACGGACTAAAATCTCTGGAGGGATGGCAGCAATTGCATTCTTCAACTCGTCCAAATTTCGTTGTTTGTGGTTATAGACACGGTTCTTAAGGTACCCCCCACCGAAAAAAGTCACACGCTGACAAGTCGGAAGGCCTGGGAAGCCAAGGAACATCGCCAAAACGTGAGATAATCCGGCCAGGAAACATGCATCTAAGAACTGTCATTGAAGTGTTTGCGGTGTGTGATGTTGCTCCATCCTGCTGGAACCAAACGCATTTTAAAAGGATTCGTCGTCTTCTTAGTTCTGCTTTCAAGAAAGTTTCAAGCATACGAATGTAACGAACCGAATTAACAGTAACTGTGGTCCTGTTCTCTTCAAAAAAATAAGGTCCAATAATGCCAACAGAGCCAAGAGCACACCAGACTGTTATTTTTTCTGAGTGTAGAGGACGCTGGAGGATGAGGTGTGGATGCTCTGGAGCCCAGTAACATAGGTTTTGCTCATTCACGGTCCCATTTAAATGAAAATGAGCTTCATCGCTCATCAATAAAATTAAATTTTCAATCGATCCCAAAATCACTTGCATTCTGTACGCAATGTCTTCCCGTACAGAAAAATCAGTTTCCTTAAGTTGTTGGACAATGAGCATTTTGTAGGGATGTAATTTTAATTCTTTATGCAAAATTCGTCTAACTGATTCACGATTAATTCGTAACTCACTAGCATGACGTCTAGCTGACCGTCCTGGGCTTCTGACTGCCGCCTGCCTCACCCTTTCAACATTTTCTGGTGTCGTTGCTCTGCGTCTCGGGCCAGGATGCTTCTTATCCAGTATATTTCCAGTTGATCTGAAGTTTTCCACCCATCTGAGGAGTGTGTTACGCCTCGGAATAGCTCCGTGTCGAGCGACATTAAACTGCGCACGAAACAATCAAATGGCTCTGAGCACTATGGGACTCAACATCTGAGGTCATCAGTCCCCTAGAACTTAGAACTACTTAAACCTAACTAACCTAAGGACATCACACAGATCCATGCCCGCGGCAGGATTCGAACCTGCGACCGTAGCGGTCACGCGGTTCTAAACTGAAGCACCTAGAACCGCACGGCCACACCAGCCGGCACGAAACGCTGCATAGCAATAATAGATCCACCACTTTTCACGAAACTGTCATAGACAAACACCCGACGTTGCAAGTCCCACTGCTCCATAGTGACTGAGTAAACGAAATGGCGTCTTGTGTGGATCAGAACTATCCCCACCACGACCACCTCCCACCACCGCGCCCTCAGTACTACGCAGTTCAAAACCGTCCGTCTCCCGTGTGTCATCCTGTACATCCAGAAAGGAATTTCCTTAAAGGTTGTCTGATGGAGAGCAGAAATGGTGAAAATCTGAGGGCACAAGATCAGGTGAACAAGGTGGGTGCAGAATGATTTCCAAACCCAACCCCTGTATAGTGTTGTTTATGACACTAACAGAATGCGGATGGGCGTTATCGTGGAGTCTTCAGGCAATCTTCCTGGTCGTTCTTGGACTGCGTCTGCAAGACGTCTCAGTTGTTGGCAATGATGGTTACACATCGGGAATGCAGTTTGTGCTACGCCACACCATCACTGTTCCACCAGGTGCATAACATTATCTTTCTTTTCCTTATGTTAGCATAAATACCCCACTTCTCGTCACCAGTAACGATACAAAATAGGAGTGGTAGGTGTTGTTCACGAGTCAGTTGATGAAGAACAACGAGCGACGCACATATGGCCAACTACTGATTACTGTGGTTTTGGCTTAGAGTATGTGGTACCCATACACCCAATTTCTGAACCTTCCCCATTGCATGCAAATGTCGGACGATGGTGAAATGATCACAGTTCATCACATTTGCCAATTCTCGACTGCACTGACGTCGATTATTGTGGGTTAATGCGTTTAAACCATCTTCATCAAACACTGAATGTCTTCCTGAACGTGGAGAGTCATCAATGTCGAAACGATCCTCCTTGAAACTGGGAAACCTTTTTCTTGCCGTGCTCTGTCCTGTGGCATTATCCCAATAAACGACGCAAATATATCTGGCTGCATCTGCTGCTGTCACCCCTCTATTAAGCTCAAACAGAAGAATACGTCGGAAATGCTCCGATTTCTCCACATGGCACACTACCTTCTGTCGTCCACATCTCCACTCACTATCTTCAAATGAGAACATGTAAACTCAAATAGCAACAATGAACTACAAATTAAAATACCAATCGATAAATAAAACCGTAGGAACGACAATACCAACATGCAAAACAAGAACGCTACGAACTTATGGACCAACCTAACACATGCACAGTTCATCCATACCGATAATCGAGGTTTTCGATGAGTTTTGCCTCTTATCGGAATCGATATTGGCAAAATATCAAAATTTGTGACATATATGGCCACATCTGTTGATTGCACAAACGTAGAAGCTTAAGTCTCTTATACGACCAACAGATCGTAGACTTTAGTATGTTATAGTCTTAGGTGGAGATTTCAATTTACCGGATATAGACTGGGACACTCAGATGTTTAGGACGGGTGGTAGGGACAGAGCATCGAGTGACATTATACTGAGTGAACTATCCGAAAATTACCTCGAGCAATTAAACAGAGAACCGACTCGTGGAGATAACATCTTCGACCTACTGATAACAAACAGACCCGAACTTTTCGACTCTGTAAGTGCAGAACAGGGAATCAGTGATCATAAGGCCGTTGCAGCATCCCTGAATATGGAAGTTAGTAGGAATATAAAAAAAGGGTGGAAGATTTATCTGTTTAGCAAGAGTAATAGAAGGCAGATTTCAGACTACCTAATAGATCAAAACGAAAATTTCTATTCCGACACTGACAATGTTGAGTGTTTATGGAAAAAGTTCAAGGCAATCGTAATATGCGTTTTAGACAGGTAGGTGCCGAGTAAAACTGTGAGGGACGGGAAAAACCCACCGTGGTTCAACAACAAAGTTAGGAAACTACTGCGAAAGCAAAGAGAGCTTCACTGCAAGTTTAAACGCAGCCAAAACCTCTCAGACAAACAGAAGCTAAACGATGTCAAAGTTAGCGTAAGGAGGGCTATGCGTGAAGCGTTCAGTGAATTCGAAAGTAAAATTCTATGTACCGACTTGACAGAAAATCCTAGGAAGTTCTGGTCTTACGTTAAATCAGTAAATGGCTCGAAACAGCATATCCAGACACTCCGGGATGATAATGGCATTGAAACAGAGAATGACACGCGTAAAGCTGAAATATTAAACACCTTTTTCCAAAGCTGTTTCACAGAGGAAGACCGCACTGCAGTTCCTTCTCTAAATCCTCGCACAAACGAAAAAATGGCTGAAATGGAAATAAGTGTCCAAGGAATAGAAAAGCAACTGGAATCACTCAATAGAGGAAAGTCCACTGGACCTGACGGGATACCAGTTCGATTCTACACAGAGTACGCGAAAGAACTTGCCCCCCTTCTAACAGCCGTGTACCGCAAGTCTCTAGAGGAACGGAAGGTTCCAAATGATTGGAAAAGAGCACAGGTAGTCCCAGTCTTCAAGAAGGGTCGTCGAGCAGATGCGCATAACTATAGACCTATATCTCTGACGTCGATCTGTTGTAGAATTTTAGAACATATTTTTTGCTCGAGTATCATGCCGTTTTTGGAAACCCAGAATCTACTATGTAGGAATCAACATGGATTCCGGAAACAGCGATCGTGTGAGACCCAACTCGCTTTATTTGTTCATGAGACCCAGAAAATTTTAGATACAGGCTCCCAGGTAGATGCTATTTTCCTTGACTTCCGGAAGGCGTTCGATACAGTTCCGCATTGTCGCCTGATAAAGTAAGAGCCTACGGAATATCAGACCTGCTGTGTGGCTGGATTGAAGAATTTTTAGCAAACAGAACACAGCATGTTGTTATCAATGGAGAGACGTCTACAGGCGTTAAAGTAACCTCTGGCGTGCCACAGGGGAGTGTTATGGGACCATTTCTTTTCACAATATATATAAATGGCCTAGTAGATAGTGTCGGAAGTTCCATGAGGCTTTTCGCGGATGATGCTGTGGTATACAGAGAAGTTGCAGCATTAGAAAATTGTAGCGAAATGCAGGAAGATCTGCAGCGGATAGGCACTTGGTGCAGGGAGTGGGCCGGCCGCGGTGGTCTAGGGGTTCTAGGCGCGCAGTCCGGAACCGCGCGACTGCTACGGTCGCAGGTTCGAATCCTGCCTCGGGCATGGATGTGTGTGATGTCCTTAGGTTAGTTAGGTTTAAGTAGTTCTAAGTTCTAGGCGACTGATGACCACAGTAGTTAAGTCCCATAGTGCTCAGAGCCATTTGAACCATTTTGCAGGGAGTGGCAACTGACCCTTAACATAGACAAATGTAATGTATTGCGAATACAAAGAAAGAAGGATCCTTTATTGTATGATTACATGATAGCGGAACAAACACTGGTAGTAGTTACTTCTGTAAAATAACTGGGAGTATGCGCGCGGAACGATTTGAAGAGGAATGTTCATATAAAATTAATTGTTGGTAAGGCGGGTACCAGTCTGAGATTCATTGGGAGAGTCCTTAGAAAATGTAGTCCATCAACAAAGGAGGTGGCTTACAAAACACTCGTTCGACCTATACTTGAGTATTGCTCATCAGTGTGGGATCCGTACCAGATCGGGTTGACGGAGGAGATAGAGAAGATCCAAAGAAGAGCGGTGTGTTTCGTCACAGGGTTATTTGGTAAACGTGATAGCGTTACGGAGATGTTTAGCAAACTCAAGTGGCAGACTGTGCAAGAGAGGCGCTCTGCATCGCGGTGTAGCTTGCTCGCAAGGTTTCGAGAGGGTGCGTTTCTGGGTGAGGTATCGAATATATTGCTTCCCCCTACTTATACCTGCCGAGGAGATCACGAATGTAAAATTAGAGAGATTCGAGCGCGCACGGAGACTTTCAGACAGTCGTTCTTCCCGCGAACCGTACGCGACTGGAACAGAAAAGGGAGGTAATGGCAGTGGCACGTAAAGTGCCCTCCGCCACACACCGTTGGGTGGCTTGCGGAGTATAAATGTAGATGTAGATGAGGTGGATTTCAACGTGATACTTCGATCCGTTCGTGAAAACAAGCGGCCTTAACAAACGGACGGACGGACAGACAGATAACAAACGACAAAATTTTGAGTGATGTACTTTCAAATGAACAATTTTCGGATTCTTTTTCGCTTTGGCTGTACTGTGAAACCTTGCTTCTTGCCAAATTTCATAATTCAGGTCAACGGGAAGAACTCTATAGGTTTTGATGCGTGATATTGCGAGCAGCAAAACACGTGACGTAAATGGCCGTATCTTTCGATCACATTGATTTAGAAGCTTCAGTTTTTTATGTCACCAAAGGAACATAAACTACATGGCATAAACTTCAAGCTGATGCGTCTAGCCTTTCCTGAAAAAAGGGTTTTCTACAGTCCAAACAGACATACGGAGAACAAGGTGATCCAATAGTGGTTCCGTTTTTACCGACTGTTGTACGGACTCCTAAAAGAGTAACAAATTTAGAACTCTCAAGATCCATCTCCAGATGTTTAACATCGTTATGAGACCACTGTAAAACACGAGTGTATCTCAGAATACAGAATATCCAGATAACTCACGGGAATGCAGTGACTGACGTGTTTGACAACAATAAGATCTGAAGCAACCCTAAGCACAAAATGACTTCATACAGAATGCACAATGCATTCAACAGAATGCACAAAATCCACTAAAAACAGCTGACCAAACTGGCGAACTGAACACCATTACAGCAACAGCTTACAATGATGGCTACGTTTCAGAATTAGTACATGACCTAAACAGTGAAATAAATTCCCACATAAGTAACCAGAAAGACAAACCAACTCTAAATGACACCATATCATAGCTCACAGAAAAAATTGTGGGCATGCCATTTTTTGCAGCACTGTCGTACACAGTAACAAACGTTTTCCGAGTAACAAATGTCAGAATCAGTTTTTACAGAAATAACAAAATAAAGACGAAGCCATCTACGATATTAAAAATAACAGCAAGCCATGCAGTCGATCAGGAAGATACATACTTAACTCCAATTCATGAGCGAAGCTGTACATCGGCCAAACAGGAAGACATACGTTTGCGGGAATATATTGAAGCAATGCCTTAGATCTAGTGACTATTACGTATTTATCCAGCTTCCACATCGGCACAGTTCGACCCCTTAAATTTCAACATTTTAAAATTTTTGTGCCGCATCTATAAATGCGAAAATCGGAAAAAACGTCAAACAGAGTAGAAAATACAGGGTGTTTCAAAAAGAATATACGTACCACAAAGTATTATTTTGTCCGAGCTATCGATCGCTGCGCCTCGCCTCAGCTACTGGAGAAACGAATACATAGTCCAGCTTATATTTATAGCCGCTAGGTGTCAGTTGTCTTCTGTTTTGCTTCGTAACCGTCACATGTTTAAAATGGCTACTCCTCAGGAGAAATATTTTGTGTTCTCGAGTTTGCGAAGTGCAATTGCGTGATTACAGTGCAAAGACGTTTCAGGTTGAGCGTCCAAATTCATCCTCCGAATGGGTGGAACATTCGCAGATGGTATCGACAGTTTCTAGGTACACGTGTGTGTAAGGGAAAGACTCCTGGCCGCACCCGTGTTTCTGAAGAAAATCTTGCACGAGTTCAAACTGCTTTCCAACGTAGTCCTTCAAAATCAACTCGTCGTGCCAGTCGGGAGTTACAACAGCCTACAAGAACAATTCGGCGTGTTTTGAGACGTCGGTTGGTTACGGAGCCGAGCGAGTTACAGCTGTTACAAGCTCTGCGTCCTGATGACAAACGCAAATGTGTGGCATTTTGTAACGAGATTCTTGATGCTGTTGACAATGACAACACTTTCGCACAACGCATCGTGTTCAGTGATGAAGCGACTTTCCATGTTAGTGGTCAGGTAAACAAATAGAGTGTCCGAATTTGGGGCCTACAGAACCCACATGCAGCCATTGAACGTGTAGATTTACCGAAAGTCAATTTGTTTTGTGCGATATCCCGACCATCTGTTTATGGCCCATTCTTTTTTGACGGAAATTAATGGTCAGCAGTACCTCGCTATGTTACAAAACTGGTTGTTTCCGAGGCTGCACGAAGACAACTTCATTTTTCAACAGCACGGGACACCCCCTCACTGGAGTCGCCAAGTGCGTGAATACCTGACTGAAACTCTACTGAACCGTTGGATTAGTCGCCAAGGAGCCGGCGACTTAGCACGCCTCAGCTGGGCTCCACGGTCACCAGAGTTGACACCCTCTGACTTCTTCATGTGGGGCTTCGTTAAACACAACAGTTATGTACCACCACTTCCCACAGAACTTGGAAGAGTTGAAGAACTGGATCCATACTGTCGTAACATCAGTGACGGTGGACATGTTTGCCTGAGTTTGGGAGGAATTTGAGTATCGATGTGATATTGTTCGTGTCGCTGATGGAGGACTTATTGAACATCAGTAATCTGTACTTTAGAGGTTCGGAAATATGTGCGTAAAGTTTCATATTAGTACGTCTTAAGGTGTAATAAATATATTCATCCAAAATAAATATATTCTTTTTGAAACACCCTGGAAGCACACCTAACCAATAATATGATTATATCCTAAATATACAACTCGTGAAGTATGTCCTTTGACTCTGTTCACTTCCCCTATCCCGACACCTACTTTCGCTCTTTCATTCCCGGCTTCACCCGACGAATCACATTCCGCTTCATCTGCCCAATCACCTGTCGTCCTGAGGCACCTCAATGCCATCCCACCATTGCGCCGCTGCGCAGTTAGCTCGTTCAGCGTCGTTCCTTGTGTCCCAGCAGCTTCTGTCTGATGGGTGGGTGCATTTCCTTTCTCGGACGACTCAGGGACGGCCGCCAGATGAGATATCTTGAAGATTCGGTCTCGGTGGCCGTCCGAATTCCCCCCCCCCCCCCCCCCCCCCCGCAACCCCCCACCCCATGTGCAGGCGATCCTCTGCGCTCTTTCATACATTTCCCTCCCCTTTTGGTCCACGTTTTGGGGTGCTATCCGCTGTTTCTTTGTATTTTCGTGGTGAGTGCCGTGGTATATTCACGCCATCATCTGAGATTATGCTTGGCTTCAGATCGTCCACCTCTTTCGCCTGACGTGTTCAACAGGGACCTCTCTGAGGTGTTGTTCACCATCACTGGTTTCCTATTGATCCATCGATTCAGCGGGTGATTCTGTCACCTCTGTATGATCTGTGCCCATTACTGTGATGCTTTCCCCAGTAACCATCAATCCTGAACCCTCCTCCTTGGCTTGTAACGGTTCTACTCCCATCCGTCTCTTCTGACTGCTGTAACGTAAGTCACTGGTAGTTTTGACATTTGCGCAGGGCCAACTGCTTCTCACACTGGTAATTTGGCCACTCTCTTCTGCACACATTCATATCACACATGTACCTCCTTGCCACATCCTGAATAAGTTTGGGGCTGCCCTTCATACATTATGACCGCCCTACATCCACAGACATTAATATTTGATGGGACACGTCCATAGAGTTCAGCTTCCACCTGTCAAACATCGTTTGGGACAGGGAAGGTTTAAAAACGTATCCACATTTCCGACTTGTTACTCAGGACCTTGCTGTATGTTTTGAGAACTAAAGTGATTTACTCTTGAGTCACTTCAAAGGGAAGTTCAGACATCCTTATGTTCTTGGTCCCAAATCCCGCCATTTCTGCTGTTACCTCTCCCACATTTCCATCACAATGGTCGAATTTAACTCATCCTCCTGTTGTGGCTATGACTCTTTCACAGTAGTCTGTGTTCATAGGCTTTAAATAGACCATGCAGCTAACTCTCGACAAGTTAATCCTGATAGTTTCGTGAATGCTTAGTTTCACCACATCTTGCAAAGGTATCTCTACTTTGAAAGGCCTTGGTCGTGCTGTGACTGTCAAAACTAAGTTTCAGAGTGTCCTTACGGACCTGGGATGCCGTTGTTACGTCACGCCAGCCAGGGTGGGCGAGCGGTTCTAGGCGCTACAGTCTGGAGCCGCGCAACCGCTACGGTCGCAGGTTCGAATCCTGCCTCGGGCATGGATGTGTGTGATGTTCTTAGGTTAGTTAGGTTTAAGTAGTTCTAAGTTCTAGGGAACTGATGACCTCACAAGTTAAGTCCCATAGTGCTCAGAGCCAATTGAACCATTTGTTACGTCACTGTCACGTCCGACATGTTCAAGCAACCGTTTTTCGCACCGAGTTTACTCACCACTCACCTCGGCACTTGACTCACAGCAGTGAGGACGTAAACAGCGTACGTCCTTGTAGCTCACCTGCCACTAGCAGACCGTACTACCCGGGTGGGTGGAGGCATGTTTCAACATGGCGCTGTTTAACGTTTAGTGGTACTATTCCTTTTTTCATTTATTTATTCTGTCTTTGACTAGTTTGTTGTTTTAACTGTAGTTCTTTGCTGATAGGACTGCACAAAGCTCAGTGGCTCTAGATATTGGCTACACATGCCCATCGTCTATAGCAGTCACTCCCCTGCATGGTGTTTGACAGGTGGAGCGGTAGACATTACGTCACGATTCCGTTTAAGCAGGCAACAACACTCCTAGTGTCTGATGCACATCTTTGTGGAACAGAACATTCACGTGACTGTGTTTTTGTTGCAACTAATGTTGGTGAGCATTAGTAGGATCACAATTAATAAAATGTTCCGTACTATTACGGTGTGGTCGAACTGGTTTCACCTTCAAACCCATGGTTTCGACCCCACCTGCTGAGAACATATTCCAGGGGTGTCGTAGCTTCTTTGAATGTCCGATTCGCACCCTGGCCCGCTACTGACATTCAAAGAAGCTACGATACCTCTTGGGGAGGAAACGTAGGGTTTTAAGGTGACATCCATTCGACCACGGCATAATAGCCCGGAACAGTTTATTAATTATGACATTTCCGCGAGTGAAATTTTACATTTTACAATTCGTAGGATCGTCACCAACCACATAATTCCAGTGTAAGCCTTCAGTCCACCAGCCTTTCTCGGCGAAACAGATCGCCCAGCAAAAGACAAGTTTCAATCGCTATGTTACTGGCAGCACAGCTTGCGCGTGTACGCCTGAGCGAAGGACTTACGATGAATGCTACTTGAAAGACAATGCAAGATTCCAGCACACTTTTGTCATACGAAACGCCCTGTTCTCAACGAACAACACAATAAATTAGACGTCAGTACCACTAAACCTTGAAATAGCAAACAAAATCAACTTTAAAGAAAAACCAGTGAAACTTATTCTCATTAATTATCAATTTGTTATGGCACCCCTTGCACTTCAAGGCAAGTATTCAGAAGTGAGAAAGCTATATCCACTACCTTTTTGCATGGTTGCAAGCACGACCCAAACAAGTTCAAAATGTAGAATGAAATTTTCACTCTACAGCGGAGTGTGCACTGATATGAAACTTCCTGGCAGATCAAAACTGTGTGCCGGACCGGGACTCGAACTCGGGACCTTTGCCTTTCGCGGGCAAGTTCGAGTCTCGGTCCGGCACACAGTTTTGATCTGCCGGGAAGTTTCAAGTTCAAAATGGTTCAAATGGCTCTGAGCACTATGGGACTTAACATCTGAGGTCATCAGTCCCCTAGACATAGAAACTACTTAAACCTAACTAACCTAAGGACATAGCCGAGGCAGGATTCGAACCTGCGACCGTAGCAGCCGCGCGGTTCCGGACTGAAGCGCCTAGAACCGCTCGGCCACATCGGCCTGCACCCAGACAAGTCCCTCACAGACAAACCCTACACTGAGTTTTAGCTCTAAATTGTAGAGAGAACACAGAGAGTCATTTAAATAATGAAGAACTGCACCTGCTACTTATTTTTTTCGTGCTTTGCACAACGCATTTAGAGAATTGTTCCCATTTTCAAGTACATTGTATGCATTAATATTTTTCGGGATATTTGTGTGTGTGATTTCCTGCCTCGCTTGCTTTGCAGATGTCTTTCTGAGGTTATACTGCAATCTAAAAATCGGATAAATGATTCTTGAAATGTTTTATAGGCTATTTTTGCTTTTCTACTTATAAGTATTGTGCCTCCTCCATTACACAGAATATCACATATCACAAACAGGCAAATCATCACTTACAATGTTTTTTTTCTTTGCAACCAAAATATCCTGCAAAGACATTACAACAATGTGGTTTCACAAAGACTTTGTATACAGTCACAGGTGTTACATTATATACATAAAGTTATCAATTATAAAATTTATTTTACTATTAAAATACACTATTTTATATCAGTAAAGTTGTTTTTTTAGTTGTGTCTATGGGGTAATATATATATTTATGGAAATTACTACAGCTACCATACACAGGAGTGACACATGAAAAAAAAATTATTCTCTGTCTAGTCTGTTATTGAGAATATTTTGTCTTTGCTTTTTGTGGAGTACAAAAATATCTGCTCCTCCATTAAACCCGGTTTATATGATCTTTGGAACTGGTGTCGTATCTTAAGATCTTCTTCTATGTTTTTGAACTGATGTTCAGTGTTTTTGTGTGTGTTTCTACTGCTAATTTTGAAAACTGGGTATGTGTATAACGGTTGATATGTTCAGAGTATCTAACTTGAAAATTCCTGCCAAGTTGTCCTATTAATAGTTGAGCAAGTTTTACACTTGATTTTGTGTGTTACTGTCTGAGAATTTAACTTTTTTGTTGTTTACGATGTGGACTAATTTATGTTATACTTTGTTGTTTGTGGAGAAAGCTAATTTCAGTCTATGGACCTAAGTAGGTTTTTTGAGAACACTTTCCTGAACAGAGTACGCTAGTCAAACATTTGATTCTGCTATTGCCGGCCGCTGCGGCCGAGCGGTTCTAGGTGCTTCAGTTCGGAACCGCGCTGCTGCTACAGTCGCAGGTTCGAATCCTGCCTCAGGCCTGGACGTGTGTGATGTCCTTAGGTTAGTTAAGTTTAAGTAGTTCTAAGTTCTAGGGGACTGATCACCTCGGGTGTTAAGTTCCATAGTGCTCAGAGCCATTTGAACCACTTGATTCTGTTATTGGTTTCTTCTAAAGAGCTGGGGGTGTTGACTTATTTTTTTATTATTTGTTTCTGCATCTTATTATCGTTGAGCTGCATTACCACTGTAGTTTTCTTATTGAACTCTGATTCTTTCTCCTTGTCCTCTTCTTTCAGTCGAATTTTGAATGCTCTGTGTAAGATCGTTTTGCATGCAACTTTCCTGTGTGCATATAGGTGACAATGTGGCAGTAGTTGTGTTGCTGGATGTTGTCTTTTCCTGTATATCTTGAAATCGTGGCTTTCGTTTTGATTTTCTAAGGACAACTCTACGACATTAATCCTATCATTTATTGGTATTCACCTGTGAAATTTATTTTCTTGTGTACATTATTTAACACATTTATGACGTTACTGTTATCATTGGTGCGACCTCTTTTTAAAATTAAAGCATCATCTATTATCATATTTAGTAAACCAAGCTTTTTTTTAAAACTATGCTTCCTGGTTACTGAATATTTTGTTCTACGTTGCTTATGAAAAGTTTGCTATTGTACCAGATATGAATGAGCCCATGGCTAGCCCAACTAATTGTTGATAAACATTACTACTGAACGCAAAGTAATTGTAGTTGATGATTAGGTCTAGTAGATCTATAAATTCAGTAATTTCAGGTTGTGAACACTTAGTGTGGCTTGGTAAATTGTTCTTCATTACTGCAACGTCTTCTTTAATAGGAATATTGGAACATTGGTTCTCTTGCATATGATAACTGTAGTCATTTACATAAACGTGTACATTACCCCATGGAGTCTACTCAACGTCTACAACAAAACAGAAACATAATAGTTGATTCAATAGTCAATAATGGTAAAAAATTGTATAACACAATTACAGAAAACGGAACGCCTCTGACTGTATATAAAGCCTGTGATATTCTATGTAATGGAGAAGGCACAATACCCGTAAGGGAAAAACAAAAATAACATACAAAAAAATTCCAAGGTTCATTAGTCGATTCTCGTAGTATAACCTCAGAAAGAGAACTACAGTGCAAGAGAGGCAGAAAACGATACATGCAACATCCCCAAAGAAATTCTGTAAAGAAATGCACATGAAATGAGAAAAAATCTCGAAACATGTTGTGCTAAGCATGAAAAAATTAGGAACTGGGGCAGGTTTTCATTATTTAAATCACAACTCTATGTATATAATACAATCTACAGAAAATGGAACACAGGATTTCCAGAAACATCGATTGTGATGAAAGAAATTAACGAAAAAGAAGCATTTAAACACAAAAATCAGTTAAAATACATACTTACATCAGACAATAACTTACAGTAGTACATATATTACATCAGAGCATTTGTTTGCTGGAAAAGACACATTTATCATGCCCTTTTCAGTTAATATCCTAGTTACCATTGTTTTTATTTACTTAGTCACCGTAGATCTCTTTGCCAGAGGAATAGAGATGGGCAGCAAACTGAATTGTTAGTGTGGCACTACGACAAGTTTGCCACTTATAGCAATGCACAGTCCCAGGCTTTTCACTAAAAACATCAATATAGGGGATTAGAGTGTCTGTCAACATTAATGGGGCTCGACTAAGTTACTTTGTTACTAATGGTCATGTTTAAAACATCGACGCACCCAGAGTCTGCTGTGCCAGTGCAAATACGTGTGGGTCCGAGTTTTGTTCCTACTCCCTGTGCCTGTTCCTGTTAACAGAATCGGCCATGGCCTTCAGCTGAAGCTAATTCCTCCATCTCTAAGCGTAGACCAGACACTCATAAGATAAACTTTCCCACAGATAAGTCTGTCCATTAGTCTTCGTCCGCCAATAAGTCTGCAACCAGTATACAACCACTTACCAAAACTCGAAGCCGGGACCTTTGCCTTTCGCGGGAAAGTGCTCTACCGACCGAGCTAGGCAACCACGACTCACAGCTGTACTTCCACCAGTACCTCGTCTCCTCCCTTCCAAACTTCACAGAAGCTCTGCTGCGAAAGTTTCAGGACTAGCACTCCTGGAAGAAATGATATTGCAAAGACACAGCCTGGGGGATGTTTCCAGAATGAGATTTTCACTCTGCAGCAGAGTGTGCGGTGGTAAAAAATTTCCTGGCAGATTAAAACTGTGTACCACACCGACACTCAAACTCGAAATGTTTGCCTTTCACAGGCAAGTGCTCTACCCAACCCCCACCCCCCTCCCCCTACTTTTTCTTAACAAGGCGTACAGAAGTCTTTATTACTAATGCGTGGGAGCAATAAAAATATAAGAATCTGTAAACAAGAAAAACTGAAAGTAATCTAAGAGGTGTGGTGCCATGAACAACGGCGGGGCACGATAACACTTGCAGGCATTCTCTTGCTCGGCAGATGGACTGCGGAGGGCAGAGTTGACAGGGGTCAACATGCGAGACCTGGCCGCAGTGAGCTGGCACCAGCACTGTGCAGGAGGGCACAAAAGGGAGGTGGGGGCGAGGGAGACCATGGAAATGGGGAAATACCCGGCTTGAGCTGGTATAGTGCATAAAGGAAAGGGGCACATGTGCATGTGCCTACCCCTCTGTGGGGTATGGTATCTAGCGTGGGGAGCCTCAGACGTTAGCAGACGGGTTGGGCAGGGGGATGAGATTGCGACTGCGTATGGAACCACCCAGCTGACTGGGGTGACATAAAGTGAAGGTAATTGATGGAGAGGATGCGGTAGTATGGTCCGTATTCGATTTCATTGTGAGCGCTTTGTTAGTAGTGGTAGGACTCAAGACATGTTTTATCGATATTGGCATACAGTTAAGTAATTGTCCATACTCTGACCCATCCTACAAGGCGATTTTTGATTGTGGGTACATAAGTGTCCTGAGGATGGATAAAAGTCCATGGGTTAGCCGAGTCCAGCGGAATGTGGAGGCAGCAAGCAACAAACAGTCAGTCCAGTTTCCAGATGTCACTGGTGGCAGCACAAGTGAGCTGGTGGGCATCGTCGTCCATGCGGTCGGAAATGATACCGTTGTGCCGTGCGTTTATACAGCGCGGTCGCCGCGCATAAGACACAGCCACCGCCTTGTCGAGCACCGTGTACCAACGCTTGAGTGGCAGCAGCGCGGCACAGTTCAAAGTGCTCACAGGCGACGCCACAAGGGATCCAGCAGTCGTACCGCTGGAGTCGACGGAGCCAATCGGGAGGCAGCCGCACGTGACTAAGTCGCGTCGCGGCCAGGAAGGATAGTCGTCCAGTGGGCCTCCTGGAGTTGCTGTGTTAGTGTTCACGGGAGCTGAAATTTGGCTACAGACCTGGGCACGAGCGAATGCGCTAAGTTGTGTTTCACCTTGTTTCCAGAATAAATCTTCTGAGTTGTAATTAATTCCGACTTCCCATTTGGTAGCTTTTACCTGGGACACAACAGATGTAAAGTGGAGTGTCTGAGGATCTGACTGTGTGAAGACGTTGACTTCTCACGAATTTTCCACATGCAACAAGGTACCATGTTCGCCAGACGTTGGAAGGAAGTCGATATTGTAATCTTAAACTGATTAAAACTGAAGAAACTGCAAAAAGGTGGGAATTTAAGGAGATGGGACCTGGATAAACTGACTAAACCAGAGGTTGTACAGAGTTTCAGGGAGAGCATAAGGGAACAATTGACAGGAATGGGCGAAAGAAATACAGTAGAAGAAGAATGGGTAGCTTTGAGGGATGAAGTAGTGAAGGCAGCAGAGAATCAAGTAGGTAAAAAGACGAGGGCTAGTAGAAATCCTTGGGTAACAGAAGAAATATTGAATTTAATTGATGAAAGGAGAAAATATAAAAACGCAGTAAATGAAGCAGGCAAAAAGGAATATAAACGTCTCAAAATTGAGATCGACAGGAAGTGCAAAATGGCTAAGCACGGATGGCTACAGGACAAATGTAAGAATGTAGAGGCTTATCTCACTAGGGGTAAGATAGATACTGCCTACAGGAAAATTAAAGAGACCTTTGGAGGAAAGAGAGCCACTTGTATGAATATCAAGAGCTCAGATAGAAACCCAGTTCTAAGCAAAGAAGGGAAAGCAGAAAGGTGGAAGGAGTATATAGAGGGTCTATACAAGGGCGATGTACTTGAGAACAATATTATGGAAATGGAAGAGGAAATGGGAGATACGATACTGCGTGAAGAGTTTGACAGAGCACTGAAAGACCTGTGTCGAAACAAGGCCCCAGGAGTAGAAAACATTCCATTAGAACTACTGACGGCCTTGGGAGAGCCAGTCCTGACAAAACTCTGCCATCTGGTGAGCAAGATGTATGAGACAGGCGAAATACCCTCAGACTTCAAGAAGAATATAATAATTCCAATCCCAAAGAGAGCAGGCGCTGACAGATGTGAAAATTACCGAACTATCAGTTTAATAAGTCACGGCTGCAAAATACTAACGCGAATTCTTTACAGACGAATGGAAAAACGAGTAGAAGCCGAACTCGAGGAATATCAGTTTGGATTCCGTAGAAATATTGGAACACGTGAGGCAATACTGACCCTACAACTTATTAAGGAAAGGCAAACCTACGTTTCTAGCATTTGTAGACTTAGAGAAAGCTTTTCACAATGTTGACTGGAATACTCTCTTTCAAATTCTGAAGGTGGCAGGGGTAAAATACAGGGAGCGAAAGGCTATTTACAATTTGTACAGAAACCAGATGGCAGTTATAAGGGTGGAGGGGCATGAAAGGGAAGCAGTGGTTGAGAAGGGAGTGAGACAGGGTTGTAGCCTCTCCCCGACGTTATTCAATCTGTATAGTCAGCAAGCAGTGAAGGAAACAAAAGAAAAATTCGGAGTAGGTATTAAAATCCATGGAGAAGAAATAAAAACTTTGAGGTTCGCCGATGACATTGTAATTCTGTCAGCAAAGGACTTGGAAGAGCACTTGAACGGAATGGATAGCGTCTTGAAAGGAGGATATAAGATGAACATCAACAAAAGCAAAACGAGGATAATGGAATGTAGTCGAATTAAGTCGGGTGATGCTGAGGGAATTAGATTAGGAAATGAGACACTTAAAGTAGGAAAGGAGTTTTGCTATTTGGGGAGCAAAATAACTGATGATGGTCGATGTAGAGTGGATATAAAATGTAGACTGGCAATGTCAAGGAAAGCGTTTCTGAAGAAGAGAAATATGTTAACATCGAGTATAGATATCAGTGTCAGGAAGTCATTTCTGGAAGTATTTGTATGGAGTGTAGCCATGTATGGATGTAAAACATGGACGATAAATAGTTTGGAAAGGAAGTGAAAGAAGCTTTCGAAATGTGGTGCTACAGAAGAATGCTGAAGATTAGATGGGTAGATCACGTAACTAATGAGAAGGTATTGAATAGGATTGGGGAGAGGAGACGTTTGTGGCACAACTTGAATAGAAGAAGGGATCGATTGGTAGGACACGTTCTGAGGCATCAAGGGATCACCAATTTAGCATTGGAGGGCAGCGTGGAGGGTAAAAATCGTAGAGAGAGACCAAGAGATGAACACACCAAGCAGATTCAGAGAGGGATAGGTTGCAGTAGGTACTGAGAGCTGAAGAAGCTTGCACAGGATAGAGTAGCATGGAGAGCTGCATCAAACCAATCTCAGGACTGAAGACCACAACAACAACAACAACAACCCTCCATACATCACTATTTAAGTTCTCATTCTTAGCACAAATTCGGAAAACTTCGGGAGCAGTAAGACTACAAAAGAAAGAACTTTTTTACTCATCTTCATTATCTCGTTGTTGGTCTTGTTGCTGGTTGAAAGTCTTGTTCTGTCTAGGAGGACATTCCTGCTGCTGAAAATTTTGATTTAACGTTGCGTGTTCTGGAAGAGGAAATAACTGATCAAGAGCTGCCCGTTGCTATGAATATCTTTTTATTTTATCCTATTCTTGTAAATCACACCGACTGTATAATTTCCACAGTCAAGAAAACCACTAATTGCATTGTTGGTGACAAACTTATAGAAACGTCAACTTTCATCTGAGGCATGCCCACTACTACTTACGTTCTGTGGTGCTCACAATTTCCAAAGAGTTTACAAAGCAGAAGAGTTTACAAACTTTCTCGACAGGCGAAGAATCTTTACCAAATTATGTAATGCTTTCGTAAATAATCTAGAACAAATTTAATAATTAGCGATTGATTGCGCAATTAATAATATGAATTTTAAGTATGCCAGAAATTTTGTAATTTCAGTTATTCTTAAAAGAAGAGTACTTTTCACTGTTAGTACATATAGATTGTAACAGATTAATTTCTTTTTATACATTTTATCTTGAAATACACACATCAAAAAAAGTTTTGCGTCACCTCGGTTCCGAGAGTTCGGGAATCTGTACAGAAAATTGGAACAGAGATCAACATAAACATCATTTTCGCCCTTTCTATTGCTCATGAAAACCACATATTGCATGTTGTACCACCATACAGCGAGACCTTCAGAGGTGGTGGTCCAGACTGCTGTACACACCGGTACCTCTAATACCCAGTAGCACGTCCTCTTGCATTGATGCACGCCTGCATTCGTCGTGGCATACTGTCAGCAAGTTCATCAAGGTACTGTTGGTCCACATTGTCCCACTTCTCAACGGCGATTCGGCGTAGGTCCATCAGAGTGGCTGGTGGGTCACGTCGTCCATAAACAGCACTTTTCAATCCATCCCAGGCATCTTCGATAGGGTTCATGTCTGGAGAACATGCTGGCCACTCTAGTCGAGCGATGTCGTTATCCTGAAGGAAGTCATTCAAAAGATGTGCACGATGGGAGCGCGAATTGTCGTCCTCTAAGACGAATGCCTCGCCAATATGCTGACGTTAGAGTTGCACTATCGGTCGGGGGATGGCATTCACGTATCGAACAGGCGTTACGGCACCTTTCATGACCACCAGCGGCGTAGGTAGGCCCTGCATAATGCCACCCCAAAACAGCAGGGAACGTCCACCTTGCTGCACTCGCTGGACAGTGCGTCTGAGGAGTTCAGCCTGACCAGGTTGCCTCCAAACACGTCTCCGACGATTGTCTGGTTGAAGTCATATGCGGCACTCATCGGTGAAGAGAACGTGATGCCAATCCTAAGCGGTGCATTCGGCATGTTGTTGGGCCCATCTGTAACGCGCTGCATGGTGTCGTGGTTGCAAAGACGGACCTCGCCATGGATGTCGGGAATGAAGTTGCGCATCATGCAGCCCATTGCGCGCAGTTTGAGTCGTAACACCTATCCTGTGGTTGTACGAAAAGCATTATTCAACATGGTGGCGTTGCTGTCAGGGTTCCTCCGAGCCATAATCCGTAGGTAGCGGTCATCCACTGCAGTAGTAGCCCTTGGGCGGCCTGAGCGTGGCATGTCATCGATTGTTCCTGTCTCTCTGTATCTCCTCCATGTCCAAACAACATCGCTTTGGTTCACTCCGAGATGCCTCAACACTTCCCTTGTTGAAAGCCCTTCCTGACACAAACTAACAATGCGGACGCGATCGGACCGCGGCATTGACCGTCTAGACATGGTTGAACTACAGACAACACGAGCCGTGTACCTCCTTCCTGTTGGAATGACTGGAACTGATCGGCTGTCGGACCCCCTCCGTCTAATAGGCGCTGCTCATGCACGGTTGTTTACATCTTTGGGCGGGTTTAGTGACATCTCTGAACAGTCAACTGTGATACAGTATCCACAGTCAACGTCTATCTTCAGGAGTTCTGGGAACTGGAGTGATGTAAAACTTTTTTTGATGTGTGTATAATACATCGTACAGAAAATCATATGAATTCTTCTAATGAAACAGCTGAGATAATTTTAACCTATGCAAGAATCGATAATACAGGGTGTTACAAAAAGGTACGGCCAAACTTTCAGGAAACATTCCTCACACACAAAGAAAGAAAATATGTTATCTGGACATGTGTCCGGAAACGCTTACTTTCCCTGTTAGAGCTCATTTTATTACTTCTCTTCAAATCACATTAATCATGGAATGAAAACACACAGCAACAGAACGTACCAGTGTGACTTCAAACACTTTGTTGCAGAAAATGTTCAAAATGTCATCTGTTAGCGAGGATACATGCATCCACCCTCCGTCGCATGGAATCCCTGATGCGCTGATGCAGCCCTGGAGAATGGCGTATTGTATCACAGCCTTCCACAATACGAGCACGAAGAGTCTACATTTGGTACTGGGGGTGTGTTGACAAGAGCTTTCAAATGCCCCCATAAATGAAAGTCAAGAGGGTTAAGGTCAGGAGAGCGCGGAGGCCATGGAATTGGTTGGTTGGTTGGTTTGGGGAAGGAGACCAGACAGCGTGGTCATCGGTCTCATCGGATTAGGGAAGGATGGGGAAGGAAGTCGGCCGTGCCCTTTCAGAGGAACCATCCCGGCATTTGCCTGGAGTGATTTAGGGAAATCACGGAAAACCTAAATCAGGATGGCCGGACGCGGGATTGAACCGTCGTCCTTCCGAATGCGAGTCCAGTGTCTAACCATGGAATTGGTCCGCCTCTGCCTATCCATCGGTCACCGAATCTGTTGTTGAGAAGCGTACGAACACTTCGACTGGAATGTGCAGGAGCTCCATCGTGCATGAACACATGTTGTGTCGTACTTGTAAAGGCACATGTTCTAGCAGCACAGGTAGAGTATCCCGTATGAAATCATAATAACGTGCTCCATTGAGCGTAGGTGGAAGAACATGGGGCCCAATCAAGACATCACCAACAATGCCTTCCCAAACGTTCACAGAAAATCTGTATTGATGACGTGATTGCACAACTGCGTGCTGATTCTCGTCAGCCCACACATGTTGATTGTGAAAATTTACAATTTGATCACGTTGGAATGAAGCCTCATCCGTAAAGAGAACATTTGCACTGAGATGAGGATTGACACATTGTCGGATGAACCATTCGCAGAAGTGTACCCTTGGAGACCAATCAGCTGCTGATAGTGCCTGCACACGCTGTACATGGTACGGAAACAACTGGTTCTCCCGTAGCACTCTCCATACAGCGACGTGGTCAACGTTACCTTGTACAGTAGCAACTTCTCTGACGCTGACATTAGGGTTATCGTCAACTGCACGAAGAATTGCCTCGTCCATTGCAGGTGTCCTCGTCGTTCTAGGTCTTCCCCAGTCGCGAGTCATAGGCTGGAATGTTCCGTGCTCCCTAAGACGCCGATCAATTGCTTCGAACGTCTTCCTGTCGGGACACCTTCGTTCTGGAAATCTGTCCCGATACAAACGTACCGCGCCACGGCTATTGCCCCGTGCTAATCCATACATCAAACGGGCATCTGCCAACTCCGCATTTGTAAACATTGCACTGACTGCAAAACCACGTTCGTGATGAACACTAAGCTGTTGATGTTAGGTACTGATGTGCTTGATGCTAGTACTGTAGAGCAATGAGTCGCATGTCAACACAAGCACCGAAGTCAACATTACCTTCCTTCAATTGGGCCATATGGCGGTGAATCGAGGAAGTACAATACATACTGACGAAACTAAAACGAGCTCTAACATGGAAATTAAGCGTTTCCGGACACATGTCCACATAACATCTTTTCTTTATTTGTGTGTGAGGAATATTTCGTGAAAGTTTGGCCGTACCTTTTTGTAACACCCTGTATACATGGTATCGGTTATCTCTATAAAACAAAAAGGTGGTGTTGGAGGAGGATGATTCATTATAACATGGCGCCGAACTGTGGGCCACAGTGTCGACAAATGTTTGAGTTTGACGTTGTTGCGAAATATGGAACGCTGTAGTGGGGTGTAGACATCTTTGGTACGAGAAGGGCGCGTGCTCTGTGAGTAAGGGTAAAAATGGAAACGAGCGTTTGGCGTCATTGGCTGGGAGGTCTCTTACGGGCAGGTCCGGCCGCCTTGGTGCAGGTCCTATTACATTCGACGTCACAGTGGGCGACCTGCGCGCCGGATGGGGATGAAATGATGATGAAGAGAACACAACACCCAGTCCCTGAGCGGAGAAAAATCCCCGACCCAGCCGGAAATCGAACCCGGGCCCCTTAGGAGGGCAGTCCGTCACGCTGACCAATCAGCTACAGGGGCGGACAGTGAGTAAGGGTGAACGCAACAGAAGCCGTTGATGACATCAGAAGTGTCCGCCAGATGGGACGTGATACGACGTACTGGTACCGGCAGGGAAACAGACGTGGACATAATGTCCCGCAAGTTGCCCATAAAGGGGGCGCCTCCACTCCACTGCTTGTGTATGGTGGCCATGCACAAAGATGCTACTCGGAGTCGATCATTGGCCAGATTGCTGTTGGTCTTATATGTAACGGAGCAATATTCTAGGATGTGTCGCAAGAGTGGTTTTTTAAGCAATCTCGTTTCTAGACGGCATTTTCCCAGTGTTCGACCAATAAACCAAAGCCTACCACCTTTTTACCTACAACTGTGCCTATGTGATTTTTTTTACTTTACATCCTTGTAAATAACTAAACCCAGGTATTATATTAAACTGAATGTGAAATATAAGTTGTAGCTACTTTACATTGGACAACAAATACACATTTCACCTCTAATTCACTATGTCTTCTCAACAGTCCCAAAGACTTTGTTACCGTAATATTACTTGCTTTCGTTTTATGGAGTGTACATTTTTACATTTCTGAATATTTATAGCAAGGTATCAGTCTTGGTCCCATTTTCAGTCCTTATTAAGATATGACTGAATATTGGAGCATAACTTCTTCTGACAGACAGTATTCACTATAGCTACCAGCATCGTATGAGAAAAGTCTGTGGTTACCAGTAATATTGTCCGCAAAGTCAACAAATGATACCAGCATCATGTTCTTCAGTTTAACCACATATATCTATAAGAGGCAGTCAAATGAAAAGGAGACAGACAGTGAAGGCTGTAACGGGTATACATGCAAATACACTCCTGGAAATGGAAAAAAGAACACATTGACACCGGTGTGTCAGACCCACCATACTTGCTCCGGACACTGCGAGAGGGCTGTACAAGCAATGATCACACGCACGGCACAGCGGACACACCAGGAACCGCGGTGTTGGCCGTCGAATGGCGCTAGCTGCGCAGCATTTGTGCACCGCCGCCGTCAGTGTCAGCCAGTTTGCTATGGCATACGGAGCTCCATCGCAGTCTTTAACACTGGTAGCATGCCGCGACAGCGTGGACGTGAACCGTATGTGCAGTTGACGGACTTTGAGCGAGGACGTATAGTGGGCATGCGGGAGGCCGGGTGGACGTACCGCCGAATTGCTCAACACGTGGGGCGTGAGGTCTCCACAGTACATCGATGTTGTCACCAGTGGTCGGCGGAAGGTGCACGTGCCCGTCGACCTGGGACCGGACCGCAGCGACGCACGGATGCACGCCAAGACCGTAGGGTCCTACGCAGTGCCGTAGGGGACCGCACCGCCACTTCCCAGCAAATTAGGGACACTGTTGCTCCTGGGGTATCGGCGAGGACCATTCGCAACCGTCTCCATGAAGCTGGGCTACGGTCCCACACACCGTTAGGCCGTCTTCCGCTCACGCCCCAACATCGTGCAGCCCGCCTCCAGTGGTGTCGCGACAGGCGTGAATGGAGGGACGAATGGAGACGTGTCGTCTTCAGCGATGAGAGTCGCTTCTGCCTTGGTGCCAATGATGGTCGTATGCGTGTTTGGCGCCGTGCAGGTGAGCGCTACAATCAGGACTGCATACGACCGAGGCACACAGGGCCAACACCCGGAATCATGGTGTGGGGAGCGATCTCCTACACCGGCCGTACACCACTGGTGATCGTCGAGGAGACACTGAATAGTGCACGGTACATCCAAACCGTCGTCGAACCCATCGTTCTACCATTCCTAGACCGGCAAGGGAACTTGCTGTTCCAACAGGACAATGCACGTCCGCATGTATCCCGTGCCACCCAACGTGCTCTAGAAGGTGTAAGTCAACTACCCTGGCCAGCAAGATCTCCGGATCTGTCCCCCATTGAGCATGTTTGGGACTGGATGAAGCGTCGTCTCACGCGGTCTGCACGTCCAGCACGAACGCTGGTCCAACTGAGGCGCCAGGTGGAAATGGCACGGCAAGCCGTTCCACAGGACTACATCCAGCATCTCTACGATCGTCTCCATGGGAGAATAGCAGCCTGCATTGCTGCGAAAGGTGGATATACACTGTACTAGTGCCGACATTGTGCATGCTCTGTTGCCTGTGTCTATGTTCCTGTGGTTCTGTCAGTGTGATCATGTGATGTATCTGACCCCAGGAATGTGTCAATAAAGTTTTCCCTTCCTGGGACAATGAATTCACGGTGTTCTTATTTCAATTTCCAGGAGTGTATTTGTTTGTCTGGTACCTTAACCCTCTCAGACCTGAAGTTTTTCTAGACATTTTTTTATGCTCTAATTCTCTAAGGTTTTTTTTAATGATTTTAGATGTATGACTTATACAAATACATGTACCCATTTTCAATACATATTTTGAACTTTTGGTTTCTTTTTGTGGGCTAAAATAAATAGTTTTGAAATATTCACTGCTGTAATAAATACACTGATAATTCAGTAATTGCCATGATAATATTCAATTATACAGTGGAGTACAGCTAACCAACACCTTCCGTGAACTATGTCAGTCACAAGCTGCTGCGCACTGCTACATTCACCTGCTCATATTTTTGCAGTGATGCCCAGCAGATGGTAGCACCTGTGCATAATAAAAAGACTGAATATTCAGAGGTGTGTACATGAGGTGTCTAGCGATGAAAAATATTTACGTTGCAATATTAACGTACACACTTTTAGCCAGAAGGTGTGAAAGGGTTAATATGTACTACGCATCAGACTTTCCACAAACGTGTCACAAACTTTACGACCTGGTGTTTTCTGCATGGCTGCAACTGCAACAGGAAGTGGATTACAGCTGTCAGTACAGGCTAACCATTTCGTGTCCACACTGCAACACCTCATCTGCTCCCCAGGGGAAAATAAGCATTAATGTCTCGCTCTTACCACATGTAGTTCTAGGTACTACCCAACCTAAAAACATATTACACCTAGTAGCCACATTTATTAGTCTGCAAATGAAGTAAATGCTGATGTAACGTTTTTCTGTACACCGTCCTCTGTCACCCACAGAAACATCTGCACTTGTACCCGTTACAGCGTGTATAAGGGGCATGGCACGTGCATCTACATCTACATCCATACTCCGCAAGGTACCTTGAGTACCTCTATCGGTTCTCCCTTCTATTCCAGTCTCGTATTGTTCGTGGAAAGAGGGACTGTCGGTATGCCTCTGTGTGGGCTCTAAGCTATATGATTTTATCCTCATGGTCTCTTCGTGCGATATACGTAGGAGGGAGCAATATACTGCTTGACTCTTCGGTGAAGGTATGTTCTCGAAATTTAACAAAAGCCCGTGCCGAGCTACTGAGCGCCTCTCCTGCAGAGTCTTCCACTGGAGTTTATCTATCATCTCCGTAACGCTTTCGCGATTACTCAATGATCCTGTAACGAAGCGCACTGCTCTCCGTTGGATCTTCTCTATCTCTTCTATCAACCCTATCTGGTACGGATCCCACACTGCTGAGCAGTATTCAAGCAGTGGGCGAACAAGCGTACTGTAACCTACTTCCTTTGTTTTCAGATTGCATTTCCTTAGGATTCTTCCAATGAATCTCAGTCTGGCATCTGCTTTAACCCACGATCAACTTGATATGATTATTCTATTTTAAATCACTCCTAATGTGTACTCCCAGATAATTTATGGAATTAACTGCTTCCAGTTACTAATCTGCTATATTATAGATAAATGATAAAGGATCTTTCTTTCTATGTATTCGCAGCGCATTAGACTTGTCTACACTGAGATTCAATTGCCATCCTCCTGCATTTCAGTACAATTTTCCATTGCTACAACCTCTCGATATACCACAGCATCATCCGCAAAAAGCCTCAGTGAACTTCCGATGTCATCCACAAAGTCATTTATGTATATTGTGAATAGCAACGGTCCTACGATACTCCCCTGCGGCACACCTGAAATCACCTTTACTTCGGAAGACTTCTCTCCATTGGCAATGACATGTTGCGTTCTGCTATCTAGGAACTCTTCACTCCAATCGCACAATTGGTCTGATAGTCCATATGCTGTTACTTTGTTCATTAAACGACTGTGGGGACTCTATCAAACGCTTTACAGAAGTCAAGAAACACGGCATCTACCTGAGAACCCGTGTCTATGGCCCTCTGAGTCTCGTGGACGAACGGCGCAAGCTGTGTTTCACACGATCGCCATTTTAGAAACCCATGCTGATTCCCACAGAGTAGATTTCTAGTCACCAGAAAAGTCATTATACTCGAACATAATACGTGTTCCAAAATTCTACAACTGGTCGACGTTAGAGATATAGGTCTATAGTTCTGCATATGTGTTCGACGTCCCTTCTTGAAAACGGGGATGACCTGTGCCCTTTTCCAATCCTTTGGAACGCTACGCTCTTCTAGAGACCTACGGTACACCGCTGCAAGAAGAGGGGGAAGTTCCTTCGCGTACTCTGTGTAAAATCGAACTGGTATCCCATCAGGTCCAGCAGCCTTTCCTCTTTTGAGCGATTGTAATTGTTTCTCTATCCATCTGTCGCCTATTTCGATATCTAACATTTTGTCATCTGTGCCACAATCTAGAGAAGGAACTACAGTGCAGTCTTCCTCTGTGAAACAACTTTGGAAAAAGACTTTTAGTATTTCGGCCTTTAGTCTGTCATCCTCTGTTTCAGTACCATTTTGGTCACAGAGTGTCTGGACATTTTGTTTTGATCCACCTACCGCTTTGACATAAGACCAAAATTTCTTAGGATTTTATGCCAAGTCAGTACATAGAACGTTGGTAATCCAGGTAAATGTGTATAGAAGTCTCCCCTATTGGGAATCAGAAGGGAACAGTGGGAAAGTTCACTGATGTGCCATTTGCCTGTTAGAAGAGCTTTACATGAGGTCAGAGTGTCGTGTTTGTGTCCAACTTCACTGTGGAGGCCGGGAAAAACGTCCAGAGAGTTGTAGAGCGCTTTTTGACTACAAAAGAAGTGCCAAGACATGATATTGATGCCCGAATACCTGCTGTGTTTGCGGACACCGTACGTCGCTAGCACATGTGTTTGCGTGGAACATGAAATTTCGAAAAAGCCGGGTGTCATTATACGGCAGGACAGGCTCATTGTGTCATTCCTCCTTCTGTCACATCTGTGGTGGATACTAAAGCACTAAAAGCACTCCGTCTTGAGGCCACGAGTGGCCTACCGGGACCATCCGACCGCCGTGTCATCCCCAGAGGAGGACGTGGATAAGAGGGGCGTGGGTTCAGCATACCGCTCTCCCGGTCGTTATGGTGGTATTCTTGACCGAAGCCGCTACTATTCGGTCGAGTAGCTCCTCAATTGGTATCACGAGGCTGAGTGCACCCCGAAAAATGGCAACAGCGCATGGCGGCCTGGATGGTCACCCATCCAAGTGCCGACCACGCCCGACAGCGCTTAACTTCGGTGATCTCACGTGAACCGGTTTGCGGTGGATGTTGTCGTGAGACATTCCGCTCGTGATGGGCATCAGTCACGGTACCGCTCGTGCCACCGTGGCAAAACTAACTGGCTTTGCCAGCTCCAAATGCCTAGCCAACCAATAGGCAGTGCAGGGAAGCTGTATCGCACATTTAACGCAAGCAAATCCAACCAAAGCTCTTACACCCTGCGATCGATTTATGGCCAATCGACTGCTCATGCAGTAACTTGGCTTGTTAGGACAGACGCTGACCTGTGGGGAGACTCATAGTTCCCCAGCCCATCACTACCTCTCCTCGACAGGACTGACACTCTTTATGACGACCTAAGAAGTTATGACAACGCTACAGACCATTGACACAATACCCATAACTAACAACCGCCCCACTGCACGATCTGTCGCAGATAGCAAAAAAAAAAAAAAAAAAAATTACCACCCATCCAAACTCTGTCAGATGCTTTTCCCCTTGTCGTCTGCCTTAGCATTTTTTCCATCTGCCCTTAAAACCTCTACCCTCCATTCGCTTTCCGACCACTTCTATCTCATGATGGACCTGTGTTAGTGGGTAACCCTACCCAGACATACGGACATCACGGCACCACAACCCGTGAACTCCTCTACTGTAACTCGCCAAACGAAGCTGACAGTACAACGTTAGTGATGGCCACCACGTCGGTGGAGGTATGTAGGCGCTCCGACCTTTCGGGAAAAGAAACTTAATGATGTAGACTACGAAGTTCCGGAAACTCTGTGCCCAGCTTGAGGGAAGAGCAAAGTTGAAGAGAATGTCGACATCACTGCAGCACCTGTAACCAATCCCATCTTTTCGTGGGAGATGAAGCATGATGTCATGATTATGCGCCGAGAGCAAGAGTCAGAACGAACAACGGAAGAATATGGATTCACCCGCACAGAAAGAAATCCGAAACTGTGCATGTCAGGTCCACGAAATGAAATTTTCGCTCTGCACCGGAGTGTGCGCTGTTATGAGACTTCCTGGCAGATTCAAACTGTGTACCGCACCGAGACTCGAATTCCGGAACTTTGCCTTTCGCGGGCAAGTGCTCTACCAACTGAGCTACCCAAGCAGGAATCAGAACCCGTCCCCACAACTCCAATTCTGCCAGTGCCTCGTTTCCTACCCTCCAAACTTCACGGAAGCTCTCCTGCGAAACTTACGGAACTAGGTCTCCTGGAAGAAAGGATATTGCGGAGACATGGTTTAGTCACAGCCTGGGGGATATTTCCAGAATAAAATTTTCATCCTGCAGAAGAGTGTGGTACAGCACTTGCCCGCAAAAGGCAAAGGAGAGCCAACGGAGAGCAGCGCGCTTCGTTACAGGATCATTTAGTAATCGCGAAAGCGTTACGGAGATGACATAAACTCCAGTGGAAGACCCTGCAGGAGAGACGCTCAGTAGCTCGGTACGGGCTTTTGTCAAAGTTTCGAGAACATACCTTCACCGAAGAGTCAAGCAGTATATTGCTCCCTCCTACGTATATCTCGCGAAGAGACCATGAGGATAAAATCAGAGAGATTAGAGCCCACACAGGGGCGTACCGACAATCCTCCTTTCCACGAACAATACGAGACTGCAATAGAAGGGAGAACCGATAGAGGTACTCAAGGTACCCTCCGCCACACACCGTCAGGTGGCTTGCGGAGTATGGATGTAGATGTAGATGTAGATGTTCGAATTTCGGTCCAGCCCAAAGTATTAATTTGCCAGGAAGTTTCAGGTCCACGAAAGTCAAGATATTTTTCTTCGACGCCTGGGTACAATCACGGCTCCATAATCAGCCACAAATATTTACCTTTCAAGGCATCGAATATGTTGTCTCACAGTGTGGTAAATGAATTAACAGTTAGTTTGGAAACAGTAAACGGTTTACTTACTTTTTTCCACCTGTCACGTTTTCATTTGACTGCACCTTACACTGTGAAAACAAATAGCCTTGTTACTCACGATCTGGTTTCCGTTATAGGAATGGTATCGACGAATCCCCGTTCAATGACGAAGCCTCTGAAAGGTTTAAACAGCACGATGTCATGGCGGTAGGTGTCGTTCACTTTGTACTGATAGGCTTGTTTGAGAGCGCGGATTTGGATGTTTATCTTTGTGAAGACCCTGTCAGTCGTAAAGTCTACGTCGCCAGCGAAAAGAATCCCTGTAGAGAAAGAAACATGATTAGAACAGAGCCCGGTAACAATGATGAAGCATATCCCAGGTTTTCACTCACTATCGGAAAAACACTAAATAATACAGATTCATCTTTTTTTGTTCTTTGGCTAGAGATCTTGGCGTAGAACAACCACCGCCCGCCTACAAAAGACGTGTGAATCTCTTACGTACACCGATAAGCCGAAACATTATACCACTGTCCACCACATGTTGATTGCCACCTGGTTGCATTCCTTTTACCGACCCCCCGACTCAGATGAGTCAGTTGCCGGACACTTCAAAGAAACCTTCAGTATCATCTCAAATACTTCGCTCTTCCTTCGATATGTTGGCGAAAGTATCTGTTCGAAGCCTGTGGGAGGTGTAAAACATTGTCAGAAATTGTACTACACGCTTTCTCCGTAAATTACGAGAGTGAGTCAAATGAAAACCTTAAATTTGTAATAACAAATCGAAATTTCGCGCCGTTATCCTGTAGGTTGGTAAGTGTGCTACAAACAGCGTGCAGAATGGCCTGTAGGTGGCAGCATAGTGCAGATGCATAAATACCGCCACAGTTTCAGTATAAAGATGGCCGCCCCACTTCCGACTTGCGCCAGGGAAGAGCAGCGTTCTGCTATTCGGTTTTTGCGTAGTGAAGGTGCGAAACCTACTGAAATTCATCGCCGAATGAAGATTCAGTACGGTGACGCATGTTTGTCACAGCAGCAAGTCTACGGATGGAGTAGGATGTTCGCAAATGGTGTGACTTCAGTGGAAGACGCTCCTCGTCCAAGTTAGGCACAACGAGTTGTGACTCCACAGGACATTGCAGCAGTTGAAGCCATATGAAGGAAAACCGCCGAGTGACACTGAATGACATGCAGCATGTTTACAGATTAGACATGGGTCAGCACACCACATTGTGCATGATGTGCTCCAGTTTCAAAAAGTGTCTGCAAGATGGGTGCCACGGCAGCTGACTCCTGAAATAAGAGAACGACGTGTTGATGCTTGTGAAGAACTTCTTCGGCGCTTTGAACGAGAAGCTGATGGCTTCCTTGCAAGAACCGTTACTTGGGACGAAAGCTGCGTTCACTTCCACCAACCGGAAACGAAGAGAGCGATCAAGGAATGGAGCCATTCCTCATCAACAAAACCATAGAAGTTTCGAACAGAACCATCAGCAGGGAAGGTTGTGCTGACTCTCTTTTGGGACGAAAAAGGCGTCATTTTGGAGCATTATGTGCCTAGAGGGACCACTGTTACCAGTGCATCATACACAAATCTCCTAAAAAAATCATCTGCGGCCTGGAATCAAATCAAAGCGACACGGATTGCTGTCAGCAGGTCTCCTTTTTCAACATGACAATGCAAGGCCCCACATTGCCCGTACAACAGTTGCAACAATCACAGACCTGCATTTTGAGTGTCTTCCTCATCCACCACACTCACCAACCTTGCCCCGAGTGATTTCCATATGTTTGGACCACTCACAGACGCAATGGGAGGAAAGAAGTTCCGTTCTGATGAAGAGGTACGCCACGCGGTGCATAAGTGGTTGCGCGGACTACCAAAAGAATTTTTTTCTAAAGGAATTTATGCACTTTGTAAGCGCTGGAGGACTTGCATTGAGCGTGGGGGAGGTTATGTTGAAAAGTGATACAGGTCTGTACCACTTCTGCACAATAAACAATATTTTAAAAATATTTAAGTTTTTCATTTGACTCACCCTCGTATATTGGTAACGTTTTTAATAAAATGTCAAAGGAATAATACAGGAATTAACCTCAGTGTGAGAGAGACCATCACTCCTGGGTGTTGGGCCATGTCGCAGGCACGTCAAGCCGGTATCCCACTGCTGGTTGGGTTGTCCCCAGAGACGTCTTCGCAGGTGGCCAGGGTTCGGACCGAAGCGCCACTCGTCGCTGAAGACGTTTCTACTACAGTCGATGCGATTCCAGACCAAATACGTGCCTGGGCACGCCCTGAGCAGCAGTGGGGTGCCAACCTGAATGTCGCCCGCAAAGCAACCCGACACCCAGGAATGTTTGTCTGGGATGCCGTTTCTTTTGAAAAGCATCTGCGTCACTCTTACAGCACAGGGGTACGTTGACGATATGCTACGCCAGCTCTGTTGCCCTTCGTGGCAAGCGATCTTGAGCTTATCTTTCAGCACGATAATCCTCTCCCACACACGGCGAGAGTTTCCACGGCTCGTCTTCGTGCTCGCCAGACCCTGCCCTGTCCAGTAAGGTCACTGGATATCACCCCAATTGAGCATCTTCGGAGAATTATTGATAGGGCCCTCCAACCAGTTGGGAATATTGTCGATCTAACACGGCAGTTCGAGAGAATTTGGCCTCATGAGGACATTCAATAACGCTATTAGTCAAGGCCGAGCCGAATAACTGTTACGCAAGGATCAGAGGTGTATTAATGTGTTACTGGCTTACTCGATATGTGAAGCCCTTCCTCTTGAATAAATCATCCACTTCCCTGAAATTGTAATCATTTGTTTGTCTGCACATATACGTCAGATGTAACGATTTCCGTCCTATTTGGGTAATTCTTTCGTGGTTCAATGGATTCAAATATCTCTGAGCACTATGGGACTTAACTTCTGAGGTCACCAGTCCCCTAAAGCTTAGAGCTACTTAAACCTAACTAACCTAAGGACATCACACACATTCATGTCCGAGGCAGGATTCGAACCTGCGACCGTAGCGGTCGCGCGGTTCCAGACTGAAGCGCCTAGAACCGCTCGGCCACACCGGCCGGAATTTCAGGAGCCTACTCGAATTGTAAACGGTAGCGAAAACATACTTGACGTCGTAGCAACAAATACACTGAGGCGACAAAAATCGTGGGATAGCGACGTGCACATATACTCTGGCGGTAGTACAGCGTACACAAGGTAATAAAAGGATAAGGCATTGGCAGAACTGTCATTTGTGCCCAGGTGATGTATGTGGAAAGGTTCCCGGCGTGACTACGGTCGCACGACCGCAAATAAAAGACTCTGAACGCTGAATGGTAGTTGGAGATAGACATATGGAACATTCCATTTCGGAAATTGTTAGGGAACTCGGTATTCCCAGATCCACAGTGTCAAGAGTGTGCCGAGAATACCAAATTTCAGGCATTCCCTCTCATCATGGACAACGCAATGGCCGACAGCCTTCACTTAACGACCGAGGGCAGCAGTTTTTGCGTAGAGCTGTCAGTGCTGACAAACAAGCAACTCTGCGAGCCATAATCACTGATATGAGCGTGGGACGTACGGCGGACCTATCCGTCAGGACAATGCGGCGAAATCTGGCGTTGATGGTCTGTCGCAGCAGACGAGCGACGCGAGAGCCTTTGCTGACAGCACGACATCGCCTGCACCGCCTCTCCTGGGCTCGTAACCATATCGGTTGGACGCTAGAGAACTGGTCTGAAAGTGGTTCGAAGAACCTTCTGCCAGGCACTGAAGTGTGAACTACAGTAGTCGTGTGGATATGGATCTTGCTGACACGAGACGCGCTAGGGAAAATACTATAATGGATCAAAAAGTAATGCCTCGCACGCCGTAGAAAATTAATAATCGACATATAAAAGCGGCATTAGTACACATATCCGGAACTGTCCTCTACAACACACTAGCGTTCTAAATATCCACCTTGCATTGGTACACTTTTGCGCCGTCGTCGAACCCAGGCATCAAAACAACTTTGGAAAAATTCAAGGGTTTGCTTCGTTAACCATTTTTCTCAGAATGGTTTTGAAACTGTTAATTGTAAACTCTGGAGCTTCTGGTTCCTCGAATCACTTAATCGGAGCGTCCTCGATTGGCGTCCATTATGGAAGTAACTCCTCAGCTGCAGCGCACCTTATTTGGAATGTCACTTTCTCCAGTATCGATTTCCTTCACCCAACGCCGCACATTGCCGATGTCTGTTACAGCCTTCCTACACTCTCTCTTGGCTCTAATGGCTCTGAGCACTATGGGACTCAATATCTTAGGTCATAAGTCACACTCTCTCTTCATGGATGATCTTAAAAAATCTTTAAAATCGTGTATCAAGAAGCAAAATACTGAATTTTTCCAATCTGGTTTCGCTGCCTAAGATCGATGATGGCACAAATCTGTACAAATGTACGGTGACGTTATTGAACGGCGGAGGTCAGTTCAGGGTATGATCTGTACTACACTCATGCTCATAAATTAAAGACAATGCTGATACACGGTGAAACAACACTCTGGTGGGCGGTTTGCGGATTTAAATCACCTCGGGGTATGACCTTGCGTTGCATTTGACCTGCGGTCGTCGCACGGTGGCGCTGGCAGCAGTCCACATACGCAGAGATGTGTTGGTGCATGTCAGAGTACGGTGCAGCGAGTAGGTGTGCAGACGTTTTCAGACGTGCTAATGGTGACTGTGTGTTGAAAATGGCTCAGAGAACACATATTGATGACGTTATGAGGGGTAGAATACTAAGGCGACTGGAGGCTGGTCGAACACAGCGGGTCATAGCATGGGCCCACCGTGTGCCACGAAGTGTGATCTCACGATTATGGTAACGATTCCAGCAGATGGGAAACAGTACGAGACGTCCACAGTGTACAACACCACAAGAATACCGATATCTCACCATCAGTGCCCGCAGACGGCCACGGAGTACTTCAGGTAGCCTTGTTCGGGACCTTACCGCAGCCACTGGAACAGTTGTCTCCAGACACACAGTCAACAGACGACTGAACAGACATGGTTTAGTCGCCCAGAGATCTGTAAGGACCGCTCCACTGACCGACATCGATACCTCTCCTCAGTGCAGCACTCCGTGAAGAATGGGCTGCCATTCCCCAAGAAACCTTCCAGCTCCTAACTGAATATATGCCTGCGAGAGTGGAAACTGTCATCACGGCTGAGGGTGGGCCAACATCATACTGAATTCCAGCATTACCGATGGAAGGCGACACGAACTTGTAAGTCATTTTCAGCCAGGTTTCCGGATACTTTTGATCACATAGGCTATCAGTTCACTTTATCACATAAATGATAAAGAAATTTACTTAACTACAGAGTTCTTTTCCACAGGAGTACTGGATAAGTGACAACCGTCATTGACTATTGGAGCATCACATGATTAATTAATTATCAAACTATTCTCTGGAAGCACCACTTGATCCACTAATTAGTACAGGAAAGTACAAAGTTTCACGTTACGAAAGTACAAATCTACACTCCTGGAAATGGAAAAAAGAACACATTGACACCGGTGTGTCAGACCCACCATACTTGCTCCGGACACTGCGAGAGGGCTGTACAAGCAATGATCACACGCACGGCATAGCGGACACACCAGGAACCGCGGTGTTGGCCGTCGAATGGCGCTAGCTGCGCAGCATTTGTCCACCGCCGCCGTCAGTGTCAGCCAGTTTGCCGTGGCATACGGAGCTCCATCGCAGTCTTTAACACTGGTAGCATGCCGCGACAGCGTGGACGTGAACGGTATGTGCAGTTGACGGACTTTGAGCGAGGGCGTATAGTGGGCATGCGGGAGGCCGGGTGGACGTACCGCCGAATTGCTCAACACGTGGGGCGTGAGGTCTCCACAGTACATCGATGTTGTCGCCAGTGGTCGGCGGAAGGTGCACGTGCCCGTCGACCTGGGACCGGACCGCAGCGACGCACGGATGCACGCCAAGACCGTAGGATCCTACGCAGTGCTGTAGGGGACCGCACCGCCACTTCCCAGCAAATTAGGGACACTGTTGCTCCTGGGGTATCGGCGAGGACCATTCGCAACCGTCTCCATGAAGCTGGGCTACGGTCCCGCACACCGTTAGGCCGTCTTCCGCTCACGCCCCAACATCGTGCAGCCCGCCTCCAGTAGTGTCGCGACAGGCGTGAATGGAGGGACGAATGGAGACGTGTCGTCTTCAGCGATGAGAGTCGCTTCTGCCTTGGTGCCAATGATGGTCGTATGCGTGTTTGGCGCCGTGCAGGTGAGCGCCACAATCAGGACTGCATACGACCGAGGCACACAGGGCCAACACCCGGCATCATGGTGTGGGGAGCGATCTCCTACACTGGCCGTGCACCACTGGTGATCGTCGAGGGGACACTGAATAGTGCACGGTACATCCAAACCGTCATCGAACCCATCGTTCTACCATTCCTAGACCGGCAAGGGAACTTGCTGTTCCAACAGGACAATGCACGTCCGCATGTATCCCGTGCCACCCAACGTGCTCTAGAAGGTGTAAGTCAACTACCCTGGCCAGCAAGATCTCCGGATCTGTCCCCCATTGAGCATGTTTGGGACTGGATGAAGCGTCGTCTCACGCGGTCTGCACGTCCAGCACGAACGCTGGTCCAACTGAGGTGCCAGGTGGAAATGGCATGACGAGCCGTTCCACAGGACTACATCCAGCATCTCTACGATCGTCTCCATGGGAGAATGGCAGCCTGCATTGCTGCGAAAGGTGGATATACACTGTACTAGTGCCGACATTGTGCATGCTCTGTTGTCTGTGTCTATGTGCCTGTGGTTCTGTCAGTGTGATCATGTGATGTATCTGACCCCAGGAATGTGTCAATAAAGTTTCCCCTTCCTGGGACAATGAATTCACGGTGTTCTTATTTCAATTTCCAGGAGTGTATCTTAAAATTTAACAACTCGTTGAAACTATGGTGTTGAGTCCTTCGGACGAGGTTACGCACTGAGGCAGAGTGCTTCCATGGTCGGTTCTATATTGACCTCTGGCGTGAGTGTGCTGCTGTGCTGACAGGGGAGCATGGTCTTAGGAGCACTTCCCATATATCGTTGCTGATTGCAGCAAGATCTCACTAATGTCTGTGGTATCGAAACTTGTTGCCGACTTTGCCGTAGCACCACGATTTCTGGGCGATACCATAGTAGTGAATTGTGTTTTTGATGTTTCAATGTTTTTCCAAGCCCTGTACTCTGACAACTGAGATGTATCGACCTTTCACTGTCGATAATTCAATTGCTACTTTTGAACATATCAGCTTGGACATTAAAGGCCATTTGTGGATACATCATCATGCTCACAGGGCCTATTCTGAACGCAATAGCATGTAATACTGAGCAACACATTTTGTGAAAAATGGTTAAGATGCCATGATCCTCACAAGGGAACCTCCCCATCGCACCCTCCTCAGATTTGGTTATAAGTTGGCACATTGGATAGGCCTAGAAAAACTAAACACAGATCAATCGAGAAAACAGGAAGAAGTTGTGTGGAACTATGAAAAAAATAAGCAAAATATACAAACTGAGTAGTCCATGCGCAAGATAGGCAACATCAAGGAGAGGATGAGCTCAAGAGCGCCGTGATCCCGTTGTTAGCGCGAGCAGCTGCGGAACGAGAGGTCCTTGGTTCAAGTCTTCCCTCGAGTGGAAAGTTTAATTTTTTTATTTTCAGACAATTATTATCTGTCCGTCCGTCCGTCCGATGCGAGGTAACTGCGCCGTAGTATGATGACGCCACACCTAAACAAACATCGAAACACACGACGTCAGTCGACTACAGCGCGTGGAAGAGAGAGTATTCTTGCTAACGAGGCTCCCTGGCTGGCAGTCGACTGTTCGCTACTTTGGACGAGAGTGAATTGAATACGTGAGACGCATTCCGTTGGCAATATGAATCCAGCAAATATAGCTCGTGACTTCAATAACAATGTCAATGAATATTTTCCGAGCTGTAAGGCATCGGAAAGTTCCTTAAGAGATCGAACGATTGTCGAGCATTTGTATGATTATTTCCTGCATTTGTTGATAAACAGTACGTGTGGTGATGATTGTCTGAAAGTAAAAAATTAAACTACTCACTCGAGGGAAGACTTGAACCAAGGACTTCTCGTTCCGCAGGTGCTCACGCTAACCACGCGACCACGGCGCTTCCGAGCTCAGACTATCCTTGATGTTGCTTATCTTGCGCCTGGACTATTCAGTTTGTATATTTTGCTTATTTTCTTCATAGTTCCACACAACTTCTTCCTGTTTTCTCTATTGATCTGTGTTCAGTTTTTCAAGGCCTATCCAATGTGTCAACTTATAACTAAATCTGAGGAGGGTGCGATGGGTATGTTCCCTTGTCAAGAATGGCCAGCGCGCTCGCCCTATTTAACAGTAATAGATTTATTTTTGTGGGGATTTCTAGAGAATCGTATTCATCCCACGGAACCCACAACCCCAGATGACTTGAAACAGCGAATCGAGGAAGCTTGTCGCTCCGTGAAGCCAGTAATTTTACATCTCGTCCTCAGGTCGCATGTAAGGGGGGACTGTACTGTGTGTTCAGCAAAGTGGGTATTTGTTTACACACCTCACTTAAATGAACATCCCGCAACCGCAATGTGCAGCTGAAAACAGTCAGTCATGTACAGCATGTTGCATCGCACCTATATCTACATGACCAATCTGCAGTTTACACCAAAGTGCCTGGCAGAGGTTTTACTGAACTACTTTCACACGGATTCTCTATCATTCCATTCTCGAACACAGCAGGGGAAAAACGAATATTTAAATCTTTCCGTGCGAACTTTGATTTCTCTCATTTTATTACGATGGTCACTTCTCCCTGTGTAGGTGTGCGTCAACAAAATATTTTCGCATTCGGGGGAAAAAAGAACTCACCGTCTTTGAACTTTTTTCAAGTCCCCTGTCAGTCGTGTCTGCTGAGGATCCCATTCTTCATAGCATTGCTCTAACAGAGAATGGATAAGTACAGTCTAGGCAGTCTCTTTAGAAGATGCGTTGCATCTCCTAAGTCTTGCACCAATACAACGTAGTCTTTGGTTCACATACTCCAGAACGTTATCTATGCAATCGTTCCAATTTAAGTTGTTCGTAATAGTTATCCTTTGGTATTTACCTAAATTGACATCCTTTCGATTTGTGTGATTTATCGTGTAACTGAAATTTAACGGATTCCTTTAGTACTCAAGTGGATGAACTAAAGCTTTCCATTATTTAGGTTCAACTGCCACTTTTCGCACCATACAGATACTTTGTCTAAATAATTTTGCAATACGTTTTCTGCTAACTTTACTAGATGGCAAATGAAAGCATCATCGGCAAACAACCTAAGAGGGCTGCTCGGATTGTCTCCTAAATCATTAATATGGATTATAAACAGTAGACGGCCTACAACACTTCATGGGGAATGCCGGGCATCACTTCTGTTTTACTCGGTGACGTTCCCAACAGAAAATCATGAGTACACTCACTCAACTGAGATACTGGTCATTAGGCACGCATTATTATAAGTCGCTTGTGAGGAACGGTGTCAAAAGCATTATGGAAATGTAGAAATATGAAATCAGTTTGAAATCCCCTATCGATGACTCTCATTACTGCATGAGAATAAAGATCTAGTTCTCTTGAACGAGAAAGCTATGTTCTGAATACTTTCTGACTATGAGTCTACATCCTACCTCAAATCGGCGTCAGTGATGTGGGTCTGTAATTCAGCGGATTATTCCTATTTCCTTTCCAGTCTTTAGATACAGGTCTTTCGTCGAGCGAGCTGTTGCATATGATTGCTAAGCACAGAGTTGTTGTATCAGCTTATTCTGAAAGGAACCTAGTGGCATGGATCGGAGGACTTGCCTTTATTAAGGGGGGTAGGACGTCAAACGGGCCGACTTGGAGCAGGAGAGGCATGACAGGACATTTTAATTTCCAATGTCTATATTTTCACAAATAAATTCATAAAATTTTGTCAGCATCACCAGGAAGGATTCAGGATTCACACTCATTGTAGTGGAAGTTCGAAAACACAAACAAAATAATTTTTTTTACGTGTGAAATTTCATCATTTTTTCTCTTACTAATGGCTGCATTTGTTGCTATAGGTACACTTTTCTTCATAAGTAAGAGAGATTCTTCGATGAATTTTGCACATCATACATACCATACTCACAGGTGTAAGAAACTCTAGAATTTATTTAATTTATGAAAAAACGAATGAACTGTTACATTTAAAACTTCATGTTTACGAAAAACACAAATTTTATAGTTAATTACCTCAATTTTTACCACAGTTTTTAATAGATTTCGAAAATTCTAGAGTTTCATACACCTTTAAGCATCGTTTGTATGCTGTGCACAATTCATCGAAGAATCTCTCTTACGTATGAAGAAAAGTGTACCTATAGCAACAAATACTGCCATTAGCAAGTGAAAAAAATGATGAAATTTCACATGTAAAAAAATTATTTCATTGTTTTCGAACTTCCACTGCTGTGAGTGTGAATTCTGAATCCTTCCTGGTCATGCTGACAATGTTTTATGCTTTTTTTTTTTTGTAAAAGTATAGACAGTAGAAGCTAAAATGTCCTGTGGTGCCTCTCCTGCTCCAAGTCGGTCCGTTTGACGTCCTACCCCCCTTAAGTGATTCGAGTTGCTTCGCTACACCGAGGATATGTATTTCTACGGTATCCATTCTGTATGCAGTTCTTGATTCGAATTCTCAAATATTTGCTTCGCCTTCCTTGTTGAAGTAATTGCGGGAAACCATATTTAGTGACACTGCTTTAGAGTACCGTGGTCGGTAATGCCTACAACTTTGACCGTCTTAACTCAGTGGTTCCCACAGCTTCTGAGACCCCTGCCCTTGAGTGTAATCGGATGATAGCTACTACTAACCTCTCCCCTCGCCGGTCCCTCACTATCGTCAAAATCAGCGCCTAATTGAATTTTACAGTGGAAAAATTTGATATAAATGGTATTAAGTTTCATTGGTTGTTCTATTAAACCACTAACAAATGAGTCAGTGAAACAATTGGTACTATGTATTTCCAATAACCTTTCTTATAGAATAATAAAGCAATTCTCCTTACTTCTGAACTAGCAAAAACAGGAAGACTTCAATATTTCACGAAAAAACTACAATGAACGAAATTCGTCTAGCTTGAAGGGGGAAACCAGATGGCGCTATGGTTGGCCCGCTAGATGGCGCTGCCATAGGTCAAACGGATATCAACTTCGTTTTTTTTAAATAGGAACCCCGTTTTTATTACATATTCGTGTAGTATATAAAGAAATATGAATGTTTTAGTTGAACCACTTTTTTCGCTTTGTGATAGATGGCGCTCTAATAGTCACAAACATATGGCTCACAATTTTAGACTAACAGTTGCCAACAGGTAGGTTTTTTAAATTAAAATACAGAACGTAGGTACGTTTGAACGTTTTATTTCGTTGCTCCAACGTGACACATGTACCTTTGTGAACTTATCATTTTTGAGAACGCATGCTGTTACAGCGTGATTAACTGTAAATACAAAATTAGTGCAATAAATGCTCAAAATGATGTCCGTCAACCTCAATGCATTTGGCAATACGTGTAACGACATTCCTCTCAACAGCGAGTAGTTCGCCTTCCGTAATGTTCGCACATGCACTGACAATGCGCTGACGTATGTTGTCAGGCGTTGTCCGTGGATCACGATAGCCATGCAATTCCTGATGCATAGAAATATGGTACGGGTGCAATCGATGTTAATGTAGCATTCTCAACACCGACGTTTTTGAGATTCCCGATTCTTGCGCAATTTGTCTGCTAATGATGTGCGTATTAGCCGCGACAGCAGCTAAAACACCTACTTTGGCATCATCATTTGTTGGAGGTCGTGGTGTGGCTGAACACTTCCTGTTTCCTTAAATAACGTAACTATCCGGCGAACGGTCCGGACACTTGGATGATGTCGTCCAGGATACCGAGCAGCATACATAGCACACGCCCGTTGGGCGTTTTGATCACAATAGCCATACATCAACACGATATCGACCTTTTCCGCAATTGGTAAACGGTCCATTTTAACAAGGGTAATGTACCACGAAGCAAATACCGTCCGCATTGGCGGAATGTTATTTTTTTTTTCCTTTATTGTAATTTTCATCACCTGATACAGGCGGGCTGTCAGCAGCATAGTACGCTGCTCTTCAGCCTTAAGCAGAACAATAACAATACATATGGGTGATACAGACACTACAGTAAAAACGGCGGGCAAAAAAAGGAGATTTAAAAAACAATAAACATGAAGCCGTTCACGCTGGACTCGAAAAAACGGGAAACACTTGGTGACATGGCGCACAGAACACGGATGATGGCGACGGCACACGTGAACAGTTGATGCGTGACGGTCACAGAACACTAAACACAAATCGAGGCACACACGTGACACACAGATGGCGATGATCTACGGCGCGCGAATGTTCACTGAGCGTGTACGAGTCCGGGGACCTGCCAAGAGAGGAGGTGGAGGAGGAGGAAGGGGAGTGGGAGAGCGAGAGGGGAGAGCAGAGATGCCACGGGCAGGGGAGATAGGGGGGAGGGAAGAAGGGGGAGGGGAAGCCCGGGGGATGAGGGGTGGAGGGAGGGGACGGGGGAAAAGGAAAGAGAAGGGATGTGAAGAGAAGGGAGGGAGGGTGCCTAAAGGAAAGGACACCGGAAGTGGGGGGTGGGGCAGGGTCAAAGCTGATAGGAGGGGTAGATGGAGGGGAGGAGGACATCATCAGGGAGGGGGAGCTGGCGGAAGCCACCTTGGGAGAGGGTAAGGAGGGTGGAGAGATGGAGACCGGGTGGGACGTGCGAATACAGGTGCGGCTGCGGGCGGGGATGGGAGAGGATCGGGGAGATGAGCGGGTGAGGAGGATCGAGTTTGCGGGAGGTGTACAGGATCCGTATCCTTTCAAGGAAAAGGAGGAGGTGGGGGAAGGGGATGAGATTGTACAGGATCCGTGTGGGGGAGGGGAGACGGATGCGATAGGCGAGGCGGAGAGCATGACGTTCAAGGATTTGGAGGAATTTATAAAAGGTAGGGGCGGTGGAGATCCAAGCCGGATGGGCATAACAAAGGATAGGGCGGATGAGGGACTTACAGGTGTGGAGGATGGTGGAGGGGTCCAGACCCCATGTACGGCCAGAGAGGAGCTTGAGGAGACTGAGGCGGGAGCATGCCTTGGCTTGGATTGTCCGGAGGTGGGGAGTCCAGGAGAGGCGACGGTCGAGGGTGACGCCAAGGTACTTAAGGGTGGGAGTGAGGGCGATAGGACGGCCATAGATGGTGAGATAGAAATCAAGGAGGCGGAAGGAAGGGGTGGTTTTGCCTACAGTGATCGCCTGGGTTTTGGAGGGATTGACCTTGAGCAACCACTGGTTGCACCAAGCAGTGAACCGGTCAAGATGGGATTGGAGAAGGTGTTGGGAGCGCTGTAGGGTGGGGCCAAGGGCAAGGAAGGCGGTGTCATTGGCAAACTGGAGAAGGTGGACGGGGGCTGACGGCGGCGGCATGTCCGCCGTGTACAAAAGGTACAGAAGGGGGGAGAGTACGGAGCCTTGGGGCACACCAGTAGAGGGGAAAAAGGTGTAGGAATCTGTGTTATGGATGGTGACATAGGAAGGACGGTGGGAGAGAAAGGAGCCGATCAGACGGACGTAGTTAATGGGAAGGGCGAAGGTTTGGAGCTTGAAGAGGAGACCGGAATGCCATACGTGGTCATATGCACGTTCGAGGTCCAGGGAGAGGAAGATTGCGGAGCGACGGGAATTAAGCCGTTCGGAAAGGAGATGAGTGAGGTGAAGGAGAAGGTCGTCGGAAGAGAAGGACGGCCGAAAGCCACACTGGGTAACGGGAAGGAGGCGGTGCTGGCGGAGATGCCGGTGGATGCGTCGGGTGAGGATAGATTCCAAGACCTTGCTGAAGACCGAGGTAAGGCTGATGGGACAGTAGGAGGAGATGGCGGACGGCGGCTTGCCAGGTTTAAGGAACATGAGGATATGGGAGGTTTTCCACAGGTCAGGGTAGTAACCGGTGGACAAGACTACATTGTAGAGCCTGGCCAGGGTGGAGAGGAAAGATACAGGAGCTTCACGAAGGTGACGGTAGGTGACACGATCGTGACCAGGAGCGGTGTTGCGTTTTGTGCGGAGTGTAGCAATGAGATCCTGTGTAGTGATAGGGGCATTGAGTTCCGTGTGTGCAATGTTGTCCAAGTACTGGAAACCAGGAGCGAGGGGACGGACAGAGGTGTCAGTTCGATCGCGGATATCTGGGAAGAGGGAGTAATCGAACCGGGGATCATCGAGGATGGAAAACACATCGGAGAGGTAGGAGGCAAAGTGATTGGCCTTACTAAGGGTGTCAGGGAAAGGGCGATCATCATGGAGAAGAGGATAATAGGGGGAGGGTTTCGTTCCGGTAAGGCGATGGAAGGCCGACCAGAACTTGGACGAGTTGATTGGTAGAGTAGCATTTAAACGGGTGCATGTCTGTTGCCAGTCCTGGCGTTTCTTAGCCGCGAGCAAATTACGAATGTGTCGCTGGAGTTGCCGGTGGCGTCATAGTGTGTCCGGGTCACGCGTGCGGAGGAAGGCATGGTAGAGACGACGGGATTCACGGAGGAGGAGAATGGCCTGTGGGGGTAAGGTAGGACGGTGGGGGTGGATGGCGACAGTAGGGACGTGGGCCTCCACGGCCTCAGACAAGGTCTGCTGGAGAAAGGAGGCGGCATGGGTGACATCGTCAGGGTGGTGGTAGGTGAAGGGGTGGCTATCGACCTGGGTGGAAAGGGTATCCCAGTAGGCATTCCTGTCGGCATGGGAATAGTCATGGACATACTTAGGGGGAGGGTCAGTACGAGGGTCGGGGCGAGGGCGACGACTGTCTGAAACGGTGAGGAGGACAGGTAGATGGTCGCTACCAATAGGCTCCAGGACATCCACCGTTATGCGGCCAAGGAGGTTGGGGGAGGAGAGGATAACATCAGGAGTAGAGTTGGATTCGGGACGGGTGTGCTGGGGGATGGGGATGAGGTCGCCTTGAAGGGAGGAGAGGAACTGATGCCACCGCCATAACTGGGCGGTGGAACGACTATGGATGTTGAGGTCGGCGGCGATCACGTAGGAGGAGAAGGTACGGTCAACGTGGGAGAGGAAGCCGAAGGGAATAGGGGCGTTAGGGCGGACATACATGGTGGCGCAGGTAATGGTAAGGCCGGGGAAGAAGAGACTAAGGATCAGGTGTTCGGTGGGGTCGGGAAGGAGAGGTTGGAGCCGAACGGGGATCTGGCGGTGGTGACCAATGGCAACTCTGCCACGCGCAATTGGGAGGGGGTTATCGGAGCGGTGGAGGAGATAGGGTGAGGTGTGGATGGAGTGGTGGGGTTGGAGGAAGGTTTCATTGAGGAGGAAGGCATCCACGCAGTGGGTGGCAAGGGTGTGCAGGAAGAGGTTCTTGTTGGCGGAGAGGGAGCAGATATTGTGGCGCCATGACAGGGATTTAGACGAGGGTGTCAAGACGGGAGAAGGTGAAATGGGCCTGGTTGTTGGAGTAGGTGGCGTACATCTTGAGTTGGAATATGGAACGGGCGGCAATGGAGATCTGCTGAAGGGTGTGGGGGCGCTGAAAGGGATGAACATTTTGAAGGACGATGGTGATGAACCTGATGATGTCCTCAGCGGTGGGGGGACGACGAAGGGAATTGCCAGGAGGGGTGGGGGCGTCCAGGGGATGGACAGGGACAGTGAGTTCAGGAGTGATCGGAGGGGGTCAGGCTTTACACTTTTGGGAGTAGGTGGGATGGGGGAGATTGCAGGTATTGCAGGAAGGAGGGGATTGGAGGTTATGGCACTGCCTGAGGAAGTGCGCTTGCTTACAATGCGGGCAGGTGGGGGCCTCGCGGCACTCAGCTGTGGGGTGTGCATTATAGCGCAGACACCTCTGGCAGTGCAGGGATTGAGGAGGGGAACGGGAGGGGTCAACCTTAAAAAGGAGGGCACCCTCCTTCAGGAGACGGTCTATGGAGGGGGCGTGCTCAGAAAAAACCCGCATAAGGCGGGTGGGGCCGGCAGCGTTATGGATCTGGCGAACAGCACGCACCTCCAGATGGGGATGGGCCTGAAGCTCCGCCAACACCTCCTCCTCCGTGATCACTGGGCTGAGCCGAGAGATCACGGCAGTGAGGGTCGGTGGGCGACGCGGAGGTTGGGGTTGGTGGGAGGGAGGTGGCGAGGGAGCAGGGGTGAGAGAGGCATGAGGGCCAAAGCAGGTGACAGGGATGCGGGAAAGGAGGTCTGTGTGGAGGGTAGGGCTGGGGGAGGAGATGAGTACCGAATCACGGCAAGGAGTGAGGAGGGAGATGGGGGCACCAGGACAATTCTGGCGAAGGAAGAGGGTGAGGTTCCGGGCTTCAAGGAGGGAGGGATCCGGACGGGAGAGGAGGTAGCGGTAGGAGGAGGGGGTAGAGGAGGAGGAGGAGGGGGCAGGGACGGGCGGGGAGACATCCATGGCATCAGGGGTGGGGGAAGGGGGACGAGGCGGAGCCTTTTTGGAAGCAGAGGAAGCAGGGGTGCCACTGGGGCGCTTGACGGCGGCGGAGGAGGTGTGGGGGATGGGAACAACTGGAATGTGGCGTGGAGGGGCAGGTCCCGGGGCCGGAGTCGGCGCCGGAGATGGTGACGGTGACGATGACGGTGGCGGTGGCGGTGGTGGTGGCGGTGGCGGTGGCGGTGGCGGTGGTGATGGCGAAGGTGACGGGGAGAGCTGGGCACGGACAGTGGCACGACGGGCCACCACCCGAGCCGGAGCTGCAGTGACAGACCGGGGGAGTGGGAGGAAAGGATCAGATCGAGAGGAGCGGGAGGAAGAAGCTGGAGAGGGGGCGACAAAGAGCGAGGGCGAAGGGAGAGAGAGAGAAGAGGGGGGATGGAAGGAGGGGGGTGGGACTGGGCACACCACGTTATAGTGGTGGAGGCGGCGGAAGGGGAAGTGTAAACTATGGCGGTGGTGGTAGCGGTGGCGGTGGTGGTGGGGGTGGACATGACGTCAGGGAGAAACAATAACGCGCAGAAGGAAAGGACACAAACAGGGGACAGACGAAGACAAAGACGGAGGAAGACGAGGACGGAGGAAGACGAAGACGGCGGCGGCGGCGGCGGCGGCGGCGGCGAGAACCGGCTGGCGGCGGCGGTGGCGAACAGACGGACGGACGGACGGACAGCAGGCAGCAGCGGTAGCGGCGGCGACGGACAGCGAGCAGGCAGGCGGACGGGCGGGCGGACGGACGGACAGACAGACACAAACTTCGAAGACGGAGATTCCAACCTGAGAGTAGCCCAGGCTTTGCAATCTGACGCCTTCGAATGAGGGGATCCAACCCTCTGATATATGTGGCGGAATGTTACGTGATACCACGTACTTATACGTTTGTGACTATTACAGCGCCGTCTACCACAAAGCGAAAAAAGTGGTCCAACTAAAACATTCATATTTCTTTGCGTACTACACGAATATGCAATAAAAAACGGGATTTCATATTTTTAAAAAACGCAGTTAATATCCGTTTGATCTATGGCAGCGCCATCTAGCTGGCCAACCATAGCGCCATCTGGTTTCCCCCTTAAAGATAGACGAGTTCCGTTCTTTGTAGTTTTTTGGTTTGATGCTTATTTCGTCAGATATTTGGCCCAGTGACTATCCATGGACCACCCTGTATATATATATATATATATATATATATATATATATATATATATATATATATATATACAAAATGGTTAGTTTATACCGACAGGCGTAATCCGCTTAGAGGTACAGTTACAGCTGTGCAGAAAATATCAGGTAGTAAGAAACTTCCTGGCAGATTAAAACTGTGTGCCGGACCGAGACTCGAACTCGGGACCTTGGCCTTTCGCGGGCAAGTGCTCTACCAATTATCCCTTCTTTCAGGATTGCTAGTTCTGCAAGGTTCGCAGGAGAGCTTCTGTAAAGTTTGGAAGGTAGGAGACGAGGTGCTGGCAGATGTAAAGTTGTGAGGACGGGGCGTGAGTCGTGCTTGGGTAGCTCAGTTGGTAGAGCACTTGCCCGCGAAAGGCAAAGGTCCCGAGTTCGAGTCTCTGTCGGGCACACAGTTTTAATCTGCCAGGAAGTTTCATATCAGCGCACACTCCGCTGTAGAGTGAAAATTTCATTCTATCAGGTAGTAAATTACGTGACATGTTTGCTGGAAGACTTTTCAATGCAGAGAAAAAACAATCCAACCAACACAATAAGGTATGTGCATATTAAGATACTACGTAAAAAAGATCTGCACTTAACAACCGCTACACCCTGTAAAAGAGGCAGCCGAGACAGGCCACCTGAATAACCCAGCCACTTTCAGTGACAGGAGAAAATCTGTCAGACAAAAGCTGCTTAGCTTGAAGGGGGACATACTGTGGTGAACATAGTGTGGTGCTCATCATTTTTGACATAGTGCGGTGTACATTATTTTTTTCTTAGGTACAAGGACAGACGAGATATGACAATCAACTCTGTTATTTTGCATGAACTGGTATTTTACATTATTTATGTTTTATTAATGAATCTGAAGACGCATGCAATGCATTAGCTTGTGCAGTAATTATCTTACATTCGAAAGTGGTGTTGGCCTTTCACACATGCATTTGCAAAGACATACAATGAGACTAGGGCGAAATGTACAATAAGTAATTTAATAATGTCAGATAACAGTGTTGCAATACGTATTCAAAATGGTGACCATCAGCGGTCATACGAGGGTTGAATGAAAAGTAATGCCGCCAAATTCGTTAATTGGGGGAATATTTTAATAAATCAGACGCAGAAATAATCCTTAGAATGTGATCTTTAATTACCAGTATTCACTTTTCCACATAATCAACAGCCGATTGGATACATTTCTGCCAACTATGAACAAGTTTTCTGAAGCCGCCACGGAAGAAGTCGACACTCTGTTTCCGCAAGCACAGTCTCACAGTTCTCTGAACGTCTTCATCAGAAGCATGATGATGTACCAGCAGATCGTCTTTCACTATCGGGAACAGTTGGAAGTCAGACGGTGTTAAATCTGGACTGTACGGAGGATGCCGTACGTTGGTGAGATTCGGTCTCTGAAGTTCTGCTGTGGTGGCACGTGAAGTGTGTGGTTTGGCACTGTCATGCAGCAGGAAAACATTTCCCTTTTCCTTGCGGACCCTTGTTAGCCTTCGTTTCAGAGTTCGCATCGTTGTGATGTAACGGTCTGAATGTATTGTTGTTCCACGATCAAGGAAATCAACATGGATAATACCATCTGCATCCCAGAACACTGTGGCCATGATTTTTCCAGCTGAGGTCTGAGTCTTAGATTTCTTTTTCTGGGGCAAGTCCTTGTGCCGATATTCTATAGACCGATGTTTCGTCTCTGGGTCGTAATGGTGTACCCACGTTTCGTCTCCTCTCACAATTGAATGGAGAAAGGTGTCACCTTCATTCTCGAGTTCCTGGCAAATTTCAAGTCTGTGGGCTTTCATTTCAGGAGTCAGCACCCGGGGTACCCATCGTACACAGATCTTCTGATAGCCAAGCAAAGCAATAATGTGACCCACACGTTCTTGTGAAATGCCAATTGTGCTTGTAATTTCTCTCTGACTGATACGATGATCGTCCTGAATCAATCTGTCGACATTTTTTCTTGTGAAACTCGGTGGCTGCTGTCAAAGACCGTCCAACTCTTTGTTTGTCACGCAGGTCAGATGTTCTCGCCTCTCAACATCTTTAAACTTACTCGCCCAACGACGCACAGTACTCACATCAACACAATCACCATAAACTGCTTTCATTCTCTGATGAATCTCCTTTCTGGTGACACCTTTTGCTCTCAAGAATTCAGTGACTCCACGTTGTTTAAATCGTATTGACCGACCGTCTGCGCAGGGTTCCATGCTTTACACAGTAACAACACAACCGTTCAGTTCTAAGCCTTCCCGTGAACTGGAGCTGTAGAGAAGAGGCTACGGAACAAGCAAGTACCTACCGCATACCAATGCTACCAACTGTTGAAGAGTACGAAGGTGGAGGCATTACTTTTCAGTCAACCTCGTACATGCTGTATAAGAATTGGATGTGGACAATACTGCACGTTGAATTCGATCCAAGCTGATAGCAGGACAAGTTTGTGTAATACGGCCTTTCATGTCTTCGCAGGTGTTTGGAATTTTGTTGTAAACTTGCGGTTCCAGTTTACCCCACAAGTAAAAGTCCAGAGGGGTAGGTCCGGAAAACGTGCAGTCCATTCTGTATTGCCGGACCGATCAGTCCAACGATCTTCATATCTGTTGTTCAGATCCTCAATAATCCTCCATGCAGAAAATGCAGGACATCCATCATGTTGGTACCATATGCCTTGTCTTATGTCCATGACCTTGCACTACTTAAGTTCCCATCAATAAAATAAGTTGTATAATTCAATTATTTAGAAAACAGCAGCACACGTTGACTGACCAAGGCCTTTGTCTGTCCACTTCTATAAGCCACTTAGGCTTCTCATAGGACGAGTACTGCACGCTCCAAATTGTTGCGGTACCTCTGATAAGAGATCGAGATACCTTGCACTACTTAAGTTCCCATCAATAAAATAAGTTCTATAATTCAATTATTTAGAAAACAGCAGCACACGTTGACTGACCGAGGTCTTTGTCTGTCCACTTCTATCAGCCACTTAGGCTTCTCATAGGACGAGTATTGCACGCTCCAAAGACTAGCGTTCCCACGGTTTGTAAATGATGCTTCACCTGTAAGTAACATCTTGGTCGAGAACATGTCATCCTTTTGTGGTTTCCGTAGCTCCCATTCGAAGAACTGTACTCTTCTTGAAATGGTTCAAATGGCTCTGAGCACTATGGGACTTAACTTCTAAGGTCATCAGTCCCCTATATCTTAGAACTACTTAAACCTAACTAACCTAAGGACATCACACACATCCATGCCCGAGGCAGGATTCGAACCTGCGACCGTAGCGGTCGCTCGGTTCCAGACTAAAGCGCCTAGAACCGCTCGGCCACTTCGGCCGGCTACTTTTCTTCGAAAGTCATTGCCATGGAGCTCCTGATGATGTGAAATGTGGTGGGTGTGGAATTTGGTGGAGTGCAATATTGGCAGGACACTTCGTTGACTGATTCCAAACGCGCATTTGAGCTGTCTTGTACAGGGTGAGGCAAATAAAAATTACCTGGAGAACAGAGTTCCAAGGTACAAAGAAACTTAGCAGAGGAAAGGAAATACAGGGTGATTCTAAAGCCACTATACATTTTGTACTTAAACTAATTTTATTAACCAATATGTAATGGCACTGTAAAGTATGTTACAATTGGATATAATTTCAGTACATTTCAATGTGACCACCTTGCATGTCTAGGCACACCCCCCCAGCGCTCCACTGTAGATCGAAAAACCTGTCCAAGTATATATAGTGTAATCTCAGCGGCTGCGGCTCGAATCCGCTGTGTTAAGTGTTCCGTGCTGCGGATCTTCACCTGGTCTACCTTAGACCTGATAAACCGCCATGCAAAGAAGTCGAAGGGTGTCAAGTCAGCAGAGCGGGGGGCCCACATCCGTGGAGAGGCGCGACCAACCCATCTGCCGGGAAATGCTCGATTCAGATAATCACGAACAACGAGGGCAAAATGGGGTGGTGCAACATCCTCTTGAAAAACAACAGTATCCATAATGGCATTAGATATCAACTGGGGCTCCAAAAACTGTTCCAACGTATCTGGGTATGCGGTTCCAGTAACGGTTTGTTCTGCAAAGAAGAAGGGCCCTACATTGTTGACCTCGTCATCCCTAACCACACATTCTCTTTTGCTATGTCCCGTTGTCACTTCTGCAGCACACTTGGTTGTTCGTTTGCCAGATCCTGCAGTTGTGTCTGTTCACATATCCACAGGTATGAGATAATAATAATATCGTGTGACTAGGGCCTCCCGTCGGGTAGACCGTTCGCCTGGTGCAAGTCTTTCGATTTGACGCCACTTCGTCGACTTGCGCGTCGATGGGGATGAAATGATGATGATTAGGACAACACAACACCCAGTCCCTGAGCGGAGAAAATCTCCGACCCAGCCGGGAATTGAATCCGGGCCCTTAGGATTGACATTCCGTCGCGCTGACCACTCAGCTACCGGGGGCGGACAGGTATGAGATGTAACTTTATCACTGAACAAGACATTTTGCATCAAATTGTCATTTTCAACAACTTGTAGCAGGTCATGACACGTAGCTTGTCTGGCCGCGTAGTCCTTCGCTTCAAGCTAATGTACGACCTGGATATGGTGGTACACACGTTTGTGCTGCTTGTAACGAAGAACTCTCCATACAGTGGTTTGAGGAATACCGAGCTCCCTACTAATTCTCCTGGTAGATGCGGGAGGGCTTCGTGTGACCGTACCCTGCACACTTCGCACGGTGTCTGGCGTTATGGCCGGCCTCCCTGGACGTTCTTCACCTGCAACACTACCAGTACGCTGGACTTTATTAACTAGGGTCTCGATAGCAAGCCTGGTAGGGCCTCCGGAAACGACGGTCAAAATCTGTCTGCACCTGTTCATACGTCATTCCACGAAGACGAGCAGAAACAACAGCGATTCGTTCTTCTTTGGTTAGCATTCTGTCGTAGTACCTGCAAGAAACAAATATTCCGTTTCTATATCACTGAAATGTACAGTGACATACTACACCACTGGCTATTAAAATTACTACACAAGAAGAAATGCAAATGATAAACGGGTATTCATTGGACAAATATATTATAGTAGAACTGACATGTGATTACATTTTCACCCAATTTGGGTCCATAGATCCTGAGAAATCAGTACCCAGAACAACAACCTCTGACCGTAATAACGGATTTGATACGCCTGGGCATTGAGTCAAACAGAGCTTGGAAGGAGCGTACAGGTACAGCTGCCCATGCAGCTTCAACACGATATCACAGTTCATCAAGAGTAATGACTGGCGTATTGTGACGAGCCAGTTGCTCCGCCAGACGTTTTCAATTGGTGAGGGATCTGGAGAATGTGCTGGCCAGGGCAGCAGTCGAACGTTTTCTGTATCCAGAAAGGCCCGTACGACCTGCAACATGCGGTCGTGCATTATCCTGCTGAAATGTAGGGATTCGCAGGGATCGAATGAAGGGTAGAGCCACGGGTCGTAACACATCTGAAATGTAACGTCCACTGTTCACAGTGCCGTCAATGCGAGCAAGAGGTGACCGAGACGTGTAACCAGTGGCACCTCATACCATCACGCTGGGTGATACGCCAGTATGGCGATGACGAATACACGCTTCCAATGTGCGTTCACCGCGATGTCGCCAAACACGGATGCGACCATCATGATGCTGTACACAAAACCTGGATTCATACGAAAAAATGACGTTTTGCCATTCGTGCACCCAGGTTCGTCGTTGAGTACATCATCGCAGGCGCTCCTGTCTGTGATGCAGCGTCAAGGGTAACCGCAGCCATGGTCTCTTAGCTGATATTCCATGCTGCTGCAAACGTCGTCGAACTGTTCGTGCAGATGGTTGTTGTCTTGGAAACGTCCCCATCTGTTGACTCAGGGATCGAGACGTGGCTGCACGATCCGTTACAGCCATGTGGATAAGATGCCTGTCATCTCGACTGCTAGTGATACGAGGCCGTTGGGATCCAGCACGGCGTTCCGTATTACCCTCCTGAACCCACCGATTCCATATTCTGCTAACAGTCATTGGAGCAGCAATGTCGCGATACGATAAACCGCAATCGCGATAGGCTACAATCCAACCTTCATCAAAGTCGGGAACGTGATGGTACGCATTTCTCCTCCTTACACGAGGCATGACAATAACGTTTCACCAGGCAACGCCGGTCAACTGCTGTTTGTGTATGAGAAATCGATCGGAAACTGTCCTCATACCAGCACTTTGTAGGCGTCGCCCCCGGCGCCAACCTTGTGTGAATGCTCTGAAAAGCTAATCATTTGCGTATCACAGCATCTTCTTCCTGTCGGTTAAATTTCGCGTCTGTAGCACGTCATCTTCGTGGTGTAGCAATTTTAATGGCCAGTAGTGTATGTGACTTGTGTGCTACGGCTGCTAAGATTTCAGTTGCATGTCGCTCGACGTTTTCTGATTTGAGCCATTTGCGTCTTTTATTATCAATGTTTCCTGTTTGCTGACATGTTTGTGTTATGTATGCAAAGGTAGATCCGCGAAGGGGTTACATGATCAGGATATATCTCAGCAGACAGTCGCACTGCGACGTTCCCGCAAATAAAAACTTTCTCAGCTTTTACGTAGAACATTGTGTAGATTTCATATTTTTAACTAGATTTATGAACCTGCCCATACAGCTGTCTCAATAGTGTAATATCAATTATGATGATACAAGCGTATGGACAACACAACAGCCCGTCACCGAGCGGAGAGAATCTCGACACGGCCGGGAATCGAACCCGGGTCCTTTCGCTTAGCAATCCTATGCACTGATCGCGCAACTATCCTCTGTTTATCATAATAATAATAAACCGGAGGTAAACAAACACAAAGGCGGTAATTGATCAGCAGTCGCAGCACACGTACACTGGTGTTGTTATGCTTTTGGAAGTAGGTCCTACTTTTGTATTAGATGTCTTATTACAAAATTACGTTAAATAAAACCTTAAGATATCCTCATCCATGAACAATCGTCAAGGCTTTTCTTAATTACGCTTAAGCTATGTAGTTTTTCTTTCAAACACTGTGTACAATCACAGTCTCTGTACTGTTTTGTACTGATTGTCCACTTTTAAAGCCGGCAGGAGTGGCTGAACGGTTCTATCCGCTTCAGTCTGGAACCGCGCGACCACTACGGTCGCAGGTTCGAATCCTGCCTCGGGCATGGATGTGTGTGATGTCCTTAGGTTAGTTAGGTTTAAGTAGCTCTAAGTTCTAGGGGACTGATGACCTCAGCTGTTAAGTCCCATAGTGCTCAGAGCCATTTGAACCATTTTTTTTAAACACTGTTAATAAGCAGTATGAAAATGGCTGAAGCTTCTTCCTGCTCCGTAGTGTAACTTGCCAGTGGAACACGGTTAAAAAGCGCTGAGAAGTAGGTTATTAATGCTTTTAATAAACGTACAGAAAAAAATCGGCTGTGAATTTTTCCGAGACATTGTACACTGAAGTGCCAAAGAAACTGGTACAGGCATGCGTATTCAGATACAGAGATTTGTAAACAGGCAGAATACGGCGGTGCGATCGGCAACGCCTATATAAGACAACATGCGTCTGACGCAGTTGTCAGATACATCAGTTACTTGTGTTACAATGGCACGCTATCAAGATTTAAGTGTATTTGAGCGTGGTGGTATAGTCGGCGCTTGAGTGATGGGACACAGCATCTCCGAGGCAGCGATGAAGTGGGGATGTCCCCGAACGATCATTTCACGAATGTATTGTGAATATCAGGAATCCGCTAAAACATCAAATCTCCGACATCGCAGAGGCTGGAATAAGATCCTGCAATAACGGGATCAATGACGATTGAAAAGAATCGTTCAACGTGGCAGAACTGCAGCCCTTCCGCAAACTGCTGCAGATTTCAGTGCTGTGTCATCAACAAGTGTCAGAGTGCGAACCATTCAACGAAATACTATCGATATGGGCTTCCGAAGCCTAAGGTCCACTTGCGTACTCTTGATGGCTGCACAATACAAAGCTTTTGCCTTGCGTGGGCCCGTCAACACCGACATTTGACTGTTGATGACTGGAAACATGTTGCCTGGTCAGACGAGTCTCGTTTCAAATTGTACGGACGTGTACGGGTATGGAGACAAAACCTCATGGATCCATGGACCCTGCTTGTCAGCAGGGGACTGTTCGAGCTGTTGGAGGTTCTGTAATGGTGTGGGACGTGTGCAATTGAGATGATATTGGACCCCTGATACGACTCTGACAAGTGACATGTACGTAAGCATCCTTTCCGATCACCTGCACCCATTCATGTCCACTGTGCATTCTGACGGACTTGGGCAATGCTATCAGGACAATGTGACATCCCACACGTCCAGAATTGGTACAGAGTGGCTCCAGGAACCTCTTCTGAATTTAAGAACTTCCGCCGGCCACCAAACTCCCCAGACATGAACATTATTGAGCATATCTGGGATGTGTTGCAAAGTGCTGTTCAGAAGATCTCCACCCCTTCACACTCTTACGGATTTGCGGTCAGTCCTGCAGGATTCATGGTGTCAGTTCCCTCCAGCAGTACTTCAGACATTAGTCGAGTCCATGCCACGTCGTGTTGCGGCACTTCTGCGTGCTCGCAGGGGCCGATATTAGGTAGGTACCAGTTTCTTTGGCTTTTCAGTGTATATTTACTGCGCCTGTGTTTGATACGTTTGAGATACAAATACACGCTGGATGTATATCGGTATCAGTAGCGTAGTAAGACGATAATCTGGTGCAGTTCATGGATTGCTGGTTCAATCTCGCCTTTGTCATCTTTGCTTTTCATTCAGTTTGAAATAACCACATCTCGTAACTGTAAAATTCATCATCATTTTTATGAGTAACGCACGTCTTCTTGTTTCTAATTGCATACTGAACGCGAAATTCCTGTTTCCATTTTAAATATAAAGCCTTAATTATCGATATTTTACGAATTATTGTAAATAAAGGCTGCTTAACTTAAGAAACCATAACGATTTAATTTTTTAGGACAAAATGAAAAACCAAATACTCTTTCTTTGGACTATGTCCACTGTTTTATGTCATAGATGTAGTCTCACAGGAACCAGAGTAATAAGAGTCGTGGAAACATGAAAAACGAATCATTTTCACAGCATCGATCACACCATACAAATGCTGCGTTTTTACATTTGCCACTGTTCGATTACAATATGAACCCAACGAAACTGATCTGGAGACTAATTAAGGGATTTGTCGCGAGAGATAACAAGGTTGTTTAGCTGTCTGACGTACTGGAGCTAACGCGCGCAGCTTATTCACATGTCACTGACGAACGCTGGCGGGATATAGAATGGTACGTCATAAAAGAAGAGGAGAAATTGAGGCGCCCGGGTGTCTTTGTGTATTCTGCTCTTGATCGTCTCGTTATCAACGTAGCAAACGACAGTTGCAGAGCTGAAATATATTTCTCGGATTCGGATAAGGAAGGAGCTAAGAGATTACCAAACGACTGACTGTAATTAATACCTCCAGTAGCTTCAGTATTCAACATTACGGCGAAATCCCCGCAGTATGCTTCTTCATCACAAGTAACTCTGGTGTGACGTCACGTGTGCTGCACTGCTGTTGAAACTGCTCGTTAATATTTTATAAAATTTTAGTTTTCATTTAATTATTTTAAAGTTAATTTGTGTTAATATTTGCTGTAAAAGTAACTTATTATTGGATTTCCATTAATCTCAGTCTTTCTTCCTGTGTTATTGGCTCGAGTGGTCTATTATACATCACTGCGCTTGTGTCGTTCGTCTACGCCTCGCGCCTCGGTAGTGTGTTTACATTTGGCGGCGTGCACCGCAGCTGTAGCGTATATGAAGCTAAGTACTGACGAACTTATTTGTGCTCTGTAATACAGTTATTAAATTTAATAGTTTTCAGCCGTGTTGCGTGCCGTTTGTGGAGAAATAACGACTTAATAAACTTTTGTAATCGTTCGCTCGCTGTGTTTTTTAGAGTTTCCTGTGCGTTGTAGTCGTTTAGTAAATTTCGTGCTTTAGTTTTCAGCTGGCGTTTCTTATTGTTTCAAGTGAAATATTTCAGTAAAATTTTCATTCAGTGTTTTAGCTTCGCTTAGTGTTCCAGTGGCGGTTTGAATTTTTTGGTTTTAGCTAATAATTTTGTGAAGTTTTGTTGGTACTGGTGTTAGCTGCGGTGTAGCAGTATTAACACGAGTAGTTGCTTTCTTAGTAGGCAGAGAATTTCGAGACGATTATTGTTGGTTCTTAAATAGTCCTACTGGTGTAACGCAACTTTGGTAACGTAGACGTATGGTTTTCTTTCAGTAACTGTAAAATTTTACCATGAGTGAGAAGTGTGGGCTCTGTCGTAGCTTTGTGAGTAGTGGGTTGCGGTGTGGGATTTGTTAAAAGTACTTTCATTGTGGGGAGTGCAGTGGAGAAGCCAGTGGTCATCTTAGTGAGATCCTCTCCTGGGAATGCAGAATCTGTAGTAGAAACAAGTTAATAGAGGAGCAGGAGCGTAAGATCTGTGCACTGCAGGTGCAGTTACAATGCGCAAAGGAGGAACTAGGTAGGTTGAGGAGGGTGAAGGGTGGTGGGGAATGGGAATTGGCAGTTGCCAAGAAGGCCGCTAGGAAGAGGAGGTATTCAGACAGTTTTACTTTGTGTGCATGCAGTAGATATGACCAACTGTCAGAGTTAAGTGGAGAGGAGCCTCTTGTAGCCGTAGTTGTAGTAAACATGCAGCAGTCTTCAGCAGTTAGGAGGCCTAAGTCAGTTGCAAAGTCTAACAGGGAGAAGAAAGCTCTGCTGCTAGGTAGTTCACATGGCAGAGGTGTGGGCAAGCAGTTGCAGGAAGTGTTGGGGAGTGAACACCAGGTCACCAGCATTGTGAAGCTTAGCGGAGGGTTTGCTCAGAAGACATAGGGGAGTTATGTAGGAATTTTACGAAAAAGGATCAAGTAGTGATTGTGGGTGGAGCTGAGAATAGTCTTAATAGGGACGGGGAATATGACGTAGGTGGTGACCTGGTAAAGATGGCTACTCAAACCGGTGGCACCAATGTGCTCTTCATGCAACTTTTTGAGCGTCGTGATCGACCTCATCTTAACGCTGCTGTTAGGCGTGTTAACATGGGGCTGGAGAAGGCACTGATGGCGGAGAGCATGGCTCACATTGCACCGGTGCCAGTTGAGTCTATCAGTAGATTGGATTTCACTAGGCGTGGCCTACACCTCAATAGGTATGGGAAGGGGAGACTGACAAAGCTTATAGGTTACAGTGTAGTTGGTGGTGGTGGTAGTGGTAGTAGTGGTGGTGTCACTCATGGAAAAATTCCTGTAGTAGTTGGTGTTAGAGCTGCACATTTTTTAGATTGAAGTCAGCTGATAGGTATACCTGCTTAAAGGAAGTCCCTCTAACAAAGGGCTCACCTTCCAAGGATGTAATGTTTCCAAGTAGAGAAGGAATTAGCATATTTCATCAAAACATAAGAGGTATTAGAGATAAAGTTAGTGAAATGCTTATAGATGTTGACCCCGAAATTATTGGTATATCAGAGCACCACTTAAATAATTTGACAATTCAGAGGCTTCCTTTACCAGGCTACAGATTAGCAGATTAGCTGGCTGTTTCTCAAGGAGTTCCTGGCAGGGTGGGTGAGTGGCTATGTACGTTAAAAAAAAACTGTATTCCGTTTGAGTCCATAGACGTATCAAAACACAGCACTGAACAGATATTTGAATATTGTGCACCAGTGGTTGAATTTAGTGAAACTAAACTTCTAGTTGTTGTTGTTGTTGTTTATAGGACCCCTAACTCTGACTTCAGAGCATTTCTGCTCAAGCTAGAGAGGGTTCTTGATTCACTTTGTAGGAAGTACCAGAGACTAATTATATGTGGTGACTTCAACATAAATTTTGTATATGATGGTGCAAGAAAAAGGATGTTGGTAGATCTCCTAAATTCATATGATCTAATGCAGACTGTTTTTTTTTTTTTCAACTAGGGTGCAGGGGAACACTAGCAGGACGATAGACAATATTTTCATTCATTCTTCATTACTAGATGATGGGCGTTCTGTTAGTAAAAGCATGAATGGCCTTTCACACTATGATGCACAAATTTAAGACATAAAGGCTTTTGCACTCGAACCAATGTCATATGTAATTACAAAATATGTAGGAAAGTTAATCCAAAGGCAATAGAGTTTTTTAAACCTTGTCAAGGAACAAGAGTGGCAGGATGTTTATAGTGCCGATAATATAGATGATAAATACAATGCTTTCCATAACATATTTCTCATGCTCTTTGAGGGTTGCTTTCCATTAGAACATTCTAAATGGGGTACTAGCAGTAATGGGCATCCCATTGTGGCTGACAAGTGGGATAAGGATATCATGTAGAACAAAGCAAGAATTATATCAAAATGTTAGAAGTAGCCACACTCAAGCTACAGTATCCCATTACAAACAGTATTGTAAGGTGCTTAAAAATGTTATTAGGAAGGCAAAGAGTACGTGGTATGCAAATAGAATAGCTAAATCACATGATAAAATTAAAACCATGTGGTAAGTTGTGAAGGAAGTGTCTGGTCAGCAGCACAAGGTCGATGATACAAAGTCAGTTCGCAGTAAAAATATTTCCTTTACTGATAAATCAGATATATGTATAGTATTTAACAATCACTTTCTGAGCAATGCTGGTGAATTAAATAAAAATTTAGTTTCTACAGGAAATCATATAACTTTCTTGGCAAATGCTTTTGGAGACTGATGTCTGAAATACTCCTCTATGTTAAAGGCAAGAGGGAGATTGAGTCAATATTTCAATCACTGAAGACTAAGAACTCTCATGGTTATGATGGAGTGTCTAGCAGAATATTAAAGTACTGCGCTGCACATGTTAGCCGTTTATTTGTAATTTTTCTTTTAGGAATGGTCAGTTTCCCGAGCGAAAAGTACTCACTAGTAAAGCCGCTTTATAAAAATGGAGAAAGGGATAATGTAGATAATTTTAGACCTATTTCTATGCCATCAGTGTTTGCAAAAGTTACTGGAAAGGATGTGTATGTAAGGATAATTGATCATTTTATATCACACGGATCTGTGAGGTACTGGATGGGATAAACAAACGGTTTCGAACGCTTGGCATATTTTTTGATTTAACTAAGGCATTTGATTGTGTTGATCACAAAATATTGCTCTGGAATTTGGACAAATACGGAATACGGGGAGTAGCTCACAATTGGTTCACCTCTTACTTTAGCAACAGGCAGCAAAAAGTCATTATTCACAATGTTGTTAACGGCTGTGATGTGGGATCTGAGTGGGGTACGGTCAAGTGGGGGGGGTGCCCCAGGGATCAGTGTTGGGGCTGCTCCTGTTCCATATTTATATAAATGATATGCCCTCTAGTATTTTTGGGTAACTCTAAAATATTTCTGTTTGCTGATGACACTAGTTTGGTAGTAAAGGATGTTGTGTGCAACATTGGCTCGGTTTCAAATAATGCAGTACATGACCTAAGTTCATGGTATGTAGAAAATCAACTAACGCTAAATCACAGTAAGACTCAGTTTTTACATTTTATAACACACAATTCTACAAAACTTGACATTTTAATTTCACTGAACGGGCATGTGATTAGTGTAACTGAACAGTTCAAATTTGAGATAGATAGTAAGCTGTCGTGGAAAGCCCACGTACAGAATCTTGTTCAAAGACTTGGTACTGCCATTTTTACTGTTCGAACGGTATCAGAAGCGAGTGATACTTCGACACGTAAATTAGTCTATTTTGCTTATTTTGATTCACTTACGTCGTCTGGTATTATGTTTTGGGGTAACTCTTCTCATTCTACAAGGATATTTTTGGCTCAGAAACGGGCGGTTCGGGCAATAAGTGGTAGGAGTTCACTAACCTCTTGTCGACCTCTGTTCACGAGTCTGGGTATTTTGAGATTGGCCTCTCAATATGTATATTCCTTATTGTCGTTTCTTGTTACCAATATTAGTTTATTCCCAAGAATTAGCAGCTTTCACTTGGTTAATATACGGCAGAAATCGAACCTGCATTTGGATCGGACTTCCTTAAATCTACATCTACATCTACATCTATACTCCGCGAGCCACCTTACGGTGTGTGGCGGAGGGTACTTATTGTACCACTATCTGATCCCCCCTTCCCTGTTCCATTCACGAATTGTGCGTGGGAAGAACGACTGCTTGTAAGTCTCCGTATTTGCTCTAATTTCTCGGATCTTTTCGTTGTGATCATTACGCGAGATATATGTGGGCGGTAGTAATATGTTGCCCATCTCTTCCCGGAATGTGCTCTCTCGTAATTTCGATAATAAACCTCTCCGTATTGCGTAACGCCTTTCTTGAAGTGTCCGCCACTGGAGCTTGTTCAGCATCTCCGTAACGCTCTCGCGCTGACTAAATGTCCCCATGACGAATCGCGCTGCTTTTCGCTGGATCATGTCTATCTCTTCTATTAATCCAACCTGGTAAGGGTCCCATACTGATGAGCAATACTCAAGAATCGGACGAACAAGCGTTTTGTAAGCTACTTCTTTCGTCGATGAGTCACATTTTCTTAGAATTCTTCCTATGAATCTCAACCTGGCGCCTGCTTTTTCCACTATTTGTTTTATGTGATCATTCCACTTCAGATCGCTCCGGATAGTAACTCCTAAGTATTTTACGGTCGTTACCGCTTCCAATGATTTACCACCTATGGCATAATCGTACTGGAATGGATTTCTGCCCCTATGTATGCGCATTATATTACATTTATCTACGTTTAGGGAAAGCTGCCAGCTGTCGCACCATGCATTAATCCTCTGCAGGTCCTCCTGGAGTACGTACGAGTCTTCTGATGTTCTTGTAGACAACCGTGTCATCTGCAAATAGCCTCACGGAGTTACCGATGTTGTCAACTAAGTCATTTATGTATATTGTAAACAATAAAGGTCCTATCACGCTTGTGCAAAAATGTGTGCAGTATACTACTGCATCCATTTTCAATAAGCTGCCACTCGAATTCAAAAATCTTAGCAATAATCCACGCGCTTTCAAATCTAAACTGAAGAGTTTCCTAATGGGTCACTCCTTCTACTCTGTCGAAGAGTTCCTTGAAAAATTAAGCAGATTCTTATTGTATTGCTGATAGCGTTCACTTAAACTTATGGAGTGACCTTTTCAGGTTCATGAACTGTTATTACTTTTGTGTTGTAAGTTCATGTACTGACACGTTCCATGACCTTGCAGATTTGCTCCTCAATTTGGTCCTACGGAACTTGACGCGTAAATAAATAAAAACAATTACCCTGTGTTTAATCAGAAATTTTCATCACGCTTATTTTTAATTAGAATACTTTGTTAGGCGAGAACGAGGGCATTTTATGCTTTCCGTCTAGTCACCTAAGCAGTATGTGGTAGTGCTCGAGGTTTGCCGAATATTATTTCATTCTCTTTAAAAATTAAATAACATTCAAAGCTATATTGTTTCTCTGCTCGTCTCTTTTTACGTCTGACATCTAACTGCTCACATCATTGCAGGTTATTTGGGCCAGCTGGCTGACCAGTGGTGTATACATCTACATCCATACTCCGCAAGCCTCCTGACGGTGTGTGGCGGAGAGTACCTTGAGTACCTCTATTGATTCTCCCTTCTATTCCAGCCTCGTATTGTTCGTGGAAAGAAAGATTGTCGGTATTCCTCTGTGTGGGCTCTAATCTCTCTGATTTTACCCTCATGGTCCGCGAGATATACGTAGGAGGGAGCAATATACTGCTTGACTCCTCGGTGAAGGTATGTTCTCGAAACTTCAACAAAAGCTCGTACCGAGCTACTGAGCGTCTCTCTTGCAGAGTCTTCCACTGAAGTTTATCTCTCATCTCCATAAAGCTTTGGCGATTACTAAATGATCCTGTAACGAAGCGCGCTGCTCTCCATTGTATCTTCTGTATCTCTTCTATCAACCCTATCTGGTACGGATCCCACACTGCTGAGCAGTATTCAAGCAGTGGGCGAACAAGCGTACTGTAACCAACTTCCTTTGTTTTCGGATTGCATTTCCTTACGATTCTTCCAATGAATCTGTCTGGCATCTGTTTTACCGACGATTAATTTTATATGGTCATTCCATTTAAAATCACTTCTAATGCCTACTCCCAGATAATTTCCAGTTGTTGACCTGATATATTGTAGCTAAATGATAAAGCGTCTTTCTTTCTATGTATTCGCAGCACGTTACACTTGTCTACATTGATTCAATTGCCATTCCCTACACCATGCGTCAATTCGTTCCAGATCCTGCTGCATCTCAGTACAATTTTCCATTGTCACAACCTCTCGATATACTACAGCATCATCCGCAAAAAGCCTCAGTGAACTTCCGATGTTATCCACAAGGTCATTTATGTATATTGTGAATAGCAACGGTCCTACGACACTCCCCTGCGGCACACCTGAAATCACTCTTACTTCAGAAGACTTCTCTCTATTGAGAATGACATGCTGCGTTTTGTTATCTAGGAACTCTTCAATCCAATCTCACAATTGGTCTCATAGTCCATATGCTCTTACTTTGTTCATTAAACGACTGTGGGGAACTGTATCAAACGCCTTGCGGAAGTCAAGAAACAAGGCATCTACCTGGGAACCAGTGTCTATGGCCCTCTGAGTCTCGTGGACGAATAGCGCGAGCTGGGTTTCACACGATCGTCTTTTTCGAAACCCATGCTGATTCCTACGGTGTAGATTTCCAGTCTCCAGAGAAGTCATACTCGAAAATAATACGTGTTCCAAAATTCTACAACTAATCGACGTTAGAGATATAGGTCTATAGTTCTGCACATCTGTTGGACGTCCCTTCTTGAAAACGGGGATGACCTGCGCCCTTTTCCAATCCTTTCGAACGCTACACTCTTCTAGAGACCTACGGTGCACTGCTGCAAGAAGGGAGGCAAGTTTCTTCGCGTACTCAGTGTAAAATCGAACTGGTATCCCCTCAGGTCCAGCGGCCTTTCCTCTTTCGAGTGAATTTAATTGTTTTTTCTATCCCTCTGTCATCTATTTCTGTATCTACCATTTTGTCATCTGTGCGACAATCTAGAGAAGGAACTACAGTGCAGTCTTTCCTATGAAACAGCTTTGTTAAAAGACATTTAGTATGTCGGCATTTAGTCTGTCATCCTCTGTTTCAGTACCATTTTGTTCACAGAGTGTCTGGACATTTTGTTTTGATCAACCTACTCCTTTGACATAAGACGAAAACTTCTTAGGATTTTCTGCCGAGTCAGTACGTAGAACTTTACTTTCGAATTCGTTGAACGCCTCTCGCGTAGCCCTCCTCACACTACATTTTGCTTCGTGTAATTTTTGTTTGTCTGCAAGGCTTTGGCTATGTTTATGTTTGCTGTGAAGATGCCTTTGCTTCCGTAGCAGTTTTCTAGCTCGGTTGTTGTACCACGGTGGCTCTTTTCCATCTCTTACGACCTTGCTTGGCACATACTCAAATTAAATGCGTCGGTAAAGTTATCTCGCATTATCGCTCAATCTATGCGCGCGTAACACAGCATAAAACCTATCCCTATGGCCGTACTGGACTGCACTGGATACAGCTTAGCTTCCGCTCCACTTGATACGAAATCCAACGAGGTTCAAGCAAAAGCGGAAGAATACATGGCGTAATGTTTGTCAGGTTTATTTTATGATGGCCACAGTATAACTAGGCGGACACTCTGATAACTGTCGTCTATGCGCCACGACTTCAAACTACAGACTAATAGCTTTCATCAGCAGATAAACAGGCGAACCCTGCGGTGGGTAGAATGTTGTTTACATTCAGTGTAACCTATACACCAAAACAACCACGTAGTATGCTTGATCTTTATCGCTGATACTCCATGATTAACAGACCCTACACAAAACCAAATCCAACAGAACCTAATACATTGTATGTGTCTCCGAACGTACGGGGTGACAGAGAATAACGGAATGTTTGAAATGAGTAGTGGCAGCCATGGGCAGGTGGCAGCACTGCGGGATCGTGGCAGTTAGCGAACAAACACTCCGCCATTTCAGTAATCATGGATCAGTGGAACGGACAACAGGCTGCATTAGCCCAAAAAAGTTTTATAAAAACAATGACAGTTTGGTAGCGGCGCAGAGGGAGTTTCGATGTTTTCATGATTTAGGACGTCATAATGCAGTTCCGTCGAAAGACGCGATAAAATGTTGGATTAATAACTTTGCCCTCAACAAGCACTTGGTGCAGGGAGTGGCAACTGACCCTTAACATAGACAAATGAACTGTATTGCGAATGCATAGAAAGAAGGATCCTTTATTGTATGATTATATGATAGCGGAACAAACACTGGTAGCAGTTACTTCTGTAAAATATCTGGGAGTATGCGTACGGAACGATTTGAAGTGGAATGATCATATAAAATTAACTGTTGGTAAGGCGGGTGCCAGGTTGAGATTCATTGGGAGAGTCCTTAGAAAATGTAGTCCATCAACAAAGGAGGTGGCTCACAAAACACTCGTTCGACCTATACTTGAGTATTGTGCATCAGTGTGGGATCCGTACCAGGTCGGGTTGACGGAGGAGATAGAGAAGATCCAAAGAAGAGCGGCGCGTTTCGTCACAGGGTTATCTGGTAAGCGTGATAGCGTTACGGAGACGTTTAGCAAACTCAAGTGGCAGACTCCGCAAGAGAGGCGCTCTGCATCGCGGTGTAGCTTGCTGTCCAGTCTTCCAGAGGGTGCGTTTCTGGATGAGATATCCATTACATTGCTTTCTCCTAATTATACCTCCCGAGGAGATCACGAATGTAAAATTAGAGAGATTCGAGCGCGCGCGGAGGCTTTCCGGCAGTCGTTCTTCCCGCTAACCATACGCGACTGGGAAAGGGAGGTAATTACAGTGGCACGTAAAGTGCCCTCCGCCACACACTGTTGAGTGGCTTGCGGAGTGTAAATGTAGATGTAGATGTAAGAAACCAACAGGACGACCAAGAAGTGTGCGTTTTTCAGCGAACATAGATACCGTACGCGAGTCTGTCTGACGGAGCCCAGGGCGTTCAATTCGTAAGCAAGCAGCAGTGGTTGGAATGTCCCGGGAGAGTGTTTCCAGAATTCTTCAACTTGATTTAAAATGTAATCCGTTCTAACTACAGATGGTCAAATGGTGCATCAATTGAAGGGCAACAATTGAATGGCAACGATTACCGGTTAAGACTAGGAATCTGTCAACAACTGAGAACGAAAAGAAACAATGACGAATTTCTAAACAAGTTGTGGGTGTCAGATGAGGCACATTTTCATCTCACAGGTTATGCGAATAAACAGAACTACCGTTACTGGGGAAACACAAATCAAATGGTTCAAATGGCTCTGAGCACTATGGGACTTAACAGCTATGGTCATCAGTCCCCTAGAACTTAGAACTACTTAAACCTAACTAACCCAAGGACAGCACACAACACCCAGCCATCACGAGGCAGAGAAAATCCCTGACCCCGCCGGAAATCGAACCCGGGACCCGGGCGTGGGAAGCTAGAACGCTACCGCACGACCACCAAATGCGGGCAAAATACAAATCGAAATGACTTTCATGAGCGCTCTTCACACACTACTAAAGTGGCAGTATGTTGTGGTGTTTCATCACATGTAATTATCGGACCGTATTTTTTCGCAAATGAACAGGGAAGCTTAATAACTGTCGATGTCGATCGTTACGTGGAGATGTTAGGAACGTTCGTTATGCCTGCATTGTTCAATGTTCCAAAAGTTCAAGGAGACTGGTTTCAACAGGACGGAGCGACATCACACACTGGACGGCAGTCAACGCCTTATGTGCGAGAATTGTTTGGCAACCGTGTGACCTCACGATTTGGTAACATTTCCTAGCCCCCTAGATCGCCATATTTATGCATTTGTGATTTTTTTTTTTTTCTTGTGGGGCTATCTCAAGAGCTAAGGGTACGCGACTCGACCAAGAACCCCGGACGAGTTAAAACAGAGAATTCGGGATGCAATTCACAGTATCCCAGCTGAGATGTTGTAGCGGTCAATGAAGAGACCCAACAGCAGATTTCACGAATGTATTCGTACAGGAGGACACCATCTAAAGGACGTAATTTTAAAAAAGTGATAAATGCCCTGAATGTTTCGTAAATTTACCAAATTGTAAGGTTTCAATTACTATGAATGTAATTTCTTTCCTTCATCAGTTCTAGTTTTATTGGATTGTGGAAATGTGCCCGTTTTCCTGTGTTACCCTGTATAAGTAAAACGTAAATAATATCACATGCCAGTCCATTTAAAACAACGAGCTTGAATATCATATCTCCCCTATCCTTCCACCTACGAAAAATTATGAACACCATTGTGTGTCCCCTCCAAGTTCAACAGGGTTTGTTTCAAAGGTATTCTTCTGTCACTAAAAGTGACTGACGTATTAAAGTGGTCTGTCTTAAGTACGTCAACCTGTATACAGGTTGTTTATAAATTAGTTACCTTTAATAACTAGTGTCCATTAATTGTGAAAATCGTGAATAACTTGCAGATATGCTTGATACAGCACTGAAGGCAGTAATCTTCACGTTTTATTTACGAATGTTCAGTGTTTCTACCTTTTTTAACACGACAAATGTCCCATGTGTAATCAGTTTCCTGCCAAATCCTATGAATCTAGTCTTTATGTATGGTGGCAACTGCTTGCGTCATCTGTTGTCGCAAGTCGTCGACTTGTCCCGGAAGCGGAGAAACAAACAGTCTGTCTTTCATGTAACCCCATACAGTAAAGTCCAGTGGGGTTAAATCAGGTGATCTGGTGGCCAGGGTATTTTTCCACCACGTCCATTCCAAGTCGGCGCATTCCTACGAAGATACACAACATCACGCTGGCAATGAGGTGGCAACCGTCTTGCTGGAAAATAAATTTTCTGCCCATATCCTGTTGTAATTGAAGCGTTAGATAATGTTCAAACATGTCCAGGGAGGATACGCCACTTTCAGCTGACTCAGAAAAAAAGAAAGGAGAGTAAATCTTTTCACAGCTTAAAGCGCAAAAAGCATTTACCTTAGGCGAGTCTCGTACATATTCGACTACATGACGTGCTTTCTGTTCGCCCCATATCCGAACAGTGTGCCGATTCACTGTACAAGAGATATGGAAGGTGGCTTCATCTCTGAACACAATTTTACTAAGGAAATCATGTTCACATAAAGGTTTTCTGGGTATAGTACCGCGTCATAATGTAAAAACTACTGCTGCTGGAGAGAAACCAACGTTTCGGTCACGATTGCAGCAGCCTTCTTCTGGGTCTAATGGTGCGTTCTAGCTCTGCAGTGCCCTTTATATTTTGTTGTTAGTGTTCACTGCGCATGCCATTACGTCATAATTTTAAAAAAGGTAGTTAGTTTCATCGGTCACTTAAGGAAGAAGGAGAGGGAAATTTATTTTTGTTGTGACTTGGCAAGACAGCCAAGTCACTATGCGAGGATGCTGAAAGGCACGCGTTAAGCTCACGCAGACTGGCGTGAGGTCTGGAACAGTTAAGGGAATATATAGTAGCAAATAAAGTACGTAGCTGATGTAATACTTAACTTTAATCCATAATTGGTGTACATCGGTCTGACTGTACATTAATAACAATCTCAATAGAAACTGGTAGTGGCACCTTGCTAGGTCGTAGCAAATGACGTAGCTGAAGGCTATGCTAACTATCGTCTCGGCAAATGAGAGCGTAATTTGTCAGTAATCCACCTCTGGCAAAGTCGGCTGTACAACTGGGGCGAGTGCTAGGAAGTCTCTCTAGACCTGCCGTGTGGCGGCGCTCGGTCTGCAATCACTGACAGTGGCGACACGCGGGTCCGACGTATACTAACGGACCGCGGCCGATTTAAAGGCTACCACCTAGCAAGTGTGGTGTCTGGCGGTGACACCACAATTTTAATAGGCTATTGCGGTGGAGGGAGAACGTGACCTCTGTTGTCTATTGGTCCTTGTGTTATGTGCCATGACTGGTGGCCACCGTCGAATGAGAAGTTGGCCGCTGTTTAGCAACTGCTGGACGTCGGCAGTTACTCGCCGGCAGTGCTCGTGCCTCGTGTGTTGTCCAAGCAGCCAATAATGACGAAACGCAAAATCATAGGCAATCGAAATACTGAAACACCCTAACAACATGAACAGGGAGGATGGACTCAGGCTTACCCCATCTTGGCTGCCAGCAATCAGAGCCCAACAGACCGCACTGTCAACACGAGGCACGAGCACCGCCGGCGAGTGACTGCCGACGTCCAGCAGTTGGCAAACAGCAGCTAACTTCTCATTCGACGGTGACCACCAGTCATGGCACACAACACAAGGACCAATAGACAACAGAGGTCACGTTCTCCCTCCACCGCAATAGCCTATTAAAAATAAAGTTGCCTCTGCTTCTTCCTTAAGTGACCGATGAAACTAACTACTTTTTTAAAATTATGACGTAATGCCATGCGCAGTGAACACTAACAACAAAATATAAAGGGCACTGCATAGCTAGAACGCACCATTAGACCCAGAAGAAGGCCGCTGCAATCGTGGTCGAAACGTTGGCTTTTCTCCAGCAGCAGTAGTTTCTACATTATGACGCGGTGCTACACCCAGAAAACTTTTATGTCGACTCACTCTGGCCGCGGAAGCCTACGCAATTAAATCATTTCTGCATTTCTACACAAAACTCAGCTTGTTTTCTTTGTCACTTTCTCATAAAGCTTTCAACAATTCCAGTTTGTAGGGTTTGGACAACAAACGTTTCCGTAATACCTTCAACACTGTTACGAAAGGCATTTTCTCAGCTGGCACGTCTCATTGATTTACTCGGACTACGAATGTAAGACTGTCGAACTAGTTTAATTGCTACGTCGGAGACTGACTATGCGCCCTACGTGATTTACAGCTAGTTTTGGTGAAACGATTGTACCAATTAATAGCTGCCTTCGGGGTGGTGGCTTGCGATATTTAGTCCTCAATTGTCGCTGGAATATATAGTGGATTTGAATTCATGAAACCCTAAACACTGCACACACTCTGCACCGATGTAAGACTCGATGACGAATGTTGGAGTAAGTCATTCGCGGAGGAAACCTAGGGGGGATGTCGAGAATAGTAAAATTTTACTTACGGTACAGGTGGTGTAGTGCACAGATGTTGGCAACGACCGTCGAATGCTGGGATTTCACGACGACCAATCTCAAAACAGAAGCAGGTAACCAATCAGGTTTCAGCCGGCAACATCTAATTTCTCTCCACGATAAAGATAATAATTTTGATAAGATGCCGCGCGCTCTAGGGCGCCTTGCCACGGTCCGCACAGCTCCCCCATTGGAGGTTAGAGTCCTCCCTCGAACGTGGCTATGTATGTTATTGAGCCGTGTGTCGACTCGTGCTACACCTTGTGTTTAGATTGCATTGGTTTTCCTTTTCTTCCCCTGATACGTTTGTTCGATATGTTGTCTGTCATTAAGTGGCTGCTTGGTTGTCTTTTCCCTCTGCTATCGGCATCTGCGTTTTTGCTTCCGGGAAACTGCTATGCAGGAAGGGAGATCTTTGACCGGTGGTAACCTCAGGTGGTGACGCGGAAGTAGGGGCGTTGCGCGGTGAGAGTCTGGTGGACACGGGAGGGCAGTGTGGCTCTCGAGCGCGAAGCAGCCGTGGTCGGTTGTACCCATGGAGGTAAGAATAAGGGGAGGTGGCGCTACGTATCCCAGCCGTACTACGTTTTGAAGCCATGGGGGCGTGGCTCGCTGCCATGACACTCTGACCAAAACATTGCCAGTGTGCTATAGCGCTGCGAGTATTACAGTCGCTAATTGCACCATATACGCATGTAACGTCATCAGATTGGTTGTTTCAAAGTTTTTGTTTAAAATAAAATCTCGTAAAGGCGAAATTCCGCGTGTCTTCTGATTATAAATAGTTTTTAATGTAATATTATGTAATATTACGAATAGCTAGTCTTCAATGTAAACGATACAATTTTGTTAATTCAGTAATAAACGTGTATCACAAACTAAATAATAGAAACTGAAAACTAAGTTAGCTATACCCTCCCTCCAAAGCCCCATAAATACATCTTGTTTGTAATACGTACTGGGACATTTCAGTTACGTTACACTAATGGGAAACACTGTTCATTACCACCAATATTTACTGAAATACGGTACATAGAATGGCAAATCTACACAGTGTCCTGTTTAGGCCTGTACTTTACGCCAGTTAATGTAGTGTTAGCTTTTAATTTGGTACATGAAGAAGACAAAGTGAGTTACTCAACACTTCGATTATCGACGATACGTACGTATTATACTGAAACGTGAACTTGAAAACTAAGAATTTAATTCTTTGAATTAACATACCTTTTGCAAATGTTTTGGGTGTGTAGGGAAAACTGATGGTACAGCATTTTCTCGGAACCTTACTGTTGAAAGGGAAGTTCGGTCTATGTCCTCTTCTCGGAAATGCTGAGAACATATAGTGCTCCATTTAGACGCACGCCAATTCTTCCTCCTCACGGCATTCTCCCACAGAGCTTTCCGACTTTCATTTTTAGGAAATTAAAATCATACAGGAGAAAAACACGCTATAGTACAAGTACCGATGTAGCACACGTTCATTCACAATGAAGTTGTAAAATCACACTTAACGAGACAACTTACACATGAAATGTTATTCCCTTCGATTTCGCATCGCTATCAGAACGATTCGTACATCCGAACACCACACAAGTCACCATAATAGCGCAAAATCCTTCCAAAAGCGAGCGACAAGCCTATGCACACAAGCTTACAGCAGCAATGTTTTGGTCTGACTGAGATGGCTACCCTCGGCTTCACATAGCTTCACAGCTGTGACGTCACGGCGTCTCCCTCTATTCTTACCTCCATGGTTGTACCGAGTCGCCACATGACGTATGTCGGCTGTGTGTAACGAGCGGGTCGAGTTGACGGAAGAGCTCCCCGCGTGTTGATTGTATACTGAATCGCCCCACGAGTAGTTGCTGTTCATTTCGCCTTGGTGGGACGTTAACAAGCTTCTTTAAATCCTCCCTTTCAACACTGGAGTTTAAAAGGAGACACCTAACATGAAGGAGCGGTCACTAACCGTCAACGTTGCAGAGAAGACGTGAACTCCGGTGACAGAGCGTGTTGTCGCGTGACCGTGGCGCGTTGGGTACGCTGGCGACGCGTGCGCGGTCGGATGTGTGGATCCTTGATATCGGCGGTCGTGTACTGCCTGTTCGAGCATAATTGCAAGTTAAGTTCGTGGAAAGTTTAATCATTAAGTAATAATTTTGTGTAATCAGCGTCTCTTCTGCCATTGTGGCCTCCGGCGACCGGTGACCGGGTCTCCTATCCCCGGCACCGGTGTAATTGAAGACAGTGATCTTTCCTCCTCCTCTCGTGTAGTTTTGGGCAGTTTAATTGTTTCGCTATTCTGTCGTGGGTTATGAGTAAAATCATGCTTCTTGTTGGTTGATCATGTGGTCGCTCATTCAGGACTGTGTGGTGTAATGTTTCCTTGCACAGGTTAGCTCTAACACTGTCAGCAAGTTAAGCCATCTTATAACAAGTTTTCGCTGGCTAAAAGGCGGTGCAGTGACCAGCCTGGGAGTGGCAATTGTGTTTACGGGCGTATTTGAATTGGTCAGTATTCTGCCTAGCCTGAGCATCCCTGAGTGGGTGATTTGTGGCCGCCTTACACGGGTCCGCCATATCTGTTATGTTCTAATGATTTTTTTTAAATTCCTCCAAGTTTGTAAATTCCTTTTATTGCCATTAATCGTGTGTTTGCTGAGACCTGGCGGTGTTGGTAGCTTCACTACCTCTCCGTACCTTATTAACAAAGTTCTGTATTTACTTTAGTAGCCTGTTTACTGATGTTCTTAAATTTTTTTAAATTGTTGTATTGCTATAAATTACTTTGACTGGCGTTAGCGGCGTGTTTTAAAAGGCTGTTTATTGCCGTACTGCTAGTTTCTGTAAGATAGGAATAAAACATTTGTGAAAATCTCAACTCGACAGTAAACTACAAGAAATTTGGCCCCGTTTCCCAGCTTGTGGTGTGGCTTGTAGTAACCGTAACCACTGTGTGTGTCAGTTATCCTTAGCGTAAGTTCGTTTAAGTTAGACTAAGTAGTGTGTAGGCCTAGCAGTTTGGTCCCGTAGGAATTTATCACAAATATCTTTGATAAGTTCGATCTGGAGTTCGTTTCACAACTAGGGACAAATATGGGATGGTGGTTTAAAATAAGACTTTACCTAGTGCACAGATTGTAATATAAGTACAGTCATGAGCCAAAGAAACTGGTGCACATTCCTAATATCGTGTAGGCCACTCGTGAGCAAGCAGAAGTGCCGCAACATAGTGTGTCATGGACTCGATTAGGGTCTAAAGTAGTGCTGGAGCGAACTGACACCGTGTATCCTGCAGCGCTTTCCATAAATCCGTAAGAGCAAGAGGGGTTGGAGATCTCTTATGAACAGCAGTTTGCAACGCATCCCAGATATCCTCAATAATGTTCGTGTCTCGGGAGTCTGGTAGTCGGTGTTGACGGGCCCAGGTGAGGTGTAAAGCTTTGTGTCATGCAGTCATTAAGAATAAAAGAGTGGGCCTTCGGCTCCGAAAGCCCATATTGATGACGTTCCCTTGAATTGTTCGCACACTGACACTTGTTGATGACCCAGCATTGAAATATACCACCATTTGCGGAAGCGTTGCACTTCTGTCACGTTGAACGATTCTCTTCAGTCGTCGCTAGTCCCGTTCTTGCAGGAACTTTCTCCGGCCGCAGTGATCTGGATATATGTTTTACCGGATTCCTGATATTCACGGTACACTCGTGAAATGGTCGAACGGGAACATCCCCACTTCATTGCTGCCTCGGAGTTGCTGCGTCCCATCGCTAGTGCACCGACTATAACACCACGTTGAAACTCTCTTAAATCTTGCTAACCTGCCATTGTAGCAACAGTAACCGATCTAACAACTGCCCCAGACTAGTTGTCTTACGTATGTGTTGCCGACCGCACGTTGTATTCCGCCTGTTTACTTTCTTTCTTTCGTTTGTGCCTGTTTTCCCGCGGAGACGCAGGGTCGGCTTGGTTAATCGGATGTGGCAATGTTAGTTTAAGTGGTCGCTGGATGCCCTTCCTGCCGCCAGCCTGTACCCCCGGGACATTCATTAACAAACTTTCAGGAACTGGAACTGGCTTTAAATGATCACTCTAGGAATTAGTGTACCCCAACTGTCTGCGAGTTGTGTAACCCATGGAATAATGCGAAAGTGTTCAGATGTCTGCGAGCCGTGTAACTGAGGCGGAACGTGGGGACCAGCGCGGTATTCACCTAGGGGGATGTGGAAAACCGCCTAAAAACCACATCCAGGCTGGCCGGCACACCAGCCCTCGTCGTTAATCCGCCGGGCGGATCCCGAATCCAGGAAGCAGCACGTTAGCGCTCTCGGCTAACCTGGCGGGTTGTATTCTGCTTGTTTACATATCTCTGTATTTTCATGTGCATGCCTGTACCAGTTTCTTTGGCGCTTTAGTGTAAGAGTTTCACACAAGGAGCATTAGGGGCTAAAATTGTTCCTCCAACTGGAAAATCTTTTGTAAACTGCTTGACTGAAGTTTTCATTAATGCCACGGAAGTGGTACCAGCTGTCACTCGCATTGCGGAGAGGGGTAGGGGGAGGGGGACGCAGCACTTTATCTTGCATGGAGAGTCATCGCGAGCTGTAGGAGTAACTTCAGAATGAAGTGTGCAGTGACCCTTGCTGTTCATGTTGTATATTAATGACCTATCAGACAATATTAACAGTAACCTCAGATTTTTGCAGATGATGCAGTTGTCTATAATGAAGTACTGTCTGAGAAAAGCTACATAAATGTACAGACAGATCTTGATAAGATTTGAAAGAGGTTCAAAGTTTGGCAACTTGCTTTAAAGGTACAAAAGTGCAAAAATCGCACACTATGTGATAAAAACTATCTGGACACCACCAAAAACATACGTTTTTCATAGTAGGTGCACTGTGCTGCCACCTACTGCCAGGTACTCCATATTAGCGACCTCAATAGTCATTAGACATCGCGAGACAGAAGAATGGCGCGCTCCGCGGAAGTCACCACCTTCGAACGTGGTCAGGTGACTGGGTGTCACTTGTGTCATACGTCTGTACGAGAGATTTCCACATTCCTAAACATCCCTAGGTCCACTGTTTCCTATGTGATAGTGAAGTGGAAACGTGAAGGGGCACGTACAGCAAAAAAGCGTACTGGCCGACCTCGTCTGTTGACTGACAGAGACCGCTGACAGTTGAAGAGGGTCGTAATGTGTAATAGGCAGACATCTATCCAGACCATCACACAGGAATTCCAAACTGCATCAGGATCCACCGCAAGTGCTATAACAGTTAGGCGGGAGGTGAGAAAACTTGGATTCCATGGTCGAGCGGCTGTTCATAAGCCACACATCACGCCGGTAAATGCCAAACGACGTGGGGTAAGGACCTTAAACACTGGACGACTGAACTGTGGAAAAACGTTGTGTGGAGTGACGAATCACGGTACACAATGTGGCCACCCGATGGCAGGGTGTGGGTATGGCGAATGCCTGGTGAACGTCATCTGCCAGTGTGTATAGTGCCAACAGTAAAATTCGGAGGCGGTGGTGTTATGGTGTAATCGTGTTTTTCATGGAGGGGCTTGTACCCCTTGTTGTTTTGCGTGGCACTATCACAGCAAAGGCCTACATTGATGTTTTAAGCACATTTCTGCTTCCCACTGTTGAAGAGCAATTCGGGGATGGCGATTCCATATTTCAACACTATCAAGCGCCTGTTCATAATGCACGGCCTGTGGCGGAGTGGATACACGACAAAAACATCCCTGTAATGGACTGGCCTGCACAGAGTCCTGACCTGAATCCTACACAACACCTTTGGGATGTTTCGTAACTCCGACTTCGTGCCAGTCTTCACCGACCGACATCGATACCTCTCCTCAGTTCAGCACTGCCATTCCCCAAGAAACCTTCCAGCACCTAATTGAACGTATGCCCGCGAGAGTGGAAGCTGTCATCGAGGCTAAGTGTGGGCCAACACCATACTGAATTCCAGCATTGCCGATGCAGGGCGACACGAACTTGTAAGTCATTTTCAGCCAGGTGTCCGGATACTTCTGATCACAATGTGTAGTATCCTATGACGGTATTATGATTGAATCATTGTTGGAATCTGTCAACTCATACAAATACGTATCTGTAACACTATGTAAGAATATGAAATGGAATGATCACATAATCTCAGTCGGTTTATTCGTAGAACACTGGGGAAGAGCAATCAGTCTAGAAAGGAGACTGGTAACAAATCAGTCGTGCGACGGGTTCTAGAATATTGCACAAGGACTAACAGTGGATACTGAACATGTACAGAGAAGGACAGCACGAATGGTCACTGGGTTGTTTGATCCGTGGGAGAATGTCACCGAGATACTGAAGAAAACTGGCTGACTCTTTAAGATAGACGTGAACTATCCCGGCAACATTCATTAACAAACTTTCAAGAACTGGAACTGGCTTTAAATGCTCACTCTAGGAATATACTAGAATCCTCCACGTATCGCTCACATAGGTACCGTGAGAATAAGGTTAGAACAATTACTGCTCACACTTCCAAATAATGTCTCCCGCGCTCCATATGTGAATGGAATTGGAAGAAACTCTAATAACTAGTACAATGGGACGTACCCTCTGCCATGCACCTCACGATGGTTTGCAGAGCATAGATGTAGATACACAACAACTCCTTACCCGTAGCAGAATGCTCACAATATTTTAGTGTCTGACACGTTAAATTTGCTTACGAAAAATTGTCTTTAATGTTGAATGGCCGAACAAACTGCCCGTGTGGAAATCTTGAATGGAAACCTAGCTACACAGGTTCACGAGGATAATCCTGCCTGTTCTCCATCACTGAAAAGAAAGAATACTATTCCCGTTAAACTGTTGTATGTAGTTTTGTCGCGATCCTGAAGTAATTATTCTATCGTAACCGGGAAGAAATTGACACAGAAACATTAAAACATTTATGACAAGCAGTATTATAATCAACAAGACGCTACAAATTAATTACCAAGACATCATTACTCCTTGAAAACCCTACCATACGGAATGAGGGGAGTAGTTTGTTTTGTTCGCCACGAAGTAAAAAATTATTGCTGTTCCTGCCCTGTGGTTGACAGGTTCTACAATATACACTTGCACACACTACATTGATTATCCTCGTAAGGCAAAAATTTCGTAACAAACTTTTTTGCGTTAATATGAAGAGAATGCCATGAAAAGCACCAATCCACTCTTTCACCCCGCAAATTGAAGCAGCTCTATTGAAAAACGAAACCCCTAATATCCTCGTAAGGCAAAAATTTCGTAACAAACTTTTTTGCGTTAATATGAAGAGAATGCCATGAAAAGCACCAATCCACTCTTTCACCCCGCAAATTGAAGCAGCTCTATTGAAAAACGAAACCCCTAATATTGTCCGACAAACATACCAAAAACCGAAAAATACGGAAGAACGTGATTGTATCTTAAAGTCCATGGTAACAAGATCACCATAAGTCATTACCCAAGCTCCAGTTTGACAAACAATGTACGTTCGTATATTCCGCTAAAACAAAACAGCGAATGTCATTGGATACCGTATACTATCAGTTGATTGGCTAACATCAACGTCATCTAAATCCCAGCATTCAACGTTCGTTGCCAACATCAGCACACTACGCCGCCGCTGCCATAAGTAAAATTTAACCTCCGGAACTAACAGTGTTAGCCGGGAGTAAAACTTGACGATACACTGCATTCATCGGTGTATCAAACATTTCCGTAAGTTGTTTATCCTTTTCGCAACTCAATGTTACTTTTGTGTAACTAGTTTATATAACAGCCTGTATACATTGACGTGATAAGTCATAGGATAGAGATATTCATATACACTGCTGGCCACCGTAAATGCAACACCCTGAAGGAAGCATCCGAATCAAGTGAAATTTACACCATGGGTTTGCAGCGATGAGATATGCAACTGATTAGAATTTCAGCGCAGACGCACATCACGCGCGTCTGTGGCGCCACCTCATAGCGCCATTTAAGGCTTGGCGATTTCGACGAGTGTACGTTCGGCACGTGTGTTTACCTTGTGGTTGTTTCACAAGACGATCAGTTATGCCTCGTAGACAACAGGGAACATCTTTTGATCAAGTATACGAGTTCGACAGAGGAAGGATAGTGGCTTACCGAGATTGTGGATTATCATACAGAGAAATCGCTAGTCATGTTGGACGAAACCAAACAACTGTAATGCGGATATGTGACCGTTGGATGCAGGAGGGTACGACGGACCGACGTGGTCGATCGCATTCACCTCGGTGCACCACTGCACGTGCTGATAGGCAAATTGTGCGCATGGCAGTGACGGATCGCTCAGTGACATCCCGAACCATAGCACAGCACATTGCGTCTGTAACGCATCATCCAGTGTCTGCGCGTACCATTCGACGCCGTTTACAGCAGAGTGGTCTGTCCGCAAGACGTCCATTGCTTCGTCTACCATTGATGCAGAACCACAGACGTCTCCGTCGCCAATGGTGTGATGAGAGACGGATGTGGACGGCAGAATGGAATGACGTTGTCTTTACTGACGAGGCACGCTTCTGTCTGCAGCACCACGATGATCGGATTCGAGTGTGGAGACACCGTGGAGAGAGGATGCTGGACAGCTGCATTATGCACCGCCACACTGGTCTTGCACCGGGTATTATGGTATGGGGCGGTATTGGATATTACTCTCGCACGCCTCTAGTACGCATTGCTGGTACTTTAAATAGCCGGCGCTACATATCCGAGGTGCTGGAGCCAGTTGTCCTTCCTTACCTTCAGGGCTCGGCCACAGCCATATTTCAACAGGATAATGCGCGACCACACGTAGCACGCATTGTCCAAAGGTTCTTCGTCAATAACCAGATTGAATTGCTTCCCTGGCCGGCTCGCTTTCCGGATCTTTTGCCGATAGAAGACATGTGGTCCATGGTTGCTCAACGAGTGACCCATATTACATCCCCAGCTGCCACACCAGATGATCTTTGGGAACGTGTGGAAGCTGCTTGGGCTGCTGTACCCCAGGAACACATCCAACGTCTCTTTGACTCAATGCCGAGACGTGTGGCAGCGGTGATCTCCAACAATGGCGGCTACTCTGGCTACTGATTCTGGCAGGAACCACATGTCACAGACGTCTGTAAACGTAATCATTTGATACTTGGTCAACATCTTATCTACAAAATAAATCTTGTTGAGCTACCTCTTGTCTTTCTTGGTGTTGCATTTACGGTGGCCAGCAGTGTAGAAAGAAGTTGGTAGTATCGCGTATACAAAGTATACAAGGGCAGTACATTGGCGGAACTGTCATTTGCGTATGGTATCGTTGGCCGGGAGGCCCCATTCAGGGAAGTTCGGCAGTGAAGTGCAAGTCTTATTTCATTCGACGCCACATTGGGCGACTTGCGCGCCGGTGATCAGGATGAAATGATGATGACAACACAACATCCAGTCCAACCCGGCCGGGAAGCCGGCTGCTGTGGCCGAGCGGTTATAGGCGCTTCAGTCTGGAACCGCGCGACCGCTACGGTCGCAGGTTCGAATCTTGCCTCAGGCATGGATGTGTGTAATGTCCTATGGTTGGTTAGTTTTAAGTAGTTCTAAGTTCTAGGGGCCTGATGACCTCCGATGTTAAGTTCCTTAGTGCTCAGAGCTATTTCAACTAACCGGCCGGGAATGGAACCCGGGTCCGCTTGCACGGGAGGCAAACACGTTACTACACAGCTACGCAGACTGACTATACTCAGGTGATCATTGTGGAAAGGTTTCAGACGTGATTGTGGCAGCACGATGGGAATTAAGACTTTTAACGCGGAATGGTTGTTGGAGCTTGACGCATAGGGCATTCCATTTCGAAGTCGTTAGGGAATTCAGTATTCTGAAATCCATAGTTTCAAGGGTGTACTGAGAATACCTAACTGCAGGCATTACCTCTCATCACGGGCAAAGTAGTGGCCGACGGCTTTCACTTGGGAGCAGCGGCGTTTGCACATGTCAGTGGTATCAGACTGAAATAACAGCAGAAATCAATGTAGGACGTTCGACGAACGTATCCATTTAGATTGTGCGGCAAAATTTGGCCATTATGGAGTATGGCAGCAGAAGACCCACGTTATCAACTCTAGAGACTGATACGTCCCCTTAGAAAAATTAATGAATTACTGTGCTTATAAACCTCTTACGTTATTTGATTTTCAAACAGCTGAGCAAAACTGAACTCTTTACTTATTCTGATCAACATTAAACTGACACACAATATTTTTAGTGCAACGCAATCTGACTTTGAAAAATCCCTACAAAAGAATGGTCCAGACTAACAATAACCTATACTTTTCATGAATCACTTATCTCACAAAAATCTTCGTTACTCGAACTACTGCAATATAGCGAGAGCCACTACTGCCAGCTAAATAAAAGATTCAAACTACTGAAGGCACTAACTACTGATAGGCATGGTTAGCAAATGAAAGATTTTGATAGAGAACAAACAATGTATTTACCTTAATAGTGTTCAAAAGTCATAATATATATAGCAGTTCATGGCATCCAGTCTTACAAATTTACTGTCTCTGATGGACACACGTCCAGATCATCCGCTCTCAAAACTCCGCCATTTCTCTCCCCACATCCACCACTGCTGGCGGTTCACCTCCAAATGCGCAACGCTTCGCGCTGTTCACATCCAACAATAGCGACTATTCCAACCATGCCAACCAGCCACAGACTGCACACAGCACAGTCAGTGATTTTCATACAGAGCGCTACGTGGCGTTACCAACATGAAAACCTAAACAGCCTACTTACAAGACTTGTGGTGACTCCATGATGGTGTGCGCTGTGTGTGCATGGAATCGACTGGGTCCTCTGATCCAAGTGAACGGATCATTGACTGGAAATGGTTACGTTCGACTACTTGGACGTCAGTTGCAGCCGTTCATGTGACTTCACGTTTCCAAACAACAATTAAATTTTTATGGATGACAAAAAGCCATGTCAGGACACCTTGTACAGTTCGAACGAATTTTTTGGCCACCCATATCACCCGACATGAATCCCATCGAACATTTATGGGACATAATCGAGAGGTCACTTTGAGCACAAAATCCTGCATCGGTAAACCCTTTGCAGTTATGGACTGTTATAGAGGGAGCATGGTTCCGTATTTCTGCAGGTAACTTCCATCCACTTGTTGAGTCGTTGTCACGTCGAGTTGCTGGACTACACCAGGCAAAAGGAACTCCGACACGATCTTAGGGGGTATCCCATGGCTTTTGTCACCTTAGTATATAAACAAAATGTCAGTATGCAGCAAAAGCAGAATATGGAGAAGGGGCGTCCACGAAATATGATGAACTCTTATGTTAATAGCAAGAGGTAACAGATTTTTCTTGGCTACCACATAATATCCTGAAACTTCCTGGCAGATTAAAACTGTGTGCTGGACCGAGACTCGAACTCGGGATCTTTGCATTTCGCAGGCAAGTGCTCTACCAGCTGAGCTGTCTCATTCTGGAAACATCCCCCAGGCTGAGACTAAGCCATGTCTCCGCAATATCCTTCCTTTCAGGAGTGCAGTTCTGCAAGTTTCGCAGGAGAGCTTCTGTAAAGTTTGGAAGGTAGGAGACGTACTGGCAGAAGTAAAGCTATGAGGACGGGGCGTGAGTCGTGCTTGGGTAGCTCAGTTGGTAGAGCACTTGCCCCTGAAAGGCAAAAGTCCCGAGTTCGAGTCTCGATCCGCCACACAGTTTTAATCTGCCAGGAAGTTTCATATCAGCGCACACTCCGCTACCCAGTGAAAATCTCATTTTGGAAACATAATATCCTTACTGTGGCTACCACCAACTTGACGTGGAGACATCTACTGTAAACAAGCGCAGCACACGAATACGACTTTTTGACATTTAGATATACACGCATTCTGGAAACTGAATACGCATCTGCGAGCTGTACTCACCCGCCCAGATTCTCTTGAGGCCCATGCAATGCGCCGCAGTCAGGATCCACGTGGGCGCCAGGATACTGCCGGAGCAGTCCCAGACTCTCCCCTCCTCCTTCCCCATGAAGTAGATGGCGAACGGATACTGGCTGACGTGGGTCACGAATCCTCCAAACACTCTGTTCCCAAGACAACCGTTGTCTTCCCTCTCGGAGCGCCACTGCTCGATGGCTTCTCTCCCCATCCGCAGTTCCTCTGGTGTATTCAGGCCGCACCCAATCGGCGCGACGACAGAGCTCCACACGACAATCCGAAGCACCAACTCCATGCCCCCCACTCGTACAATACGCAACTCCTTTGTCCGGCGTCTGCAGGCAACTTTCGCTGTCGGCCCACCAGCGACAATGTAGAAAAAATTTGCTGCGCTGTCCTTCAACAGACGCCTATCTATCCAGACTGTCACACGTAAATTGCATTCAGTGTCTCGCTGAAATTTTATGATCGGCGCGCTTTCCAACAAGAAGATTATCCTATACAATTTTATCGCACTCCCTTTCACAAACGACTAACTTGTTGCCGACGAAAGCTCACACAAAATTTTGTACACGCTGGAGGAAGCACCACGTTATTTATTGTTTACTGTCTCTAGATCATCATATGATGTCAGCTATACATTCGACAGAGTATCATCTCTGAAATCGATGCATAGAATAACTTTGGTCCCATCTGTAGGTAGGAATATCTATGGAGTGAGCATAGCTTACACTACACAGATGCATTGCTGGACTGGCAATACCGTCATGGAGGTAAAATAAGAAGGGAGGTGACACTACAGATTTACGCAATACCACAGTCTAACATAACAGACGCGACACTCACTGCTGTACAAGTTGCTACCGTTTGACAACTGAAGCGACACTAGCGTTCCAAGTGGCGAGAAAGGAGAACTTTAGATGCGTCGTAAGCGTAGTGTTTGGTTTGGATCCGTTTCCTACGTGATTTACGAAATATTTGAATTATTTTTTTGCCTCCAAGAGTTTATGTAATATCAGAAGACATAGATGCTTGTAAAAATGATTCTAAAATAAACGTGTGCAACGAGGAAAGAAGCTAGGCGTGCTATTGTATCTTGTGCATGCCAGCGAAGCGAACGATTACTGAAATGTCATGGAAACACGACTGCATAGAGTTAGTTATATCTACATGCAGAACAGAGTTCGTTTTATTAGCTTGCCAGTTCATTACTTTCACTGTAGTTTACATATTTTCTCACTTCAAAATCTTACTCATTATGTGTCATTCAGTCTGTGACCGGTATTTGCAATTTACAGCAAAAAAAAACTATAAAAATTTTCAGACATCTTCCAGCATTGTGGAATGCTATAAATGTGATTAAGGCCATGGTCTCAAACACTTAAGACCCTTCAATATGGATATTTTGTCTTAACATGTATGGGAGTAGTTTTTAGTAACGTTAGCCTAACCCGTGGTCCTTGTAGGCTTACCTCTCCAACAGTAGCCCATTTTCTTCTTTTCCCAGGATATCTCTCGCCAGTAACTGTCAGTTTTTCAGGCATAAAAAAACATAGCACAATTGGAATGTACGTCTACTTTGATCACCTTCTTAGTTTTACTTTTGAATTTCATTCTGAGGTTTTCAAAGTATGTAAACCTATACCATGCTTTGTGATATATCAATAATTATTTCCTTGCTTTCTTGTTCCATGTATCATCTGCGTGGTAAATCGTAATGATACGGAACGAGTCTTTATATACTGACATCAATTTTTTTGTAAATATGTCTCCATGCTCATCATTTGTTAGTTTTTACGTTTTTTAATTAAAGACAGATGTTAGTCAGTGATTCCTACCCATTACCATTTACACGTTTCAGTAACTGACAATCTTCTGCGGAATAAGAGGAATTATCAAAGAGAAACGTTTTCAGTTTAGTTTCAAATTTTATTTTGCTGTGTGTCAGGCATTTTTTATCAATGGGTAAGCGATCAAAACTTTTGGTTGCAGCATTGTGAACCCTGTTTGCGCTACAGAAAATCTTAATGTGGCGTAATGAATGCCATTTTGTTCATCTGGTATTGTAATTATGTTTATCATTGTTCCTGTTGGGGTGCAGTGGATTATTTACAACAAACTTCATTGGGAAATAATTATACTGTGGAATGGAGAAATTGCTACTCAGACGCCGAGCAGCAAACAGGCACGACGAAAAGTTCTAACATAAGTTTTCAGCCGAAGCTTTCTTCAGTAAAGTAGTAAAGGAGTTTTGCTATTTGGGGAGCAAAATAACTGATGATTGTCGAAGTAGAGAGGATATAAAATGTAGACTGGCAATTGCAAGGAAAGCGTTTCTGAAGAAGAGAAATTTGTTAACATCGAGTATAGATTTAAATGTCAGGAAGTCATTTCTGAAAGTATTTGTATGGAGTGTAGCCATGTATGGAAGTGAAACATGGACGATAAATAGTTTGGACAAGAAGAGAATAGAAGCTTTCGAAATGTGGTGCTACAGAAGAATGCTGAAGATTAGATGGGTAGATCACATAACTAATGAGGAAGTATTCAAAAATGGCTCTGAGCACTATGGGACTCAACTGCTGTGGTCATAAGTCCCCTAGAACTTAGAACTACTTAAACCTAACTAACCTAAGGACAGCACACAACACCCAGCCATCACGAGGCAGAGAAAATCCCTGACCCCGCCGGGAATCGAACCCGGGAACCCGGGCGTGGGAAGCGAGAACGCTACCGCACGACCACGAGATGCGGGCTATGAGGAAGTATTGAATGGGATTGGAGAGAAGAGCAGTTTGTGGCACAACTTGACCAGAAGAAGGGATCGGTTGGTAGGACGTGTTCTGAGGCATCAAGGGATCACCAATTTGGTATTGGAGGGCAGCGTGGAGGGTAAAAATCGTAGAGGGAGACCAAGAGATGAATACACTAAGCAGATTCAGAAGGATGTAGGTTGCAGTAGGTACTGGGAGATGAAGAAGCTTGCACAGGATAGAGTAGCATGGAGAGCTGCATCAAACCAGTCTCAGGACTGAAGACCACAACAACAACTTTCTTCAGAACGGAAGAAAGGCTTACATACACATTCACACAATCAGACACAAAAGCACAAACACGTGACCGCTGTCTCCGGCTATTGTAGCGAGAATCTTTCTTAAAGAGTGAGGAAATGTAAACAATGAAGATTTTTCGGCGCGAGGAACTTACGCTACGAGATGCTACGCCAAGAACCAGCGCTGATAGGTAGCCGTGTTTTGTGCGGGGACGAGACCGTTGATACAGCGTGCTGCGTATGTCGGACCTTTTGCGATTTGCAGCGCAATGAAAAACACAGGCAAGAAGAGAAAGAATGGACACTGAGTAAAGTAAGGCAAATCTAAAAGTCAAATCACAGAAATGAAAATAAGAAAATATTGCTTGGACAGCTCCACTTACGAATGAAATGTGATTCCTTTAAACTTTAGATTACGATCGGAATGATCAGTGCAATGCAAGCTGGAATTTGGTAAAACTGCGTCTCCAACGCTGTCGAAACTAGGCACGGGCAAAGAGTGACGTCACTGGGAAGTACCACGGCGGTGAACCATGAGGGTATGAATGAATGCGGTGAACCTAATGTTGTGGCCTAGTTAAGATGGCGGACATCGGGTTCAATGTAACGTAACGACACCCTCTTTCTTCTTTTACCTCCATGCAATACCGTATACAGTATCAGTGGGGTCACTGAAGCCAGCACTTTAGAATCGCAGTTTGCAGGGGAGCGCAAAGGACGGGTACACAGCTATTTCTTGTTTTTTGTTTTTTCGTTTTTACAGATATAACAGTCGTAAGATAAACTGATGCAGCTACGTTAAATTTACAGTTGCGACATAACGCTCAATACATGCGTCCTTTTTGGCTGTAATTTTTCGTACACTAGACCGAAAATACAAAGAAAGGAACATGACTAATTGCAAGCATGACTAGAAATATCTTACGTATTTTTGATTTTGTACGTATTTGAGCCTCAATAATGACATTCCGAGGGCGAATCCAAAAAGTAAAAAACAGGAGTTATTTTTTAAAAGTTATATATTTTCAAATTGTTTACGAAACGATAATGATGGAAGATGAAGAAATGAATTAAAATTGGTACCACGGCCGGGTCTTGAACCAGGGTCTCATTGCTTACTAGAGAGAAATATTTACAAAACAAAATTTTTGTTGTTGTTGCTGTTGTAGTGGTCTTTAGTCCAGAGACTGCTTTGACGCAGCTCTCCATGCTACTCTATCCTGTACAAGCTTCTTCATCTGCGAGTAACTACTGCAACCTACTTTCTCCTGAATCTGCTTACCATAGTCATCTCTTGGTCTTCCTCTACGATTTTTAACCCACACGCTTCCCTCCAGTACTAAATTGGTGATCCCCTGATGTCTCAGAAAGTGTCCTACCAACTGATCCCTTCTTTGATCAGTTTATACCGCAAATTTCTCTACTCAGTTCATTAGTTACATAATCTTCCCATCTAATCTTCAGCATTCTTCTGTAGTATCACATTTCAAAAGCTTCTTTCTCATCTTGTCTAAAATGTTTCTCATCCATGTTTCACTTCCATACATGGCTATACTCCACAGAAATACTTTCAGAAAGGCCTTCCTCACACTTAACTGCATACTCGAGGTTAAATTTCTGTTCTTCAGAAACGCTTTCCTTGCCATTGCCAGTCTACATTTTATATCCTCTGTACTTCGACCATCATCAGTTATTTTGCTTCCAAATAGCAAAACTCCTTTACTTCTTTAAGTGTCTCATTTCCTAATCTAATTCCCTTAGCATCAGCGGATTTAATTCGACTACATAACATTATCTTCGTTTTGCTTTTGTTGATGTTCATCTTATATCCTCTTTTCAAGACACTGTCCATTCCGGTCCACTGCTCTTCCTAGTCCGTCGCTGTCTCTTCTAAAACTGCAATGTCGTCGGCATACCTCAAAGTTTTTATGTCTTTTTAATCGATTTTAATTCCTATTCCAAAGGTTTCTTCTGTTTCTTTACTGCTTGCTCAATATACAGATTGAATAACATTGGGGGCAAGCTACAGCCCTGCCTCACTCCCTTCTCAACCACTGCCGCCCTTTCGTGCCGCTTGACTCTTATAACAGCCATCTGGTTTCTGTACAAATTATAAATAGCTTTTCGCTCCCAGTATTTTACCCCTGCCACCTTCAGAATTTGGAAAAGAGTATTCCAGTCAACATTGTCAAAAGCTTTCTCTAAGTCTACAAATGCTAGAAACGTAAGTTTGCCTGTCCTTAATCTTTCTTCTAAGATAAGTCGTAAGGTCAGTATTGCCTCGCGCGTTCCAACATTTCTACGTAATCCAAAACTGATTTCCCCGAGGTCGGATTCTACCAGTTTCTCCACTCGTCTGTAAAGAATTCGTGTTAGTATTTTGCAGCCGTGAGTTATTAAACTGATAGTTCGATAATTTTCACACCTGTCAGGACCTGCTTTCTTTGGGATTGGAATTATTATATTCTTCTTGAAGTCTGAGGATATTTCCCTTGTCTCGTACATCTTGCCCACCAGATGGTACAGTCTGGTCATGGTTGGCTCTCCCAAGGCTATCAGTCGTTCCAATGGAATGCTGTCCACTCCTGGGGCCTTGTTTCGACTTAGGTCTTTCAGTGCTCTGTCATATTCTTCACACAGTATCATATCTCTCATTTCATCTGCATCTACGTCCTCTTCCATTTGCATAATATTGCTCTCAAGTGCATCGCCCTTCCATAGACCCTCTATATAGGCCTTCCACCATTTATTTTATTTTATTTACACGTGAAGTTCCGTAGGACCAAATTGAGGAGCAAATCTAAAAGGTCATGGAACGTTTCCGTACATGAAACTACAACGTAAAAGTAATAGCAGATAAAAATAAAAGTTTATAAACACGAAAAAAGTCAATCCTTATGTTTAAGTAAACTCAATCAACAATACAACAAGAATCAGCTTAAATTTCCAAGGAACTCCTCGACAGAATAGAACGCGTGACACATGAGAAAATTCTTCAGTTTCGGTTTGAAAGCGCGTGGATTACTGCTAAGAGTTTTGAATTCGAGTGGCAGCTTATTGAAAATGGATGCAGCAGTATACTGCACACCTCCTTGCACAAGAGTTAAGGAAGTCCGATCCAAATGCAGGTTCGATTTCTGCAGAGCATCAACTGAATGAAAGCTGCTTATTCTTGGGAATAAGCTAATATTGTTAACAAGAAATGATATTAAGGAATATAGATATTGACTGGCCATTGTCAAAATACCCAGACTCGTGAACAGGGGTCGACAAGAGGTTCGTGAATTTACAGCACTTATTGCCCGAACCTCCCATTTCTGAGCCAAAAATATCCTTTTAGAATGGGAAGAGTTACCCCAAAATATAATGTCATGCGACATTATTGAATGAAAATAAGCATAGTAGACTAATTTTCGTTTCGAACGATCACTCACTTCAGATACCGTTCGAATAGTAAAAATGGCAGCATTAAGTCTTTGACAAGATCCTGAACGTGGGCTTTCCACGACAGTTTATTATCTCTCTGAACACCTACAAATTTGAACTATTCGGTTTCACTAATCACGTGCCCATTCTGTGAAATTAGTCAGGTTTTGTTGAATTATGTGTTAGAAACTGTAAAAACTGAGTCTTACTGTGATTTGGCATTAGTTTATTTTCTACAAGCCATGAACTTAGTCATGAACTGCACTATTTGAAACTAAGCCAATGTTCCACACAACATCCTGTACTACCAAGCTAGTGTCATCAGCAAACACAAATATTTTAGAGGTACCCATAACACTAGAGGGCATATCATTTTTATAAGTAAGGAACAGGAGTGGCCCCAACACTGATCCCTGGGGCACTCCCAACTCGACCGTACCCCACTCAGACCCAACGTCACAGCCATTTTCAACATTGTGGACCTTTTGCTGTCTTGCTAAAGTAAGAGGTGAACCAATTATGAGCTACTCTCCGTATTCTGTAATGGTCCAGCTTCTGGAGAAATTTTTTGAGATCAACACAACACCATTCTCCTTCCCCTTCTTTGCTTAGGACTAGTTTTCCATCTGAGCTCTTGATATTCATACAGGTAGTTCTCTTTTCTCTCCTTATTTCCTTCTAAATACTCTCCATTACAACTAACACATTTGTTTGTCCCACAAGTGCTTCCTATATTCGAAACATTTTTTGTAGTCATCTTTAGAAATGGCTGATAGCTTCTCCCTAGTTCTCTTTCTTGACTTCAATGTTGTCCAGTCGGTGTCCTTTGATGCCCCTTTTTATGTATCGAAATAAGAAACAGCCGCACAGAGCTAGGCCAGGCGAATAAGGTACGTGGAGCAGTGGAACCTGCCCATTTTTAGCCAAAATCTGTGTAACAGAGATGGCTGTGTGAGCAGGTGCATTGTTGTGTTGGAAAACCAGACTCCTGTTCTGCCACAGATCGGATCTTTTTTTTACTAACACTGCCGCACAATCTTCTTAAAACTTTCATATTTTCTGTCGACGGTCTGTGAGCACAAGCTCTCTAATTTTTTCAATATTGTCGTTGATTCGTGCAGGTAATGGACTTCCAGAACGAGATTTATCATCAGCCGACGTCGCCATTTTTAAATCGAGCAAACCACTCATACTCTTTGAGTTTTTCTCTTAGCTTTTTCTTGGTAAGCTGGTTTCAGAATTAAAACGGTTTCAGCAGCAGTTTTACGGAGCAGAAAACAAAATTTCACAGTTGCACGTTGGTCACCTGTCAACATAAAAAACAAATAAGAACAAAACAGGACTAGCAAAAATACTCATTGCAGATGAACAGAACAATCCAAGTCGACAACACAGGCGACACTGTACTGGAAATGAGTCTAGCGGCTGAAATGCGTACTACACAAGCTCCGCCCACGACTATGTTATTCCAGGTAGTATTTTTGTATCCACTTGTATTGTTTGTCCTATCTGAAAAACCGGCAGTGTTTAAATGGTACACGTATACAGTAGAGATGGGCAAACTGAAACACGTAACTGTTTCGAAACAAATGAAACAGTACAATGTAATGTTTCGATATGCCGTTTCAAAACAGTGAAACAGTTTGTGTTTTGTAATCTAATAAACCTACATATTTTATCATCTTGACTGTCTACTGTATAAGTATGTCCACATAAACACAAATGAGTTGCGAGAGCGCTAATCATATCGCAGAAAGTATGAAATTATCACTTAGGCGTCTTGGCAGTTTCGTATTTCTGCAGCAAATGCGCTGCTTCCGTGTCGTGTGACTTTCATACTTTTCAATTGGCTGAGGACAGCCATAGCTGAAGACAGAAGAACCACTACAAACGAACTGGAAGTGGGAGCAAACTGCAGAAACAACTGATATGCTACTGGGATTCCCACATTCAGTTAGTATGGGTAATACACCCATCCTGCTAATCAATGATCATTGTGGATAATAGGCACATTGAGTATAGACTCACAGATAATTCGAATAAATAACAAAATATAACAGAAAAAAATTTTGTCTTTCAAGGTGTTTCGAACCGTTACTATAAATTCACCATGCTTCCTAGTCCTTCCCGTTCACCATTACACTATCAGTGATATGTCCAACAGATTGCTTGCAATTATACCTACATCAAATTTATGTATATGTCTAAAAACTGTCACTCTACGCCTTTTTTTATTCAGAATCTTGTAGGCTTGCTAACGTTTCTTAATATGATTACTGTACATGAACAGAGAAGCGTATGTTATCAAAAAGTGTACTTTAACTGAATGATTTTCACATATTTATTATTTTGAATGTGAATAGTATGCGTTGTTTTATTGCTTGGTTAGTGTTTATAAAGCAGATGTTACGCCATTTCGGAATATGACAGTCAGCTAGAAACGAAGCTTTATTTTCGGATATCTTAAGCTTCATGCTATTGCGTGTCAAAAAGATTTTGACACTATTGAAAGTGATTCATGAAGTGGCATGTTAAATGTGTTTCAGTACCTGTGCCGAGCCCGAATCTCGTCCGACACAGCGCGGAATGAAACATCACTGTTTCGATACAGTTAGTCCGTTCCAAGCAGAGGTGGACTGAAACAGCCTTATTTTGAAACAATGATACAGTTTCTGTGTCTCGCTCGAGACCGAATCTGGTCCAGTTATCCGAGACAGGGGTGGAATGAAACACCACTGTTTCGAAACAGTGAACCGTAGCCGTTCCGAAACACTGAAACAGTTCGACGTATCGATACACTGTATCGAAACATAGAAACACTGGCCAAGTCCAGTATACAGGGTGTACATAAAGTCTGGGAACACTTTCAATTATTTATTGCACAAGAACCAGACATTGTACGCACATCACACATATGTCATTTTGAAGAGAAACCCTGAAAGTTTTTTTTTGTACACCCCCACAGTGTAATTTGGTAATTTTCCGATATTCAGTGCTTGTCGCAAACATGACGGCCGTGTTACAGAAGGGGACAGCTGTTTCATGAAATGGCCTCCCCGATCACCACAGCTGACTCCGTGTGACTTTTTTCTGTGGGGACGCACTAAAGATCTGGTGTGTGTACCGCCTCTACCACGTGATTTAGCTGAGCTCCGGGAGAGAATACGGGAAGCGACTGCCACAGTCGACGGTGCCATGCTGGGATGGGTATGGCAAGAATTCGATGACCGTATTGACGTCTGCCGAGTCACTCATGGTTAGCATATCAAATGTTTGTAAAAAACTTTAAGAGTTTCTCTTCAAAATGCAATATGTATGACATCTGTACAATATTTAGTTCTTGTGCAATAAATAATTGAAAGCGCTGACTGACTTCATGTACACCCTATATTTTAAGGGGTTGTATCATGCAGTATTAACAGACATACTTTATTCATGTATTTTGGATCAGTTCTGATCAACTTCCGCTTTTCTTCGAATAGTACGAGGTTTGTCCGGAAAATACGTATAAAAGTTGAATAATAACTTTATTTTACAATTATTCAGGTATTATTTATTTATTTATTTATGCATTTATTTTACCTGGCAAGATTAGGGCCTTCAGGCCCTCTCGTACACCGAACCAGGCATACTCAGATTCAACAAATTTCATTTTCTACAGAACATTAAGGACATATAACATGTTATACAGTATTAATGTTAAAGAAAAAAATAGAGATTATAAAAGTAGTACAATAATAATTATAACAATCAAAAATAATTATAACAATCAGTATTAATGTTAAAGAAAAAAAATAGAGATTATAAAAGTAGTACAATAATAATTATAACAATAAAAAAATAATTATAACAATCAATAATAATAATAATAATAATAATAATAATAATAATAATAATAATAATAATGACTATGTATATGAAAGTAAACATATTTTTCTTTTATGAATGTCAGTCCTATTGCTAGTTGGGAATTTTCTCGTTATATTCTTGCAGCTTGTGAGTTATTCTCATCAAGCAGAGACATAAGACGATGGAATGGGGTGAAAGAGATATAGAAGAGGTAGATAGGTTAGAGGAAGAGAAATAGAATGGTAAAATTCGAAGCTATGATGGAGAGGAGAAAGAGAAAGATGAGAGGGGCACAACAATGGTGGCTATACCGTCCCTAATACGTAAGTCTTGAGTTTCCTCTTGAATGTTGAGTGGTTCTGGATAAGATGCAGATCACAGGGGAGCGCGTTCCATAGTCGTATGGCTGAGATGGAGAATGACAAGGAGAAAGATTTTGTGTTATGTAAAGGTACAGCCAAGATGCTAGACGTATCCGATCTGGTACTGCGGTTGTGGAATGATGATAGGTGTTTGATGTGAGAAGATAAGTATTGGGGGCACCAGTGGCTAAGAAATCGATGAAGTAAGCACATCGTGTGGAGATCGCGTGCCTTATGTGGGCGTATCCAACCTAGCTGGGAGTATGAAGGACTGATATGATCATACAACCGTATATTGCATACGTATCTAACGCAAGCATTCATCACTAGCTCGAGGCATCTCGAATTTTCACTATTTGTGCCGTGTTGAACTACATCACATTAGTAAAGATTAGGCAAGACTAGTGTTTGGACTAACTTTTGTTTAACATGGGTTGGAAATATTTTTCTAAATTTTTGAATTGCATGTAGGGAGGAGAGCGATTTCCGGCAAGCTGTGACTGTTTGTTCTTCCCAGTTTAGGTGTTCATCCATTATTATTCCAAGATCTTTTACTGTTTTTTGGTATGGTAGTTGGGTACCATTGAGGAGTATTTGAGGGACTGTTTCGCGAAAGTACCGACTGATTAACTTTGGATGAGATATAAGTATGACCTGGGATTTCTTGGGGTTTAGTTTCAGACCTAGGTTCTATGCCCATCGAGAAACAGAGCAAAGATCTGCGTTCATACTCGCTACTGCGTCAGCAATGTTCTTGGGGCTTGCACTTATGTACAGTTGGATGGTAGTTGCAGGAGTGAATCACTGAAGAAATATCATTAATGTACAGTGAGAAGAGTAATGGACCAAGGACGGAGCCTTGGGGAACTCCACATCGCACGTTTTTCCATGATGACTTTTCCGACCCACAAATGACTTGTTGACTTCTGTTTTTGAGGTAGCTGTCGAACCAGTGTATTGCGCTGTTGGAGAAATTCAGCTGCTTCATTTTAATTAGTAATATACCAAAGTCAACTATATCAAAAGCCTTGCTAAAGTCAAGCAGTGTTAGGATGGTAGCTTTGCGTCTGTCCATAGCACGTTTAATGTCATCAGTTACTTTGATTAATGCAGTTGCTGTACTATGGTGCTTTCGAAAGCCTGACTGATATATGTCGTGGATGTTATAAGTTTTGAGGTAATCCGTCAGCTGTTCATGGACAATATGGTCTCCTTCAAAGTACTCTCCGTGAGACGCGATACACTTCTGCCAACGCCGTTTCCACTGTTGATAACATTGCTGAAAGTCTTCAGTTGTGATGTTGTTCAGTTGCCGTGTGGTTTCCGCCTTGATGGCTTCCACATCTCCCAAGTGCCGCCCCGAAGCACCATTTTGTATTTCAGGAACATGAAGAAGTCACACGGGGCTAAATCGGGTGAATAAGGTGGGTGGTCTGTAACGGTGATTGAGCTTCGGGCCAAAAACTCGCGCACAACGAGCGACGTGTGAGCGGGCGCATTGTCATGATGAAGGATCCACCTGCCCCCTTTTTGCCAACTCTGGTCGAACTCGGGCCACACGAGCTCTGAGACGTGTCAGAACTTCAACGTAAAAATTTCCGTTCACTGTCTGGCCGGGAAGGACAAATTCCTTGTGAACAATGCCCCCAGAATCAAAGAAAACAATCAACATTGTCTTCACATTCGACCTTGGTTTTCGCGACTTTTTTGTTCTCGGTTGTCCTGCTAGTTTCCATTCCCTGCTTTGAGATTTGAGCTCCACATTGAATTCGTAAAACCAGGACTCGTCTGCAGTGATGACTCGGTTGAGAAAGTCCCCTCGTTCCTCTGCTTCCAACCAATCCTCACAGCACTCAATCCTCTTTGCTTTCTGTTTTGGCGTCAAGAGCTTCGGTACGATTTTCGCACACAATTTCTTCATTTCAAGTTTTTCTGTCAGGATTTCGTGAACGATTGGTTTGGGGATTGACAGCTCATCAGCAATCATTCTGACTGTCAATCTACGGTCTTTAAGAACACAAGCCCGAATTCGTTCAACCTTTGCATCGGAACTCGATGTCGACTGGCGTCCTGGGCGAGGGTCATCGTTCACTTCTTCTCGGCCATCCCGGAACCCTTTTAACCACTTGTTCACGGTTGGTTCCTTCAGAGAATTGTCTCAGTAAACCTGTTTCACTCAAATCTCACGACCTTTCTTGCCTAGCTTTGCAAGAAACTTGATATTGACGCGCTGTTCCTCAATCAGAGAAAGCTCCATGCCGACGGCAGGTGAAAAAGGGTAACTGTCAACAACCTGCCGCACACTCCCACCTTCACGCAGACTGCTCTGACTCGAACTGAGCGTTGATGGGATTGATTACAGCAGTAGCCCCACCTGGCGGTGACTGCAACCTGTAACATAAAGACATTATTCAACTTTTATACGTATTTTCCGAACAAACCTCGTATATTCATTCTGAAAGTGATCCTGTATGTATAATGTGCTACTTTTGGTAGATAACATGTGTCTTTATTCATATGAGTGTTATTACGAAAACTACAATCTGCTTTAAACTTGAATGTATGCATCCTGACGTCTTCATAGAACGATTCTACAAAGTATATGTAAAACTGAACTGTAGTTGGAGTTACGAACGATGGCGGTCGAGTTAGGCGTGTTCTGCCCACAGACGTAATTCGTTCTCCGACAGCCACTGAGCGTTCACAGTATTCTCGGCGCTCTACTGTGAATGTTGTATGCAATGCGAGCTATGTACGCGATCGTAGCGAGTTATTTACTGAATTTATATTCCAATTGTTGCGGGCTATCATGGGTGATGGCGGTGGCGAGCGACAGATTCTACCTAAGCAAGCGAGAGACAATTTTCGTGATACACGCTTTCACTAACGCAAAACACACGCACGCGCGTACCGCAACTGTCGCATGGAATCGGCCACAATGAAATCTCCGTCATTGTTTAGACCTGCGCTAACCGCCATCGTTTGTGGATCGGTCTATAGTACTCAAATATTTGCTCAACTACGCAAAAACTCTACCAAGATATATGAGACAGGCGAAATAGCCTCAGACTTCAAGAAGAATGTAATAATTCCAATCCCAAAGAAAGCAGGTGTTGACAGATGTGAAAATTTCCGAACTATCACTTCAATAAGTCACAGCTGCAAAATACTAACGCGAATTCTTTACAGACGAATGGAAAAACTGGTAGAAGCCGACTTCGGGGAAGATCAGTTTGGATTCCGTAGAAATGTTGGAACACGTGAGGCAATACTGACCTTACGACTTATTTTAGAAGAAAGATTAAGGAAAGGCAAACCTACGTTTCTAGCATTTATAGACTTAGAGAAAGCTTTTGACAATGTTGACTGGAATACTCTCTTTCAAATTCTGAAGGTGGCAGGGATAAAATACAGGGAGCGAAAGGCTATTTACAATTTGTACAGAAACCAGATGGCAGTTATAAGAGTCGAGGGGCATGAAAGGGAAGCAGTGGTTGGGAAGGGAGTGAGACATGGTTGTAGCCTCTCCCCGATGTTATTCACTCTGTATATTGACCAAGCAGTAAAGGAAACAAAAGAAAAATTTGGAGTAGGTATTAAAATCCATGGAGAAGAAATAAAAACTTTGAGCTTCGACGATGACATTGTAATTCTATCAGAGACAGCAAAGGACTTGGAAGAGCAGTTGAAAGGAATGGACAGTGTCTTGAAAGGAGGATATAAGATGAACATCAACAAAAGCAAAACGAGGATAATGGAATATAGTCGAATTAAATCAGGTGATGCTGAGGGAATTAGATTAGGTAATGAGACACTTAAAGTAGTAAAGGAGTTTTGCTATTTGGGGAGCAAAATAACTGATGATGGTCGAAGTAGAGAGGATATAAAATGTAGACTGGCAATGGCAAGGAAAGTGTTTCTGAAGAAGAGAAATTTGTTAACATCGAGTATAGATTTAAGTGTCAGGAAGCCGTTTCTGAAAGTATTTGTATGGAGTGTAGCCATGTATGGAAGTGAAACATGGACGATAAATAGTTTGGACAAGAAGCGAATAGAAGCTTTCGAAATGTGGTGCTACAGAAGAATGCTGAAGATTAGATGGGTAGATCACATAACTAATGAGGAGGTATTGAATGGAATTGGGGAGAAGAAGAGTTTGTGGCACAACTTGACAAGAAGAAGGGACCGGTTAGTAGGACATGTTCTGAGGCACTAAGGGATCACAAATTTAGCATTGGAGGGCAGCGTGGAGGGTAAAAATCGTAGAGGGAGACCAAGAGATAAATACACTAAGCAGATTCAGAAGGAGGTGGATTGCAGTAAGTACTGGGAAATGAAGAAGCTTGCACATGAAAGGGTAGCATGGAGAGCTGCATCAAACCAGTCTCAGGACTGAAGACCACAACAACAACAACAACAACAACAACAACAACAATGGAACTTGTTTAGACCACCTGGTAAAGTTTCAAACGTGGTTTCATTTCAGAAAACCGTAGTACTACCAGAATGAAATTTTCACTCAGTAGTGGTATGCGCTCTGATATGAAACTTCCTGCCAGATGAAAACTGTGTGCCGGACCGAGACTCGACCCCGGGAGCTTTGCTTTTCACTGGAAAGTGCTCTACCAACTGAGGTACACAACCACGACCCACGACTCGGCCTCACAGCTTTAACTCCGCCAGTACCTCGTCTCCTACCTTCCAAACTTCGCAATTCGCAGGAGAGCTTCTGTGAAGTTTGGAAGGTAGAAGACGAGGTACTGGTGGAAGTACAGAACTGAGTTGGTAGAGCACTTGCCCGCGAAAGATCCCGAGTTCGAGTCTGGATCCGGTATACAGTTTTAATCTGCCAGGAAGTTTCGTAATACTACCATTCACAAACGTCCTGACGCCGCCATCTTTCCTTACCAAACGTCAGGCTTCAGTAAAAGATGCGTCTTTGCCAGTCTGATTATGTGGCTTAGACCACATTTTTAAAGACCCTTACACAGGAGCGGTGGGTCGCAATGATCCGTTGCATGATATCTCCTGCAATCTATCGCTCGCCTCTACACTCCACACCGGAGCGCCCTGCCAAGCAATTTCAGTCAGTATTACGAACGTCACCGAGTTGACAAGTTCTGGTATGGAAGATGAAGCGATTTGTTTAGCAGCAGTTGCAGTTGATTTCCATAACCCCACGAAAGCTTGCAAACACAAATTTAAAATAAATGAGGACTATAATTTATTAGACTTGTTTCGAAACGCTTAACTTGGGAACTTAAGGTTCTTTACAGAATATACAGGGTGTAACAAAAAGAATCATCCGATTTGGCACGTCTGTATTTCTGAAACTGATTTTTTTGTGAACAGGAAACTCCAAAATCTTTTTTCATACCTTTTCATAGGTGTTCAACATGCCCCCCTTGAGATGCACGGCATACGTCAATGCGGTATTCAAATTGTTCCTACAATGCAGCGAGCATGTCTTGAGTTACAGCTTCCACAGCTGCTGTTATGCTACGCCTCATTTCATTCATTGTTGTTGGTAACGGAGGCACATAAACATAATCTTTTATAAATCCCCACAAAAAAATAATTATATACAGTCAGGTCTAATGACCTTGGAGGCCGGTAATGTAAGGCTGAATCATTTGGCCCAGTGCGACCGATCCATCGTTCAGTAATTCTTCGATTAAAAAATTCCCGCACTTCTTAGTTAAACACAGAATAACTTGGATCTTGCAAATTACGAGCTGGAAGTTGTTCAGCGTGAGACGACGAACCCGCCACAATTTTGCACGTCAAGGCGCCCAATGATCGGCACCATCCGGAGCGGCAAAAGATAAGGGCGGCGAGCACGGCGAGGCCCCTGCACCACTGTTAGGAACGCCGGCTTGTTTTCAACCCAAGTTGGCTCGATGAACGCCGACCGGAGACTCTCCGTCACACGTTCACCCGGAGAACCGCCGGGGGGAGTAGCCAAAGAGTAAATATCTCTGGAGTGAGCATTCACATGTGCAGAACAGATTTTGTGTTGTCAACATACAATGCCGGCCTGGTCACGTGTTCTCGGGACGTCGTGTGTTCGTCCGTATAGCTCCCTGTATTCCAGAATGAGATTTTCACTCTGCAGCGGAGTGTGCGCTGATATGAAACTTCCTGGCAGATTAAAACTGTGTGCTCGACCGAGACTCGAACTCGGGACCTTTGCCTTTCGCAGGCAAGTGCTCTACCATTCATATCAGCGCACACTCCGCTGCAGAGTGAAAATCTCATTCTGGAAACATCCCCCAGGCTGTGGCTAAGCCATGTCTCCTCAGTATCCTTTCTTTCAGGAGCGCTAGTTCTGCAAGTTTCGCAGGAGACCTTCTGTAGAGTTTGGAAGGTAGGAGATACTGGCAGAAGTAAAGCTGTGAGGACCGGGCGTGAGTCGTGCTTCGGTAGCTCAGATGGTAGAGCACTTGCCCGCGAATGGCAAATGTCCCGAGTTCGAGTCTCGGTCGGGCACACAGTTTTAATCTGCCAGGAAGTTTCAGCTCCCTGTATATTTAGAATGTCACTACATCCATAGTACAGACGGATTCTTTTCGTACGTGTCGTGGATTATTTCTATAAGTTGTACAGACATTTTAACAGTTTCCATTTGATACCGGGAATAAACTAGCTACGTAACTTTTAAGGGCAAGTGATATTTCATTCTCCTTCTTTGCGATATGTATCACAGTTCAGATCCACTCGATTTTTGGTAGTTTTCGGTATGATACGGCACTTTATAGTATTACAGAGCCTGACGTACATTTTTGCAGTGATAGTGTTACAAAACAACAGTACGCTAGTACTTCTGCAAGTGTCCGAAAAACACCAAATTTGCCATACATTAGCGATTATATCATTGGTAGTTCGTCCTTTTTTTCTGCTATTTCTGCGTATTTATTTTCTCGTTATTGCGACCTAAAGCACAATTTTTCTTACTGGTGACACTTTGAAGTATTTTTTAACCCATTTTACGTACTTGCTCCCAGTTTATTAAATAAATATTTCTCAGTGAAAGAAAGTAACAAATACCGTATGGTAACCACAAGTTATATATACGAACCTGACAAATTTCGTTTTACAGGTGGTTTCCGTGTGGGTACTTTTGGTAGTAGGTGCTGTGGAAAATTAAAAATAGTTGGTATAGCATCTACCTTCAGCCACACACGTCCAAATTTTTCTCTGTGTAAATATTCCTCTTCAAAGTGTTTTGAACATACTTTGGAATATTTTGTGGGGACAAAATTACTCCTCCTCATTTTCTGGAGCCATATCTTTACTCGTTGTTCACCCTTCGGGAAACTAAAATATAAATCACACATAATCATTCTCCATGTCCTAGACACACTTAACATGGTCTCCTACTGTAACTTTATAGTAAACAAAAAGGTTTGGACACATATTATACGAAGACAATTAATTACAGACTCCCACTCTATCGAATTTATCTGCCTCTCGTCTTTCAAATCTATATACATATTCGACAAGTAACTGATAAATGCATGGAGGATAGTATTTGCTGAAACAACTAACCGCTCCCTTTCTTGTTCCACTAGCAAATTTACGAGAGGAAGCGATTGTTTGTAAGCTTTTATACGAGCCGTAATATCTATTATGTAGTCATAAAATCGTAGAAAAATAGGTCTGCAGAATCAAGCCAAAATTATAAAGCTTCTCGAAATTTTTAAACATATACAGTGTCCCTTGCTAATTTGATAACTATAATTAGAGCTACATGGTATGTACCCATGAAAAGTTACTATCCCTCCTTTCACATATTTTTCTTTCCATCCGTAGCAACAATAGTAAATCACCACCGCTATTACTCTATCAACAAACGGTGAAAACACAACAAAAACTCTTGATATTATCAACTTCAAACTCTGCAGCAAGCACACACGCACAGCGAAGTCCCGAAAACACGTGACAATCCTGGTTTAATGTTGACAACATGCGTAGAACGCAATGCTCACTCCAGAGATTTTTACTCTATGACCGATATCAGCGATGCAAGTGGAACACTCTAGCGCCAGCCGCCACGGCTCACAGTTATTGAAAAATATGAAATGAAATCGTCGTAAAGTCTGAACGGTTTGCGTTAGGACGTTCAAACTGCACGGTTGGCCACAGAGCACGATGGAAATTGATATGCACATGTGCAAGTGCTTTGTTGTTGTCGGCTATCTGCAAGTGAAAATGTCACTACACAGCGCGCCTGAGCGTATTGCGCTTGTGAAGGACTGTTGTGCGAGCAATAACAGCCCAACTGCGGCTCAAAGCAAGTTTGTGCCCGAGTTCAAGCTGAAGATAACCCGTTCAAGTGTGCTAACAGACAATACAATGAATAATAAATTTGATTTGTGCGTTTGAGAGAACGGGCAGTGTTCTTGATGACAGTGTTGGCAATGTCGATCGTCCAAAAAGGGTGAAAACCGCCTGAAAACATAGAGAAGACGAGCTGCACAACAGGTGGGAATCAACCAGGAGACACTGCGAGAAACTGTTGTTTAAGACCTGCCTCTCTTCACATAAAAAATTCAAAACTTCAGCAATTAAGCCCCAGGGCCATGGAACAGCGGTTGTGTTTCGCCAACACTGTTGTCCACAGTATTGACGAAAAGGGCCTTGATGCGAATACGGTTTCGTTTAGCGACGAAACCGACTTTCATTTGGATGGGTTCATCAATAAGAAAAACTGGCGCATTTCGTGCACTCAGAATCCACATATTGTAGAGTAGCTTCACACCTTTGTAAAAATAAAGTTTTAACAAAATGTCAGTTCGGTTTCCAGAAGGGTTTTTCAACAGCAGATGTTATATATACTTTCACTAATGAAATATTAAATGCTCTGAGTAACCGGAAGTCACCCGTTGGGATTTTTTGTTATCTGTCAAAGGCTTTTGATTGCGTAAATCAAGGAATACTTCTAGATAAGCTCAAGTACTGTGGTATGAATGGGACAGTGCTCAAATGGTTTAATCATACCTAACTGGAAGAGTGCAGAAAGTTGAAATAAATAGTTCACATAATATGCAAAAAACTGGTGATTTCTCAAACTGGAGAACAATCAAGAATGGGGTGCCGCAAGGTTTGGTCTTGGGTCCTCTGCTGTTCTTAGTATATATTAATGACTTGCCATTCTATATTCACGAAGATGCAAAGCTGGTACTTTTTACCGATGATACAAGTATAGCTATCACACCTGACAGACAAGAATTAACTAGTGAAATTGTAACCGATGTTTTTCAGAAAATCATTACGTGGTTCTCTGCAAATGGGCTCTCATTAAACTTTGACAAAACAGAGTATATACAGTTCCACACATAAATGGAATGACCCTATTAATAAATATAGACTTCGATCAGAAATCGGTAGCTAAGGTAGAATATTCAAAATTTCTAGGTATATGCATTGATGAAGGGTTGAACTGGAAAAAACACACTGAGGATCTGCTGAAACGTTTGAGTTCAGCTACTTATGCTATTAGGGTCATTGCAAATTTTGGCGATATACATGTGAGTAAATTAGCTTACCATGCCTATTTTCATTCTCTGCTTTCGTATGACATCATATTCTGGGGTAACTCATCATTGAGTAAAAGAGTATTCATTGGACAAAAGCGTGTAATCAGAATAATTGCTGGAGCTCATCCAAGATCATCCTGCAGACACTTATTTAAAGAGCTAGAAATCTTCACTGTAGCCTCACAATATATATATATGAAATTTGTTATTAACAATCCGAACGAATTCAAAACTAATAGCAGTTACATGGCTACGACATTAGGAGAAAGGATTATCTTCACTACTCAAGGTTAAATCTAACTTTGGCTCAGAAGGGGGTATATTATGCTGCCACAAAAGTCTTTGGTCACTTACCTAATAGCATCAAAAGTCTGGCAGATAGCCATATAGCATTTAAAAGGAAATTAAAAGAATTTCTTAATGGCAACTCCTTCTACTCATTAGATGAATTTTTGGATATAGTAAGTGGGTAATTTCCCAACCTCCAAAAAAAAAAAAAATTGAAAATATTGAGTGTCATGTAATATTGAGTGTCATGTAATATCTTGTATAGACACCTTTTATTAACCTGACACGTTCCACATCATTACGAAGTGTCGTATTCATGATCTATGGAACAAGTACTAATCTAATCTAATCTCATCGAGAGGTCTCTCCCCCCTCAACGGTGACTGTGTGGTGTGCAGTGTCCCGTCACGGAATAATCATTGCGATATTCCTTGATGGCACGGTGACTACCTAGCGGTACCTGAAGGTTTTGGAAGATTTTTTCATCTGCATTATCCAAAGTGACTCTGATTTCGACAAGATGTGGTTCATGCAAAACGGAGCTCGACTCCTTTGAAGCAGAGAGTGGAGGAGCACTTTGGGGACCGCATTCTGGCTCAGGGGTACCCAGAAGACGCTGCCATGGGCTTTGGTTGGCCGCCATATTTGTCGGATCTGAATACGTGCGACTGTCTTCTGTGGAGCTGTATTAAAGACAAGACAACCTCAAAACCAATACTGAGCTGAAAAAAAGCCATTCAGGAGGTCATCTACAGCATCGGGGTCGCAACACTTCAGTGGGTCATGCAGAATTTCGCTATTCGTCTGCGCCACATCATCGCCAATGATGGCACGCATATCGAACGTGTCATAACCTAAATCCGAATATCTATAGTGACGTTCACATTTGAAGTATGTTAGCGGCAAGAAACAGCCAGTGCCTTTTCTGCACGATAGCAATGGAGATCCTATCGAGGACAGTGCTGCCAAAGCGGAGTTACTAAACACAGCCTTCCGAAATGCGTTCACAAAAGAAGACGAAGTAAATATTCCAGAATTAGGATCGAGAACAGGTGCCAACATGAGTAACGTAGGAGTAAATATTCTCCGAGCAGTCAAGTAACTTCAATCACCTGATAAAAGCAAGTCTTCTGGTCCAGACTGTATACCAATTAGGTTCCTTTTGGAGTATGCTGATGCATTAGCTCCATACTTAACAATCACATACAACCGTTCGCACCGAGCGAGGTGGCGCAGTGGTTAGCACACTGGACTCGCATTCGGGAGGACGACGGTTCAATCCCGTCTCCGGCCATCCTGATTTATGTTTTCCGTGATTTGCCTAAATCGCTTCAGGCAAATGCCGGGATGGTTCCTTTGAAAGGGCACGGCCGATTTCCTTCCCCATCCTTCCCTCATCCGAGCTTGCGCTCCGTCTCTAATGACCTCGTTGTCGATGGGACGTTAAACACTAATCTCCTCCTCCACAACCGTTCGCTCGACGAAAGATCCGTACCCAAAGACTGGAAAGTTGCACAGGCCACACCATTATTCAAGAAAGGTAGTAGGAGTAATCCAATAAATTACAGGCCCATAATGTCGATATGCAGCAGGATTTTAGAACATGTATTGTTCGAGCATTATGAATTACCTCGAAGAAAACGGTTGACACACAGTCAACATGGGTTTAGAAAACATCGTTCCTGTGAAACACAACTAGCTCTTTATTCACATGAAGTGTTGAGTGCTGTTGACAAGGGATTTCAGATCTATTGCGTATTCCTGGGTTTCCGGAAGGCTTTTGACACTGTACCACACAAGCGGCTCGCAGTCAAATCGCATGCTTATGGAATATCGTCTCAGTTATGTGACTGGATTTGTGATTTCCTGTCAGAGAGGTCACAGTTCGTAGTAACTGACGGAAAGTCATCGAGTAAAACAGAACTGATTTCTGGCGTTCCCCAAGGTAGTGTTATAGGCCCTTTGCTGTTCCTTACCTATATAAGCGATTTCGGAGACAATCTGAGCAGCCGTCTTCGATTGTTTGCAGATGACGCTGTCGTTTATCGACTAATAAAGTCATCAGAAGACCAAACCAAACTGCAAAACTATTTAGAAAAGATATCTGAATGGTGCTAAAAGTGGCAGTTGACCCTAAATAACGAAAAGTGTGAGGTCATCCACATGAATGCTAAAAGGAACTCGTTAAACTTCGGTTACACGATAAATCAGTCTAATCTAAAAGTTGTAAATACAACTAAATACATAGGTATTACAATTACGAACAACTTAAAGTGGAAGGGATACGTAGAAAATGTTGTGGGGGAGGCTAACCAAAGACTGCTTTTTATTGGCAGGACACTTTGAAAATGTAACAGATCTACAAAGGAGACTGTCTACACTACGCTTGTCCGTTCTCTTTTAAAATACTGCTGCGCGGGGTTGGATCCTTACTAGATAGGACTGACGGAGTACATCGAACGAGTTCAAAGAAAGGCACCACGTTTTCTATTATCGCGAAATGATACAGGATTTGGGGTGGACATCATTAAAACAAAGGCGTTTCGCATTGCAGTGGAATCTTCTCACGAAATTCGAACCACCAACTTCCTAATCCGAATGCGAAAACATTTTGTTGACTCCGAACTACATAGGGAGGAACGAGCACCAAGATAAAATAAGGGAAATCAGAGCTCTTACGGAAAGATACAGGGGTTCATTCTTCCCGCGCACTATACGAGAGTGGAATAATAGAGAATTGTAAAGGTGATTCGATGAAGCCTCTGCCAGGCACTTAAATGTGATTTGCACAGTATCCATGTAGATGTTGAATAAGGTGTGTTCGTGCTGTATTTTGTAACTAATTTAGTTGTTTTCATATAGTTTAATAATTTTCACACTCCGTAAATAAGTGCACATGAGCCGTGCCACACGACCATCGATAGTGATCTCCAGTGGCGTAGCGTGAGGGGAGACTTTGAGACTTAGTGTCCCCTGTATTCGTGCTTAAAAAAGATGCAATAGTAATTCATAACAAAACTATAAACAACTTTCTACTAAGAGCACTAAATGTGCGAAGACATCAGCTTTGTAACCCGCCCCGCCGCACCCTGAGTATTGGACTGGTGTGTCTGCCTGCTTGAGACTCGACTGCTCCCAGTCTCTGCCTCCCTTCCCTCACCTGGCTGCGTGCGTCTGAGCTTTAGTGGTATTCTCGATTCCCCTCCACTTCCCCTCTTCCACGAAGGCAGGTGCGCTGCACTTGCTACCAGGTATCGAGAGCAGTCTCTGCCGCTTCCATGCTGGCTTTTAACACGGAAGTGAAGTCGCGCGGTTTGTGTTCATAGGCTCTCTTGGTTGATTTTAGTGGATATTTTCGTTGCATCGCCAACATGAGTGAGCTAGCAACTGAACACCTTATAGAATTTTTATTAAAAACGCTTTTTTCTACATTAACGTAAGAAAAAAAGTGCGAATTGAAGGACAAAAGACCTACTCCTATACTCAGTGTAGTTTTAAGTGAGGCCAAACAAAAACGCTCTTTTCAGACAGCCTGGTACGAAAAGTATGCTTGGCTGCCTGCGAATGCAGCTAATAACAGATTATATTGTTGTATATGTCTTCTGTTTGGTGGTGAAAAGGAATGGTGCAGTGAGGGCATTTGTACAGTAAAGAACTTTGACAGTAAAGCACAAAAGCATTAGATATCAAAACGTCACCTGCAGAGCAAAGAATCATTTCAGTTATTGGGCAAAAGTAGAATGAGCACGCCCTTTCTGAAGCCGCTCGTCCGACAACAATAAAATACAGTGAGGTAGCGTTCTCGCTTCCCACGCCCGGGTCCCCGGGTTCGATTCCCGGCGGGGTCAGGGATTTTCTCTGCCTCGTGATGACTGGGTGTTGTGTGCTGTCCTTAGGTTAGTTAGGTTTAAGTAGTTCTAAGTTCTAGGGGACTGATGACCATAGATGTTAAGTCCCATAGCGCTCAGAGCCATTTGAACCAATAAAATACAACAAACAAGCTGCATCCAGCAGGAGAGTATTGGCCCGTCTTATTCAGGCAATTGTATTTCTTTGTAAATAAGAACTAGCCTTTCGCGGCCATCGAGAAGACCAATCCTCCAGCAACAAAGGTAACTATCTGGAATTGTTGGATTTACTGGCTCAAGGTGGGCAGTTAATCCGAGACCATCTGTCATCATCTTCAACCTTTAAAGGAACTTCTCCAGATATACAGAATGATGTAATAGAAATGATAACTCTAGCAGTTTCGATTCAGGCTGATGGAACATTAGAGATGTCATGCAAGCAGCAAAAGAGTATAATATTCAGGTATTGTATTGCAGACAAAATTGAGGAAAGATTCGTTGGATTTTACGATGTTACTGGAAATAAAACTGCTGAAGGTTTGTCAAACATTATTCATACAGTATTGAAAGAATGGAATGTGGAAGGAAAAGTGGTTAGTTAAACATATGATAGCGCTTCAGTAATGGCGGGCAGAGAAAGAGGACTACAAATATTGGTGAAGCAGTTCTGTCCCTATGCGCTGTTTATTCATTGTTACGCACACCAACTGAATTTGGTTCTGTTACATGCCTCCAAAATCATACGACAAGTGCGCATGTTTGTAAGTGAACTTACTGTATTCCATTAGTTTTTCAGCAAATCATCAAAACGAACTGTGTTGCTAACTGAGAAAGGATTGAAACTGCCACATGCAAGCAACACTCGCTGGAACTTTCGTTCCAGGGCAGTTTCAACATCTAGTCATTTCTCTGGCCTATATAGTGTTTTTATATATATATTTGATGATACAGACTCTCAGTGGGACCCAGAATCTTTGAGCTGTGCTTTGGGAATGAAACGACGGATGGATGATCCTACGTTTGTCTGCTTGCTTTGCTTCTATCGAGAGTGCTTTGTTTATGTTGATCATCTCTTTAATGTTCTTCAGTCAAAATCTGTCAGTATAACTGCTTGCCACAACGAAATAAGAACTGTTTTGAGAAACTTACGACAATTAAGAACGGAAACATTCGTTGATGAATGCATCAAGTGTCGCTTGTGTTTGAATGGCAACTTATCATTCTGTGACGGTCAAAAGACATCTCTCAGGGCTCTAACTTACGAGATACTGGATTTGCAGATTGTTCAGATGGAAAGAAGGTTTCAAGACTTTCCCCAAATTCAGTTTGTTGAACTTTTGAACGAAACTGTTTCCCAAACTATCAAAAAGAATTCGCAATGTTGAAACTGCTTCAATTATTAGAACAGTATCCTTTTTTCAAACAAGAACAACTTGAAAATGAACTGCGTAACAAATACGCTGATGAGAAAAAACACTTATCTCCAAGAATCCTCTTAAAGTATATTGTCAACAACGATTTAGACTTCGTTTATGAAGAAACAACGAAGTTCCTGCGTTTGGTTTTGACCCTACCCGCAACTACAGCAAGCTGTGAACGAAGCGTGAGTACTCTTAAAACGAGTGAAGAATTAAAGGAATTCAATGTCCAACATCCGGCTATCGTGTTTGAGCACGTTAGCAATAGAAAAGACACTACTTGGAGAGCTATCCAGTGATCAGATCTTTGTAGACCGAGTTACAGACTTATTCTTGGGAAGAAAAGACAGGCCCATTGCACTTGTGTACAAGAAAAAAATGTAAGTACTTCTTCTCTTGCTGCTGGAGTTCTACAAATTTGTCATCGTTTGTTGAACAAGTTAGTTATTATTGTTATTATTATTATTAGTGACGGTGGTAGTGGTAGTGGTGGTGGTGGTAGTAGTAGTAGTAGTAGTAGTATTAGTAGTAGTAGTAGTAGTTGTTGTTGTTGTTTTATCTGATGAATTTTGTTTCAATTGTTTAAATTATTATTTACTGTACTATTTTGTCTCCCTATAATAACTGCAGAGTCTCCCCAACCTTTACAACCACGCTACGCCACCGGTGGTCTCATTCCTTAAATAACATCTTTGCTTAAACGTGTCGGGCAGCATTCATCTCACGCTAGGTGAGGAGAACCCTACGTCATAATGACGTAACGCTACGTCATCGTGACGTAAATAACCTAAATCGACTAAATGAGTACGTATATCGATTTTTGCAGTTGTACCGATAACGTCAAAGCTAAATGTAATCACTTGTGTACAGACGAAGTGGCAGGAGTTGTGTGATATGCTCATCCCAGCTGAATGAATTGTTAAATGTAATCCCAACAATTTGCGATGTTATTGTGTATTTCATGAACACAATTAATGTCTGAGCGAAGGAGCCACAACGAAATAAAAAAAAGCTTGTCATTCTTTTTAAAATCGATGAATCGTGCATAAATTGTGAGGACAGAAAAGTGAAGTAATTAATTATTAAGCTGCAATCCAAAGAATGTGGGATGTTATTGTGTGTTACGTGAACGTAACGAATATCTGAATGAAGGAATCATAACCATAACGAAAGTTAAAAAAGTCTCTAGTCATGTTTTCAATCCGTTTAATATTGAATAAATCATGTGGATAAAAACGTGAAATACGAAGAAATTAAAGTGTTTCGTATTTTTATAAAATCCAATGAATTGTACATAATTCATGTGGGCAGAAACGTTAACTGAGAAACTGAAGTGGTTCTGAAGATAATTCCGAATGTTGCTAGAAACATTAAACCATCTAGTTCCATTTAATTTTGTCTTCGTGTTGTAAATCAACTAAGAAAGATAGTGAAATCATTCAGACTATTTTCATGGATCTGCTCGAAAGTTCTCTCATCTCCGTTAGAGCCCATGTTCAGAACGACGTACACGCTAGCAACACCGAACAATAGGACAATGAAAGCACATAAACAAATAACAATGCAGATTCAAGACGCACACAACAGTCGATATATACAGATTGCACACAACAGTCGATAGGACAACTCGTGAAACTCGAGATGACGCGTGCCTACGTCACTACGACGTAGGGCTCTCCTCACCTAGCGTGGGATGAACGCTGCCCAAGCGTGTCTCAGGTGGTGTAGGACAGCGAGCAGAGGCAGTTGCTCTCAGCTGGTTGTCAGCGGGCTCGCAGGAACGAGGCTGGAAGCAGGCGTGTTTGCAGACTCAGTGACAGTGCCGGGTCACGGAGTCCGTTACTGCGCCAAGGCCGCGCCACGCCTCGGGTACGCGAGGAAGGCTGCCTCGACCGGGCTTGCATTTCTCGCACCTTCCCAGCGGATAGCCGTCTTCCGCCGTGGCTTCTTGCGGTCAACTCTGCCTCCCCATCTCCTGTGTGTGTTAGTGCTGCTGCACGGATCTATGTGTCTGAGCATCGTCACAGCCTCTGATTATTTGGTGAGCGGATTTTTAATGTACTGCTAGGTGATTTGCAAGTTGCTGAGCCGCCTCAACATTTTGGAGAACACGTCAATTCGTTGCCGTTTGGAACGGTTTTAGTGCCGCGTTATCTTGCCCAAATTTTGCCTGTGTTACCCTGTATTGTGTCGAAATTGACCGTCGAACCCTGGAACTCTGATCAGCCTCTCAATTGTTGTTGTTGTTGTTGTTGTTGTCTTCAGTCTGAAGACTGATTTGATGCAGCTCTGCATGCTACTCTATCCTGTGCAAGCTTCTACTGGAACCTACATCCTTCTGAATTTGCTTACTGTATTCATCTCTTGGTCTCCCTCTACGACTTTTACCCTCCACGCTGCCCTCCAATACTAAATTGGTGATCCCTTGACGTCTCAGAATGTGTCCCACGAACCGATGGTTCCTTCTAGTCAATCTGTGCTACAAACTCCTCTTCTCCTAAATTCTATTCAATATTTCCTCATTAGTTACGTGATCTACCTATCTAATCTTCAGCATTTGCCGTAGTACCACATTACGAAAGCTTCTACGGTCTTCTTGTCTAAATTATTTATTGTCCATGTTTCACTTTCATTCTTGGCTAGACCCTCCGAAAAGACTTCCTAACACTTAAGTCTATAATCGATAGTCGCAAATTTCTCTTATTCACAAACGCTTTTCGTGCCATTCCCGGTCTACCTTTTGGATCCTCTCTACTTCAGCCATCATCAGTTATTTTACTGCCCAAATAGCAAAGCTCATCTACTACTTTAAGTGCCTCGTTTCCTAATCTGGTTCCATCATCACCAACTGATTTACTTCTACACCTACATGGATACTCTGCAAAACACATTTAAGTGCCTGGCAGAGGGTTCATCGAACCATCTTCACAACACACGATTATTCCAATCTCGTATAGCGCGCGGAAAGAATGAACACCTCTATCTTTCCATACGAGCTCTGATTTTCCTTATTTTATGGTGGTGATCGCTCCTTCCTATGTAGGTCGGTGTCAACGAAATATTTTCGCATTCGGAGGAGAAAGTTGGTGATTGGAATTTGGTGAGAAGATTCCGTCGCAACGAAAAACGCCTCTCTTTTAACGATTTCCAACCTAATTCCTGTATTATTTCTGTGACACTCTCTCCCATATTTCGCGATAATACAAAACGTGCTGCCTTTCTTCTACATTCCATTATGTCTGTTTTGCTTTTGCTCATGTTCATCTCATATTTTCCTTTCAAGATACAATCCATTCTGTTGAACTACTCTTCCAAGTCCTTTGCTGTCTCTTGCAAAACTACAATGCCATTGGCAAACGTCAAAGTTTTTATTTCTTCTCTTCGGACTTTAATTCCAATTCCAAATCTTTCTTTGGTTTCTTGTACTGCTTGTTGAACGTACAGATTGAATAACATAGGCTATAGGCTACAACCCTGTCCCAGTCTCTTCTCAACCACTGCTTCCCTTTCATATCCTTCGACTCTTGTAACTATCAACTGGTTTCTGTACAAGTTGTAAATAGCCTTTCGATACCTCTATTTTACGCCTGTTACCTTCAGAATTTCAAATAGAGTGTTCCAGTCAACACTGTCGAAAGCTTTCTCTAAGTTTACAAATACTATAAAGGTAGGTTTGCCTTTATTAATCTATTTTCTAAGATACGTCGTAGGGTCGGTACTGTCTCGCGTGTTCCTGCATTTCTCAAGAATCCAAGCTGATCTTCCTGAAGGTTAGCTTGTACCAGTTTTTCCATTCTTCTAGACTGATAAGCCTGATAATTTGGCCTTGAAGGGCCTTTAAATATTAAAGGGTGCTAATGTTTCTAAGTTGTCCTCGCTGATTAAGTTGGATGAGGTCACTGCTGAACTGTTTCCTCTCGCTGGGGTCCTACTGACATCTTGCTCTAATAGACATTTAAATTATTGGTTTTCGATATACTTCCTTGTGTGTTGTGGACTGACAGGCTGTTGAAATTTCTTCCATTCCATCGCTGCGGCTGATACAACAAGCAGTGTAAAATTTAAGATAAAAATACAGTCTTGGCTGATAAGGTTGTTATTTTCAAATTTCAGTGACGCTTTTAGTCTGCGATAGGCATCTTAAGATTATCTACAATGTAAAAAGTCACGAAAGTAGCTATAAAGAAACGTTCTGAATCAACCTTTTGCAAGAACAAACTCTACGGGAGAAGTTCTTATGCATTCTTACAGAAATTGGACACGTCGCATGCCGTGCATAAAAATGATTACACGATGCGAATGAATAGGCACAGAAAAGTATCTGTGATAAATCAGGGGTTTAGAGATTAGAACGTAACCATTGCAGCGCTGAATATGTTGGACAAACAGAAAGAATGGTTAAAGCCAGATTTCATGAACACGAGCTTACCAAAGAGGGAGATAAAGCAACACACACCTTTAGCGGAACATCTAAAGGCATCTGACCATTGCCCGACCACTATCAACAATACACAAATTTTGCAATTTGTCCGTAACGGACGGAATCTCAATTTACGTGAAGAATCTGAGATCACTAGACGTACCTTTTCTGCTGTTGATGGACTCTTCAATGATCATCAGCTCAGCAAAAATCAATCATTTTTTGATACGATGATGTCCCTTTTTAAAGAAGTTTAGCCTCGGTCCTGTGAAGTGGGCTGGTGTCTCTTTTGCTACTTGTTTGACTCTCTTATCTTTAAAACATAATTTAATTCTTGTTCTTTTATATTTGTGACGACCTTGTCATAAAGTATAATTATCTTACTGGATGGATGCCAGTTAACTTACGTCTTATTTTTAGGGCTGTCATTTTGGAATTTATGTACATTTTAATTTATAAGGCTGTTTCATGTTCCGTGTATGAATGAATGCGGTCCTGCACAATCGGTAACGCATAGACCAGTCGACGCCATCTGTCTGACTCTACTCCACTGCGTGCACTCGAGGCTCGATTATCACACTTTTCCGCATTCTGTGTTTGTCTGCGGGGCCCCCTCATCCATGTTGCGCTTCCGCTGCATGAAGTTCTGTTGTGGATCCGTTTTCTAACTTGTGCGGCGCCCTTTACGCGTGACAGGGAGTAAAATAATTAAAGGATTCTTCGGTATTTATTTCCATGTTTTACTTAGCCATCCTTTTCAAATGTAAATAATTCCATTTTATCAAGCCATAAAATTTTTTTCGCTGCAATCTTGCATCGTTCTGGTTCTTTACAGGAACCCACTTGACGGCAATAGGGATTTTAAACTCTTTGATGCTGAAATGTAGTATCAAAATCTAGGAATATAGAATCGATCTGAGATCCCTTGTCGACAGCACTCATTACTTCATGAGAATAAAGAGCTATCTGTGTTGCACAAGAACGATATATTCTGAATCCGTGTTACTTATGTATCAATAAGTCATTTTCTTCGAGGTGATTCATAATGTTAGAGTGCAGTATATGCTCCAAAATCCTATTGCAAATTGAGGTCAGTGATATGGATCTGTAATTCAATGGGTTACTCCTGTTACCTTTCTTGAATATTGGTGTGACCTGTGCTAAAAAATGGTTCAAATGGCTCTGAGCACTATGGGACTTAACTTCTGAGGTCATCAGTCCCCTAGACCTTAGAACTACTTAAACCTAACTAACCTAAGGACATCACACGCATCCATGCCCGAGGCACGATTCGAACCTGCTATCGTAGCGGTCACGCGGTTCCAGACTGTAGCGCCTAGAACCTCACGGCCACTCCGGCCGGCTGACCTGTGCTACTTTCCAGTCTTTAGGAACAGACCTTTCGTCAAGCAGTTGTTTATGATTGCTAAGAAAGGCGCTATTGTGTCTGCATACTCTGACAGGAAGAAGAAGAATTGTACAGAGGAAACATGGCGACAGTACCAACAAGAGAGAACGAACTGGCGAGAATGGATGTTGTAGGAGGAGTCATAAAAATGCTGAAGGAAACGATAGGCACCAGGTATTGGTGGAAACTTAGGAAGCTTCTGGAAAGGAAAGAGACAGTCTACGAGAGTGAGTACGCCAACGCATCAGTTTACTTTGAGTGCAAAAGGACCGTGGCAGAATGAAAGCAGTCTACCCGCCCAGTAATTAAGAAAGAAGACCCAATGAGACGCGGCAGCTAGAGAGGAATTACCCCACTATGTGCAACTTATACATGGTCCAGTCACATTTGTGAGACCACAACCTACGATCGACCTCAGTGTGCAAGTAAATACTCACAGACGGCGCGTAACAGCACTAGCAGTAGGGGGTGAATAAAGTACGTTAGAGGGACAGAAAACCGTGCAGTCGTTTTCGGTGTGCGGAAACGGAACGATTTATCTGACATCGAAACGAGCGTTATCATTGGCTTTCGGACCAACGGTGGAAGCATTTTCGAAACGACTAAGTCTGTAAAAAGTCCAAGTGCTGTCGTGGTTAAAGTATACCGTCCATGGCATAATGGTGCTATCCACAAACTGTGCCGAGGTAACTGTGCTTCATCACGAGCCATAGATGACGCTGCAGAGATGTGAACGGGCGAACATCTACATCTACATCCATACTCCGCGAGCCACCTGACGGTGTGTGGCGGAGGGTACCCTGAGTACCTCTATCGGTTCTCCCTTCTATTCCAGTCTCTTATTGATCGTGGAAAGAAGGACTGTCGGTATGCTTCTGTGTGGGCTCTAATCTCTCTGATTTTATCCTCATGGTCTCTTCGCGAGATACACGCAGGAGGGAGCAATATACTGCTTGACTCCTCGGTGAAGGTATGTTCTGGAAACTTCAACAAAAGCCCGTACCGAGCTACTGAGCGTCTCTCTTACAGAATCGTAATCGTCCACTGGATTTTATCTATCATCTCCATAACGCTTTCGCGATTACTAAATGATCCTGTAACGAAGCGCGCTGCTCTCCGTTGGATCTTCTCTATCTCTTCTATCAACCCTATCTGGTACGGATCCCACACTGCTGAGCAGTATTCAAGCAGTGGGCGAACAAGTGTACTGTAACCTACTTCCTTTGTTTTCGGATTGCATTTCCTTAGGACTCTTCCAATGAATCTGTCTGGCATCTGCTTTACCGACGATCAACTTTATATGATCATTCCATTTTAAATCACTCCTAATGCGTACACCCAGATAATTTATGGAATTAACTGCTTCCAGTTGCTGACCTGCTATATTGTAGCTAAATGATAAGGAATCTATCTTTCTATGTATTCGCAGCACTTTACACTTGTCTACATTGAGACTCAATTGCCATTCCCTGCACCATGCGTCAATTCGCTGCAGATCCTCCTGCATTTCAGTGCAATTTTCCATTGTTACAACCTCTCGATATACCACAGCATCATCCGCAAAAAGCCTCAGTGAACTTCCGATGTCATCCACAAGGTCATTTTTGTATATTGTGAATAGCAACGGTCCTACGACACTCCCCCGCGGCACACCTGAAATCACTCTTACTTCGGAAGACTTCTCTCCATTGAGAATGATATGCTGCGTTCTGTTATCTAGGAACTCTTGAATCCAATCACACAATTGGTCTGATAGTCCATATGCCCTTACTTTGTTCATTAAACGACTGTGGGGAACTGTATCGAACGCCTTGCGGAAGTCAAGAAACACGGCATCTACCTGTGAACCCGTGTCTATGGCCCTCTGAGTCTCGTGGACGAATAGCGCGAACTGGGTTTCACACGACCGTCTTTTTCGAAACCCGTGCTGATTCCTACAGAGTAGATTTCTAGTCTCCAGAAAAGTCATTATGCTCGAACATAATACGTGTTCCAAAATTCTACAACTGATCGACGTTAGAAACGTGTGACTGCTAAGCACTGTCCGTCCAGATGAAACAAGAGGCTACCAGCAATGCATCCTCAACGGCCGTTCAGTGAATGCTGCAGGCGCCTGGTTCATGCACCCGTGTTCACCGCTGTTCATCGTGATGGAGGCTGGAATTTGCTCGCCAGTATCGGAATTGGACGTCCACTGGGTAGCTACGCGTGGCCTTTTCAAATAAATAGCGCCCATCAGAGAGATGGCCGTTGACGTGTAAGTTGTGAAATATCTCAAAGTAAACACTTTGGAACAATCGTTGGAAGGGTCCAGGTTGGAGGAGGAAGCGTTATGGTCTGGGGAATATTTTAGTTGTAACTCCTGCTGCTCTTGTCATTGTAATAGGTACGAGGGACGTTTGAAAAGTCCGTGCAAAAATAAAAACTACTTACGTGTTTGGGGTAAACATTTTTTTTATTTTTTGACACAGTCACCTTTTAGACTTCTACACTTCGTCTAACGCTGATCTAATTTGTTGATCTCTTCCGAATTATAGGAACTGTCCAAGTCTGCAAAATAGCTATTAGTTGCTGCAATCACCTCCTCGTTTGAATAAAATCTTTGTCCCGCCAGCCATTTCTTCAAATTGAGGAGCAAATAGTTGTCCGCGGGAGCCAAGTCTGGACAACAGGGGGAATGTGAAGCGAGTTGGAATCCTATTTCCATTAATTTTGCGACCACAACTGCTGAGGTGTGTACTGGTGCATTGTAGTTACGGAAAAGGACTTCTTTGCGGTCCAATCGCCGGAGTTTTTTTGCAGCTCGGTTTTCAAACAGTCCAATAACAATGAATAATATGCACCTGTAATAGTTTTACTCTTTTCCAAATAGTCTATGAGGATTATCCCTTGCGTAACCCAAGAGACGGGCGCCAAAACCTTTCCGGCCGAAGGAATGCTCTTCGCCTGTTTTGGTGCAGATTCTCCCTTGGTAACCCATCGTTTAGTTTGTTGTTTGCTCTCAGGAGTATAGTAATGTATCCACGTTTCATCCACAGTGACGAAACGACGCTTTAAGCCTTGCGGATTCTTCCTGAACAGCTGCAAACCATCCTTCCAACACTTCACACGATTCTCATGTCCAAATGTTTACGCAAAATATTATGTACCCGTTCATTCGAGATGCCCACACCACTAGCAATCTCACCCACCTTAACTCTTCTGTCACCCATCACCATATCATGGATTTTATCAATGATTTCTGGAGTCGTAACCCCCACAGGGCGTCCAGAAAGTTCAGCATCACTTGTGCTCATATGGCCACTCCGAAAATTTTGAAACCACTTATAAACTGTTCTAATCGCAGGTGCAGAGTCGTTGTAATGTTTATCAAGCTTCTCTTTAGTCTCCTGAGGCGTTTTGCCTTTCATAAAGTAATGTTTAAACACCACACGAAATTCTTTTTTCGTTAATTGATTCACACGAATACCAAACACAAAGAAATAGACCAATATGGCTGAAACTTGGTCTGCGTTCTTTCCAAAGATGCTACTAACTAAATATGACTTCGATATGCGCCGGTGGTTACATCTCTCGGAATTTGCACGGACTTTTCAAACGCCCCTCTTACGTCGAGGAGGAAGTAGGATTCCAAAAAAGTGTTACAAAAGAGAAAATGAGCTGTAGATCAACTCCATATAATATCAAAGAGCTGGAAATTTCGCAGAGGTGTTCACTGTCGTGCAGGTTCCTAGAAAAGTGATAAAATTAAGACAGACATGCAAGAGACAACATGTATGGTGAAAGTGAATCGAAAGATATCAGAGAATTTAAAGATGAGGAATGGAGTGCGACAGGAAGACTGCTTTTCTCCGCTTCGGTTTAATCAGGTTCTGGGAAGGGAACTGAGAAAGGTAACAAGCTTGGAGACAGGAAGACAGCTGGGTAGAAAGTCTGTGCGACCGTGTTCTAATCATACAGAATGAGCAAGATATGGTTCATATGATAAGAGCATTAATGGAAAAGACACTGAGAAAAGGCATGAAGATGAATGTGGATATGACCAAATACCGTGTAGTGAGCAGAGAGCCCGATGACAGACCTTTAGAGGTGAATGGTAAAATCTTTGAAGAGGTAAAAGTGTTCAAATATCTCCTGGCAATACTCTGTGAAAGGAATGAGATACAGTAGGAAATAATGACAAGAATCCAGGCAGGAAACAGATCAAGGTTTGAAGTCAGAAAGCTGTCCGGGTCCCGGCTTCTTAGAGACCTACGAAGTTTAGGACCTAAAGGACTGTAATACAACTCGTGGTACTATACGGAGCAAAGACATGGCCTCTGAAACGCAAGGTAGAAAGGAAACTCGTAGCATTTCAGAACGCTGTTCTTAGACTGACTTTTTGGACCAATGAAGGATGGAGATGACTGGAGGAAAAAACTGTCAACTACAGGATTTGTAGAAGCCGACCTCGGGGAAGATCGGTTTGAACTCCGTAGAAATGTTGAAACACGTGAAGCGATACTGACCCTACGACTTGCCTTAGAAGATAGATTAAGGAAAGGCAAACCTACGTTACTAGCGTTTGTATACTTAGAGAAAGCGTTTGATAATGTTGACTGGAATACTCTCAAATTCTGAAGGTGGCAGGGGTAAAATACATGGAGCAAAAGGCTATTTACAATTTGTACAGAAACCAGATGGCAGTTATAAGAATCGAGGGGCATGAAAAGGAAGTCAGACAGGGTTGTAGCCTCTCCCCGACGTTATTCAATCTGTATATTGAACAAGCAGTAAAGGAAACAAAAGAAAAATTCGGAGTAGGTATTAAAATCCATGAAGAAGAAATTAAAGCTTTGAGGTTCACCGATGACATTGTAATTCTGTCAGACAGCAAAGGACCTGGAAGAGCAGTTGAACGGAATGGACAGTGTCTTGAAAGGAGGATATATGATGAACGTCAACAAACGCAAAACTGGGATAATGGAATGTAGTCGAATTAAATCAGGTGATGCTGAGGGAATTAGATTAGGAAATGAGACACTTAAAGTAGTAAAGGAGAAATTTGTTAACGTCGAGTATAGATTTAAGTGTCAGGAAGTCATTTCTGACAGTATTTGTATGGAGTGTAGCCATGTATGGAAGTGAAACATGGACGATAAATAGTTTAGACAAGAAGAGAATTGAAGCTTTCGAAATGTGGCGCTACAGAAGAATGCTGATTAGACGGGTAGATCACATAGCTAATGAGGAGGTATTGAATAGGATTGGGGAGAAGAGAAGTTTGTGGCACAACTTGACTACAAGAAGGGATCGGTTGGTAGGACATGTTCTGAGGCATCAAGGGATCGCCAATTTAGTATTGCAGGGCAGCGTGGAGGGTAAAAACCGTAGAGGGAGACCAAGAGATGAAAACACTAAGCAAATTCAGAAGGATGCGGGTTGCAGTAGGTACTGGGAGATGAAGAAGCTTGCACAGGACAGAGCAGTAGCATGGAGAGCTGCATCAAACCAGTCTCTGGACTGAAGACCACAACAGCAACAAGATTTATACAAATCGCTGGATATTGTGGCCGTGATTAAAGAGAAGAGCCAGAATGGTGTGGCCCACGTACTTCTTCGAGAAGGCGAGAAGACATCCGAGATAACAGACCGAGAGGAAAACCACAGCTGTGATGGACTGAGATCAGAAAGGATATGAGTACGAGGGGACTAGCTGCAGAGGAATACGTGGACTGTAGAAGGTTGGAGACGCTGATCGACGAGGCCAAAGACCGCGGTTTGTGTGGCCAACCTAGCACGTATTTCCGTGTTGATTTCCTCGCATGTTTGCCTCATTCATTTCACTTTAGCCTCCGTGCTGCTCCTAATGATTTCATTACCAAGCGACTTGTAGTGCTCCAACCCACTCTTTTCCTGGACATTTTTGTATTGCCTTCTTTCGTCGAACAATTAAAGCATTTCTTCTGTTTCTCACAATTTATTGGAACTTACCTTTGATGTAGCTCTTCGAAATGAGCAAGATTAACGTTAATGACAAATGCTCCAGACAACGACGAGCTGATTCCGCGAAAGTGATATGCGGAAACGATAAGATTAGATAATCAGTGCTGAATTCGGAGGAAACTGACACACGTTGCAGTGTTATTCTTATGCCCTGAGGAGTGCCTCTGGCATCTAGACACTAACAGGTATGTGACATATACGTTAGCACTTGTTTCTCCCTTCATAAGTAATTTACCAGACAGTTCCTAGGACATCAAGGGTTTTATTAAAATATGTAGTACGAAGATAACTTTGATCAAATACGATTAATGAAATGTAAAATACAAACGACCTGTCACATAGGGTACTTTATAAAATCCGCTATATAATTTCTTCGAAGGCATGTAGCGTGATCCCGAGTAAACCATTTTTATTTATCATCAGAAATGTCTAACATAGCAGTGATACATCAGCCACGTAATTACAGACTTCCTGAATGTAAGCAATGACGTTGAAGAGATCTTTAGTATATTTTTACTTTTAATTAGCGAAATAGATACACGGTGATTCAGGTGCCCCTATCGATGTCACAGTATGCAACCCGCAGTATTTTGAACATCGCTGCACTATAGCAGCTGTTACAGAACAGTAGATGTAATAGACAACAACCGGTTGCAATAAATAGTCGCTTTAGGATATCCTTTACCATGGTTTCGACGGATTTAAACCCGTCTTCCTCAGCAGGATTAGCGATAAGTCACTAAAGCTATCTCTACATGAGATGTGTCATGACGAAAAATAAAAAAAGGATCGTCGTTTCACGATCGACCAAATTTCAACAGACAGTAGTGCGACTAGGACCTCCCGTCGGGTAGACCGTTCGCCGGGTGAAAGTCTTTCGATTTGACGCCACTTCGACGACTTGCGGGTCGATGGGGATGAAATGATGATTATTAGGACAACACAACACCCAGTTCCTGAGCGGAGAAAAATGTCCGACCCAGCCAGGAATCGAACCCGGGCCCTTAGGAATGACATTCTGTCGCGCTGATCACTTTTTCACTCTTTCTTATTTTTTTGCCAACGTTTTATTTACAGTTTATTTCCAGTTAAAATAAAATAAAAACGCAAAAGATTGAAACAAAATGTGACATTCAATTTGTAATTTTGATTTATAGAGGCTTGTAATTCTTTTTAATCAATTCCTTGCAAAATGTTCATGAGTAATTATAAATTAAAACAAAAAGAAAACAAAAGTAGCATAGACGGGTCTCGAACCAGGGTCGCCTGGACGGGAATCTCGCTCGCTTACCACTTTTTTCTAGCAAACAAAAATGAAAAAAGGAAAAAGGATTTTGGAAAGTTTTTTCTTTTTTTGTTTTTATTTTTTATTTTTTTACAATCGTATTGACCAACTAGGATCACGGTAACAAGAAGTTCCTCTTCTTCCTTTATTGTTGTTTCCTATTTTTCCAGTATTCCCTCATTGTCTCCCCATGAAGTCTCTTTCTTTCTTCTGTCCATGATGTTTCCGATTTTTTATTTCTTCTGCTTTGAAAGCCTTCAAAATTTAGTATTTTGTATTTAAAACGGTTTCTCTCTTCTATTTCTGAGTCTTTGATGTTGTTTCTTTTAAGATCTTTTCTTACTTCTGTAATCCATCCTATTGTCGATTTCTTCTTCCAGAAATATAGGAGTATTTGTTTTGTTAGTCTATTGCCATCCATTCGGTACAGATGTCCAAAAAAGTTTAATCTTCGTTTGGCCTTTACTTCAGATATTTTCTCTATATTTTTGTAGATCTCCTCATTACTTCTTATTTTCCAACCATTTGCACTTTTCATTGCACCCATTATTTTTCTAATAATCCTTTTTCCCAGTACCTCTTGTTTGTCCATCTTATAGTTCATCGTTAGGCATTCATATCCATATAAACATTCTGGTCGTACCACTGTGATGTAGTGTTTCAGTTTTGTTTTTCTAGATATACCTTTCTTGTTGTAAATATTTTTGGTTAAACCATATTTTTATTTTATTTATTTTATTTACTTTATTTTTTATACAAATGGATAAAGGATCGGCGTTCCTCTTCGGCTACATAAACAAAATAGTAGGAAGTCGTCCCGTTACAACATAACGAGGCGGATTATGGAATGCGCTCGAAAGAAAATCAGAAAAATATAGCCTGTATTTAGGGTTCTTGACGGTCGCACAGTGTCGTTCGTTGAGGTAACATCAAAAATTGGGTAGTCTTTTCGCCATTACCGAATAGGTAGTGGACAGCGTGGCCGCTAATCCACGTCACAGAGTTCGTTTTTGCTCTTGGGAAATACGACTCATAGAGGAAAAGAAATGATCGGGCAATTATTCTGTCGGGAGTCTTGCGTGTGAGAAAAGCCAATATCTGACCAAATGTCCTCTCCCGACCCGCACTCGAAACGATGTTCATCCGTGTCAATCACATGGCATGTGGCACACAAGGCTGAGTCGGCGAGGTGGATGTGGTGTAGGCGGAACTGGAACAACTGTTTCCCATTAACAGTTACGTACCATGCTGGTTGCACGTCAGTATCAAGGGTGGTGACCACTCAGCTACCGGGGGCGGACAGAGAGAGTAGTGAGTTAGAGCTCGTGCCAGCGGATTTTGAGTGAGAATTTGCGCATGAGACACGTTGCCGCTAAATCTGTTCCTTGCCTTCCTGTTCACATAGGAGCTATGTGGCAGGACTTGAAAACAGAGACTGAGAATAAACCATAAGTTTCAAACAAAGTCTTTACAGATGATGAGAGGCGGTGTACTCGGCATGATCCAGAAACCAAGCAAGCGTCAAGCCAGTGGAGGACTCCCGACTGTCCCAGACCAAAGAAAGCAAGGCAAGTGGAATCGAATATGAGGACAAAGATCGTTGTCTTTTTGATGCTCGCGGAATTGTGCAACGGGAGTTCGTAGCCGCCAGCCAGATTGTCAAGCAGAAGGTTTTTGGAACGTTTAAGGCGACTGCGGGAGGAGGGCGAAGTAAATGCCCGGAACATTTGCGATGAGGTGCCTGGTTCATTCATCACGACGAAGTCCCTCCACACACGGCCTTACGAGTGACCCACTATTTGGCATGTCAGTGATGATCTGTCGTTCCCCACCCATTGGCTTCACCGGATCTAGCCCCCCATGTGACTTTTTCCTGTTCCCACGAATGAGAAAAACACTAAGGGAAGTATTATGATGGTGTGGAGGCCTTTGCAAAAGGCACTGGACGCTATCAAAATTGAACAGTTCCAGACACACTTCAGTGGGAAAAAAGACTTGACAACTGCATCCCATCTAATGGAGAGTACTTTGAAGGTGACTGAAGGGATTTTGTAAAAATATCCATGAATAAATTGTTTATAACAAAAATCTGTTTTTTCTTTTTTTAATGCCCCTTGTAAAAATCGGCTTCATAGGAGATTGTTCAATCCAAGCAGAGACTTCGGCTCATGTTTCTTCTCGTGTCTTCTTTCTTCCACTCCACGCCCTATCTTTAACACTGTCAAAAGCAAGAGCACTTTTTCCTCATGCACAAGTGTTGCCTTTCGCAGCGGAAACTTATTGAATGTTTCCTGGAGTGCTCCCAAAATCCGTCTCATTGCCTGCTCCGTGTTTTGTCGTTCGTGCCCTCTCCCATTTGTCACCAAGCGCTGCTCTATAGTGTAACTATGATCGCTCAGATCTGTATTGGCTAAAAGTTAAAACTTGATTGCGTCTCTGAAAACATGTAAACATGAATTCCAATAACTGATAAGAAGTAACATAGCTACCAACCTGCATAACATCATTTGATAGTAAAGAGCGGTTACAAGGCTACGGGATCTTCTCAACCACCATGTACATTCTTCTATACATCAGTAACATTAGATTAACTTCGAATCACTCCATCGCTCTTACACGTTTTGCCAACAGCGACAAAAGTAGACAATGTGGAAGACGAAAGCTCGGAGTAATGCTAGCATCGAAGCGGAGGCGACGCGAACTTCCTTTGATGGTTCGCTGAAAGATGGGCAACCAGTGGAACACAAACGAACACAAGCAAATGCCAGATGAACACGACCGAATGCCGTTTGCTCATGTGTGCCTAGCGTTCACACCAGAGAGAATTTTCGTTCACTGTGGCATGTTCGCTTCTGTCTTCTTCAGTGTAGGCAGGTTTAATACTAGAACCGCCGACGAGACGTATTTGTCCCACAGCAAAATTTTAGCGCATCCCTTCCTCTACTTGTTTTAGAAGGTGAATGAATGTCCGTGACTCTTAATATTTCTTAGCGTAGTTCATTTTAAATTAAAAGCAACACCGCCTGTTGCATATACACTACTGGCCATTAAAATTGCTACACCACGAAGATGACGTGCTACAGACGAGAAATTTAACAGACAGGGAGAAGATGCTGTGATACGCAAATGATTAGCTTTTCAGAGCATTCACACAAGTTTGGCGCCGGTGGCGACACCTACAACGTGCTGACATGAGAAAAGTTTCCAACCGATTTCTCATACACAAACAGCAGTTGACCGGCGTTGCCTGGTGAAACGTTGTTGTGATGCCTCGTGTAAGGAGGAGAAATGCGTACCATCACGTTTCCGACTTTGATAAAGGTCGGATTGTAGCCTATCGCGATTGCGGTTTATCGTATCGCGACATTGCTGCTCGCGTTGGTCGAGATCCAATGACTGTTAGCAGAATATGGAGTCGGTGGGTTCAGGAGGGTAATACGGAACGCCGTGCTGGATCCCAACGGCCTCGTATCAGTAGCAGTCGAGATAACAGGCATCTTATCCGCATGGCTGTAGCGGATCGTGCAGCCACGTTTCGATCCCTGAGTCAACAGATGGGGACGTTTGCAAGACAACAACCGTCTGCACGAACAGTTCGACGACGTTTACAGCAGAATGGACTATCAGCTTGGAGACCATGGCTGCGGTTACCCTTGCGCTGCATCACAGACAGGAGCGCCTGCGATGGTGTACTCAACGACGAACCTGGGTGCACGAATGGCAAAACGTCATTTTTTCGGATGAATTCAGGTTCTGTGTACAGCATCATGATGGTCGCATCCGTGTTTGGCGACATCGCGGTGAACGCACATTGGAAGCGTGTATTCGTCATCGCCATACTGGCGTATCACCCGGCGTGATGGTATGGGGGGCCATTAGTTACACGTCTCGGGCACCTCTTGTTCGCATTGACGGCACTTTGAACAGTGGACGTTACATTTCATTTGTGTTACGACCCGTGGCTCTACCCTTCATTCGATCCCTGCGAAACCCTACATTTCAGCAGGATAATGCACGATCGCATGTTGCAGGTCCTGTACGGGCCTTTCTGGATACAGAAAATGTTCGACTGCTGCCTTGGCCAGCACATTCACCAACTGAAAACGTCTGGTCAATGGTGGACGAGCAACTTGCTCGTCACAATACGCCAGTCACTACTCTTGATGATCTGTGGTATCGTGTTGAAGTTGCATGGGCAGCTGTACCTGTACACGCCATCCAAGATCTGTTTGAGTCAATGCTCAAGCGTATCAAGGCCGTTATTACTGGCAGAGGTGGTTGCTGTTGGTACTGATTTCTCAGGATCTATGCACCCAAATTGCGTGAAAATGTAATCACATGTCAGTTCTAGTATAATATATTTGTTCAATGAATACCCGTTTATCATCTGCATTTCTTCTTGGTGCAACAATTTTAATGGCCAGTAGCGTATTTCGAGACAAACCAAGAAACACCTACGAGGAATCCCTTGTGTGCGAGATCACAAAGGTCATGTTTTTGTAAGAGTGCGCCCTGTCCTCCCTTGAATGTCCGTAGTTTTTCTTATACACTGCACGGTCATAATTGTTTTTCTTTTCCTATGCTGCATTCGGCATTCGGCGCCCCACATTTTGTCTACCGAGTAGCCGCAAAATTGGCTGCTAATGACAATAGGGACGGGACTGTAGCTATCCAGTGGTGAGCACAGCATGCGGGTACGGAACGTAGATGAACTGCTTGATCGGCGAGTAACTCGCAACAACAACAGTGCTACACTGATAGTGGCTTCGATACAAAGAAGAGTAATGGCAACGATGAGCAAAGCGAACATTGCACTATAACTACGACAACAGTTGCCCAAGCTGAGATTTAGTCACAAAGGAACTCAAGGAATTTCGTAGAGTGAAAAACGAGTGGCAGACGGGGTATTAGCGTTTCTGCAAGATGAGTCAGTGGAACGTGTGGTGCCGTATACGCCCGACTGTGCGGACACTGGACATGAGGAGTACAAAGATGACGATACGTCTTTAACAAGTGACAGCGATGCTGCAATAGGTGTCTAACCATTTAGTTCATCGTCCTTGTCAGACAGGGAACCACAACTCCCGTCTCCCGTGCAACTTAGTACAGGACAATCGTTGTCCTAGTAGCGGGTTCTAAACATAATTAGGTATATGGAAGATTATCCGCAGCATAGGAAAAGAAAAACAATTATAACCGTGCAGTGTATAAGAAAAACTACAGATATTCAAGGGAGGACAGGGCGCACTCTTACAAAAACTGGTGTTTCCGTGTTTCAAGGACGGACGATATAGTTTCCGGGATGTGTGTCACAGTGACCGAACACGTTATGTACATCAAACTGTGTGTGACATACACTACAGTGATTTCAAGGTGAGCCGTGTATGCCTACATAACTTTAAACAGTGATAGAGAATTGGAAGACGTTAGGTGACGAAATTTCAATCGAACCATGACCTTGCACAGCAGACTGCAGAATCGGCACGAAAATGTGTAGATGAGGTAAATAAACTTATCCCATCGTTCAGTAACGAATGTTTCAACGCCGACCAATCATGATCTGAAGAGGAAATGCATACAAAAGGAACCCTGGATGTTAGAGATACCAAGAGAGTTGTATCAAGATCAACTAATATCAATAACTTAGGCAATTTGTATACAATTATGCTGATCGTTAATATGGATGGTAAATTCGCTGGAAAGTTATCTATTGTGCTGCAAGAAGTTGCAGGTGCTCTGCACATTACGATTCTTTCTTGTGTGGGCGATCTTGTAAGCCAAGTAGGGAATCTTTATGTCACGGCAAACAAAAGTGGGAAAAAAGGGCGTCAGAGAACTATGAGTGTCAATTAGATCATCAGTGAGAGAACACTGCGTGTTCCTGCTGCTAATAAGGCGAGTACACCGTTCGTTTATAACATATTTTTACGAGTTTCAAACAGGAGCGACTTCAGTAATGGATAGGCACTGTGTTTGCTGTGTACAGATGCGAGCCGAGTTGGTGACCCTTCGCTCACAGCTCCAGGCAGTGTTGGCTTCCACCAAGCAGCTTGAGGCTGCTGCCAATATGCATCACTGTGGGGGCGAACGCGCGTATGCAAGGGACGTTGAGCACGACCCACGTGTCCCCCGATCAATCCACTGCTGTGATCGCCCTGGGTACTGCCTGAACTGAGGTTGACCCCTCACTCGTGGTCGAGTGGGACATCATACCAAGGTCTGGCAGGCAGTGAAAGACTTTCTGAGGGGCCAGTCATAGGGCCTCCCCGGTTCATTTGACAAACAACTTCTGGGCGTTATCTGTGGCTGACGAAGTCTCTGAGCCAGATGCAGTCGTCCACTCTGTTCCAGAGGAATCTTTTCAGCCTGCAAGGTCTGGGCATTCACAGAGGGTGGGTTTGTTGGTAGTTGGGAGTTCCAGTGTTAGGAGTGTCAAAGGGCCCCTTAGGAACCTGGCTGCCAAGGAGTAGAAGGAACCCAGTGTGCACTCTGTGTGCATACTGGGATGACGACTCATTCTGGATGTGGAAAGGGTGCTTCTAATGAAGAGAACAGCGTGCAGCCCATGTGGTGGCCCATGTCCATACCAATGACGTGTGTCGCTTTGGATTGGAGGAAATTCTCTCTGTTTTCTGGCGGCTAGCGGAAATGGTACAGACTGCCAGTCTTGCTTGTAAGATTAAGAAGCAGCTCGTCGACAGAACCGACTGTGGTCCTTTGGTGCAGAGCCAAGTCGAGGGTCAGAATCAGAGGCTCAGGCGGTTCTGTGACCGTGTAAGCTGCAGATCCCTTTACTTGCGCCATCGGGTGGTGGGTTACGGGTTCAGATTAATAGGTCAGGAGTCCATTATACGCAGGAATCGGCTACATGAGTAGCGGGGGCTGTGTGGAAAGGACTGGGCGATTTTTTAGGTTAGAGGGTCACAGGAAACCACAGAAAGGGGGTTCTGTCTAAAAGGGGACAGGTAAAACAGAGTAAGATAGTTGTAGAAACGATCGGTATTATACTTGTATGAGTAGAGGTTACACTTGACAATCGGACTAAACTATTAATTGGATCGTTTTACCGACCCCCCGACTCAGAAGATAAAGTTGCTGAACAGTTAAAAGAAAACATGAGTCGCATTTCAAGTAAGTACTCCACTTATACAATTATAGTCGGAGGCGACTTCAATCTATCCTCGATATGCTGGAAAAATTATACGTTTAAAGCCGGTGGCAGGCATAAAACGTCAACCGAAATCGTACTGAATGATTTCTCAGAAAATTATTTTGAACAATTAGTTCATGAGCCCACTCGAAGCGTAAATGATTTCGAAAGCATACTTGACCTCTTAGCAACAAATAATCCTGGAAAAATAGGGAGTATCATGACGAATACAGGGTTAAGCGACCACAAGGCAGTTGCTGGTAGGCTGAATACTGTAACACCCACAACCATAAAAAATAAGCACAAAGTATATCTATTTAAAAAACCTGATAAAGATGCTCTTAACGCCTTTTTAAGAGAGTCTCCACTCCTCCTGATCTGATCACGTAAGCTTGGAAAAGATGTGGAATGATTTCAAATTATCGACGGCAATTGAGTAATAAATACCACATAAATTAATAAGTGATGGTACTGATCCTCCATGGTACACAAACAGGTCAGATCGCTGTTGCAGAAGCAACGAAAAAAAGCATGCCAAATTTAAAATAATGCAAAATCCCCAAGATTGACAAAGTTTTACAGAAGTTCGAAATATAGCGCGAACTTCAATGCGAGATGCTTTTAATAATTTCCGCAAAGAAACTCTGTTTCGAAATCTGACAGAAACCCCAAAGAGAATCTGGTCATACACAAAGCAAACCAGTGGCAAGACGCAATCAATACCTTCACTGCGCGATAACAATGGTGAAGGCACTGATGACAGTGCCACTAAAGCAGAGTTATTAAAAACTGTTTCCCGAAACTCCTTCACCAAAGAAGACGAAGAAAATATTCCTGAATTTCAATCAAGAACAACTGCGAAGATGAGAAACATAGAAGTAGATATCCTTTGTGTAGCAAAGCAGCTTAAATCAGTTAATAAAGGCAAGGCCTCCGGTCCAGATTGTTCCTTTCAGAGTACGCTGATACAATAGCTCCATATTTAGAAATTAAATACAACTGCTCACTCACAGAAAATTCCGTACCTAAAGACTGGAAAATTTCTCAAGTCACGCCAATACTCAAAAAGGGAAATAGAAGTAATCCGCTGAACTACAGGCCCATATCACTAACGTCGATTTGCAGTAGGGTTTTGAATCATATACTATACTCTAATATTATGAAGTACCTCGAAGAAAACGATTTATTGACATATAGAGCACGGGTTCAGGAAACTGTTCTTGTGAAACACAATTACCTCTTTATGCTTATGAAGTACTAAGCGCTATCGACAGGGGATGTCAAATTGATTTCATATTTTTAGATTTCCATAAGGCTTTCGACACAGTTCCTCAGAAATAATCTTCTAACCAAACTGCGTGCCTGTGGAATATCGCCTTAGTTGTGCGACTGGATTCGTGATTTTCCTTTCAGAAAGGTCACAGTTCGTAGTAATAGACAGAAAGTCGTAGAGTAAAATAGAAGTAATATCCGGCGTTCCCCAAGGAAGTGTTACAGGCCCTCTATTGTTCCCATTCTATATTGACGACATAGGAGACAATCTGAGTAGCCTTCTTAAATTGCTTGTTGATGATGCTGTTATTTACCGTCTTGTAAAGTCATCAGATGACCAAAACGACTTGCAAAATGATTTAGATAAGATATCTGTATGGTGCGAAAAATGGCAGTTGTCCCTGAATAAAGAAAAGTGTGGAGTTATTCACATGAGTACTCAAGGAAATCCGCTAAATTTCGATTACGCGATAAGTCACACATATCTGAAAGCTGTAATTTCAACTAAACACTTAGGGATTACAATTACAAATAGCCTAAATATGAACGATCACATACATCTACATCCATACTCCGCAAGTCACCTGACGGTGTGTGGCGGAGGGTACCTTGAGTACCTCTATCGGTTCTCCCTTCTATTCCAGTCTCGTATTGTTCGTGGAAAGAAAGATTGTCGGTATTCCTCTGTGTGGGCTCTAATCTCTCTGATTTTATACTTGTGGTCTCTTCGCGAGATATACGTTGGAGGGAGCAATATACTGCTTGACTCCTCGGTAAAGGTATGTTCTCGAAATTTCAACAAAAGCCAGTACCGAGCTACTGAGCGTCTCTCTTGCAGAGTCTTCCACTGGAGTTTATTTATCATCTCCGTAACGCTTTCGCGATGACTAAATGATCCTGTAACGAAGCGCGCTGCTCTCCGTTGGATCTTCTGTATATCTTCTATCAACCCTATCTGGTACGGATCCCCCACTGCTGAGCAGTATTCAAGCAGTGGGCGAACAAGCGTACTGTAACCTACTTCCTTTGTTTTGGGATTGCATTTCCTTAGGATTCTTCCAATGAATCTGTCTGGCATCTGCTTTACCGACGATCAACTTTATATGATCATTCCATTTTAAATCACTCCTAATGCGTACTCCCAGATAATTTATTTATTTATTTATTTATTTATTTATTTAACCTGGCAAGATTAGGGCCATCAGGCCCTCTCTTACATCTAACCAGGCATTCTACTTATTTTACATTCATATATTTTAGTAGGCATGTTAAACTACATCTAGTACAAAAAGTGAAATAAACAATTTGAAAGGTACACCTGGAAAAATACATACATATAGAGTTTATATTCTTAGGTCACAAGTACTGTTATAATTAGACATTACTGAAGAGACAGATTTTAGATAGGAGTGCCGGCAGCAGGGAGTATGAGGGAGACTCATGGTGAAGGGAGGAGAAGAATAGAGACATGATGAAACATAATTAAGGAAATATAAAGGAAAAGAAGATTGCGTGGCTAATAGAGAAAGATGAAGAGGAAGGCATCTCAGGAGTAAGATAGGAGACGCTAGCTTTGCTATTTGACAGATGAGGGGATTGTCCTTGTACATTAATTTTGTGGAGAACTTTGTGAGGATGATTGTAGGAAATACTTCAACTTCTTCTTAAAAGCAGCAGGAGATCGAATTTTGCGCAAGGTAAGGGGCAGTTTGTTCCAGAGGCGGACAGCGGCAACTGAGAAGGAGTTTGCAAAAGTTTTTGTTTTGTGAGTGGGCACAGTTAGGATACCAAATAAGAGTGACCTCGTGTTTCGATTATGATGACATGACAGGTTTTTAACCTCTGAAGCAAGGTACTGGGGTGCTTGCGCGATGAGGAGTCGGTGGAGTAGACATAGAGTGTGGTAGTCACGCAATTTGTCCGGCCGCAGCCACCCTAGCTCGGAGTATGAAGCACTAACATGATCATATCGGCGAATGTTGCAGGTGTAACGCACACAGGCATTCATGGTTAGCTCTAGCCGTCTTTTGTTTTCACTACTCATGCCTTGTTGAATCACATCACAATAGTGGAGGTTCGGTAGAACGAGTGCTTGCACGAGCTGGCGTTTCAAGTCCTGTGGAAATATGTTCCGAAACTTTTTGAGAGCATAGAGACAAGCAGACGTCTTTCGGCACACTGCGACTGTATTCTCCGCCCAGTTGAGATGCTCATCCAAAGTTACACCCAAGTTCTTCACTGTTTTCTGATATGGTATTGGAGTACCGTCGAGCAGAATAGGAGGTAGCCGTTCGCGGAAATCTGAACTTATTAATTTCTGATGGGCTATTAAGATTACTTGCGTCTTTTTTGCATTTAGTTTAAGCCCCAGGTTTTTCGCCCATCTCACTACTGAAGACAGATAATCATTCATCTGAGCGATTGCAGTGTTTACATCTTCAGGTCTGACGCTTAGGTAGAGCTGGAGGTCGTCGGCATAGAAATGATATTTACAGGAGGACAGAACCGACGAAATATCGTTGACATATAAAGAAAACAAAAGTGGTCCTAAGACTGATCCTTGTGGCACTCCCGACGAAACATGTTTCCAGGAAGATTTTTCATTTACGCAGACAACACATTGCTGTCTGTCTTTTAAGTAGCTTTCAAACCATCTCATTGCACTGTCAGAGAAATTAAGCTGTTGCATTTTTCTGAGCAATATGTCAAAGTTAAGTGTCAAAAGCTTTGCTGAAGTCCAGTAGCGTCAATATTGTTGCCTTTCGATTGTCGATGGCATATTTCAGGTCATCAGTTACTTTAATTAGAGCAGTGTTTGTGCTGTGATGTTTACGGAAACCGGATTGAAATTTGTCATATAGGCTGAATTCATGCAAGTGTTCAGTGATTTGATCATGAACAATATATTCAAGTGCTTTGGAAACAGCAGGCAGTATGCTAATTGGTCGGTAATCACTAGGCAGTTGCGGGTTTTCGATCTTAGGGATGGGTCGAATTAGGCTTCTTTTCCATGCAGTGGGATATATTCCGTTCACAAGGGAAAAATTAAATATGTCAGTTAAGACAGGTACTAAGATATCGGCAACATTCTTAATCATGGTTATACCGATACTGTCGTTGCCTATTGCATCAGAGGAGATTCTCATTATTGCTTTTCTTGCCGTATTTGTTGTTACATGTTTTAGATGGAAGGTATCGTTGTTAGTTATCCTGTTTGGGGATTCTTGTGGACGGTAATTATCAGCTGTGCTGGTATTCAGAGGTGCAGAGAAGAATTCATTTAATTCGTTAGCTGACACATGAAAAGTAGTTTCCGATTTTGCCTTTCCGACCCCCAAGCTACGGAGATTCTTCCATAGAGTCGTGGGCGACAGATCGCTGCATACAAGGGAGCGAGCGTGTCTGATTTTAGCATTGCGAATGCATTGTTTCACTCTGTTCCGTAGCTTTCTATATTCTTCGAAACGCTCGGGTTTCGGATCTGCCTTGAAACGCCTGTGGGCAGCATCCCTATTAGTCATCATTTGACGTAATTCAGCTGTCAGCCAGGGAGCAGGAGATTTTCTTACACGGATTGTGCGCACAGGTGCATGTTTGTCATAGAGGGCAGTGAGTTTATCACCAAGTTCATTAATTTGGCCGTCGATTGTGGGTTTTCTGATTATTTGATGCCATGCGATTTCTGAGCAATCGGCTGTTAGAGCGTCAAGGTCAATACGTTTCATGTTCCTACAAGTTATGTAACGCGATTTGATCCTTGGGGGCTGCACAGAGTAGGCCAGGAATATTACATCATGTGCTGAGAGGCCAGGGGCCGATGTTTGACCAACATCTCTTACTTTGTCAGTCTGTTTCGTTGCGATTACGTCTATAAGAGTATGACTGTGCGCCGTATGGTGTGTAGGTTGTAATGGAAGAATGTTCATGCTATTGCAACTAAACAGTCTTCTTAGGTTTATTGCGGAGGGAGTGTCTCTTAGCAGGTCTATGTTCAAGTCACCCATTACGATGACATGTTCGTATTGACACTGGAGTGAATGTAATTCCGACTGGAAGGAACTCATTGAGCTTATTTTTGGCGGCTTGTACACGACGCCAGTCAAGAATTTCCGACTTTGTATATTTATTTCAATGAACATGAAGTCAGCCTCTTTTTCTTCAGCAGGATTTGACGTACATAAGACTTTCGCTTTGAGATCTGTTCGTATATACGCGCCGACCCCGCCACCTCGCTTTTTTGATCTGTCTGCCCTAAGAAATGTGTACCCTGGGAGATGAATAGATGCAGAGGATATGTGTGGTTTCAACCACGTTTCGGATAAGAGGATTACGTGGTAGTTTAGTTGGTTGAAGAGGAGGCTAAGTTCTTCGTAATGCGCAGGTAAAGACTGGATGTTGCAGTGAGCTGCTAAAAGCTCTGACGCGTTCCGCCGAGCAACCTGGAGTAGGGTGGCAGACTGGTTTGTCCCTTTGTTAGGCACTACCTGCCGCGAGGGGCACTGGCCGCTGCTTCCGCCAAGTGACATAACACAGGGGTGTCCGCGATTTTGCACGCCCTGTTTGTGACACCGCGAGTGCCGAAAGAAAGGCGCCTGCTAAAGATTTTCTGAGGTTGCGGGAGTATAGAAAATGGATTAGTGGTATTCTGTGCAAGGAGAATATGACCAAAATAGTGACGGCTGTGTGTCACTGTGTATCCTCTGTCGTAAGAGGAGAAATGTAATTAGCGTATTTGAAACAGCTTAGAGTGGAAATAAGGGAGAAGGGAGTGATTTAAGAGGCCGATGCTGCCAGCAGAGAGAAGTAAGCTTAGTAATTAATAGATTATCGTAGGAAGCTAGAATTAAATTGAAATTTACTGAAGTGATACTGGTAGTGATTATCGTAGGAAGCTACAATTTGATTGAAATTTGCTAAAGTGATACTGATAGTGATTTTTGTTATGAACAATTTAAACCGAAGAGATGGGTGATTAATGAACTAAAGGAGAGACTAATAATTGCAATAGAACTATTTCAGAACGGAAGAGAATAAACTGAGAAAATGAAAAAAAGAATTAGCAGTAACTAAAATTAAGTAATGGTTAGAGCTACAGACACAAAAAAATAGTGAAAAGTTAATACAGTTACAAAAACAATTAGTTGAAGGTACAAATATGGGTATAATTAAAAAATTAATAAAATTACAAGACTATATCTGAGTATTGGGGCTGTTACAATTGCAAATGGTGTTAAGTTTGCACTTTTGGCTCGAGTAACTTCACTTAATACTATTCAGTTCTGTCATGTTTGTGACTGTCTTCTTTCCAGCTGCTGCCTTAATGATTACTCTGCCATCCTGAGTCCACACATTCTGAAGACCGAAATGGGATATGGCACTGTTTAAAATCTTTAGCCGTTCGTGTGTCAGACCTTCCCTTATTGTAAGTCCTGTCCTTGCTAACTTCTTCTTCTGGGTAAAGATCTCTGCCCTTTTTCGGTACGAGACAAATTTAATTATTATTGGACGAGGTTTGGTGGCACCTGGTAATTTTCGTCCCACCCGATGGCTCCTGTCAATGTCTGCCTTGGTCACTTCAACGCCTAATTTTTCACGCGCAACCTGTATAAGCAGGTTGTCCGTGTCTTCTTCCTTATTTTCTACTACTCCAAACAGTCGTAGACTATTTCGCCTTTGGTACTGTTCTTGTTCGTCAGTTGCGGCAGATAGTTTGACTTCCAACTCTCGTGCCTTTTTCTCGTATTCAGACACAGACTTTTTTAGTGCTGTAATTTCGGCAGTATTGGCCTCAACAGTTTCACGCATTTTGGCCAATACTGCTGCCGTTACAGTATCTGATATAGTGCCTGCTATCAGATCGAGGTTGTTTTTATCGCGAAGCGCAGCGTTTACCTCAGAGCGGACCAGCTCCGCTATACCGGGAGCCGCGGCCGCACCTCCCGCCAAGAGCGGGCCCGCCGCACCTGCTGCTTCCCCGCTGCTGGACGCGGTGCTGTTCACTCTTCTGTTTACCATTTTCTCGAAGATACTGGCGGAGCACAGAAAAAAAATAGCACTACTGCACAGCACACTGTTGTTTTCACGATTTCCACTTGTACTAGACAACACCACCTGCGAGAACACCTTCGAATTCAACTAAATTTCGCGAGCCGAACTTAACACGTGTTACACTGCAGCCGCCATGACATGGAATTAACTGCTTCCAGTTGCTGACCTGCTATATTGTAGCTAAATGATAATGTTGTGGGTAGAAGACAACCAAAGCCTGCGATTCATTGGCAGAACACTCAGAAGGTGCAACAGATCTACTAAAGAGATTGCTTACACCATGCTTGTCCGCCCTACTCTGGAGTATTGTTGTGCGGTGTGGGATCCGCATCAGGTGGGACTGACGGATGGCATCGAAGAAGTTCAATGGAGGACAGCTAGTTTTGTATTATTATGAAATAGGGGAGATGGTGCCACAGACATGATACGTGAATTGGGGTGGCAATCATTAAAACAAAGACGTTTTTCGTTGCGACTGGATCTTCTCATGAAATTTCAATCACCAGTTTCTCCTCCGATTACGAAAACATTCTGTTGGCACCGATATAGGGGGAAATGATAATCACGACAAAATAAGAGAAATCAGGGCTCGCACAGAAAAATTTAAATGTTCGTTTTTCCGGCGCTCCGTTAGAGAGTGGAACGGTAGAGAAAGCTTGAAGGTGATTCATTGAACCCTCAGCCAGGCACTTTATTGTGAACAGCAGAGTAATCACGTAGATGTAGATGTATAAACACTGCTTCTGACCAGTAGCTGGTCAAAATAACATGCGTTTGCTCGATTCCTAGTCTGCTTATGAAAATCATATGGCTTTACAGCAAAGTACTCCTCCTTAAAAAAATGTGACATTGCATTTCACACAACGTGGAACCACTGGACAAATTCGGCCTCTGGATGTTTGTTTTATCCGTGCGTATAAACATATTATCGCATTATCTGCAGCTACGCCCTACGGATAGCATTCGGTTGCGTTTCATCACATTCCACCAGTTCTCATCGCTCCGTTACACCGATATGATTCTGTATGCCTTCTTTAAGAGTGGATACGTAGCCAAACGTCCTGCACGATTTATAACTCCCGAGGTGTTGGCCTTCCATCATAGTGGTGCGAACCTTTGTGATCAAGCCGGCCGCTGTGACCGAGCGGTTCTAGGCGCTTCAGTCCGGAACCGCGCTGCTGCTACGGTCGCAGGTTCGAATCCTGCCTCGGGCATGGATGTGTGTGACGTCCTTACGTTAGTTAGGTTTAAGTAGTTCTAATTCTAGGGGACTCATGACCTCAGATGTTAAGTCCCATAGTGCTCAGAGCCATTTAACCCATTGTGATCACTGTGGTGCGCCATTTTTCATTGGGTGTTCATGGTGCAAGTTAATAGATTGTTTTGAAGATGTCTTGAATGTCGACGATATCCATTTTGTGTACTGTGATATATACATCCTATGGAAGGCTGGTCGCTGCATCTCCAGAGCACTAACATTATGGCGCCCTACTGGCACACATGCAGAGTTGTTAGCAGCTAATATTTTTTCCTTGCATAATGGTTAACACAACAGTTTCAAATGAGCCTTACTAAAAATTAAACTTGAGATCTCGCTCTCAATGGGCTCCTTGGTAGAACCACCAACGTGACATTTTTGTGCCACTGAAGGTAGCAAGCGGTACCAACTGCCACACGTTGTTGACAGCCGTTATTGGGTCTGCTGCTCCAAAGAAGGTCTAAAACTGCCATTGTGGCGTCTATGGAGGATTACATACACTACTGGCCATTAAAACTGCTCCACCACGAAGATGAAGTGCTACAGACGCGAAATTTAACCGGCAGGAAGAAGATGCTGTGATGTGCAAATGATTAGCTTTTCAGAGCATTCACACAAGGTTGGCGCCGCTGGCGACACCTACAACGTGCTTACATGAGGAAACTTTCCAACCGATTTCTCATACACAAACAGCGGTTGACCGGCGTTGCCTGATGAAATGTTGTTGTGATGCCTCTTGTAAGTAGGAGAAATGCGTACCATCACGTTTCCGACTCTGATAAAGGTCGGATTGTAGCCTATCGCGATTGTGGTTTATCGTATCGCGACATTGCTGCTCGCGTTGGTCGAGATCCAATGACCGTTAGCAGAATATGAAATCGCTGGGTTCAGGAGGGAAAATACGGAACGCCGTGCTGGATCCCAACGGCCTCGTATCAGTAGCAGTCGAGAAGACAGGCATCTTATCCGCATGGCTGTAACGTATCGTGCAGCCACGTCCCGATCCCTGAGTCAACAGATGTGGACGTTTGCAAGACAACAACCATCTGCACGAACAGTTCGACGACGTTTGCAGCAGCATGGACTATCAGCTCGGAGACCACGGCTGCGGTTACCCTTGACGCTGCATCACAGACAGGTGCGCCTCAACGACGAACCTGGGTGCACGAATGGCAAAACGTCATTTTTTTTGGATGAATCCAGGTTCTGTGTACAGCATCATGATGGTCGCATCCGTGTTTGGCGACATCGTGGTGAACGCACGTTGGAAGCGTGTATTCGTCATCGCCATACTGGCGTATCACCTGGCGTGATGGTATGGGGTGCCATTGGTTACACGTCTCGGTCACCTCTTGTTCGCATTGACGGCACTGTGAACAGTGGACGTTACATTTCAGATGTGTTACGACCCGTGGCTCTACCCTTCATTCGATCCCTGCGAAACCCTACATTTCGGCAGGATAATGCACGACCGCATGTTGCAGGTCCTGTACCGGCCTTTCTGGACACAGAAAATGTTCGACTGTTGCCTTGGCCAGCACATTCTCCAGATCTCTCACCAATTGAAGACGTCTCTGGTCAATGGTGGACGAGCAACTCATCACAATACGCCAGTCACTACGCTAGATGAACTGTGGTATCATGTTGCAGCTGCATGGGCAGCTGTACCTGTACACGCCATCCAAGCTCTGTATGACTCAATGCCCAGGCGTATCAAGGCCGTTATTACGGCCAGAGGTGGTTGTTGTGGGTACTGATTTTTCAGGATCTATACACCCAAATTGCGTTAAAATGTAATCACTTGTCAGTTCTAGTATAATATATTTGTCCAATGAACATGTGTTTATCATCTGCATTCTTCTTGGTGTAGCAATTTTAATGGCAAGTAGTGTAAATAGTGAGGTAGCGCAGCATCGCTCGCTGTCACATTCTCACGGATGAGCATATGTTAACTTTGGTAAATAATACTGAAGAAGCAGAATACGAACAAGAGTATATAACGTATTTCAACTGATTCTGATTATGATGTAGAACTAACTGCAGTAGGGACCTCGGATGAATCAGGGGGGCAACGATGACGATACTAATGAATCTCCCTGTGTATATAGTAGTGGAAATGGAAAGAAATAATACATTTTTGAGTCTGTATATTTTTGTTTGACCAGTTATCATTGCAGCAGTGTTCAAAAAATGGTTCAAATGGCTCTGAGCAATATGGGACTTAACATCTATGGTCATCAGTCCCCTAGAACTTAGAACTACTTAAACCTAACTAACCTAAGGACATCACACAACACCCAGTCGTCACGGGGCAGAGAAAATCCCTGACCCCGCCGGGAATCGAACCCGGGAACCCGGGAGTGGGAAGCGAGAAGCGAGAACGCTACCGCACGACCACGAGCTGCGGAGCAGTAGTGTTCCTTCCACGAATAACGCTCATTTCACTTACCTCTCTGTGTCACCTGATCCACAGTACAGCCACATCGTCACGGTAATAGTAAAGGTAATAGAGGCGGTTCTACCACACTGGTTCGTGGTTGCACAGCCACAGGGGAACGCAATGCTACTGATGGCCGCGACCTTGAACGTGATTTTCAAGGTCATTTGGAGCAAAAGTAACTTTTTTAAAGTGAGAACCCTGATAATCATTTTAAGATTTGAAAAGAGAGCCAAATGTTACGTATAGAGTGATACATTATTCAAATTCACCGCAAGGTTCGATTAAGGTCAAATAAGCAAATACATTTTTAGTTCTCGTAGGGATGTATTCAGAATAGACGAGGAATACAGAAAAATGCAGATTTAGGTACAAATGGAAGGGGGCATAAGGGATCATGTATCATTACCTAACTATGATGTTAAAGGTATTTATCGAAGGTCATTCGAAAATTGGATTTTCTTACATGGAAACCCCCATTTTTGATGTAGGATTTGGAAAGAGAGAAGAGAGACTTGAACCTTAATTTTTAATCAACATCTTCATTGGCAAAACTAAATATATCACAAGGTATGTTATTTCTGCATTTTGAAGATATAACAAACATTAATAAAACGTAGATTAGTGATTTGTAAGTCGTTGAGTGAGGCGCCACTTCTCTCATTCCTCGCCCCCCCCCCCCCCAAATTTGCCCCTAACATTGTATTTTCCTGTATCCTTCCTCTCCTTTGAATTAATCCCCATTACAAGTAAAAACATATTTGCTTATTTGACCATTGAACTTTGCCATATCCTTGAATAATGTCATTTTATGCATAAAATTTGTCATTCTTTTCAATTCTTAAAACAAATAATAGGGTTCGCATCTAAACAAAAAAATCACTTTAACCTCCAGATCACCTTGAAAATCACGTTCAAGGTAATTGTCGAATAGTAGGAATGTATTACCCTCTTTATCACCTACCACTTTTATCTAAAACATATTGCTGTATCTTATCTGTATCCTGAGTTACTCCCTATTGTATATTAAAATAGTTCATCCTGTATTTATAAATCGTTATTAAAATAAAAAATATAATATCATAAAAATGTTTAAAATCCATTGAGAAATTTGACACACAAAAGCAAAAAGCAGGTAACAATTATTTGTATAAAAATAAATTTTTAATATAACACGTTTTTTAAGCTGGACTAAAATGTATAATTTCTCCTAGTTACATCCAGATTCCTAACCCTGTAAAAATAGAACTGAAAATCTGAGTTTGTAAATTTTCAATAGTTGTGATAATACCTGCAAAATTTATAACGAAAAATGGGGACCCAACAAATGGGTAGTACTCGTACTCTTTCAGGATAAATTTGTCATCAGTTGCAAATAATTCTTATTTTCTTTACCTGTTTTGACAAATTAGTCATCTTCAGAAGCCTACAAAATTAGGGATATTATAGATCTTTAGACCTTGGCTATATATTTATATGAAGTATAAAAAGTATATTACAGAAATTTACTTCGTTTAGCAGACAGTTAATATCTTCTTCATAGAAGGTTAATGCCATCGTATATTCAGAAATTTACATGTTGCATATGATTACTTTATACACTGTTTGACAGTTTACAATAACTGAATCACATTTATGCTTCTATTATGCTAGCAGCTAGGAACATATATAAAATCATTTTAAAAATATAACGAAGGCATATAAATGAGATATATATAATACATTTCAAAAAACATGATACTTGATTCTAATATATGAAAGGTTTCGCCTGATGTTCACATTTCATAAGAGATGATATGGAACGAAAATAGTGTCTCTTTTTAATGCAAGTTGATCACTCACCAAGCCTTTTTAATTTAGGTATTTCAAATCATTCTATAAGGTTCATTTTGAAGCCCTTGTCAATTATGTGTAAAAATTCCATATTAAGCAAGAAAGGTGGGGAAAGTTTGTGTTTCTCTGTTTTAAGGTGTACAGCAAAAGTTGACTTATGTGATTTCTCTGTCTTTTTGAGCAAGTGTTCACTAAAGCTTGTCTTAACTGCCCTCCCTGTCTATCCTACAGCGTGATTGTAGTTAAACTTTCAAAACGCTTTAGAAATAACACCACTGGTCAGAATGACGTCTAATTGTTAAGGAATATTATGGGAGAAGGAGGCAAAAGAATGGCAGAAGGAAAAAAGTGTGAAAATTGATCAATAGATGGCACCGTGTGTGTCAAAATATGGCTGTCTCAATGCAGAACCGGGCTCTGCTTGTAAAGCTGTATTAGAAGAATGATGACTGTGCACACGTCACTCTGCAAAAGTTTCGGACACTGAAGGATTGGAAAAAAGGCGTCGCTCCAATGACTGCCGTGGGTCTGGAAAAAATGATTCAGAAATTCGAAAAAACAGATACTTTTGGTGTGCAACCTGGTAGAAACGAGAAAACGAACTGATTCGACGTCAGTGGAAGCAATTGTCACAGAAATGCAAGAGGAGATGAGTGGTGGTGTGCAGACGTGTAGTGCACAGAGTTGCCCAAACATTGGACACACCCATGAGCATGGTGTGTAAAATCCTATGAAACATCCTATCCACTCAAAATTACTCATGGGCACAAGTTGCTTCCTGTTGACCTGATAACAAGAGAATACATTGCTTTAGAATTTCTTTCTCACATGGAAGTGGACAGTAGTAGTAAGACAACAAAGACGTCGCCCCACCCTGCATTGTTGCGTGGCAACATCACAATGACATCATAGTAGGAAGTTCAAATTTTTGGCAGGAAGTTCAAATTTTTGGCGGGAAAATAGGTAAAGTGCGCTACCTCCACTAACCTAACCCCCCCCTCCATTCCCTCCTCCCCCCCCCCCCCCCCCCCCAAGAAAATGATGGGAAGTTCAAATTTTGGTGGGGAAAAATGGCACTTGGGCTACCTCCGCTAAGCCAAGAAAATTGTGGGAAAAAAGGCTACTTGGGCTACCTCCACTAACCTAAGTCATCTAACCGCCACCGCTTCCTTGGAATTGGTGGGAAAAGGACTTAGCCTGTGCTGTGTTGCTGGAAAGGATGGACATAAGCCTTTATTTTGCATGCTGTCGTTATTTCAACAATTTAAGTTGTCACAGGCAGTAGGTCCATCCAGTGTGTTCACCAGAGGTCTGGAGTCCAACTGACTTAGTACACAGTACTGCAACCAGAGGGCACTGCTGTCCCATGGCAGTCTGGGGGAAAATGGCAGGAAAAGGACTTAGCGTGTCTCTAGCTGCTGGAGAGAGGAAGGAGTGCATTTTATTTATTTTGGAACAATTTATTTAGGGACAGAATCACATACATTATTTATTGATATGATACAAAACACTCACTCAGACGTGCTTGGGGTCACAATACACAGCCTACATACCTGCAAACTACTCGTAAATCACCGAAATAATGCATTGCACAGTATACAGACATGAAAGCAACTCGTAAATTGTCAAAATAACGCTTGTAAAATGCTATTCAAACATGCTCACTAATTATAAACTGTCGAAATAATGCATTCACAAAATAATGCAACACACACGTCCACTACTTGTGAAACTGTCAAAAAGTAATGCATATTTAACGCTCGGCAAACACGCTCACGATGCTTACACAGCCAATAATAAGTTGCGTACTTAGGTTTCTACCACATTACACGCACCATCCCACAGAAGGGTGGGCGAGTTACATGTCTCTAAACTACCCCAGTTATCCAACCGGGCAAAGGGGACCTACAGTTTAAGTTGAAATCCGAAGGAGGTATCGTTTCTAGTGACTTCCCACACTATTCAGGGCTGAAGGCTATATCCGAGGATGGCCGAAAATATCCATGGTCCGACTGGGTTTCAATCCCAAAACCTCTCGGTGGCTGTACAGGTATCAGCACTTTCATTTACATCTGCATCTACATGATTACTCTGCATCTCACAATTAAGTGCCTGGCAGAGGGTTCATCAAACCATGTTTAAGCTACTTCTCTATCGTACCTCTCATGAACAGCGCACGTGAAAAAAGAAAACTTGAATCTTTCGGTGCGAGCTCTAACGTCTCTTATTTTGTTATGATGACCGATTCTTCCTGTGTAGGTGGACGCCAAAAAAATATTTTCACACTCTGAGGAGAAAATTGGTGATTGAAATTGCACAAGATGGTCTTGCCAAAGTGAAAAACGCTTTTGTTTTAATGACTGCCACCCCAATTCTTGTATCATGTCCGTGTCACTCTCTCCCGTACTTTGCGATAATATGGGAGTGAGTCAAATGACAACCTTAAAATTGTAATAACAAATCGAAATTTCGCGCCGTTGTCCTGTAAGTTGGTAAGCGTGCTACAAACAGCGTGCATAATGGCCTGCAGGTGGCAGCATAGTACAGGTGCACACATACCAGTATAAAGACGGCCACCCCACTTGCTACTTGCACCAGGGAAGAACAGCGTTCTGTTATTCGGTTTTTGCGTAGTGAAGGTGTGAAACCTATTGAAATTCATCAACGAATGAAGGTTCAGTACGGTGATGCATGTTTGTCACAGTAGCAAGTCTACGAATGGAGTAGGAAGCTCGCAAATGGTGTGACTTCAGTGGAAGGTGCACCTCGTCCAGGTCGGGCACAACGAGTTGTGACTCCACAGAACATTGCAGCAGTTGAAGCGATAGTGAAGGAAAACCACCGAGTGACACTGAATGACATTGCAGCATGTTTACAGATTAGACATGGGTCAGCACACCACATTGTGCATGATGTGCTCCAGTTTATACAGTGTCTGCAAGATGGGTGGCACGGCAGCTGACTCTTGAAATGAAAGAACGACGTGTTGATGCTTGTGAAGAACTTCTTCGGCGCTTTGAACGAGAGGGTGATTTGCAAGAATCGTTACTGGGGACGAAAACTGGGTTCACGTCCACCAACCAAGAGAGCGAGCAAGGAATGGCGCCATTCCTCATCACCAAAACCAAAGAAGTTTCGAACATAACAATCAGCAGGGAAGGTTATGCTGACTCTCTTTTGGGACGAAAAAGGCGTCATTTTGGAGCATTACATGCCTAGAGGGACCACTGTCACCAGTGCATCATACACAGATCTCCTAAAAAAAATCATCTGCAGCCTGCAATCAAATTAAAGCAACACGGATTGCTGTCAGCAAGTCTCCTTTTGCAACATGAGAATGCAAGGCCCCACACTGCCCATACAACAGCTGCAACAATCACAGACCTGCATTTTGAGTGTCTTCCTCATCCACCATACTTACCAGACCTTGCCCCAAGTGATTGCCATATGTTTCGACCACTCACAGAGGCAATGGGAGGAAAGAAGTTCCGTTCTGATGAAGTAGTACGCCACGCGGTGCATGAGTGGTTGCACGGACCACCAAAAGAATTTTTTCTAAAGGAATTTATGCACTTTGTTAGCGCTGGAGGACTTGCATTGAGCGTGGGGGAGATTATGATGAAAAGTGATATGGCTTTGTACCACTTCTGTATAATAAATAATATTTTAAAAAATATTTAAGGTTTTCATTTGACTCACCCTCGTGCAAAACGCGGTGCCCTTCTTTCAATTTCTTTTATGTCCTCCGTCAGCCCAACCTGACGCTGATCCCACAACGCACAGCAATGCTCCAAAAGAGGGCGGACAAGATTACTGTAAACAGTCTCTCTAGTAGACCTGTTGTATTTTCTAGGTGTTCCGCCAATAAATCGCATTCTTTGAATTGCTTTCCCCACAACATTTTCTACGTGAACGATCCATTTCAAGCGATTCGTAATTGTAATCCATAAGAATTTAGTGGATGACTTCATTCTTTTTGCACCATAAAGATATCTCGTCTAAATAGTTTTGTAAGTCCATTTGATCGTCTGATGACAGGGTAAATAACAGCCTCATCTGCAAACATTTTAAGAAGACTGCTCAAATTGTCTCCTAACTCGTTGATGTAGATCAGGAACTACAGAGGGCCTATAACACTTTCTTGGCGAACGCCAGATATTACTTCGGTTTTAGTCGATGACTTTCCGTCAGTTACTATGAAGTGTGACTCTTGTGATACGAAATCACGAATCCATTCGCTCAACCGACACGGTACTCCATTGTTTTTGTTGTGGTCTTCAGTCCAGAGACTGGTTTGATGCAGCTCTCCATGTTACGCTATCCAGTGCAAGGTTCTTCATCTCCCAGTACCTACTGCAACCTACATCCTTCTGAATCTGCTTAGTGTATTCATCTCTTTGTCTCCCTCTATGATTTTTACTCTCGACAGTGCCCTCCAATACTAAATTGGTGATCCCTTGATGCCTCAGAACATGTCCTACCAACCGATCCCTTCTTCTTGTCAAGTTGTGCCACAAACTCCTCCCCAGTTCAATACCTCCTTATTAGTTATGTGATCTACCCATCTAATCTTCAGCATTCTTCTGTAGCACCACATTTCGAAAGCTTCTATTCTTTTCTTGTCCAAACTATTTATCGTCCACGTTTCACGTCCACACATGGCTACACGCCATACAAATACTTCCTGACACTTAAATCTATACTCGATGTAAACAAATTTCTCTTCTTCAGAAACGCTTTCCTTGCCATTGCCAATCTACATTTTATATCCTCTCTACTTCGACCATCATCAGTTATTTTACTCATCAAACAGCAAAACTCATTTACTACTTTAAGCGTCTCATTTTCTAATCTAATTCCCGCAGCATCACCCGATTTAATTCGACTACTTTCCATTATTCTCGTTTTGCTTTTGTTGGTGTTCATCTTATATCCTCCTCTCAAGACACGGCCCATCCCGTTCAGCTGCTCTTCAAGTTCCTTTGCTGTCTGTCAGAAGTAGAACGTCATCCGCGATTCTCAAAGTTTTTATTTCTTCTCCATGGATTTTAATTCCAACTCCAAACAGGTATGCAGTCTAATTAGAAGTCGCTTGTGAGGAACAGTGTCAAAATCCTCAGAGAAATCTAAAAACATGGAATTAAATTGACGTCCTCTGTCGATAGCACTCATTGCTTCGTGGGAATAAATAGGTAGTTACGCTTCACAATAAAAATATTTTCTGAATGTTTGTTGGCTATTTGTCAATCACATGTTTTCTTTGAGGTGATCATAACGTTCGAGGGCAGTATATGTTCCAGAATCGTAATGCAAATCGGTGTTAGTGAATTCAGTGGATTATTTCCTTTCTTGGATATTGGTGTGACTTGCACAAATTTCCAGGGGTACGGATCTTTGTACGACCGAGCAGTTGTATAGGATTGCTAAGTACGGAGCTGCTGTATCTGCATGCTCTGAAAGGATGCGGCCTGAGTTGGCATCCCTTCGCTCCCAGCTTCAGGCAGTGTTGGCTTCGGTCACACAGCCTGAGGTTGTTGCCAATGGGCATCACTGTGGGGGTCCCGATGGGGGTTTGTCGGGGATGGCCAGCTCGTCCCATGCATCCCCTGATCAGACTACAGCTGTTGCTGCCCAGGATACTGCCCACTTTGAGACTGAGCCCTCACCCGTGGTAGAGCGGGAGGTCATTGCGAGGTGTGGCAGGGGGCTGTTTGTCTGACAAACTGGTTTCAGGCTCTGTCCCCGGCTGATAATAATCTTCGGCTGGACATGGCTGCTTGTCCTGTTCCAGAGGTTGCCCCTCAGTCCGCAAGATCTGGGCGGTCGCAGAGGGTGGGCTTACTGGTAGTTGGGAGCTCCAACGTCAGGCGCGTAATGGGGCTCCTTAGGGATATGGCAGCAAGAGAGGGGAAGAAAACCAATATGCACTCAGTGTGCATACCGGGGGGAATCATTCCAGATGTGGAAAGGGTCCTTCCGGATGCCATGAAGGGTACAGTGTGTACCCATCTGCAGGTGGTCGCTCATGTCGGCACCAATGATGTGTGTTGCTATGGATCGGAGGAAATCCTCTCTGGCTTCTGGCAGCTATCTGATTTGGTGAAGACTGCCAGTCTCGCTAGCAGGATGAAAGCAGAGCTCACCATCTGCAGCTTCGTCAACAGGACTGACTGCGGACCTTTGGTACAGAGCCGAGTGGAGGGTCTGAATCAGAGGCTGAGACGGTTCTGCGACCGTGTGGGCTGCAGATTCCTCGACTTGCGCCATAACGTGGTGGGGTTTCAGGTTCCGCTGAATAGGTCAGGAGTCCACTACACGCAGCAGGCGGCTACAAGGGAAGCAGGGGTTGTGTGTCGTGGGCTGGGCGGTTTTTTAGGTTACATGGCCTCGGGCAAGTACAGGAAGGGCAACAGCCCCAAAGGGTGCGGAGCAAAGTCCAGACATGTGGGGACCAAGCAGCAATCGGTATTGTAATTGCAAACTGTCGAAGCTGCATTGGTAAAGTACCGGAACTTCAAGCGCTGATAGAAAGCACCGTAGCTGAAATCGTTATAGGTACGGAAAGCTGGCTGAAGCCAAAGATAAATTCTGCCGAAATTTTTACAAAGGCACAGATGGTGTTTAGAAAGGATAGATTGCATGCAATCGGTGGTGGCGTGTTTGTCGCTATTAGTAGTAGTTTATCCTGTAGTGAAGTAGAAGTGGATAGTTCCTGTGAATTATTATGGTTGGAGGTTCACTCAAGAACCGAGCTAGGTTAATAATTGGCTCCTTTTACCGACCTCCCGACTCAGCAGCATTAGTGGCACAACAACTGAGAGAAAATCTGGAATACATTCCATATAAATTTTCTCAGCATGTTCTAATCTGAGGTGGAGATTTCAATTTACCAGATATAGACTGGGATACTCAGATGTTTAGGACGGGTGGTAGGGACAGAGCATCGAGTGACATTATACTGAGTGCACTATCCGAAAATTACCTCGAGAAATTAAACAGAGAACCGACTCGTGGAGATAACATCTTGGACCTACTGGTAACAAACAGACCCGAACTTTTCGACTCTGTAAGCGCAGAACAGGGAATCAGTGATCATAAGGCCGTTGCAGCATCCCTGAATATGGAAGTAAATAGGGATATAAAAAAAGGGAGGAAGGTTTATCTGTTTAGCTAGAGTAATAGAAGGCAGATTTCAGACTACCTAACAGATCAAAACGAAAATTTCTGTTCCGACACTGACAATGTTGAGTGTTTATGGAAAAAGTTCAAGCCAATCGTAAAATGCGTTTTAGACAGGTACGTGCCGAGTAAAACTGTGAGGGACGGGAAAAACCCACCGTGGTTCAACAACAAAGTTAGGAAACTACTGCGAAAGCAAAGAGAGCTTCACTGCAAGTTTAAACGCACCCAAAACGTCTCAGGCAAACAGGAGCTAAACGATGTCAAAGTTAGCGTAAGGAGGGCTATGCGTGAAGCGTTCACTGAATTCGAAAGTAAAATTCTATGTACCGACTTGACAGAAAATCCTAGGAAGTTCTGGTCTTACATTAAACCAGTAAGTGGCTCGAAACAGCATATCCAGACACTCCGGGATGATGATGGCATTGAAACAGAGGATGACACGTGTAAAGCTGAAATACTAAACACCTTTTTCCAAAGCTGTTTCGCAGAGGAAGACCGCACTGCAGTTCCATCTCTAAATCCTCACACAAACGAAAAAATGGCTGACATCGAAATAAGTGTCCAAGGAATAGAAAAGCAACTAGAATCACTCAACAGAGGAAAGTCCACTGGACCTGACGGGATACCAATTCGATTCTACACGAGTATGCGAAAGAACTTGCTTCCCTTCTAACAGCTGTGTACCGCAAGTCTCTAGAGGAACGGAAGGTTCCAAATGATTGGAAAAGAGCACAGGTAGTCCCAGTCCTCAAAAAGAGTCGTCGAGCAGATGCGCAAAACTATATAGCTATATCTCTGACGTCGATCTGTTGTAGAATTTTAGAACATGTTTTTTGCTCGAGTATCATGTCGTTTTTGGAAACCCAGAATCTACTATGTAGGAATCAACATGGATTCTGGAAACAGCGATCGTGTGAGACCCAACTCGCTTTATTTGTTCATGAGACACAGAAAATATTAGATACAAGCTCCCAGGTAGATGCTATTTTTCTTGACTTCCGGAAGGCGTTCGATACAGTTCCGCACTGTCGCCTGATAAACAAAGTAAGAGCCCACGGAATATCCGACCAGCTGTGTGGCTGGATTCAAGAGTTTTTAGCAAACAGAACACAGCATGTTGTTATCAATGGAGAGACGTCTACAGACGTTAAAGTAACCTCTGGCGTGCCACAGGGGAGTGTTATGGGACCATTGCTTTTCAGAATGTATGTAAATGACCTAGTAGATAGTGTCGGAAGTTCCATGCGGCTTTTCGCGGATGATGCTGTAGTATACAGTGAAGTTGCAGCATTAGAAAATTGTAGCGAAATGCAGGAAGATCTGCAGCGGAAATGCACTTGGTGCAGGAAGTGGCAACTTAACATAGACAAATGTAATGTATTGCGAATGCATAGAAAGAAGGATCCTTTATTGTATGATTACATGATAGCGGAAAAAACACTGGTAGCAGTTACTTCTGTAAAATATCTGGGAGTATGCGTGCGGAACGATTTGAAGTGGAATGATCATATAAAATTAATTGTTGGTAAGGAGGGTGCCAGGTTGAGATTCATTGGGAGAGTCCTTAGAAAATGTAGTCCATCAACAAAGGAGGTGGCTTAAAAACACTCGTTCGACCTATACTTGAGTATTGCTCATCAGTGTGGGATCCGTACCAGGCCGGGTTGACGGAGGAGATAGAGAGGATCCAAAGAAGAGCGGCGCGTTTCGTCACAGGGTTATTTGGTAAGCGTGATAGCGTTACGGAGATGTTTAGCAAACTCAAGTGGCAGACTCTGCAAGAGAGGCGCTCTGCATCGCGGTGTAGCTTGCTGTCCAGGTTTCGAGAGGGTGCGTTTCTGGATGAGGTATCGAATATATTACTTCCCCCTACTTACACCTCCTGAGGAGATCACGAATGTAAAATTAGAGAGATTAGAGCGCGCACTGAGGCTCTCCGGCAGTCGTTCTTCCCGCGAACCATACGCGACTGGAACAGGAAAGGGAGGTAATGACAGTGGCACGTAAAGTGCCCTCCGCCAACACCTTTGGGTGGCTTGCGGAGTATAAATGTAGATATAGAACCTGACTGTTATACAGGGTGAGTCAGGAGGAAAGGAATATGCTTTGAAAGATGATAGTATCAGTGATTGTGAACAAATAACTTTATATGGACGTATGCCCTATTCCGGATGGTTTTCGAGATAGATCACATTCAGTATCACTTTTGCACCTTTTTTTTTTTAATAACTCGAAAACCGCACCCTCCAGAGAAAACGTGTCGCAGTACAAAGTTAAACTATATTAAATTTCCTACACGAAAAGTCCTATTCATTTTTCTGTCTAGAACTTATGGTTTGTGCGAAGAGACCGCGAGAATGTTGGAAAAACTCGCTCGACGCGCATGCGCTGTAGCTTATGTACTTTTTGTAGGCCAATTTGGGGATTAGAATGTACCACAGTAGTGTAGAGCAAGTTGAGATGAACAGTTTGATACGGGACACTTGTGGTCTGTCAAGTCGGGAAACTACCTCGGCACGATTCGGAACACTTCGTGTCGACTGTTATCTTTTTCACATTGCTGCCACCATCGGCAACTCCCAATTTGTAACGCTGTAACTGCCTGACGAAGTAGTGTTGTGATATCGGTGTGATTGGGTGATCAATTGCACTTGTACAGTGTGTTTAAAAAGTCCGGAAACCCTTTAAAAATTGTATTGTAGCCGAATGAGTAGCATTTCAAAATAACAATTGAAAGGTCTCTGTTGGATTCCTTTCATGTTTGATTTCTTAAATCTGTTGTCATTTATGGAATAAATTCCTCTTCTAAATTTACTGTGGCGTTTCTGACTATCTGGGAGGAGACTGAGTAGTGGAACGTGTTACCTTTACACGTAGACAAGAACGATCTGTCACACTACTACACTTTAAAGCACAGTTTATATGTAATTCTTATATGTAATTCATGTCACACAGTCTCATACGGAACCTACATCCGCTTTCTTTTATATACTGTATATGATAAGATACTGTCATCCCCCTTCCCTTTTGTGTGAGAGGATGAATGAGCATATGTATTTCTAGTTGCATGCTTGAGGGTAGCAGACAAGGCTGTCTGCTAGAGAACAGTAGGACCAACGTCGGAACAGGTAGCTACGCTTCCTAAAAGCAAAGAGGTTTCTATCCTTAGTATGGTTCTGTCCGTCCGTTGTCATGTTGGTATAGGAAGCTGCCCCTCTGGCCCCTTCCGTTTGTCTTTGTGAGCCACCCTCAGGAAACACGCTCGGCAGTAGGCAGTTGCAGTCTGGCGGTGGCGAGCGTCTGAAGTGGTAAGATCTCCGGCTAAGCGCGTGTCTGCTAAGTCCATAGGACAATGGATTTGTTAAGTTCAGCCTAACTGAAAATTTAATCATCTTTATTTCGGGTTTAGCTCTAAAATATCTAAGGTTATCTTAAATTGCAGCGTAGTGTAATTCTCGTGTGAAGTTCATATTATTTTCCGGTTGTTGCTTTGTTACTACTTTGTGAGTAAAGTGGAACCACGTGTTGATCAGTAACTCTAACTAAGATCAATCTTAAATGCGAATGCTTGTGTGATTATAACGTCTCGTCTTGACAATATTTTCAATATAGCAACTTTTCTTTATGTTCAACCCACGTGGGGTGTACTTTGCGAGACCAGTACCACGTGCTTATCTAACTGTTTGACCCATCAGGTTAATAGTAAGACGTTAGTAACCAGTTCAAGGTTTTTCTTTTGTCAATTGCTTTTCGATCGAATTTATTTTAATTATCAAAATTACTGTGGAGTTATACGCTTTCTGTAAACCAAGTTGACCACGTGGAGCATGTGGTGTAATCATCAAAGTAGCCTTCAGCTATTCTTTTTGGGAAGATTTCACAAAGAGTTAATATGAATTTAGTATACCAGTGTGTGGTAATTACATGACGGACAGGATTGTGTTACGAACGTAATTTCTTTGGGTGAAAACTGAATCTGTTGGTTGTGGTTAATTTCTTCTTGCTTATGTTTCAATTTCTTTGGGTGTTGTTTTGTGAATGCAGGGTTGTATGCAGTCTCCCAATCTTGGCTCCATATTTGATGTGTTCCGTAAGATTTTCACCATCCTAAATAAGGCACCAGCTTGTTACGAATAGAATTTAATATGCTGAAATTTCGATGATCAATCTTAAAATAAATTTCCAGATATAAACTGATTTCTTTCTTTTTATTTAAATTCTCCTTTTATATATATATATATATATTACCGGTTTTGTATGACTATTAAAAGATTATCATTAATGTTAGTCTGCTTGGTAAACCTAGACTAGATACCCAGTCGTGAAACAGTTGCTTAGTAATGCAAGATTAACTTCTCCCCAGACAGATCACGGCTTTTAACCCACTTTCATTGTCAATTAGCACCGATATCAGCATAGCAAATTAATGTAGCAATATTACACATGGCGACCCTGTTCTGTGATTCCGCTAGACTCTGGAATCTCTGAAACGTTAGATTGCGAGCGTGTTATAATCTTAATTTTTTTTCCCTACAGCGCTAAAACAACTTCTGCGTTGTTTCCTAGCAGACGTTCAAAAGATTCACGGCGTTGTTGATCGGCGTTGTGTTGTTTGTCTTGTTTTGTTTTCTATATTTGTGTGTTTTATATGTGTGTGTGTTTTTTGTTCTCGCTTGTACATTGCACTGTTTCGATCAAAGATAAAAATTTGTTTTGCGTGTGAAAAAGTGCGTACTAGGTTGGGTATCTTTCGTGTGACTGTCGTAATTTTTGGGGGACACATTTATCTTGATTAGTGTGTCGCGTACCGGGTATAAATTGCACTAATGCAGACACGTAACCAAGCTAAAAGTAAGCGGTCCGACAACTTAAGCAACATGGACCAAGGAGATAATAATTTGATTTCGAATGTTAATGCGTCGGGCAGTTCCGAAAATACAATGGGAAATACTTCAGACGAAATGCAAAACAGGACGAACGGGCTCACAGCAGAGCCAGAAATAAATTTGCCTCCTACTAACCAAATTGATTTGGCAGAACTCATGAAAACCTTATTGCAACAAAATAAAGAATCATTTGAAAAATCGTTCCGAGAACAAAAAGAGTCATCTGAAAAATCTATCCGCGAGCTAGGCGAACAAATAGACGAAAAACTAATCCAGCAGACAAATAAAGTCGACAAGTCGATGCAGAGAGTGTCTGATGATATCTCACAAAGAATAAACAATCTGGCAAGTGAAATAAAAAGTGATATTATGAAAGAATTAGGCCGTACATTTGAACAAATCGATGATCGTCTGCAAGCCTTAGAACAGAGTAAGCGGAGTGGCTATGCCGAAACTAAAGAAAGCGAAGAACGGCTACTTAGGAATTTCCAAGAGCTGAGGGAAGAATGCCAAAGGGAACATAAGCAGGTACTCTCGAGGGTCCAAGAGGCAGAAACGCATTGTCCCACGTCCGTTAGCAACACAATAGCGGACAACAGTTTAGCGATCCACGCGTTGGAACAGCAAGTAGAACAATTGAAGCAGACTGGGGCGGAGGACAAGAGACATATAGATGATAAGATTGCGGCATTAGCGGACATTGTAGGCACGATGAAGCTGACGGAAAGCGAGAACAATACTACACCGGTAGCGGCCGCAGAGACCGAAGAAGTGCGTTCGCTTCTGAGATTTCAGAAGGGACAATTCGAAGTGAACAGGCAACACAAGGCTGTAACAGGCGAATTACAAGAACGCGTGGCGCATCTGGAAAACCGCATGGCGTGTGATTCCGAACTCGCCAATAGCACTAAAAATAGCCGTACGAACAGTGCAGAGAGGGACTCCGGCCACGAGGGAGATTTTGACGACAGGGAAGAATGTAATTTGAGGGGCAGACATGAGAAAAATAGAAACATTCAAGGGCCTCGACAGGAGGAAATGCGGGGATTTGATTTCAAACATTTCCTTACGGTAAGAAAGTTTGAGATATTCCGAAATTCGCAAAAAGGAATACATCCACGAGCATGGCTCGAGGAGCAATTTGAGTTCTGTCTTCCTCCCGACTGGGCAAATTCACATAAGATAGAATATATGTGTGGCTATTTGGAAGGCGAACCGGCGATTCGCATGAGGTCGGCAGCGCGTCACTGCAACTCCACTCGGGAGTTTCGACAAGCCTTTCTGTCCGCCTATTGGTCGGAAGCGGCACAAGATAGGGTCAAACATGGCATAATTATGCTGCCAAATTTGAACCAGTCTGGTTTCGGCAGCCCTGCACGCCTATTCGACCACATGCTGCAGGCAAATCAATTTTTATACGATCCATACGGGCCTGCGGAACTAATTAGGATATGCATCACCAAATTGCCGATGCACTTGCGGCACGTCATTCTTGCGGGACGATGCAAAGAGGACGTGGAAACGTTTAAAACACTTCTCCAAGAGTTGGAATACAATACAGGAGAATGCCCGCCTAATCAGGCACAAAGTTATTACGGGGCACAGCAGCGCGACCGCAGTCGTGGCCGTATTACTAATCAACGGCGTGACTGGTCGTCGCGACGCGAACGGAACAACAATCGGGACAGGCCGTATAGAAACTGGGGTAACAGTCGCGAACACAGGTGGAACAGCGGAAATGATCGAGGACGTGGACAAGATCGTGAACGCTACAGGTACGGCAACCAGAATCGATATCACGGTGAACACGGTGGGAATAGGACTGTAGGCGGAGCACCTCATGATGTGGAAATTCGGCCGGCCAACCCTAGACATAAACCAGCAAATGGAAATGAACAAAACCGGCAATGACAAATGATCAGCGCAGAAGGCGCCCAATCGGAACAAATGAGCGACATGGCAAATGAGTAGAAAGGACAGTGGGGAGTAGAGAGGACGGTGAAGAGAATGAATTGATTAGTTTAAATTTGTGACATACATTTTGAATAATATGTTGGTAAAAATTAATGATAAAGATGTTTTTATGTGATTGATTGAAGTGATGTTGTTAATTTGTTTTCTTTCCTTGTGCAATTAGGATTTAGTTTGATTCAAACGTAAAGATAAAAGGTTTCCTTGTGAACGAGTGAAATGCTGTTTATGTTTTTTTGTGTGTAAATTGAAAAGAGTCGCTCCTGAGGAAAGCAAGATCGTTGCTGAATTAGTGCATAAACTCAGGGGAATATCCGATCTGTGGGTATTATGGGTCTGGCAAACCCAGGTCCCCAGCTGTTAGTAGCCTTGTTTCCGATTTTCTGCTTTCAGTGCTACTATCTATCTATTACTATTCTATATCTGTCAGTATAAATGAGGATCTCTTACTATAGTATGCGTGCTGTTATGAATATTTAAGACAGGAGAACTCTGAGAAAGGAATGAGTAAATCTGGAATCTTGGAAACAGGACGCGATAATACGATTGTTTAACCATTGGCTTCCCAATATGCGATGATATGTTAATATTGATGATATATGTCATTTTTGTTCTTTATAGCTAAGTACGTAAAGTGCTGTCTGTGGATTTCGTAAGTATATTGATTCCCTTCAAGGTGAAAGAAGAATTGTGGTTTGTGTAATTTACGTGGCCCTGAAATATTATTGTGGTAATCAAATACGAGCAGTTTTCAGCAAATGGAGAATGGAACAGAAATATGGATCCTTTCTGTACTCTTGATTGATGTTGAGCCAAAGCCTAAAAAAATTATTCTGCGTTAATACTTGTCCTAGAAAAGCGACGTTTATGTGTTTTGCTGATGCTGTGAGCATTACAGCTTGCTGTTTTCGCTGGTGCGGGATGCACTGCAGCCTATATAATGTGTACTGAGGAAATTTCCCTCTTGAAGGTAGAGGATGATTAAATAATTTTGATTATGGGACCGAAGGAAAGCTTGGTTTAAGGTAATAAGGATGAAGCAAAACATTTGTCATTTAAACTACAGGAGGATTCGAATATTTTGTGTCTGTTGTGAGTTCAACATGTTAAGATGAAACTGTTTTACAGAATAGAGGTGACCACAATTTTGCCATTCATGAGAAATGAGTCCAGAATAACCACCACAGGCGAAATAACTGATTTGGAAGCGAAAGGTAACTTAAAGAAGGGACGAAATGGGTAAGAAAATTTAGTATAACCTGTATAATTAAAATATTTTTACCGTTCTCAGAGCCATCTGTGTGATTAATTCTTGTGATAACGTAATTTTAGATGAAATTTTCTTACTGTTTTATGTGTGAATATATGAGTATGATAAATGTATAATTGCGAGTCTCTTTTCAGGTGTGCGAACTGGTGTAAATGTTTTGGTGTGTAAATAACCATTCTTCTTTTTACTGTGTATGTTTAAGGAAAGTTTCTCCATATTTATCATGTGACAAGACGTATGCCGCGAGCGTCAAGAAGAGGACGAATTAGAACAATGTTGTAGTGGTATATACACGGTGTTGAAATAGCATTGAAGTAGCTTATTGGCTTAACTAGTAGTGGATAGAAGTAGAATATTGAGTAATGCATGTTTATGGGTAGTTAGTTTGTAGAATAGACAACAGGTGTGCATGTATGTGTGTGTGTAAATAACATGTAAACCCTATGCTGTCCTGACCTATACTTGCACAAGGCATAATCCTATTCATTTTAGTGAATTAATAAGTAGCATTGGATTTATTAAAATGTAAGTGAACCACATTAGTGATGTGGATTTAAATATGATATTGTCACTTCATTTAAATTTAATTTTTTACACTGTCAAGTCATTTCACTTTTATTTTTTAATATTGTCAAGTCATTTAACTTTTATTTTTTTGTATTGTCGATTCATGTAATTTTTTTTATTAAAAAAAAAAAAGGAGAGAGAGAGAATAAGTCTCACTTTTGTTCTTAAAAATTGTGAAAGACAATACTAAGTGGTATTATGTATGACATTGTGTAATCACATAACTATGATAAAAAAAATTTCTGTGAATGCAGTTGAGAACGTGAAAGCGAACCGGCAAAACTCTTACGAGACAGCGGGAGCAGCCGGACTAGTTGTAAACTGGCGGGTTTCCCAGCGGGGGACGCTGTCAACCGGGCCACTTCGGGAGCGCGGTCGACCACAAAAGAAGGGCATGCGGCAAACACTTTCCCTTGCACCTGGAGCTAATGGGCGGCCGCCCCGGCGACCCTACCTCGAGGCGATGACCTGAGATGGGCGAGCGGTCCACCGCGCGGAAATCCATCTGCTGGCAACGCACCACACGCACGCGACCGTGACGAGACGGCCGCGGTGAAACAACACAAGGGGCGTGGAGCCTTTTGACACGTACTGTCCAGAGAAACTTGCAGACGTCAACGACGCCTATCGACATTTCCTGACGGATGCCTACTGTCAAGCGACAGTAAATCATGGTTCGATGTTCTCTGGTCGCTAAGGGTGGCACAAAAGAAGAGCCATTAAGTGTCATCCTTGCCCAGGAATATCAAACCGGCGAGCCAATTGGGGATAACTCAAGAATGTAACAACACAAAGGGCGTGGAGCCTTTTGACACATACTGTCCAGAGAAACTGGCAGACTTCAATGACGCCTATCAACATCTCCTGACGGATGCCCACTGTCAAGCGACAGTAAATCATGGTTCGATGTTCTCTGGTCGCTAAGGGTGGCACAAAAGAAGAGCCACTAAGTGCCATCCTTGCCCAGGAATATCAACCTGGCGTGTCAATCGAGGATACCGCACCAATTTGACAACACAAACATGGAACCAAATCGAGATGTACGTGACACAGACCACCAAGAGAAACTTCATGAGAGGGCAGAGACGGCGGGATTGCACGCAACAGATGGACAAAAAAATCCCTACTGATAGCGGCGGCGACGCACCCCCTTCCCCCCCCCCCCCGCCCCCCTCATATTGTGCCTCGGAACAGTGGAACTAGTGAGTGTATCAGTGAACAGTGATTATACGGTTCTTCGTTCAATGCATATACGAGTGTTTCTGTCACAGAAACTTTGACTCGTGTGTTTTGCAGGGATTCGATTTATTGGTGTTTACTAGACTGACTCTTGTATTTTGCAGGTGTTCTATTTATTAATTTTTTTTAGATTTTGACTCTTGTATTTTGCAGGTGTTCTATTTATTATTTTTTTTAGACTTTGACTCTCGTATTTTGCAGGTGTTCTATTTATTGTTCTTTTTAGACTTTGACTCTTGTCCTTTGCAAGGTGTTTTATTTATTGGTGTTTTTTTTTAGATGTTGACTAGTGTACTGTTTTATTGATCGATGTTTGTTCTTGTGTGATGTATTAGATTTGTGTTATTTTGTTTCGTAAATTCATTCATGTGGCATTGCATAGTTTATCAGTCAGATTGCTATTCATTCTCATTGGACTGTGATCGATTAGCCTTTGCATGGGGCATATTTATTGTGAGGAACCCCTTAAGGGTAACAATCACATAATTAATTGTATTTTCAGTATAATGACACAGTGCTCATTGTTTGCTAACTAACTGAAATATAGTAGAGTGATTAAATTAATGCCACATAGTTATGTTAATTCTACAAATTACTAGTTTTATACGATATAGAATTTTTTTGCGATAACCACTTTGTAAAACATGTTTTTTCTCTTATCATTTTTTTTGCTTTTGCGGATTGTGCATTGTAATGTTCTGCTTTATAATACCGATGTTATTTGATGTTCTTTTTTTTTAATTGCTGTGGCATCTTTGCTATTTTCATAAATTTTACTTGTTAATAAACAGTCATAAATTTGCCTGTGATCAGTTGGCTCTTGCAATGAGCAAATACTGGTGAACTCCATAAGGGTAACAACCAGAAATTGTTTTCATATTAATGACACAGGAACCATTGTTTTTACTTGCTGACCGAATTAGGTCTACACTATCTTTTAAATAGGTGTCACAGATTGTGTTCTTTTTTTCTGTTTGAAATTAGTAGATTTTAAAGATTTGTTGAAATTATTGTGTTTTAGCAAGTAGCTGGTGACCTTTTGCCTTTTCTTTACACTTTTGGTTTAAGTAGGGTGTGAGAAGCCTGCTTGGGAATGTCCTAGCATGGCCAGAAAATTCCCTGCACAGTCTTTTCCCGGAGCGTTGGGGTTATGAAAGGTCTCTGTTGGATTCCTTTCATGTTTGATTTCTTAAATCTGTTGTCATTTATGGAATAAATTCCTCTTCTAAATTTACTGTGGCGTTTCTGACTATCTGGGAGGAGACTGAGTAGTGGAACGTGTTACCTTTACACGTAGACAAGAACGATCTGTCACACTACTACACTTTAAAGCACAGTTTATATGTAATTCTTATATGTAATTCATGTCACACAGTCTCATACGGAACCTACATCCGCTTTCTTTTATATACTGTATATGATAAGATACTGTCATCCCCCTTCCCTTTTGTGTGAGAGGATGAATGAGCATATGTATTTCTAGTTGCATGCTTGAGGGTAGCAGACAAGGCTGTCTGCTAGAGAACAGTAGGACCAACGTCGGAACAGGTAGCTACGCTTCCTAAAAGCAAAGAGGTTTCTATCCTTAGTATGGTTCTGTCCGTCCGTTGTCATGTTGGTATAGGAAGCTGCCCCTCTGGCCCCTTCCGTTTGTCTTTGTGAGCCACCCTCAGGAAACACGCTCGGCAGTAGGCAGTTGCAGTCTGGCGGTGGCGAGCGTCTGAAGTGGTAAGATCTCCGGCTAAGCGCGTGTCTGCTAAGTCCATAGGACAATGGATTTGTTAAGTTCAGCCTAACTGAAAATTTAATCATCTTTATTTCGGGTTTAGCTCTAAAATATCTAAGGTTATCTTAAATTGCAGCGTAGTGTAATTCTCGTGTGAAGTTCATATTATTTTCCGGTTGTTGCTTTGTTACTACTTTGTGAGTAAAGTGGAACCACGTGTTGATCAGTAACTCTAACTAAGATCAATCTTAAATGCGAATGCTTGTGTGATTATAACGTCTCATCTTGACAATATTTTCAATATAGCAACTTTTCTTTATGTTCAACCCACGTGGGGTGTACTTTGCGAGACCAGTACCACGTGCTTATCTAACTGTTTGACCCATCAGGTTAGTAGTAAGACGTTAGTAACCAGTTCAAGGTTTTTCTTTTGTCAATTGCTTTTCGATCGAATTTATTTTAATTATCAAAATTACTGTGGAGTTATACGCTTTCTGTAAACCAAGTTGACCACGTGGAGCATGTGGTGTAATCATCAAAGTAGCCTTCAGCTATTCTTTTTGGGAAGATTTCACAAAGAGTTAATATGAATTTAGTATACCAGTGTGTGGTAATTACATGACGGACAGGATTGTGTTACGAACGTAATTTCTTTGGGTGAAAACTGAATCTGTTGGTTGTGGTTAATTTCTTCTTGCTTTCTTTGGGTGTTGTTTTGTGAATGCAGGGTTGTATGCAGTCTCCCAATCTTGGCTCCATATTTGATGTGTTCCGTAAGATTTTCACCATCCTAAATAAGGCACCAGCTTGTTACGAATAGAATTTAATATGCTGAAATTTCGATGATCAATCTTAAAATAAATTTCCAAATATAAACTGATTTCTTTCTTTTTATTTAAATTCTCCTTTTATATATATATATATATATTACCGGTTTTGTATGACTATTAAAAGATTATCATTAATGTTAGTCTGCTTGGTAAACCTAGACTAGATACCCAGTCGTGAAACAGTTGCTTAGTAATGCAAGATTAACTTCTCCCCAGACAGATCACGGCTTTTAACCCACTTTCATTGTCAATTAGCACCGATATCAGCATAGCAAATTAATGTAGCAATATTACACAATATACATAATTTCAAAGAATAAATTCGTGAGTTTGTTTTCGACTTTGCTACGGTCGCAGGTTCGAATCCTGCCTCGGGCATGGATGTGTGTGATGTCCTTAGGTTAGTTAGGTTTAAGTAGTTCTAAGTTCTAGGGGACTGGTGACCACAGCAGTTGAGTCCCATAGTGCTCAGAGCCATTTGAACCATTTGTTTTCGACTTTAACTTCACATACACTCCATTTAGTGATACGTTACAACTCTTAAATGGATTCAAAATCAGTAAGGTCGATGAATTAATATAAATTTACAAAAGGGCCATGTATTACCAGATGGTGGTTGCGTGTATTGCCCGCAATACGTACGGCAAGAACGTACCGAGTTCGGCGTGAAGCTGAGTATGCAACATATATCGGCCATCACCCACCATCCAAAATTTGTAAATGTTCGCGGGGCCTGTGTCCGACTGGTGCAGACTGCACAACGTCATTGTTGGTAGACGAATGGCCATATCATTCTTTGCTCACCTTGCGCGAAAATCCTACAAGATGCAAATAAAATGACCAGTACAAGAAGGCTATTCTCACGGACGTATAGCATAAGACGTAATGAGAGGTAATGACTGAACACGAAAGTTGTTGCCGTCGACGCCTCTGTTCCAGCCGCGAACCTCTGACAACACATCATACAGATTAAAAAACATATAAAAGTGATATGTTTTTTGTTACAAATAAAAGACAGGATACGTTTAGCTTCATACTATATTAAGAAAACCAAATTTTCATTTACATAGTTACCTTTACTATGAGCACAGGATAATGCTGTCTGCACCTTACGAGAGCGCGACAGTGAAAGACAAAACTCGCAAGAGCTAAAAAAACGCCAAAGTACAAAAATATCAGACGAACGAAATTAGTCCGGCGATTAGATATGAGCTTTTGGGAATCGACACAACCACGTAAATGCGAAAATTTAAAGCATGAGCACAGGTTTACAGAGTTATTTCACAAACAGTTCATACAAAACAGGATGAAATAAAAAGTAATGCAGTGTGAACTATGTGTGATCATACAAACGTAGACGCGCTCATCTAGCTCTTGTCACACACGGACCAACATGTCTCCCGAGACGGTCGGTGGCTGCAGCTTCTTCAGTTCTCCTTTTCAGTTCCACAACATCACATGGAAGAGGAGGGACATAAACAAGGTCCTTTACATAACCCCGTAAAAGGAAATCACAAAGGGTGATTTTCTGGAACCTAGGTCATTTTAACACACATTGGTCTGTTGCTCTACCACGAGGAATACAACGGCATTGCGTTCAAAAATGGCTCTGAGCACTATGGGACTTAATATCTGAGGTCCTCAGTCCCCTAGAACTTAGAACTACTTAAACCTAACTAATCTAAGGACATCACACACATCCATGCCCGAGGTGGGATTCGAACCTGCGACCGTAGCGGTCACGCGGTTCCAGACTGTATCGCCCAGAACCGCTCGTCCATCCCGGCCGGCCATTGCGTTCAGATACGCCCTAACATCACGGTGAAAATGTCGGGGTACGCCATCCAACCGAAGGACACCTCTGATTCTGTTTTCAACAATGACGTTAACCAGTTTTGCAAAATCTCGAGGAAGGACTCTCCAGTATCAGTTTGTTCTTTAAAGGAAAAAGGACCATAAGTTTCTTGTGATACATGGCACAAGAAACATGGACCTTCGCCGGCCGGTGTGGTCGAGAGGTTCTAGGCGCTTCAGTCTGGGACCGCGCGACCGCTACGGTCGCAGGTTCGAATCCTGCCTCGGGCATGGATGTGTGTGAAGTCCTTCGGTTAGTTAGGTTTAAGTAGTTCTAAGTTCTAGGGGACTGATGACCTCAGATATTAAGTCCCATAGTGCTCAGTGCCATTTGAACCGTTTGAACATGGACCTTCGGAGAATCTCGCTCCTGTTCAACAATATTATGTGGGTTTTCTGTCCCTCAAATCCCACAATTGTGCCTGTTTACTTTCCTATTTGTGCGAAATGTTGCCTCGGCCGAAAGAGTTACTGAATTCACAAAACCTTCATCTTCGATTTGCGATGAACAGCAAAACTCGAATCGCCGATCTCTTGTCTTTAGGATATACACTGCAGAGCCAAAGAAACTGGTACACCTGCCTACTATCGGGTTGGGCCTCCGCGAGCACGCAGAGTGCCGCAACACGACGTGGCATGGACTCAACTAATGTCTGAAGTAGTGCTGGAGGGAACTGCCACCATGAATCCTGCAGGGCTGACCATAAATCCGTAAGAGTGTGAGGAGTTGGAGATCTTCTGAACAGCACTTTGCAACGCATCCCAGATATGCTCAATAATGTTCATGTCTGGGGAGTCTGGTGGCCAGCGGAAGTGTTCAGACTCAGATAAGTATTCCTGGAGCCACTCTGTAGCCATTCTGGTCGTGTGGGGTGTCGCATTGTCCTGCTGGAACTGTCCAAGTCCCTTGGAACGCGCAATGTACATGAGTGGATTCAGATGATTAGACAGGATGCTTACGTACGTCTCACCTGTCAAAGTCGTATCTGGACTATCAGGGGGCCCATATCACTCCAACTGCACATGCCCCACACCATTACAGAGCCTCCACCAGCTTGGTGGTGGTGTTCCTATGGGACCAAATTGCTGAGGTCATCGGTCCATCGGTCCCTAGGCTTACTCACTATTTAATCTACCTTAAACTAACTTACTCTAAGGACAACACGCACACCCATGCCCGAGCGAGGACTCGAACTTGTAACTGGGGAAGCCGCGCGAACCATGGCAAGGCATCCAAGACTTCGCGACTACCTCACGCGGCCCCATCATCTTCAACAGTCCCTCGCTGACATACTGGGTCCATGGATACGTGAGGTTGTCTCCATAGCCGTACACGTCAATCCGCTCGATACAATTTGAAACGAGACTTGTCCGATCGAGCACCATGTTTCCAGTCATCAACAGTCCAATGTCGTGTAGACGGGCCCACGCGAGGCGTAAAGCTTTGTGCCGTGCAGTCATCAAGGGTACACGAGTGGGCCTTCTGCTCCGAAAGCCCATATCGATGATGTTTCGTTGAATCGTTTGCACACTGACACTTGTTGATGGCCCAGCACTGAATTCGCAGCAATTTTGAGGAAGGGTTGCACTCCTGTCACGTTGAACGATTCTCTTCAGTCGTCGTTGGTCGCGTTCTTGCAGGATCTTTCTCCGGCCGCAGTGATGTCGGAGATTTGATGTTTTACCGGATTTCTGATATTCACGGTACACTCGTGAAATGGTCGTACGGGAAAATTCCCACTTTATCGCTTCCTCGGAGATGCTGTTTCCCATCGCTCGTGCTGCGAGTATAACACCACATTCACACTCATTTAAATCTTGAAATCTGCTATTGTAGCAGCAGTAACCGACCTAACATCTGCGCCAGACACTTGCTGTCTTATATAGGCGTTGCCGATTGCAGCGCCGTATTCTGCCTGTTTACAAATCTCTGTATTTGAATACGCATGCCTATACCAGTTTCTTCGGCGCTTCAGTACATACAGCTATCCATCGATTGGGAAACCGCACAGCTCGGGTTGGTTAACGGAACTGAATCGTAATTGTGTAGACGCGAAAGAGAGAAAGGCATTGAATGTTAGCTCAGCTTCGTTATATCTCGGTTTAACTAGATTTACGCAAACTTTCAACACGGTTAACTCGGTTTAGCATTAACGCGAGATGGCCCATCAGTACACCTAGCGATTCTACATGGAACCACACGTCACACTTACAATAAATCTTAGAAGTTTCCTCTTTCAAATTATCTGTATTGTTACTTTGTAATGCTACTCATTCGGCTACAATATATTTTTTAAAGTGTTCCACGCTGTATTTAAATGAATTATTCAGTATGAGACACGATCACAAATGTTTACTAAACGTTTTGAATGTCGTTTTTGTCTTCTGATTGCGTTGTTTCAAGAACCTTAATTTAACTTTAAATTCCTTGCAACAAAAATTTACCGTATTCGAAGATTCGAAGACTGTCTCTGTAATGAGCATTACGTAACTAGCAGGGTGTGACGGCAACGTCCATGAGTTTTCAGCACTGGAAAACAAACAGTAAATGATTCCCTCTCCGATATCTTCTAATCATACAGAGCCCTTGCTATTTACATCTCAGCCCCCTTGTAAGCGGGCAGCTTTACGTACTGTTAGCTCACGGTGGAATTCAGCAGCGTTGCAAAAAAAAGTTGCTACTGCCTCTGCAAGTATTTTGTTTGTTACGAAGTAGCAAAACTACACGCTGAAGAAGCTCTTTATTTAGTTGACGGTTTTGGATTCGATTGGTTCGATGCAGACCTCTGACAAGTAGACCATGTCAGAGTAGCGCTTGCAACCTACGTCCTCTCAGGTATTTCCTCGAAGTATTCCAGCCTGTTTTTTCCACTACAGTTTTTCCCCTCAACAACTCTCTCAAGTGCCATGGAAGTCATTCCCCGATATTTTAAAAGATGTCCTATTATCCTGCCCCTTCTCCTTATGATTGTTTTCCATAGATTGCTTTCCTCGATAATTCTCTGGAGAACATCCTCGTTCCTTACCTTATCAGTCCACCTAATTTTCAACATCCTTCTCTAGCACCACAACTCAAATGCTTCGAGTCTCTTCTTTTCCGGTTTTCCCTCAATTCATGTTTCACTACCGTACAATTGTGTGCTCCAAACGTACATTCTCAAAAATTTCTTTCTCAGTTAAGGCCTATGTTTGATACTCGCAGACTTCTCTTGCTCAGGAGTGCCCTTTTAGCCAATGCTAGTCCGTTTCTTATATCCTCCTTGTTCCCTTCGTTATGTGTTATTTCGCTGGCTAGGTAGCAGAATTCCTTAACTTCATCTACTTCGTGATCACCAATATTGATGCTAGGGTCCTCGTTGTTCTCACTTCAGCTACTTCACATTACTTTCGTCTTTCCTCGATTTACTCTCGATCCATATTCTGTATTCATTAGACTGTACATTCCATTCAGCAGACCCTGCAATTCGTCTTCACTTTCGCTGAGGATAGCAATGTCATCAGCGAATTTTATTATTGATATCTTTTCACCTTGAATTTTAACTCCTCTTGAACCTTTCTTTTATTTCCATCATTGCTTCTTCCATGTATATAGTCAACAGTAGGGGTGAAAGACTACATCCCTGTCTCACCCTTTTTAATCCGAGCGCTTCGTTCTTGGTCGTCCAATCCTATTATCCCCTCTTGGATCTTGTACACATTTTATATTACCCGTCTTACCCTATAATTTACACCAATTTTTCTCAGAATTTCGAACATCTTGCACCATTTTACATTGTCGAATGGTTTTTCCAGGTCGACAAATCCTATGACCGCGTCTTGATTTTTCTTGTCTTACCTCCATTGTCAATCGCAACGTCAAAATTGCCTCTCTCGTGCCTTCACCTTTCCTAAAGGCAAACTGATTGCCATTTACCTCATCCTCAATTTTCGTTCCCGTTCTTCTGTATGTTGTTCTTGTTAACAACTTGGATGCATGAACTGTTAATCTGATTGTACAATTCTCGCACTAGTCGGCTCTTGCAGTCTTCGAAATTGTCCGGATGATGTTTTTCCGAAAGTCAGATGGTATATCGCCAGACTCATGCGAGGGTAAGTCCATTATTATCCGCAAAGTAGTATAAAATTTTATTCTAATCCAATCGGAAACTTACAAGTACATCATTTTTCGACATAATCTCCTTGTGTTTCAACGCACTTGGTCTATCGGTGCACAAGCTTCCTGATACCCTCATAAAAGAAAGTTCTCGGTTGAGCTGCGAGCCAGGTATGCACCGCTTCTTTCACTGCTTCGTCCGAGGCAAATCAATGGCCCCTTAATGCCTCTGTGACTGGACCAAACAAGTGATAGTCAGAAGGGGCAAGATCGGGACAATGTTGAGGATGATCCAGTACTTCAAATTTGAGTTTCTGGAGTGTTTCAGCAGTGTGGCCACCAGTATGCGGACGGGCATTGTCGTGCAACAACACAACACCTTTTGACAGCAATCCTCGGCGTTTGTTTGAATTACGGGCTTTAGCCTGGCGGTAAGCAACTCACTGTAACGTACACTGTTTATTGTTGTGCCTCTTTCCCCGTCATATTCCAGTACTGAACCTTGTGCGTCCCAAAAAAGCAACCGTTTTCCTGCAGATGACTGGGCCTTGAACTTTTTCTTGCACGGCGAATTTGGATGTTTCCATTGCATACTCTGCCGTTCACTCTCCGGCTCGTAATGACGGATCCATGTTTCATCACCAGTAATGACCCTGTCTAAGAAGTTGTCCCCTTCGTTACCATAGCGATCCAAATGTTTTTTGCAGATGTCCAAGCGCGTTTGTTTATGCAACTGTGTGAGTTGTTTTGGGACCCACCTTGCACAAATTTAGTAAACCCAAGTCTGTTGTGGATGATTTCGTAGGCAGGCCGTGACTAATTTGCAGACGGTGTGCCACTTCGTCAATAGTTAATCGTCTGTCTAAGAGAATTATTGCACACGAACGCTCAATGGTTTCTAAATTTGTGGCGGTAAACGGTCGTCCCGCTCTTTCATCGTGCGTAGCAGTTGTGCAACCATTTCGGAATTTTTCAATCCATTCGTAGACACTCGGTTGTGGCAAAACACTGTCCCCGTACTGTACCGAAAGTCTTGTATGAGTTTCGGCCCCTGATACGCCTTCCGACCACAAAAAGCGGATAACTGAACGTTGCTCTTCTTTGGTGCAAATAGACAGCGGAGCAGCCACGATTAACAGCACGGCAGCGAGAACGAAATTCACCCAGCAGCTTGAAAATTGCAAAGATATAACAACAAATAAACAAAGCATGCGTCATCAACGTAAAACGACAGTACTACCAAAATAAACAAAAATGTAACTAAACTGCGGGTAATAGATTCAATGTGAAGTGTTTAGCTTTTGCAGATGACCTTGCAATCCTCACAAATAATAGAAAAGAAGCCACTGACGCCATAGAGAAGTTACACGAAATTGCATAAAGAACTGGCCTGCGAATCTCGTATAAGAAAACATAGTACACAGAAAGAGTGCCACAAGACAAACTGCCTATTGTGACAACCCATTGGAAAATCGTACAAGTACCACATTTTAAGTACCTGGGAGAAATCATCCAGCCATCAGAGATCAACCTAAAGGCCAATGAGAAGAGATTAAAAAAAACTACAGAAAACCTATAAACTCACGTGGAACTATTATAACAAAAAGTCCACGTCCCTTAACGCAAAATTGAGGCACTACAACACTTTAGTACTTCCGGAGGCACTGTATGCATCTGAAACAACACAAATAGGTGGGCAAACTAAAGGCAAAGAAATAGAGAAACAAGAAAGGAAAATTCTCAGGAAAATTTTTGGCCCTATACAAGAGCAAGTAATCTGGAAGAAGAGACCAACATCAGAATTATATAAATACACAGACAAGATTAGGGATACAACAAGGAAAAGAAGAATGCAGTTGTACGGACATATCCACAGGATGAATGAAAACAGAATTTCAAAGCGAATTCTTAGTCATCAACTGAGGCAGGGGAAAAACAAAATGGATAAAAGAAGTTGAAGAGGACCCCGAACTGAATTCCGTAACATCATCAAAAAACATAAATTTGACACCACAACACAGAAGGGACCAGGATGCAAATGGACAGCGGAGCGAAATAAACAACACAGTAAACACATGAAGAAAATTTGGGCTCAGAAAAAAACATAAACAATCATCATAAAGGAATTAAACTTCAAACGCTCTCTTTAAATGGGAATAATCGAAAATAATAATAATAAATTGCTGGTAATAATTGACTTATCCTGGTACATTTTACACACCAACGAGAATAGTCGTTTTGCTGCCACTGCCCCAATGATTTTAGAAATTGTGATGTTATGTCATCTACCACCTGTGCCTTATTCGATCTTAAGTCTTCCGAACCCCTTTTAAATTCTGGTTGTAATAGTGGATCCCCTATCTCGTCCATGTCGATTCCTGATTCGCCACCAGACGAGTCTTCCCCCTCATACAGGCCTTCAATGTACTCTCTCCACCTACCCGCTCTCTTCTCTGCATTTAACAGTCCCCACTGAGCTACATGCACATTGCTTTGAAATGCGGCTGAGGATCGCGGGCCACATGACTGCACGCAGCCTTCCGGCCGCCGTTTGACGACCACAGTCCAGAATGAAAGACGAGCTGATAACGCTGGCCTGGTAGGGCCGGCAGAGGTCTCTCGGCCTGTTTGTTTCGCTGTCGCAGCTATTAGTCAGCGTTCCGCCATGACAGCACGCGGACGGGCGGCGAGAAGCAGTCGCACCAGCCTTCCAGCCATCTGCAGAACGCGACGTTCGCACCTCACACTGAAAACGAAGCGTTGCGAGAAATCGACTCTTCGAAGCTGTTGGACTTACGTCTTTGATGAAATTCGCCGTGTTTGTCTGGAATGCGTTTCGGGTATGGCTTTCCGCTATTGAAGAGCTCCGGGTCTACTAGCACGTTAAAGGTAAGACCGCACTACAAATAAGCGCCGGCCGCTGTGGCTGAGCGGTATTAGGTGCTTCAGTCCGAAACCGCGCTGCTGCTAGGGTCGCAGGTTCGAATCCTGCCTCGGGCATGGATGTGTGTTATGTCCTTAGGTTAGTTAGGTTTAAGTAAGTCTAGGGTACTGATGACCTCAGATGGTAAGTCCCATAGTGCTTACAAGGGAACCTCCCCATCGCACCCCCCTCAGATTTAGTTATAAGTTGGCACAGTGGATAGGCCTTGAAAAACTGAACACAGATAAATCGAGAAAACAGGAAGAAGTTGTGTGGAACTATGAAAAAAATAAGCAAAATAAACAAACTGAGTAGTCCATGTGCAAGATAGGCAACATCATGGATAGTGTGAGCTCAGGAGCGCCGTGGTTTCGTGGTTAGCGTGAGCAGCTGCTGAACGAGAGGTCCTTAGTTCAAGTCTATCCTAGAGAGAAAAGTTTATCTTCTTATTTTCGGACAATTATCAAACTTCAGGCACTCACACATAATGAACTTCGCTCACCAAAATTCCAGGACATGTTCAGATTTGCTGGGACATATGCAGGATTTGACGGTCTACACACGGAAAAATTTGAAAACGTTAAAAACATATGTTTTGACAGAGCACAGGGAAAACTGTGCGACTGTGAAACTGTTGCATTCATTTGTTGCAGTTTATGTGACAAACTCCTATGTTTTCTTCACTTTTTTGGGAGTTGTTATCACATCCACAAGAAAACTTAAATCGGGCAAGGTAGAAGAATCGGTTTACCCATTCGCCAAGTGTACAAGTTAGGTGGGTCGACAACATATTCCTGCCATGTGACGCACATGCCGTCACCAGTGTCGTATAGAATATATCAGATGTGTTTTCCTGTGGAGGAATCGGTTGACCTATGACCCATTGGAGAGGCACGTCCTTTCGTCTACTAATCGCACGGTATTGCGGTGCGGTCGCAAAACACAGACACTAAACTTATTACAGTGAACAGAGACGTCAATGAACTAACGGACAGATCATAACTTTGCGAAAATAAACTTTTCATTCGAGGGAAGACTTGAACCAAGGACCTCTCATCCCGCAGCTGCTCACGCTAACCACGGGACCACGGCGCTCCTGAGCTCACAATGTCCTTGATGTTGCCTATCTTGCACATGGACTACTCAGTTTGTATATTTTGCTTATTTTTTTCATAGTTCCACACAACTTCTTCCTGTTTTCTCGATTTATCTCTGTTCAGTTTTTCAAGGCCTATCCACTGTGCCAACTTATAACTAAATCTGAGGGGGGGGTGCGATGGGGAGGTTCCCTTGTTAGTGGAGCACTGCGAATAGGGTGACCAGACGTCCGGATTAATCCGGACATGTCCTCCTTTTTAGCTCTTTGTCCGGGCGGATTTTTAGTGTCCGGCTTTTTCGTAAAGTTGAGCATAATACAGTTAAATTTACAATTCGTCCCGTTCTATTACTCTTGTCTTAAATACTTTATCTATTGGCACAGCCTTCGTGATAAACACGCAAGAAGGCGGTGTTAGTAGGTGGCGCCAGGATCGTAGATGTTATCGTTGATCTACCTATGAGCGAATGCAAATATCGATTATTTAAAATTTTCGTTTCGTATCTTCGCTTTGTATTGGCTTGGCATCCTGTGGTGCACGCGTGATTTGTGAGAGTAATTTTTAACCGAGTGAGTTACGTAAAATATTTGGCTATGCCTAAACGAAAGTGTAAACTTTCTGATGTCCTTTCCTGCAAATATCCGGCTCTAAGAAAGGGAGAAATGAATTTGAAGCGGAATGTAAGATATGTGGAGCTGGTTCGTACCAATAAAGGTAAGAAATAACTCGACAGATTAACTGTCATGGTTTCATTTCATTGTTTCATAGTCATTCAGTTTATTTGTATACTGAAGGTTAAAGTGCAGTTTACATGTCGTCAGCTGCTGCTTGAATTGTAGATGTTGGTAACGGTGCGTCGAATGAAGGGAGGTAAATGGTCTTACGTTTTTCGCTTTGTAAACAATTCCGTGTTGTTGACATAACAAAATAATTGACGCCACACTGTCACCACAATCAATGTTTTTAATTTTTTTTATATTGCTCATTTAACCACCACCTGACCATCAGTAACAATTAACTACAAGTTTTACCGGTAATTCCCGGCAGTCACGTGACTTGTCCAAAGCTGACGGATTGTATCATCTGCAGTTGACCGGGTTGATGTGTTTTCTCTTCCTTTGTCCTCCTGCTTGAAGCTGTTTGCCCTCCCTTTTAAACAATTGCATCTGGTCACCCTAACTGCGAAGCAAAGCTCAACAATCGGCCAACTATGACGCGCGGTGCGGCGTTAGTCCTGTTCGTTAGTGCGGTGCACAGCGACGTATACGTACTTATCCGGACAGACATGATGTACGAAGTCCGTTTAAACAATTCCGGAACTTTGTCCACAACATTTTTCTACACTACCTACTACTTATTGTGAACGGTCTCCTTCGAAATACTCTCCTCCACAACTGATACACCGCTCGCACCGCCGTTTTACACTTCCGGAAGCAGTCTTCTTACGCCGCTTGCTGGGTAACGCGAAGCGACGTCTGGGAATTTTCTTTCATCTCGTCTACCGTTGCAAATCTTCGGCCTTTCAACGGCGTTACAAATTTTGGAAATAAAAACAAAGTCCGCGGGGGCCAGGGATGGAGAGTACGCAGAATGAGGCAGCTCGGTGATTCCGTTTTTTTGTTCAATAGTCACGCACTTCTTGATTGATAATTTCAATGAAGTTTTCGATTTTTTTTTTGTTTTAGCTCGACTTGCTCAATAAAAAATACATAGAAAACTGTATTGAAATTATAAATCAAGAAACCAGATGGAGGCACAAAATATTGCGAAACAACCAGAAATTACACAAGACCACCAGCGGTACCACTAGCAAAAATTACAGAAATTGCAGCAAGATAAACAAAACTGGTTGTAACCATACAATGTCGCTGGCACATTTGTCAAATAAGCTGTCACGTAATTTTTACTCTAGAGAAAAGGAAGACAATCTGAAAATTATATTACATAACAACATATATCTAATACAACCAAACGTTATTATTCCAAGAACACTAATGAAATGTAATTAAAACGAAAACACAGCGACAGAACCACGATAACATATGGATGTGAAATCCATCTGACGTAGGTAACAAATTTTATATCAATGTTTCCTAATTAATTTTACTATTACACCGTACCCAAATTATATACCATTCACTCACAGGTAACCTGACGATCGCTATTTTTGCCGAAATAGGCCTATTATTACGAATAAAACGATCTGACATAGCAGGGTTTTTGGAATCGTAATTACAAAATGTCCTTAAGACATATGCAACATAACGGTCCCAAATGACAACCGAAAGTAATATTTACTAACATTGGACATCTCGCTGCCACCGTCTTATTAAAAGATCTGCACAGTAAGCCGTAATTGTATTCTGCTTACGTTCTTAACACTTCTGAACGTTTTCTAAGCTTCATCCAATTTAAAAATTCTCCCAAAAATTTAGGTGTGCGAACAAATTCTTGCTCTTCTTCATCTGCAACTCACCTCCAACTTCCACCAGCTCCCCTAACTATAACTCAGTCACACCCACAAGTCCATCCACTCCCACTTGCCCTTTCTCACTCACTCATTCAGTCCAACTCATAGTCATTATCTCTTTGCGACTCTCTGTCATTGTCTCCCGTGTCACAGCCACAGTTCCTTCGTCCATGTTCACATGCCAAAATTATTGGGAAAATTTTTAAAGGTGCTGAGGAGGGTAGAATGAGGCAGCTGGTACCCTACATTCCAGTAAGAGTCTTTTAAATGAACAGGAACATATTCGAATTTTTTTGCTCCGATAGGCCGCTTTTTCCCTTCTTTTTCCTGCTGCAGCAGGGTATGTAACTCATATGCATTGAAATAATGCAAAACTAATTTTACACCTCAGATCCGATTTTCCGTGCAAAAAAAAATCGCTACAACATGGGGTTCCCAGATGATAACGGAGACACTTTACAGCGCATTTCTCCGTGGTACGTCGCTTTATAAGTACGTTTTCGCCTCACACGACATATTACGTGCGTTTTTACACGCACAAGTAAAGTAGCTTTGGACCTCTATACCTCTGAGACGGTTAAAGATAACAAGAAAATTTTGAAGGTTGTTAGAAACCGGGATCTTAAAAATACATCGTCAAAATTTCAGCCATTTGCTGTGTATAGTCTTCTTGGACTGCTCAGGGGGCTTTTGGTCCGTTGATGACAGCTGACCAAACCGTCCATGAGTAGTAGTAGTAGTAGTAGTAGTAGTAGCTTTATTCATCCATATATCTCTTTTTACAAGGACATAGGACATGTCAAAGTATTCACAAATTTAGATGAATTTAAAATAAGCTAATACATATACACATGTATTTACAGACTTCTAGTTAGAGACAATCATTAGATTTACTCCTGGTATAGAATACTTTCTTTACAAGTAACTTAACACACTGTACACACATTGTTTCGTAACACTTCACTCACCTTACACACACACACACACACACACACACACACACACACACACACACACATACACACACACACACACACTGGTTATCTTTGGTCCATTTTCTGTACCTTAACTTCCCATTTGCTATCCTGAAAAACGGAGTCAGCATCCCTCCATAATGAGTGAGATGTTGAGCTCAGAAAGAGGAAGAGGTGTTAGTATTGTGCCATGCAAAGCTTGGGGGTAACTATTTCTAGAAAGGAAAAAAGTTGAAAAAAAAAAAACAAAGTGAAGGTGTTATGTGGAATGTTGGATATTTTTGAACCAATGGTGCCTCCATAAATCCCATCAAGCCCACCATAGATCACATCAAAGGCAAAAAGTACCAAACGATTTGCTCCACTTACCTAAACAGGAGGAAGTGTGTAATACTCATAATTTCTGCCTGAACTGTAGCATAGTGGTACTAAGACGATCCTTCTGCTGGGTAAACAAATGGTCCTTAAACCAAGGGCTATCCAAAACACTTCACCCAACCTTTCTATCACCTACGTAACGTGAGATATGAGGTATATTTATAAACCACATATACTGACAAAATATATAGCCTATTTTAGTCCAAAGGCTTATAAAAATAGGAAGTAATTCGGTCAAGAACAATCCCAAATTTTTGCTAACATTTCCCCTCTATATATTATTTATATATTTGTGTAGTCTATATCCGTCCGAACGTTTGAGTATTGTCTACAAATTTGAAGTAAATCAGTGAAGAACTTTTTGAGAGTTTCGGTAGCAACGTCATACAACGACTTGTCTTTATATAGTTGTAAAGATTTATCGCCTTTCTCATGCCTCAGTAAAACCTATGAGTGTTTCGTCAATGTTCCAACAATCGTATTTATTTTCCTTCGCCACTGTGCTGTAGGTCTCTTGAATTCCAATGCACGTATCGTTTCTATACTATTCTACGAGCAACTTCACATTCTCTTCGGACCACTCGATAGCTCCCGCAGCTTGATGTCAAGAACAACAAAAGTAGAAAAGATAGCGGTGGAAAGCTTTCTACATTGCTAACCGCGAAGCGGAGAGGGCGCGAACTTGCTTTGACGGTCCTGTAAAAGACAGACGATCGGCAAAACACGAGCTAGCAGAAGCGAATGAGAAACGAAGATGATCGAATACCATTTGCTCACGCGCGACTAGAGTCGGCGCACCACAGAAAACTCTTGTTTGCTGTTGCATTTTCACTTGCATCAACACGTCGCTCTTTACGGAACAAAATAGGCAGATTTAAAGCTAACTTCTGGGACACCCCAAGGAAATGTGATAGGATCGTCACTGTTCAAAATGTAGACAGACGGAAAAGGCATATTTCCAAGAAATAATTAATGTAAAGTACTGTAATTTCGGGAAAGTACTGCAAATTCGGAAAAACATATGTCTAGGTAACATATTTAAGTGATCAACGTTGCAAGGTCTCGGGTCAATGTGAGCGCTAGAGAAGCCACTGCGAATGTGAATTTCTGGTACATTAATAACTGGTGCAACCCACAGAATGTTGAATCCAAGCATGTAAACGTGCATGCACTGTGTCGTAAATATGCGGGATGTCAGTTCGTGGAATAGAGTCCCATGCCTGTTGCACTTGGTCAGTCAATATCTACATTTACATCTACAGGGTGGTCCAAAAGTCCGGAAACACCCTCATTAAATTCAAATGAGTAGCAAACAAGGAAAAAGAGTCCGTACACATGAGGAACGGGAAGGGGGAAACTTTATAGGTTATGTCACCAACATGGCGGCCATCTTGAAAGCCGCCATCTTGGATTCAACTCCAAAATTTCAAATGGGAATGTGGTCATGTGGCATATCAAACAGATAGAGAATTTCACCAGAAAAACAATGCCTTTGTTATTTTAAACATAGCTTTATTCATTCTCGGGTTATAGCTAGTTACATGTGGCAGTGGTGGGACGCTCGGCAGCGTCGATGTTACACAGTCCCGAGAGACCACCAACAGTCATAGGAATGGCTCGATATGTTGTCCATTACGTTGGATTGTTAATGCTATCATCCAAACCCCGTCCTGATGAACTTTGACCAACACATCTGGCTGAATTTGACCACACCCATCAACAATGCGCGGCTTTAGATGATGCAAATCCCGTATTTTCACAGAATAAACCAGTGCTTCGACATGATCCCAAAGATAAAAATCCAAAGGAGTCAAATTTGGTGAACGTGGTGGCCACTCAACAGCACCCCTAAGACCAATCCACTTTTGAGGGAACTGCACATCCAGGTATGCTCGGAAATTGTGCCCATAATGTGGTGGGGCACCATCATGCTGGAAGAATTCCGTAAATGTTCCGTCCTCCGATAACAACGAGGGAAACACTTCTTCATCCAATAACCTCAGATAACCGTTGGCTGTTAACGTACCATCAATAAAAAAAGGTCCAACGACTTTGATACCCCACACACCACACCGCACCAGACCATCACTTTTTGTGAGTCGACCGTTTTGGAAGGATCAATCCAGTGCGGATATGTGTCGGGCCAGTATCTGTGATTCTGCTTGTTCACTTCACCATTGATGAAGAAATTGGCTTCATCACTGAACAGCACCTGATAGAGGAAACGTGGGTTTATCTGCAGCTGCTGTGTCACCCATTCTACGAACTGTACCCGACGGTCTGGGTCATCCTCGTTCAGGTGTTGGAGCAGCTGACTTTTGTACGGGTGCCATTTGTGCTGCGGTAAAATTCGCAGTATGGAGGTATGGCTAACCCCACATTCTTGTGACAGGCGACGAGTACTCGGACTCTTGCTAAATAATGCCAACACGCTCACTGTTGTTGATTCATCGGTGGCGGATTTTGGTCTTCCAGACTTAGGTTTATCTGCGACAGAACCTGTTGCTCGGAATTTGGCCAAAAGCTTGGCAACTGCGCTGTGAGTGATGGGCTGTCTGGTTGGGTGACGACTGTGCTTCTTTCTCCTGATATGAAGATGATTTCAATGCGTTCTTCATGCGTTAAAGATATTTTGTAACCTGTAAATAAGGAAACAATGATTAAAACGTTAGCATGAGTAAATGATACATGTAACATATCAGGCATGGGATAGTCACTTTGCACCGTTTCAGACTCCATTTTATGACTTCTCAGTACGTAATACTCACGCTGCCGAGCGTCCCACTGCTGCCGCAAACAATTGGCTATAACCCGAGAATGAATAAAGCTATGTTTAAAATAACGACATTGTTTTCCTGGTGAAATTCTCTATCTGTCTGATATGTCACATGACCACATTCCCATTTGAAATTTTGGAGTTGAATCCAAGATGGCGGCTTTCAAGATGGCCCCCATGTTGATGTCATAGCCTATAAAGTTTCCCCCTTCCCGTTCCTCTTGTGTAGGGACTCTGTTTCCGTGTTTGCTACTCCATTTGGAATTTATCAGGGTGTTTCCGAACTTTTGGACCATCCTGTACATGGTTACTCTGCAATTCACACTTAAGTGCCTGGCAGATGGCTCATCGAACCATTTTCATACTACTTCTCTACCATTCCACTCTCGAATGGCGCGTGGGAAAAAGGAACACCTAAATCTTTCCGTCCGAGCTCTGATTTCTCTTACTTTACTATGATGATCATTTCTCCCTACATAGGTCGGTGTCAACAAAATATTTTCGCATTCGGAAGAGAAAGTTGGTGACTGAAATTTCGTAAATAGATCTCGCCGGGAAGAAAACCGCCTTTGCTTCAGTGACTGTCACCCCAACTCGCGTATCATATAAGTGACACTCTCACCTCTATTGCGCGATAACACGAAACGAGCTGCCCTTCTTTGCACTTTTTCGATGTCCTCCGCCAATCCTACCTGGTAAGAATCCCATACCGCGCAGCAATATTCCAGCACAGGACGGTCAAGTGTAATTTAGGCTGTCTCTTTAGTGGGTTTGTCGCATCTTCTAAGTGTTCTGCCAACAAAGCGCAGTCTTTGTTTCGCCTTCCCCATAATACTATCTATGTGGTCTTTTCAATTTAAGCTGCTCGTAATTGTAATTCCTACGTATTTAGTCGAATTGGCAGCCCTTAGATTTGTGCGATTTATCGTATACCCAAAATTTATCGGATTGCTTTTAGTACCCATTTGGATGACATCGCACTTTTCTTTGTTTAGTGCTAATTGCCACTTTTCGCATCATACAGAAATTCTCTCTAGATCATTTTGTAATTGGTATTGATTGTCTGATGATTTTACTAGACAGTAAATTACAGCGTCATCTGCCGGCCGGTGTGGCCGTGCGGTTCTAGGCGCTTCAGTCTGGAACCGCGTGACCGCTACGGTCGCAGGTTCCAATCCTGCCTCTGGCATGGATGTGTGTGATGTCCTTAGGTTAGTTAGGTTTAAGTAGTTCTAAGTTCTAGGGGACTGATGACCACAGATGTTAAGTCCCATAGTGCTCAGAGCCATTTGAACCATTTTTGAACAGCGTCATCTGCAAAGAATCTAAGGGGGCTGCTCAGATTATCACCTAGATCATTTATATAAATCAGGAACAGCAGAGGGCCTATGACACTACCTTGCGGAACGCCAGATACCACTTCTGTTCTACTCGTGATTTACCGTCTATCACTACGAACTGTGACCTCTCTGAGAGGAAATCACGAATCCAGTCACACAACTGAGACGATACACCATATGCACGCAATTTAATTAATAGTCGCTTGTGAGAAACTGTATCAAAAGCCTTCTGGAAATCTAGGAATATGGAATGGGTCTGAGATCCCTTGTCGACAGCACTCATTACGTCACGGTAATAAGGAGCGATATTTTCTGAATCCGTGTTGGTTATGTATCAATAAGTCATTTTCTTCAAGGTGATTCATAACGTTAGAGTGTAGTATATGCTCCAAAATCCTACTGCAAATTGAGGTCAGTGATATGGGTCTGTAATTCAATGGGTTACTCCTATTTCCTTTCTTGAACATTGGTGTGACCTGTGCTACTTTCCAGTCTTTAGGAATAGACCTTTGGCCAAGTGAGCGGTTGTATACGATTGCTAAGAAAGGCGCTATTGTGTCTGCATACTCTGAAAGGAACCTGATTGGTATACCATCTGGACGGTTCATGCTATTTGTGTATGAGCTTGGCATTGTCGTCCGATGATGCTCCTTATGTGTTCGACTGGAGACAGATCTGTTGATCGAGCAGGACAAGGCAATATGACGACACACTGCAGAGCGTGTTGGATTACAAGAGCGGTATGTGGGCGACCGTTATTCTGTTGGAAAACACCGTCTAAAACGCTGTTCATGACAGATCGAACCACCAGATTGACGTACAAATTTACCGCAATGGTACGTGGGACAACTACGAGGGTGATCCTGCTGAGATACAAAATCGCGCCCCCAGACCATAATTCCTGGTGTAAGTCCAGTGTGTCCAGTACGCGCTCGCCTGGCCGCTCCTAACCAACACACGGCCATCATTGGCTCCGAGGCAGAACCGGCTTTCATCATAAAACACAACAGGCCTCCCACTGCTCTCCAATGAGCTCTCGTTTGACATCGCTGAAATCGCAAATGGCAATGATTTGGGATCAGTGGAACGCACGCTACAGAGCGTCTGACTCGCGGCTGTCGATGTAATCGATTTCTACATCTACATGGATACTCTGCAAATCACATTTAAGTGCCTGGCAGAGGGTTCATCGAAATACCTTCACAGTTCTCTATTATTCCAATCTCGTACAGCGCGCGTAAAGAACGAATACATATATCTTTCCGTATGACCTCTCATGTCCCTTATTTTATCGTGGTGGCCCTTCTGCCCTACGTAGGTCGGTGTCAACAAAATATTTTCGCATTCGGAAGAGAAACCTGGTGATTGGAATTCCGTGAGAAGATCCCGTCGCAACGAAAAACGCCTTTCTTCTAATGATTTCCAGCCCAAATCCTGTATCATTTCTGTGACACTCTCTCCCATATTTCGCGATAATACAAAACGTGCTGTCTTTTTCGATGTACTCCGTCAGTCCTACCTGGTAAGGATACCACACCGTGCAGCAGTATTCTAAATCAGGACGGACAAGCGTAATGTAGGCAGTCTCCTTAGAAGGTCTGCTAAATTTTCTAAGTATCCTGCCAATAAAACGCAGCCTTTGGTTAGTCTTCCCTACAATATTTTCTATGTGTTCTTTCCAATTTAAGTTGTTCGTAATTTTAATACCTAGGTATTTATTTGAATTTACGGCTTTTACATTAGACTGATTTATCGCGTAACCGAAGTTTAACGAGTTCCTTTTAGCACTCATGTGGATGACTTCACACTTTTCGTTATTTAGGGTCTACTGCCACTTTTCGCACCATTCAGATATTTTTTCTAAATCGTTTTGCAGTTTGTTTTGATCTTCTGATGACTTTATTAGTCGATAAACGACAGCGTCATCTGCAAACAACCGAAGACGGCTGCTCAGATTGTCTCCCAAATCGTTTATACAGATAAGGAATAGCAAAGGGCCTTTAACACAACCTTGGGAAACGCCTGAAATCAATTCTGTTTTACTCGGTGACATTCCGTCAATTACTACGAACTGTGACCTCTCTGACAGGAAATCACAAATCCAGTCACATAACTGAGACGATATTCCATAACGGACGCAATTTTACTACGAGCCGCTTGTGTGGTACAGTGTAAAAAGCCTTCCGGAAATCCAGGAATACCCAATAGATCTGAAATCCCTTGTCAATAGCACTCAGCACTTCATGTGAATAAAGAGCTAGATGTGTTTCACAGGAACGATGTTTTCTAAACCCATGTGTGTGTCAATAGACTGTTTCTTCGAGGTAATTCATAATGTTGGAACACAATATATGTTCCAAAATCAAGCTGTATATCGACGTCAGCGATATGTGCCTGTAATTTAGTGGATTACTCATACTACCTTTCTTGAATATTGGTGTGACCTGCGCAACTTTTAGACTTTGGGTACGGATCTTTCGTCCAGCTAACGGTTCTGTATGATTGGTAAGTATGGAGCTAATGCAATCAGCATACGCCGAAAGGAACCTAATCGGTATACAGCCTGGACCAGAAGACTTGCTTTTATTAAGTGATTTGAGTTGCTCCACTACCCTGAGTATATGTACTTCTACGTCACTCATCTTGGCAGCTGTTCTCGATTCGAATTCTGGAATATTTACTTCGTCTTCTTTTGTAAAGGCATTTCGGAAGGCTGTGTTCAGTAAATCTGCTTTGGCAGTCTTCGATAGTATCTCCAATGCTATCGCGCAAGTCGTGCCAACTACTGCTCGAATTGCTGCTGCAGACGCAGTACAACGCACCACACCCATACACCAAACATGACGGTGTTCCCTCATGGCCGTCCGGAGCTCTGTCTTCCTGCGACCGTACGTAGTCTTGACCACCGTTGTCAGCGGTCATGTACAGTGGCTACATTCCTGTCCAATCTTTCTGCAACATCGCGGAAGGAACATCCAGCTTCTCCTAACCCTGTTACACGGTCTCGTTGAAAATCAGTGATATGTTTGTAATGGCGTCTTTGTCGCCTTAGAGGAATTCTTAACTGACACCAACTCACCGCGTTCAAAGTCAAAAGTAACTAACACTCACGTCCGCCACAGTGAGTATTTAAGGCAAACCTGATTTGCTTCCCCACAGTGGCACTACTATCTCCACACTTACACGACTGGAGAGAAATTTCAACAGACGTCATCTTTCAGATGTAGAAACTCACCTGTCAACTTTCATTTATCTTGCACAACTCCGTCTTGGTGCTGGGACTATTTTCCGTTAGTGTATATACGGGGCGACAATTATTGAACTGTTGTTGTTGTTGTCGTCTTCAGTCCAGAGACTGGTTTGATGCAACTGTCCATGCTACTCTGTCCTGTGCAAGCTTCTTCATCTCCCAGTACCTATTGCAGCCTACATCCTTCTGAATCTGCTTAGTGTATTCATCTCTTGGTCTCCCTCTACGATTTTTACCCTCCACGCTGCCCTCCAATACCAAATTGGTGATCCCTTGATGCCTCAGAACACGTCCTACCAAGCGAATCCCATCTTCCAGTCAAGTTGTGCCACAAATTTCCCTTCTCCCCGATCCTATTCAATACCTCCTCATTAGTTATGTGATCTACCCAAATAATCTCCAGCATTCTTCTGTAGCACCACATTTCGAAAGCTTCTATTCTCTTCTTGTCTAAACTATTTATCGTCCATGTTTCACCTCCATACGTGGCCACACTCCATACAAATACTTTCAGAAACGACTTCTTGACGCTTAAATCAGTACTCGATGTTAACAAATGTCTCTTCTTCAGAAACGTTTTCTTTGGCATTGCCAGTCTGCATTTTATATCCTCTCTACTTCGACAATCATCAGTTATTTTGCTCCCCACATAGCAAAACTCATCAACTACTTTAAGTGTCTCATTTCCTAATCTAATCCCCTCAGCATCACCCAACTTAATTCGACTACATTCCATTATCCTCGTTTTGCTTTTGTTGTTGATCATCTTATATCCTCGTTTCAAGACACTGTCCATTCCGTTCAGCTGCTCTTCCAAGTACGTTGCTATCTCTGACAGAATTACAATGTCATCGGTGAACTCCAAAGTTTTTATTTCTTCTCCATGGATTTTAATACCTACTCCGAATTTTTCTTTTGTTTCCTTTACTGTTTGCTCAATATACAGATTGAATGACATCGGGGAGAGGTTACAACCCTGTCTCACTCTCTTTCCAACCACTGCTTCCCTTTCATGTCCCTCGACTCTTATAACTGCCATCTAGTTTCTGTACAAACTGTAAATAGCCTTTCGCTCCCTATTATTGAACTATATGAAATAATCGTCACAACTTCTGAACGGTTTGCGTTAGGACGTTCAAACTGCACTGTTGGCTGAGTAGCATGATGGGTTAGTATGCGCATTGTTGTTTGGTTTAGCGACGAAGCCCACTTTCATTTGGATGAGTTCGTCAATAAGCAAAACTGGTGCATTTGGGGGACTGAAAATCCGCATTTCGCGATGGAGAAGTCTCTTCACCTTCAGCGGGTGACTGCGGTGTGCAATGTTGAATCACGGAATAATCGGTTCGATATTCCTTGATGGCACGGCGATTACCGAACGGTACGTGAAGGTTTTCGCAGATGATTTCATCCCCATCATCCAAAGTGACCCTGATTTCAACAAGATGTGGTTCATGCAAGACGGAGCTCCATCCCGTCGAAGCAGGAGAGTGATTTCCTGGAGGAACTCTTTGGGGACCGCATTCTGGCTCTGGAGTACCCAGAGGCCACTGGCTTGGGCCTCGATTAGCCACCATATTCTCCGCATCTGAACACATGCTGTCGGGCTGTATTAGAGACAAGGTGTACAGCAGTAACCCCAAAATAATTGCTGAGCTGAAAACAGTCTGTCAGGAGATCGACAGCATCGATGTTCCGACACTTCAACGGGTCATACAGAATTTCATTATTCGTCTGCGCCACATCATTGCCCAAGACGGCAGGCATATCGAACATGTTATAACCTCAACCCGAGTATTTGTAGTGACGTTTACACGTTGAATGAAGTGTATGCACGCCGTAGTTCGTAGCTAATTTATATTTTTGTCGTATAATTCAGTAATTATCACCCTGTAAATGATATAGTAGGAAACGTTTGAAAGCTCTTTAACATTATTCGCAGAACATGCGGTTGTCTGTAAGAAAGTAACAATGCCAGAATGGCATGCAGAGGCTTGATGAATGGCGCAGGCTGTGGCTGTTGACCCCGAAGGAAAATTAGTGTAACATTTTGCGCAAGTATAGGTAAAGAAATGCACTGCTGTACAACTACACTTTTGATGACGTATTGCTGGAAACAGTATCTGCCGTAAAATACCTCGGAGTAACTATTTAGAGCGACCTTAGGTGGAATGACCACATAAAAGAAATACGGGGTGTTCAAAAAATCTCTCCGCAGGGTCGTACGATTGTTAGCCGCGCGTGCCGTATGCCGCAGTGAATATACTGAAATAAAACTCAGTGAAATACAAGTTATTAACTTACTGAATATTCATTTTTACTTACAAATTTTCACATTAAATATTGAAAGTGTCCCCCCTGTTGTTGAATGCACAATTCAATTCGTCTAATTATGTTTCCAAACACAAGCTGTAACATTTCTTCAGTAAGAGAAGCAGTGAAAGTGGATATTGCAGTTTTCAATTCATCGATGGATTTTTGACGTCGTTATAGACAGTTGCTTTCGTTGCACTCCAGAAGAAAAAGTCAGGTGGTGTTAGGTCAGGCGATCGTGGAGGCCGAAGTCCCTGTGAAATTATGCGATCACCAAAAACATCAGTAAGCACTGACATTGAAACGCGAGCTGTATGTGTGGTTGCACAGTCTCGTTGAAAATAACCGTTCAGTATTTCACTCAACGCAAGTTCTCCCATGAATGGATACAGAATATCACTGCAGTATCGTTGTGCGTTTATTGTTTCGTTGAAAAATATGGGACCCACAATCCGGCGTCTATAAATTGCAATCCAAACTCCTATTTTCACAGAATGAACAGGTTCCCCATGAATACACAATGGATTTGCAGTACTCCACATACGAGAATTACGCGAGTTCACGTACCCGGATAAATGAAACCGCGCCTCATCAGTGAAAAACGTTTCATTAAGAATGTCCCTTACATTTTGTTGAACGAAATTTCTGAACCATTGACAATTATGCAGTCTCTTGCCATGATCAGTATTTTTCAGTTCTTGCACGACTGTCACTTTGTATGGGAAAAGTTCTATTTTTTCCCCTTACAGGTGTGTGGGCCGTTCTTACTTTTTTTTTTTTCAAGAGCCCTATGGGACTTAACATCTGAGGTCATCAGCCCCCTAAAACTTAGAACTACTTAAACCTAACTAACCTAAGGGCATCACAAACATCCATGGCCGAGGCAGGATTCGAACCCGCGACCGTAGCGGTCGCGCGATCCCAGACTGAAGCACCTAGAACCGCTCGGCCACTCCGTCCGACTGACTTGTTTTGATTCATGGACATGTTATCGGAAATATCGAGTAGTTTATCCTCAGACATAAAGCTAGGACGACCACTTCTCAGTGCATCTGTCACTGAGCCCGTACTTCGAAATTTGTTAATCAAACCTCGCACAGTATCGCGATTTGGGAGTGTTGTATCTGGGAAAACTGAATTAAATGTTTGACGAACTGAAACTGTGTATTTACCGCCAGCTTTGAACACTTGTTCGACTAAAAACACACGTTCTTCAATGGTTAGCATTTTAACAGTGGCAAAACCGAAACAAGCGAACAAAGGAACTAAACTTAAACGTTCACGTCAACACGTAACGACACACACCAACGATACTACTGACGCTGGCTGAGATAAACGAAACAGTGGAATGCTGGGTGAGTCCACTTCAAGGGAAGTAACTCAGTAACCATCATACGTCACGTGCAGCTAATAAACATATGGCACTGCGGAGAGACTTCTTGAACACCCCGTAGTTGTTGTTGTTGTGGTGGTCTTGAGTCCTGAGACTGGTTTGATGCAGCTCTCCATGCTAATCTATCCTGTGCAAGCTCCTTCATCTCCCAGTACCTACTGCAACCTACATCCTTCTGAATCTGCTTAGTGTATTCATCTCTTGGTCTCTCTCTACGATTTTTACCCTCCACAAGCCCTCCAATGCTAAATTTGTGATCCCTTGATGCCTCAGGACATGTCCTACCAACCGATCCCTTCTTCTAGTCAAGCTGTCACAAACTTCTCTTCTCCCCAATCCTATTCAACACCTCCTCATTAGTTACGTGATCTACCCACCTAATCTTCAACGTTCTTCTGTAGCACCACATTTCAAAAGCTTCTATTCTCTTCTTGTCCAGACTATTTATTGTCCATGTTTCACTTCCATACATGGCTACACTCCATACAAATACTTTCAGAAACGACTTCTTGACACTTAAATCTATACTCGATGTTAACAAATTTCTCTTCTTCAGAAACGCTTTCCTTGCCTTTGTCAGTCTACATTTTATATCCTCTCTACTTCGACCATCATCAGTTATTTTGCTCCCAAAATAGCAAAACTCCTTTACTACTTTAAGCGTCTCATTTCCTAATCTAATTTCCTCAGCATCACCCGACTTAATTCGACTACATTCCATTATCGTCGTTTTGCTTTTGTTGATTTTCATCTTATATCCTCCTTTCAAGACACTGTCCATTCCGTTCAACTGCTCTTCCAAGTCCTTTTCTGTCTCTGACAGAATTGCAATGTCATCGGCGAACCTCAAATCTTTTATTTCTTCTCCCTGGATTTTAATACCTACTCCAAATTTTTCTTTTGTTTCCTTTACTGCTTGCTCAATATACAGATTGAAGAACATCGACACACCTCGTAGTAGAATAAGCAAATGTCAGACTGAGATTCATAGGAAGAACCTTGTAAGGCGGCGACATGTTCCAGACCTCCGCCACAAATATTTTTCTCATTTCCATACCACACTTGCATACCAAACTCACGTTATTCATACGCGTTGTGATTCAATTTGATTTACGGAACTTCCGTGTGGTTACGCACTGATTACGTGAGAGATGAGGGCGTAGCTCAGTTTTTCTTGTTATATTGTCCTCTGGTCGAAAGTAAATTTACTTCTCGGTCTTGTTTAGTTAGGCAATTGTATGTTCTGTAGATCATTTGAACGATTCTTTTATCGAAATAATGTGGATGGAGTGAGTTTAGAGGATATGTGTACATGATTAAAGTTAACATTAATGAACACATTATTATATTTCGCCCTGCTCTACCAATTAGATCTTTTTCCTTTCTCTTTTTTCACTGGTTACCAGTTTTTAAGTAGAAATTCGTAGATGGAATAGCAGTTTTCCGGGAGAAACGATTGTAAATCAGATTTAAAACTTGTTTCGCTACCTGTCAGACAATTTATTTTTATTGATGCATTTTCAACTCCTCTCTGAGCCACTGGCAGCTTTAACAGTGGGTAATAAAGTTCATTTTTCCCTCTAGTGTTGTGGGTATTGACTCCACTGTTCTTCTGAAATTTTGATGGATTATCTGTGATGACTTTCATGAGTGAAAATATGTATTGTGAGGGCGCAGTTAAAATGCCTAGCTTCTTGAAAAGGTACCTACATGACTTCCGTGGATGAACACCACATATTATTCTCAATGCTCGCTTTCCTGAGTGGAAATGTGTAAAATATGTCAGAAGGTATATATATATGTTTGTTTGTTTCCGAGATTAGCAATTCACGAAGAGCAAAAGTAGTTCAATTTGTTTGAGACGCTCAGTCATATGCTTCTTCCAGTTTTCATCAATATATACATCCAAAAATTTAGAGCATTCTGGCCTACTTCCTAACTCCCACTCAAGTGCTGCATCAACTGTTCGTATGACTTTGTTGTACAGAACCGAATGTGGCGTGCTTTTTTTTTTACAAAATTTAGGGAGAGTCCATTTCCAGAGACTCACTTAATAATTCTTTGAAAAATATCATCTACCAACTCTTCTGTTTCCTCTCTAATGGGATATACTGTAATGCTAGTTTGGTCTGCAAAAAGTACCAGCTTTTATTTCGTTTCATCGCATGAGGCTCGGGGGCGTTGGTTGTTCCATTTGGGGGGGGGGGGGGGAGTGTTAGTAAAAGTGTTCTCTCGGCTGCAAGGAAACAGTGGTTACCTGAGCAGTGGGTAGTCCCCTAACACGGGACACCCAGGGAGTTGAAGGAGCCAGGCGTTAATCCCTGCCGTCCGGCGTCAATAGAAGTGGAAGCCACCTACAGGAAACGGGGTTGGGTCATTTGTGAGGAGACCCGGCCGAACAGGTAGCGGGTGGTCTGCAGCAGGGGTCTCCAAACTAGGGCCCACGGGCCTAAACCGGCCCGCGAGAGCCGGCAAGCCGGCCCGCGTTAGCTGGCTGGACACCCCTGGTATACGGCCCGCCAAATAGTTGATGCGGTGCCTATACTGCCAACAATTGAGTTTCGAGGCCTATCGTGAACAGTACACCGCGACATCTGCTCTGCTACTCGCTACAAGACTACATAACTAAACTTATTGTTGCACCGCTTGAAATAACAATGCGTTGACACACTATACCTCTGTTACGTCTTGCAGTAATAGTGTTGCTAACAATGATTTTGAGATTTCGTTAACTTTGCAGGACGCTTTCGTGAAGAATGTGCACTGACATACTTTTTTGTCGGTGAAATTCGCCAGAATTTCGGTCAGGTACGTCCACCAATCAAAATTTTGTAATTAAATAAAAATCGTAGTTCGTTTCAGTGCTAGCTAATCCCACAACCTTCGATTTTTGCGATTTCATCTTTCCTTTAGCCTTACATTAGGGTAGGCGCAAATTGAGACGCGTATAGCACGTGTGACGTGAGGCGACACTACAGCGCGACACGCACGTGCCGCACGAGTCGCGCGGGTCCAACGCATATTGCGACGCGTACACCACACTTCGCACACTTCGCTCTGCGCTGACAGAACTGAAGCGCGAGCAACCTGTTAGCTTTCTCAAACGATTTTACAGACACTATTCACTGAAAATAAAGGATTTTTGCCTTACTTGTAGCGTTATATGTCAGCTTCGTAGCGAAGTGCCCATCACCTCGCTAATGACCATTCTTATTATGATGTACACATTTTAGTAAGACACTAAGCAAAACTCAAAAAGTTTGCAATGAAAATTAGGGGTCGCTATGGTTTTGCGTTTGGTGTGAGTTACACCATATGTTTCTGCGTATGAAATTTAGCTAACATGCTGAATTTTTGTTTAGACGTGGGAGGGGGTCTATATATGCCACCGATCTCGAGAAAATGGATCCCATGTAGCGCGCTCACTTCCGATCTCACGCCCGCGAGAATGAAATACTCTCATCTCTCATATCTCCTAAACAGCTCGAGACATCGAAACGAAAGTTTGGCGACTGATTGCACACAAGGAGGAGTGTGTTTTGCCAATTCTTAAACACACGGAACTTTCTTATCTATTTATCAGTACTTATACTTCCTATTTTATTTATTTCACTCCAGTGACTGTAATTTTTTAAGAGTTATCGATAGGTAGCGAAACAAGTGCTTCCTAGTATGAAAATAAATACGAAATTTCTTCTTTTATGTTACTGAAAACAGACACTATGAGGTTTCTTTCATAAGTTTCGGAGCTCTGTGATTGCCAATTACTTGTTTAATGAGGCACTCCGTTTCGGAATTCTGTCTGAATAGCTGCTATGAGATGAGTTTGACAAATTACACTGTGACAAAGGAAGTACAATTAAACCAGTCACCAAGAGAAATGTGGCCGTTACTCACAAACAGTGATGCTTCTTCGAATGATCACACAAAAATAGATTGCCAATTCTGCTGGAATTTTGGTGGAATCCCCGTAACCCATCGTATTTTTAACACTGAGTGACTGGAATGGAAACTTACCATAGGATTTTATTCCTTCTCTTGATCTGAGCAGTATTAGAATAATGACGAGCGTTCCTTCAGGCGAAACGATAGGCACATGCCAGATAGTGGTTACTCACCTAGGGCTTGACAAACTGACAATGTGTGATCGCGAATAAAATAGTTATTTAGAAAAAAATACGACTGATCTGTCGCACAACACGATGGTCAGTGGCCGGCGGTATGGCCGTGCGGTTCTAAGCGCTTCAGTGTGGAACCGTGTGACCGCTACGGTCGCAGGTTCGAATCATGCCTCGGGCATGGATGTGTGTGTTGTCCTTAGGTTAGTTAGGTTTACGTAGTTCTAAGTTGTAGGGGACTGATGATCTCAGAAGTTAAGTCCCATAGTGCTCAGAGCCATTTGAACCATTTTGATGGTCAGTGTATTGTCAACTGCGGAGGATAATGCGCGCGACAGGAGTACACGGGCTAGCTGGAGTTCGGAAAATATTGTCATGAAAGTAGATCTGCCTTCGTCATCTGTACATTTCAAGAAATTAAATATATCTAATCATAACACTCTTTTTTTGGATATTCCTACTTTCGTAATAATACCTATCATTTTCTTCATTTGTGTAGCCTGTTGTATAAATAGTTTATTAATGCTGATAATGTCCATGCAACAATTGAAATGCTTTTTCTCATCACGGCGAACCAATTAAAACATTGTTATTTATGACTGCTTTTCGACTGTTTCTAGCTTGCAAGGGAAATGTGATGTTCACATGCATGTAATACAGTGTGTCGTGCTACATCCATATCAGAGTAATCACAGTGAGATTTCTATACGTCTTGGACGCTTTTTACCAGGAGCACAAAGGGATCACATCTGTGGAGCTTATCCCTTTCTAAATTTTTGTAACAGATCGTACAGATACTCCAGCACACTAGGCAGGGAGAAGATAACTTTCCTACCTTGATTCTTAATCACACGATTTTATAACATTCCTTGTTCCCTTACTCACTACCCACTGTCCCTTCTTGTAATCTGAAAACATCGCGGAGGCATATGATTCAATTCCAGCGGTCAATGGCTCATCAGTTACTGAATTCTGCATTTTATTGACAGAAGAAAAGCAAAACAAAACAAAACAAAACTTGTTGTTGTGGTCTTCAGTCCTGAGACTGGTTTGATGCAGCTCTCCATGCTACTCTATCCTGTGCAAGCTTCTTCATCTCCCAGTACCTACTGCAACCTACATCCTTCTGAATCTGCTTAGTGTATTCATCTCTTGGTCTCCCCCTACGATTTTTACCCTCCACGCTGCCCTCCAATACTAAATTTGTGATCCCTTGATGCCGCAGAACATGTCCTACCAACCGATCCCTTCTTCTGGTCAAGTTGTGCCACAAACTCCTCTTCTCCCCAATCCTATTCAGTACCTCCTCATTAGTTATGTGATCTACCCATCTAATCTTCAGCATTCTTCTGTAGCACCACATTTCGAAAGCTTCTATTCTCTTCTTGTCCAAACTATTTACCGTCCATGTTTCACTTCCATACATGGCTACACTCCATACAAATACTTCCAGAAATGACTTCCTGACACTTAAATCTATACTCGATGTTAACAAATTTCTCTTCTTCAGAAACGCTTTCCTTGCCATTGCCAGTCTACATTTTATATCCTCTCTACTTCGACCATCATCAGTTATTTTGCTCCCCAAATAGCAAAACTCCTTTACTACTTTAAGTGTCTCATTTCCTAATCTAATACCCTCAACATCATCCGACTTAATTCGACTACATTCCATTATCCTCGTTTTGCTTTTGTTGATGTTCATCTTATATCCTCCCTTCAAGACACCATCCATTCCGTTCAACTGCTCTTCCAAGTCCTTTGCTGTCTCTGACAGAATTACAATGTCATCGGCGAACCTCAATGTTTTTATTTCTTCTCCATGGATTTTCATACCTACTCCGAATTTTTCTTTTGTTTCCTTTACTGCTTGCTCAATATACAGATTGAATAACATCGGGGAGAGGCTACAACCCTGTCTTACTCCCTTCCCAACCACTGCTTCCCTTTCATGCCCCTCGACTCTTATAACTGCCATCTGGTTTCTGTACAAATTGTAAATAGCCTTTCGCTCCCTGTATTTTACCCCTGCCACCTTTAGAATTTGAAAGAGAGTATTCCAGTTAACATTGTCAAAAGCTTTCTCTAAGTCTACAAATGCTAGAAACGTAGGTTTGCCTTTCCTTAATCTTTCTTCTAAGATAAGTCGTAAGGTCAGTATTGCCTCACGTGTTCCAGTATTTCTACGGAATCCAAACTGATCTTCCCCGAGGTCGGCTTCTACTAGTTTTTCCATTCGTCTGTGAAGAATTCGCGTTAGTATTTTGCAGCCGTGGCTTATTAAACTGATAGTTCGGTAATTTTCACATCTGTCAACACCTGCTTTCTTTGGGATTGGAATTATTATATTCTTCTTGAAGTCTGAGGGTATTTCGCCTGTCTCATACATCTTGCTCACCAAATGGTAGAGTTTTGTGAGGACTGGCTCTCCCAAGGCCGCCAGTAGTTCTAATGGAATGTTGTCTACTCCGGGGGCCTTGTTTCGATTCAGGTCTTTCAGTGCTCTGTCAAACTCTTCACGCAGTATGGTATCTCCCATTTCATCTTCATCTACATCCTATCCCATTTCCATAATATTGTCCTCAAGTACATCGCCCTTGTATAGACCCTCTATATAGTCCTTCCACCTTTCTGCCTTCCCTTCTTTGCTTAGAACTGGGTCTTCATCCGAGCTCTTGATGTTCATACAAGTGGTTCTCTTATCTCCAGAGGTCTCTTTAATTTTCCTGTAGGCAGTATCTATCTTACCCCTAGTAAGATAAGCCTCTACATTCTTACATTTGTCCTCTAGCCATCCCTGCTTAGCCATTTTGCACTTCCTGTCGATCTCATTTTTGAGACGTTTGTATTCCTTTTTGCCTGCTACATTTACTGCATTTTTATATTTTCTCCTTTCATCAATTAAATTCAAAACTATACATATATAAATAACAGAAAAGTATAATGTACTAACGAAGAAAGCTGGAGCGTTTAAATGGCCAAAAACGGAACACTACCCAAAGGCAATAAAATTTAGAACACAGTAAGGCAAAATTTATCGTATGGGCAATACTAGCATGCTCATATGCTCCGTTCCGATGTGAGCATATGGCCGAGCTACTTTTCCGCTCCCCGCCTCAAATTTCCCACGGCACGCGCGACGCACGGCCCGAGAAACTGTGCCTCAACCACAACGCCGCGCGACCTGGCGCAGGCGCGTGTCGCGTCCCAGTCGCGTCGCGTCCCAGTCGCGTCGCGTCGCAATTTGCGCGCTCCCATGTGAACCTGCGATGTTACAAAAACGCGCGCTGCGCTGCGTCGCGCTATAGGCGTCTCAATTTGCGCCTAGCCTTACGGTGATCGTGGAGTGCCAGGGTGCTTTAATCCCACTAGGTAGATCTTGGCCCTCATGACATCGTGGTGGAGTCAATGTGGCCCGCGCACTAAAAAGTTTGGAGACCTCTGGTCTACAGGGACACCAAACAGGGTAGCGCGCCGCAGTCCAGTACTGCTGTGGACACCAAACAGGCAGCGCATCGCGTAAACAAGAAGTGTAAAGAAAGACTATCCACCAGAAAAAAACTTAGTTTTAGGCGAAGGCAGCCATACATGTATTCCGGACGTCGCGGCTAATGTAGTGCGAAAACACGTGGCAAACGCCAAAAGGCGTGTAAAAGAAACGGACACTTCAATGTCTTCTGTTTACGCCGAAGAAGTAGGGCCAATGTTCAATCAAGGATACGACATCGTCACGTTACTGCCGTCACACAGGAGTGCAAAACGATCGCTGCAACGCATCAGGCAAAAAAGCATCGGATCTACACAAGATCCGACCGATCCTGCAGGAATATTTCTGCAAGAACATAATTTGCTCATTAGCAAATTTTTACTTGCAGATGACGACAGAGGACCAAATGATAGGATAATGGTGTTCGCCAGGAAAAGGGGGAAATCGTGTTTAACAGACTGCACTTCGTTCTTTGTCGCTGGAACGTTCAAAAGCTCCAGAAAGCAGTTTGGACAGGTATTTATTATTCATGCCGATATTTGTAGTTGTGAGGAGCAAACTGTGGTGTCACCGCCAGACACCACACTTGCTAGTTGGTAGCCTTTAAATTGGCCGCGGTCCGTTAGTATACGCGACACCCCCGGGATAACAAGGCCGTCCAGCAGTGTTAGTGACGTCACACTAAGCGGCCCATAGCCGGCGCAGCAGTCCACGGACACCTCCGTACAGACGCGCCTGATGCTAACGATCTTCTGTCCGTCATACAGAAAGGAGCGAACTATAATTCCAACCAAAGACCAAATTACATATACGGGCAGGAATAGATTCTAGAACTCCTCTGAAAAGTGTTTATCTTCAGTACCAGAATGAACATCAAATTGTCAGGTTTTCTAAATAGAAAAGTACTTTGCTAGTAACAGACAGCAATAATGAGACTTGCAGTTGGTGATTTCTACGTGGAAAAGCTGTAGAGAGATTGAAAATGATAAGTAAAGAGAGCCTCAGCCTTTTGCTCACATTCTTACATGTAATGCACTTGGTTGTTTTTCATTTCCTTACCTTTCATAACATTTTTAATATTGTTTCAAGAAGTGTATCTTCAATAGCAGAGTGAACTTCAAATTGTCAGGCTTTTCTTAAAGGAAAGAGCAGTCCCTTAGTATCACAGTGCAAGACAGAATCTTGTGTTCAGTGATGTCTATGTTAAAAGGAGAATATTTGATATCTATCGTTTGTTTCCATTCTTTATTACTGAGGATACACTCGTAAAAATTCTTGAAAAGAGCTGTCACCATGAACATATGAGTAAATTCACAATAGTCATGTGTTTTATGAGATAAAGCGAACTTTTGTTACCTTATTGTAAACGAAAGTTGTGAGGGTTTTGCTATGTATGACAGTGTTTAAGATAATTTACTTTCAGTGTAATAGCTTGAAAATGTTAAGTCCTGCTGTCAGTTCGCATTTGTCACCACCTGTATGCGAGTTTTAAAGCTAAATAGTGTTCTGACAATTATAAAATAGTGGCAAAGATCCTCAATCGATTAAACTTATTCCTGCCCGTATATGTAATCGGTATTTCGTTATGAACCTTTATGCTGTTTATGAGAATATATATAATTTGGTCTTTGGTTGGAATTATAGTTCGCTCCTTTCTGTATGACGGACAGAAGATCGTTAGCATCAGGCGCGTCTGTACGGAGGTGTCCGTGGACTGCTGCGCCGGCTATGGGCCGCTTAGTGTGACGTCACTAACACTGCTGGACGGCCTTGTTATCCCGGGGGTGTCGCGTATACGTCGGACCCGCGTGTCGCCACTATCAGTGACTGCAGACCGAGCGCCGCCACACGGCAGGTCTAGTCTAGAGAGACTCCCTAGCACTCGCCCCAGTTGTACAGCCGACTTTGCTAGCGATGGTTCACTGATTACATACGCTCTCATTTGCAGAGACGATAGTTTAGCATAGCCTTCAGCTACGTCATTTGCTACGACCTAGCAGGACGCCATATTCAGAAATTAGAATGAATTCTGAACAGACAAAATTGTGAACCATGTACCGTCAAGAGCGACGTTCATCATTAATGCATTAAAGTTAAGTATCAAACTAATTACGTCCGCTTTCTGAATTCTAATTCCTTGTCATGTTCCAGACCTCACGTCAGTATAGTTCTTCCCTCCTCACGCCAGCCCGCGCGAGCTAAAACGCGTGCATTTCGGCCTCCACTAGTAACACGGTGTTGGCTCTTCTGCCAACACAATAGAAACAAACACAGTTCCAACCGTGTACGCCTTGCTACCCAATAAAAAGCGAGGAACGTACGATCGCTTTTTCACAGCTGTTAAGAGCAACGTACCTGGATGGAATCCTGTAGCTATCATGATGGATTTTGAAGCTGTAATTATCAAATCAGTAACACATTTGTTTCCTAATGCAAACATTAATGGCTGCAACTACCGTTTCAATCAGTGCTTGTGGAGGCAAGTGCAGAATTGCGGCCTTGTTGCTGCCTACAAGAAAAACGAAGAAATTCGTTTTCACATAAGATTGTGTTCCGCTTTGGCTCACATTCCCCTGGACATGTTAAATGATGGGTGGCTATGCATTCAGGAGAGCACGCCAGATAATGAAAAACTGCAAGATTTTTACGACTATTTTGTTGGAACAATGGCTGGATAATGAAGACATGCCAAGGGATACATGGAACTGCGCAGGAAGGCGTCACCACACAAACAATGTTTCAGAAGGATGGAATCCGGGGATAAATACATTAATTACGAAGGTTCATCCAAATATTTACTCCTTAGTAAAAATTCTTAGAGAGGACGCAGAATATCATGGGCACCAATTTGACCGACTAGTTTTAAATCTAGGTGGGAAAAGAAGAAAGAAGTTCGCAATTAAGACAGATGAGATAGTTTCTAAGGCCCTTACAAGACTCCAAGTTGACGGCAATATAAAATCATTTCTTACTTGCGTGGCCTATGCACAGAAATTACAATGAAAAGAAAATGGCTGAAGCTACAGCAACACTTGTAAATATTGAAAAGGGGTTCAGTTCACGCCGATCGCCCTATTGTAAAAATTGTAAATAAATAATCATCCTATAAATATTGTAAATAAATAAAATGCGGGACGAAGAGATACTACCTCCTCGTGGTGTTCCCTATAAACGACACAAAGTCGGCTAAATGTCTCTTGCAAATTGTAAAAAATACACTAATGTAGTCTGAAAAGTCATAGCTTTTCTAACAACCAGAATCAGGATTTTTGTTTAGAGAATTTTAGAAACAATGTACGTTTGAGTGGACGACGAATACATCATGTTTCAATACATTAATCGCATTCCTTAACGCTAATTGCTAGCAGGACTCACATTAGACCTCAGTACACTTCCCTGCGTGGTACGGGAAAATTGAGGCTTATTTCGAAATCATTAAAGAAAAAAGTTACTACCGAGAACCAAATTCTTTAGTTGGCTCATCTTAATATACGGTAAAAAGTTGCCACTCCTATCATATAAAATTTTGGGTGAGGAGTTGAAAGATGACAAACATTTTCGGTTTCTATAGTTTCTGTAAAATACATGGTTAAGTATGAGGTTGAGCGAAAATTATGGTTGGTTCAAATGGCTCTGAGCACTATGGGACTTAACATCTATGGTCATCAGTCCCCTAGAACAGAACTACTTAAACCTAACTAACCTAAGGACAGCACACAACACCCAGCCATCACGAGGCAGAGAAAATCCCTGACCCCGCCGGGAATCGAACCTGGGAACCCGGGCGTGGGAAGCGAGAACGCTACCGCACGACCACGAGATGCGGGCTCGAAAATTATGCCCTATGTGATATTAATCAGAACAAATATTCTAATGAAAAGATCTTACGCATAACTTTGCTGCAACTAATAGTTGACATGATATCGTGGGGGCAAAATCAACTCCGATTTCTAATCTGACTAAGGCCATTCTTCCTTGCCCAAAACAATTCTGAAATAACGTAACCTGGCTGCGCTGGAGGAGTGTGGATGTCCCTCGGCAGCTGCCCGGGCCCGCTCAAGCCGAGCGCTCAGACACACCAAGCGGCAGCAGGCAGTGGCCGAGCAGGTAGTGGCGCAGCATTTGCGACCCACCCTGTGCCGGTCCCTTAGCGTCTCGGATTTCTCACAAGTGTCTACAACTCTCAGAAACAGCTGGCTTGCTGAATAGCGAAATGGAACACAGGTAGTCCGAGCTCCGAGTTATCCGCCCATTACGGGCACTTTCCTTCGTGTTTGTGCACTCAAGACCCTGCCCACAGAAGTCTAACAGTTAGGCATTAAGCCGCGTTTCAACAGGCATGAATTTCTTACATGTGGATTCCCCCACCACAGCCCTTTCATTCACGTCAGCGACTCAACACACCTGTGCTGGAAACGCTGTTTTTGTTGTTGTTGTGGTCTTCAGTCCTGAGACTGGTTTGATGCAGCTCTCCATGCTACTCTATCCTGTGCTAGCTTCTTCATCTCCCAGTACCTACTGTAGCCTACATCCTTCTGAATCTGCTTGGTGTACTCATTTCTTGGTCTCCCTCTACGATTTTTACCCTCCACACTGCCCTCCAGTACTAAATTGGTGATCCCTTGATGCCTCAGAACATGTCCTACCAACCGATCCCTTCTTCTAGTCAAGTTGTACCACAAACTTCTCTTCTCCCCAGTTCTATTCAGTACCTCCTCATTAGTCATATGTTCTACCCATCTAATCTTCAGCATCTACTCTTCAGCATTCTTCTGTAGCACCACATTTCGAAAGCTTCTATTCTCTTCTTGTCCAAACTATTTATCGTCCACGTTTCACCTCCATACATAGCCACACTAAATACAAATACTTTCAGAAACGACTTCTTGACGCTTAAATCAGTACTCGATGTTAACAAATTTCTCTTCTTCAGAAACGTTTTCTTTGCCATTGCCAGTCTGCATTTTATATCCTCTCTACTTCCACAATCATCAGTTATTTTGCTCCCCAAATAGCAAAACTCCTTTACTACTTTAAGTATCTCATTTCCTAATCTAATTCCCTCAGCATCACCCGGCTTAATTCGACTACATTCCATTATCGTCGTTTTGCTTTTGTTGATGTTCATCTTATATCCTCCTTTCAAGACACTGTCCATTCCGTTCAACTGCTCTTCCAGGTCCTTTGGTGTCTCTGACAGAATTACAATGTCGTCGTCGAAGCTCAAAGTTTTTATTTCTTCTCCATGGATTTTAATGCCTACTCCAAACTTTTCTTTTGTTTTCTTTACTGCTAGCTCAATATACAGATTGAATAGCATCGGGGAGAGGCTACAACCCTGTCTCACTCCCTTCCCAACCACTGCTTCCCTTTCAAGCCCCTCGACTCTTATAACTGCCATCTGCTTTCTGTACAAATCGTAAATAGCCTTTCACTCCCTGTATTTTACCCCTGCTACCTTCAGAATTTGAAAGAGTATTCCAGTCAACATTGTCAAAAGCCTTCTCTAAGTCTACAAATGCTAGAAACGTAGGTTTGCCTTTCCTGAATCTTTCTTCTAAGATAAGTCGTCTACTAATACCAGTTTCAAGATGACAACAACTGGAATGATTCGCACGGGAGTTGGGCAGTTCTTAGCCAAGGATTTTATAGTGACATTGACGAAGAAAAAAAGACCCACAAATGTTGGATATGGAAATGGTCATCTCGTAGGAATTGTTTGGGAACATCAAATACAATAATAAGGGAGTTTCTGAGGAGCACGATGTTTCGTTTGAACATCATTTTCAAATGAACAAAATCAATTTTCAAGATTTTTAAGCCGTATTTCTAGTTCTGCACAAAATTCTAATACAACTATGCAAGATACCGTGGCATCTCGCATTAAATTATAAGCAACATCGAAATATCTAGCATCTGGAGTCATTGGAATACAAGAATTGCATTCCGAACAGGACTATTTCGAAATTTTTGTGTTATCTACAATACACTGAAGGTACATAGGAAAGTAAGGCTTTTGCCTCAAGAGTTCAGCTTCGTTTTCACTTTCTAAATCAGTCAAGGTTCTGATAGGTAACAGGTTATATAAATGTATGTGTTTTGCCGGTTCAGTACTTAATTTTGTAACTAAACTTTGTACTGCTGTGCAGAACACTCATTACTCAGTGATAGCGCCAATACAAACACTGTTGTATTTACACAAGCTTTTATTGAAAGTCGAGAGTAGTTTAAAAACTCCGAAGTTGCAAATTTTCATTCCACTGTGACATTTACACTCAAACGCTAAAGCAAAAAATTATCTTTATACTGAATTAAAAAGAGCACCTTTACAGTATTGACTTTTCTGCAGTAATATGAACGCCAGGAAGTCCACACACACTCAGCTTCAATACTTTTTAATCCATTTCATCACTTCATACGATAGTTAGCCATATGTTACAAATTTATTTATTTAAATGATTATAATGCAGAACGCTGGAATGTTATTACTATCACACTGTTTAAGAACGTTTTGCTGCTGTCGAAAGTATTTATTTACTTAGTTGAAGACTAAGCCTATTATTTTGGCGTGACGCTAATTTTCCACCTACATAAACAAATGATACTAGACCTGTGCTGCCGAACTAGAGAGCCTGTATAGGGAGAGAGCGGCCAACCGGACGATGACGGCGGCCATTTTTTTGCCAAACTGCGGGTGGGACTTTTGAATGGCCAGTAGTGGAGCACACACTCACCGAATCAAAAGCACAAAACAATATGGCGAAATCATTCGTTAAATGCCTTTGTTTATAAGAATAATGTGTTTTAATAATTTTCACACAGCCAATTTACAGGTCTGTTTTCAAATTTAACTATGTATATTGCAAGGAGGAACAAGACTTCTGGTCAGGTGAATACAGGGTTATAAATACAAAATCAAATAGGGGTAATGCAGGAGTAGGTTTAATAATGAATAAAAAAATAGGAGTGCGGGTTAGCTACTACAAACAGCATAGTGAACGCATTATTGTGGCCAAGATAGACACAAAGCCCATGCCTACTACAGTAGTACAAGTTTATATGCCAACCAGCTCTGCAGATGACGAAGAAATTGAAGAAATGTATGATGAGATAAAAGAAATTATTCAGGTAGTGAAGGGAGACGAAAATTTAATAGTCATAGGTGACTGGAATTCGTCAGTAGGAAAAGCGAGAGAAGGATACATAGTAGGTGAATATGGATTGGGGCTAAGAAATGAAAGAGGAAGCCGTCTGGTAGAATTTTGCACAGAGCACAACTTAATCATAGCTAACACTTGGTTCAAGAATCACATAAGAAGATTGTATACATGGAAGAATCCTGGAGATATTAAAAGGTATCAGATAGATTATATAATGGCAAGACAGAGATTTAGGAACTAGGTTTTAAATTGTAGGACATTTCCAGGGGCAGATGTGGACTCCGACCACAATCTATTGGTTATGAACTGTAGATTAAAACTGAAGAAAGTGCAAACAGGTGGGAATTTAAGGAGGTGGGACCTGGATAAACTGACTAAACCAGAGGTTGTATAGAGTTTCAGGGACAGCATAAGGGAACAATTTTCAGGAATGGGGGGAAAGAAATACAGTAGAAGAAGAGTGGGTAGCTCTGAGGGATGAAGTAGTGAAGGCAGCAGAGGATCAAGTAGGTAAAAAGACAAGGGCTAATAGAAATCCTTGGGTAACAGAAGAAATATTGAATTTAATTGATGAAAGGAGAAAATATAAAAATGCAGTAAATGAAGCAGGCAAAAAGGAATACAAACGTCTCAAAAATAAGATCGACAGGAAGTGCAAAATGGCTAAGCAGACATGGCTAGAGGACAAATGTAAGGATGTAAGGGGTAACTAGAGAGCCTGTATAGGGAGAGAGTGGCCATAGGTGAAGTTGCCCGTGATTGGTTGATTAGCTTAGGCAGAAAAATGGCACCAAACGTCTCTCGCGCTTCCTATGTTCGCCGTGCTTTTGAGTTGAACTGAAGTTCAGCGGACTTTTGGAAACGATTAAAGGGTATTTGAATTATTGAGAGACTTGTTACGCGTTGGCATGCATGTTCGATTTAGTTGTGTATCGTTTTTAGTACGTAATTAGCGTTTGCGTGCATACTGGTAGCATCACAAGCTTTTCTGAGGCCAATATCTGACAGTCCTTGCTGTAAACGGAAAGTTCCTGTAATTGTTGTGCCATGCTCATTCGACTTTACAACGTCAAACATTATTTCGTTCCGAATCAGAACACTAGGCATTATTTTGGTTTCAGTATTATTGCGTGACTGTTGACGCAGGCAAGTTGTAAGCACGTTTTCCGCAGTTGTCGAGGTTGGTGAAACATTATTCGTAGTAAATAACTGTAGGTACTCTTGAATACAGTTTTTAATAGGCCTACTTACTGTAGGGTAGAAGGATACGGTAGTTTTCTTGTTATATTTCGTCGTTATTACAGTAGCCTAGCCTACATTTAACATTACCTGATTTTTGTAATCCTTTTTGTTTGTTATCTATGAGTGGTATTCAGTATATAAAGAAAATATGTTATGTGGACATGTGTCCGGAAACGCTTACTTTCCATGTTATAGCTCATTTTATTACTTCTCTTCAAATCACATTAATCATGGAATGGAAACACACAGCAACAGAACGTACCAGCGTGACTTCAAACACTTTGTTACAGGAAATGTTCAAAATGTCCGTTAGCGAGAATACATGCATCCAACCTCCGTCGCATGGAATCCCTGATGCGCTGATGCAGCCCTGGAGAATGACGTATTGTATCACAGCCGTCCACAATACGAGCACGAAGAATCTCTACATTTGGTACCGGGATTGCGTAGACAAGAGCTTTCAAATGCCCCCATAAATGAAAGTCAAGAGGGTTGAGGTCAGGAGAGCGTGGAGGCCATGGAATTGGTCCGCCTCTACCAATCCATCGGTCACCGAATTTGTTGTTGAGAAGCGTACGAACACATCGACTGACATGTGCAGGAGCTCCATCGTGCATGAAGCACGTAGAGTGTCCCGTATGAAATCATGGCGGTGAATCGAGGAAGTACAGTACATGCTGACGAAACTAAAATGAGCTCTAACATGGAAATTAAGCGTTTCCGGACACATGTCCACATAACATCTTTTCTTTATTTGTGTGTGAGGAGTGTTTCCTGAAAGTTTGGCCGTACCTTTTTGTAACATCCTGTATATGAAAGTCGTAAGCAGTTGTGTGATGTCGTTAGGTTAGTTAGGTTTAAGTAGTTCTAAGTTCTAGGGGACTGATGACCATAGATGTTAAGTCCCATAGTGCTCAGAGCCATTTGAACCATTTTGAACGTAAGCAGTTGTTTACTTGTGACATACAAAAAGTTTGAAGACGTGACAAGAAGTACTAATACGTCTCACACTTTTTGCATGTCACAAGTGAACAACTGCTTACGACTTTCATTCGTCTGACGTAATACAGGTACGTTAAATCTTTAGCGTTATGCACTTCCGATACAAAACAAATGCTACACACTATATTTTTTTATTTATATTACTTTCATTGCAATGTGTCTAGTAAACGAACTTTAAAGGAGATAAATGCAAGTAACGAATAATTTTTACAACCACTGTATCAAATTTCCTGTGCTGTACGTAGTAGGCTACTATGAGTATATTATAGCTGTAAAGAAAGGCATTTAACAAATGATTTCGCCATATTGTCTTGTGCTTTTGATTCGGTGAGTGTGTACTCCACTACTGGCCATTCAAAAGCCCGCCGGCAGTTTGGCAGAAAAATGGCCGCCGTATCGTCCGTTTGGCCACCCTCTCCCTATACAGGCTCTGTAAGCCGAACGAACCAGAGGAGACACCTATCGCCAGTCGCTGAAGCTCGTAGGCGCTGGTGGGGGAAGCGACAACGTGCGAGAAAGTAAAACGCCTTCCAACTTACCGTACATAGCTTCTGCGCCATATTGGCGTGACAGCGTGCAGGTAGGGTGTTCCCATATGTGGTGGTGGGTACGATGCATGTGTAATGGATGTCTGGAATTTCTCTTCTGGACAAGGTGCAGAGGGAACGCCGTGTTAATCCCCAGACGAAGTTCCGAGAGCTTCCGAACAGAGTCCTTCCCGGGAGGAGATGTTTATCTTCTGTCTGCTTATTGAATTCTCGGTGCGTATTGGCGAATACACTTTAACTGTGAGTGGGAGCTGCTGATAGTGCTTGGAGATCGCAGAATGGAGAAAATTTAGACCCTTCTCTTGTGATTGGCCGTGAAGACTATACATCTACATCTGCATCTACATCTACATGGATACTCTGCAGATCACATTTAAGTGCCTGGCAGAGGGTTCATCGAACCACCTTCACAATTCTCTATTATTCCAATCTCGTATAGCGAGCGGAAAGAATGAACACCTATATCTTTCCGTACGAGCTCTGATTTCACTTATTTTATCGTGGTGATCGTTCCTCCCTATGTAGGTCGGTGTCAAAAAAATATTTTCTCATTAGGAGGAGAAAGTTGGTGATTGCAATTTCGTGAGAAGATTCCGTCGCAACGAGAAACGCCTTTCTTTTAATGATTTCCAGCCCAAATCCTGTATCATTTCTGTGACTCTCTCTCTCCCATATTTCGCGATAGTACAGAACGTGCTGCCTTTCTTTGAACTTTTTTGATGTACTCCGTCAGTCCCACCTGGTAAGGATCCCACACTGCGCAGCAGTATTCTAAAACAGGACGGACAAGCGTAGTGTAGGCAGTCTCCTTAGTAGGTCTGTTACATTTTCTAAGTGTCCTGCCAATAAAATGCAGTCTTTAACCAGCCTTCCCCACAACATTTTCTGTGTGTTCCTTCCAATTTAAGTTGTTCGTAATTGTAATACCTAGGTATTTAGTTGAATTTACGGCCTTTAGATTAGACTGATTTATCGTGTAACCGAAGTTTAATGAGTTCCTTCTAGCACTCATGTGGATGACCTCACACTTTTCGTTATTTAGGGTCAACTGCCACTTTTCGCACCATTCAGATATTTTTTCTAAATCGTTTTGCAGTTTGTTTTGATCTTCTGATGACTTTATTAGTCGATAAACGACTGCGTCATCTGCAAACAACCGAAGACGGCTGCTCAGATTGTCTCTCAAATCGTTTATATAGATAAAGAACAGCAAAGGGCCTATAGCACTACCTTGACGAACGCCAGAAATCAGTTCTGTTTTACACGATGAGTTTCCGTCAGTTACTACGAACTGTGACCTCTCTGACAGGAAATCAGAAATCCACTCACATAACTGAGACGATATTCCATAAGCACGCAATTTTACTACGAGCCGCTTGTGTGGTACAGTGTCAAAAGCCTTCCGGAAATCCAGAAATACGGAATCGATCTGAAATTCCTTGTCAATAGCACTCTACACTTCATGTGAATAAAGAGCTAGTTGTGTTTCACAGGTACGATGTTTTCTAAACCCATGTTGACACTGTGTCAATAGACAGTTTTCTTCGAGGTAATTCATAAAGATCGAACACAACATATGTTCCAAAATCCTGCTACATATCGACGTTAACGATATGGGCCTGTAATTTAGTGGATTACTCATACTACCCTTCTTGAGTATTGGTGTGACTTGTGCAACTTTCCAGTCTTTGGGTACGGATCTTTCGTCGAGCGAACGGTTGTATACGATTGGTAAGTATGGAGCTAATGCATCAGCATACTCCGAAAGGAACCTAATTGGTACACAGTCTGGACCAGAAGACTTGCTTTTATTAAGTGATTTAAGTTGCTTGACTGCTCCGAGGATATTTACTTCTACGTTACGCAGGTTTCCTCCGAGGTGCGATGTGCGCCAGAAATGCTATGGTTGGGGGTAGACAGTCTTGGTCTGATTTTTGCTGCAGCAGCTGAGGCTTAATTTGATTTAGGCAATGACGGAGGTGAAGTTGTCGGGACACAGTTCCACTCTATGCACCAGCCACGGTAAGACCGCTAAAGCAGTGCGCACATGCGAATTAGGTAGACGCTTCAGTGAAGTACGGATCATGTCATATCCTGAACAGCTTCGACTCGTGTTTCAAACGCACTAGCCGCGTGGAATGGCCGCGAGGTTAGAGGCGCCATTTCACGGTTTGCGCGACCCCTCCCGCCGGAGGCTGGAGTCCTCCCTGGGGCATGGGTGGGTATGTTGTTCTTAGCATAAGTTAAAGTAGTGTGTAAGTCTAGGCACCGGTTACCTCAGCAGTTTGGTTCCTTAGGAATTCACACATATTTAAACAGTTTTTTCAAACGCACTGGGCGCCTCACGCACTTTCTCGCTTTCCCCAGACGTTTCTTTCTCTGGTATCACGCGCATCTTCGTGCACAGATATCCCTCAAGTCTACGAACCGCCGTTTAGGTTAGATCACCAGAAATTTATTTTGCTGATGATGATTTTCTCTTTTCTCTCTCGATTAGATAATTCAGTTGTGTGCTCGCTCTTTCCTATAGTCTTCGTTTTATTATTGCACTATCTGACCAACTCGACATCGCCTGGGTATCTATTCATTTTCTCAATTTTCTACTGAAACGAAAAAGAAAAGGATAGCCAAGGGCGTGAATGACACGCGCACTGAGATTTTCATACAAACGTGATTATACAGGGTGGTCCGTTGATAGTGACTGGGCCAAATATCTCATGAAATGAGCGTCAAACGAAAAAACTACAAAGAACGGAACTCGTCTAGCTTGGCGCTATGGTTGGCCAGCTAGATGGCACTGACATAGGTCAAACGGATATCAACGGCTGTTTTTTTTAAATAGGAACCCCCATTTTTTATTACATATTCGTGTAGTACGTAAAGAAATATGAATGTTTTAGTTGGACCACTTTTTTCGCTTTTTGATAGATGGCGCTTTAATAGTCACAAACGTGTAAGTACGTGGTATTACTTAGCATTCCGCCAGTGTGGACAGTATTTGCTTCGTGATACATTACCCTGTTAAAATGGACAGTTTACCAATTGCGGGAAAGGTTGATGTCGTGTTGATGTATGGCTATTGTGATCAAAATGCCCAACGGCATGCTGCTCGGTATCCTGGTTGATTTCATCCAAGTGTCCGGACCGTTCGCCGGATAGTTACGTTGTTTAAGAAAACAGGAAGTGTTCAGCCACATGTGAAACGCCAACCACGACCTGCAACAAATGCTCAAGTAGGTGTTTTAGCTGTTGTCGCGGCTAATCCGCACATCAGTAGCAGACAAATTGCGCAAGAATCGGGAATCTCAAAAACGTCGGTGTTGAGAATGCTACATCAACATCGATTGCACCCGTACCATATTTCTATGCACCAGGAATTGCATGGCGACGACTTTGAATGTCGTGTACAGTTCTGCCACTGGGCACAAGAGAAATTACGGGACGATGACAGATTTTTTGCACAGGTTCTATTTAGCGACGAAGCGTCATTAACCAACAGCGGTACCGTAAACCGGCTAATATGCACTATTGGGCAACGGAAAATCCACTATGGCTGCGACAAGTGGAACATCAGCGACCTTGACGGGTTAATGTATGGTGCGGCTTTATGGGAGGAAGGAAATTGGCCCCCACTTTATCGATGGCGATCTAAATGGTACAATGTATGCCGATTTCCTACGTAATGTTCTACCGATGTTACTACAAGATGCATCACTGCATGACAGAATGGCGATGTTGTTCCAACGTGATGATGTCCGGCACATAGCTCGCTTGCGGTTGAAGCGGTATTGAATAGCATATTTCCTGACAGGTGGATTGGTCATCGAAGCACCATACATACCATGGCCCGCACAGTCATCCGATGACGTCCCCGGATTTCTTTCTGTGGGGAAAGTTGAAGGATATTTGCTATCGTGATCCACCGACAACATGCGTCAGCGCATTGTCAATGCATGTGCGAACATTACGCAAGGCGAACTTCTCGCTGTTGAGAGGAATGTCGTCACACGTATTGCCAAATGCATAGAGATTGACGGACATCATTTTGAGCATTTATTGCGTTAATGTGGTATTTACAGGTAATCTCGCTGTAACTGCGTGCGTTCTCAGAATTAAGTTCACAAAGGTACGTGTACCACACTGGAACAACTGAAATAAAATGTTCAAGCGTGCCTAAGTTCTGTATTTTAATTTAAAAAGCCTAGCCGGCCGTGGTGGTCTAGCGGTTCTAGGCGCTCAGTCCGGAACCGCGCGACTGCTACGGTCGCAGGTTTGAATCCTGCCTCGGGCATGGATGTGTGTGATGTCCTTAGATTAGTTAGGTTTAAGTAGTTCTAAGTTCTAGGGGACTGATGACCACAGATGTTAAGTCCCATAGTGCTCAGAGCCATTTGAACCATTTTTGTTTTTAAAAACCTATCTGTTACCAACTGTTCGTCTAAAATTGTGAGTCATATGTTTGTGACTATTACAGCGCCATCCATCACAAAGCGAAAATAGTGGTCCAACTAAAAAATTCATATTTCTTTACGTTCTACACGAATATCTAATAAAAATTGGGCTTCCTATTTAAAAAAAAAAACGCAGTTGATATCCGTTTGACCTATGGAAGCGCCATGTAGCGTGCCAACCATAGCACCATCTGGTTTCCCCCTTCAAGCTAGGCAAATTTCGTTCTTTGTAGTTTTTTCGTTTCTCGCTTATTTCGTGAGATATTTGGCCCGGTCACGATCAATGGACCACCCTGTATATATAATCCAATATTCCCCCTTTAGGAGAGCGATTGAACTTGAATGCACGATTTTATTTTTGGATGTTTTCCCTCTTCCTCTTCCATAAACTCTTCATCCTCTCAGAACGTTCTCTCTTCCGTTCGTCTGTCCAGTTTTTACCATGTTGTCGCGTTGTTCTTTGCTCGAAGATCACATCCGTGATTTTACTCCGTCACTCATTGCAGTCTATGTTGATCTGTTGCATGTCCCTCTGGACCTCCTTTAGCTACTCCGTCCTGCAAGTACTCTTTGTTATGATGTCGAGTAGTTTCTGTGCTGTTCTGGTGTTCTCCATCCTGTAGATATGTGTGTAGAACTTTGCTCGGCGTTTCCTCACTTCTTAGGTTATTGTGTTCGGCTTTTGATAGAGTTAGTTCTGATGTCTCTTCATCCAAATGCCGTTTTTATTGATTGCTCCGTAAATCTTCTTAAGAATTTTTCATTCCTGTTTTTCTATTTCTCTCATTTTGGAGTGACATCCAATTACCGTTGTTACAGCGGCGTATGTTGCTTCTGGAAGAATCACAGTTTTACAGTGTCTCTATTTTGCGTCTGTCGAAACGCATTTCTTGTTGTAGTAGGTCCATATGCCTTTTGCAACTTGCTGATCCTTTGTTCATTGGTGATTCTGTTTAGTCATGATAACTGTATAATTTCGACAAGATAGTTAAAATGGCTGACTTATGTGATGTTTCCGTGTTTCGTGATTAGGGGGGATTTATTATCTGGTCGTATTTCCGTGTACTGTGTTTTTCCATACGAAATTTACAATTCAGTTTTCTGTGCAATTTCATGTAGTTTTTCAACTGCGTGAATCACTTCTGTCCTGTTGTTTATGACAATCGCAATATCGTCAGCGACGGCAAGGCATTTTACTGTAGTACGGTTTCCTTTTCTGATACCAATTTGGACCCTTTTACACGAGGTTCCCATTCTCTGATGATCTTTTCTAGAACAATATTGAAAAGGATCGGGGATAGTCCGTCCCCCTGTCGTGCTCCTGCTTTCAAAGGGTTCTGACATCTCATGAATTACACTTTGGAAATTGTTCTTGTAAGTACAATGAAATGAACACCCTTAGCTGCTTACAGGCGTTGACATACGTCAACGGGGACAGATGAAAATGTGTGTCCCGACAGGGACTCGAACCCGGGATCTCCTGCTTACATGGCAAACGCTCTATCCATCTGAGCCACCGAGGACACAGAGGACAGCGCGACTGCAGGGATTTATCTCTGGCACGCCTCCCGCGAAACCCACATTCTCAGCGTATTGTCCCGCACTACATTCGTAGTGCCCCCGCCCATTATGCTCATTACTCGCGGCGCGTTGCCGATTCCCGTAAGAGTTGGGGCACTGTTTGTGCAGAAGAAGAAGATGGTCAAGTGGCCGGTGAGCCTTAACTATATATATACACACACACTAAGGTGGTATCTGTTCTTTCGGACATGTCCGAAGTGTTTGTTCTATGATTTTCCTGGTCTTTCAGTCGATTCCGAATTCTTCCATGGCTTTCGCGATCTATTGAGTCATAAGCTTTCCTGTAATCGATAAATTTAATTACTGTATTCCTGCATTTTCTCATTTGTAATATCGCCTTTAGGCTCCAGATCTTCTCTGAATCCGGCCTGGTATTCACCAAGTAGTGGATTCGCCTTGTGTTCTGTTCTGTTTAGAAGTGCGTTGGAGAGGATTTTGTACGGCACTGGGAGCTGGGAGATTCCTCTGTAGTTGTTAATGTCGGTCTTGTCACCCTTTTTTATGGAACGGGTGGACCAGAGCGGATTTCCTGTCTTCCGGTATTTCCTCAGTCTCCCACATGTCTGAGGTTAGGTGATGAAGTTTCTGTGCCAGTGCAGGATCGTCCAGTTTCCAGAATTCTGCGATAATCCCATCTTCTCCTGGTGCTTTGTTGTTCCTGAGCTGCTTGATTATCGCCGGGATTTCTGCGAGATCTGGGGCTTTTGAGTCCTGGTGTGTGACTATCGGGTGTGTGAAGTCAAGTTTTTCCTGTGGCGGTTCACAGTTAGGAAGGGAGCAGAAATATTGGGCTAATATTTTACGGCAGGTAGCCTTACCCCTATAGCTTACTTGTAGGTTCTGTCCAATATATTTTTATGCGTACTCCGGGCCTTACGCATTCTGAACCACCACATTTATTATTCTTATGGTTTTAACTAACTGCCCATTTTTTTTATATTGGACACCTATTATGGTATTAGACTTAAAAAAAAAAGGCAGAAGGAAATGTTTATCGAATATTCAGCACCCCCCACGCTTCACACCTTGTACACGGCTCCTCACAGCTTGCACGGTATGTTCTGGTATGTTTACGTGGCCCAAATTCCGCTGTTTGTTCATGCTAACGTTCTGTTATTCGTCGTTCGTGTTTAGGGGAGTTTTATCAACACCGTATTTGATTTTTATTTTCTAGGTCATTGCCGCTCCCATCATTTAAAAAAATTTTAAAAAAGATTTTTAAATTTTAACTACCGCTTTCACCAGATGACGGTATTTGGAACGTGAATGGTGGGGAGTGGCTACAGGGCAATGTTCAGCGTTGTTGTTGTGGTCTTCAGAGATGGTCTGATGCAGCTCTCCATGCTACTCTATCCTGTGCAAGGTTCTACATCTCGCAGCACCTACTGTTACCTATATCCTTCTGAATCTGCTTAGTGTATTCATCTCTTGGTCTCCCTCTACGATTTTTACCCTCCACGCGGCCCTCCGATACTAAATTGGTGATCCCTTGATGCCTCAGAATATGCCCTACCAACCGATCCCTTCTTCTAGTCAAGTTGTGCCACAAATTTCTCTTCTCTCCAATTCTATTCAGTACCTCCTCATTATTTATGTGATCTACCCATCTAATCTTCAGCATTCTTCTGTAGCACCACATTTCGAAAGCTTCTGTTCTCTTCTTGTCCAAACTATTTATCGTCCATGTTTCACTTCCATACATGGCTACACTCCATACAAATACTTTCAGAAAAGACTTCCTGACACTTAAATCTATACTAGATGTTAACAAATGTCTCTTCTTCAGAAACGCTTTCCTTGCCATTGCCAGTCTACATTTTATATCCTCTCTACTTCGACCATCATCAGCTATTTTACTCCTGAAATAGCAAAACTCCTTTACTACTTTAAGCGTTTCATTTCCTAATCTAATTCCCGCAGCATCACCCGATTTAATTCGACTACATTCCATTATCCTCGTTTTGCTTTTGTTGATGTTCATGTTATACCCTCCTTTTAGGACACTGTCCATTCCGTTCAACTGCTCTTCCAAGTCCTTTGCTGTCTCTGCCAATGTCATTGGCGACCTCAAAGTTTTAATTTCTTCTCCATGGATTTTAATACCTACTCCGAATTTTTCTTTTGTTTCCCTTACTGCTTGCTCAATATACAGATTGAATAACATCAGGGATAGGCTACAGCCCTGCCTCACTCCCTTCCCAACCACTGCTTCCCTTTCGTGCCCCTCGACTCAACGTTACTGTGTTATAAATAGCGTATGTGAGTACTTTCTTGTTTCATTCAAAAAAACTGGCTATTTAAAAGTTCAATTTACACCTGAGTATTGGGGGATCGAATAGTTTATATGCGCTCTTATTATATTATTTTTTTTGTACAGATTGCCTGAGGACATTGCTTCTTGGCGAATTTCATGATTCTCGGTCAACGGGAAGCACCCTGTGGTAGATGATTGCGTTTTCGTGTGTTGAAATATATGACACAAATGGCCATAACTTTTTACTGAAGGGACTTGGAAGCTTAAAATTTTTACACCTCCTACGGTCTATAGACGTCTACCTCTACCGGGGAAAAAGGGTTCTTAACAGTCGGACAGACAGGCGGACAACGAAGAGGTTATATAAGTGTTCCGCTTTTACAGACAGAGGCATGGAACCCTAAACTGAACTGTGTTTGTAGTGAAATATCGAAAAAAATTTCATTTCCATGTATTCGTGAAAACACCTTTGAAAGTATGAAACAGTCATACAGTATCCGATCTAAGCCGGCCGCGGCAAGGTCGAATGAGCGGGAAGGTCGGATAACACGGAAAACAATACAAAAAAAACACAAAAATCAAACAAAAGTATGCCAAATGAGTTAAACATTTAATACAATACAAATCAAATTAGACTGAATAGATATTTACTGTGTGAAGAAGTTAGTAACTGTCTTTTGTTTGCCTGCTGTTTGCCGTTTTATTGCCGCTAAATCACTTAGTCTCTCAAGAAATAAAACCTCCAGTTGCTCTACATATTTTAAAGCAGTTTCTAAGGCCTTGTGTCATTCGTTGTGGCCGCCCGCTGTGGCCGTGTGGTTCTAGGCGCTGCAGTCCGGAACCGTGGGACTGCTACGGTCGCAGGTTCGAATCCTGCCTCGGGCATGGCTGTGTGTGATGAACTTAGTTTAGTTAGGTTTAAGTAGTTCTAAGTTCTAGGGGACTGACCTAAGATGTTAAGTCCCATAGTGCTCAGAGCCTTTTGAACCATTTGAGCCTTCGTTGTGAGAAACCATGGGCGCACTTTCCTCCACTACATCCGCTTCTTCGTCTTTTACCATGTTGAATATTTCTTCATCTCTCACTTCAAATTCTTCATCTTGGACAATCCATTCATTTATGTCATCTTGTGTGACGTCAACACATCCCGGAACTTTTCGCAACAATGAAAGCAGCGTAGTATTTTCTGGTTCGGTCTGCTGCTGTAGATTTTCATCTGGAGAATTTTCTTGATATTCCTGTAGCAAAATCTTCCAGGATTTTGCAGTTGTATTTGCTCCAACACTCTCCCAAGATTAGCCACGTCATAAGCTACGTCATTTAAATTAATACGGTGGAACTGCTCTAGCATGTCTTCTCCCTTGTCCATAGCATTAATTAGAGAGGAGAGCAATTTTCTGCGGTAGTTTCTTTTCAGTGTCTCTAAGATCCCTTGGTCCATAGGCTGACATAAGGATGTGACATTTGGAGGCAAAAACATGGCCTTTATATCTTGATCCTGAAGTTCATCTTCATTAGGTTGACAAGTGGCATTGTCTAGAAGCAACAGTGCTTTGTGGGGCAAGTTGTTGGCTTTCAAAAACTTTACAGTTTGTGAAACTAACTCGTTAAAGAACCATACCTTAAAAATGTCCGAGCTCATCCAAGCATTTTTTTGGTTGTAAAATTTCACCAGTAAAGCATTCTTAGATAGATTTTTAAATGCTCTCGGTTTTTTGGCTTACCTATCATAGACAGTTTCATTTTCAAATTTGCTGTGGCGTTACTGCATGCAAGAATTGTCACTTACTCTTTGTTACGTTTGTAGCCTGGCGCTGCCTTTTCGGCCTTTGTCGGTAATGTTTTTTCCGATAACATTTTGTAATTGAAACCAGTCTGAAGTTTATTCCTAAACAATTGAACAGCTTCAAAATTTGCTGAAAGCTTTTCACCACAGACATTAAGTTGCCGAATTCCATATCTTTTCTTCCCTCTATCGAGCCAGCCTACACTAGCTGCGAAATCAGGCTCACATTCGTTTAGTTCGTTACGAAACTTTAAGGCTTTTTCCTGCAAAATAGATCCCAACATTGGGCACACTTTTATGTTGAGTAAACCATGGGAACAAAGCTTCACTTACTTTTTCATGATCACATTTTTTCATGGTTTTCCGATCTTCTAAAACAGCCGAGGTTGCTCGCTGAGAACACCACTTCTCAATTTCGTTGCGGTTCCTTTTCCAGTCTCCAACTGTTGTTTCCCCGACGTTATAATCTTGCACCGCTTTTAATAAAGTTTCACCATTGTCTATTCTTTTCAAAGCTTTAAGTTTTTCTTCCATTGAAAAGACCACCCTTTTCCGTTCATCACCACAAATTTTTACAATAAGCAAAGTGCAAAACTTTCCACTCCACTACAGATCTAAGTTAGCACTGAGGAGTAGTGATGGCAGTGTTGCCAACTTTAAAAAACCCGAGTCGCTAGATTCAATATCAAAAGTCACTAGAAAGTCGCTGAAACTGATTTTACTAGGGGTGTACTTAAAATTTCGTGCTGTGTAAGGTGCAATAAGCCGGAGGGGGGGGGGGGGGGGGGGGGGAGGGTAAAAAATATTAATAAAAATTGTCTCAAACGTAATTGCTATATTGTCTTAATTAAATGACGCATCGCTTGCAACAACATACATATAAAATACGCTGTTATCATAATTGACGCAACATATAAATTGTTGTTTCAATCACAGTAGTCAAATATACTAGAAATATACAGCTATGTTTGTAACAAAAGAAAGCAAGTCCTCAAATTAGGTTACAAAATATATACATACCGGTATGTGAGCTATTCATCGTCGTCACTCAGAAGATCGAATAGCTCTTCTGTTTCATGCTCTGACAGAGCTGTAATTGATGTAGAGGGTTAAACGTCGCTCAAAAGATGATGTTGCAGTTCGACTGGTTTTGTCGCAAAGGAGTAAATTTTGTTCGTTTCAGTAAGCTCCAATACGTCCGACAGTATATCAAAAGATGCACAATCTTTATTTTGTTTCTTCAGCTGGTCTCTCAATATGATCAAAGCATTAATTGTCTTTAAAGATAATCTGTTACGTTATTTAGTTTTTATAAAGTTCATAGAACTGAATATTCTTTCCACTTCTGCATTTGAATGCGGTAGGCATAGAACAGTCATTGCTAGCTGCGAAATCAAAGAGAAAGGATTCTCCCCTGCGGCATTTTCATACTGCTAAACTTTACTCCAAAATCGAAGTGATAGAAGTGTTATTCCACCTAATGAAGTTGATATTATGCCATTCTTGCAGCATACCGTCTATGAAATCGCCACTAAAACCCAATTCTTTGGCCACATCCGCTACACCATTATTTTTATTCACTTTTAGTGTTTCTTCAACATTCATCATTGAAATTTTTTTCAGGATCGTAACGTTACTTAGCAGTATTTGTTGAATTTCTTTTATGAGTTTCAGACTAAACTGAATGCATCTCTTCTTCAAATAAACTTTCTTTTCTTCAGACAAACTTGACTCAGGCAATTTCTGTTCAAACATAAAGCCAAGGTTCGGATTTGCGTACATACATTCGCTTGGAACTGGTGTTGGCAACAAATCAACGGTTGGAAAAACTATGTTTTGTCCGAGTGACTGCATGAGAAATACAAGTGTATCTAGTACTTTAGTGGGGTCATTGTCTTCTCCTTCAAAAGCTTTTATTGCTATTTGTACGTCTTTTAAAGCATGTTTAAGGTAAAACATGTAAAGATGATTTGAGCCGTCACAATACATCTTGTACAAAAGATCGGCAGTGTAACAATTGTCTTGAACCATGGCAAGTGAAAAATGTAGCTTTAGTTCTTACCACTGCTCCAGAATTCTTCGTATTGCTGGTTCAATTGAAAGCCAACGTGTTGCACAGACCTTCAAAATTTTTAGTGGCGGTTTTCCACAATTTATTGTCTCAGAAACCTTTTTATATTCCTCTTGTCTTTTGGTTGAAATGGAGAACCAATTGTAGGTTTCCCGTACAAGAAACTCTATCTTTCTAGGTAGGGTATTCACTGAGGCGTGCGAAACTGCAAGCTGAAGAGAGTGACAAATGCAACGGATCAGTACCAAATGCTTCAAACCGTATTCTCTCTTGAGTTGTTCGAAAAGCCAATTGTTTATTCCAACCATTGCAGATGCATTATCTGTGCCAATTCCTACCATATTAGCGATTGGAAGTTTGAGATCTTTCAAAGAACTCACAAGAACAGCAGCCAGATTTATTGCATCTGCAATTTCTACTACAGCGAGTTTGAGAAATGCTGATCTAATGATTTGGTTGTTTACACTATAGTACCGTATAACGATACCTAGCATTTTAGATATTGATACATCTGTGGACTCATCTATTAGTACACTGTATTTTTGGTTACCTATATCTTCAACCAATGATTGTGTAAAATATGGAGCCAAAACTTCAGTTATAGTGTTAGTGCACTTTGTACGATGTAATTGCATGTTTTTAGCGCCCTCATCAACGGAAAACACCTTCTTGCACGGTATTACTAAATGATCTACAGCTAAAATAGAACAATGCTCAGCAATAAATAAAGAAAGGGCGCCTTCCGCTCTGCTTGCTATTCTAACTGTAGTTTTCGGAACAATTTTCACAGGTAAGGTGGTTTGTGTTTCTTTTAAATCAATTTTTTGTTTATGCTTAATACACTCCTGGAAATGGAAAAAAGAAATTGACACCGGTGTGTCAGACCCACCATACTTGCTCCGGACACTGCGAGAGGGCTGTACAAGCAATGATCACACGCACGGCACAGCGGACACACCAGGAACCGCGGTGTTGGCCGTCGAATGGTGCTAGCTGCGCAGCATTTGTGCACCGCCGCCGTCAGTGTCAGCCAGTTTGCCGTGGCATACGGAGCTCCATTGCAGTCTTTAACACTGGTAGCATGCCGCGACAGCGTGGACGTGAACCGTATGTGCAGTTGACGGACTTTGAGCGAGGGCGTATAGTGGGCATGCGGGAGGCCGGGTGGACGTACCGCCGAATTGCTCAACACGTGGGGCGTGAGGTCTCCACAGTACATCGATGTTGTCGCCAGTGGTCGGCGGAAGGTGCACGTGCCCGTCGACCTGGGACCGGACCGCAGCGACGCACGGATGCACGCCAAGACCGTAGGACCGTACGCAGTGGCGTAGGGGACCGCACCGCCACTTCCCAGCAAATTAGGGACACTGTTGCTCCTGGGGTATCGGCGAGGACCATTCGCAACCGTCTCCATAAAGCTGGGCTACGGTCCCGCACACCGTTAGGCCGTCTTCCGCTCACGCCCCAACATCGTGCAGCCCGCCTCCAGTGGTGTCGCGACAGGCGTGAATGGAGGGACGAATGGAGACGTGTCGTCTTCAGCGATGAGAGTCGCTTCTGCCTTGGTGCCAATGATGGTCGTATGCGTGTTTGGCGCCGTGCAGGTGAGCGCCACAATCAGGACTGCATACGACCGAGGCACACAGGGCCAACACCCGGCATCATGGTGTGGGGAGCGATCTCCTACACTGGCCGTACACCACTGGTGATCGTCGAGGGGACACTGAATAGTGCACGGTACATCCAAACCGTCATCGAACCCATCGTTCTACCATTCCTAGACCGGCAAGGGAACTTGCTGTTCCAACAGGACAATGCACGTCCGCATGTATCCTGTGCCACCCAACGTGCTCTAGAAGGTGTAAGTCAACTACCCTGGCCAGCAAGATCTCCGGATCTGTCCCCCATTGAGCATGTTTGGGACTGGATGAAGCGTCGTCTCACGTGATCTGCACGTCCAGCACGAACGCTGGTCCAACTGAGGCGCCAGGTGGAAATGGCATGGCAAGCTGTTCCACAGGACTACATCCAGCATCTCTACGATCATCTCCATGGGAGAATAGCAGCCTGCATTGCTGCGAAAGGTGGATATACACTGTACTAGTGCCGACATTGTGCATGCTCTGTTGCCTGTGTCTATGTGCCTGTGGTTCTGTCAGTGTGATCATGTGATGTATCTGACCCCAGGAATGTGTCAATAAAGTTTCCCCTTCCTGGGACAATGAATTCACGGTGTTCTTATTTCAATTTCCAGGAGTGTAGTTTTCGAATGCTTTCTAATATCACACAATTTAGCATAAAACTCTGTTGCACGTACTTGACATATTGCCTTGGATAAGTCTCCAACGACTGGTCTCAGCCACCCACTGATTTTTATATATATATATATATATATATATATATATATATATATATATAAAACTATGGGACTTAACAGCTGTGGTCATCAGTCCCCTAGAACTTAGAACTACGTAAATCTAAATAACCTAAGGACATCACACATATCCATGCCCGAGGCAGGATTCGAACCTGCGATCGTAGCAGCGGCGCGGTTCTGGATTGCGCGCCTAAAACCGCGAGACCACCGCGGTCGGCCACACCCATTGAATTCAGGTTCTGCTTCCCACGCATCCCGATATTTTTGAGCGTACTGCTTCTTCTTCTGCGGTAAATCCATTATGTAAGCCACCGCAACATAAGTTTCACCAATTTATAATCACTGAGAATACATTAAAACTCAGGCGAACTAGAGATCATGAAACAATCTACTCACTCGGTAACTCGATATCAGTTCTATTGTTCATTGTTTCAAACGTAATAATATCTGAGATACCCCCACCGAATTGTTCTTGCATTACCACTGTGCATGTGGAATAATCTGACTGCGACTTAACATTTCGAAAAATTAGAGGTTGCTGGACCGAAATGTATTTTATTTTACTTAATATGACGTTTGTTTTTTGTCAATTCGAAAAATAAAGGGAGTTCAAAAGTTGAAGAGTTATAGATCGATACGCTATCGACGATAACAGGCTAGTGGGTAATGAAATTGTTGTATAGCGAAGGTTTTCTTACTCTGCAGGCAGTTCCCACATTCAGGTTTACTAAATGCTGAACAATGCTACATGCTCTGCTAAGAACTTAATTTAACTTAGTAAATCTAGATAAAGTCAGTGTAGTACCCATTCTATAGTTAAAATCTTAGTTTTGTTAATGAAAATAGTTTTGATTTGTACTTCAAAAGTCGTCAGTCCTCCAAAAGTCGCCAGATAAGTCGCTAAATAATTTTTGTCGCTAAAAAGTTTTTTTTGTCACTAAGACGAAGGCAAAAGTCGCCATTTCTAGCGACAAAGTCGCTAAATTGGCAACACTGAGTGATGGGGAGCTCGTGAATGAGTCGTTCAAATGAACGCTTCATTCCTGTGAAGTGTGAACTAACCACTCAATTTCAATGAACTGGTACTTCAAACTCTTCACAGATAGCACACTCCACACTTTTTTCTAGTTCACTCACTCTCTTCCCCTCTCCCTCACCCACGTCACTCATCCTCCCTTCACTTCACTCCTCCCTGTGCTGCCTGTCGACGAATCGCGCGGTGTTAGTGGGGAACGATAGGACGGGTGAGGTGAGGGGCGAGAAGGAGGCAGCGTCAGCTGCTACCTGCAGTGCTGACAACATTACCCGTGACTATTTGTGCAGTTCGCATCTACGGGTAGCCTGCCGTTGGCAGCGCTTGAAGACAAATGAATATTAAAGATAGAAACGAAGAGGCTATCTGTGTGAGCACGCACAGCAAACATGAAAATAAAAGGTTTGTTAATAACACTGAAAGGGGGATTTTACCTGAAATCGTACCAATGACTACAGGTGACAGTTTACATTTTGAATCTAGTGGGTTATTATTGTCAACAAAAATAAAATCTACAGGAAAAGTTCTGAATAATTACTTAACGTAGGTATATAGACTTTGTGACAGTGTTAAACATACTCATTCTATTTTGGATTAAATTTTAAAAGGAACATAAAATTGGACTGCATTTCGTTGGTAGTCCTATTTTTCAGTCCATGAATACAACAAATAATGTTTCATTTGGCAGATAAAGACTTTTTTGGGCGCTTCACGAGAAAACGTCGAGTAAGATTAAATGTAGTACCTTCTTTATATGTGACAGCCTTCTCTGTTTATCTTTCCTTTGTCCCCTTTTTTTTTCTCTTTATTGTCATTTTGAAACCTGTATACAGGCAGGCCTGCAGCAGCATACTACGCCGCTCTTTGGCCGCAGAGAAACACAAAAGATAGAAATGAAGACAATTAGAGAAAAAAGATGGTGGACATATAAACGGAGACAAACACTTTTTAAAATACAAGGTGCCGTTCACGGGCGTAGAGTCCAAGATAAAATTGTTCAGACACTTGGACACAGACAGAAACGCCCTTTGTCCCCTTCGACCATGCTCTATTTAAGATAACTCAGACGCTGTAAGAGCGTAAAACGTTGCGTGCACTTTACTGCATAGTTCCGCCATCTGTTGGTAAAATTGTGAAGTATTACGAAGCTTTATTGTACGAGCGAGCGTAGCAGCGGCTGAGCGGCGAACTGGGCAATTCGCTAGGCTTCCGTACTTCACGAATGAACTACTTCATTTGAACGCTTCACGGCAAGGAGTGAAATGAATGAAGTAGTTCACGGGAATGAACGAGTTCGACCCATCTCTACTGAGGAGTGAGGAGTAGCAGACGGCGACAATGAACTGAATATCAACAAACAACAAGTCAGTCACTGACCTGTCATCGGCTGGCGCACGGCCGGCGCGGTGAAAGGGGTCGGCAACACAGGAGGTCGCATAACCGAACATCGGATAATCGAGACTCTACTGTACTAAGAAATATGCATGACGTACAGAGGTTAAGTACAGTATCCCGAACAGTTTCTGTACATTGGGCGCAGCTGCTTGCGTGTCTACAACGCGATTTTGTAAACGTCTCTGTGCCGACGCCTCTTCAAAGCTCTATGGGAAGTTGCTGTTTTCGCCTACAGCCGTTTGCGCTGCGCAGTTGGAATGTGAAAAGGATTTCCTTGACTCGACTGTACCAGTGCATTAGGACTAAATATAAATTTATTAAAACTCCATGCTGATGCGGCAGTTTTTCGCGCACCTCAGTGTTGATAACGCCATATTTCCTGAACTATGTCTGGTACCGTGGCATACTTTTGTAGGTGCATTTAGCGCTATAAATGAGTACCGCCTGCGAAATTTATTGCGAATAAAATTAGTAGCACAGAAATAATAAATTTAAACGTCATACATAATGAACCAGTTTTTCACACATATCATTGTTTATGATGGACCTTGCCGTTGGTGGCAAGGCTTGCGTGCCTCAGCGATACAGATAGCCGTACCGTAGGTGCAACCACAATGGAGGGGTATCTGTTGAGAGGCCAGACAAACGTGTGGTTCCTGAAGAGGGGCAGCAGCCTTTTCAGTAGTTGCATGGGCAACAGTCTCGATGATTGACTGATCTGGCCTTGTAACACTGACCAAAACAGCCTTGCTGTGCTGGTACTGCGAACGGCTGAAAGCAAGGGGAAACTACGGCCGTAATTTTTCCCGAGGGCATGCAGCTTTACTGTATGATTAAATGATGATGGCGTCCTCTTGGGTAAAATATTCCGGATGTAAAACAGTCCCCCATTCGGATCTCCGGCCGGGGACTACTCAAGAGGACGTCGTTATCAGGAGAAAGAAAACAGGCGTTCTACCGATCGGAGCGTGGAATGTCAGATCCCTTAATCGGGCAGGTAGGTTAGAAAATTTAAAAAGGGAAATGGATAGGTTAAAGTTAGATATAGAGGGAATTAGTGAAGTTCGCTGGCAGGAGGAACAAGACATTTGGTCAGGTGAATACAGGGTTATAAATACAAAATCAAATAGGGGTAATGCAGGAGTAGGTTTAATAATGAATAAAAAAATAGGAGTGCGGGTAAGCTACTACAAACAGCATAGAGAACGCATTATTGTGGCAAAGATAAACACGAAGCCCACGCCTACTACAGTAGTACAAGTTTATATGCCAACTACCTCTGCAGATGACGAAGTAATTGAAGAAATGTATCATGAAATAAAAGAAATTATTCAGATAGTGAAGGGAGACGAAAATTTAATAGTCATGGGTGACTGGAATTCGGTAGTAGGAAAAGGGAGAGAAGGAAACGTAGTAGGTGAATATGAATTGGGGCTAAGAAATGAAAGAGGAAGCCGTCTGGTAGAATACTGCACAGAGCACAACTTAATCATAGCTAACACTTGGTTCAAGAATCATAAAAGAAGGTTGTATACATGGAAGAAGCCTGGAGATACTGACAGGTTTCAGGTAGATTACATAATGGTAAGACAGAGATTTAGGAACCAGGTTTTAAATTGTAAGACATTTCCAGGGGCAGATGTGGACTCTGATCACAATCTATTGCTTATGAACTGTAGATCAAAACTGAAGAAACTGCAAAAAGGTAGGAATTTAAGGAGATGGGACCTGGATAAACTGACTAAACCAGAGGTTGTACAGAGTTTCAGGGAGAGCATAAGGGAACAATTGACAGGAATGGGGGAAAGAAATACAGTAGAAGAAGAACGGGTAGCTTTGAGAGATGAAGCAGTGAAGGCAGAAGAGGACTTAGTAGGTAAAAAGATGAGGGCTAGTAGAAATTCTTGGGTAACAGAAGAAATACTGGATTTAATTGATGAAAGAAGAAAATATAAAAATGCAGTAAACGAAGCAGGCAAAAAGGAATATAAACGTCTCAAAAACGAGATCGACAGGAAGTGCAAAATCGCTAAGCAGGGATGGCTAGAGGACAAATGTAAGGATTTAGAGAGTTATCTCACTAGGGGTAAGATAGATACTGCCTACAGGAAAATTAAAGAGACCTTTGGAGAAAAGAGAACCACTTGCATGAATATCAAGAGCTCAGATGGAAACCCAGTTCTAAGCAAAGAAGGGAAGGCAGAAAGGTGGAAGGAGTATATAGAGGGCCTATACAAGGGCAATGTACTTGAGGACAATATTATGGAAATGGAAGAGGATGTAGATGAAGATGAAATGAGAGATACGATACTGCGTGAAGAGTTTGACAGAGCACTGAAAGACTTGAGTCGAAGCAAGGCCCCGGGAGTAGACAACATTCCATTAGAACTACTGGCGGCCTTGGGAGAGCCAGTCCTGACAAAACTCTACCATCTGGTGAGTAAGATGTATGAGACAGGCGGAATACCCTCAGACTTCAAGAAGAATATAATAATCCCGATCCCAAAGAAAGCAGGTGTTGACAGATGTGAAAATTACTGAACAATCAGTTTAATAAGTCACGGATGCAAAATACTAACGCGTATTCTCTACAGACGAATGGAAAAACTGGTAGAAGCCGATCTCGGGGAAGATCAGTTTGGATTCCGTAGAAATGTTGGAACACGTGAGGCAATACTGACCCTACGACTTATCTTAGAAGCTAGATTATGGAAAGGCAAACCTAAGTTTCTAGCATTTGTAGACTTAGAGAAAGCTTTTGACAATGTTGACTGGAATACTCTCTTTCAAATTCTGAAGGTGGCAGCGGTAAAATACAGGGAGCGAAAGGCTATTTACAATGTGTACAGAAACCAGATGTCAGTTGTAAGAGTCGAGGGACATGAAAGGGAAGCAGTGGTCGGGAAGGGAGTGGGACAGGGTTGTAGCCTCTCCCCGATGTTATTCAATCTGTATATTGAGCAAGCAGTAAAGGAAACAAAAGAAAAATTCGGAGTAGGTATTAAAATCCATGGAGAAGAAATAAAAACTTCGAGGTTCGCCGATGACATTGTAATTCTGTCAGAGACAGCTAAGAACTTGGAAGAGCAGTTGAATGGAATGGACAGTGTCATGAAAGGAGGGTATAACATGAACATCAACAAAAGCAAAACGAGGATAATGGAATGTAGTCGAATTAAATCAGATGATACTGGGGGAATTAGATTAGGAAGTGAGACACTTAAGGTAGTAAAGGAGTTTTGCTATTTGGGGAGCAAAATAACTGATGATGGTCGAAGTAGGGAGGATATAAAATGTAGACTGGCAATGGCAAGGAAAGCGTTTCTGAAGAAGAGAAATTTGTTAACATTGAGTATTGATTTAAGTGTCAGGAAGTCGTTTCTGAAAGTATTAGTATGGAGCGTAGCCATGTATGGAAGTGAAATATGGACGATAACTAGTTTGGACAAGAAGAGAATAGAAGCTTTCGAAATGTGGTGCTACAGAAGAATGCTGAAGATTAGATGGGTAGATCACATAACTAATGAGGAGGTATTGAATAGAATTGGGGAGAAGAGTAGTTTGTGGCACAACTTGACTAGAAGAAGGGACCGGTTAGTAAGGTATGTTCTGAGGCATCAGGGGATCACAAATTTAGCATTGGAAGGCAGTGTGGAGGGTAAAAATCGTTGAGGGAGACCAAGAGATGAATACACTAAGCAGATTCAGAAGGATGTAGGTTTCAGTAAGTACTGGGAGATGATGAAGCTTGCACAGGATAGAGTAGCATGGAGAGCTGCATCAAACCAGTCCCAGGACTGAAGACCACAACAACAACAACAACAATAACAAGGAACGACAGAAAACAGAAAAAGTTACTTGGTCTTTTGCATGAAATCACTCCAATTAGATCCATATCCACTTGTGCTTCTCATAAATTCCTTTTTATATGAATAAATCTTGTATTTATCAATTCATTATCTTTAATTTCGTTGTCAATAGTTTTCCATTTTTCTTTACATATTATATGCCCATGTACTTCTACCATAAACATTAAGCAAGGCAGGATTTTATTATACATTATGTTATGGAATCAAAGACGCTGCTTTGTTTGATTATATTATGTGTGTGCGTACTGTAAGACCTTCGGTACACACACCATCAAATTATTTGCCTTGTTGCTCTAGCGAAGTAGGGGAGTGTCAGCAATATGTCTCGTGGTCTTATCGTGGCGTGTTTATCTTCTGCCGTTGGGTCAGCCGATTGAAATGCCACTTGTGCGCTTAGAGTAGCAGATTGACAGTGACCAACTTTAAACGGAACTTGATTAATTTTCACACACATTTATTAAAATAATAAAAAGGATAGACATTACGTTACTTGATTCTGGATGCTGTTAACAATTGACAATCTGAAGTTCCTTTGGTCTTGGTACGTTAATCTTATTCTCACATATCTCTGATACTTGACAAAGTGTCTATACATTTATCTTCATGGCTATGTACAGGAATATGATAATCTTCTGAGGTGCAGACAGAAACTTGACTATAGACTAATGCAGACTGACTGATCGGAGGTCTGTACGCTCGTTATAATACCTCGCGCGTTCATGTATCACTGCACGAGTGTGATCCGCGAGGAGAAAAGGTTCTACGTTAGCAGCAATCTCATTGGCTGCGTTACATATTAATACGCCGATCGGTGGAAGCAGAATTGGCTCCTGAAAATCATGGCTCCAGGCAATCATCGTAGGTCCTTCCGGCTCCTGGATTTCTCCCTTACTGTCTGCGCCCATCCTGTCTACCTCACCCCCACCTTCACCTACCTTGGCCTCACCATTAACCGTCACCTCACCTGGATCCCTCATCTCAGCTCCATCCAATCCAAAGCCCACAACCGCCTCCGACTCCTCAAACTTCTCTCTGGCCGGACATGGGGGTTGCACCCCTCTACCATCCTCCACACCTACAACTCCTTAATCCGCCGCATCCTCTGTTATGCCAGTCCTGCCTGGATATCTGGCCCCCCCTCCGAATTCTATAAGTCCCTCCAGATCCTTGAGCGTCATGCACACCGCCTCGCCTTCAATATATGCCTCCCATCCACCACGCAGATCCTCTATGACCTCATTCCTTTTCCCATCTGCTCCTATTCCTCCACATTCTCTACACCTTCCGCCGCCTTGAACCCCCTCACCCCCTGGTTGCTCCTCTCCTCTCCCATCGCCGCCCCCTGCCACGTCTTCACTGTTGTGTCCCCCCTACCCTCCATCTCTACACCCTTCATCTCCTTTCCCAAGGTGGCTCCCATCAACTCCCCCTCCCGGATGATGCCCTCTCTCCCTCCATTTATCCCTCCTATAAACTCTGATCCTCACTCCCCCTCCTTTCCTCTGTCCTTTTCCCAGGCTCCCTCTTCCCCCCTTCCATCCTCTTTTTTTCCCCACCTCCCCTCTCTCTGCCCCCTTCTCTCCCCCGAGTCCTCTTTTACATTTCCCTCCTCTTCCTCCTCTCATTCCCTCTTGCGTCTGCCCTTCTCCCCCTTTATTAGTCCTCTCCCTCCTTGGTTCTCCCCCCCCCCTTTTTCGATTTTTTCCTTCCTCCCTCCTTGTTCTTCCCCCTCCTCCAGGTCCCCCCCACCCCATCTGCCTTTGGCTCGGGAGTGTCATCTTTGTGCTGCCACTTTCGTGCAGTGTTCTACATTGAGTGTTCTACAGTGAGTCTTACAGTAGGTGTTCCGTGTTGTGTTTTTTGAGAAGTGTTGCGAACAGCCATCACACTGTCGCTGAGTGTGCCTTTTATCTCTTGCGAACAGACACCAGACTGTCGCTGTATTTTTTAATTGTGTGTGTACTATGTTACTAGTCTGATTCCTATGTGTATTTTATTAACATTACCAACCCCTTTTGCTTTCTGTTTTAACTTTCCGCATTTTACACTTTGTCACTGTTTTATCGCCTGTTTTTCTTGTTTCTTTTCTTCTTCCATTTTTTAAAATAGAAGTCTGTAGGCTGTAGAGCAGCGCACTAAGCTGCTGCCAGCCCACCCCCTTCGGGGGGAATTGAAAATCAATAAAGGAAAAAAAAGGAGAATTTGGTCCATCTCTAAGACAGCGCCATCTCGTAGTGCGCAGACGGACGAGCGCTGCGCCTGCACTGTTGTGCTTAGCGGGGCGCGTTCTAGTGGGAAGGTTGTGTACGCGCTGACTACGTGGAACTATGTACACAACATATTAGTTATTATGATAGCCCTATTTCGGCGTCATCGACATCTCCACGTTATCTGTGAAAAGTACAAAGTCTGATATAATATTTAATGTTTTTAAGTAGATCATTTAACCTATTATACAATTATCATTTGCTACGTACATCAGATGGTCTTGATATCTGTATGACATCGATGTCTCAGGTGCTGTCACACTACAGTGTAAGTTTTCTCCTTTATTGCTGTTGGAGCCATAACAGATGTTACACTTTTGTTGGAGTATTTATTTTTATAGTTGTCGAATTCTGAAAGTTTCTTTCATAATGACATTTAGTTACAGCCGTATTGGCAGTTAAGTCAGCGATGTTACATGGTTACAGGCTGTTTGCTTCTTTGATATTGTCTAGGTTGTATCTTTGTCCTTATCAGCTATATTATATTGCTTGCATGATATGCGATTATGTGGTTCTACGCTCAAATGTAACTTATTTCTACTGTGTTTTTCTTTATAGAAATGGTTATAGTAGATAGTGTTGTGGTACCGAGGTTTGTGACAATTTCAAGATGTTGTGGTAACATGATCTCTGATATGTTTGTAGATTTTGTTTTTCTACTCATCTCGCGTTTGGGTCCATGGTACTAATTGCTTTTTGCGCAATGTTTGTGTTTCAAATAGATCTGTTCATGTAAAATGTTTTGAGGTGAATTTTATGCTTGTGAATATACTTAGGTCTCCTCAAGAACACTCGTTAATGGTCCTTCTTGTGCAATGTGTAAAACCTCAACGGGCCGTTTCATATCGGCTGCTGTTATGTCGTTCTGTTTTCAAGTAGTGGGAGAAAGTTGATTGGTTACTGTCGCTATCTGTAACGTTTTCTAGCTATCAAAAATTGAAATGCCGTCCATTTGACCTACATTTAATATGTCAGATTTTGTTTTCCTGGATTTGAATATACGGTAGATTTTGTTTGAATATACGGTAGATTTTGTTTGTCCGGAGTGTAGCAGTTGTTTGAAGATTTCAGAATGTCTTGTATGCATATTTTATGTTAGTATGTTTTAGTAATGCTTCTTTAAAGTCAGTACCGCCATTAGATTGTTTTGATTTGCATCTTAGGCACTGTATAAGATTAAAACACTTTATAATGGCATTTTAAGCCGAAATGATTGTGTAAATGTAACACTGCAAATTAAAAAAAAGAAAGAAACAGTCTAATGGCGGTACTGACTTTAAAGAAATATGACTGTGGCCCCACATTATGAAAAAATTATTTTAGTAATGCGTTAATTGTGAGACATATAATACCTAGATATGTATAAAATTTTTTGTTTTGCTGGTAGTTCTCTTGTCAGCTTTATTTCCTTACATATTGTGTTGTAAAGGTTTAGTGCGTTTATCGAATAGGTATGCGACAATTGTGGGATTTAAATCATTCCGGTCTGCAACATAGTTTTTACAAACTGCGCGATGAGGACCGCTAATGAGTATTATTGAAGAAACTGACATATACAGGGTGTACATAAAGTCCGGGAAAACTTTCAATGATTTATTGCACAAGAGCCAAACATTGTACAGAGATCATACGTATATCACTTTTAAGAGAAACCCTGAAAATTTTTTTGTCATGTATACCGCCACAGCGTAGTTTGGTAATTTGCCGATAGGCAGCGCTAGTCGTAAACATGGCAAGTTCAGGTGCGGAGCGAGGTTTCTGTGTGTTGGAGTTCGACGAAAACAAGCGTGCTACAGCTGTTCAACGGATGTGTAGAACCAAGTACGGTAAGAAGCCACCAACAAGGAAGGCCATTTACCACTGGCATTATTCGTTACGACGGGTTGCTTGTGTCCTGCACAGAGAAACGGACGTGCTGGGACAGGTGTGGCAAAAATTAGATTACCGTATTGACGTCTGCCGGGTCACTTATGGTTCGCATATCGAATGTTAGTAAAAAAAAACCCTTTAGAGTTTCTCTTCAAAATGCAATATGTATGACATATGTACAATGTTGTTTAGTTCTTGTGCAATAAATAATTGAAAGTGTTCCCGGACACACACACACACACACACACACACACACACACACACACACACACACACACAAAAAATTACCCTCAAGAAATTCTAAATGACTCGATCGATTTGAATTACAAGCATAACATTGACTTTTTTTTCAAATTAACGTTCCAAACAAGAGATGAGTAGAAATACAAAATCTATAAACAAATCAGAGATCATATTACCACAAAATTAAAAGTAACCGCTGAAAAGCCTGCATTTACGAAAACCACACCGGGAAACTGTCAGGGATCTCGCGCATCACAACCCTATCTGGCATGATCATTTCCTGAAAAAGACGATAGGATTAAATAACATATGAGCTTAGAACCACATAAACGGGAATCATACAAGCAATGTAATATAGCTGATAAGAACAAAGATATGACCTAGAGAATACCAATGAGGCAAACAGCCTCTAACCACTTAACACCGCTTGCTCAGTTGTCAATAGTGGCTCCACGAAACGCCATTATGAAATAAACTTTCATGATACGACAATTACACAATTAACTGCTCCAACAGAAAAATTTACCATCCGCTATAGCTCCATCAGCATCAAAGGAGGAGACTTATAAAATAGTATGACAGCAACTGAGACATCGATGTCAGATGGATATCAAGACCACCTAATGTACGTAGCAAACCATAATTCTATAATAGATTAAATTATCTACTTAAAAATTTGAAATATCTTACCAAACTATGTATTTTTCACAGTTACGTGAATATGTTGAGCGCGCCGAAACAGGCCTACAGTAATAAACAAAATAATCAAACACAGCAGCGTCTTTGATCTCAAAACGTAATACAGCAATGTCCTTGTACGACATAAACGATACAGTGGGCCCAGATGAGTGCAAATTTTATTATATGTTGCCTTAATGCGCTACAGTTGAATTTTGTCAAGTAGCTTAATCGTTTCTTTGGTATAAACTATCGTTTTTGGGTGATAGTCTGCAGTTAAATTTACATTTTCTTAACCAGGGACTACTGGTAGGCGGCGTGCATGCCAGTAACTGCACGCCTTCTTCATCAATGTGGGACCCTCACTAGGTATTAATGGTAGAAGAGGTAGAGAAGATCCAAAGAAGAGCGGCGCACTTCGTCACGGGGCCGCTCAGTCCACGCGAGAGCATTACAGAGATTCTCAGCAAACTCCAGGGGCAGACTTACAAGAGAGGCGTTGTGCATCGCGGAGATTACTGTTGAATTTTCGAGAGAGAGAGAGAGAGAGAGAGAGAGAGAGAGAGAGAGAGAGAGTACTTTTCAGAGAGAGAGAGAGAGAGAGAGAGAGACAGACAGAGAGTACGTTTCGAGAGAGAGAGAGAGGAGAGAGAGAGAGAGAGAGAGAGAGAGAGAGAACGTTTCGAGAGAGAGAAAGAGAGAGAGAGACAGAGAGTACGTTTCGAGAGAACACAGACAACATATTACTTCGTCTCAGATACACGACCTCGACGAGAAATTTCGAGAAATTAGAGCGAAGACAGAGGATACCGACATAAGTTCTTCCCACACATGGTTCACGAATGGATCGGGGAAGGGGGATTCAGTTGGTGGTACCACTAAAGTACCCTCGGGCACACACTGTCAGGTGGCTTGAGGAGTATTGATGTAGATGTGATTGTTTCGTTTTAACACAGCAATGTTCCGCTTTAGACATGTTTCTCAAAAAACAGCATTAGGGCGAAATGCTTCATCTGCGAATTGTAAGAGAGATGCACTCCAGAGTTCGTTCCTTCTATCTATATTCTTCTTAATAGACACTCATTTAGCCTTCCTGTTCAGACGTGTGATCTGATTGAAAATCCTTGTCCTCACGTAGGGGAAAAGAGTACGCACTTACGCTCATGTCCAGATAAAAAACAGAACACCCTGAACGACTAGAGATAGTTCATATTCACAAGACGTGTACATTAGTGTGTTCAGCAAAAGTGAGTAGCATTTCAGTCACTTCGGTTCAGCAAGCGTCCTGTTGCCCAGTACCACAGGGTCCGCCATAGCCCCTCATAACTTGTTCCACATGTGATGGCTTCGACGCCTGTAAGGCAACGACGTCCTGTGGCATAGTTAACCACGCTGCAATTCACCTGGTTCCAAAGTTCATCTGCGGCGATTGGCAATGGGTCACGGTGCTGCACCCGTCATTTCACCATTACTTGTTGTGGTCTTCAGTCCTGAGACTGGTTTGATGCAGCTCTCCATGCTACTCTATCCTGTGCAAGCTTCATCATCTCCCAGTACCTACTGCAACCTACATTCTTCTGCATCTGCTTAGTGTATTCATCTCTTGGTCTCCCTCTACGATTTTTACCCTCCACGCTGCCCTCCAATACTAAATTGGTGATCCCTTGATGCCTCAGAACATGTCCTACCAACCGATCTCTTCCTCCAGTCAAGTTGTGCCACAAACCCCTCTTCTCCAAAATCCTATTCAATACGCCCTCATTAGTTATGTGATGTACCCATCTAGTCTTCAGCATTCTTCTGTAGCACCACATTTCGAAAGCTTCTATTCTCTTCTTGTCCAAACTATTTATCGTCCACGTTTCACTTCCATACATGGTCACACTCCATAGAAAAACTTTAAGAAACGACTTCCGACACTTAAATCTATACTCAATGTTAACAAATTTCTCTTCAGAAACGCTTTCCTTGCCATTGCCAGTCTACATTTTATATCCTCTCTACTTTGACCATTATCAGTTATTTTGTTCCCGAAATAGCAAAACTTATTTACTACTTTAAGCTTCTCATTTCCTAATCTAGTTCCCTCAGTGTCACCTGATTTAATTCCACTACATTCTATTATCCTTGTTTTGCTTTTGTTCATGTTCATCTTACATCCTCCTTTCAAGACACTGTCCATTCCGTTCAGCTGCTCTTCCAGGCCCTTTGCTGTCTCTGACAGAATTACAAAGTCATCGGCGAACCTCAGTTTTTATTTCTTCTCCATGCAGTTTAATACCTACTCCGAATTTTTCTTTTATTTCCTTTACTGCTTGCTCAATATACAGATTGAATAGCATCGGGGGAGGCTACAACCCTGTCTCACTCCCTTCCCAACCACTGCTACCCTTTCGTGTCCCTCGACTCTTATAACTGCCATCCGGCTTCTGTACAAATTGTGAATAGCCTTTCGCTCCCTGTATTTTACCCTGCCACCTTCAGAATTTGAAACAGAGTATTCTAGTCAACATTGTCAAAAGCTTTCTCTAAGTTTACAAATGCTAGATAGGTAGGTTTGCCTTTCCCTAATCTTTCTTCTAAGATTAGTCGTAGCGTCAGTATTGCCCCAAGTGTTCCAATATTTCTACGGAATCCAAACTGATCTTCCCCGAGATCGGCTTCTACCAGTTTTTCATTTCGTCTGTAAAGAATTCTTGTTAGTATTTTGCAGCTGTGACTTATTAAACTGATATCTCATACATTTTCGATTGGCGAGAAGTCTGGTGGTATGGCGGGCCAGAGCAAAAGGCTGACAGTCTGTGACACCAAGAAGGAACGTGTTAGTGCAGCAACAAGTGGTCGTGCGTTGTCGTGCTAAAAGATAGCGTCTGGGGTGTTGTGCAGAAAGTACAGGGTTATTACAAATGATTGAAGCGATTTCACAGCTCTACAATAACTTTATTATTTGAGATATTTTCACAATGCTTTGTACACACATACAAAAACTCAAAAAGTTTCTTTAGGCATTCACAAATGTTCGATATGTGCCCCCTTAGTGATTCGGCAGACATCAAGCCGATAATCAAGTTCCTCCCACGCTCGGCGCAGCATGTCCCCATCAATGAGTTCGAAAGCATCGTTGATGCGAGCTCGCAGTTCTGGCACGTTTCTTGGTAGAGGAGGTTTAAACACTGAATCTTTCACATTGTTGTTGTTGTTGTGGTCTTCAGTCCTGAGACTGGTTTGATGCAGCTCTCCATGCTACTCTATCCTGTGCAAGCTTTTTCATCTCCCAGTACCTACTGCAACGTACATCCTTCTGAATCTGCTTAGTGTATTCATCTCTTGGTCTCCCTCTACGATTTTTACCCTCCACGCTGCCCTCCAATACTAAATTGGTGATCCCTTGATGCGTCAGAACATGTCCTACCAACCGATCCCTTCTTCTGGTCAAGTTGTGCCACAAACTTCTCTTCTCCCCAATCCTATTCAATACTTCCTCATTAGTTATGTGATCTACCATCTTTCACATAACCCCACAGAAAGAAATCACATAGGGTTAAGTTGGGAGAGTGTGGAGGCCATGACATGAATTGCTGATCATGATCTCCACCATGACCGATCCATCGGTTTTCCAATCTCCTGTTTAAGAAATGCCGAACATCATGATGGAAGTGTGGTGGAGCACCATCCTGTTGAAAGATGAAGTCGGCGCTGTCGGTCTCCAGTTGTGGCATGAGCCACACGTGAAACTTGCCCGCACACTTTCAACCGTTTCTTCGCTCACTGCAGGCTGACCCATTGATTTCCCCTTACAGAGGCATCCAGAAGCTTTAAACTGCGCATACCATCGCCGAATGGAGTTAGCAGTTGGTGGATCTTTGTTGAACTTCGTCCTGAAGTGTCGTTGCACTGCTATGACTGTCTGATGTGAGTGCATTTCAAGCACGACATACGCTTTCTCGGCTCCTGTCGCCATTTTGTCTCACTGCGCTCTCGAGCGCTCTGGCGGCAGAAACCTGCAGTGCGGCTTCAGCCGAACAAAACTTTATGAGTTTTTCTACGTATCTGTAGTGTGTCGTGACCATATGTCAATGAATGGAGCTACAGTGAATTTATGAAATCGCTTCAATCATTTGTAATAGCCCTGTATATTGCTACGGGTCGCAGCATGTCATTCACGTAAGTGACACTGGTCAAAGTGCCCTGGACACGCAGCAACTGTGATTTATGGCTGTACCCAACAGCACCTCACACCATAAGGCCCCGAGTTGGCGCAGTATGACTTGCGCGAATGCAGTCACTGTGATGCCGTTCGCCATCTATGCGCCGAACCAAAATGCAGCCATCATTTTCAAACAAATAGGACCTTGATTCGTTCGAAAACACTGACGCCACTCCTATCACCAGTGAAGCTTTTCCATACACCTTTTCCGGCTAGCATGTTTCTGAACATTCGTCAAAATTGGGCGAGAAATTGACGACGCTCACGTTACCCGTGGCGTAATAAACGGCAACGGACGGTCACCCCTGCTAATGGTCGATGTGTTACACTGTTGCATTGTTGCGCCAGAGCCGAGGAGGACGCAGATCCGTCCTGCAATGCCATTCTACATCTACATCTACCTGATTACTCTGCTATTTACAATAAAGTGCCTGGCAGAGGGTTCAATGAACCACCTTCTCTCTACCGTCCCACTTTTACAATGCGCGTGGGAAATACGAGCTCTTAAATTTTACGTGCGAGCCCTGATTTCTCTTATTTTACCGAGATGGTCATTTCTCCCTATGTAGGTGGGTGCCAACAGAATCGCAATCCGAGGGGAATACCTAGTGATTGAAATTTCATGAGAAGATCCCGTCGCTAGGAAAAACGCCTTTGTTTTAGTAATTGCCACTCGAATTCACGTATCATGTCTGTGGCACTATCTCCCCCTATTTCGCCATAATACAAAACGAGCTGCCCTCCTTTGAACTTTTTCGTTGTCATGCGTCAGTTACACGTGATGCGGGTCCCACACCGCACAGTAATACTGCAGAATATGGCGGGTAAGCCTGATGTAAGCAGTTTCTTTAGTAGACCTGTTGCACCTTCTAAGTGTTCCTCCAATGAATCGTAGTCTTTAGTTTGCTCTACCCACAACATTATCTATGTGATCGTTCTGATTTAGGTTATTTGTAATTGTAATTCCTAAGTATTTAGTTGAATTTACAGCGTTCAGATTTGTGACACTTACGCGTAATCGAAATTTAGCAGATTTCTTTTAGTACTCATGTGAATAACTTCCCACTCTTTTTTTTCTGGGTCAATTGCTACTTTTCGTACCATACAGCTATCTAAATCATTCTGCAATTTGTTTTGGTTATCTGATGACTTTACAAGGCGGTAAATAACAGCATCATCTGCAAAAGATCTAATAGGGCTACTCGATTGTCTCCTATGTCGTTCATATAGATCAGGAACAATAGAGGGCCTATAACACTTCCTTTGGGAACGCCGGATATTACTCCTGTTTCGCTCGGTGACTTTCCGTCTATGATTACGAACTGTGACCTTCCTGATAAGAAATCCCGCCGGATGTTCGAGTCCTCCCTCGTGTGTTTGTGTAGTTCTTAGCATAGGTTAGTTTAAGTAGTGTGTAAGTCTACGGACCGATGACCTAAGCAGTTTGGTCCCTTAGGAATTCACACACATTTGAACATTTTTTGATAAATAATCACGAGTCCAGTCGCACAACTGAGGTGGTATTTCATAGTCACGCAGTTTGGCTAGAAGACGCTTGTGAGGAAAAGCCTTCTGGAAATCTAAAAATATGGAATCAATTTGACTTCTCCTGTCAATAGCATTCATTACTTCAAGAGTATAAAGAGCTAGTTGTGGTTCGTAAGAACTATATTTTCTTAATCCGTGCTGACTGTATCAATAGATCGTTTTCTTCGAGGTACTTCACAATGTTCGAACACAGTATGTGTACCAAAACCCTACTGCAAATCGACGTTAGTGATATAGGCCTGTAATTCAGCGGATTACTCCTACTATCTTTGTTGAATTTTGGTATGGGTCTTTCGGTACGGGCCTTTCGACGAGCGAACGTTTGCATATAATTGCTAGATATGGAGCTATTGTATCAGCATAATCTGAAAGGAACCTGACTGCTGCGCAATCTTTACCAGAGGCCTTGCCTCGATTAAGTGATTTAAGCTGCTTTGCTAAACCGAGGATATCTACTTCTATGCTTCTCATCTTGGCAGTTGTTCTTGATTGGAATTCAGGAATATTTACGTCGTCTTCATTGATGGAGTTTCGGAAAACCGTGTTTAATAACTCTGCTTTGGTGCCACTGTCGTCAGTGACTTCATCGTTGTTATCGCGCAGTGAAGGTACTGATTGCGTCTTGCCACTGGTGTGCTTTATGCATGACCAGAATCTCTTTGGGTTTCCTGCCAGATTCCGCGACAGAGTTTCGTTTGGAAATTATTGAAAGCATCTCGCATTGACGCAGGCGCTGTATTTCGAACTTATGCAAAACTTTACCAATCTTGGGGATTTTGCGTTCTTTTAAATTTGGCATGCGTTTTTCGTTGCTTCTGCAACAACGATCTGAGCCGTTTTGTGTACCATGAGGGATCAGTACCATCACTTATTAATTTATTTGGTATATATCTCTTACTTGCCGTCGATATTCTTTCTTTGAAATCGTACCATATCTTTCCTACCCTTACATGATCAGATCGGAAGTAGTGAAGACTTTCTTAAAAAGGCTGTATAGAGCATTTTTATCAGCTTTTTAAAAATAAATATACATTGCGTTTCTTTTTGATGGTTGTAGGTGTTACGGTGCTCAGCCTAGCAGCAACTGCCTTGTGGTCGCTAAGCCCTGTATTCGTCACGATACTCACTATTTGTCCAGGATTATTCGTTGCTAAGAGACCAAGTATGCTTTCGCAACCATTTACGCTTCGAGTGGGCTCATGAACAAATTGTTCAAAATAATTGTCCGACAACGCATTCAGTACAGTTTCTGACGACGTTTTATACCTGCTGGCAGCGTTAAACGTATAATTTTTCCAGCATATAGAGGGTAGGGTGAAGTCACCGTCGACTGTCATTGTGTGACTGGGTTACCTATTTGAAATCCGTATGAGGTGTGGACCTTCTCGGGGGTTGGTTTGGGTGGTGCGACCTGATCCATCTCGTCGTGTTCTAAGGCTTTCCGTGACTCATTCTGCACACACCCGTTGCACTGCCGAAACGCTTCGTCCCACACGAGCAGCAGTTTCTCGGATAGAAGTTTCACATTTCCTCATGCCAATAATGCGCCCTCTTTCGAACTCCCTGATTTGACGGCACGGTTCGCGCATGCAAGGCATCCTGCATGTCTGCTCGAGTCACACTGATCCATTTCCTTCGGTTTACAGTGAAAGCGTGAGCTGCAGGCATATTTTGCCGGTAGGTGGTGTTGCTCCGCGATATCAATGCTGACCTTTAACCCGCCGGCGGACATGGTTCAAATGCTAATCTTTTTTGCACAACATAATGCTCACATTTCCTGTGAATAGGAACGTTCTATCTCCAGTCGTTCACGGTATATTATTTTTTTCCCTGAACATGACTGTAATATTTTCCGCTCTTACTTAGTAGATGAGAAGTTTGAAACGAACTTTTCTTATTGCAAATTATTGCTAGTTTCTTTGGGAATAATATTCATAAATTACAGCTGCCTAACATGGAACATAAACCTTAAATGTTAACATACGTAAGGTACTGCTCATTCACATCGTCTGGTATGAGTACGAGACATGCAGTGAGAGAGTACGCGCTAACATATGTACAAGGAAATTCTCCATGTCCTTCATAACCTGTGTATTCTTCATGCCACCGTTGCGAGCAGTTATCAAACTTAATTCAGTCTTCAGTGATAGCCTCCTTGTACACTTAATCACATCCTGGGGGATTCAAAACATCAAATCCCTCCTGGGATTTGGACCTGGTTGTTCCTGAAGATGATGGTGCGGTTAAGTCCAGATTAGCCCCAGAGATTCTGCTTTGTAGGTACTGGTACACAACTACCCACTACAATTGCTACACCACGAAGATGGCGTGCTACAGACGCGAAATTTAACCGACAGGAAGAAGATGCTGTGATATGCAAATGATTAGCTTTTCAGAGCATTCACACTAGGCTGGCGCCGATGGCGACACCTACAACGTGCTGACATGAGGAAAGTTTACAACCGATTTCTCATACACAAACAGCAGTTGATCGACGCTGCCTGGTGAAACGTTGTTGTGATGCCTCGTGTAATTAGGAGAAATGCGTACCATCACGGTTCCGAGTTTGATAAAGGTCGGATTGTAGCCTATCGCGATTGCGGTTTATCATATCGCGACATTGCTGCTCGCGTTGGTCGAGATCCAATGACTTTCAGCAGAATAAGGAATCGGTGGGTTCAGGAGGGTAATACGGAACGCCGTGCTGGATCCCAATGGCCTCGTATCACTAGCAGTCGAGATGACAGGCATCTCATCCGCACGGCTGTAACGGATCGTGCAGCCACGTCTCGATCCCGGAGTCAACAGATGGGGACGTTTAAAGACAACAACCGTCTGGAGTAGCATGGACTATCAGCTCGGAGACCGTGGCTGCAGTTACCCTTGACGCTGCATCACAGACAGGAGCGACTGCGATGGTCTACTCAACGACGAACCTGGGTGCACGAATGGTAAAACGTTATTTTTTCGGATGAATCCAGGTTCTGCTTACAGCATCACGATGGTCGCATCCGTGTTTGACGACATCGTGGTGAACGCACATTGGAAGCGTCTATTCGTCACCGCCATACTGGAGTATCACCCGGTGTGGTGGTATGGGGTGCCATTGGTTACACGTCTCGGTCACCTCTTGTTCGCATTGACGGCACATCGAACAGTGTACGTTACATTTCAGATGTGTTACGACCCGTGGCTCTACTCTTCATTCGATCCCTGCGAAACCCTACATTGTAGCAGGCTAATGCAGGACTGCATGTTGCAGGTCCTGTACGGGCCTTTCTGGATACAGAAAATGTTCGAATGCTGCCCTGGCCAGCACATTCTCCAGATCTCTCACCAATTGAAAACGTCTGGTCAATGGTGGCCGAGCAACTGGCTCGTCAAAATACGCCAGTCACTACTCTTGATGAACTGTGGTATCGTGTTGAAGCTGAATGGGCAGCTGTACCTGTACACGCCATCCAAGCTCTCTATGACTCAATGCCCAGGCGTATCAAGGCAGTTATTACGGCCAGAGGTGGTTCTTCTGGGTACTGATTTCTCAGGATCTATGCACCCAAATTGCGTGAAAATGTAATAACATGTCAGTTCTAGTATAATATATTTCTCCAATGAATATCTGATCATCATCTGCATTTCTTCTTGGTGTAGTAATTTAATGGCCAGTCGTGTAGTTTGTCTCTTCTTGGTTTTGTCTGGTTTACCTTGTTGGTCGAAGAATACATTTTCTTGACATTTAGGTCTTTGTTGTTGGTCGATCATATTTTGGCAGTGGATAAATGCTGCGTAGGCATACAGTTGTTCGTACATCGACCCTCTGACCTTCATTTGTGTTACGTTCTTGGTTTTCTCCTGGTGAGTGCACAGACAAATCTGCCACTAAAAAGCAGCATTTGTCCGTGTGATCCTGTTAAACTCCTTTGCCTTCTTGAGTTGTTGGGAATTCGCCTGTCTGTGATTTCTGATGGAACAAAGCCTTCTGCTGTGAAGACGTCCGATTGAACAGGAATATTCCCGTTCACTCGAATGGTTTCTCAGCTGTTTGGATTGCAGCTTCTCTAGAACATTCAGCTCGAAACAAAGCACTCACTTCTGTCTGCTTAATGATTCTTCCTAGTATAGTCACGGACGGCTGGATGGGGGCGGGTTAAGGGTATGCGCGTTGTCTTTTCCGCAATCTTATAGCTTACTCTTAACCAATCCAGTTCAAAAAATATCACAAATGGTAGTCTCTGCTTGGTTCCGCTCTTTGTCGTGCCGTGGTTTGTTTCTCACAGAATGGCGATTCTTTTGGCAAATAATTATATTCTCTAGTGCATACTTAATGCTTACTGCTTACGATATACAACTTAAAGATTACATAATTTGAAATAAAAAATTTACATTTACATGCTACAACCAATAAATCTGTCGCAGCTCTTCAAGATTGTATATGATGGCGTCAATATAAAACCAGCGGCTGAATGTAATTTTTCATTGTCCTGTCACTATTGCCAATGTAGAGAAAATACCACTGGTAACTCTTACCAGACGTGTACACTTACTCGATATTATCCTACAAGAAAATGAATTTTGTTAATTTTGTCGCACTGAGAACGTATCACTGTGGTTTGATAAGTTTGGTGAAAAAACAAGAAAAAATATTTATTTCGTAAATAACTCTCCTTACTCCTCAAGAAGTTTCTCCATCCCGTCGGGAAAATAGGTTCTGTCAATCTTCTATACTCTCATTAACTGCAACTATCTCTTCGTCATTTGACGAAAATTTCTTCCCAGCAAGACAGTTTCAAGTTAGGGAACAGGGAGAAGTCACTTGCGTCTAAGTGTGAAGTCACATGGGTCTAAGTCTGGTCAATAGGGTTGATGAGGAACCAATTGAAAACCCAAGTCTTGCACTTTCGCCATTGTTATCGTTGATGTGTGGGATGGTGCATTATCCTGATGAAATAGCGCTGTTTTGTGTCCCAACCTTGGTCTTTTTTCAGCCAACGCAAGTTTTCAACTGTCCAACAATGAAACATAATAAGGTCCGGTTATGGTTGTGCCTTTCTTCAAGTAATCTATAAGGATTATTCCTTGGGAATCCCAAGGACAGTGACCATCACCTCGCCCACTGACAGAATGGTCTTTGCCTCCTTCGGTGCACGTCCACCAGCACTTGTCCATTATTTTTACTGCCATTATGACTCTTGTGTATAATGAAGGATTCAGCTTTCATCAACAGTCACAAATCGGCGCAAAAAGTCTTGTGGATTGCGCTAAAACATAGCCAGTTATGATGTTGAAATGTCATGCCGGATGCGCTTTTGGTTGACTGTAAGCAATCGCGGCTCCCACATAGCACACGGCTTCTTCATAGCCAGCTCTCTGTTCAGGATATTATGGACTCGGATCCGTTCGCTTGCCTGTAGTCTCCGCAGTCTCACGAAATTTTACTCGGCGGTCTTGCATTACCATTTCATGGATTTGTCAACGGTTTCGTTTATGGTGACTCAACTGGACAGCCGAAGCGCACTTCTTCATTAATCCAAAAGTAAATGGTCTTCAGTGATGGTGCAGAGTCCGTGTGAACTTCATCCAGTTGTGTTTCGATTTGTGGGGCAGTCCAAAATTAAGATATTAAGATCAAAATGTTTAACAACAACACGAAACTCTGTTTTCTCCATTTTCAATCGCAGTCGACACAGTGACTAATTCAGACGGCTCTCAAAAATAAACTGTACGCTGTACATTCAAATTCTTTATACACCGAAGAACCAAAGAAACTGGTACATCTGCCTAATATCGTGTAGGGTCCCCGCAAGCCTCAACACGACGTGGCTTGGACTCGACTAATGTTGAAGTTGTGCTGGAGGAAACTGTCACCACGAATCCTGCAGGGCTGTCCATAAATCCGTAAGAGTACGAGAGAGTAGAGATCTCTTCTGAACAGCACGTTGCAAGGCATCCCAGACATGCTCAATAACGTTCATGTCTGGGGAGTTTGGTGGCCAGCGGGAGTGTGTAAACTAAGGAGAGTGTTCCAGGAGCCACTCTGTAGCAATTCTGGACTTGTGGGGTGTCACATTCTCCAACTGAAATTGCCGAAGTCCGTCGGAAGGTAGAACGGACATAAATGGATGCAGGTGATCAGACAGGATGCTTACGTACGTGTCACCTGTCGGAGTCGTATCTAGGCTATCACGGATGCCATATCACTCCAATTGCACACGCCGCACATCATTACAGATCCTCCACCAGCTTGAACATTTCCCTTCTGACATGGAAGGTCCATGGATTCACGAGGTTGTTTCAATACCCGTATACGTCTATCCGCTCGATACAATTTGAAACGAGGCTCGTCCGACAAGGCAACATGTTTCCAGTCATCAACAGCCCAATGTCGGTATTGAAGGGCCTAGGCGAGGCGTAAAGCTTTGCATTCAGCAAGGGTAATCAAGTGTGCCTTCGGCTCCGACAGCCTCTATCCATGATGTTTCGTTGAATGTTTAGCACGCTGACACTTGTTGATGGCCCAGCATTCAAATCTGCATCAGCTTGCGGAAGGGTTGCACCTCTGTCACGTTGAACAATTCTCTTCAGTAGTCGTTGGTCCCGTTCCTGCAGGTTCTTTTTCAGATGCAGCGATGTCGGAGATTTGATGTTTTACCGGATTCCTGATGTTTACGGTACACTCGTGAAACGGTCGTACAGGAAAGTCCCCACTTCATCGCTACCTCGGAGATGCTGTGTCCCATCGCCTGTGCGCCGACTATAACGCCACGTTCAAACTCACTTAACTCTTGATAACCTGCCATTGTAGCAGCAGTAACAGATCTAAGAACTGCGCCATACGCTTCTCTTATATAGGTGTTACCGACCGCAGCGCCATATTCTGCGTATTTACATACCCCTGTGTTTGAATACGCTTGCCTATACCAGTTTCTTTGGCGCTTCAGTGTATGATCCTTGGAATAATCAAACTTACCAGCTTTGAAGGCGCAACAAAATTTTCCATTCTTTCACGGAAATTTGTCAGGCTCATCGAACCACCCTCGTACTTCCATCACTCGTTTGCAGTCTGAAGCCGGCCGCGGTGGTCTCGCGGTTCTAGGCGCGCAGTCCGCAACCGCGCGACTGCTACGGTCGCAGGTTCGAATCCTGCCTCGGGCATGGATGTGTGTGATGTCCTTAGGTTAGTTAGGTTTAAGTAGTTCTAAGTTCTAGGCGACTGATGACCACAGCTGTTAAGTCCCATAGTGCTCAGAGCCATTTTTGCAGTCTGAAACCCTTTCTCCGAGGAAAGTTCCGAAAATATGCTCGAACTGTAGCAATATAGTTAGCCGTTTAGGTGATCGATATGAGAGACCTCGCTTGCCCGGTATCGGCAGATAAATACGACATCGCAGTGCCTGTGTTATTCTGATTAGGCGCAATGATTAGATGGAATGACGACAATGAAAATTTGTGCCGCACCGGCATTCCATTCTACAGCTGATGGTAGTCCTTATCCACAAGTGCGAATTCATTTGATGTGTTTAGTGAAGGCTGTGGTCGCTGCATTGGCTGTTCCTTAGGACATGCACGCAAGTCTAAAGGAAGTTTGCATCGTAATCAGAATAACACAGCCACTGCAATATCGCATATTTCAAAAGCGCCTTCTCTCTTCTTGTCCACACTATTTATCGTGCACGTTTCACTTCCAGACAAGGCTGCACTCCATAAAAATACTGTCGGAAAACACTGCCTAACACTTAAGTACTTCGGTGACTATCAGTTATTTTGCTGCCCCAATAGCAAAACTCACCTACTGCTGTGTGTGTCTCGTTTCCTAATCTAATTTTTTCAGCGTCATCTGATTTAATTCCTTTACGAGGTGCATTCAAGTTCTAAGGCCTCCGATTTTTTTTTCTAATTAACTACTCACCCGAAATCGATGAAACTGGCGTTACTTCTCGACGTAATCGTCCTGCAGACGTACACATTTTTCACAACGCTGACGCCATGATTCCAGCGCAGCGGCGAAGGATTCTTTAGGAGTCTGTTTTGACCACTGGAAAATCGCTGAGCCAATAGCAGCACGGCTGGTGAATGTGCCGCCACGGAGAGTGTCTTTCATTGTTGGAAAAAGCCAAAAGTCACCAGGAGCCAGGTTAGGTGAGTAGGGAGCATGAGGAGTCACTTCAAAGTTGTTATCACGAAGAAACTGCTGCGTAACGTTAGCTCGATGTGCGGGTGCGTTGCCTTGGTGAAACAGCACACGCGCAGCCCTTCCCGGACGTTTTTGTTGCAGTGCAGGAAGGAATTTGTTCTTCAAAACATTTTCGTAGGATGCACCTGTTACCGTAGTGCCCTTTGGAACGCAATGGGTAAGGATTACGCCCTCGCTGTCCCACAACATGGACACCATCATATTTTTTTCAGCACTGGAGGTTACCCGAAATTTTTTTGGTGGCGGTGAATTTGTGTGCTTCCATTGAGCTGACTGGCGCTTTGTTTCTGGATTGAAAAATGGCATCCACATCTCATCCATTGTCACAACCGACGAAAAGAAAGTCCCATTCGTGCTGTCATTGCACGTCAACATTGCTTGGCAACATGCCACACGGGCAGCCGTGTGGTCGTCCGTCAGCATTCGTGGCACCCACCTGGATGACACTTTTCGCATTTTCAGGTCGTCATGCAGGATTGTGTGCACAGAACCCACAGAAATGCCAACTCTGGAGGCGATCTGTTTAACAGTCATTCGGCGATCCCCCAAAACAATTCTCTCCACTTTCTCGATCATGTCGTCAGACCGGCTTGTGCGAGCCCGAGGTTGTTTCGGTTTGTTGTCACACGATGTTATGCCTTGATTAAACTGTCGCACCCAAGAACGCAGTTTCGACACATCCATAACTCCGTCACCACATGTCTCCTTCAACTGTCGATGAATTTCATTTGGTTTCACACCACGCAAATTCAGAAAACGAATGATTGCACGCTGTTAAAGTAAGGAAAACGTCGCCATTTTAAGTATTTAAAACAGTTCTCATTCTCGCCGCTGGCGGTAAAATTCCATCTGCCATACGGTGCTGCCATCTCTGGGACGTATTGACAATGAACGCGGCCTCATTTTAAAACAATGCGCATGTTTCTATCTCTTTCCAGTCCGGAGAAAAAAAATCAGAGGCCTTAGAACTTGAATGCACCTCATACATTCCAGTATCCTCGTTTTGCCTTTGTTGATGTTCATCTTACATCCTCCTTTCAAGACACTGTCTATTCCATTCATATGCTCCTCCAAGTCCTTTGCTGTCTCTGACAAAATTACAATATCATCGGCAAACTTCAAAGTTTTAATTTCTTCTGCCAGAACTTTAAATGCTGCTCCAAACCTTTGTTGGGTTTCCTTTACTGCTTGCTCAGTCTACAGATTGAATAACATCAGGGACAGGCTACAACCCTGACTCACTCCCTTCTCAAGCACTGCTTCCCTTTCATGCCCCTCGACTCTTATAACTGCCTTCTGTTTTCTGCACAAGTTGTAAACAGCATTTCGCTCCCTTTATTGTACCCCTGCTACCATCAGAATTTCATAAAGTTTTCCGGTCAACATTGCCGAAAGCTTTCTCCAAGTCTACAAATGATATAAACGTAGGTCTGTTTTTCCTTAACCTATCTTCTAAGATAAGTCATAGGGTCAGTAGTGCCTCGCTTGTTCCTTACGTTTCACTGAAATTCAAACCCATCCTCCACCGAGGTCGGCTTCTACCAGTTTTTTCCATTCTTCTGTACAGAATTCGTGTTTGTAATTTGTAACCATGACTTACTAAAATGATACTTCGAAATTTCCACGCCAGTGCTTCCTTTGGACCTGGAATTATTTTAAGAGTATACAATTAAGAATTGACGGCATGTTCAAAAATGTTGAAATGTGTGTGAAATCTTATGGGACTTAACTGCTAAGGTCATCCGTTCCTAAGCTTACACACTACTTAAGCTAATTTATCCTAAGGACAAACACACACACCATGCCCGAGGGAGGACTCGAACCTTCGCCGGGACCAGCCGCACAGTCCATGACGATGGCCTGTCTTGCATATAAACTCACCGAAAGCTATAAAAACACAACTGGAGACAAACATCAATTCACTTAAAACTCGCTCTCCAAATCAAGCTAAAATAGCTGTTCAGCATCCCTTCCACTCATAGCCCCTACATGTCACTACAATAGCCTCTCCGTTTTACAAAGCAGGAAAATCCCATTGTGCCCCAGCATCCCTTTCTGCTCCAGATTCCCCTACTGTTTGCAGCAAGCCACCACGGGCCATTTGCCTGCGTACCCCTCGAGTGACGTCACAACAAGTACTCTGTATTTCTTGTTGGCTCCGAGGTAAACTTGGCTAACAAGGGTTCCATAAAGGAAGCTGGAATGTGGAATGCACCCCACCCCACCCCATCCCACCTCCCAACCCCAGCTGAAATGGAGCTGATTGCTCGTACGAAATTATTATGAGGTGTGACAATAAAGCAATGAGACTGATTTTCTTTGCAAGATGTGGCAACCCTGCAGGCCTGCGTAGGCACAATATCTTTGATCTTGGTCTGTAAGCTGCTTCTAGTCCAAGCGGCACATCGATGCAACTGCTCAGTCGCAAGTTGTGCTGTAATAACTTAACACGTGTTTGTGTCTCTCGTCACGAAAATGGAACTACATAATTTTGCGCAACGATAGAGCATCAAATTGGGTAAAAACGCGACGAAAAATTACGCTAAGCTTCAAAAGCCTTCTGGAGAGGTGGTTATGTCAAGAGCTCAAGTTTTTCGTTGGCATAAAATGTTTAGTGAAGGCAGGACGAATATTGAAGACGAAGACCTCAGTGGACGACTATTCATGCTTGTGTGCTGCTTTGATTCCAAGGGAATTGGTCATAAAGAGTGGGCAAATAGTTAACCAATATTACTACAAAGGAATTTTAGAAAGACTTTGTAAAAGAATTCTTTGTGTCCATGCCAACATTACTGATAATTGGATTTTGCATCCGATAATGTGCCATCCCATACTGCTGTCAGTACAGCAATTTTTAACCTTAAAACAAATTTCAGTACTGCCACAGGCACCTTATTCACCAGATATCGCTCCGGGCGACTTTTTTCTATTTCCAAGAGTCAAAACGGCGGTCAAGGGACACCATGTTCAAACAGCACAAGATGTCCAAAAAGCTGTAATGAGGGTCTTGGAGGATATTACAGAAGATGACTTCCAGAAATGTTACCATCAATGGCAGAAGTGCTGGAAAAAGTGTGTGCAATCAGAAGGGAACTAATTTGAAGGAGACAACACTAAAGTTGACTAAAATGGTAAGCAACATTTTTTTTCACATCAGTCTCCTTACTTTATCGTCGCACCTCGTATAATTCATTTTGTCTGTATAAGAAGCTTAGGTGATCGACATAGTGTTTAAGACAGATTTCCCTTTTATGGAATATGCACGGTCCAGTCACATTAACATGACTGCCGCCTCTGTTCGACGTCAACGCGCAGGAACCACTCGAGCCGGCCAGAGTGACCGAGCAGTTCTAGGCGCTACAGTTTGGAAACCGCGCGACCGCTACGGTCGCACGTTCGAATCCTGCCTCGGGCATGGATGTGTGAGATGTCCTTAGGTTGGTTAGGTTTAAGTAGTTCTAAGTTCTAGGTGACTGATGACCTCAGAAATTAAGTCCCATAGTACTCAGAGCCATTTGAACCACTGGTAAATCGTAGGTGGCATCACTAGCAGTGGAGGGTATATAAAGCATGTCTGTGAAATGTTTTCGTGGCATTTTCTGGGTTATCCCGTCATTCTGGAAGGTGCAATGAATCGGCACAAATATGCATCTGTCCTTGGGACTATGTCCACCCATACATGCAGTTTGTTTTTCCTGGACAAGGTGGCATCTACCAGCAGGACAATACAACGTGCCACACAGCTTGCAGTGTACGTGTGTTGTTTGAAGAGCAGCAGGACGAGTTTACTGTACTCCCCAGGCAACCAAACTCCCCATATTTAAACCCACTGAGAATCTGTGGGACCACATCTATCGTGCAATGGATTCTCAACCGAGAGACCTAGCGCAGCTGGCTATGGTGCTGGAATCTGCATGGCCCCACATCCCTGTCAGTACGTTCCAGACCCCCTTTAGCTCTCTTCCCCGATGCAAAGCTTGGTTTTCCAGGTTTCTGACAGATAGTCACATTAATGTGATTCGATAGTGTAGACTTCATTGGCACTTTGAGCCATATAGACACTTTAAAGACTAAAACACACAGTAGTAATATTACACTCTCATATTTGGTTTCTATTTCGTTGCAAAACTGCTCACAGCTTCCGAGATCATCGACAGATAGTCTTAAATTATCTTCAGTCCACAATACATGAGCGTGAGAGTTTCTGTTTACAAAGCAATGTGACGATATTTTGATTTTTCCTGATCATGGAAACAGCGCCTAGAACCCTCGGGCGCAACAGCCGGCGGAACGGCTTCCAACTAACGCAGATCTGTACTTCCCGATCAAAAGTATCCGGACACACAGTTGTTGTTGTTGTTGTTGTGGTCTTCAGTCCTGAGACTGGTTTGATGCAGCTCTCCATGCTACTCTATCCCGTGCAAGCTTCTTCATCTCCCAGTACCTACCGCAACCTACATCCTTCTGAATCTGCTTAGTGTATTCATCTCTTGGTCTCCCTCTACGATTTTTACCCTCAACGCTGCCCTCCAATACTAAATTGGTGATGCCTTGATGCCTCAGAATATGTCCTACCAACCGATCCCTTCTTCTAGTCAACTTGTGCCACAAACCCCTCTTCTCACCAATCCTATTCAATACTTCCTCATTAGTTATGTGATCTACCCATCTAATCTTTAGCATTCTTCTGTAGCACCACATTTCAAAAGCTTCTATTCTCTTCTTGTCCAAACTATTTATCGTCCACATTTCACTTCCATACATGGCTACACTCCATACAAATACTTTCAAAAATGACTTCCTGACACTTAAATCTATACTCGATGTTAACAAATTTCTCTTCTTCAGAAACGCTTTCCTTGCCATTGCCAGTATACATTTTATATCCTCTCTACTCCGACCATCATCAGTTATTTTGCTCCCCAAATAGCAAAATTCCTTTACTACTTTAAGTGTCTCATTTCCTAATCTAATTCCCTCAGCATCACCCGACTTAATTCGACTACATTCCATTATCCTCGTTTTGCTTTTGTTGATGTTCATCTTATATCCTCCTTTCAAGACACTATCCATTCCGTTCAACTGCTCTTCCAAGTCATTTGCTGTTTCTGACAGAATTACAATGTAATCGGAGAACCTCAAAGTTTTAATTTCTTCTCCATGGATTTTAATACCTACTCCGAATTTTTCTTTTGTTTCCTTCACTGCTTGCTCAATATACAGAATGAATAACATCAGGGAGATACTACAACTCTGTCTCACTCCCTTCCCAACCACTGCTTCCCTGTAATGTCGCTCGACTTTTTTAACTGCCATCTGGTTTCTGTACAAATTGTAAATAGCCTTTCGCTCCCTGTATTTTACCCCTGCCACCTTCAGAATTTGAAAGAGAGTATTCCAGTCAACATTATCAAAAGCTTTCTGTAAGTCTACAAATGCTAGAAACGTAGGTTTGCCCTTCCTTAATCTAGCTTCTAAGATAAGTCGTAGGGTCAGTATTGCCTCACGTGTTCCAACATTTCTACGGAATCCAAACTGATCTTCCCCAAGGTCGGCTTCTACTAGTTTTTCCATTCGTCTGTAAGGAATTCGCGTTAGTATTTTGCAGCTGTGACTTATTAAACTGATAGTTCGGTAATTTTCACAGCTGTCAACACCTGCTTTCTTTGGGATTGGAATTATTATATTCTTCTTAAAGTCTGAGGGTATTTCGCCTGTTTCATACATCTTGCTCACCAGATGGTAGAGTTTTGTCAGGACTGGCTCTCCCAAAGCCGTCAGTAGTAACAGTATATATTAATGTTGGGTTTGTCCCTACTTCACCTTTATTACTGCTTGAAATCTACTGGAGACACATTCAGTGAGCAGTCCGAATCTTTGTGGAGGAATAGCAGTCTATTCTTCCCCAAGAGCTGAAACCAGAGAAGATAGTGATGGTGAACGCTGTGTATAGATCGTATTAGGCGTTCTGACCCATTCCAAAAGTGGTCCATTAAGTTCATGTCGGAGCTCTGGGCAAACCAGAATGTTTCAGGAATTGTATGACAAAACAGACATCACACACTCATATAACTGATTCACCTCGATGGGCAATTAATCCACAACCTTCAGTGTGGATGTTCATTTACGTTCGACCTTCAGTGGCAATCTAAAATTAGCGAGCATGGAGGAAATGGAGACTATGTGGCAATGTGAGCGTGTAGATGTAGTCTACACATTTGTGATAAAAACTGCGTCTGAATGACGCAATGGTTAATGTAGCTGCCTAGTAAGCGAGAGACCCTGGGTTCGAGTCCCGGTCCGGCACGCGTTTTCATTCCACTCCGCTGATTCTGCATAAGGTTCTGATGCAGTTGGTATCATTAATTCCTTACCCTTATTATCATTCCCCACCCCCTCTCCAATTTACATAACATTTAAGGAATGTTGTTGTCCACAAACCATTGGCTCAACGATGCAGCTTTATGACAATATGCGTTGACGTGCTAAACAAACAGTAATCACTTCCGAACTGCTCCCCTACTGTACATAATACTGCAAAATGTTTTCACATCCTTCCGCATTTAGAGTTTATTAAATGCAATAAGAGGACCACATTGTGACGTATATGCAACCTGAGCTATCAGCAATCGAAATTTAACCAGCATAACACTGTGTGCGCGTTGTATGAGTGTCAGTTTCAACGGATCGTTCTATGAAAAATTTAAAACTAACATATGGATAAGCTACCTCACTGCGTATTTGAATACGAAAATACAAGTGATACAGAATCTGGCTTGTGCAACGGAATTTACGGGACTCGAGTACGTGACAAGTTGCGGTGTGCCAGTTTCTCTGTTTTGGCCCTACGTTTTGGACTTACCTCTTTAGGTGACTGTCTTTCTCCATGTGGTTTACAGCAATTCGCAGCAGCAGTGCCTAAACCTTATTGTTACTAAGAATGAATTTAGTAAAAAGGAGCTTGCTAGGGTCCTGTTAACTACTGAACAACTTTTGAGAAGGGAGTTCATTAATTAAGTCTACTTAAAACTTCAGAATCATAATGAAGAAGTGTGATGTTTTTATGGAACAATCGTGAATAAGTATTAATAATGACAATGACATACGTATCAATAATGACTGAGTGCCAGGTTAACAAATTATTTCAATTTCAAAGTTACATTAACATTTAATAACCACAGCATATTTACTTATTAATTATATGTGGAGAATTATTATTATTATTATTTGGAGGATAAGGAGGCTTCTTTCACTGACAAGCAAAAAATGGGATTATTGCAAACTCGGACTAACAATCACGAGCCTAACCCTGCAGTTGCTTCTGCGCTATGCTTGCAAATTTTACCTCGAATTCCATCTTCAAGCGTAGTTTGAGCCATCTAAACCTCTCCTGGCTATACAAACGAAATCCGGCCTTGAGTGTGGTAAGAGCTGCCATCACCGCGTGGGGGCAGCGTGACACGCCTTCTGTCTTCGAGCTCTCGACCGACACTTCTACTTAGACTCTCGCAGGCAGACATGGTCTCACAACAATGCTTAGAATGGCGCTGCCACGTTTCACGCTCAGATTGTTACTATCGATATCTGAGTGCTTACACAATGCAAAGAACAGTGTTCTACATCTACATGGATACTCTGCAAATCACATTCAAGTGCCTAGCAGAGGGTTCATCGAACCACCTTCACAATTCTCTATTATTCCAATCTCGTATGGCGAGCGGAAAGAATGAACACCTATATCTTTCCGTACGAGCTCTGATTTCCCTTATTTTATCGTGGTGATCGTTCCTCCCTATGTAGGTCGGTGTGAATAAAATATTTTCGCATTCGGAGGAGAAAGTTGTTGATTGGAATTTCGTTAGAAGATTCCGTCGCAACGAAAAACGCCTTTCTTCTAATGATTTCCAGCCCAAATCCTGTATCATTTCTGTGACACTCTCTCCCATATTTCGCGATAATACAAAAGTGCTGCCTTTCTTTGAACTTTTCCGATGTACTCCGTCAGTCCTATCTGGTAAGGATCCCACACCGTGGAGCAGTATTCTAAAAGAGAATGGACAAGCGTAGTGTAGGCAGTCTCCTTAGTAGGTCTGTTAAATTTTCTAAGTGTCCTGCCAATAAACCGCAGTCTTTGTTTGGTTAGCCTCCCCCCACAACATTTTCGATGTGTTCTTTCCAATTTAAGTTGTTCGTAATTGTAATATCTAGGTATTTATTTGAATTTACGGCTTTTAGACTCGACTGGTTTATCGTGTTACCGAAGTTCCTTTTAGCGTTCTTGTTCATGACCTCACACTTTTCGTTATTTAGGGTCGACTGCCACTTTTCGCGACATTCAGATATTTTTTCTAAATCGTTTTGCAGTTTGTTTTGATCTTCTGATGACTTTATTAGTCGATAAACGACAGCGTCATCTGCAAACAACCGAAGACGGCTGCTCAGATTGTCTCCCAAATCATTTATGTAGATAAGGAACAGCAAAGGGCTTATAACACTGCCTTGGGGAACGCCAGAAATCACTTCTGTTTTACTCGATGACTTTCCATCTATTACTACGAATTGTGACCTCTCACAGGAAATAACGATTCCAGTCACATAACTGAGACGATATTCCATAAGCACGCAATTTCACTACAAGCCGCTTGTGTGGTACAGTGTCAAAAGCCTTCCGGAAATCCAGAAATACGAAATCGATCTAAAATCGATTGTCAATAGCACTCAACACTTCATGTGAATAAAGAGCTGGTTGTGTATCACAGGAACGATGTTTTCTAGACCCATGTTGGCTGTGTGTGTCAAAAGACCGTTTTCTTCGAGGTAATTCATAATGTTCGAACACAATATATGTTCCATAATCCTGCTACACATCGACGTTAATGATATGGGCCTGTAATTTAGTGGATTACTCTTACTACCTTTCTTGAGTGTTGGTGTGACCTGTGCAACTTTCCAGTCTCTGGGTACGGATCTTTCGTCAAGCGACTATATTGTCTTCAATGTAACGGAGAGTTATGACACACTCCTTACAACATCCTAACCACTAAATGCCTCTCCCTTCCATACCGCAACACCACCGTACCTCACTGTTGCCACTACACATGACGGAAGGTAACGTTTTCAAGGCATTCTTCCATCGGATTTCTAGAGGATACAGCGTGATTCATCACTCCACATCGTTTCTTTCCAGTAATCCACTGTCTAGTGGCTTCGCTCTTTTGTACCACCTCAAGCGTCGCTTAATATCGACTACAGAAATGTATGTCACATCAGCAGCTGCCCGACCATTGACCCCTTCCCTTTTTAACGCCCTACGCACAGTCACTGTGACTTCTTGACTTATGGTAGCACTTTGGAACTCGGCTGGTTTCATGCAGTTTCCGCAGTACTCGACGATCCCTGTCCGTTAACACATGAGATCCATCTGGTCTCCGCTTAGCTATAGTCGTTACTTCGCATTTCCATTTCACAGTCACATCGTCAGCGGTCGACTTCGGCAGCTGTACAGGGTGAAAAGTATTTAAACCGACAAACTCTGGGAGGTTGTAGGGGACATCAAAACAAATATTTTGGCCTAATGTCATTTTTTCCTATGAGGATTATTTAAACCGGTGGAGGCTGTATTACGCTCTTCAGTTGTTAGAGGGCGTATTAGGCTCTTCAGTTGTAGGCAACTGCTGTCCACCAGTGTAGTAGTGAATTGTCTCTGTTTACTAATGCAGCGATACTCCTGGAGTGAGTACACTCATATGGTTGGTGCGTACTACGTAGCGCACCACAACGGACGAGCTGCATGGCAGGTTAATCAACAACAATATCCTAATCGCCGTGTCCCGCATCATACGACCTTTGCTGCTGTGTACCAACGCCTTGCGTGAGACCGGGCCATTTAGCAGATTACCTGGACAGGGACGCCGTCGCACGGTAAGAACGCTGCAATTTGAGGAAGCTGTCTTGCAGCATGTGGAGCGGGATCCTTCAATCAGCACTCGTGCAATTGCACCTAACAATGGGACCAATCAGCCGAATGTAAGAGCAGTCCTTCGAGACCAGTTGTTACGTCCATTTCCCTTACAGCGTGTCCACAACATGGAACCAGTTGATTATCCACCCAGAGCACAGTTTTCGCAGTGGTACCTGAAATAGTGTGAAATGCATCCTACATTTCCATCCTCTGTGTTGTTTAACAGTGAAACAACGTTCGGGCGTGATGGAGTCTTCAACATATGTTTGGAGTGAGGATAACCCACATGCCACAGTTACTAGCGCTCATCAAGTGCGGTTCTTCGTTAATGTGTGGGTCGGTATTGTTGGGGACTGCTTAACTGGGCCGTATCTGCTACCTAGGCCATTAAATGGCAGGCACTATTACAATTTTCTCGCTAGAGCATTGACAGAATTGCTGGAAGACGTCCCGCTCCCTACAAGACAACGCATGTGGTTCCAACATGACGGGACGCCGGCACATTTCAGTCGTCGTGTGCGTCGATTCCTGGACCGACGGTTCCCAGAAACGTGGATTGGCAGAGGTGGTCCTGTACCATGGCCTGCTCGATCCCCAGATATGTCCCCTTTGGACTTTTTTGTGTGGGGAGAGATGTGCAACCTTATTTACGCAACTCCTGTTGCATCAGAAGAGGATCTGGTTGCCCGGATAGTAGCAGCAGCAGGAACAATTCAGGATACTCCTGAGGTTTTTGCCCGTGTCAGACAGAACATGATCCGACGGTGTAACCTTCGTTTACGTGTCAATGGAGGCATTTTTGAAAATCTACTGTAATTGAAATATTGGGTTGTGTTAATGTGTTGTCCCTTGGTCATAAAAAAACGGAAAAGTGTTTGTTGGTTTAATTAATTTGCCGCCAGAGAAATCTTCTTCTATCGGTTTAAATACTCCTCATAGGGAAAAATGACATTAGGGAAAATATTTGTTTTGATGTCCTCTACAACCTCCCAGAGCTTGTCGGTTTAAATACTTTTCACCCTCTAGAAGGGCTTAAACGTCTCTGATGGATTTGTTACTCGGGCTACATCCAATTACTACTACTCGACATTCGGGGTCAGTGAGCTCTCCAGACAGACCCATTCTGCTGTCACTGCTTCTCCACTGACAACACAACACTGCCCGCATCCTTTCATACTTACTCTTGTGACGTCTAGTGGCCGGTTCAGCATTACACAGAGTTGCCCAGATACTTTTGATCAGATAGCGTGTATCTTTAAGAAAAAGATAAATTTCAGTGCTTCTCTCTCCGTCCAAAGAGGCCTCGGAAGGCCCAACGGTACCGACCGGCAGCCATGTCAACCTCAGCCCACTGTCGTTACTCGACGCGGATATGGAGGGGTATGTGGTCAGCACACCGCCCTCCTGGGCGAATGTCAGTTTCAATACCGGAGCCGCTACTCCTCAGTCAAGTAGCTCCTCACTTTGTCTCACAAGGGCTGAGTGCACCCCGCTTGCGAACAGTGCTCGGCAGACCGGATGGTCACCCATCCGAGTGCTAGCCCAGCCCGACAGCGCTTAACTTCGGTGATCTGAAGGGAACGAGTGTCACCACTGCAGTGCTACAGTTTGGCAAAAAGAATAATTCGATAATTATGTACTGCATGTTTTAGACTCCAAGGATATGACTCCGGCTCTTGAGCTTTATTGACAATTTGTGTTATTCTGCTTTTCGTACATAACAGAACGTAGTTGTAAAGTAGTCAAGTATGAGTCAGTTTCTAAAGAAACACTTAAAAATATTTTTTAAAAGAATTTTTGACAATTCTTTTTTGTGGTCTCTTTAATATTGAGCGGACGATTTGGATGGGAATCGGTTAATGAAAAGGGGACATACAATTCAGGGTTTATTTCCCCAAAACAATTAATTAATTGTAATAAATTACACTGTGGCTCACAAATTACAGTGACACAAACAAATCAAGCTACTTACAATACGAGGTAATAAAAGGTTATATGCCATAGGTGAACAGAGAAACTTCAAAATTATTTACAATTTGATACATTAACAAATAATCATTGTGCATTAAACTACATACTTTCACCTAATACAGTTAAATTTTATAATGTGAAGCACAAATGTATAATTTACAATTAAATTTTCACTCGAAGTTACTCCTTCCTATACCTTCTTTAAAAAGAGTGATAAAATTTCCAAAAGGTGTCTCATTTTAAAATGCCCTAAAACCCTTAACACAACAACACATACACATTCAAACTCTAGCCAACATGGGCCGCTTGCCGGTCAAAACATGTTGCGACTGCGGCAGCGGGCAAACTTACATAAGTAATAAAAGAAACAGGGCATCTAGCAATCTTACCAAAATCAGTTTACACGAAGGAGGAAGAAGAGGGGGGAGGGGGGGATATAATAAATACCATACGCAAGTGCACTTGCCAAACCTACTACTAAAATACAGTATAAAAGGATCTCAATTAATGACAATCCGAGATAGGCCCCGGCAATATTGCACCTGAGCACTCGTAGCCAAAATAAGGTTGACAGATACCAAAGGTCTGACTGGCACAACAAATAAATGAGTAAAAGAATAAGCAAATGGCAATGCCCAGTAATTTAAATAAAAATAAGTAAGCACAAGGTTAAAAGCAATTGCTAGCAACTTAACAAGCACACATAAAAATATCAGGCTGCTGCCACATCACAAAACGGAACAGGCGCGCGCGCAGTCCCCAGCAAGCCAGAAAACCAATAACACACACTCCAGCAACCGAGCCAGCCTGACCACAGTAATTTCAACTCAGAATCAGGGCGCGTGAGCACACCGGGTCCACGCAAAACACACACTGCCAAATAAGTCCCACCAACAGATACGGCTGCCCCCCCGGGCGGGAAACGGAAGCGACGACTGGGTACACACCAGCAGAAAACTCGAAACCTAGACTCCGGCCAAAACGGAGTCACGCAGAAAATATAAAAAAACAGCTGAAGTAAGGTGAAACGAACCCCGCCACGCAGACCGGACAGCAGAGCAAACACACAGAAAGCCTGCCCTGCAGTCTTTACAACTCCCAAGCGATATCGTAGCACCCTTTTCAGAGGCGGAGAACCTCGAGCGATCGCGTACGGGGATCCATCAGTTGTCCACTACAGCACGTCACCAACACGCCACACCGTCCAACGGCCAAATCAACGAGGCCCGCCAACAACGAGACCACACCCCCGTGCCGGGGCGGAAGGCAAAATACCGCCAGCTCGGTGCGAATCCAACTGTCGAGCCGAGCGCGTGCGGCCCCCCGCGAAAAACGTTCCAGTGGGCAGCGGCCGCCTCAGCGCCTGCGCAGGCCGAACCGGACGGAAACAAATAAAAGTCGCTATAGATAGTGCCGGATACGCAACGCGCCAGAGAAATGGCACAAATATGAATAACTCTAATGCTTGTAATCAAATGAAACTATACGGTTCCATAGACCTTTTAAGGTCTCAAACCATCTATGTCCTATGATGTATACATGCACACTAAAGCGATGAGTGAAAATTTTTACCAAGGCTTTGATTCGAACCAGGGTGTCATGCTCATTAGGCAGATGGGCCAACCACTTCGCTACCCTGGCACAGTAGCTTTGCACAACTGCACAAACTACCCTAGCATGCCTCCCTCCTCAGCCCAAATTTCCACTCATGCCTCAGCCCACTTTGTACTCCCACTAAACTCGAACAGCTGTACTGGAATAGCACATCATCATCGAACGAAACTGGTGATCCTACCAGAAATCCAGGCATAGGTGCTTTTAATCAAACGGAACTGTGTGGGTCCAGACATGTATTTAAGTCTCAGACATCTGTGACGTACTGGGTGTCCCAAAATAATGTATACACTTTTTGATACTGAATATATCTCTAATTAAACGAGACAGAAATGCAGCTTTTGTCGGTAATTATTCAGGAGGCAATGAAAAACATAGCAAAACTTTCTTTTCTTCCAGGATTGTAAACATGCTGTTATTGTTGGCTCAAACGAAATGCCTGCTAAAGTGTTACTGGAAAGCAGAGAATGTGAGTGAGATGTGATGTTGTTGGAGGGCTGAATTTGGAACACCATCACCACCAAGGGTAACATTTTCAAGAATCTGAGATAAGTTTATCAGAGGAACAGTACAAGATTTGAAGAAGTGACATCGCGGAAGAAAGGGGTTTCAGCAGACAATGAAAGGGTTGATGCAGTCATCCAGGCATAGACGCAATCCCGAATTAATCTGTAAGACAATGCTCTAGTGAAAATGGGACCCGCAAATGCAGTGTTCATAGAATTCGGTGGGCTCAGAAACTGAAGCCTTACATTCCAAGACTTTTCTATGCTCTTAATGAGGATGATCCCAATAGGTGAAGTGAATTTTGTGAACGGTTCGTTAACAGATGCGAAGAAGAACAACATTTCCACAATCTAATTCTTTGCTAAGATGAAGTGACCTTTATACTTAATGGAACAACTAACTACCATAACTGTGTGAACTGGAACAGTGAGAACCCACACGTGACAGTGGAAAGACATGTTAATCTACCAGGAGTATGAGTCTAGCGTAGTCTGTCTGCTGGAAGGTTAACTGGGCTGTACTACTTTGGGAATACTGTCACAGGCGACTCTTACTTCGAAATGCTGCATATCATAGCTCCTCGTCTTAATGACTTTTCTGAAAATGAAGATTGTTGCCTTCAGCAGAGTGGTGCACCACATCACTTTCACATTGATGTGAAGGTATTTGTCAGTTGTTAATTCCCTGCAAGATGGATAGGACAAAGAGGGAGTGTGGAGTTTCCAGCTTGATCCCCTGGCTTAACTCCTCCAGACTTCTGCCTGTGGGGTGCTCTCAAGAACACAGTTTACAATGCAAGGCCACAAACACTGGATAATCTTGGAGAGCAAATTGAGGAGGCCTGTGATGCTATTCCATTAGCAACAATGCAGTTGGCATGTCACTATAAGTCATTGTCGTTGGTGTACTGCGGCTGGAGGAGGCCATTTTGAATATTTACCACCTTTAATTGGACCTTAAGGTACACCACAAACACTGTACTGTGTTTCTATCTCCTTTAATTAAAGTGATATTCATTTTCAAAAAGTGTATACATTATTTTGGGACGCCCTGTGTATGGGCAGACTGCTTATGTACATCACAGATATTTGAGATTTGAGAAGGTCTCTCGAACCACGCAGATTAAAAGCATCTATGCCTGGGTTTCAGGTGGGATCCCCAGTTTCGTCCAGTGCTGAGATACTACTCCAATACAGTTGGAAAGCCTCTGCGACCTGTTCGAGTTTATGAGGAATACGAAGTGGGCTGAGGCGTGGATGGGGATTTGGATTGGAGAGGGGGGGGGGGAGGCGTGCTGGGGAATTCCATGCATCTGTGCAAGGACACTGTGCCAGGGCAGTGCATCTGCCTAGTGAGCAGGACACCGGGTTCGAACCCCGGCCTTGGTACAAATATTCATTCATCACTTCAGTCTGCATATACACATCATGTAATGCTCGTGATACCAGCGAAACGTAACAGACCTCTCTCATGTATGTTAACTGGAAAGAAAAGGACCCTAAAGTAAATCCCGTGGGATCCATTCATGATTTATCCCCCAACTCATGAACATTTTCACTCCTTTCAACATTGTTTGGATTATTCAGCACAGGTTTTTCAATTTTTTTTTTTTTTGTTATGTCTGATTCAGAGCTGTTCTTTCCAATGCCATCAAGTTCATAAAACTTGCACATTTCCAGGAGAGTACCAAGATCCACACAATCAGATGCTTTGGATACTTCATAGAGGACACCAACGGGTGATATTTGCTATTAAGGCTTGCAGTACTTGACAAGCAAAGATTTTGTTTTTGTTGTTGTTTTCCTTCCAAAGACTGGTTTGATGCAGCTCTCCCCGCTACTGCATCCGGTGTGAGGCTCTTCATCTCCGAATAACTTCTGCAACCTACACCTTTCTGAATCAGCTTACTGTATTCATCTCTGGTCTCTCTCTACAGTTTTTACCCCGCATACTTCTCTCCAGTACTAAACTGGTGATCCCTTGATGTCTCATAAGGAACCCCTTGCGTGCGAGGAAAGGCTAACGATGTTTACAGCATTCGACGCCCCACGTATTGTCTACCGTGCAACCACAATATTGGCTGCCAATGGTAACAGCGTGTGGGACTGGAGGTATCCAGTGGTGAGACAGCTTGAGGCTGCAGACCATAGTCGAACTGCTTAATCGACGAGTAACTCACAACAGTGCTACATTGTTAGTGGTGGTGATAGAAAGCAGAGTAATGGCAACGTTAAACAAAGAAAAGATTACATTGTATCTAAAACAGTTGCCGAAGGACCCTAAGGAGTGAGAAAGAAGTGGCAGATGAAATACTAGCGTTTCTGCAAGATGAGTCAGTGGAATGCGTGGTTTCGTATACGCTCCACTGTGCAGACGATGTAGGTACCCGGGATAGATTGAAAAGGACTGTTTATGGACGTGACCCACCAACCACTCTGAGGGCTCTACGCCGAATCGCCATTGAGGGGTGGGACAATCTGTACCAACAGTGCCTTGATGAACTTGTGGATAGTATGCATCAATGCAAGAGGACGTGCTACTGTATATTAGAGGTACTTGTCTGTACAACAATCTGGACTACCACCTCTGAAGGTCTCGCTGTATGGTGGTACAACACGCAAAGTGTGGTTTTCATGAGCATTAAAAATGGCGGAAATGATTATGTTTATCTCTGTTCCAATTTTCTGTACAGGTTTCGGGACTCTCGAAACTGAGGTGATGCAAAACGTTTTTTGATGTGTGTATTTAAGACTGTAATGCTACTTGAATTACGTAACAATTACGGCACCTTACCTCATCCTCTCGATACCAGCAATATTCTACTGTGTTTCTGTAAAATAGTTAATATATTTCTGTGACAACATTCAGATTTGATTTCATTAATGTAGAGGTTCTTCGATACATCCATATGTATATATTGCAATGATATTATTCTTACGTGTATTCTTTCTTTTGTCACTATAATCTTTGACGTACCTGTAACTCTGATTTTTGGGCGCGTAAGCGGTTGTTAGAGAGTAAAGCTGTGGTCGTCATGTTAAAAAGACGCAAATTTTAGTCAGTTAAGAAATGTGAACTTTAACAGCGAGGAAGATATTTTCAAGTATGTTTTATATAGTGAAGTCGTGTTTTGGGACGAGTTACGTGATATTGCAACAAAAATAATAAAAAAGAAGTGTAATTTAAATTCGGAGTGCTGATTACATTTTTACATCACCATTGTCCTAACTTGCAAAAGTTAGCTTATGAAACAAACCTATACAACTTTTGAATATCGCAGAATAACACCTAGGCCTCATTGCATCCGAGCTTGGAATCACCACTACCTAGATTTTCGACGATTGAGCCATGAGTTCACAACGAGACCAGCGTGGGAAACACGAAAAGATGAGTGCCTAGTTTATCCATTATTTCAAGAAATGACTTTATTAACTGTGCTCTAATGACACCTGCCACATAATATAACTTTGTTGTTGCCCGAAAATGCAATATTTAGCAGCGTCAGCAACTCTACAATCATAATTAATTTTTGACCTTTGTTGTGGTAGGGTTGTTAGAAGACGAGTTTAATAATTCTTGACTCCGCATTTAAACGCATGCAAGCTGTCATGAAGTTAGAATCTATAGAGGGTATCTTTTCAGTTACGTAAGGTAAGGTTACCAATTGTGGCCCCCTTTTTATTATCCACCTGTAAAGCCATCAGATTACTGGTACAGTGAAGAGGACATGTTTCGTTAAACAGCCAAGTAGTTAACAATTTGTGATAAAGGCAACTTTTGTAACACCTCTACGAAGAACGTAGAAAATACACTGAGGAGACTATGGGCATGGGATGCAGCCTAATATAGTGTCGGACCTCCTTTTGCCCGACGTAGTGAACGGAAATGATCGTATGGCGTCCTTGGCCGGGAGCTCCCAGATGGGAAGTTTGGCTGCCAAGTGCAGGTCTTATTGAGAGCGAAACCACATTGGGCGACCTGCGAGTCGAGAATGGGGATGAAATGATGGTGAGGGCAGCATAACATCCAGTCCCTGAGGGGTGAAAATCTCCCTCCCCAGTCGGGAATTGAACCGGTGACCCCATGCATGGCAATCCAGCGCACTGACCATTCAGCTAATAGGGCGGACGACCGACGTAGTGTAGCAACCCAATGTGGGATGGAGTGCTGGCCGGAGTGGCCGTGCGGTTCTAGGCGCCACAGTCTGGAGCCGAGTGACTGCTACGGTCGCAGGTTCGAATCCTGCCTCGGGGATGGATGTGTGTGATGTCCTTAGGTTGGTTAGGTTTAATTAGTTCAAAGTTCTAGGCGACTGATGACCTCAGAAGTTAAGTCGCATAGTGCTCAGAGCCATTTTTTTGGGATGGAGTAAAGTTGTTGGAAGCCCCCTGCAGAAATATTCAGCTACGCTGCCTCTATAGCCGTCCATAACTGCGAAAATGTTGCCAGATCAGGATTTTGGGCACACACTGACATCTCGATTATGCCTCGTAAATATTCGATATGATTCATGCCGGGCGATGTGGGTGGTCAAATCATTCGCTCGAACTGTCCTGAATGTTCTTCGAACCAATAGTGAGCAACTGTGGCCTGGTGACATTTCGCATTCTCATCCATAAAAATTCTACCGTTGTTTGGAAACGTGTAGTCTCATGGCTGTAGATGGTCTCTAAGTAGCCAAATGTAGCTCAGGACCCAGTCCATTCCATGTAAACACAGCCCACACCATTATGGAGCCACCACCAGCTCACATAGTGCCTTGTTGACATCCAGGTCTGTGGCTACGTGGGATCTGCACTGCACTCGAATCCTACCATCAGTTCTTACCAGCTTTAATGGGGGTTCATCTGAGCAGGCCACGGTTTCCCAGTGTGTATGCTCCAACTGATATGGTCACGAACCCAGGAGAGGTACTACAGGCGACGTTCGTACTGTTCGCAGACGCACTTAATCGATCATCTGCTCCCATAGCCCATTAACGACAAATTTCGTTGCACTGCCTACGGGATACGTTTTCGTACGTCCCGCATTGATTCCCGCGCTTATTTCAGGTAGTGTTGCTTGCCTGTTAGCACTGACAACTTTACGCAAACTCCTCTGCTCTCGGTCGTTAAGTGAAGGCGTTGAGTGTGGTGGGAGGTGATGCCTGAAATTTGGTATTCTCGGCATGCTCTTAGCACTGTGAATCTCGGAATATTGAATTCCCTAACGATTTCAATCTGTATGTTGAGCAAGCAGTGAAGGAAACAAAAGAAAAATTTGGAGTAGGAATTAAAATCCATGGAGAAGAAATAAAAACTTTGAGGTTCGCCGATGGCATTGTAATTCTGTCAGAGACAGCAAAGGGCTTGGAAGAGCAGTTGAACGGAATGGATAGTGTCTTGAAAGGAGGATATAAGATGAACATCAAGAAAAGCAAAACGAGGATAATGGAATGTAGTAGAGTTAATGCGAGTGATGGTGAGGGAATTAGATTAGGAAATGAGACACTTAAAGTAGTAAAGGAGTTTTGCTATTTGGGGAGCAAAATAACTAATGACGGTCGAAGTAGAGAGGATATAAAATGTAGACTGGCAATGGCAAGGTAAGCGTTTCTGAAGAAGAGAAATTTATTAACATCGAGTATTGATTTAAGTGTCAGGAAGTCGTTTCTGAAAGTATTTGTATGGAGTGTGGCCATGTATGGAAGTGAAACATGGACGATAAATAGTTTAGACAAGAAGAGAATAGAAGCTTTGGAAATGTGGTGCTACAGAAGAATGCTGAAGATTAGATGGGTAGACCACATAACTAATGAGGAGGTATTGAATAGAATTGGGGAGAAGAGGAGTTTGTGGCACAACTTGACCAGAAGTAGGGATCGGTTGGTAGGACATGTTCTGAGGCATCAGGGGATCACCAGTTTAGTATTGGAGGGCATGGTAGAGGGTAAAAATCGTAGAGTGAGACCAAGAGATGAATACACTAAATATATTCAGAAGAATGTAGGTTGCAGTAGGTACTGGGAGATGAAGAAGCTTGCACAGGATAGAGTAGCATGGAGAGCTGCATGAAACCAGTCTCAGGACTGAAGACGACAACAACGCAACGATTTCCGAAATGGAATGTCCTATGCGTCTAGCTCCACCTACCATTCCTCTTGCAGAGTCTATTGATTCCCGTCAAGCGGCCACAATCATGTCGGAAACGTTTACATATTAATCACCTGATTGCAAATGACAGTTGCGTCAAAACCCTGACCTTGTGTGCGCGGTACCACCGCTCTCTTTATATGTGCATATCGCTATTCGATGGCATTTGTCACCTTTTTTGTAAAATTGTTTGAGAAAGTTTGCATGGCGTGCACCTCGATGCTGTCATCGCAGCGCATCGCCTACCGTCAGAAAGCGGGCCGACAGGGGTGGCCTCCCCTTCCGAGCCAATGAATGAACTCTCCCAGCGCTTTGGACAAAAGTTGGCCACTGCGCATCGCCCACCACATCCTGGGCGGAATCTACGTTATTGATTTCTCGTGGACCAGGCACGGTGGCGAGCTTTCGCCAAGTGTGGCAGACGAGCCGGCTAGTGCGATTTCACAAGTTCGTTGCAGGTCACGTATTTCTCGTGGCGCCCCGTAGGGCTTGCGTACAGTAAGTAGGTCCAAACGGATGTGTGTTACAGTAGTTGCGTTGATACGAAGAGCCTTACACTGAATAGACTGGCGTGCAGAGATGCTTCAATATTCGGACTGAACAAGACAACAACAATAGATAGCTGTTCAGATGCATTTTATCGTATTGGACACACCAGTTTTCGACATTGTAAACACGCTACAATAACGAGCGGCGTGTTTTGAACTGACGAAGTGAATCGTCGGATAATTGTTACAGGGTAGCAGGAGCACATGCACACGTAAACAGGGTTGCAGAAGTAGAACATTGCAATTTATAAGGAAGGTCAGCGTTGGCCGTAATATTGGTTTATTCACAGCAAAATCGATTTTCAATCACATAGTGATCATCTTCAGTGCTGTGGTGTACAAATTAATCTCATAGGCACTGGTGTCAAGTTATCATCAGTAACCAAAGCTAAGAAACGATCACAATAATTGATCGTTTCTTAGCTTTGGTTACTGATAATAACTTGACACCAGTACCTATGAGTTTAATTTGTACAAGACAGCATTGATGATGATCACTATGTGATTGAAAATCGATTTTGCTGTCAATAAACCATCGATATTACGGCTAACGCTGACATTCCTTATAATTTCACATATATGGTCATTGTGCACACAGCGCTCTGGAGTCGCCAAACAGTAGAACATTCCGTAACCACACCCACACACAACAATAAGTAAACGGAGGACGTGTATGTGTACATTTTATCTATTAAGGAAAGACAGGAAGACAGCAATCAGTCGCAATCGCTCTGGTTTTTTATTATTCTTGCATATCCAGATTTCAGCTTTAAATAGTCATTTTCAATGCTAAAATACAATGAAACTATAAAATCAGAACTGATTTACATAAACAGTAACTAAAACACACAGCATTAGATGATTTACCATCCAACAAATTCGTAACAGTGCACATCGTCATATGACATCACTCGTGTGCAGGCAAAGGAAACTGAGTCGTTAATTTTTTGAAAACATAGTTGTGTTGAGATAACAGCGATTAATTTACTTATAATCAATTATTCAAAATGACAGTCACAATGGCATTATTTACTTTGCCGCCAACCGGTTTCAACGCGCGATCGCGGGTTGAAACCGCTTGGCGGCAAAGTAAATAATGCGACTGTGACTGTCATTTTTAATGATGGAACTGAGTCTTTGTTTAAAAGTACAGCAGTCTCAGATTACGTCGTATAAGCAACGTTCTCTGTACTACAAAATAACTAACCCATTTACATCCCAATACAGTAGTTCAAAACCATTTTTTAAATAAATAAAGTCAACAAGTGTATTGTATACCACATTTAAAACACACCAAGAAATGCCGATTTGCTATGTGTTTGTTCATATATTAGTGGTGAAGCGATCCTCCAAATCTTATGCAGATGTTCAGTAATAGATTCGTACAACTGTCCTGTATAGAGCTGTTACATCACATTAGAAATAAAAATTAAAAATTCCTTTGAAGATCGTCTTGATAAAATACAGCTACATACCAATCTGAAATTCGTCAAAAGCTAAAATTAAGCCTAGTCGCTCGTTTCGTATTGGTTAAGCGGTCCACTGAACAATTCGTGTAATAGAAGCATAAAAAAACTTAATGCAAATCGTTTTTATGAAACTCTGTTAACATTATAGTAAAATACTGGAGATCGACATAACAAGGCTAATTTAACAGAGTACATTTACTAAAAACATACAGACGTCCTCGACTGGCGTAAATTTCTTACGTAACGTAGAGCTTAGCTTCAATTGCCATACGCTGCTTGCAAAGAACAATACGAGTATAACAAGTTTCCTTATATGTAGCCATTAAGACTAATAACTGAACAGTGATCTACTTGTTTAATGGTAAAACCTTTATAATATTGGTCAATACCAACAAAACGGAAGATGAAACGGACCGCTGATCATAATAAGCCTTATTCTCAAGTACTATCGTGCCTGGTGTTGTCGTATTACAGGCAGGTCAAAATTTGCATATTAGTTTCCGCCTGGGTCGTTGACACAAAGCTGAGAGGGGCAGATTCATTGATCTCGCGGAGTAGATGGAGATATACTGCCATCTGGTGTTCACCTGCTCAGTGAACAGGTGTGGCTACAGAGCAGCCGGGTTTGGTAGCTCTTCGACGGTCTCGTGCGTCGACTATAATACGGTTATTTTTTATTTATAGCAGGTATGTCTCATGAGGCATTATAAACAATAATGTTCTTCATTTTAATATTGTTGGGTAGTTTAATGCATGTTCGTTTCCTTGTTTGTAGGGACCGTCTTGTCTGTACAATGTCAGTGTTGCGGCGCAGATTTTTTTTTTTTTTTTTTTTTTTTTTGTGACATACGAGTGGAAAGTTTAGTTTGTGCCTGTTAGGCTAGTTTCAGTATTTGCGGTTTTCTCCGTGTCTGTTGTAATTCCGGACCGTACACGTATAGCAATCGTAGGGCTTGGAGCTTTTCAAAAATGTTTTTGTGTCATGTCTTCCATGCAGAGTTTTGTGTGGTTCTCGTGATTCTTTTTTCCATCTACAGTGGTGGAAATATTTATTGCGTCACCTATTACAATTAACAATTTTTGTAACAATCATTGAACAACTGAGCTTAATTTGCCTGATTTCTATCAGAAATTAATATACACATAATTTTGGTCAAAATTGTTTTTATTCTTAATTTTTGTTTCTATAAAAATATTTGCTTTTTATAATTTAACACCACCTTGAGAAATGAGTGTAAATGGATATGTCAGCTATTTTGTTTACTATTCTGAAGTATGAATACTAATGTTGAAAGAAACACTGCATATTAATGTTGTAACATGACACTGATGAATCTTATTGTTCGTATTGCCCCATATGAACACACTGTTGCATTTAATACTTTGTTGCTCCACCACGCGCCTTAACCACCGCTTGGGATCGTGAAGGCATTCAAAGAATTAACTTTTCAATGTATTCCTGACTCAGTTCATGAAACCACACATGCACAAGGGTCTCCAACAGCTGCCATTTATTCTGTGGCTTCTTTTTGGTGATAGCATTTCCCATAACCTTCCAGCAGTTCTCAATAGGATTGAGATCGGGGCTGTTTCCAGGCTACTCTAATATTCGAACCCCCTTTTGTCGAAGGAAAGACTTTACCTGAAATGTAGAATTACATGATAATTAATCAAGAAAGGAATCTGCTTCATGTTTGGTACAAATATTAGTCATAGGAGTCACCTCCAAAGCTCTACGGCAGGGAGCGGAGTCGTCCTGGAAAATGCCATTGGAAACATCTCCAAACTGGTCTCCAACGTTGGCATAAGCTTCCTTTCAAGGATGCTTATGTAGGCATCTGCATGCTTATGAAGGCATGTGCCTTCAGTCCATTGTCCAGACGTCCTACTCCGTGACTGGAAATGCACCCCCAGACCATCTGTCCTTGTGGGTGTTTGACTGTATGCGTTATGCATGATGGCAAAAATTCTTCACCTTTTCTTTGACGCACGAACACTTTTTCATCTGAGCCATGCAGATTAAATTTGGAATCGTCTGAAAAGATTACTTTGTTCCACATCGGGTGTCCATGTCGCATGTGCCTTTGCCAATTGTAGTCGCTGTTTTCGCATTATCTTGGTCAATAAAGGCTTCCCTCTAGGACGACGGGCTGAGAGTCCAGTCTCCAGTAGTCTATTTCTTACAGTCCTAATGGTTACTGAGATGTCACACATTTCCTCCCAATCTCGCTTTAGTTCAGCTGATAACAGGCGACGATCGCTGAGCGAAAGCCTTTTCAATACCCTGTCCTATTTGGCAGTAGACGCCATTTTCCGACCTCTTCCTTCCTCACGATCAACATTTCCTTTTTCCCTGTATTTTTTCAGTTACCTCAAAATCGTGGACTGATTAAATCCTGTCTTAGGGGCTATCTCTTTGGTGCTGAGACCAACAAAAAATGGCTCTGAGCACTATGCGACTTAACTTATGAGGTCATCAGTCGCCTAGAACTTAGAACCAATTAAACCTAACAAACCTAAGGACATCACACACATCCATGCCCGAGGCAGGATTCGAACCTGCGACCGTAGCGGTCGCTCGGTTTCAGGCTGTAGCGCCTAGAACCGAACGGCCACTCCGGCCGGCTGAGACTTACAGACGAATAAGCAAGTATAGCAGCTTTTTTTCTGCCGTTAATTCAACTGAGTTACCCATTTTCTCACTGCAAAGTCTCAACTCAAAATGGCAGTAGAAACACTGGTTTCATTGTGAAACCAAACTACGACAACAAAGAGTTCTGTACTGTTGGAAAACATGCGTGAAGAAGTCAGATTATTAAGGCAAGAATATGTCAACAGAGTTTAGCAACAATGGGACTGGGATAACCTGAAGCAAACTGCTGCAAAAGACAAAAAGACGAAGTAATTCATGATGATGCAATAAATATTTCCACCACTGTACATCTACGTAGATACTCCGCCAGCCACCGTACCGGGCCTGGCGAAGGGTACCACATATCACCAACAATCATTTCCTTTAGTGTTCCACTTGCGAATAGAGCGAGGGAAAAACGACTTTCTACAAGCGTCCGTAGGAGCTGCACTTTCACTTGTCTTACCTTCGTTGTCCATTCACGAAATGTACCTTGGCGACAGTAGAATCGATCAGTAATCTGCCTCAAATGCCGATTCTCTAAATTTCCTCAGTAGTGCCTCGAGAAAGGACCGTCGCCTTTAAAATAGTTCAAATGGCCCTGATCACTGTGCGACTTAACGTCTTTTAGGTCATCAGTCCCCTAGACTTAGAACTACTTAAACATAAGGACATCACACACATCCATGCCCGAGGCAGAATTCGAACCTGCGACCGTAGCAGCAGCGTGGTTCCGGACTGAAGCGCTTAGAACCGCTCGGCCACAGCGGCCGGCGCGTCGCCTTCCCTCCATGGATTTCCATTTGGGCTCACGAAGCATTTCGGCAATGCTTGCTGATCGACTCTGCCGGTAACAAATGCAGTAACGCACCCCTGATTACTTCGGCGTCTTCCTTTAATCCGACCTGGTGGGGATCCCAGACACCCGAACAGTACTCAAGAATGGGTGACACTAGCGTCCTACACGCCGTCTCCTTTATAAATGAGCTACACTTCCACAAAATTCTTCCAAGAAAAATGAATTCGATTATTCGCCTTCCCTATTACCAACCTCACGTGCTCATTCCATTTCATGTCGCTTTGCAACGTTACGCCTAGATGTTCACACGAAGTGATTGTCTCATGCACTGCATTATTAATGCATTCGACCGTTAGAGGACGATTTTTCTTACGGGGTTGAACCGTCGTCCTCCTGAATGGGATTCAAGTGTGCAAACCACTGCGCCACCTCGCTCGACATGGCCTGATTGGTTAACTTCAATGATAATTAACTCGGAAACTGTGCAACGTATCGACTTCTTCTTAACAATTATTTCTCAGTACAACGTACTCTGCGAAATCCTTACACGCTTTCTACACTTTCTGACCACATGGTGTTGTCCTTGAGTCAATGTGTCAATATACAGATGACTTAGGCAGAATTTCTGTTTGGTGTGATAATTGGTAGCTTGCTCATAAATACTGGGCAGACAAAAATTGTCACGAAATTTTAACTCTGGATAGCTGATACCAGTTGTTGTTGTTGTTGTTGTTGTCTTAAGTCCTGAGACTGGTTTGATGCAGCTCTCCATGCTACTCAATCCTGTGCAAGTTTCATCATCTCCCAGTACCTACTGCAACCTACATCCTTCTGAATCTGCTTAGTGTATTCATCTCTTGGTCTCCCCCTACGATTTTTACCCTCCACGCTGCCCTCCAGTACTAAATTGGTGATCCCTTGATGCCTCAGAACATTTCCTACCAACCGATCCCTTCTTCTAGTCAAGTTGTGCCACAAACTACTCTTCTCCCCAATTCTGTTCAATACCTCCTCATTAGTTATGTGATCTACCCATCTATTCTTCAGCATTCTTCTGTAGCACCACATTTCGAAAGCTTCTATTCTCTTCTTCTCCAAACTATTTATGGTCCATGTTTCACTTCCATACATGGCTACACTCCATACAAATACTTTTAGAAACGACTTCCTGACACTTAAATCTATACTCTATGTTAACAAATTTCTCTTCTTCAGAAACGCTTTCCTTGCCATTGCCAGTCTACATTTTGTATCCTCTCTACTTCGACCATCATCAGTTATTTTGCTCCCCAAATAGCAAAACTCATCTACTACTTTGATTCATTTCCTAATCTAATTCCCTCAGCATCACCCGACTTAATTCGACTACATTCCATTATCCTCGTTTTGCTTTTGTTGATGCTCATCTTATACTCTCCTTTCAAGACACTGTCCATTCCGTTCAACTGCTCTACCAGGTCCTTTGCTGTCTCTGACAGAATTACAATGTCATCGGCAAACCTCAAAGTTTTTATTTCTTCTCCATGGATTTTAATACCTACTCCGAACTTTTCTTTTGTTACCTTTACTGCTTGCTCAATATACAGATTGAATAGCATCGGGGAGAGGCTACAGCCCTGTCTCACTCCCTTCCCAACCATTGCTTCCCTTTAATGTCCCTCGACTCTTATAACTGCCATCTGATTTCTGTACTAATTGTAAATAGCCTTTCGCTCCCTGTATTTTATCCCTGCCACCTTCAGAATTTGAAAGAGTATTCCAGTCAACATTGTCAAAAGCTTTCTCTACGTCTACAAATGCTATAAACGTAGGTTTGCCTTTCCTTAATCTTTCTTCTAAGATAAGTCGTAGGGACAGTATTGCCTCACGTGTTCCAACATTTCTACGGAATCCAAACTGATCTTCCCCGAGGTCGGCTTCTACCAGTTTTTCCATTCGTCTGTAAAGAATTTGCGTTAGTATTTTGCAGCTGTGACTTATTAAACTGATAGTTCGGTAATTTTCACATCTGTCAACACCTGCTTTCTTTGGGATTGGAATTATTACATTATTCTTGAAGTCTGAGGGAATTTCGCTTGTCTCATACATCTTGCTCCCCAGATGGAAGAGTTTTGTCAAGGCTGTCAGTAGTTCTAATGGAATATTGTCTACTCCCGGGGCCTTGTTTCGACTCGGGTCTTTCAGTGCTCTGTCAAACTCCTCACGCAGTATCATATCTCCCATTTCATCTCCATCTACCTCCTCCTTCCATTTCCAAAATATTGTCCTCAAGAACATCGCCCTTGTATGGACCCTCTATACTTAGAACTGGGTTTCCATCTGAGCTCTTGACATTCATGCAAGAGATTCCCCTTTCTCCAAAGGTCTCTTTAATTTTCCTGTAGGCAGTATCTATCTTACACCTCGAGAGATAAGCCTCTACATCTTTACATTTGTCCTCTAGCCATATCCCTGCTTAGCCATTTTGCACTTCCTGTCGATCTCATTTTTGACACGTTTGTATTCCTTTTTTGCCTGCTTCACTTACTACATTTTTTTTTGCTCCTTTCATCAATGAAATTCAGTATTTCTTCTGTTACCCAAGACTTTCTACTAGCCCTCGTCTTTTTACCTACTTGATCCTCTGCTGCCTTCACTATTTCATTCCTCAAAACTACCCGTTCTTCTTCTACTGTATTTCCTTCCCCAATTCCTGTCAATTGTTCCCTTATGCTCTCCCTGAAACTCTCTACAACCTCTGGTTGTTTCAGTTTATCCAGGTCCATCTCCTTAAATTCCCACCTTTTTTGCAGTTTCTCCAGTTTTAATCTACAGTTCATAACCAATAGCTTGTGGTCAGAGTCCGTATCTGCCCCTGGAAATGTCTTACAATTTAAAATCTGGTTCCGAAATCTCTGTCTTACCATTATATAATCTATCTGAAACCTTTTAGAATCTCCAGGGTTCTTCCATTTATACAATCTTCTTTCATGATTCTTGAACCGAGTGTTATCTATGGTTAAGTTATGCTCTGTGCAAAATTCTACCAGGCAGCTTCCTGTTTCATTTCTTAGCCCCAATCCATATTCACCTACTATGTTTCCTTCTCTTCCTTTTCTTAATGTCGAATTCCAGTCACCCACGACTATTAAATTTTCGTCTCCCTTCGCTACCTGAATAATTTCTTTTATCTCATCATACATTTCATCAATTTCTTCATCATCTGCAGAGCTAGTTGGCATATAAACTTGTACTACTGTAGTAGGATATCTGTAGGAACCAAAATTACTAATGTTGTGTAGGTTGGCAACACGCACTCCAGTGGGCCGCGGGATTGCCCTGTTGCCGTTCGTCGGTTGACAGGCGGAACTACAAGTATAGTTGGTTCACACATACAAACGTCCCTCGTCCAGTCACTGCCCCAACGTGATATGCACACCTCACGTCAGAGGCATTCACACATAAGCTTCACTTTGGAGCACACACACTTCACCTGCGATTTAGTCATACAGTAGGCATAGCAGCACAGTATTCATTTGAAGAACAATGAGATATGGGTTTTGTTTATGGACTAGCCGACAGTAATGCGCAGGAAGCTCGACAGTTAAATGAGGAACGGTACGCAGCAAGACGCCACCCATACCCACAATCGTTTACAGGAATTAAGCGGCGACTTAGCGAAACAGGTTTTGTTAGTGGGATATCATAATGATGCTGGAAGAATTCGAACATGACGGGATGCTGCATTTGAAGAGACTGTTCTCGAGTGCTTCGGGGAAGCGCCTACGACAAGTACTTGAATGGTTGGACGTGACATGGGGCTCACTCATCAGTTAGTCTGGGAAGTTTCGAGGGATGATGGCCAGTATCCATTTAGTTTAGACCCTGTCCAACACCTAAATTCTGTGGCGAACTATGAATACAGAAATAACTATCGAGCTTCATGCGCATTGCTGTCGGCTAGTCCATAAACAAAACCCGTATCTCGTTGTTCTTCAAATGAATACTGTGCTGCTATTCCTACTGTATGACTAAATCGCAGGTGATGTGTGTGTGCTCCGAAGCAAAGTTTTGTTGGTGGTTTCTGCGACGTGTTGCACAAAATCCCTACATTTGCGCCATTGCGTTATCTACCGACGAATGCACCTTCCTTTGGGATGTCCTTTACAACACTTGCAATGTTCATTACGTGGCAAGGGGAAATTCGCACGTCACGTACGTCCACGGACACCAGGAATGATTTTCGCTCAACATTTGGGCAGGCATTGTGGGTGACCATCTGACTGGGGCAGTCTATCTACCTCATCGACTTACTGGGGCCAATTACCTTCACTTTTTGCAATAAACTCTATCCGGCCTGCTAGATGATGTTCCCCTGGACATACGGCTACGCATGTGGTTGGAGCATGATGAGGCGCCAGCACATAAAAGTCGTGCTGTGTGCAGATATTTAAATGAACTCTTCGACTGCCGGGTAACTGGCAGAGGTGCTCGTAGGACATGGCCCCCGCGATCACCAGACCTCACACCACCGGACTTTTTCCTGTGGGGGTTCTTCAAGGTTCTAGTTCACCCACCGAGACGCGAACCACCTAGAAACGGAGGGGATTTAATGGATGGCATTCAACATGCCGCCAGTCACATCAGGGTAGTGTCAGTAATCTTTGAAAGTGTTTGGCAAAACACGGTTAGACGTTAACAAGCTTGTGTCGCGTGAGAGGGTCGCCAGTTCGAGCACCTGCTTTAAGTAAACAATGTACTTGCTACAAAAAAGGCCCTTTTCAAGGCCGACACAATTTGTAAAAGACTTTCTATAGGTGAACTAACAGCTGTTGATGGGTTTGCTCACGGTATGTCTTATCATGAAACTACAATGAATGTGTTGGGGCGGCGGCGGATTCGTCCCCAGAGTATTGCCTCACGTGTTCCAACATTTCTACGGAATCCAAACTGATCTTCCCCGAGGCCAGCTTCTACCAGTTTTTCCATTCGTCTGTAAAGAATTCGTGTTAGTATTTTGCAGCTGTGACTTATTAAACTGATAGTTCGGTAATTCTCACATCTGTCAACACCTGCTTTCTTTTGGATTGGAATTATTATATTCTTCTTGAAGTCTGAGGGAATTTCGCCTGTCACATACATCTTACTCACCAGATAGTAGAGTTTTGTTAGGCCTGGCTCCCCCAAGGCTGTCAGTAGTTCTAATGGAATGTTGTCTACTCCCGGGGCCTTGTTTCGATTTAGGTCTTTCAGTGCTCTGTCAAACTCTTCACGCAGTATCATATCTCCCATTTCATGTTCATCTACCTCCTCTTCCATTTCCATAATATTGTCTTCAAGAACATCGCCCCTGTATAGACCCTCTATATACCTCTTCCACCTTTCTGCTTCCCCCTCTTTGCTTAGAACTGGGTTTCCATCTGAGCTCTTGATATTCATACAAGTGGCTCTCTTTTCTCCAAAGGTCTCTCTAATTTTCCTGTAGGCAGTATCTATCTTACCCCTAGTGAGACAAGCCTCTACATCCTTACATTTGTCCTCTAGCCATCCGTGCTTAGCAATTTTGCACTTCCTGTCGATCTCATTTTTGACACGTTTGTATTCCTTTTTGCCTGCTTCACTTACTGCATTTTTGTATTTTCTCCTTTCATCAAGTAAATTCAGCATCTCTTCTGTTACCCAAAGATTTCTACTAGCCCTCGTCATTTTACCTACTTGATCCTCTGCTGCCTTCACTATTTCATTCCTCAAAGCTACCCATTCTTCTTCTACTGTATTTCTTTCCCCCATTCCTGTCAATTGTTCCCTTATGCCCCCCTTAAACTCTCTACAACCTCTAGTTCTTTCAGTTTATCCAGGTCCCATCTCCTTAAATTCCCACCTTTTTGCAGTTTCTTCAGTTTTAATCTACAGTTCATAACCAATAGATTGTGGTCAGAGTCCACATCTGCCCCTGGAAATGTCTTACAATTTAAAATCTGGTTACTAAATCTGTCTTACCATTATATAATCTATCTGAAACCTTTTAGAATCTCCAGGGTTTTTCCATGTATACAACGTTCTTTCATGATTCTTGAACCAAGTGTTAGCTATGGTTATGTTATGCTCTGTGCAAAATTCTACCAGGCGGCTTCCTCTTTCATTTCTTAGCCCCAATCCATATTTACCTACTATGTTTCCTTCTCTTCCTTTTCCTACTGACGAATTCCAGTCACCCATGACTATTAAATTTTCATCTCCCTTCACTACCTGAATAATTTCTTTTATCTCATCATACATTTCCTCAATTTCTTCATCATCTGCAGATCTAGTTGGCATATAAACTTGTACTACTGTAGTAGGCGCGGGCTTTGTGTCTATCTTGGCCACAATAATGCGTTCACTATGCTGTTTGTAGTAACTTACCCGCACTCCTATTTTCCTATTCATTATTAAAGCTACTCCTGCATTACCCCTATTTGATTTTGTATTAACTTCACTAATTCCCACTATATCTAACTTTAACCTAATCATTTCCCTTTTTAAATTTTCTAACCTACCTGCCCGATTAAGGTATCTGACATTCCACGCTCCGATCCGTAGAACCCCAGTTTTCTTTCTCTTGATAACGTCGTCCTCTTGAGTAGTCCCTGCCCGGAGATCCGAATGGGGGACTATTTTACCTCCGGAATATTTTACCCAAGAGGATGCCATCATCATTTAATCATACAGTAAAGCTTCATACCCTCGGGAAAAATTACGGCTGTAGTTTCCCCTTGCTTTCAGCCGTTCGCAGTGCCAAAACAGCAAGACCGTTTTGGTTAGTGTTAGAAAGCCAGATCAGTCAATCACCCAGACTGTTGCCCCTGCAACTACTGAAAAGGCTGCTGCCCCTCTTCAGAAACCACACGTTTGTCTGGCCTCTCAACAGATACCCCTCTGTTGTGGTTGCACCTACGGTACGGCTATCTGTATCGTTGAGGCACGCAAGCCTCTCCACCAACGGCATGGTCCATGGTTCATGGGGGGAGGGGGGTGGGAAATAATTAGAAGATACAAAATTGTTGATCAGACGGGATCGGTAAACTGAAACAGAAAACTTGCAGGTATACTATGGGCAGGCAATTAGGAGAAATAAAGAAAATCTGGAGGCAATAAGAGAGATGTGTTGGGCCATGTTCTTCCATAAGCCCTCTACTGAAGATAAGCCATGTCATGGATTGTGTCCATCAGGAGAAAATTCGTGGTGCAAATACAATAGGGCTCAGGCAACTAGAGAATTTTATTCTCACCAGCATTCTCTTCCTGCTGCTGTTATTACAGCAATTAAACCTATTTTCAGAGACTTGGCTCATCCTGAACTTCTAAGGAAATGTCTACATGGGCAGACACAGAAACCAAATTAATGTTTCAACAGCATAATTTGGAACTGGCTTCCTAATACTGTATTTGTAGGCATGCATACAATGAAACTAGGAGTTCATGATGCTGTTATTACAGTCAGTTGTGGTAATATTGGAAAGTGTTGGGTACTGAAAAAGCTGGGAATTAATCCTTGTGAAAATGTGAAAATATGATCACTGGGCTGCAACATTGCGATAAAATGAGGATAGCCGATGTAGACATGTCTGCATCTAATATGGCCAAGAAAGCAAGACAAACATCCAAGAAGGTGAAAAAGAAGCTGGAAGACCTGCTAGAGGCCAAAGATGGGCCATCATATGCAGCAGGACATTTTTAATTAACTGTAAGTTACAAATTTCAAAACTTTTTTCTTTAAAGTCAGTTTCCCACAAACTAAAATTTTCAGTACATATGCCCATTATATCAGATTCTATCATAGATAAATGAATGAAATTTTCAGAGTGTCTGCATAACATAAAAAGGCACCTCTGGTACCACATTCATTAATATTCCCCCATTAGGAAGTTCACAAAAAATCTACAGAAAAAACTTAATATTTTTTGTTAATAAATTTAAAAAAGTATTTCTTAAAAACTATAAAACGGATTAAGTAGATTGTAGTACAGTTGATTCTATTAGCGTTATGTAACATACAGTAAAAATATTGAGGTCGTGGATCAAATAGATTTTCCAGATAAGGGTCAAATACTTGGCTAAATTAACATGAGTTAGATAGGCAGGGTCTGGTCCTCTTAAAATAACATAACGTGCAACCAGTAAGGTGAACTACTCTGGCAATTCCGAGAAAACAACAAGAGAAGTTTTTGGCGTCTGTTATGTAACTGATGTATTTGTGCATAAATGCCGGACGTTAGGGTTCATGGTGGTCAAGTGGTCAGCATTCGAGACACGGTAAGACGAAAGTGTATGAGATGACGGTTTGACCCCCGTTCAAAGCTTCATTTTTGTTGTACGAGAGTAAAAACTGTAATATTCAAAGAATTTGCACTTACGCTATTCGTTCTTGCTACGTTAGCAAAGTCTCACTGCTACGCAGGTTGACTGCCAAATGGGGCCTGCCTATGTCTCTGGAGCTCGAAGAGTCGAGGTGCAAAGTTACAATTACCTAACCAGATTGCATGTGTAAGGAATTTCGCAAATCGGAACAGGTATACATCTTTCACAAAACTGTATGCGTGTCTTCATTTACATGTCGATAGTTATATCTACGTTTGTTCTAATAATTAAATTTAATTGAAAATCGTAAGCAGTAAAATAACATGAAATTCACTAAAACTTCATGCAAACACACGTGCCTTTTTACCTATATTACCACTGAAAGCAGGTGTTGACAGATGAGAAAATTACCGAACTATCAGTTTAATAAGTCATGGCTGCAAAATACTATTGCGAATTCTTTGCAGACCAATGGAAAGACTGGTAGAAGCCGACCTCGGGGAAGATCAGTTTGGATTCCGTAGAAATATCGGAACACGTGAGGCAATACAGACCCTACGACAGGAGCTATATTAGGGAAAGGCAAATCTACGTTTCTAGCATTTGTAGACTTAGAGAAAGATTTTGACAATGTTGAATGTAATACTCTCTTTCAAATTCTGAAGGTGGCAGGGGTAAAATACAGGGAGCAAAAGGCTATTTACAATTTGTACAGAAACCAGATGGCAGTTATAAGAGTCGAGGGGCGTGAAAGGGAAGCAGTGGTTGGGAAGGGAGTGGGACAGGGTTGTAGCCTCTCCCCGATGTTATTCAATCTGTATATTGAGCAAGCAGTGAAGGAAGCAAAAGAAAAGTTCGGAGTAGGAATTAAAATCCATGGAGAAGAAATAAAAACGTGGACAATAACTGGTTTGGACAAGAAGAGAATAGAAGCTTTCGAAATGTGGTGCTACAGAAGAATGCTGAAGAGTAGATGCTGAAGATTAGATGGGTAGATCACATAACTAATGAGGAGGTATTGAATAGGATTGGGGAGAAGAGGAGTTTGTGGCACAACTTGACCAGAAGAAGGGATCGGTGGGTAGGACATGTTCTGAGGCATCGAGGGATCACCAATTTAGTACTGGAGGGCAGTGTGGAGGGTAAAAATCGTAGAGTGAGACCAAGAGATGAATACACTAAGCAGATTCAGAAGGATGTAGGTTGCAGTATTTAGTGGGAGATGAAGAAGCTTGCACAGGATAGGGTAGCATGGACAGCTGCATCAAACCAATCTCAGGACTGAAGACAACAACAACAACACTGTAATTGTAACACTTACATCGATTAGGAGTAGGTTTATTTATGTAACAAGGTATCTGCAATTTATGAAGTGTGCATTCTGTGTTCTTTGAACTCCTTAATGCATTGCAAGAAAATTAGAGTTTTCTAATAGGGAAAAAGCAAAAGTATATGTTGAAATTTTAAATTATTTTAATATGAATATGTTTATGAAAAAAAGTATGTTCGTTAGAAGCTGGTTCATGCGTACGGCACTTGTATTTGTAACATGCGCTGTTGGGAAGCCCACCGCAACGAAAGTGGCGTGGCGCGATGTAAAATGTGGGCTTGGCGGTCGAACTGAGCGGCATGCAGTGTGAACGGCACGCAGTGTGTGGCTAACCTCAGCACGGTACACCTCGACGGTGCTGAGAGAGGCAATTGGAAGCTATATTAGAAGGGATTTCCCTCGGATGTGGATCTGGCTGTTATTTGGTATTCACGTAATAATGTTGGAGATTTTAAAGACCACTCGCACTTCATGATCCGCGAGCACAGTAAGCCACCATTTCGCCTGCCACTAATCTTTGCCTCAGCTTCACAGACTTCATACCTTCAATTACGCAATGTACATGGGCATGGACCAGTTATTTTGTTCGTTTCTTCAATAACAGTAACATAAAACGTCAATTCGTGTTCGAAACCATAACTTCGATCCTGATCACGAACTTCTGTGGGGTCCTCATCTAGGTGCAACTAAAACCTAGTATCCTGACTTAAATGAACAGTTCTTGCATTCACGTGTTTGAAAGTGGTTTTTGCCTAAAGTAAAAGGAGTAACAAAAGTTATACTAAGAGTAACATTTGGATGCTTTATTAATGAACTACTCCAAGTGAAATTGTTAAGGTAAGAGATTTAAGTACAAAAATTCAAAGGTTAATTAATAGGAAAGTGAAAACCTTAATTTTTTTAAAAGCTAAAACCACAAAAGTGAAGTTGGATAGGCTTTTGCTAAAGTATCCTTAGTTTATTATAAAATATAGTTTTGTAGGATTATTGTGCAAGATCGTGTAAATATTGTTGCCAAGAATACCTGCTTCATAGGTGATTAAAGTTAAAGTACATATAAATCTTTAATGAACAGATATAAAGTGGTATTGTTAGAAGTGCATATTTTCAAAGACATTGTGGTTTTTATACCAATCATGAATGGTTCCTTTTGAAGTTAATTAAGCCTAGTGTTGTATTTTATTACCTTGCAAACTAATTTCAGTGAATGATTAGCTTTTAGAGATAGTTTTTAGTATTGCAATAATTAAAGATCCTTGGCTAGTGAAACTATACCAGTTTATGGGTCCCCATCATACTCTCGACCTATTAGGAAGAAATTGAACTATTACTGTTACTAAGGAAAACTGCTATATGCAGAGGAGCTTAAACAGTGTATTTAAGATGTTATTCAATTTCATTTGCGTTATTTATGTTAGTCAAGAAAGAAGCCTCTCATGTCCAAAATTAGTTATGTACTTCATGCAGTGATGTTTCAATATTTTGATTAAGTAATGCTAATGAGTGTGGCGATCAGTAGTATGAGCTCAGTGCAATTTTGCTCCCCATAATTTACTGGTGTCTGTGTTGTAGGTAACTGCTCCTTCACACAGTAGAGATTGCTCTGTATCAGTTTCTATCCTGTTTGCTATTCAAAGGGAACTCTCAAGAAATGTAACTTCAATGACTAATTTCCAATTTTCTCAAATGTATATTTACAAATTAATGTGCCTAATTAGGCTGGAGACCATTCATTTTTTTCACTCATTTATGATTTTCCCACTTCTGTTAACTCCCAAGGTCAGAGCCCGTTTGGTGTTTTTGTTAACTTCACAAAATTCGAAATTATATTCTGATGATATGAGATGAACATCAACAAAAGCAAAATGAGGATAATGGAATGTAGTCGAGTTAACTCGGGTGATGCTGAGGAAATTATATTAGGAAATTAGACACTTAAAGTAGTAAAGGAGTTTTGCTATTTGGGGAGCAAAACAACTGATGATGGTCGAAATAGAGAGGATATAAAATACAGACTGGCAATGGCAAGGAAAGCGTTTGTGAAGAAGAGAAATTTGTTAACATCGAGTATTGATTTAAGTGTCAGGAAGTCGTTCCTAAAAGAATTTGTATGGAGTGTAGCCATGTATGGAAGTGAAACATAGACGATAAATAGTTTGGACAAGAAGAAAATAGAAGCTTTCTAAATGTGGTGCTACAGAAGAATGCTGAAGATTAGATGGGTAGATCACATAACTAATGAGGAGGTACTGAATAGAATTGGGGAGAAGAGGAGTTTGTGGCACAACTTGACTAGAAGAAGGGATCGGTTGGCAGGACATGTTCTGAGGCATCAAGGGATCACCAATTTAATATTGGAGGGCAGTGTGGAGGGTAAATACACTAAGCAGATTCAGAAGGATGTAGGCTGCAGTACGTAATGGGAGATGAAACAGCTTACACAGGATAGATTAGCATGGAGAGCTGCATCAAACCAGTCTCAGGACTGAAGACCACAACAATAACAAAAGTGGTTCAAATGGCTCTGAGTGCTATGGGACTTAACATCTGAGGTCATCATTCCCCTAGAACTTAGAAATACTTAAACCTAACCTAACCTAAGGACATCACACACATCCATGCCCAAGGCAGGATTCAAACCTTCGACCGTAACAGTCATGCGGTTCCAGACTGTAGCGCCTAGAACCGCTCGGCCACCACGGCCGGCACGACAACAACAACAACAACAACAACAGCAACAACAACAACAGTCTGATACCCTTTTCCACTAGACACACACACACACACACACACACACACACACACACACACACACAGCCGAACTTTGAAATCTTGTCAGAGGGTAACATTAGCATGTTTCATGGCACGTTAGTGTTATAAAATGTCATATAAATTAAATAATATGATCAATGGTGCAAAAAGATATTTATTAGTAATGAGTGGGATTCAAACCATCACCATATACACGTCCATTATACGAAGCTCGATCGCTAACCACTTGGGGTCGACAGTAGCGTCCGATCCCACGCGTCGGCTTTGACCCGTGACGTAAGGGTGTTGTGGTGTGTGACGTCATGACGACGTGGAGTTTGGTTTGAGTGTGGCTGTCTCCAGTTCTGTTTTATCTTATTTTATTTACTTTTCTGAGTTGTTCGTTCTATCTCGTGAGATTTTTTTTTTAATTTAAAAACACTTATTACTTATTTTAATTATCTGTTTCCTCCAATTTCTGTTTTAGTTTATTATATTTATCTTTCTGATCTGTTCGTTCTATCCCGTGAGATTTTTTTTTAAGACAAAAAACACTAATCAGCTACTGAAGCATCTTTATCTTCTATGGGTTGCAGGGGTTACGACCCCTGGGGAGGTGGGTGGGTATTCATGCATGGCTGTCTTCACTTACACGTTGTAGCTACGCAAGGCGTCTAAATTTGTTTATATTTAGTTTGCCCCCCACCCAAAACACCCGATTTCCCGCGCTTGTCCCGTTAGTGTCATTAGGCTTCTTGTGGAAAGTGTGTTTGTTTTTGTTTCCGCCATATTTGTGACGTCATGGGTCAAAGCAGACAGGCGGGATCGGACGCTTCCGTATTTCCAACCACTTGGCCACTACGAAGCACCTGCGCACAGATACATCCGCTACATAACAGACACGTAGAACGTCTCTTGCGATTTTCTCGTAATTGCCGGGAGTAGTGCATCTTACTTTACGCACGTTATGTTGTTTTATTGACCTACCAAAGGTGTACATAGTTTAAAGTCAATCTGTGATCGCAACGCCATGGCCTCCGCTTGTCAACACTGACGCTCTCGAAGTCTGCGACCGAACTGGGCTGACCAGCGATGGGCGGCCGGTTAAGTCACTGTTGAGAGGGGGCGCTGAGCTCTGTCTTCCCGGAGGTGTGGCACTGCCTGCTCTTTCCACTGGCGTGCGGGTCAGCGCCTTCTCGATGACGTTTCGCGGCGCTGCGCTGCTCGTGCTTTAGGACTGCGCAGTTCTCGTAGCATAGAAGACAGCACAAGGTGCGGCGGCGCGGTTCTTGCCGTCCCTTTACGACGGACCTGCACCCACCTGTGAACATTGTCTCAGCAGATTATCAGTAGGAAAGCCGAGTGAAACCTACTGTACTTCGACGTGAACCAGTCTGCAATGTAAGCAACTAATCTACGTTTCGGGAGAAAGTTTTCACACAAATGAGAGTTTGGAAATTTTGTCCTCAATTAATATATTGTGAAACTTAGGTGAACAAGTATCACTGCCAAGCCTGTGCTAGTCTTAACACAGTCACTCATAATCCCTTTCACTCACGTTAGCAAGTTTATGGTGTTGCATTTCCCGAAAACGTAATACACTCCTGGAAATGGAAAAAAGAACACATTGACACCGGTGTGTCAGACCCACCATACTTGCTCCGGACACTGCGAGAGGGTTGTACAAGCAATGATCACACGCACGGCACAGCGGACACACCACGAACCACGGTGTTGGCCGTCGAATGGCGCTAGCTGCGCAGCATTTGTGCACCGCCGCCGTCAGTGTCAGCCAGTTTGCCGTGGCATACGGAGCTCCATCGCAGTCTTTAACACTGGTAGCATGCCGCGACAGCGTGGACGTGAACCGTATGTGCAGTTGACGGACTTTGAGCGAGGGCGTATAGTGGGCATGCGGGAGGCCGGGTGGACGTACCGCCGAATTGCTCAACACGTGGGGCGTGAGGTCTCCACAGTACATCGATGTTGTCGCCAGTGGTCGGCGGAAGGTGCACGTGCCCGTCGACCTGGGACCGGACCGCAGCGACGCACGGATGCACGCCAAGACCGTAGGATCCTACGCAGTGCCGTAGGGGACCGCACCGCCACTTCCCAGCAAATTAGGGACACTGTTGCTCCTGGGGTATCGGCGAGGACCATTCGCAACCGTCTCTATGAAGCTGGGCTACGGTCCCGCACACCGTTAGGCCGTCTTCCGCTCACGCCCCAACATCGTGCAGCCCGCCTCCAGTGGTGTCGCGACAGGCGTGAATGGAGGGACGAATGGAGACGTGTCGTCTTCAGCGATGAGAGTCGCTTCTGCCTTGGTGCCAATGATGGTCGTATGCGTGTTTGGCCCCTTGCAGGTGAGCGCCACAATCAGGACTGCATACGACCGAGGCACACAGGGCCAACACCCGGCATCATGGTGTGGGGAGCGATCTCCTACACTGGCCGTACACCACTGGTGATCGTTGAGGGGACACTGAATAGTGCACGGTACATCCAAACCGTCATCGAACCCATCGTTCTACCATTCCTAGACCGGCAAGGGAACTTGCTGTTCCAACAGGACAATGCACGTCCGCATGTATCCCGTGCCACCCAACGTGCTCTAGAAGGTGTAAGTCAACTACCCTGGCCAGCAAGATCTCCGGATCTGTCCCCCATTGAGCATGTTTGGGACTGGATGAAGCGTCGTCTCACTCGGTCTGCACGTCCAGCACGAACGCTGGTCCAACTGAGGCGCCAGGTGGAAATGGCATGGCAAGCCGTTCCACAGGACTACATCCAGCATCTCTACGATCGTCTCCATGGGAGAATAGCAGCCTGCATTGCTGCGAAAGGTGGATATACACTGTACTAGTGCCGACATTGTGCATGCTCTGTTGCCTGTGTCTATGTGCCTGTGGTTCTGTCAGTGTGATCATGTGATGTATCTGACCCCAGGAATGTGTCAATAAAGTTTCCCCTTCCTGGGACAATGAATTCACGGTGTTCTTATTTCAATTTCCAGGAGTGTAGCTACAAAAATACTGATTGTTTTAGACCGATAATGCTCGCCAAACATTAGGTCTGTCGGTACCTAATGCAGTCACAGTTTTTAGCCACCGACCTGCTCAATACGCCACACAGAATATGTCTTTTCTCGTCACAAAATTCGCTTAAAAATTCCGGAATTTCTACACACACCTAGGAATAATTATGCAGTCACTTTCCAACACTTTTGATGTATGAAACACTGCTAGATCCGGCAACTTATTTCTATCGGAACTACTACTACTATACACGTCCGATCTGTTTCGTGGACAGGCGTCGACTCTTCTCAAGAATACTCTGTCTTCCCTACCAGTAGAGAAAAGCGCGCGAAGAATATTGCTTTACCATTGGTCAGTTTACTCAACAGCCAATAGCAAACCAACATTCTCCCGCGTCAGTCCGCGCTTTTCATCAATAACCAATCGCAAAATAGTAAACCTAACGACTGCACTTTTTACCGACGTAATTATCTAATACGCTAAAGTTTTGCTTATGCATAAAGTTATTTACTATTGTTATTTATACCTGAATTAACTTTCCCTTTACCATAAACTTACTTTACAAATCTATTCTACAGAAATCCCCCTTGTCCATATCCATACTTCTTCGAAATGTTCCCACACTAAATCCTACTACATAAGTCGTTAAACAATTATATTCATGTTAACCTTAAACCACACTCACGCATCATTCATACTGCTAAAACACATTTATAATATTTTACATACACAAAAAGACATAACACTTTACGAAAATACTAGAACAGTTTATGAAAAACATTCTATTACATTAGTGCTCTCTAGTGGGCACAATCGAAACTAAATCAGTCCCCTATCCAATACTGTCCTCTATCGGCTGATACATAAGCTACGTGTGCATCCAGTCTCACGTCACGATCTGTCACTATCCAGCTCTGAGACACATCTCCCACTTAACCGCCTCCAAGGCAGGATCGGTATACGGCGCTACGCCTCAAAGGGACTGCTCAGCCTTTGGCTCAGGTTCAATCCTCACTATTCTGCCGTGTCCAATTCTTGAATCACCCTCTTTTACAGTTTAGGATACCAAACAAAGTACACGTTTGACGACATCGTCTATGACGGGTCGCCTAAATTTTGCACGCGCAAGCACCTGATTGCCTAACTTCGGTGCTAATTAACTGGGAAATAGCGCAACGCATCAAATTTTTTTCCTAACGAATATTTCTCATTAGGACCTACCCTGCAACACCACTGTAAGCTATTCAGACTGTTCCTGACCACCGTGTACAGAAAATAACGGCTGTTCTATTCACTTCACTGGGCACAGCTGACGACACCCTTGTCTCTGATTGTCTCTCTCTCCTTTTTGGGTGGTAAAATGATTTCCTATGAAGTAGTTTAGCAATAGCTTGTTATAATGTGTACCTAAAATTACCTTGTCTTAGTGAGATGTTAATATGTGACCAAGGACATGACTTAGTAAGATGTAACAACTCTGTAGAAATCTAACTGCTCAATTTCTTGTTTTCAGAATGTTCTCGCTTGAGAGTGTACTGGATGCTCTTCCGTTGTTTGATGAAGAGTAAGTATCGTAGCTGTGCGCAGTTAATATTTAGTTGCAGAAACATCCACCACCTTGGTTAGCAGAAACAGGCTAAGCAAAACTATTTTCCTACCTTTCTTAACATTCTTTGCAAAATTCGTAGTCACAGTTGCTATCACAGCCTTATGGCCACCGTCATTTTTTTCTACGTTAAGTTATTTGGCTATCTTTGGTCCGTATTTGTTTCCGTGAATCGGACTTATCAAAGTATGGCAAGGCGTCAAATTGGAGAAAAAGACTGTTCATAAGTTTCTGCATGTTGCCCATATTCAAGTAAACGCGCTCATTGGTGATCATATCTCGTAGATACGAGACAATCTGAGCAGCCCTCCTAGATTGTCTGCAGATGACGCTGTCATTTACCGTGTTTTAAAGTCATAAAATGGTCAAAAGTAAGTGTGAAATGATTTATACAAAATATCTGTTTGGTGAGAAAAGTGGCAATTGACTCTAAATAATGAAAAGTATGACTACATCCACATGGGTAATAAAAGTGATGGGCTAAATTTAGGTCACACGATAAATCATACAAATCTAATGGCTATAAATTCAACTATATACGAAGGTAATCCCAAAAGTAAGGTCTCCTATTTTTTTGTAAGTACATAGACCTGTTAATTTCTACAATGGTTTACATCACTTTACAGCTTGAACATTTAGCTATTTTTCGACCTAATCACCATTTCTGTCGATGCATTTTTATAGCGCTATGGCAGTTTTTGTAAGCCCATGTCATACCAACTCGCTGCCATGCTGTTAAAAAAAATTATGAACCTCTTCTTTCACCTCATCATCGGAACTGAATTGCTTTCCGGTCAAATGTTCTTTTAACCTAGGGAACAGGTGAGAGTCACGGGGCGCCAAGTCAGGATTATAGAGTGGGTGAGTGATTATGTTCCAGTGAAACTGTTGCAGGAGAGCAACGGTTTGCCGATCGATGAGTGGGCGAGCGCTGTCATGGAGAATGTGTACGCCCTTGCTCAACATTCCTCTTCTCCGGTTCTGAATTGCCCGTTTGAGTTTTTTCAGAGTCTCACAGTACCTGTCAGCGTTAACTGTGGTCCCAGTGGCCATAAAGTCGACCAACAATACCCATTTCCGATCCCAAAAAACGGTTGTCATGACTTTACCGGCAGACTGTGTTTGTTTGAATTTTCGCGGCTTTGGCGAAGAAGGATGCCGCCACTGGCGTGATTGTTGCTTGGTCTCAGGTGTAAAGTGGTATGCCCACGTTTCGTCACCCGTGACAATTGAGTCCAGAAAGTTGTCCTGCTCGGGTGCAAGGCGGTGAAGAAATGCGCGGGAAGCATCAACTCGTGGCCGCATGTGGTCCTCAGTCAGCATGCGTGGCATCCATCTTGCGCACACCTTCCCGTAGTCCAATGTTTCCGTTAAAATTTTGTGAGCGGTGCTTCGGAAAACCTCAGGAACTGACGTGCAGAGATCATCCAGGGTGATCCGCCGATCTTCACGCATGCTTTGCTCAACCTTCAACACTGTCTCCTCAGAAATTGATGGTCTCCCGCTTCTTTATTGGTCGTGAATTTCGGTCCGACCAGCTGCAAACTCTCTGCACCACTTACGAACATTTTTGACATCCATGCACGACTCACCATACACTTCCGTCAATTGGCGATGGTTTTCGATCGGTGCAATGCCCTTTGCGTTCAAAAACCGAATAACTGTGCGCGATTCGCACTTAGCGGCAATATCCTACGGGAGCTCCATTCTCAACGGCTGCCAAGCCAAGGCTGAGCGCCTCAGCGCGGCGTGCGGATGTTTACACACAGCGCGTGAAGCACTCTTCGTAACAGTGTGACCAACTGCCACACAGAGGAGACCTTACTTTTGGTAGTACCTTCGTACTAAGTTATTACAGTTACAAATAACCTAAACTGGAATGATCACGTAGATAATGTTGTGGGGAAAACAAATCAAAGATCTCAGTTTATTGGCAGAACACTTAGAAAGTGCAGTAGCACTACTTCTGGAAAAGCTTTTCTGCCCTCTTGAAACTATTGCTGAACGCTGTTGGATGGGACTAGTGGAGCACACAGGAAAAGTTCAAAGAAGTGCGACTCGTTTTGTATTACTGCGAAAGTGGGGGGGGGGATAGTGCCAGGCCATGGTATGTGGTGGCAATCGTTAAAACAAAGGCGTTTCTTCCCGTGAAAATTTCAATCACCAATTTTCTCTTCCGATTACGAAAACACTATGTTGGTACCCACCTACATTGGGAGAAATGATCATCGTGATAAAATATGAGAAATCCCAACTGTCACAGAAAGATTTAAGTGGTCGTTTTTCCCGCGTGTCTTTAGAGAGTGAAATGGTAGAGAAATAGCTTCTAGATGGTTCAATGAACCCTCTGCCAGGCACTTACAGAGTAATCATGTAGATGTAGATGTTGCACTCACTGGTCCAAATAGTCCCAGACATTTTCTGCGGGATGAAGATCGGTTCATATAGTATGACAGTCGAAATGCGCTAGCGCGTTTGAGTGGTGGTCAAACCAGGATCGTGTGCTTGTGCGCTGCCCTGTGAACATGGATTACTTTACCTTGGCAAATGGGAGTATCCAAAGCATATATGCTATCGATCAAAAGCATTTTGCAGAGACAATAAATTCGGAAAACAAATTCTTTAGGAGAAAATTGAAATGAAAGAACTTAATTATCAAATCTTTATAATGTGTACTTTACACTTATCAGTCAGAACGTCATGACTACTTACCTAGTATCTACACTGCTGGCCATTAACATTGCTACATCAAGAAATGCAGATGATAAACGGGTATTCATTGGATAAATATATTATACTAGAACTGACATGTGATTACATTTTCACTCAATTTGGATGCATAGATCCTCAGAAATCAGTACCCAGAACAACCACCTCTTGCCGTAATAACGGCTTTGATACGCCTGGGCATTGAGTCAAACAGAGCTTGGATGGAGTGTACAGGTACAGCTGCCCATGCAGCTTTAACACGATACCACAGTTCATCAAGAGTAGTGACTGGCGTATTGTGACGAGCCAGTTGCTCGGCCACCATTGACCAGACGTTTTCAGTTGGTAAGAGATCTGGAGAACGTGCTGGCCAGCGCAGCAGTCGAACATTTTCCGTATCCAGAAACGCCCGTACAGCTCCTGCAACATACGGTCGTGCATTATCCTGTTGAAATGTAGGGTTTCAAAGGGATCGAATGAAGGGTAGAGCCACGGGTCGTAACACATCTGAAATGTAACGTCCTCTGTTCAAAGTGCCGTCAATGCGAACAAGAGGTGACCGAGACGTGTAACCACTGGCACACCATACCATCACGCCGGGTGATACACCAATATGGCGATGACGAATACACGCTTCCTATGTGCGTTCACCGCGATGTCGCCAAACACGCATGCGACCATCATGATGCTGTAAACAGAACCAGGATTCATCCGAAAAAATGACGTTTTGCCACTCGTGCACCCAGGTTCGTCGTAGGCGCTCCTGTCTGTGATGCAGCGTCTAGGGTAACCGCAGCCACGGTCTCAGAGCTGATAGTCCATGCTGCTGCAAACGTCGTCGAACTGTTCGTGCAGATGGTTGTTGTCTTGCAAACGTCCCCATCTATTGACTCAGGGATCGAGACGTGGCTGCACGATCCGTTACAGCCATGCGGATAAGATGACTGTCATCTCGACTGCTAGTGATACGAGGCCGTTGGGATCCAGCAGAGCGTTCCGTGTTACCCTCCTGAACCCAACGATTCCATATTCTGCTAACAGTCATTGGATCTCGACCAACGCGAGCAGCAATGTCGCGATGCGATAAACCGCAATCGCGATAGGCTACAATGCGACCTTTATCAAAGTCGGAAACGCGATGGTACGCATTTCTCCTCCTTACACGAGGCATCACAACAACGTTTCACCAGACAACACCGGTCAACTGCTGTTTGTGTATGAGAAATCGGTTGGAAACTTTCCCCATGTCAGTACGTTGTAGGTGTCGCCACCAGCGCCAACCTTGTGTGAATCGTCTGAAAAACTAATCATTTGCATATCATAGCATCTTCTCCCTGTCGGTTAAATTTCGCGTCTGTAGCTGGTCATCTTTGTGGTGTAGTAATTTTAATGGCCAATAGTGTACATAAACCTGTTCAAGCGATAGCAGCAACACCTGGCGAGGAATGACTGCTGGTCAGACACACACATGGTGCACGTAGTGTCCGTGTGTAGAATGGGGTAGGCCCGCTCTCTATCTGAGTCTGACCGGGTGCAGATTGAGATGGTCAGGAGGCTCGGCACGGGCATTTTGGAAACTGCACAATATGTCGGGTGTTCAAAGAGTGCTGTGGTGAGTGTCTTCAACCCGTCACGAAATGAAGGTGAAACCATGACCATACGTCGTGGGGGTCAGAAGCCCATCCCTCATTACAGATTGAGATGGTCAGGAGGCTCGGCACGGGCATTTTGGAAACTGCACAATATGTCGGGTGTTCAAAGAGTGCTGTGGTGAGTGTCTTCAACCCGTCACGAAATGAAGGTGAAACCATGACCATACGTCGTGGGGGTCGGAAGCCCATCCCTCATTACAGATGTCTGACAGGCTGGGCAGACTGGTAAAACAAGCCAGGCGGTGAACTGTAGTGAAACTAACATCAGAATTTAATGTTGGGCAGAGTGCAAGTGTGTCTGCGCACACAGAGCACCAAATACTCCTAATGACGGGCCTCTGCATCCCATGCATCAATGTTTTCCACGACATCGGCCGCTTGAAATGGACACGTTACCACCGGCACTGGATGCTGGCACAGTGGCAGCGCGTTGTACGGTCTCGTGAATCTCAATACTTTCTTTAGCACGCCAATGGGACGGCGCGAATATGTGGTCTTCCAGGAGAACTGCTCTTCGACACCTGTACTGCGAGACAGAGACGAGCTGGTGGTGACTACATTATGCTCTGCGAAACATTAATGTGGACATCCATGGGGTTCAGTGAAGCTCGTGCAATGGACCATGATGACCAAGGAGTATCGTACACTGGTTGCAGACCACGAACCCGCATTCATGACGATTATGTTTAAAATCCATGGAGAAGAAGGAAGAAATAAAAACTTTGAGGTTCGCCGATGACATTGTAATTCTGTCAGAGACAGCAAAGGACTTGGAAGAGCAGTTGAACGGAATGGATGGTGTCTTGAAGGGAGGATATAAGATGAACATCAACAAAAGCAAAACGAGGATAATGGAATGTAGTCGAGTTAAGTCGGGTGATGCTGAGGGTATTAGATTAGGAAATGAGACACTTAAAGTAGTAAAGGAGTTTTGCTATTTGGGGAGCAAAATTACTGATGATGGACGAAGTAGAGAGGATATAAAATGTAGACTGGCAATGGCAAGGAAAGCGTTTCTGAAGAAGAGAAATTTGTTAACATCGAGTATAGATTTAAGTGTCAGGAAGTTATTTCTGAAAGTATTTGTATGGAGTGTAGCCATGTATGGAAGTGAAACATGGACGGTAAATAGTTTGGACAAGAAGAGAATAGAAGCTTTTGAAATGTGGTGCTACAGAAGAATGCTGAAGATTTGATGGGTAGATCACATAACTAATGAGGAAGTATTGAATAGGATTGCGGAGAGGAGAAGTTTGTGGCACAACTTGACCAGAAGAAGGGATCGGTTGGTAGGACATGTTCTGAGGCATCAAGGGATCACCAATTTAGTATTGGAGGGCAGTGTGGAGGGTAAAAATCATAGGGGGAGACCAAGAGATGAATACACTAAGCAGATTCAGAGGGATGTAGGTTGCAGTAGGTACTGGGAGATGAAGAAGCTTGCACAGGATAGAGTAGCATGGAGAGCTGCATCAAACCAGTCTCAGGACTGAACACCACAACAACAACATGTTTCCCAATGGCAGTGGCATTTTTCAAGATAGAATGCGCCGTGTCACAAGGCTAGGAGTGTGGTGGAGTGTTCGAGGAACACAGTGGTGAGATCCAACTGATATGCTGGACCCCCAACTCGCCAAATCTGAACCCGACCGAACACATCTGGGATGTGATTGAACGTGTCGTCAGATCTCATCGCCTCCCCCCCCCCCTCTCCCGGAATTTACAGGAATTAGGTGACTTGTATGTATGTCCAGATGTGGTGTTTACTTTCTCCAGCGATGTAACAAGGCCTGACTGGTTCCACGCCATGACGCCTGTCTGCTGTTATCCATGCTAAAGGTCTTCATACTTGCTATTAGGTAGCTGGTCATAATGTTCTGGCTGATCACTGCATTTCCTTAAACGTATTATACAATTCTAATCTTTGCATCAATAATAAACACAAATGAACAAATTGCATAGGGTGTTAAGTGTTTTGCTGAAAGTAAACAGAAGCAATACAATAATGATGTCTTCAGCCAGGACATTCTTCGTTGCATAGACCTTTGCTTGTATTACTGCACCTGGATGGCATAGAACCCTCGAGTTTGACCAATCATCTGAGAGGAATCTTCTTCCATTGCTCACAAAATTCACTATAGAAGACTTCCTTGTTGGCTCACCCCAAAGAGGAGTAGCAGTAGCAGTAGCAGTAGCAGCAGCAGCAGCAGCAGCAACTTTATTCGTCCATAGATCTTTTTTCTTTTTGCAAGGATATAGGACATGTCAAAGTATTTACAAATTTAGATCAACTTAAAATAAGCTAATTCGTATACACACATATTTACAGACTTCTAGTTAGAGACAATCATTAGATTTACTCCTGGTATACAATACTTATTTTACAAATAACTTACTAAATAATGTAATGCCACATTGTTCACTTACATCTCACTATCAGTGTCACTGCACACACTATACATACATTGTTTCATAACACTTCACTCACACACACACACACACACACACACACACACACACACACACACACACGCACGCACGCACGCGCGCGCGCGCGCACACTCTCACTCACACTTTCAAAAATACTGAAACCACGTATTTGCTTATTACTATCCAAGAAATCAAACACTAATTTTCATAGATGTAGCTTTAAAATGCTTTAGTAGTTCTTAAATAATGATTTATTTGAAAAAACTAATTTACCCCTTTGTGTTTGAACCTCCAAGAATGCTGAAACACGTATTTTTTTTAAATTTCTGATTGAGAAACTAAATGCCAATTTCGTGTAGTTCTAGCTTCAAAATTGCCTTAATAGCGACATATTTTCCAAAACCCTTCCATCCCCTGTTTCACACCTTATGAGTGTAACTTCGAAGAATCCCTTCTTAAACGATATCCATGTGCTCTCCAAATTTCAAATTCCTACCCTTAGCGGTTTGAGCTGGGCGATGATGAGACAGTAAATCAGTGTGCCCCTATTTAACCTCCTTAGGGGGTTCAATTTCCAAAAACACTGAAATGCGTAATTTTTATTTCTAACAGAGAAGCCAAATTCATTTAGCTTCAAAAATACTTGCATCATGAAATAGTTGAATAAAAATTCGCATCCTCTTTTTCACCCCCATGGGGTTAAATTTCCAAAAACAGTGAAACACACATTTTTTTATTTCTAACTGAGAAGCCAAATTCAAATTTTCATTGATTTATCTTTGAAAATGATTTCCTAATTAAATATTTTTATAAAACGTTTAGCCCCCCACTCTATTTCACCCCTTTAAAAATACGGTAGTAGTACTTTAATAATGATTCATTTGCAAAAAAACATCCAGGCACTATTTCACCAGCATTGTTGTTTAATATCCAAAACTGCTGATACACGTTTTTCTTTATTTCCTCACCGAGAAACCAAATACAGATTTTCGTAGGTCTAGCTTCAAAATTGCGTTAATAGCGACGTATTTCAAAAAACCTCTCATCCCCTTTTGCACACCCATTGGTGTGGAATGTCGAAAAATCCCTTGTTAAACGATGCCTGTAGCACAAGACCAGCACCCTCTCCATATTTCTTTCCTTAGCTGTTTGGGTTGAGCGATGATGAGTCACTCAGCCGGGACAATGTTTTTTGTATACAGGGTGTTTCGTAATTCATATTATTCACTTCTACAGGTTGTATAGGGGACTTATTGTTAGTACATCATGTTTTACGTGGGAACCCATGTCTGTAAAAGTCATCCAATGACGCTGTAGAGCGTCAAAGTTATAAGTGGCGCCGGTGCCTGTAATTCTGTAATGATGTTACAAACCTTCTGAGATGATGGGGAGGGATAAGTGTGTCCACCTGAGGCAAGGGTCTTTGCACCGGAGTACTGTCGCTCATGTTGCTAAGACTGTGGTGTAGGCAACTTTCAGAGGTGGTAGTATGGACTAGCGAAGATCAACAAGTGCTCATAGTTCCACAAGTATGCATTTTAGAGCCCATTTTTATGGACATTTTTGTCTGTTTTGGTCGATACTGCCACCTCTGAAATTTGCCTGCCCTGCAATATTAAGCAACAATAGTACCAGTACATGTATACCATTGTCAGAGGTCTCAGAGCAGTTTTCGCTTATAACTTTCGACTCGTTCGTTTCCGGTAGAGAAATCTGTGGTGTCACCGCCAGACACCACACTTGCTAGGTGGTAGCTTAAATCGGCCGCGCTCCATTTAGTACATGTCGGACCCGCGTGTCGCCACTGTGTGATCGCAGACCGAGCGCCACCACAAGGCAGGTCTCGAGATACGGACTAGCACTCGCCCCAGTTTTACGGACGACATTGCTAGCGACTACACTGACGAAGCCTCGCTCATTAGCCGAGCAGATAGTTTGAATAGCCTTCAGCTAAGTCCATGGCTACGACCTAGCAAGGCGCCATTAGCCTTACATAGTTTGATAGTTATCGTATGAAATGTCTCATCAAGAACGATGTATACAACAAGGATTAAAAGTTAAGTATAATAGCAGCTACGTACTTTTCTTGCTACCATTTATTACGTATCCTGTTTCAGACCTTTCTCTAGCCTAAGTGAGATTACGCGTGCCTTTCGGCTACTTCAGTGTGGCGTAGCTGTCTTGTTACGCCACAACAAAATCCTTACCTCAAACTGATATATTTATCCTTCTCCATCATCCTAGAAAGTTTGTGACACCATAAAGGAATCACCGTGTATCTACAAGAATTTACAGGCGCCGGTGCCTATAACTTTGACCCTCTGTGGCATCGTCGGATGACGTTTCCGGACATGGGTTCCTATGTAAAACTTAATCTACTGAGTCGCCTCTACAGTATGTAGAAGTGTGTAACACTAATTTTCAAACGCCTTGTGTGTAGATCAGCATGATAGAAGTACAGAGCATACAATTAAGGAAAGGAATTAATCAGTAAAATCGGTTTTTACATTGGTTGACCGGAAATTGGCCACATCAAGTGCATTCCATGTCGCCCCCATCGGGTCTGTCACGGTGCATGTTGCTGGAGATGCAGATAGTAGATGACTGTTATTCTGAGCAGCACCACACTTGCAAAAAACTGATTCCACAGGAATGCCCCGCTTCTGCAGTTTGGTCTTGCATCTTGTGGTACTAGCGCGAAGCCTGTTGAGAGATTTCTCTGTTGTCCGATTCTTTGAGTGACCAGGAGGGAGCCCTTCTTTCGAAACCATCGATTTCTCCAAATGTTGACGTTTCACCAGCCACTTTGAGACCCTTGGTTGCTGTGGTGTTCCTGTAAGAGCATCAACAATTGACCAAAAGTTCTTTCTTGGTTTCAGTAGAGGATGTGCTGGCGGCCGGCCATACAAAGGGTGGACTTCGGTAGTCGTAGCCTTGCTTTTCTCGCAGCTAGCAGCTATATCGACACTAATTTCAGTAGGGGCTATGCTTACGGTGTAGGTCTTAAGAGGGGGAAACCACATTAGGAGGCTGTTTGACACTAATTTTTTGGGATTTTTTTGGCTGGGAAGAATTAATTAGAATCTAAACAAATTTTGACATCATTCATTCGTATTTCGATAAGTTTTCGTGAATTTTTTTGAATAATTTCAGCCAAAAATAACAAAGTTGCGCTGTGATGTCCGTTGAAGGTTGTGAGTATAGTTCTCCAATTGCGTGCAGTGTAGCCATTCCGATTTTCATCTGAAATCAAAAATGTTTTGATTTTAGATTAATAACTTATTTCCTAAGAATATGAACCTCAGTGCAGGTGAAAATAATGAAAATTAAAAATTTTGCAGGCGTTGGAACAATTATATTTTCAGATTTCTTTCTCTAATTATGCAAAGAAAAATACCCTTAAAATCATGCTATAATCTCACAAGTTGGTTCATATAATTCGTAATTTTATAAAGAATCATACTGTCAATTTTCATAATGATCGGTTCTATACTCTTTGAGTTAGACTGCTCGCAAATGTGGAGAGAGTCATTTCGAGATAAACGCGTTTGAAAAATGAATTCTCGGAAGCTAGAAATTCAAGGAAGTTAACAATGGTGTAAAAGGCTTACCAATTAATCTGCGATTCCAGCACCGTATAGTAATCCTCCTACTTCCTCACAGGCTCCGTTTTGCACATGCAGTAGTGCCTTCCGAGCTTTGCGACTTTCCTTCGATTCCAGTGAACTACGTCGACTCTGCCGGCTCACGCGCTGGTTTTCGATTTGTTCGGCGTAATTGAGGCTTTGCGTGCCTACTACAAGTCCTGCCTCGTACATGACCATCACAAGGGGTTAATTTCCCTCACTGAATAAGCCCGCTGCTAAATATGGTGCCAATTCAACGACTTTTAGCCCGGAGTGAAAGTGTTTAGGAGCTAATCGCCAAATAGTGGAATTAAAACTTTCATTCGCATTTTGTGTTTGGTCACCTAACCATCTCTCCAGTAATTCATTCCTTGATAATTCTTCGTATATTTGAAGAATTTCGAGCTTGTACCCGATGTGCACTCGGTTCTATGCTCATAAAATCTAAACGAATGCTAATTTCGCTTTGAAATTTTTTCAGAGTATTCTTGGATAGTTAAGCTAACAATTTATGCAATAAAAAATCGTATTTTTTTAACCTCCTGATGTGGTTTCCCCCCTTAAACAACCCGTGGTAATGCGGCAGCCCTCACTAAGGGCAACATATATGTTCCTAGCGTGGTTGGACCTGTACCAAGCTGAACTTGCATATTCAGCACTGGACTAACACACTCTTTGCACAACAGTTTTTAGCATGGATAGGGACTGCAACTGCTGTGTTCGGATGCAGGCTGAGTTGGCATCCCTTCGCTCCCAGCTTCAGGCAGTGTTGGCTTCGGTCACCCACAGCTTGAGGCTGTTGCCAATGGGCATCACTGTGGGGGTCCGGATGGGGGTTTGTCGGGGACAGCCAGCTCGTCCCACGCATCCCCCGATCGGGATACTGCCCACATTGAGGCTGATCCCTCACCTGTGGTAGAGTGGGAGGTCATCTTGAGGTGTGGCAGGGGGCGAAAGACATTCCGGAGGGCTGAACGGAAGGCCTCTCCAGTTTGTCTGACAAACCAGTTTCAGGCGCTGTCTCAGGCTGATACTGATCGTTGGCCAGACATGGCTGCTTGTCCTGTTCCAGAGGTTGCCCCTCAGTCTGCAAGATCCGGGCGGTCGCAGAGGGTGGGCGTACTGGTAGTTGGGAGCTCCAACGTCAGGCGCGTAATGGGGCCCCTTAGGGATATGGCAGCAAGAGAGGGGAAGAAAACCAATGTGCACTCCGTGTGCATACAGGGGGGAGTCATTCCAGATGTCGAAAGGGTCCTTCCGGATGCCATGAAGGGTACAGGGTGCACCCATCTGTAGGTGGTCGCTCATGTCGGCACCAATGATGTGTGTCGCTATGAATCGGAGGAAATCCTCTCTGGCTTCCGGCGGCTATCTGATTTGGTGAAGACTGCCAGTCTCGCTAGCAGGATGAAAGCAGAGCTCACCATCTGCAGCTTCGTCAACAGGACTGACTGCGGACCTTTGGTACAGAGCCAAGTGGAGGGTCTGAATCAGAGACTGAGACGGTTCTGCGACCATGTGGGCTGCAGATTCCTCGACTTGCGCCATAGGGTGGTGGGGTTTCGGGTTCCGCTGGATAGGTCAGGAGTCCACTACACGCAACAAGCGGCTACACGGGTAGCAGGGGTTGTGTGGCGTGGACTGGGCGGTTTTTTAGGTTAGATGGCCTCGGGCAAGTACAGAATGGGCAACAGCCTCAAACGGTGCGGGGCAAAATCAGGAAATGCGGGGACCAAGCAGCAATCGGTATTGTAATTGTAAACTGTCGAAGCTGCGTTGGTAAAGTACCGGAACTTCAAGCGCTGATAGAAAACACCGAAGCTGAAATCGTTATAGGTGCAGAAAGCTGGCTGAAGCCAGAGATAAATTCTGCCGAAATTTTTACAAAGGCACAGGCGGTGTTTAGAAAGGATAGGTTGCATGCAACCGGTGGTGGCGTGTTTGTCGCTGTTAGTAGTAGTTTATCCTGTAGTGAAGTAGAAGTGGATAATTCCTGTGAATTATTATGGGTGGAGGTTACACTCAACAACCGAGCTAGGTTAATAATTGGCTCCTTTTACCGACCTCCCGACTCAGCAGGATTAGTGGCAGAACAACTGTGAGAAAATTTGGAATACATTTCACATAAATTTTCTCAGCATGTTCTAGTCTTAGGTGGAGATTTAAATTTACCAGATATAGACTGGGACACTCAGATGTTTAGGACGGGTGGTAGGGACAGAGCATCGAGTGACATTATACTGAGTGCACTATCCGAAAATTACCTTGAGCAATTAAACAGAGAACCGACTCGTGGAGATAACATCTTGGGCCTACTGATAGCCGGCCGCGGTGGTCGAGTGGTTCTAGGAGCGCAGTCCAGAACTGCGGGACTGCTACGGTCGCAGGTTCGAATCCTGCCTCGGGCATGGATGTGTGTGATGTCCTTAGGTTAGTTAGGTTTAAGTAGTTCTAAGTTCTAGGGGACTGATCACCACAGAATGTAAGTTCCATAGTGCTCAGAGCCATTTGAACCATTTTAAACCTACTGATAACAAACAGACCCAAACTTTTCGACTCTGTAAGTGCAGAACAGGGAATCAGTGATCATAAGGCCGTTGCAGCATCTCTGAATATGGAAGTTAATAGGAATATAAAAAAGGGAGGAAGGTTTATCTGTTTAGCAAGAGTAATAGAAGGCAGATTTCAGACTACCTAACAGATCAAAACGAAAATTTCTGTTCAGACACTGACAATGTTGAGTGTTTATGGAAAAAGTTCAAGGCAATCGTAAAATGCGTTTTAGACAGGTACGTGCCGAGTAAAACTGTGAGGGACGGGAAAGACCCACCGTGGTTCAACAACAAAGTTAGGAAACTACTGCGAAAGCAAAGAGAGCTTCACAGCAAATTTAAACGCAGCCAAAACCTCTCAGACAAACAGAAGCTAAACGATGTGAAAGTTAGCGTAAGGAGGGCTATGCGTGAAGCGTTCACTGAATTCGAAAGTAAAATTCTATGTACCGACTTGACAGAAAATCTTAGGAAGTTCTGGTCTTACGTTAAATCAGTAAGTGGCTCGAAACAGCATATCCAGACACTCCAGGATGATGATGGCATTGAAACAGAGGATGTCACGCGTAAAGCTGAAATACTAAACACCTTTTTCCAAAGCTGTTTCACAGAGGAAGACTGCACTGCAGTTCCTTCTCTAAATCCTCGCACAAACGAAAAAATGGCTGACATGGAAATAAGTGTCCAAGGAATAGAAAAGCAACTGGAATCACTCAGCAAAGGAAAGTCCACTGGACCTGACGGGATACCAGTTCGATTCTACACAGAGTACGCGAAAGAACTTGCCCCCCTTCTAACAGCCGTGTACCGCAAGTCTCTAGAGGAACGGAGGGTTCCAAATCATTGGAAAAGAGCACAGGTAGTCCCAGTCTTCAAGAAGAGTCGTCGAGCAGATGCGCAAAACTATAGACCTATATCTCTGACATCGATCTGTTGTAGAATTTTAGAACATGTTTTTTGCTCGAGTATCATGCCGTTTTTGGAAACCCAGAATCTACTCTGTAGGAATCAACATGGATTCCGGAAACAGCGATCGTGTGAAACCCAACTCGCTTTATTTGTTCATGAGACCCAGAAAATATTAGATGCAGGCTCCCAGATAGATGCTTTTTTCCTTGACTTCCGGAAGGCGTTCGATACAGTTCCGCACTGTCGCCTGATAAACAAAGTAAGAGCCTACGGAATATCAGACCAGCTGTGTGGCTGGATTGAAGAATTTTTAGCAAACAGAACACAGCATGTTGTTATCAATGGAGAGATGTCTACAGACGTTAAAGTAACCTGTGGCGTGCCACAGGGGAGTGTTATGGGACCATTGCTTTTCACAATATATATAAATGACCCAGTAGATAGTGTCGGAAGTTCCATGCCGCTTTTCGCGGATGATGCTGTAGTATACAGAGAAGTTGCAGCATTAGAAAATTGTAGCGAAATGCAGGAAGATCTGCAGCGGATAGGCACTTGGTGTAGGGAGTGGCAACTGACAAATGTAATGTATTGCGAATACACAGAAAGAAGGATCCTTTATTGTATGATTACATGATAGCGGAACAAACACTGGTAGCAGTTACTTCTGTAAAATACCTGGGAGTATGCGTGCGGAACGATTTGAAGTGGAATGATCATATAAAATTAATTGTTGGTAAGGCGGGTACCAGGTTGAGATTCATTGGGAGAGTCCTTAGAAAATGTAGTCCATCAACAAAGGAGGTGGCTTACAAAACACTCGTTCGACCTATACTTGAGTATTGCTCATCAGTGTGGGATCCGTACCAGATCGGGTCGACGGAAGAGACAGAGAAGATCCAAAGAAGAGCGGCGCGTTTCGTCACAGGGTTATTTGGTAACCGTGATAGCGTTACGGAGATGTTTAGCAAACTCAAGTGGCAGACTCTGCAAGAGAGGCGCTCTGCATCGCGGTGTAGCTTGCTCGCCAGGTTTCGAGAGGGTGCGTTTCTGGATGAGGTATCGAATATATTGCTTCCCCCTACTTATACCTCCCGAGGAGATCACGAATGTAAAATCAGAGAGATTCGAGCGCGCACGGAGGCTTTCAGACAGTCGTTCTTCCCGCGAACCATACGCGACTGGAACAGAAAAGGGAGGTAATGACAGTGGCATGTAAAGTGCCCTCCGCCACACGCCGTTGGGTGGCTTGCGGAGTATAAATGAAAATGTAGATGTAGATGTAGCTTCCCATATGGTAACCGTCAGTTTCCGCACTGCGTTGTTTCTGGCAGACACTTTCTGTTTAACGTTTAATCAGTTTGTTATATGTAAGCGTACGGTCTGGAGTCACTCTCAGATATTTCCGAGTTGGACTGTATCCAAGAGCAATTCCTTCGCCAAAGATTTGAAGGGTTTTAGCTGCTTGTTTGTTCCTGATGTGGAATATACACGTCTGAGTTTTGGCAGGATTCGTTTTCAGGTGATTTTCATTATAATACGTACAGGGCGAATCACCTAAGACTTCCGCCGGAAATATTGCGGAAATGGAAGATGCTATAGATGGGCAGATTTCACAATCATAGGCTCTTATTGTTAGCCAATCAACATACTGTTATAATGATTAGAAGGGGTATTTTTGTGTAAATATATATTTTCTAAATGGAACAATGCCTATTGACGTTAATGAACTAAGAGTATGGTAAATTATGTCATTGGTGTTTATGAGATCTCGTATTTTGAAAAGCTCCCACACTGAGACTTGTACAGTATCTGTGGCAGCAAAGAAAAACTCACGTGCATGCACGAAATACGTGGATTCTGACTAGTAACGAGGCAACTGGCCATTGCAGGTTGTACTCAAAATTACCATCGGCAGCGACAACACGCTCTTCCAATGTGGTATGGAATTACTGCTGCACACGTGATAGCATTTTAAGGGAGACATCCGAACAGGCTGCAGCAATAAGTCACTGCATATCACCGGGTGTAGTTGGTATGCCCTTGTGGATAGCGTCTTTCAGCTTCCCAATAGAAAAGTGTAAAGGCGTCAAATACAGGGCACGGGCCGATCAAGCTACAGGTCCTCTGCATCCAGTCCAACGATTTAATTCCTGGAGACATGTTGTAGCAGTTGGTGCTGTACAGGCTGGACAGCCATCATGTTGGTACCACAGTTCTTCCTAATGTACAGAGGAACATCTTCTAGAACCCGTGGAAGACGGTCTTTTAGGAGGTTGTGGTACTTGTGTGCAATCAGTGTTCAGTCTACGAAAAGCGGACCTATGAGCTGATGGTTCACTATGCCATACTACACGTTTACAGTCTATGCATGCTGAAGTTCAACCTGATGAAGCCAATGGGGATTGTCAAGAGACCAGTGCTGCATGTTTCTGCAGTGTACGTTGCCATGATTGGTAAATGTGGTTTCATCAATAAGCAAGATATATGATAATCTGGATTTGCTAACAACCTTTCCCTATTGCGTATTATATATATTAAAAAGTGCTGGTATATAGTGCATATGTCTCTAAACGTTTATTACAGTTAAGTCTAAAAATTTGAAATAAATCTGGAAAGTACATACCGAGACTTTTGGTAACAATGGTTTACTTTTATGTGGTGTCACCGCCAGACACCACACTTGCTAGGTGGTAGCTTAAATCGGCCGCAGTCCATTTAGTACATGTCGGACCCGCGTGTCGCCACTGTGTGATCGCAGACCGAGCGCCACCACAAGGCAGGTCTCGAGATACGGACGAGCACTCGCCCCAGTTGTACGGACGACATTGCTAGCGACTACACGGATGAAGCATCGCTCATTAGCCGAGCAGACAGTTAGAATAGCCTTCAGCTAAGTCCATGGCTACGACCTAGCAAGGCGCCATTTGTAACATTGCATGTACCTCAAGATAGAGTCTCACTTGTATCACCAAGAACGTTGTAAACCAATGAAGATATAAAAGTTAAGTGTTCTAGTAGCTACATACTTTTCTTTATAACATTAATAAGTATCCTGTTTCAGACCTCTATCTAGCCTACTTGAGATTACGCGTGCCTTTCGGCTACTTCAGTGTGGCGTAGCTGTCTTGTTACGCCACAACATTTTATATATTAGATTACATATTTATATATTATATGTATTCAAAATATACAGATATTAAAGAAGTAGGTACCTAAAAACACGCCTGTATTATAATTCAGCGTTGTGTAAAAATTTCGAAGTAATCGCCAAGAACGTTCGGAGCGTAGCGATTTTGAACAAACCAACATTTGCACTTCTATAACGTTTCCCCTTTTATAATATATATACCACATGGCGTTCCAGTGGCTCTATAAAATGCTTGAGTATTAAAGTACAATGATGTGTCAAAATTTCAGTGCAATCCATCAAAAAGTATCGGAGATCCGAGATTCTGAAGAAACGAACATCTACATTTGTACTTACATAGAAAATGTAGATGTTCTTAACCGCGAATCTCCAAAAGTGTTTGTCCAATTACTTCGAAATTTTGAGACAATGTTCCAGTGGTATACAAGTGTTTTTATTTACCTATTTTCTAAATGTAACACATGAATCCATATAAATTTAATAATAGGAATACATTGTTACAAAAGATCTCAAAAAAGTTACACATAAATATGTTGTACAGCATATATTAAAGAATTAGGTGACTAGAAACACACCCATATTAGAATTTAACTTTGTGTTAAAATTCGAAAACAGTTGGTAAATTATTTGCAATGATTGATTTGCTAATGAAATTACATCGGGAAAAATGGCGTACGCTATTTACAAATATTGTGTACAATTAAAAAAAAAAATAAGTACACAGAAGGTTTGAACACGTACCGCCATCGTGGTAGCTATGAAACAGCGTCTATGCTACACTCTCTTGGTCAAGATACAATTAACGTTACGAACATAGCAGGTACGCATAAAACTTCACCAACGATTTTTATGGCTAGAGGCCATAGCATGAAAAGTTGTTAGCCATGTACTTAGGATATGTCCCTCTACAACGAAGCTAAGATTCATCAAACTCTGTGATTAACAGGATTCATGGTCCCCTTGTTAGTAATATACAGAGTGGAGCAAAAATCTGGATACACCCCTAAAAAGTCGAACAGTGTGCGGAATCATAGTGGCGTCTGGTAAGGAGTTTCTGTAAGCAGGTGCGCAACTTAAAGGAGCTATGGCGACAGTGGTGACCATCTTGGATTTGGGTTACATGTTTCACATGGGAAGGGGGTCACGTGGCACATCATTTTCAGCTGTCTCTTTCTCAGGAATACGCATGTGAAATCTGTTTAAAGACTTCTTTATGATCTGTTGAAGTTTAGGACACCTTTAAGAATCGGTGTTACAGCTGCGGTCAATATGCCCTCAATTGCGTGGACACACAATCGGAGTTTTTTTGCCAGTCCTGCTGCACAAGTCGCAGTATCTGTGGTTCAACAGGACGTCTCCTCAATACGCTGGAAAAGATGGGCTACATTGTTGATGTTTATCTCATACACGTTTGATTTCAAATGTCGTCACAGATAAAAGCTAAAAGGTGTAAGACCAGGGGACCATGGTGGCCATTGATAGGACTCCTCCTACCTATCCAGTGACCTCGAAACTGTTTATCCAGGAACTGTTCACCCAGGAACTGTTCACCCAGGAACTGTTCACCCAGGAACTGTTCACCCAGGAACTGTTCACCCAGGAACTGTTCATCCAGGAACTGTTCATCCAGGAACTGTTCATCCAGGAACTGTTCATCCAGGAACTGTGTAACTTCATAGCATAGTGGGGAGGTGTACCATCTTGTTGGAAGAAGGTTGGGAAATCACCCTGCGGATTCAACGGCGTTAGTAACACTTAATCACAGATTGTGTTAAGATACGTCTCCCCATTCAAGGTTCCATCAATGAACACCAGACACACATTCTGGTGTCCAAGATCCCACACCAAACCATCACTTTGTCACCACCAGCACCTTTACAGGGATCCACCCACCAGGGTTTGCATCTGACAAGTAACGATGATTCTGTTTCTTTACTTCTCCTTGCACATAAAAATTAGCTTTGTCATTGAACAACACCTGTCGTAAGAAGTCTGGATTCCTGTTGCACTGATCCAGAGCCCATTCTGCAAACTGTGATCGCTGATCAGGGTCATCGTCTGAGAGATGATGTTGCAGCTATAAATTGTACAGGTTCCATTGGTGTGTGTACAACACAAGCAGGATTGAACACTGATACAGTGGATATTTCTGAGACAATGCCACAATTGCTGTTGCAGTCTCCTCTTCAGTGGCTGTTTTTTGGACGTCCATTGTATGGCTTGTCCGTCACAGAACATGTCACGTATAATTTGCCCAATAACTTGGGTACTGTCATATGCGAAGCGTCATGTCTCTCAGGACGCCAGGCATTGAAGTCGGCAGCAATCATTCTAGTACTTCGTCCATCACCAATTAACACAATTTCAATGCATTGCTTCAGTGTGTCATTGGGGATCGCCTGCAACGATAAACAGAACTGAATACCTCCTTGCAATTTAAATCTTTAACAGGTCATAATTCCTACACAAATAAAGATACCTTAAAACAGATTTCGTATTGTATTCCTGAGAAAGAAGCAGTTCAAAATAATGTGCCACGTGGCCCCATTCCCATCTGAAACACGTAATCCAAATACTTATGGCGGAATTCTACACTACTGGCCATTAAAATTGCTACTCCAAGAAGAAATGCAGATGATAAACGCGTATTCATCGGACAGATATATTATACTAGAACTGATATGTGATTACATTTTTCACGCAATTTGCGAGCATAGATCCTGAGAAATCAGTACCCGGAACAACCACCTCTGGCCGTAATAACGGCATCGGTACGCCTGGGCATTGAGTCAAACAGAGCTTGGATGGCGTGTACAGGTACAGCTGCCCATGCAGCTTCAACACGATACCACAGTTCATCAAGAGTAGTGACTGCAATATTTTGACGAGCTAATTGCTCGTCCACCATTGACCAGACGTTTTCAATTGGTGAGAGATCTGGAGAATGTGCTGGCCAGGGCAGCAGGCGAACATTTTCTGAATCCAGAAAGGCCTGTACAGGACCTGCTGAAATGTAGGGTTTCGTAGGGATCGAATAAAGGTAGAGCCACGTGTCACAACACATCTGAAATGAAATGTAACGTCCACTGTTCAAAGTGCCGTCAATGCGAACAAGAGGTGACAGACACATGTGACCAATGGCACCCCATACCATCACGCCGGGTGATACGCCAGTATGGTGATGACGAATACACGCTTCCAATGTGGGTTCACCGCGATGTCGCCAAACACGGATGCGACCATCATCATGCTGTAAACAGAACCTAGATTCATCCGAAAAATGACGTTTTGCCATTCGTGCACTCAGGTTCGTCGTTGAGTACACAATCGCAGGCGCTCGTGTCGGTGGTGCAGCGTCAAGGGTAACCGCAGCCACGGTCTCACAGCTGATAGTCCATGCTGCTGCAAACGTCGTCGAACTGTTCGTGCAGATGGTTGTTGTTTTGCAAACGTCCCCATCTGTTGACTCAGGGATCGAGACGTGGCTGCACGATCCCTTACAGCCATGCGGATAAGATGCTTGTCATCTCGACTGCTAGTGATACGAGGTCGTTGGGATCCAGCACGGCGTTCCGTATTACCCTCCTGAACCCACCGATTCCGTATTCTGCTAACAGTCATTGGATCTCGTCCAACGCGAGCAGCAATGTCGCGATACGATAAACCGCAATCGCGATAGGCTACAATCCGACCTTTATCAAAGTCGGAAACGTGATGGTACGCTTTTCTCCTCCTTACACGAGGTATCACAACAACGTTTCACCAGGCAACGCCGGTCAACTGCTGTTTGTGTATGAGATATCAGTCGGAAACTTTCCTCATGTCAGCACGTTGTAGGTGTCGCCACCGGCGCCAACCTTGTGCGAATGCTGTGAAAAGCTAATCATTTGCATATCACAGCATCTTCTTCCTGTCAGTTAAATTTCGCGTCTGTAGCACTTCATCTTCGTAGTGTAGCAATTTTAATGGTCAGTAGTGTAGATGGTCAGCATAGCTACTGTAGGATGCGCTCCCACCAATTGAAACCCCATACCATACGCTATTATGACTCCACACACTGTTCGACTTTTACAGGGGTGTATCCAGAAATTAACCTCAGCGTGCAGATCAGTATTATAGCGTTATCAGTTGTATTTGTCGTTTACAGGGAGACATCACTGAAGTATTCCAAAGGAGCACGAAGGAAAGGCGACGGCTTCCGCTACGAAGAGATGGTCATCGCGCTGGTCTTCCTCCGCTGTCTCAGGAAGCGGCTCCCCGACTTCGAGCTGACGTCCGACAACTGCTATGCGGGCAGGTTTGACGACATTGTCGTTACGTGGAGGGGAGACCGTCACAGGTACGCCTTGCTCGTGCAGCTGAAGCACAAAACGTCGACAGAATACGAAAAGATCAAAAAGGGCCATCTGTTTTCGACGAGTGATAACAAAAAATTCGATTTCAACATTTGGAAGTACCACAAATCTTTCAGAAGTGTTAAAAAGAATCTAAACGGCGGTCAGTACGCCCTGGTGCTCCTAACTAACGTCCCACTGCACGATAATGCCTTGGGATTCTTTACGGAGCGGCGGACGACCTCCGTCTTGGGGGCGGATCTCCTTGAGGCCGGTGGCAGAGTTTATACGCTCGACAACAGAGCAGTTGCTGGGTTTGACCCCGATTTCATGGAACATTTTTTCATGTTCTGTAATCAAAAGGGCGTCAACGAAATAACGGACGACATATGCGCAGAGCTCGTACACCTACTGGGGCCTACGGACAGCTACGAGAGATTGTGCGAAGAACTGTGCAGGTGTGTCATGGAGTGGAAAGATATGCCGAGCGAAGAGCAAGAGAGCCTTAATGGTAGCTGGACCAAATGGCGAGATATTGTTCGCCAGCACAGAGTGACCAAGATCAACGACTGCGATCGCTTGACAACGAGGCTGAAGTTCCGCAGTGTGGAAGGTGTTCGCCGGTACGTGGAGAGTGCCAACCCCGCCTGCGTGAGACCTCTGTCGGCTGACACCATGGCTCTGACAGTCACTAAGGTCCACCAAGCAATACACCCGGAAACACACATCATGGTGAACGTCAAACGATTCAGGGAGTCACAATTGGGTGTTCTTCGATGGTGGGGTCCCTCCTGCAGATGGCTGGTGAGTAAAGCTGTATTGATTGATTGATTGATTGATTTTGATTGATTGAGTTTGATTGATTGAGTTTGATTGATTGATTGATTGATTGATTGATTGAGTTTGATTGATTGATTGATTGAGTTTGATTGATTGAGTTTGATTGATTGATCGATTCATTCATTCATTCATCATGTCTCAAAATGCAGCACTTAAAAACGGGATTTTTCCAGGGCTCATGCCTTGTGTTCTTTGGTGATAGAACGGTAGGGTCAAGAGTTTTGGATAGCCCTTGGACTAGGGACCATTTGTGTGCCCAATAGAAGGATAGTCTTACTGTAACTAACTTACAATACAGTGTCAGTTTTTGAATATTAGCCGGTCGGTGTGGCCGAGCGGTTCTAGGTGCATGTCTGGAACCGCGCGACCACTACGGTCGTAGGTTCGAATCCTGCCTTGGGCATGGATCTGTGTGATGTCGTTAGGTTAGTTAGGTTTAAGTAGTTCTAAGTTCTAGGGGACTGATGACCTCACATGTTAAGTCCCATAGTGCTCAGAGCCATTTGAACCTTTTTTTTTTTTTAAATATTACGCACTTCCTTCAGTTTTGGCAAATGGATCAAATCGTTTGCGTCTTTTTGCGTGAGATGTGGTCTGCGGTGCGCCTTATGGCGGTTGTGATGGTACCATTTAGTTCATGAGCGGTTCCTGTAAAAACCCGAAAAAGCTTTTTTTATCTTTTTTCGCTGTCAGCAGCGGATACAGTATCTAAATAACTAATCGCAGAAAATTTCTCACATTTTAACAGTATGTTCTCTAGCCATTTATGTAGAAGTACCATCTTTCCGTTTTCAAAAATCTTTATCCATTACCCACAAACATCCCATAAACATAATTTTTGAGTACCAAAACCGAGCAGTGGTTTCCAAGACAACTATGCACAGTAAATGCCAGAAATGTTTACTACATATATCCCTAAGACCCAGATCTCGACCAACCTTGAAAATTTTCTTGATGTTTTTATCGGTTTCCGAGATGCGGAGATTCAAAGTTACCCTACTTGTACTCGTAAGCCACACACGAAAATCCCGAGTGAGGCGAACTCTAAGTAACAATTGCTCAAAATTTATTTACTAGGTCTACAACTTTGCTTCCTCCTTTTTTCTCGAAGTTCGGTGCTTTATTGTGAAAAACTTACAAAAAAATTATGATTCATAGTGCTGCCCATTACTGGCCACTACATTCTCCCATCTTTCGGATAGCATACGAATCCCGTGGGGATCATGAATCGATTCAATTTTGCACTTGTTCACATGTTAGGAAGTGCTGGTCTGCCAGACCGTATGCCAATGATCGAAAAAGGTGGTAGTCAGGGAGAGCATCGTATGGAGAATACGTTTCCATTTATATTTTGAGGGGTTTTGTTACATGGGGTCAAGTACTGACCTGCTGCAAAATTACCTTTACGTGTCTATCGCTGTATTGTGGCAGTTTGTGTTTCAGTGCTGGGCTCTAACGCATCAATTGCTTTCGATAATGATGTTCTATGACTGTCTTCATCTGTTTCAGTAGCTACGAAAACGTTCTGTCTTCCACCGCCATGCCCGTCTTCGACATCAGAAACACCGTTCTTAAGGCGTTGAAAACATTATCTCCACGTTCTTGCACTAATAATTCCCTCACCATTCGTCTTACCCTGCATTGTAAGAGCCACAGCCATAGATTTCTTCATGTTAAAGCAGAAAATTAAAACTTCCCGCAAATGGTGAGAAATGAGTACGTAAGTTGACGTACTTAATCGAGAATAACCTTCTGATGCAATCACAAATCGACTAATACTTTTATGCCATTATGTTTACAGATGTCTAAGCTTATTGTATTTCACCTATGATCAACCACCAAAATCCCACTTGCCGCTACTGCCGTCTATTGCAAAACGGCGGAAGCAAAGTTGTAGACCTAATAAAATAATTGCTCAGATTTTAACGGTACGTTTGCTAGGCATTTATCTAAAAGTTCCATGTTCCCACTTTCAAAAATCTTTATCCATTATCGAAAAACATCCTAAAACCTGGCTTTTGGGTGCCAAAACCGAGCCCCAGGTTCCAATACGGCTGTACACAGAAAATGGCTGAAATGTTGACGACATGTATCCCTAAGATCCCGGTCTCGGACAGCCATAAATATTTTCTTGATGTCTGTATCAGTTTCCGAGAATCGGAGGTTCAAAGTTACCCTTCTTGTATACGTAATATACACACGTAAAATCCAGTGTGCGGGAAAAACGTACTTTATAAAGTCGCGTAGCACGGAGAAATATGCTGTAAAGTGTTTCTGTTATCATCAGAAGTATTCTAGAAATCCCATGTCGTTATAGTACTTAAGCACATGTAATGATTTTGTGCACGTAAGCTCTGGTCTGACGTGTAAAATTAGTTCTGCGTTATTTCACTTTCACGAAAGTAAACTATCAAAATTTTAATGACCCATAAAGTTCTTTTCTGAGTGAGATGCTCTGCTGTGGCAGGCAAAAGAAGGGAACCAGCGGAAAAATGACCCTATCGGAGTTCAAAGAAAGCAAATATGCTCCTGTTTGTTAAAACACTGTCTGAAAAGTTGGGTACCAGGTGCCTAATTCTACCATCCTCAACACCTTTAAAAGTTTTCCCAAAAATTTCGACATGCGAACATATTCACACTCCTTCTAACATGTAACTCACGTACCACTCACACAAGCTCCCCCAACTGCAACTCGCTCACACCCACTAGTCCATCGCTGTAAGGCTCTCAAACCCATCCACTCCCACCTGCCCTTTCTCAGCCCAACTCACTATCATTGTCTCTTTGTATCTCTTCTTGCATCTCTCTTCGGTCCCGGGTTCGATCCCCGCCACTGCCTAAATTTTGATAAATAATCAGCATTGGCGGCCGAAGTCTTCCGGCATAAGAAGTCAGCCTCATTCTGCCAACGGCCTTGTCAAAGAGGGCGGAGGAGCGGATGGAGGTTCAGGACACTCTCTTGTCCTAGGGGTGGGAAATTGCCCCTAAAGGCGGAAGAATCAGCAATGATCAACGACATGAGGATGCAGAAGGCAATGGAAACCACTGCATTAAAGACCAGTAACGTGTATCCACAGGACATGTGGCCTGTAATTGAAGAAGTGTCATGATGATCTCTCCATTGGCAAAAGATTCCGGAATAGTCCCCCATTCGGATCTCCGGGAGGGAACTGCCAAGGGGGAGGTTACCATGAGAAAAAGATTGAATAATCAACGAAAGGATAACGTTCTACGAGTCGGGGCGTGGAATGTCAGAAGCTTGAACGTGGTAGGGTAACTAGAAAATTTGAAAAGGGAAATGCAAAGGCTCAATCTTGATATAGTAGGGGTCAGTGAAGTGAAGTGGAAGGAAGACAAGGATTTCTGGTCAGATGAGTATCGGGTAATATCAACAGCAGCAGAAAATGGTATAATAGGTGTAGGATTCGTTATGAATAGGAAGGTAGGGCAGAGGGTGTGTTACTGTGAACAGTTCAGTGACCGGGTTCTTCTAATCAGAATCGACAGCAGACCAACACCGACAACGATAGTTCAGGTATACATGCCGACGTCGCAAGCTGAAGATGAACAGATAGAGAAAGTGTATGAGGATATTGAAAGGGTAGTGCAGTATGTAAAGGGGGACGAAAATCTAATAGTCATGGTCGACTGGAATGCAGTTGTAGGGGAAGGAGTAGAAGAAAAGGTTGCAGGAGAATATGGGCTTGGGACAAGGAATGAAAGAGGAGAAAGACTAATTGAGTTCTGTAACAAGTTTCAGCTAGTAATAGCGAATACCCTGTTCAAGAATCACAAGAGGAGGAGGTATACTTGGAAAAGGCCGGGAGATACGGGAAGATTTCAATTAGATTACATCATGGTCAGACAGAGATTCCGAAATCAGATACTGGATTGTAAGGCGTACCCAGGAGCAGATATAGACTCAGATCACAATATAATAGTGATGAAGAGTAGGCTAAAGTTCAAGACATTAGTCAGGAAGAATCAATACGCAAAGAAGTGGGATACGGAAGTACTAAGGAATGACGAGATACGTTTGAAGTTCTCTAACGCTATAGATACAGCAATAAGGAATAGCGCAGTAGGCAGTACAGTTGAAGAGGAATGGACATCTCTAAAAAGGGCCATCACAGAAGTTGGGAAGGAAAACATAGGTACAAAGAAGGTAGCTGCGAAGAAACCATGGGTAACATAAGAAATACTTCAGTTGATTGATGAAAGGAGGAAGTACGAACGTGTTCCGGGAAAATCAGGAATACAGAAATACAAGTCGCTGAGGAATGAAATAAATAGGAAGTGCAGGGAAGCTAAGACGAAATGGCTGCAGGAAAAATGTGAAGACATCGAAAAAGATACGATTGTCGGAAGGACAGACTCAGCATACAGGAAAGTCAAAACAACCTTTGGTGACATTAAAAGCAACGGTGGTAACATTAAGAGTGCAACGGGAATTCCACTGTTAAATGCAGAGGAGCGAGCAGATAGGTGGAAAGAATACATTGAAAGCCTCTATGAGGGTGAAGATTTGTCTGATGTGATAGAAGAAGAAACAGGAGTCGATTTAGAAGAGATAGGGGATCCAGTATTAGAATCGGAATTTAAAAGAGCTTTGGAGGACTTACGGTCAAATAAGGCAGAAGGGATAGATAACATTCCATCAGAATTTCTAAAATCATTGGGGGAAGTGGCAACAAAACGACTATTCACGTTGGTGTGTAGAATATATGAGTCTGGCGATATACCATCTGACTTTCGGAAAAGCATCATCCACACAATTCCGAAGACGGCAAGAGCTGACAAGTGCGAGAATTATCGCACAATCAGCTTAATAGCTCATGCATCGAAGCTGCTTACAAGAATAATATACAGAAGAATGGAAAAGAAAATTGAGAATGCGCTAGGTGACGATCAGTTTGGCTTTAGGAAAAGTAAAGGGACGAGAGAGGCAATTCTGGCGTTACGGCTAATAATGGAAGCAAGGCTAAAGAAAAATCAAGACACTTTCATAGGATTAGTCGACCTGGAAAAAGCGTTCGACAATATAAAATGGTGCAAGCTGTTAGAGATTCTGAAAAAAGTAGGGGTAAGCTATAGGGAGAGACGGGTCATATACAATATGTACAACAACCTAGAGGGAATAATAAGAGTGGACGATCAAGAACGAAGTGCTCGTATTAAGAAGGGTGTAAGACAAGGCTGTAGCCTTTCGCCCCTACTCTTCAATCTGTGCATCGAGGAAGCAATGATGGAAATAAAAGAAAGGTTCAGGAGTGGAATTAAAATACAAGGTGAAAGGATATCAATGATACGATTCGCAGATGACATTGCTATCCTGAGTGAAAGTGAAGAAGAATTAAATGATCTGCTGAACGGAATGAACAGTCTAATGAGTATACAGTATGGTTTGAGAGTAAATCGGAGAAAGACGAAGGTAATGAGAAGTAGTAGAAATGAGAACAGCGAGAAGCTTAACATCAGGATTGATGGTCACGAAGTCAATGAAGTTAAGGAATTCTGCTACCTAGGCAGTAAAATAACCAATGACGGACGGAGCAAGGAGGACATCAAAAGCAGACTCGCTATGGCAAAAAAGGCATTTCTGGCCAAGAGAAGTTTACTAATATCAAATACCGGCCTTAATTTGAGGAAGAAATTTCTGAGGATGTACGTCTGGATTACAGCATTGTATGATAGTGAAACATGGACTGTGGGAAAACCGGAACAGAAGAGAATCGAAGCATTTGAGATGTGGTGCTATAGACGAATGTTGAAAATTAGGTGGACTGATAAGGTAAGGAATGAGGAGGTTCTACGCAGAATCGGAGAGGAAAGGAATATGTGGAAAACACTGATAAGGAGAAGGGACAGGATGATAGGACATCTGCTAAGACATGAGGGAATGACTTCCATGGTACTAGAGGGAGCTGTAGAGGGCAAAAACTGTAGAGGAAGACAGAGATTGGAATACGTCAAGCAAATAATTGAGGACGTAGGTTGCAAGTGCTTCTCTGAGATGAAGAGGTTAGCACAGGAAAGGAATTCGTGGAGGGCCGCATAAAACCAGTCAGTAGACAGATGACAAAAAAAAAAAACTCTGCATTACTGCCACCTATCACCTATTGCACAGCCAGTCTTTTTCGTTCTGTCCTAGTACTGCTGTCTCCTCTCACCGTGTCTCCCTCTTGATTTCCCTTACTATTATTTCATACAGTCCTTCCCACTGCTCACTGCTTCTGTCCCTTTTCGTTGCCACGATCTCTCTGTTCCTCGTTCTCACTGTCAGTCTCTCTCTCTCTCTCTCTCTCTCTCTCTCTCTCACACACACACACACACACACACACACACACACACACACACACACACACACTACCTCAGCCTCTCGCCCACTTCCTCTTTCTCCTTATTCTACATCTACATCCATACTCCGCAAGCCACCTGACGGTGTGTGGCGGAGGGTACCTTGAGTACCTCTATCGGTTCTCTCTTCTATTCCAATCTCGTATTGTTCGTGGAAAGAAAGATAATCGGTATGCATCTGTGTGGGCTCTGATCTATCTGATTTTATCCTCATGGTCTCTTCGCGAGATATATGTAGGAGGGAGCAATATACTGCTTGACTCCTCGGTGAAGGTATGTTCTCGAAACTTCAACAGAAGCCCGTACCGAGCTACTGAGCGTCTCTCTTGCATAATCGTAATCGTCCACTGGATTTTATCTACCATCTCCATAACGCTTTCGCGATTACTAAATGATCCTGTAACGAAGCGCGCTGCTCTCCTTTGGATCTTCTCTATCTCTTCTATCAACCCTATTTGGTACGGATCCCACACCGGTGAGCAGTTTCAAGCAGTGGGCGAACAATTGTACTGTAACCTACTTCCTTTGTCTTCGGACTGTATTTCCTTAGGATTCTTCCTATGAATCTGTCTGGCGTCTGATTTACAGCGACGACTAATTTTGTATGGTCATTCAATTTTAAACCACTCCTAATGCCTACTCCCAGATAATATATAGAATTAACTGCTTCCAGTTGCTGACCTGCTACACTGTAGCTAAATGATAAAGGATCTTTCTTTCTATGTATTCGCAGCACAATACACTTGTCTACACTGAGATTCAATAGCCATTCCCTGCACCATGCGTCAATTCCTTACAGATCCTCCTGCATTTCAGTTCAATTTTCCATTGTTACAACCACTCGATATACTACAGCATCATCCGCAAAAAGCCTCAGTGAACTTCCGATGTTATCCACAAGGTCATTTATATATATATTGTGAGTAGCAACGGTCCTACAACACTCCCCTGCGGCACACCTGAAATCACTCTTACTTTGGAAGGCTTCTCTCCATTGAGAATGACATGCTGCGTTCTGTTATCTAGGAACTCTTCAATCCAATCACACAATTGGTCTGATAGTCCATATGCTCTTACTTACTTCATTAAACGACTGTGGGGAACTGTATCAAACGCCTTGCGGAAGTCAAGAAACAAGGCATCTACCTGGGAACCCGTGTCTATGGCCCTCTGAGTCTCGTCGACGAATAGCGCGAGCTGGGTTTCACACTATCGTCTTCTTCGAAATCCATGCTGATTCCTAGATTTCTAGTCTCCAGAAAAGTCATTATACTCGAACATAATACGTGTTCCAAAATTCTACAACTGATCATCGTTAGAGATATAGGTCTATAGTTCTGCACATTTGTTCGACGTCCCTTCTTGAAAACTGGGATGACCTGTGCCCTTTTCCAATCCTTTGGAACGCTACGCTCTTCTAGAGACCTACGGTACACTGCTGCAAGAAGGGAGGCAAGTTTCTTCGCGTACTCTGTGTAAAATCGAACTGGTATCCCCTCAGGTCCAGCGGCCTTTCCTCTTTCGTGTGAATTTAATTGTTTTTCTATCCCTCTGTCATCTATTTCTGTATCTATCATTTTGTCATCTGTGCGACAATCTAGAGAAGGAACTACAGTGCAGTCTTTCTCTCTGAAACAGCTAAGACATTTAGTATTTCGGCATTTAGTCTGTCATCCTCTGTTTCAGTACCAATTTGGTCACAGAGTGTCCGGACATTTTGTTTTGATCCACCTACCGCTTTGACATAAGACCAAAATTTCTTAGGATTTTCTGCCAAGTCAGTATATAGAACTTTACTTTCGAATTCGTTGAACACCTCTTGCATAGCCCTCCGCACACTACATTTCGCTTCGCGTAATTTTTGTTTGTCTACTAGGCTTTGGCTATGTTTATGTTTCCTGTGAAGTTCCCTTTGCTTCCGTAGCAGTTTTCTAACTCGGTTGTTGTACCACGGCGGCTCTTTTCCATCTCTTACGATCTTGCTTGGCACATATTCATCTAATGCATATTGTACAATGGTTTTGAACTTCGTGCACTGTTCCTCAACACTATCTGTACTTGAGATAAAACTTTTGTGTTGAGCCGTCAAGTACTCTGAAATCTGCTTTTTGTCACTTTTGCTAAACAGAAAAATCTTCCTATGTTTTTTAATATTTCTATTTACGGCTGAAATCACCGATGATGTAACCGCTTTATGGTCGCTGATTCCCTGTACTACGTTGTTTCAAATAGTTCGGGTCTGTTCGTCACCAGAAGGTCTAATATGTTATTCCTCCCCCTTTGAGACTGTCTTCCTATACTCTTTCCCTCGCACTGTTCTTTCAGTGTCAACTATGCTCCCCTACCACTATCTTCCTTTTTTTCTGTCATATTGTCATTATCTTCTTCGCTTTTTCTATATCACAACCACTGTCTCAAATCTTCCAGTAATTAGTGATTTCCTGTCTCTTTCCCACTGCTACTGTCTCCCCTTTCAGCATAAAAAAACGCGAATATGTTCGTGGGCCAAAATTTTTGGGAACATTTTTAAAGGTGTTGAGGAGGGTAGAATGAGGCAGCCGGTACGCCACATTTCAGCCAGAGTCTTCTAAGAAGGAGTGCACTGGTCTTTTTCCTTCTGGTACCATCAAGAGGAGAATCTTGAGGGATGTGGAAGGAGAACACACATCGATTAACAAAAGACAAGCAAATCATACAAATATAGTCTGTATATCTCATTCACAAAAATCTAATACTAGAATGCTTCATACTTGGAATAGTTATGACAACTAAATGTAACCTAGCAAATTAACAGAAATGCTGCTACTTTGCAAACAGATGCTCTTTTCTCAGTTGTAACTAAAATACTACTGGCTGTGTTCTATTGATACCTTAGTACACTGGCGGAAAAAGATCGCAACGCCCTAAAATAATTAATGTATGGAATGAAATTTCGAGACTAAATTTGTTTAGGTAAATATATTTGATTGCAAGATCACAGGTTAACGTAAGCTCAGATAAGCCATTGAAATTTTGAAATGCTGGTGGAACCGAATTTTGAATGCAAGCCTGCGAATGTGTATGCATTGTGCTGGACAGGTTGAAACGTCCCCTTTGAACAATTATACAAGACTGTGCTTAAACTGATACACAATATTTTTTTTTAGCGCAACGCAATCTGACTTTCAAAAATCCCTACAAAAGAATGGCCCTGACTAACATTAAACTATACCTTTCACAAATCACTTACCTCACAAAAAATCTTCGCTGCTCAAGTTACTGCAATACAGCGAGCGCCACTACTGCCAGCTAAATAAAAGATTCAAACTATGGAAGGCACTAACTACTGATAGGGATAGTTAGCAAATGAAAGATATTAATAGAGAACAAACAATGTATTTACCTTTATATCATCATATATAAATATAGCAGTTCATGACAAATTACAAAACTCCGCCATCTCTCTCCCCACATCCACCACTGCTGGCGGCTCACCTCCAACTGCGCAACGCTACGCGCTGTTCACATCCAGCTGCCGCTGCCCAACACTACAATGGCAGACAACAATGCAAACTAGCCACAGACTGCACACAGCACAGCCAGTGATTTTCATATTGAGCGCTACGTAATGTTGCCAATAAGAAAACATAAACAGCCTACTTACATAGAGAAAACATAAACAGCCTACTTACAAGGTGTCACGTGTTAGTTTGTGGGATGGAGTTCTAGGCCTGTTGCGGTTAGTTGGTAGATAGAGGGACGAGTAATGCTGTTTGTGGATGACGCTGGAGTTGTCGTCCGATGATGTCCCATACTTGCTCGATTGAAGGCAGATCTGGTGATCGATCAGGCCAATGCAACATGTGTCGACCCTCGGTAGAGCATGTTGGATTACAACAGACGTAGGTGTACGAGCGTTTCCTGTTGGAAAAGACACTCTGGAATACTGTTCATGAGTGACGCCACAACAGCTCGAATTACCAAACTGACGTACAAATTCCCAGTCAGAGTGCATGGGACAACCAAGAGAGTGCTCCTTTTGTCATATGAAATCGCACCCCAGACCATAACTCCAGGTGTAGGTCCAGAGTGTCTAGCACACAGACAGGTTGGTTGCAGCTCTGAGCTGGCCTCCTCCTAACCAACACACGAACATCACTGGCACTGAAGGAGAACACGCTTTCATCAGCAAACACCAACAGACCTCCACTCTGCCCTCCAATGAGCTCTCGCTTGACATCACTGAAGTCGCAAATGGCGGTGGTCTGGGATCGTACGCTACAGGGCGTCTGGCTCGGAGCTGTCCTTGAAGTAACTGATTTGTAACAGTTCCTTGTGTCACTGCGCACCGCTCAGATTTCTGCAGCAGATGCAATACGATGTGCCAGAGCCATACGCTGAACACGACGGCCTTCCCTCTCGGCAGTGTCATCTGGCCGTGCGGGATCCGGTGTTCTTGCGACTGTACAATCTCGTGACCACAACTGCCAGCAATCGTGTACAGTAGTTATATTCCTGCCAAGTCTTTCTGCAATATCACGGAAGAAACATTCAGATTTTCGTAGTCCTATTACACGAACTAGTTCAAACTCTGTGGGGTGTTGATATTGGTCTCTTTGTCACCTTGAAGATATTCTTGACTAACGTCAACTCACCACGTCCAATCTTAAAGGAAACCAACGCTCACGACAGTCACAGTATATTCTGGGTGATCAAAAAAGTCAGTATAAATTTGAAAACTTAATAAACCACAGAATAATGTAGATAGAGAGGTAAAAATTGACACACATGCTTGGAATGACATGGGGTTTTATTAGAACAAAAAAAAAAAAAAACTCCCCATATTGCTAGACGCGTGAAAGATCTCTTGCACGCGTCGTTTGGTGGTGATCGTGTGCTCAGCCGCCACTTTCGTCATGCTTGGTCTCCCAGGTCCCCAGACCTCAGTCCGTGCGATTATTGGCTTTTGGGTTACCTGAAGTCGCAAGTGTATCGTGATCGACCGACGTCTCTAGGGATGCTGAAAGACAACATCCGACGCCAATGCCTCACCATGACTCCGGACATGCTTTACAGTGCTGTTCACAACATTATTCCTAGACTACAGCTATTGTTGAGGAATGATGGTGGACATATTGAGCGTTTCCTGTAAAGAACATCAGCTTTGCTTTGTCTTACTTTGTTATGCATATTATTGCTATTCTGATCAGATGAAGCACCATCTGTCGGACATTTTTTGAACGTTTGTATTTTTTTGGTTCTAATAAAACCCCATGTCATTCCAAGCATGTGTGTCAATTTGTACCTCTCTCTCTACGTTATTCCGTGATTTATTCAGTTTTCAAATTTATACTGACTTTTCGATCACCCGGTATTTATAGCAAACCTGTTTTGCATCCTTATAGTGGCGGTACTGGCGCCACTCTTATGCGACTAACACGAAATCTGAATAGACATCAGCTTCCAGATGTAGAAACAACGCCCACCAACTTTCGTTTGTGTCACACAACTCCTTGCATTTTACGAATATTTTCCGTCATCGTATTTACTTGATAACGGTGTTAGTTTTCTGAGAACCTGTAACAACACCGGCCTGTATAAAACACACTTTACCTATCAATTACTTTTACAATTTTTGTATCCCACCTGGTAGGTGGCGCGTGGGTCTGCTCCTGTAAACTGAATGGTAGGCCGAATGTAGGAAGTGAGTAGGAGCAGGTGAGATAGAACTCTCGGTACTGCAGTTTGAATTTAAGTCACCTTTACTTTAGCAAGATGATGAATACATGACTTTACACTGAGGAGCACGTAGGTGCGACTCCGGATGTCTAAAACCTCACAGAAGTTACACAAGCAAAATCTCTAATGGCTAGCCCCCTATGAAGTAGAAGCTAAGTTGCTTGGTCGTCTACTCGGAATCAGATGGGCAGAATCTGGGGCGGCCGCGTAGAGCTGCACAGCGCCGGCTAGAGGGCGCTGTCGTCTTTGTCGGTGTCGTAGTGCCAACATACGAACTTGCACCTACACAGTGGCATCGTAGCTATCGATACCACAACAATTATCACTGCCTTTTGCCACATAGTCAATATAACTTTTCAATCCTTTAACCTACATAATCTGAGCTGCTTATATTGCTTTTGTTCTGAATCCATAGAGTGGTCGGTAGAAATTTTCGTTGTCCATTTTCGTTATCTTTAGCAGGTCTCTTCAAATCTGAGTATATCGTCAACTTCGTATCTTGTTTTATCCACCTGATGTACTGAAGTCTCTATTCCTTGAGTATTCATCCCAGGTATTTGACCTTCAATTATTTTCACAATGAACGATAATGATAAGCCAAAACATTATGATCACAGCCTGCCGTGACGTTGGATGCCGCCAGGTGCCGTTGCACAAACGTGACGCGATAACAAAACTAAGTGACTGGAGCAGACACGGATGGGGGATCACCCTACTGAAGATGATGATGTGCTCTTCCTGAGACTGGTTTGATGCACCTCTCCATGCTACTCTATCCTGTACCAGCTTCTTCATCTCCCAGTACCTACTGCAACCCACATCCTTCTGAATCTGCTTACTGTATTCATCTCTTGGTCTCCCTCTACGATTTTTACCCTCCACGCTTCTCTCCAGTACTAAATTGGTGATCCCTTGATGCCTCAGAACATGTCCTACCAACCGATCCCTTCTTCTAGTCAGGTTGTGCCACAAACTCCTCTTCTCCCCAATTATGTTCAATACTTCCTCATTAGTTATGTGATCTACCCAACTAATCTTCAGCATTCTTCTGTAGCACCACATTTCGAAAGCTTCTATTCTCATTTTGCTAAAACTATTTATTGTCCACGTTTCACTTCCATACATGGCTACACTCCATACAAATGCTTTCAGAAACGACTTCCTGACACTTAAATCTACACTCGATGTTAACAATTTTCTCTTCTTCAGAAACGCTTTCCTTGCCAATGCCAGTCTACATTTTTTTTCCTCTCTACTTCCACCATCATCAGTTATTTTGCTCCCCAAATAGCAAAACTCCTTTGCTACTTTAAGTGCCTCATTTCCTAATCTAATACCCTCAACATCACCCGACTTAATTCGACTACATTCCATTACCCTCGTTTTGCTTTTGTTGATGTTCATCTTATACCCTCCTCTCAAGACACTGTCAATTCCGTTCAACTGCTCTTGCAAGTCCTTTGCTGTCTCTGACAGAATTACAATGTCATCGGCGAACGACAAAGTTTATATTTCTTCTCCATGGATTTTAATTCCTACTCCGAACTTTTCTTTTGTTTCCCTTACTGCTTGCTCAATATAGATTGAATAGCATTGGGGAGAGGCTACAACCCTGTCTCACTCCCTTCCCAACCGCTGCTTCCCTTTGATGTCCCTCGACTCTTATGACTGCCATCTACTGAAGATATGGTCTGCAAAAGGGAAACTCCATTGAGATAAGCGACTTTGACCAAGTGCAGATTACATTACGCAAACCTTGTGGACGAGTGTCTCGAAAACGGCGAAGCATCACGTGCTACTGTCGTGAGCATCTACGGAAAGAGGTAGAAAGACAGAGAAGCTACCACCAGGTGCTAAATGGTTGGACGTCTGCAACGCTTCACAGAACGTGGGGTTCGGAGGCGAGTCTGATCTGTAAAGTATTATAGAGGGTGTTCTGTGGCATCTCTGCTGAAAGAGCACAATGTTGGCGCAGGCGCAAGTGTTTCGGAGCACACCGTTCATCGTACATTGTTGAACATGGAGTTTTGTGGCACACCTTATGTACAGTATTTAACAATCATTTTCTGAGCATTGCTGGTGAATGAAATAAAAATTTTGTTTCTACAGGAAATCATATAAATTTCTTAGCAAATGCCTTTCCGAGATTGACGTCTGAAATACTCCTCTGTGATACAGACAAGAGGGAGATTGAGTCAATAATTAAATCACTGAAGACTAAGGACTCTCATGGTTATGATGCAGTGTCTAGCAGAATATTAAAGAACTGTGCTGCACATGTTAGCCCTGTATTTAGCCATATTTGTAATTTTTCCTTTAGGGATGGTCAGTTTCCTGAGCAATTAAAGTACTCAGTAATAAAGCCGCTTTATAAAAAGGGAGATAGGTATAACGTAGGTAATTTTAGACCTATTTCTATGCCATCAGCGTTTGCAAAAGTTATCGAAAAGGCTGTGTATGTAAGGTTAATTGATCATTTTATATCACACGATTTGCTATCTAATGTACAGTTCGGCTTTAGAAGTCATTTGACAACTGAAAATGCTATATTCTCTTTTCTCTGTGAGGTACTGGATGGGCTAAACAAAAAGTTTCGAACGCTTGGCGTATTTTTTATTTAACAAAGGCATTTGACTGTGTTGATCTCACAATATTGCTCCAGAAGTTGGACTATTACGGAATAAGGAGAGTAGCTCACAATTGGTTCACCTCTTACTTTAGCAACAGGTAGCAAAAGGTCATTATTCACAATGTTGTTAACGGCTGTGATGTGGGATCTGAGTGGAGTACTGTCAAGTGGGGGGTGCCCCAGGGATCAGTGTTGGGGCCGCTCCTGTTCCCTATTTATGTAATGATATGCCCTCTAATATTATGGGTAACTCTAAAATATTTCTGTGACACTAGCTTGGTAGTAACGGATGTTGTGTGCAACATTGACTCGGTTTCAAGTAGTGCAGTACATGACCTCAGTTCATGGCTTGTAGAAAATAAATTAACGTTAAATCACAGTAAGACTCAGTTTTTACAGTATCTAACACACAATTCAACAAAACCAGACGTTTTAATCTCATAGAACGGGCATATGATTAGTGAAACTGAGCAGTTCAAATTTCTAGGTGTTCAGATAGATAGTAAGCTGTCGTGGAAAGCCCACGTTCAGGATCTTGTTCAGAGACTTAATACTGCCATTTTCACTATTCGAACGGTATTAAAAGTGAGTGATTATTCGACACGTAAATTAGTCTTCTTTTCTTATTTTCATTCACTTATGTCGTATGGTATTATGTTTTGAGGTAACTCTTCCCATTCTAGAAGGATATTTTTGGCTCAGAAACGGGCGGTTCGGGCAATAAGTGGTTTGAGTTCACGAACCTCTTGTCGACCTCTGTTCACGAGTCTGGGTATTTTGACATTGACCTCTCAATATGTATTTTCCTTATTGTCTTTCTTGTTACCAAGATTAGTTTATTTCCAAGAAGAAGCAGCTTTCACTCGGTTAATACTCGGCAGAAATCAAACCTGCATTTGGATCGGACTTCCTTAACTCTTGTGCAAAAATGTGGGCAGTATACTGCTGCATCCATTTTCAAAAAGCTGCCACTCGAATCCAAAAATCTTAGCAGTAATCCACGCGCTTTCAAATCTTCTATTCTGTCGAGGAGTTCCTTGAAAATTTAAGCTGATTCTTATTGTATTGCTGATAGCGTTTACTTAAACTTATGGACAGACTTTTTTTCAGGTTCATGAACATTTATTTTTATCTGTTATTACTTTTATGTTGTAAGTTCATGTACTGACACGTTCCATGACCTTGGAGATTTGCTCCTCAATTTGGTCCTACGGAACTTCACGTGTAAATAAATATATAAACCATCCCTATGTGTTCTTATGTTGACCCAACGACACCGTCAATTACAACTGCAGTAGGCATGGGACCATCGTGACTCCGATTCAACCGTGGAGCAATGGGAATGTGTCGGCTCTTCGGGTGAATCACGATTTTGCTACAATATGTCTATGATCGTCTCCACAAACACCGCCATCGAAGCGAACGGCGGCTTGAAAGTGCAGCGCTCCATGGACGCAGGCTGGTGGAAGCAGTATTATGCTATGGGAAACACTCTCCGGCGCGTGGTTGGGACCTGGGGTAGTAATCGAAGGCACACCGATAGCAGCGAACCACCTGCATCCTCCATGCTTGATGCCTTCCCCGACGGCGATGTCGTGCAGTTGTTCGTGTCTCGGAGTCGGAACCTGGCTATAGTGGTTTGAGGAGCACTATAGTGGACTCGTGTTGATGTCTCGGTGACCGGATGTAAATCCTATGTCACCTATCTGTGTCGCTACTGGGCGCCATCACCTCATACGCAAATCAGCGGGCCGTTATTTGCGCGGATTACATGACCTTCGTGGAGACATCTACCCTACTAGCAAAGACGGACAAACACACTATTAAGCAGGTTGTCGTAACGTTCTGGCTCACCAGCGTAGGTGTCCCTTGGTGTCTTGATAGTCCTTCACAACTATCTTTTCCTTCCTGTGTCGTTGAAGACTTCATTGCTCATTCTCTCTGTCCATGACATCTTTAGGACTTCTCTCCAGCACCACGCCTCAGAAGGCTGCAGTCTTTTCCGTTCTGGCTGCGCTACTGGCCATGCAGCCAAGCCATATAGGGCAACGCTCCAAACGAACATTTCTACACGCTATTATTTGGTATTTAAGCTAACATTTTTTGGTATTGTAAGTTCTTCTTGTTGTATGCTGTTTCAGGATATCCAATTCTACATTTACTCTCTTGGCATGATCTCCAATCCTACATTATTCTACTACCCACGTACTTAAAACTGGTGACTTGCTTCAGATTCTCTCCATCTTGAAGTAGGTTTGCTGCTACAAGGATTTCGGTTTTTTTCTTTATTTATTATTATTCTTCTTATTATTATTATTTTCGATTATTCCCTTTTGAGAGAGCGATTGAACTTGAGTAATCATTATTTCTTCTTCTTTCTTCGTTCTTCCTAAATTCTCTTCATACGTTCACTGTGTTCTCTCTTGAGTTCTTCCGACCATTTTTTTCCCGTTCTGTTCTCCGTACGTTCTTGTTTAAGTGTGTGTTTCTGTATGATGTTTCTAAACTGTTCTCTATTGTTTATGTTGTCTTGTGTGATTCCCATTTCTTTAATGTCTTCTTCTGCTTCAGTGATCCACTTTGCCTTGTTTTTGCTCTTCTTTACTATCTCAAAGATTTGTCTTGCTTTTATTGAACCTGCAGATTACATGACCTGTGCGCAGATATCTAATGCTAAATACCTCCACAAACCTACCAACGAAGACGGATTATTTATTATCAAATATATCTTTATCTGTACAAGGAGTGGATAGCGAGATAAAATTTTAAATTTCTTTTGGACCGGTAAAAAATACCCAATTCTTGCTTTACATTAGATTGGGGTTTGTTGAAGACCTTTATACTATAGTACACAACTCCGCTACGAAGCTCAGACACGAAGCCGAGGTCCACAGCGAAAATTATTTTTATGCCCTATATTGTGATTGAGAAAAATACATTTAAAGTTAAATTGATTTTAATTATCAACAACAGAAACAGTTAAGAAGTAAATATAATGGAAAGAAAGCATAAGAATTCCGAGGTCCTTAAATAAACTTCTACAAGCTGTACAACAGCTATCTACTCTACACAAAATTCTCACTGTTCCCTTATCCTGAGTAAATCATTTACTTACTACAACTCCACTGTCCCAGAAGATAATCCCATAAGACAATGAGGAATGAAAACATTGTTTTTAGGTAAATACAATGAGAGAGAATTTTGAGAGCAAAACATGCAGAACTGAGTTTCCTTAAAAGTCTGTGAGCTGACTTCATTGGTGAATTGTCTGAGTGCAGCGAGATAAAACTCCCTAGAAATTACACAATGGATCTTTGTCAGAATTTTCACAGAAAATGAACAGTGGAAAACAGAGAAATGAGGTATCAAACTGACCAGCGTGAGATCCAATTCTGTAAAAAAAAAAAAAGAAAAAAAAAGAAAAGTTATTGCTTGAAAATAATATGAGTAATTTAGAAAAAATTAATTAGTTATGTGGGGAAAACTTGAAATATTTTACGAACTGCTGTTGTCAACTGCGTAAATGAAGTGTGAAAATATATAAAATCACAACATAAATTGAAAATTGTCTGCTTTTTCTTCATCTATATACTCTTAATAATAATAATAATAATAATAGAATACTGATCACTGAGTGAATTGGCGCAGTGGTTAAGACACTGGACTCGCGTTTGGGAGGACGATGGTTCAAACCCACATCCGGTCATCCTGATTTAGGTTTTCTGTGATTTCTGTATATCGCATCAGGTAAATGGCAGGATGGTTTCTGTGAAATGGCATGGTCGACTTCTTACCCCATCCTTTCCTAATCCTATGGGACCGAGGACCTTGCCGTTTGGTCCCCCCCCCCCCCCCCAAATAAATCAACCAAACAACCAATACTGATCAGTTTTTAAATGTATCATATTTAATGATTTCTGAACAAAATTTAAAAATAAAAATTGAAAAAACAAGGTCAATGTTTATTGAAATTATTTGTCTAAAACTGAGAAATAAAACAGATGAACAGTTATTGCTAGGTGATATGGCCATGGGCATACCCAGCGAGGGGTAGGAGGGGGGGGGGGCAGCTGCCCCCCCCCCTCCGCCCCAGAAGATATTCGCAGTTTTTCACTAGTTTACTGTTTTATTTAATAAGAAATGCTGCATGTTTTCTCGGATTGTACAAGTGCGTTCTTGTATTTAAAATGTTTATTAAAAGCAGTTTTTCACTGGTTTACTGTTTTACTTAATAAAAAGTGCTGTATGTTGTCTCAAGTCCTTGTTTCCTGAGACTAGTATGACCTACCCCCCCCCCCCCACCCCCCCCACCCCCCCCCCCCCCCCCAGATCCTGGGTACGCTCTTGGATATGGCTCATCCCACCATTATTTAGGAACATGTAGTCCTTGACTGGCCGTAAATCGTCTAGAAACAGACTCTAAGACAAATAAAAGAACGCACCACGAAGGAATTATCTGAAGAAGGAATTATCCAAATGGGACAGAATTCGGTAGATGTGATATACATGAACAGATAATCAAATGATAACACTTTCAGAAAATCTGGATGATATATTAAAGAGAAATATCTTCAGAAATTGAGCAATTAAATGATGTATTGCACCACCTCTGATCCCTACGCAAGCAGTTATTCGGCTTGGCATTGCTTGATGGAGTTGCTGCGTGTCCTCCTGACGAATATCGTGCAAATTTGTATCCATTTTGCACATTAGATAGTCAAAATCCCGAGCTGGGGCCCTGCCCATAATAATGCTCCAAACGTTCTCGAATAGGGAGGGATCCGGCGTCCCTACTAACCAAGGAAGGGTTTGGCAACCTCGAAGAAAAGCAGTAGACATCTCTCTCTTTCTGTGTGTGTGCGGGTGGACATTTTCCTGCTGAAATGTAAGCCCAGGATAGGTTATCATGAAGAGGAACAAAACGGGGAGTAGAATATCGTCGACGTACCATGTGCTGTAAGGGTGCCACAGATGTAAACCAAATGGGTCCTGCTACGAAAAGAAATGGCGCCCAAGACCATCATGCCTGGTTGTCAGACTGTATGGTGGGTGACAATCAGATTGGTATCCCACTGCTGTCTGGGCGTCAGCAGACACGTCTTCCGTCTTCGTTGGTCACTGGGGCTCAATTCAAAATGGGACTCATCAGTCAAGAGAGTTCTACTCCAGTGAACGAGATTCCAGGCCAAAGACATATCATGAGACACCCCAGGCAGCGGTGGAATACCAGCCTCACTGTCGCTTGCCATGTGGCCTAACAACCAGGAGTGGCGGTTGGGAGTGCCATTGCTTTTCGTAGCAGGACCCCTTTGGTTGACATTCGTGGCACCATTACAACACAGCTGTACGTCGACGATATTCTACACCCCGTTTTGGTCCGCTTCATGGCATGCTATCCTGGGTTTACATTTCAGCAACGTAATGCCTGCCTGCCCATGGCGAAAGTATCTACTGGCTGTCTTCGTGCTTGCCCAGCAAGTTCGGTTCGCCGGATCTCTCTCCAATTGAGAACGTTTGGAGCATTATGTGCAGAGCCCTCCAACCAGCTCGGGATTTCGACGCTGTGACACGCCCATCGGGCAGAATTAGGAACGATATCCCTCAGGTGCACATCCAACTATTCTATCTAATCGATTACATGCTTGCATGAGGGTCAGAGATAAACCAATGCATTATTAACTGCTCAATTTGTGAAGCTCTTTCTCTTGACTAAATCATCCATTTTTTTCTGAAATTTTAATCATTTGTTGGTTCGTAGTGTTATACAGGGTTATTACAAATGATTGAAGCGATTTCACAGCTCTACAATAACTTTATTATTTGAGATATTTTCACAATGCTTTGCACACACACACAAAAACTCAAAAGGTTTTTTTAGGCATTCACACATGTTCGATATGTGCCCCTTTAGTGATTCGGCAGACATCAAGCCGATAATCAAGTTCCTCTCACACTCGGCGCAGCATGTCCCCATCAATGAGTTCGAAACGGTAAGGCTTCTGTTTTAGCCTTTTCCGTAAGATTTTCCAAACCGTCAGCTGTGGTACGTTTAGCTCCCTGCTTGCTTTATTCGTCGACTTCCGCGGGCTACGCGTGAAACTTGCCCGCACGCATTCAACCGTTTCTTCGCTCACTGCAGGCCGACCTGTTGATTTCCCCTTACAGAGGCATCCAGAAGCTTTAAACTGTGCATACCATCGCCGAATGGAGTTAGCAGTTGGTGGATCTTTGTTGAACTTCGTCCTGATGTGTCGTTGCACTGTTATGACTGACTGATGTGAGTGCATTTCAAGCACGACATACGCTTTCTCGTCTCCTGTCGCCATTTTGTCTCACTGCGCTCTCGAGCGCTCTGGCGGCAGAAACCTGAAGTGCGGCTTCAGCCGAACAAAACTTTATGAGTTTTGCTACGTATCTGTAGTGTGTCGTGACCATATGTCAATGAATGGAGCTACAATGAATTTATGAAATCGCTTCAATCATTTGTAATAGCCCTGTATATTGATTATTCCTTGCTACTGTAGTGTTATCTTGAAGCTGTGAGGCGGCGCGGAAGCAGAGACGATGCCGAGGGCAGACGAAACTAGGAGAGATGTTGTTACAGGAAGCAAACCGTAAGGGGAGAGCCTTGCGAAAATGCAGACGCTCCCAGACGCGGTCACACGGCGTTAGTTACTCTTCAAGGAACTAACATGTAACTTCGTATGTCGTCTAGACGCCGTGATAGGTTGCCACCGTAGAACTTTGTAACCAACAGGTACGTACTAGGGTATAAAGCCAGCTTGATAGCAGCCCTGAGAACAGCAACGTCAGTAGGCTCACAGGGGTTAGAAAGAGAGCGGGGCTGAATGACGTTTAATAATAATGTTGCAAGCCTTATTTGGCAGAGCAGTTACGTTTAGCTTTCAGCTGAACAGTGTTGATACCAAATACGGACTTAGTGCAACTGCATTAACATCCCCGCCTCAGGAGCAATAGAGGGGACCTAACTAAGCTGTGATTGACAGGCGCCTGCAAGAGACCTGCGGGATTGGCTAAGTGGCTTTAAGTGGGAATAACAGTGCCCCCACGCAACTCTTTAAAACATCTAGATTCCGCATTTTGGCAGAGTTCTCAGTCAGACGATCTGAGCGCCCAATCCGCGTCCGTCGACTCCAGCCTCGGTCCAGCTCCGCGTTAAGTCTGCTCTCTCTCTCTCTCTCTCTCTCTCTCTCTATCTCTATCTCTCTATCTCTCTCTGAGTGCCTCAGTGAACGGTGTCACATTCAATATGTTTTGTTTTGCAATTAAGTTGTTGCCTTAAGGGGATACGGAATCGGATTTTGGGTTAAAAAATCGAATTTTTTTTTATTGGCGTATTATATTCTGCCATGTTTCCTCTTTAAAATGACGTATCATACATAGCTCTACTACAATTATAACTATTTTATTTTTATATATTTGTGAGATCGGGTATTGCGCTTTAGTTATACACGTCTCTCGTGGCTGACCATGAACTTTTTGGCAGTACCTTTAAAGTGACATGAATTCAAATATCCCGGTTTCCAGCGACTATTTATACACTAGTTGCCCGAAAATGTTTCTCTCTGGTTTCCTCAAGTTACTCTTTGACTTTGTGGCGGGACTGTTTTGTAAACAGTGTGATATAAGAAAGTAGTTGTTATTGAGTTATTTCGTATTTAGTGCTTCATTTTTCGCAGTGAAAATGCCTAGAGCTAAAGCAAAAGTATTTAAAAAGCGTGTGAACTGGCAAAAGAAAAGAAATAATGATTCATTAGCAAAGCAAAGCAGTTCATCATCATCACTGTTGGAAAATGTGAGTCCACTTATTACTGATTTGCCGAACGAACTTACACCAAATGAAAACAGTGCTTCTCATAAAAAACTAAGAGATTTGGAAGAGAAATATAATTTACTTGATAGAGGGAATGAAGTTTTTGAACTCATTGATACGAATATATTGTGTGAAGCTCTTGAAAACAGTTTGTGCTGCAAAAAATGTCATGGAAACGTTTCTCTGAAAGTAGAATCCCATGTTGGCCTGGCTGCCCAGTTTAATTTATTATGCAGTGTTTGTAAATACAGCTGTAAGTTTCCAAGTTCGGTTTCAGTAACTGTAAATAATGGATACAAGAAAACTGAACTTTATAGTGTAAATATTAGGTTAGTTTATGGATTGCGAGCAATTGGTAAGGGCAAAGCAGCTGGTGATATGCTATGTGGTGTTCTAAATCTTCCAAGTGCACCTTCAAAGTTTGAAGCTTACAATTATGTACTAGGATCTGCAGTTGAAGATGTAGTACAGAAGTCAATGCAGGTTGCTGTGGAAGAAGCAGTGGAAGAAAATGACGGCAGTCGTGACCTCACAGTGGCGTTTGATGGCACGTGGCAGAAAAGGGGCCACACCTCCAACAATGGTGTTGTAACAGCAACTAGTGTTGATACTGGCAAGGTTATTGATGTTGCAATAATGTCTAAATACTGTAGGTGCACAGGCAGGCTGAAAAATGAACACAGTGATGACTGTATTGCTAATTATTATGGTAGTAGTGGTGGCATGGAGGTTGCTGGGGTGAAGAAAATTTTTCATCGCTCTTCACAGTGGTATAATGTTCGCTATGTCAAATATCTGGGAGATGGTGACTCTAAAGCATTCAAAGAAGTTTTGGAAAGCAAACCATATGGAAACAGTGTAAATATAAGCAAACTTGAATGTATAGGACATGTGCAGAAGAGAATGGGTGCCAGGCTGAGAAGGTTAAAATCAGTTATGAAAGGGAAAAAACTAGATGATGGGAAAACCTTGGATGGCAGAGGAAGATTGACTGATTCCATAATAGACCACATTCAGAACTGCTATGGCCTTGCAATCAGGCAAAATACAGGCAATCTTGAAGAAATGAGGAGAGCTATATGGGCTTTATATTTCCACACCGCATCCACGGATGAGCATCCACAACATGGTTTGTGCCCCAAAGGTGAAAACAGCTGGTGTAAATACAATAGGGGACTAACAACAGGAGAGAAATACATTCACCACCACAGTCTACCATCAGCCATCATGGCAGAAATAAAGCCCATTTTCAGAGATCTGGCTGACAGAAGTCTTCTGATGAAATGTCTTCACGGAAAAACGCAGAACCCCAACGAGTGCTTGAATAGTGTGATATGGCATCGTCTCCCAAAAACAGTGTTTGTCGGAATTAATACACTACATTTTGGTGTGTATGATGCTGTGGCAACCTTCAATCTTGGAAATATAACTAAATGCCAGGTCCTTCAAAAGTTGGGTATGTTTGTTGGTTCCCGTACGGTACGTGCTATGTTCTTTTTAGATCAGCACAGACAAAGGCATGCTGATAATATAATCAAGACATTAGTGAAAAAAGCAAGACAGGTGCAGAGGGGTGCCAAAAGAAGACTTGAAGATGATTATGAAGACTGTGAAGGGGGTATTAGCTACGGATCAGGAATGTTTTAATCTTCTTTCTCCGTTTCCCGTAAGTTTACTTTTTACTTCATCTAGGAACATTATCTCAGGTACTGGTCAACCTAGAAGTCTGAAATTTTTATGACGTAGTGACATAGGTCCCTATTACATACTGAAACAACGATTTTTTAATTACTTGATTTACAAAAGACTTAGGGGTGATAGTCTAGTAAAAAGCGATGGAAAAAATTTACTTAAAAATAAATGTACAATATCTCTGTAAGAAAATACTTTGACAATAAACTGTTGTTTCAGTATTGTTGTAACATATGAATGCACATACAGTAAAATTTTTACCTCTCTGTCTCCAGTAGTTTGTGAGAAAATGTTCCCTATAGTAGGCATATATTAACATTGCGGGGATAGGTGATTCCGTATCCCCTTAAGATGCTGCTAGTGTTTGCTACTGTGGTTAGGATCCACTACTGGGTCTTCTGCACTGGCTACTGTTGTAACAGAGTTATTCATGCTTTTTCTAACCCTAGAACTAGCCTTCGGTGTAGTGGTTAGTCCAGTTTGGAATAAACAACTATTTCAAAACCCTGTTTGTCAAATAGTCTCCACAACGAGTTCCCTACCAAGTCTCACCGCTTGCATTTCTAGTAAATGCGTGTACCAGTGTTGGCTCAGATAGAAGGAAACAATCAAATGCCTTCTCTGTGAATTATTGTTCTGCCTTCTGCTCCGTACCGCTCGGGAGCGCAGACTGACTAGTAACCCCTTTTCTCACTCTCCCACATATGCCAGGACACGACACTAGATTATTCATGTACATCACGTCTACCGATTTCCGCACCGTTCGGATAATTTTCTTGTAATGCGTTCTTTCTTTTTTGTCTTAGAGTGCACAGTCTCGTACTTTTCCTACTGAGCGACAGCAATGTAGTTCATATTCGATTATTTTTAGATATCGCTCCTTCGCAGTCCCATCCGACCTCTAAGGTTCAAATGGTTCAAATGGCTCTGAGCACTATAGGACTTAACTTCTGTGGTCATCAGTCCCCTAGAACTTAGAACTACTTAAACCTAACTAACCTAAGGACATCACACACATCCATGCCTGAGGCAGGATTCTAACCGGCGCCCGTAGCGGTCGCGCGGTTCCAGACTGTAGCGCCTAGAACCGCTCGGCCACTCCGGCCGGCTACCTCTAAAGCCGTCGGCACACGGACCGTGCATCCGAACGTTGAGCGTTGAGCGTGCCGAGTTTCTGACGTCATAGCGTGGAATAGCACGTTTGGGGGTCTTTCCGAAAATGCAGAGTAATATCTGGCATGTCAGATATTCTGAGCGTGCGTCTGAGCGTTGACCAATGAGATGTCACAACGTCACCTACGTCACACGCACGCCATCTCCCTTTAGTACAGAGTTTTGAGGCGCCATATTGGCTTCATTTCAAGCCTATATGTATATATGCCGTTTCTGAGCACCAGCAAAGTAAGAATCACTGGAAAACCAGTTGTTAACTGCGTTATTCGTTCCAATAAAATAATGAGAAACATCATATTCGTGACAAAAGAATTGTTGAAACTTGGGTATTATGAGAGTAGGATATTTGAAGGCATCGACACACTGAAGATCCATCCAAAACGCATTGTTCTTAGTACAATTTGTTATAACTAAATTTCAATAAGTAACATATCTACGATTAAGGTTTTCAGCATGGGGTAACATAATGTGATTAGAGACACTGGATTTGTTGTTGGTTTAGCGTAATGAGTAGCGTCAGTCTCCCACAACAAGAATTTTATTGACGGCGCTGGTTCGCTACTTGACACTCCCAATTTTTTTTTCCTTAACATTCGCGTTTTTATTAGGTTCTGACACTTTATTATTAGTTTAATATAAGTATATACTATAATATTTGATGCTATGTAAATATAAATACCTTTTTTTGAGGGGTGACTTTATTCGATTGGCTTAATCTACAGGACAGCTTGCGTTACTTGTATAAAGATATTTTGCTCCTTTTTCTTTTACACTTCGTAATTCACATGTTGCAAAGATTCTGACCTTGTGATTTTAATAAAATGTGGGAATGATGAAATAATGTTCATCTTATGCGGAGAAGCATTCCAAATTTGTACCGCACTGTTTGTAATGGAACTTTTATATGCCTGTGTCCTTATTGGCTGGACATGGTACTTTCCTTTTCGTGGACGAAGGAGGAAATGTGCATTTTAATAGAGCTCACGTGGGAATTTTACGATCGCCCGTTGAGTAATCAGTGTGATTTAAGAAATAGAAACATCCCTCAACTGCCGCTGGAGTGCGTTGCGATCGCGTTTACCACGTTGTGGCCCACGTACCGTATGCACAAGTCGCATCGTTCCTGAGCGTTCAGCAGCACGTTGAACTTGGCACGCTCAACGCTCAACGTTCGACAGCACGGTCCGTGTGCCGACGGCTTAAGGGTGCAAGAGGTGTCTTCCCCCTAATAATATTTTTCCACGTAAACTCACATACAGGTTTAAGGAAAAAACGAGGTGTGCCATGTTCTTAAAGGAGACTGTACACGTCAAATCTAGCAAAAAATGCCAACAAACATATGTTCAGATAGAAATACTTCTTGAGGTACAGGCTATTCTGTTCTTTGTTAGTTAGCTATCAGTTAATACCACAGGAAATGCTCAACAGGGTTGTCACTCAGTCTTAGACATCATTCAGCTGTCTCTATCAAAGGATCATGAACTCTAGCGAACTTGTAGCTGACTTCAGATTTTGTCACGTGCTCCTCTGTAATCTTTGCGTGTTGTTGATGAGTCTGAAACGCACTAATACTTTTGAATGTTTCCACGGCCAGAAATGTAGGGTATTCTTGGTCAGGTGAACCTGGAGACCATTTTACGAGACCTTATTAACAGTCCGTTGTCCATCGAACTTTTGTGTTAAGCACCGTCTTATGACACATAGAAGATGGAGTGGTACCCCTTCCTGCGTAAACCACATATGTCGTATTTCTACAAGGATGACATTCTTCAATAGCATGGGTGATCTGTGAAGCAGAAGCTGATAATAAACAGCGCCCGTTAATTCACGGAAAAAGTGTTAGTATATCTAAGACTGTCACCAGCAGTTCTTGCTCACACATTGGGCAAACCTGATACCTTGCTTCTATAAGGGGCTATCAAATGAAAACTAGAGAGATGGAAAAAATAAGTTAATTGTCAATTGTTTCGAAAGTGGTCGCCATAACGGTTAATACATTTTTCCCAATATGAGACATTATGGTCAGTGCCTTCACGGGAGCCGGCCGTTGTGTCCGAGCGGTTCTACGCGCTTCAGTCCATAACCGCGCTGCTGCTATGGTCGCAAGTTCGAATCCTGCCTCGAGCATGGATGTGTGTGATGTCCTTAGGTTAGTTCGGTTTAAGTAGTTCTAAGTCTAGGGGACTGATGACCTCCGATGTTAAGTCCCATAGTGCTTAGAGCCATTTGAACCATTTGAACCTTCACAGGAAAATGTCTGCTTTTGCCTAGGGAACCATGATTGTATCCTGGCGTGTCCCTCTTCGTCCAAAGCAAATCGACGGCCGCAAATGTCTTTCTTCAGGGCTCCAAAAATATGGAAACCGCATGGTGAGGGATCAGGACTGTATAGAGGTTGAGGGCTTCCCAGTGAGACTTCAACAGCCTAGCTGAAACAGCCTTGACAACAGCTGGACAGACATTTATCCTGCAACAGAATGATGGCTGCTATCTGTCAACATTCCTAGGCATTTGGACTTGATGGCGCACTTCAGTTTCTGCAAAGTGTCCACGCACCGCTGTGCGTTGATTGTGGTGGCTTGTCCCAGAAAGGCGATGAGCAGCTAGTCGATGGACGGCATTATTGTGTTGAGGGATAATTCCTGCTCACTTGTTGCAAATGATGTTTCGACTACACTGTAGACGTTTCGCTGGAAAGGCCTTATACAGCTTCCATACAGTCTGTATCTGTCTCCATACGATTTCCAAATTTTGGAATCTTGTCAAGTTGCTTCAGACAAAGAGATGCTTGCCTGGGTATAATCATCGTTCCATAGCCAACCCCAAACATTTCTCTATGAAAGCATTGACTGCCTTGACTCACAGTGAGATTAATTATTAATAGTTATGACGATTACTTTTGAAACAGTAAACAGTTTATTTTTTTCCATCTGGCTTGTTTGTATTTGACTATTCGTTATACGAGATGTGTTCAAAAAGTATTTCAACTCATTTTTTTCTAAAACTGCTTGGTTTTATTCAGGATACCAATATACCACATTATTCCCGGATCTTTTGGCAACAAAAACCTACATTCCATCATCAAACTCGGTGTGATGCTGTGGTCCTATGCCACCTTACTGGAACAACCTGTATACCTGCATGGTACTTTTCTGTTCGTCGCCGTAGGAACCAAAGTTTTGCTGTTTCAATAACCTCTCCGTCACCATTATGCTGCTACCCATCGAGTGCATCCTTCATTTGTCCAAACAGATGGAAAATTGGAAATGAGCGTTTGGCGTCATTGCCCGGGAGGACCCTTAAGGAGCAGGTCCGGCCGCCTTTGTGCAGGTCTTATTACATTCGACGCCATATTGGGCGACCTGCGCACTGGATGGGGATGAAATGATGACGAAGACAACACAACTGTTTGCTCACATAAAATAGCAATTGGAAATTTAGACAGCTAAAAGATGTTTTGATTCGATGTTCTACGGGTACACTTTGTCTGCTTAACAATGTACAAGAAATCGATACTTATTCACAGAGAAGAGAAGGCTGTCAATAGTGGAAACTTAAAATGTGGTGTGACAATATACTTTCACACTTTTCGCTTCTGATGGAGAATCTTACATGTGGACAACACCAAGGGAAATGTGCAATCTTGGAATGGCTTCTTCCAGTTGACGCACAGTGGTAACGTGTTACGCAACAATGGTAAACCGAGAGGCCCATATGGAGTATTGCAAACGACATCCTCAATGCTGCATTCTAACTGAATGCTCTGCAGGTGGTTACAGCTGCTTACAGACTAAGGATCATCACAAGGACAAGGGACAGTTGGTAGACCTCGCACATTTCACATGTCAGAGGTGAACAAGTGTATGTTATGACAGATGGAATATGACCCTGAAACAAGTGTGTGAAGAACTGGAGCTGTTGAAGACATCAATTGACATACTATTAGCCAATGAATTACAACGACCTTGAATGATCAGAGGCAAATCACTGAGTGATTATACGGGGGATGTTCAATAAGTAATGCAACACACTTTCTTCTCGGCCAATTTCGCTTGAAAAAATGCATAATTTGTTGTGGGACATCGTGGAGTATTCCCGTTCCAGTTCCTATAGTTTCACAAATTTCCGTTATGTGGCAGGACTACACGTAGCCTTGAAAATGGCGTCTGTAACGTGGGTGTGTTCCAAGCAGAAAGTTGTCATTGTGTTTCGTTTGCTGGGAAACCAGAGCATCACACACAATTGTAGCACTTGCAGAATGTCTATGGAGACCTGACAGTGAAAAAAAGCACGGAGAGTCGTTGGGCGAGACATCTGTCAATCTGTCATAATTGCAACAAGATTGTGTAAACATTTCCGTTGTCCCACATGCCAGATGGCCGCATACAGCCCCAAAAAATTGATAAAAGAACTTCAGCGTGTTCATCGCCCTGCGTGGAGAAAATTCCCGACCCAGCTGGGAATCGAACCCGGGCCCCTTAGGACGGCAGTCCGTCATGCTGACCATTCAGCTATCATGGCGAACAAACAGGTGGAATTCGAAAGGTGTAGCATCCGGCCAGTTGGGTGATTGAGGAAGAACAGTCCAAGTCTGCACAAACTTGTGTGAGACCTTACATTGTCATGGAGGAGTAGTTTGTATTTTTGTGCCGACGAACAAGCTGAAGTTCTTTTTCAATTTTTTGGGGCTGTATGCGGCCATCTGGCATGTCGGACAGCAGAAATGTTTACACAAACTTGTTGCAATGATGAGAGATGCCTCGCCCAACGACTCACCATGCTTTTGTTCACTGTCTGGTCTCCGAAGACATTCTGCAGGTGCTACAACTGTGTGTGATGCTCTGGTTTTCCACCAAATGAAACACAATGACAGCTTTCTGCTTCGAATACACCCATGTTATGGACGCCATTTTGAACGCTATGTGTAGTCCTGCCACATATCAGAAACTTGTGAAACTATAGGGACGGGAACGGGAATACTCCACAATGTCCCACAACAAACTGTGCAATTTTTTTTCAAGCGAAACTGGCTGAGAAAAACAGTGTGTTGCATGAGTTATTGAACATCCCTCGTATAATTTCTCAGTGATTTGCTTATGACCATTCACGGTCGTTGTGGTAACCCATTGCCTCACATTACGTCAATGTCTTCTCATCCATTAATTGAACACTCTTTGTGGATGGCGATCTTTGTGTCCAGCCAGGACTGTTGGACATGGTGCTCTTGTGGCCTGAGGACTTGAACACGCTGTGTTAGTGATATCGATAAGGAAATCGCGTATCCAGAATCGGCCACACAGGAGTTTGTTTGATGTCTTCATCAGCTCCATTTCTTCACACACTTCTTTCAGGGTCATATTCCATCTGTCATAGTATACACTTGTCCACCTCTGACACGTGAAATGTGCGAGGTCTACCAACAATTCCTTGTCCTTGTGATGATCCTTAGTCTGTAAGCAGCTGTAAGGACCTGCTCAACATTTACTCAGTTAGAATGCAGTATTGAAGATGTAGATTGCAATGCACCGTATGGGCCACTCAATTACCAGTGTTGCCTAACACGTTACTACTGCGCATCAACTGGAAGAAGCTGTGCCATTTCTCTGGCGTGTTGCGTATACGGCACTATCGATAGCGACTTTTATTTCTGTTTCCGTCTGGCGCTATCGATAGCGCCGGATACGCAACGCGCCAGAGAAATGGCACAGAAGCCATTCCAGGATTGCATATTTCCCATGGTGTTGTCCACATGTAAGATTCCCCGTCAGAGGGGAAAAGTGTGAAAGTTTCCATTATTGACAGCCTGTGCCCTTAGAACATCGAATCAAAATATCTTTTAGCTATCTAAATTTCCAATTGTTATTTTATTTGAACAATTAGTTTCGGCGACATGTTACGTCATTTTCAGACCTTTTGATCAATGTGTAGGAAGATTTCAAACTCTGGTCCAGTCAAAATTGGGACCAACATTGAATGACTGGTAGTTGTAGATTTAGGACACAGTTATCCCTTCGTTTGTGATGGGAATCTTCCTACACGTCAGTCAGAGGGTCTTAAGATGGCGTAATATAGGCCTATCGCCAAAACTGGTTGCTCAATAAAATAACAATTGGAGATGTTGACGTTTGAAAGGTGTTTTGATTCAACATTCTGTACTGAACAGCAGAGGTCCCACATACATCTATATAAAGACCGACATACAAAGTTTGCAGTGGTCACTGAGTGCTGTCACAATACCGAAAGTAGAAGTCCTTGGTCTGGCTAGATATTAGGTTGTGCCATCATCTGAACGAGCACCATCAATTTTCCATTGTTGTAGGTCCATAAAATTACTCACAGCAAAAGCTCAGCCCAGCATCACCAGTGAGTTGCACTTCCTGGGGTGTTGCAATACAGGAGGAGACCAAAAGAAAATGTTAGTGTGTAGCTTACTAGTACTGAGCTTGAAGTGGTTTTACTATGGTGATGATATTATTTAGTACACTCGCTGTATATATTCTAATGATTTTTATATCCATGTTATCTAGGTTCTCGTAGACGATGATCAAGAGGAAAGAAGACAATCCCTTAACTTGCTTAACAAGATGAGACGGCACCTAGAAGATGGCCGTCGTCTGATTGTTGTGTCAATGAGAGAAGAGACATCTTTCCAGGACTCATTCTGGAGTGGTGACGTCAGCGATGAGAGCTGGGACGATCTCCTGCTTACAAACATCAGGCTCAATGGGGATAAGCGTAAATGCCAGCTAGGCGAGCTTGTGTCGAATACAGCACAGCTCCAGAACCTGTTGAAACACAGGTTATCCTGCTTGATCGCACTCGCAAGGAACTCAGGCTGTGTGAAGCTGGGCCAAACATTCGAGCCCCTATCAGAAAACTATGTACCAAGGCAGTTGGTTACACAACAGTACGTGAAGGATGAATTCTTCTCATCCCTGGCTGTGAGAGATATATGTATTGCAGATAATAGTACCTGTCGGATACTTTTAGAGAAACTGGGCTACCTTATGAAGAATTACAAATTGTGCACCTTTGGGGAATTGGAGAAATACCTTGCTTTGCACATGTCAATGCCCATTTTGGCTAAAACTGAAAGTATTGATATTATCGCCCTTGAAAGGATATGCAGAAAATACGAAGGGCTACATATGTTTGCAGTAAAGCACACTGAACGTGGGTGGAATGTACAGTACTTCCTTGCTGGAAGTGGTAGGATCCGACACTATGTCAGAGAGCAGACAGTACAGCTCCTGGAAGCACTGGATGCTTTCAGTAACAAGATAATTGTCGAAGGCAGACCTGGGATTGGCAAGTCAACAATGCTGTTGCATCTAGCTACAGAAGTGAAACAAAGTAACCCAAGCAGCTGGGTTGTACAGATAGATCTGAGAGAATGCTACGAAAAGTTTGAGAAGCATATGAGTGCTGAGGAAGTCAGGGAACTTTTCCTGCACAGTGTGATGTTCAATGAAGGGGAACTGGCTGAGCTGGAGTTCAACTTGCTCCAGCACTGTCTTCAGAATTACAAAAACATGGTGTGTCTGGTGGATAACTTCGAGGAAGTGGGTCCAGACTATGCAGAGGTGTTCCTTCAAGCTCTGAGGCTTCTATCACCCAGCCGAGGCAAACTGGTGGTGACGACACGGCCGGCTGCTGCAAGGTTGTTGGAAGATCATCTGGGATCACTGGCGCACTTGCTCCCCGCTTTCAGTGATAGCCAACTCCAGAAATACCTTGACAGGTTTCGACCTAGAGCGCTCAGATGGAGATTCGACGGCTTAGCGACACAGCTCAAGGATCTACTGAGAATCCCACTGTATGCTGAAATGTACAGGGACCTGATGGAGGTCGGAACAGAGTCACATGACACTGTGGCCTTTTGTGAAGTCTTTTTCCACTACAAGTTTGGAAAACTGTATGTAGAAAACTTTGGGGACAAGCTGTCTGACCCTGGAAAGAGGAAGGAAGTGAAAATGTTATGGAGGTGCCACGAGGCCAAGCTCAAGCGTTTAGCAACATTACTTCTGGTGCGAAACAAAGAAATCCTTCAGTCACTTATACAGTCATCTGAGGGTGACAGTATTGTAAAAGCTGGAATAGTGCATCAGTTGACCGGTGAGAAACTGCTGTTCGAGCATAGGACATTTGCGGAATATTTCCTCGCAAAGTGGTGTTTCTCAGATGCCAGCCGAAAGGCGTGTGCAGCAGTGTACAGTACCGCTCAGTCGGGGAGGAACTTGGAGTTTTTTGTGGAGGTGTTTGACCGCATGGCGAGTCGGGGACGACACCTGCTAAGTTTGTTGCTAGGTGGTGATGAGAGAAGAGTGAGAGCGTTGCTGCAGGCAGGTGTGGGACTGGAAGAGAGGGACATTTGGGGACGCAATGCACTTCACATTGCAGCTGCCCAAGGAGTCAAAGCATCACTGCTGCGACTCTTGTGCCAGAAGATAAAGGCAGCTCTGGCTGAGGAGGACGGACTCCTACACTGGACACCACTGCGGTATGCAGCTAACAGGGGCCACTGGGACACAGTGGAAACCCTGCTACAGGCTGGTGCTGATCTGAACCAGTTGGTCAACATTCAGGTAAGTACCATCACTGTACAAAATAAAATGCTCAAAAAGAAAAAAAGTTTTACATTACCCTCATGATATTTATTTATTTATTTTTTCAAGGTTTTCAGAAATGAATGTAACCAGTCACCTTTCGATTTTTATCATGCTATTACTGGTTTACATTTGCTTAGTAACTCATGATTTGATAGTAGATTTCTTATAAATATTCCATAGTGTTAAGCCTTACGCCGGTTGAGGCACAATGAGAACACAGCACAGGTAAACAGATACTGGCAGAAGTAAAGCTGTGAATACCGGGCGTGAGTCGTGCTTCGGTAGCTCAGATGGTAGAGCACTTGCCCGCCAAAGGCAAAGGTCCCGAGTTCGAGTCTCAGTCGGGCACACAGTTTTAATCTGCCAGGAAGTTTCATATCAGCGCACACTCCGCTGCAGAGTGAAAATCTCATTCTGGAATGTAGAATAGTTTTATTTACAAGTACATAAATGAAAATTCACCTTTGTTGGAGAAAAATTAATCACTACAATGGTTTTGGAAAGTTCATGATTAGCAGTTAGAGTTTGTGCTGAATGTCGTAAGTCAGAATGATGAAACAGTCAAGATTAAATATTCACTTGGAAGTAGAACAAAATAACATAGTGAAGTGCGATGGCTGGACAAAGTTCCTAGTCGTCACCAACACGGACATCAAGTGCTGGTGATGGTGAAGGCAGATACTGGCAGCTCTTTCAGTCGACAGTGGCTGGTGCAGCAGTTTGTTGTATGTAATGAAGGTCCTGATCGACTCTGATTCAAGAACTGTGGGTACGGTCAATTCCTGGTCCTGAACTCAATGCAAGATGGCTCAGAGCAGCTTTGCACCTCCTAAATACCCAAGTTGTGTCAAGATGAATTATTTGTGAAAATGTGGCTCACAGAGGCAAATGGGTCTACAGGCCAACAACTTCTGGTGGTGCATTCACTGCCATCTGCTGCCCTAGGCAGCATGCATGATTCAATGATTCAAGCTCTGTCATCTGCTGACTTAATCCCTTTGAGGTTAAGCTGCTGGCACGCCACTGGTGTGAGAATGGTTACTGGTCTGTTGGGCATACAGTCCTCCCTCCTCTCTCCTCCCCATCATGGAAGGACGAGAGGGTATGACACATGTCAGTATCTAAGGAACCTGGAGACTCCATTGCCCACCCGTGGAACTGGTGAACCCTGTTGGCTGAGACAGATGTCTATTGGTGTTGGTGTCTGGACTGTGGATGGATTGTCCTTACCAGAAGCCAAAGGATATGGACCCTTTGGCTCCTGCAGTTGTGGTGTGTTGTACAAGGTCCCAGGACGGGGGATGTACAACTTTGGAACAAAGGATCAAGACAATCCACCGCTAGGAGGCATTGCTGTTTTCCATGAGCTCGCCTGGTTGACATACTGGTGACAAATGAAGCCATTATGTAGTTGTTTGTACTTTCACCTTAGCCTGTCCTAGTAAATGGATGACAACTGCAGTGCCCAATTGGCGACGATTTTTGGAGGAACCAACTGCCAGTCGTCATCTTCAACGGAATAATGATGGCTTTGGGACTGCAGATGGAGAGAGAGTTCTCATAGGATGGAGGATGTAGAGTTTGGACCAGTGCTGCCATCCATGGGGCTTTTTGGCGAGACTGATGCTGTCCTAAGAGTTGGAACAGTAAGATGCGAAAAACAGAGTAAGTGCTTCATCTAAATCATTATGACAATTCAACTTTGATAACTATGACTTGAATGTGTGAAAAAAATGTTCCACTAATCCATTAGATGCTGGATGAAAAGTGCTGTGTGCACTAGGGCGATGTCATTGGAAGAACAAAAACAGTAAATTTGAAACATGAGAACAGAGCTCCTTGTCAGTAACAATGATTTCTGGGAGACTTTCTCTGGAGAAGAACCATGCAAGAAGCTAGACTATCTCTGCTGAGGACATTGAAGACATCCAAAAAACATTGGGGAATCTGGTTCCTGCACCAAACAGATAAACCATGAATAACCAAAGAGGGACCTTTAGAGTCTAAAGGGAGTCACAAACAGGGCACTGAAGCAACCGGGCAAGGGAAATATCTGCTCCTGCTTGCTTTGACATGTCTCACATGTTGCCATCAAGTTGGCATTATTGGCATTGATCTTTTGCCAATACACATTTTGATGGCCAGCCTCTACATGGGCACTATTCCCCAGTGACCCAGATGTATGGGACAGGATGCAGTGACAATGGGCAGAAAGGATCTCAATGTGAGTGTGTCCCTTTCCTCCTTGCAACAAGAGGACTCCATTCATGGGTGGAGAACTCATCACACCTCTGCCAGAATGCTAGGACTTCCAGACGATCCAATTGTTTCCAATCTGGCAGCCCTCCTCATTGCACCAGATGAAGTAACCTGGAGGTAATCTCAGCATTGGCATGTTGAGCTGTCGAGCAGTGTCTGATGTCATATGAGCAGCTAGACAAAAACAACGCCCATAGCTGAAGGTGATGCACCAATTTGGTCACAATATTGGAGTCTGCCATGAATAACAGTGAAAGAGGTTTATGGGCTGTCAAGAATGTGAAACATTGGACACGTGCTGTGGAATTTGTGAGTTGTGAACACAATAGCCAGGGCCTTGTTTACTGTTTGACTGGAATTATATTGAGCATGTGTCAGAGTTTTGGATATGAATGCAATTAGATGTTCCACATATCTACTGCATGTGATAACACTGTGTTCAAACTGTAATCAGTAGCATCAACTACTGCAATTAGTGGTTTTGATGGCTCTTAGAGGCTTGTTGGCTGGAGCAGGGCTTGTTTGACATCTCAGAAGGCTTTATCACAGGTGGGTGTCCAATTCCACTTCACATTTTTGTATAACAACCAATGGAGCAGTTCTGCTATGACACCAGCGTGTTGCGCTAATTATTAAGTTGCCCAAGCACAGATCATAGTTACACAAAGTCCTTTAAGACTGAAAGTTGCTTTAAGGCTTGAACATACTGTGGTATAGGTCATATTCCTGAAGCCTGGTAACGTGACCAAGACAGGCCACCTGAGGGACAATAAAATGACATTAATCTGCGACACTGAAGACTGACTTGTTGAAGAACAACAAAAAGGTCATCAAGGTTGACCGCCAGCTCCTAGGAGCTTTTTCCAGTGATTAGAATGTCATAAAGTTACTTTGCAGTGCCATATACATCCCATGTCAGCTGTTCCAATACAACTGAAAAATAATTGGAGAACTGGCAATGGCAAAAAGAAGCTGTTGTATTGGAATAGTCCAAACAGTGTGTTAATGACTAGAATTCTCTGTGATGCCTCATCCATTGGGTGCTGAAGGTAAGCATCCCACAAATCAATCTTGGCAAAAATACTGCCACCTGTGAGTGGTGCCTTTATGTCGTCTACTTTTGGAATTGGGCAGGCATTAGTGACAGGCTGTGCATTAAGTGTAGCCTTAAGGTCACTGTAAATTTGAAGTGACCCATGTGGCTTTTCCATATGACTCATAGGAGTTGTGCAGACTGTTCATGACTGTGGTGAGAATGCCTTCCTTCTGGATGCACCGTAGTTTCAACTGTAGCTTATCCCTGAGAGTGCATGGAACATTCTGTACTTTGAAGAAGTGAGCCTCAAAATGAGTGATGCTGGTGGTAGGACTAGAAGAAACTATCTTGGAGCATAAGACACAGATTATTGGAGCTGAATGGAACTCCACTGGCACTATGATGACTTCCACTATGAGAATCATGATAAGACAAGGGAGTACAACTTGGATATGTAAAATGTCTGGAGCATAGATATCAGGCACCTCCTCAACTCCAGGGGAAGGGATTCCATGCGAGAGTGATCTACATTCATCTAGAAGGAAGAAGTTCACAACCTCTTTTCGACCTCTGTTCATGAGTCTGGGTATTTTGACATTGGCCTCTCAAAATATATATCACTATAATGGAAGGAAACATTCCACGTGGGAAAAATTATATATAAAAACAAAGATGAGGTGACTTACCGAACAAAAGCGCTGGCAGGTCGATAGACACACAAACAAACACAAACATACACACAAAATTCAAGCTTTCGCAACAAACTGTTGCCTCATCAGGAAAGAGGGAAGGAGAGGGGAAGACGAAAGGAAGTGGGTTTTAAAGGAGAGGGTAAGGAGTCATTCCAATCCCGGGAGCGGAAAGACTTACCTTAGGGGGAAAAAAGGACAGGTATACACTCGCACACACGCACATATCCATCCACACATACAGACACAAGCAGACATATATGTCATTGGAATGACTCCTTACCCTCTCCTTTAAAACCCACTTCCTTTCGTCTTCCCCTCTCCTTCCCTCTTTCCTGATGAGGCAACAGTTTGTTGCGAAAGCTTGAATTTTGTGTGTATGTTTGTGTTTGTTTGTGTGTCTATCGACCTGCCAGCGCTTTTGTTCGGTAAGTCACCTCATCTTTGTTTTTTTATATATATATATATATATATATATATATATATATATATATATATATATATATATATATATATATATATATATATATATATATATACCTTTCTGTCATTTCTTGTTAACAATATTAGCTTATTCCTAAGAATAAGCAACTTTCACTCAGTTAATACTTGGCAGAAATCAAACCTGCATTTGGATCGGACTTCCTTAACTCTTGTGCAAAATGGTGCGCAGTATACTGCTGCATCTATTTTCAATAAACTACCACTCAAATTCAAAAATCTTAGCAGTAATCCATCTGCTTTCAAATCAAAACTGAAGAGTTTCCTCATGGGTCACTCCTTCTATTCTGTCGAAGAGTTCCTTGAAAAATTCAGCTGATTGTTGTTGTAGTGTTGATTGTATTTACTTAAACTTGTGAACTGACTTTTTTTGGGTTCATGAACATTTATTTTTATCTGTTATTACTTTTATGTTGTCATTTCATGTACTGACATGTTCCATGAGCTTGGAGATTTGCTCCTCAATTTGGTCCTACAGAACTTGATGTGTAAATAAAAATAAAAATAACAAACGAATTAAAGTACCCAGAAGACATGGTTGGATGTCAATGTAACTTTGTTCATGTACTCACTATTGATGGGTACATAAATAATTAGAGTTGCAGTTCCCTCTGATAGATAGAACGGCCACCAGAATGCAATAGTGTTGTACATGTTTAATGTTGTTACCATTCCTGGTATGATATAGAAGGGTGTGAGGAGGTTGAGACATAATGATCTCTATGAAGAACATGGAAATGCCACTTACTCATGTGAGACAGTGTTATCAGCACCTGTCAGAGTTTGAAAGGGGCCTCTTTCTGGGTCTCCATTTGGCTGAGTAGTTGAATCATGTTATATCCACTACTGGGCATTCTTATGTGACAGTGGGCTGTACTGCATGGGAGCTTGGGAACAGGTGTACTTGTCATCCAGGTTTCAATTGAATGAGTCTGACAACCATGAGGGACGATCACCGTATTGTGCTCCGAGCACTTTGTAACTCCTTCACACCTTTGCCTGTCATCTGAGAATAAGCAATGGACTCCTTGTAACATTGTGTGTCACCCCCCCCCCCCCCCCTTAAGTTGGAAAATGGCACAGCTAGTCTAGGGAATTGTACTACTGGCTGCTGTTAACATGAAAACTCAAATGGCTGCTTGTAGACAGTGGCATGACTGGGAAGCATGGGCAGCTGATGTGACATTGTAGGCTTTCCTGGCATAATAAATCTCGAAAGTCTCATTGGGTTTGCTGCAGGATCCTAAAATCAACTCTGTCGGTATTTCGGTGATTCAACTGGTTGCCATCTTCAGGAGAATGCTGCTGGGACTCATCAACAAAAGCAGCATTCTCCTGAAGATGGCAACCAGTTGGATTATCAAAATATCGAATTGAGTTGATTTTAGGATCCCACAGCAAACCCGAGGAGATTTTCACGGGCAGCTGATGTATGGCACCACATTGTGTGCAGCGATGAATCACAGTTCTGCACCACCCCAGATGACTGTCATCGGTGAGTATGGTGGTCCCAGTCTTCCAGTGTTTTAGACAGGCACAGCAGTGCTGCTCCTTGTATTGCGGTGTGGGGAGACTTTGAATATGACTGCAGGTCATGACCATTAGTGGCTATGGGAACGCTGACGTCACAACAGTACGTCACTGACACAGTGTGTCCTCACATCTTAGCTCTCGTGCAAAAGTATTGTGGTTCCATTTTTCAACAGAGCAGTGCTCATTCATGTATAGCACATGTCTCTATAAGCTGTCTGCTTGATGTTGAGCTACTCATGTGGCCAGGAAGATCCCCAGATCTGTCCCCTACAGAACTGGCACGGGACCAGCTTGGACGATTACTCCATCCCAGTATTGGTACCCAGGATATTGAGAACCAGTTACAACAGTAGTAGGCCAGTTTGCCTCAGGAGAGGATAGAGCGGCTTTGACTCCCTCCCTATACGTAATCTGTGCAAGTGTCCAAGATGGAGGGGGTGCAACATCCTACTGATAATGAGGATCGTACCACCAAGTTCTTTGTAAAATTGACTCATTTGTGTAATTAATGAAATAATGTCAGATACTCTATCAACCAAGAATTTTCATTTCATTCCTCTTGCACTGGGTGCTTCATATTCTTTGTCATGTTGTGTATATCTAAATTTTTCAGCCTATGTTCTTTCTAATTACATCATCAAAGAAAGACAGTCTCCAGTAATCTGCCTGATCTATAATATCATGACATGTTCAAGCAGCCCTGTGTCAGCACTATACTTGGTGCAGGAAAATGCTGCCACTGGGTACAAGCTACCAGTTCACTGTTACCTACCAATGACCTGCTACACTTTCCACTCACATTAAAGTGATACCCTGCTAAAAGCCTGAATAAGCACATTTTAGAGTGCAGACAACTGTGAGATATGCAGGAAGAGAGTTAGTGAGATTCCAGAAGTTACTGACAGAGATGTGGAGCCAAGCTGACCCTCATAAATCTACATCCATACTCTGAAAACCACTATGAAGTGCAAGGCAGAGGATACATCCCACTGTATCAGTCATTATGGCTTCTCCCTGTTCCAGTCATGTATGGTGTGTGAGAAGAATGACTTTTTAAGTGCTTCTGTGTATACAGTAATTAACTTATTCTTGTTCTCACATCCCTACTGAAGTGATACGTAGGGGGTTGTAGCATATTCATAGTCAGCTTTTAAAGCTGGTTCTTGAAACTTTTTAAGTAGGTTGTCTTGCATCTATCTTGAAGTGTCTGCCATTCAGTTTCTTCAGAATCTCTGTGACACTATCCCACAGGGAAAACAAACCTGTGACCATTCATGCTGCCCTTCTCTGTATGTGTTCAATATCCCTTGTTAGTCCTATTTGGTTTGAGTCCCATACACTTGAGCAAAATTCTGTGATGGGTTGCACAAGTGATTTGTAAGCAGTCTCCCTGGCAAGATGGTTGCATTTCCCTATTATTCTGCCAATGAACTGAAATTTGCCACCTGCTTAACTATGACTGAATTTATGTGGTGGTTCCATTTCATATCCCCAAAAAGTGTTACAACCAGGTATTTGTACATGATAACCATTTCCAAATGTGGTTTGACACTGTACTCATAGTACACTATGTTTTTTTCACAAAGCGAACAACTTTAAATTTTTGAACATTTAAAGCAAGTTGCAAATCTTTGCACCTCTTTGAAATCTTATCAAGATCTGACTAAACATCTGTGCAGCTTTTTTTTCAGACAGTACTTGATTACAGACAAATTAATCATCTGTGAAAAGTCTGAAGTTACTATATTAGTATTGTCTGCAGGACGATTAATATACAATGTGAGTAGCAAGGGTCCTTACACACTTGCCTGGGCACACCTGAAGTTACTTCTAAATTTTTGTAATGATTCTCCATCAAAGATAACACTCTGTCCACCCCCACCAAGAAATCCCCAGTCCAGTCACATTACAAATTTTGCTCAGTATCCCATATGATAGTACTTTTCATAACAAGCACAGATGTGGTACTGAGCCAGATGCTTTTGAGAAATCGAGAAATACCACACCTATTTGACTGTCTTGATCCATGGCTTTTAGAATGTCATGTGAGAAAACATGTTATCGATATATTCAGAATCTAAGGTAGCTGGTACGGAACAGCTCATTCTCTTCAATGTACCTCATTACATTTGATCTCAGAATATGTTCTAAGATTCTACACCAACTTAAGTTAAGGAAATTGGATGGCATTTTTGTGGATCCCTTCTACTATCCAGTTTTCTTCAAACTATTGTGTGTGTGGTTTTTTGATCAGGATATATACAGTAGATTTTTGTCACAAATTTGTTAATTCTAGACTTTGTTTTATTTCATCTATTTTGACATACAGATTTTGGAGTCACTATTATCTTTATCTCTTTCAAATTCTAAAGGTGGCAGGGGTAAAATACAGGGAGCGAAAGGCTATTTACAATTTGTACAGAAACCAGATGGCAGTTATAAGACTCCAGGGCCATGAAAGGGAAGCAGTGGGTGGGAAGGGAGTGAGACAGGGTTGTAGCCTCTCCCCGATGTTATTCAATCTGTATATTGAGCAAGCAGTAAAGGAAACAAAAGAAAAATTCGGAGTAGGTATTAAAATCCAGGGAGAAGAAATAAAAACTTTGAGGTTCGCTGATGACATTGTAATTCTGTCAGAGGCAGCAAAGGACTTGGAAGAGAAGTTGAATGGAATGGATGGTGTCTTGAAAGGAGGATATAAGATGAACATCAACAAAAGCAAAACGAGGGTAATGGAATGTAGTCGAATTAAGTCGGGTGATGTTGAGGGTATTAGATTAGGAAATGAGGCACTTAAAGTAGTAAAGGAGTTTTGCTATTTGGGGAGCAAAATAACTGATGATGGTCGAAGTAGAGAAGATATAAAATATAGACTGGCAATGGTGAGGAAAGCGTTTCTGAAGAAGAGAAATTTGTTAACATCGAGTATAGATTTAAGTGTCAGGAAGTCATTTCTGAAAGTATTTGTATGGAGTGTAGCCATGTATGGAAGTGAAACATGGACGGTAAATAGTTTGGACAAGAAGAGAATAGAAGCTTTCGAAATGTGGTGCTACAGAAGAATGCTGAAGATTAGATGGGTAGATCACATAACTAATGAGGAGGTACTGAATAGGATTGGGGAGAAGAGGAGTTTATGGCACAACTTGACCAGAAGAAGGGATCGGTTGGTAGGACATGTTCTGAGGCATCAAGGGATCACCAATTTAGTATTGGAGGGCAGTGTGGAGGGTAAAAATCGTAGGGGGAGACCAAGAGATGAATACACTAAGCAGATTCAGAAGGATGTAGGTTGCAGTAGGTACTGGGAGATGAAGAGGCTTGCACAGGATAGAGTAGCATAGAGATCTGCATCAAACCAGTCTCAGGACTGAAGACCACAACAACAACAACAACATTATCTTTGTTCTTCCTTGAACAATGGAAACGGGTGTTGTTAATTCATTTGACACGTACTTAAAATGAAAAGATGTGTATCAGCCAATTTATTATCTATATTTAGTGGCACCATATTCAAATTGACAACCATGCTTGAGGAACTGAGCATACTGGTGACACTGCCTTTATTCTTCACAGAACACTGTGTCACTCCTCCTCTTGAGGAACAACTACAGAGTCAATGGTCTTCTACATAACTTGCTTGTGAGAAGCAGAGGAAAATGGTCCTTTCAAGGTGAGTAGAAGTAATTATTATAACTAAGTTACTCGTAACTTATCCACACTTTCTCTGACTACTGTACCTGACAGGTACTAAAAACTTCATTCCTTCTGCACCCTTCTCCCTTCCTTATGGCTCCTATCCCTGTGAACCTTGCCATATGCACCCTCCTACCACCACCTGTACCAGCCCTGTGACTGGCAAAACATTTACTATCAAAGGGAGACCCACCTTTGAAATGACACGTCATACACCAGCTGTTATATAAACAGTGATTGGCCTTTTACATCAGCATGACTACCACTAAGTTAGCAGTTAGGATAAATGGGCATAGGCAATAGGTGTAAACTGGCAACAGACAATATCATGTTGTGGAGCATACTCTATAGCATGACAATCATGACGTCAGTGCCTGTTCCACCACATGCGCCATCTGGATTCTCCCCCAGCCACCAGTCTCGCACAACTCTTCAGGTGGGAAATAGTGCTGCAATATGTCCTTGGTTCTCACCACCCACCTGGCCTTAATTCACATTAATTTCTTCTGTCTCAGCACTTCTTCACAGTAACCACTCCTTTCTTCACACCATTTCAGTTTCCTACATCTTTGATTTTCTGACCTGTCTTTTTTTTTTTTTCTCTGTCCCCCTCCCACTTCTGTTACATACAATGCACTTAGCTTTTACCCCTTATTAACACAATGTTTTAGCTGTAATCTCCATCTTGCATATTACCCTGTCTTCCACCTTTAAGCTATCAGGTTTTCAAATCTCATCCAGTGCATTCTCCAACAATCACTCTTTTCGTCCCATATGGTAAGTCTCCCCTGACCTGCAGTTCTGGGTGACTTTTCTGAAATCTTCCCCTTTTTCTATACTTCTTCAGTCCTTTTCCTTCACTCTTCTTCCTTCCCCTTCATCCTTTCTGCTGGAAGAAGGCACCACTGGCTCTGATAGCTTGCAGAAGTACAACCTTTTCTTATATATGTGTTCTCCTGTCACCACTTGGGGAGCAGATTATTTTTTTATCTACTCAATTACATTTTTATGATGCCACAGCTGGTGCATACATTTATATGAAATAGGTAGTAGGGAAAGGGAAGGGATGGGTGGGATTTTTTTATCGAAATCTGGCTTTGTAGCCATTCCCAAGTGCATGTTGAAATGGTAAAATATGTTTGACCTGTCTGTGACATGTCATCATCAAAAACACATGTTCTGGTCTTCTAGACCAGTTGTTGTATTACAGGAGTACATAAAGTTGATGAAAATAAGTGATGAATGCAGGTCGCAAGAATATATTAGCTGTTGAATATGTCGTACTGTATGTTAATAGTTTATCATTGTGCACAATGTCAACCATATTATGTATTTTGGAATATACTCACATCGTGTAATGTGACAGCTGGTTTATAAGGATGATGAGATGTCACAGACAGGTGAGACATACATTAACATTTCAAAATGAACTTGAGAATGGCTACAAAGCTGAAATCATAATTGTGTAAAATAAATGAACAATTAACAGTCAAATGGCAGAAATTTCTTTAAAAAGGTTCTATATGACTATGGTCTCCCACAAAGGAAAGATCATGGATGGATGGTAATTTGCGATCTCCAGCCACTCAGGGCATTTCAGAAAATCAATGGTGAAAGTTGAAAATTTGTATCAGGCTGGGACTGGAACACAGATTTACGGCTTCTCATGAATGGTTGCCTTAACTGCTTTGGCCATCAAAAGACATCTACAGCCACCACTGCAGTACCACATTGCCTTGAGCAGCTGAAAGTCACTAATTCCTGCCCATCCCTTCCCTTACTTTCTCCATTCTCCATTTTGCATAAATTCATTAAGGGCAGACGTAGACCAAACTGTATACTGATATTTAAACTTCAATATCTCCTATAACATTACAGTTATAAATTTAAAACTTGACACTATTGTGTAGTACATAATGAACTATAGTCTCTGCAGTTTTTGTTTGATCATGTTCATGGAATTTCATTTTATAAGGATTTGAATTTTTTATTACCAATGTACATATAATGTACCTTTTCTCATAAACTACTCAAGCATTAAAGCTGAAACTTTATAGTATACTTCTTCATTAAATGCTATTAAAACGTGTGCAACAGATTTTTGTTTCAGCTCATAGTTACTTTCAAATTAATTTTTCAGTTTTGTGTTACCTGGGACTGCTCTATTTTTCTCAAGTTTTAAAGGATAAATTTTCTCAGAGAAAAAATAATGGAAAATTGGTGCATAGGATTATTCAGTAAGTACTTCTTAACCATTATGCCAAATTTCAGGGTGTTAGCTCTTATAATTCCTGAGAAAAGGTACATTAAATCTAAAAAATCACTTTATGGGAAATCTCATTTAAAGTTTTTATTTCAATTTTTAAGAATATTGCCATACTTCTATGCACTAATGCTGTCCATATCCATAATCGTCACTCTCTTCCTTGTCTTGCTGGGGTATTCTCTCTCCCTGTTTCCTTTGCCTAGTCATCTTTTGGATATTTTCCTCTGCTGCCTGGGCATTGTCAAGTCGCACTTCATCGATGCTTCAGAGTATCTTCAATGTAAATTCACCTGGATGGAAGCCTAATCCATAACTTTTCAGAATTATTATACATGAAACCAATAATTAACCTAATGAAATCTTCTTGGGTTACTATCCAAGAGGCAGTGAAATTTGTATGCCTCGTAATTCCATCAGATATGTCAGAGGATCAATTGATATAATTATGCATACATCCAGTGAGGTTACTATATGCAGTATGCAGTGATGCATCTCCTTTTCCTGGCACCTGGTCACACGGGTAAAGGGTAGCAGCAGATTTAAGGATTGCTGTGCCATGCTGGCTCGAGAAGTTAACAGACAGCAGTGGACGGGGCTACAGCTGTCATCTTGGTGCCATAATGTTCCTTCACTCATCCAGCCATCCAGCAGTGGTAACGTGTGTCTGTGTCTCTACTGCTTTGCTTTCTGTGATGTGTTAAAATGTGCACTAGAATAGGAATTCGTGCCACTTGTGAGATACATTCCATGATTAGGTTTTGCTAGCAAAAAACTGCTAACCAATTGAATTTTATCATGGGCTTTGTGATGTGTATAGAAAAGGATCAATGAGTGAAAGTTGAATGAGGCAATGGTCCACTGATTTTAAAAATGGCCATAACAATTTCATAATGAGGACTGCAGTGGTAGGCCTAGCCTTGTGTCTGAAAAACTGGTAATGAAAATTAATGACAAAATTTGTGAAAATTTTTGTTTAATGATTACAGAACTTTTGCATCTTTCTCCCCAAATTTCACCAAGTTTGGTGCATGAAATTACCATGTAGAAGCTTGATTACCATAAATTTTGTGGTTGGTGGGTTCCCAAAATCCTAATAGAGGACCGGAAAAAACAAAGACTGGCTGGAGCACTGGCATTCCTCAAAGATTACGAGAATAATGGTAACAAAGTTATCGATTGTTGAGATTTGAGTGAGCCATGTCAGTTGTGAAACAAAAAGGCAGTCAATGGAATGGGGACACACAAATTCTCCCAAGAAACCAAAGTAGTATTTGGAAACACTGTCAGCAAGGAATATCGTAGCTACTGTGTCTTGGGGCTCTAAGGGAGTGAGTCTTGTTGATTTTCTTGAACATGGCACAGCTATTAACTGAGAGAGCTGTTGTCAAATAACTGAAAAAACAAAACAAAACAAAACAAGTGTCAGGGAAAACTTAGCACAAAAGTTTCATTTTTTCACAGTAATGCACATCTGCGCATGGCCAATCATACCCAAGAGCTCCTGTGGGGTTTTGGATTGAAGGTGTATGATCATCGACCATACTGCCCAAATTTGGTATTGAGTGATTACTACCTCTTTCCAGCAATCAAGACATGGCTCCCTGGCAGATTTATACAGAGGCAGCATTGAAAAACTTGTGCCACAGTACGATAAATGCCTCAATTTGGATGGCAATTATGTAGAAAAATGGCTTAAGAGTGTTCTTTTAAAATGTATATAATAAAATTTGGTTTTCCCGTGTTGTTAATGTTTTTTATTTCAATACATCTGTCATTTTTGGGATAGCTCTCATACATGCTCTCTGGTGGATTTATTTATGATGAACATGGGATGCTAGGCTCTTTTTGGACACAGATTTGGACTTCGTTATTCCCTGCCATTGACATTTGTCTTCAAAAAGACACGTTTATTTTCTTAATGTGGTACTGTCTCAGTTCTCCTTTTGATCACATGTAGTGTCTTCCTCGAGTGAACCATCAGCATGTGTGTGCACTGAGAGAGTGATCTGTATCTGAGTGGTTCCCAGTTGGACAAGTTTACAGTGTCCTTGAGCACTAACATTTGAGTTGTTCAGTAAATCTCAATAGTAATTTAAGGGCTAAGAAGTATCCATATCCAGAAGTCCTTGTTTCTGCTGAGTGAAGAAGAGTCTGACTCTATTATACAGTGTTACTCATAAGTACCTCTGGGGTCTCAGAAGTTGTCTGTGCAAAAAAAAAGCTACAAGGCATACACATAACAGTAGACAGAGCACCTCTTCAACTCATTAACTCACATTACAGGTGCTCACTGTAGGCATCATTTGTAATGCTGTAAATCTCAAACTGAGCTGAAGAACACACATGAACAATTCATTAGGTCTCTGTAACAGCAACTGGCACTGCATTATATTCAATGGTTTTCTACATGCAGGAGCAAACTAATTCATTGTGACAATACTGAATGGATGATTTGTCTACATGTTGTGACAGGGCTGGCCCATATGTCCACTGTGCAATTGTCATGGTGTGTATTATGAATCAAAGGATGAAAGTGCATCATGTCCTTGGATATGTGTCAGTTTTTTGATATGTTGTGTAGTTCTTATGCAGTTTTCTTCTGAAACCCTGGAGGTACTTACGAATTCCCCTGTATTCTGCAATTGATTTGTACTTAATTGGCATCAAATAACATATATGTTACAGAAGAAGCATACGTACCACACTGTGTCTTTGGCACCACATATGAGGTCTGTGCAAAAATTTCCAGAACATTCATAATTTCGTGCCAGTGGAGTGCTGGAGCAAAATGCAGTTGACATCCCTGCACATGCCTGTGTCTAATCTATTACTGCCGAAAGTGTCACTGTTTTATGTCTGTTAGTTATTGTTCAGTGCTGTATTGAGGAGCATGTCATGTTGCACAGTTTGTGAATTTTGAGATGGCAGAGTTATAGGAGCATTAAATTTTGTGTGAAACTCAAGAAAACCTTTACAGAGACACACAAAATGATGCAAAAAGCCTATGGTGATGAATACTTAAGCTGTTCTTAGTATTATGAATTGTCCTCATGGTTTTGAAAATTGCCTGACAAAAGATAAAGCTGGCCCTTGTTCAGGACACCCTTCGACATCTACTAGAGATGGGCAAAACTGTTCTTTTCAGAGATCGGATCAGAACTGTTCGCTCCCTGAAATGAATTAGCTCTTTTTCATGACTCACCACTCATTCACAACAGAAAATAAATGGAAGGCACATTGCCCTTTAAACTTGGTTTATTCCAGTACTATACCTGTATTTTGATCTTATTTGATCCTATTTTGAAGTAACACAGATAATGAGTAAGAATTTTGTATTGTTTATTGAAATTTCCACGATATGACAAAGTTTTTGATTATTGATTTATTTTGCACTATCGTGGTTTTTTGGGTGATCGGAAAATGTTGTAACTTGAGATTTACATTAACAATATATTTGGCTATAATGTATTAAAATTTCATTAACCTCGTACAAATACATCGCAAGCCATATATTTTTAAAGTGAACATTTCCTTCCAAAGACGCCTAAAATTGCAAAATCCGTACTACAATAAGAAAAAAATATATAAATTTGACTGTAAGACCAAAGTGCTGCATATAGCCTTCCGCAGAATAAAACAAGGAAAAATTGGTGTATCACTTTTGCTATACATTTATCGGTTCGCTCGTAATTAAAGTGTAAATTCGAGTGACCATAATAAAAAATCCTATAGTAAGAGGAGCCATCAGGAATCTAATCTGATCAGCTTAAACAAATAAAAATAAAATAAAAACAAATGATGTATACATAACATAATTATGTAATATACATAACTGTATTACTACGAAGAACAATATCCAGTAGAGACTAACTCCGATGCAGAGGTGCTGAGTCAAGCAGGTCGAGCCGCGAGCTGTATTACTGCGTGAGCTAAGACCCCAGAGACCAGAGTGACACCTGAGTTGCTTTGCTCAATGCTCTGGCAGAGTCGAGAACGGTGGGGTGAGCGTTGAGCGGGCGAGTTCCGAGGGTGGGGGGAGCGGTGAACGGCCACCACTCACCCGCTCGGAGACAAATCGTCCGTTCTCTTGCGAGCAGATTGTTGCAAGTAGTTCTTATGTTCTCCGCTAGGAGGCTCTCTGTCCTGTTGCTCACATCAACTGCCCAGAGGGCAGGACGTGCGACTGAAATGATTGCTGACGGAGTTCAGGTGCGCCAGACACTGCACGCGGCAGAGGAAGCACAGAGACGGCACGGCATGTGTGAAACACAAAATCCAATGGGGCACTGCACAATGCAGGCAGCCAAGGCAGAAGCAGGGTAGAGGCCGGTGCTGGCTGTGTTGTGTGGCATGCAGTGTGCTCTGACCAGCAGAGGCCCCACTGGTCTGCTCCGACTCTCTCTCTCTCTCTCTCTCTCTCTCTCTCTCTCTCTCTCTCTCTCTCTCTCTCTCTCTCTCTCTCTCTGCTGTGGGAAACGTTTGGAGCTACCGTTCTTTTTTTCTGAATCACTGATTGTTCACTCCTTTGAAAGATTCAACTCTATGAATTAGTTCAGGAGCGGATCCCCCATCTCTAACATCTACCAATGATGCTAATGTCAGGAATGTCAATGAAATTGTGTACACCAATCAAAAACTGACTGTCCAAGAGATTGAAGAAGAATGTAACATTTCAGCTGGATCATGCCATAAAATCCTGACTCAGTATCTTGGAATGCATAGTGTTGCTACAAAGTTTGTCCCGCGGCTTGTGAGTCAAGACCAGAAAGACCTTCACCTCACTATCTTTGAAGAGCTTTTGGATTGTACAAATGAGAATGACACTTTCCTTAAGAGGATCATAACTGGTGATGGAGATGTGGGTCTATGGTTATGATGTTGAGATCAAGATTCAGTCTTCACAATGGGTCAGGAGAAGTTCTCCAAGATAAAAGAAAGCTCACCAGGTCAGGTCAAATGTCAAAGCGATGCTGATAGTTTCCATTGACTTTGAATGATTATTTCATCATGAATTCATGCCACAGGAGCAAACTGTTAATCTATGGTACTGTCGGGATGTGTTGCAATGCCTGAGAGAAAATTTGACTAGGAAACAGGCCTGAAATGTGGCAAGACAATTGACAGCTCTTGCATCATGATAATGCACCTGGACATTCAGCCCTGTTTGTGCATGACTATTGCACAGAAAATTAAATCACTGTGCTGTCTCATTCTCTGTACTCTCCAGACCTGGCACTTTTGGACTTCTTTTTATTTGCAAAGTTGAAAACGCCACAAAAGGGTGAAGATTTGCACTGATAGATGGGACAAAAGAAAATTCACACATGGCACTTCATGTTATACACCAAGAAGCATACCAAGGCTGCTTCCAGAAGTGGAAATGGTGTTGGGGGCAGTGTATCAATTGATGAGATTATTTCAAAGGAGACCATCACAAATGCAGAAGATAAGCATAGAAAATTTTTTTTGACTAATTTCTGGAATTTTTTGAACAGATCTCACCTGTGCAGTGTGGGGACAGACATTATCATCTTTCTGACAGCATTCCTTAATGTTTTGACATTATGGCACTTTGCAGTTTTTGCAAAGTGTCTGTACAGCATTGCACACCAATTGCGGTTCCACACTCAAGGAACCTGATAAGCAAAGAGCTCCTGCAGTTGAGCAAGAAGGCCATCATGACCTTACCATGACTTGTGTGAACAGCCTTGGGTTTGTCTGGTGGGGGAGATGTAGGATGTTTCCACTCTTGGCTCTGCCACTTTCCTTTGGGCTGCTGGACAGAATCATTCTGTTGGACTCTAGCACTTACCCCCATACTACCAGTCAGACAAAGGCCATGCTTGAATGATTTCATCGGGAAACGCTGCAACATCCTGCATACAGGATCTTTCACTGCGTGATCGTTACGTCTTTGGCAGTTTCAGTCAGATGAGGAAGTGTAAGATTGGGTACAGTTGTGAACTTGTCAGCAGTGAACTGTGTTTAATAAAACAAGAATTGATCATCTCATCTCCCAGTGGGATGAATGTCTTAATGTGTGTGGTAATTACTTATGAATGTAACCATTCCATTGCCCATTTGTAGAGGGTGTTCACTTTTCATTTTATTGCCCCTCCCAGCATGATCCTACGCAAAAGTGACCCAGTGCAGCTACAACATGAGGCTGCTTCATACCACCCTACTTACAAAAGCATCAGGATAAGGCCAACACTGTGTCTTGGCTGTTAACCTAATAGAGTTTCATCAGAATGAGTCTCCCACTTCGTAGCCAAGTCTCCACTTAGCACTGTGTGCCAGACTGGGTGTCAAACAGACAATGCTCCTTTCTCCTAGGAGCGCTAGTCCAGCAGGATACGAAGGAGTATGTATGTGAAGTTTGGAAAGTGAAAGATAGCTAATTTCAAATGTGATACTAAGAGGAAGAGTGGGTGGGGGTTTACATGAATATCTTAGATAGTAGGGTTCATTTATGAGTTACGTGCAGGAGTGAGGTGCACTGATCATGGCATGCAACTCACCTGGCCACCTCGTTCATTCACAGCTTCCATCAAGAAGGAGAAGCTTTAGGAATGTGGAATGAGTCAAGGTGTACATCGCTGTGGTTTTTGTTGTGGTCCTCAGTCTGAATAATGCTTAGGCGCAGTTCTCCATGCTACTCCACCCTGCACAAGACTCTTCATATCCAAGTAATTACTGCAGCTGACTTCCTTTTTAATCTGTTTCTTGTATTCATCCCTTGGTTTTCCTCTCTAAAATTCTAAACCCCTTCCCCCCCCCTCCTCCACCCTCCCCCCCCCCCCCCTCCCCCCCCCCCCCCCTCCCCACACACACACACATATATATACAAAAACACTTTTCTTCAGTACTAATCTCACAATTTCTTTTGTCTCAGAATGTGTCCTGTCAACTGATCCCTTCTTTTAGTCAAGTTGTTCCACACATTTCTTTTCTACCCAGTTCTGTACAATACCTCCTCATTAGTTACGTGAACTCTCATCTGCAGCATTCTTCTGTAGCCTCATTTCAAAAGCTTCTATACTCTTCTGGTCTGAACTGTTTATCACCCACATTTCACTTCTGTACAGGTTGCACACCAGACAGATGCCTTCAGGAAATGCTTCCTAACACTTATATTTATATTGAGTATTAACAATTTTCTCTTCTTGAGAAATGATTTTCTTGCCATTGCCAGCCTACATTTTATATCTTCTTTACTTCAGCCATCATCATCTATTTTACTGCCCAAATAGCAAAACTCTTCTACTACTTTCAGTGTCTTGCTTTGTAATCTAATTCCCTCAGCGTCACCTGATTTAGTTCTCACACATTCCATATCCTTGTTTTGCTTTTGTTTATATTCATCTTATACAAGGTGAAGAAAAAATTCCACCCTTGGAGGTCAGAATATAATTACTCATCTAGATTCAAGGCAAAAGTTTTTCTAGAAAAATCAGATTGAGTGCAAGTATGAAAATAAGGAGCTGGAAACACTGTCACATCATGTAGCTCATTGGAATGTGTGGATTGAGGCTCAAAGAGTAGACTGTTTGGACATCTTGCACATCCACCCTGGAGTTATGGTTCGAATCCTTGTCAGGTTCCTTTTTTTTATTTTTTAGACATCCATTCCCTAGTTCTCATCATTTATAAGCTAGACATTATTTTGTCACATGACAATAGCCTATCACAGGACAGTGAGATCCATTAAACTGCATGCACGCATCAACGCACCGCACAGTGCACAACCGTAACTGGTGCTGTCAGGTTCATGTAGGGTGGCTTCCAGATGAGGTACACAAATGATGCATACAATGACAAGCTTTTAGAGCTGGATGCATCCACTAACAAAACTGGTGCTGCTGCTCATGGGTACGCTGCATGGTACCCTCAAATGTGGCATCCCAATAAGAATGTTTTTCGTCACCTGTAGCAATGCCTTCAGGAAACTGGTAATTCTCATCCACAAGTCATGGACAGAGGTCATACAAGGTCTAGACATCCTCTACAAACAGAGAGAATGATTCCTGAATCCATTCACCAGTCTTGTTGGCAAGGTACCGTGGTATTACAAGATATGTCCAGGCATCTCAAAGACTGGTTGTTGAAGATTTCCACAATGAAAAACTGCATCCATATCATTACATATTAACTCAACACCAATGATCAGAAGTCCACATTCAATGAGTATAGTTTTGTGAACGGCTTTTGCACCAAGTGGAAGATAACAAACCTTTTATAAATAACATGATATGGACTGACAAATCTAGCTTCACTCATTGGCATAAATCTTTGAGCTGGAATCATGGAAGGACTGCTTTTGGGCCCTTACCTATTGTTAGACAAATTGAATGCACCACTGTATCATATGGTTCTTTGCAATACTTTTCCTGACACATTAGAAAACAATCCACTTGCTGTTCGGTGACAGTAATGGTTTCATCATGATGGTGCACTGGCACACTTCGAAATGAATACGCATAACTATTTAAATGAAGGATTTTCAAGGAAATGGACCAGTCATGGAGGTCCAATGTTCAGGCCTCTACATTGCCGGGACCTTAATCCACTACATTTTTATTTGTGGGACATTTACCAGAACAAGTTTATAGCACTCCACCCATGGATGTTCATGGCCTAATGGCTTGCGTGCGTGCCACACTGGTGATGGTGGATTTAGGTGTGTTGCATAGGGTCCAACAAAGTGTGTTCCATGAGTTGTAAAGTGTTTGTAAATACAAGTGGGTCCCTTTGAATATCTTCTCTAAGGTGAACATTGCTTGTATGTGTATATACTGGCTCTGTGAAGACGAGCCTGGATGCCAAACATACAGAATGGAACTACTGTGCATAGCATAATGTGCAATCTAGTGCAGCCCACCTATTGTGTTTTTTGTACCTCACTGGATACAGGTGATGTTACTGTATCCACTATTATTTTCTGTTGGCTTTATTTGCATCATGGATGAAACAAAGTAGTCATTTACATCTTTAACAATTTCATGTTATGTCATAATGTTTAAATAAAGGCAACAGTAACAGAAATAAATACACAATGTACCTCATTGTGGATGTGTAAATTTGAATATAGTTTGATGCTTTAACTGAAAAAAAAAGTTTGGTACAAATATGACTAAAACATCAGAGTCTGCATATCCATTCCCCATGGCATTGCCCCATGCAATAAGTTAATGGGACAGATCCGACACAATGTAGAATTCATGCTACCTGTTCTTGGCCATGTTGCACACAGCTACAGCAGTGGCAAACTCTGTTTTTTAAACTGCATATCTATTACACTTGTTGGCGAGGCTAGGTTTTGCTAGATACACGTTTGTCATGAGCTGAGATCAGGAATCAAATGTTAACATAAAGGGTGGCATTTGTTCTTCATCCTCTATATTCCTTTCAAGATACTGTCTATTCTGTTCCATTATTAATCCAGGTCTTTTGTGTATCTGACAGAATTACAATGTCACTTGCAAACCTCAAAGTTTTTATTTCTTCTCCCTGAACTTTAATTCCTTCTCAAATTTTTCCTATGTTTCCTTTACTGCTTCCTCAATGTACAAATTGAATAACATCGAGAATGGATTACAACCCAGTCTCACTCACTTCTCAACCACTGTTTCCTCTCCATGACCCTCAAATCTTATAATTGCTGTCTGGATTCTGTGCAAGCTGTAAATGACCTTTTACTCCCTATATTTTACCCCTGCTCCATTGAAAATTTCAAAGAGAGTATTCCAGCTAACATTGTCAAAAGCTTTCTCTATGTCTATGAATGCTATAAATGTAGGTTTGCCTTTTGTTAACCTACCTTCTAAGAGAAGTAGGGTGTACCTAAATTTCTCTCGAATCCAAGCTGTCCTTCCATGAGGTCAGCTTCTATCAGATTTACCATTCTTCTGTAAATAATTCATATCAATATTTTGCAGCCATGCCTCATTGCACTGATAGTTCAGTAATATTCACACTTGCAGCACCTGACTTGTTTGGAATTGTAATTATTAGACTCTTTTTGAGGTCTGAGGGTAATTTGCCCGTCTACATGTCTTGCACACTAAGTAAAATAGTTTTCTCAGTAATTCTGAGGGAATGTGGTTTACTCCAGGACCCTTGTTTCAGCTTAGGACTTTCAGCTCTCTGTCAAATTCTTCTTGCAGTATTATATCCTCCATCTCAACTCCATCTACTTTCTCTTCCTGTTCTATAATATTGCCTTAAAGCTCATTTCCTCCGTATAGCACTTCTATATAGTTCTTCCACCTTTCAGCTTTCCCTTCTTTGTTTAGTACTGGCCCCACCTGAGCCTTGATGTTTGTACAGCTTCTTTTCTTTCTTCCAAACATCTTTCATTTCCCTGAAGGTGGCATCCATCTTTCCCCTAGTTATATGTGCCTTTATACCCTTGCATGTTCCTCCATCCATTCCTACTTAGCCATTTTGCACTTTCTACCAATATCGTTTTCTACATGTCTGTATTCCCTTTTTTCCTGTTTAATTTCCTGAATTTTTATGTTTTCCTCTCATCAATAAAATTCATTATCTCCTGTGGTATCCAAGGGTTTCTGCTAGGCCTTGTCATTTTACCTATGTGATCCTCTTCCACCTTTTCTATTTCCTCTCCCAAAGCTATCCATTTGTCTTCTAATGTATTCCTTTCCCTTACATCAGTCAATTGGTGCCTGTAACTCCCAACAAGCTCTGCTTCTTTCAACTTATCCAGATCCTATCTCCTTAATTTCATACCTTTATGCAATTTCTTTAGTTTTAATCAACAAGTTCACAACCAATAAATTGTGGTCAAAGTCCACAACTGCCCCTGGAAATGTCTTACAGTTTAGAAACCTTCCAATGTCTCCAGTTCTCTTCCAAATAAGCAACACACTTTCATGATTCGTAAACAAAGTGTTGGCAGTGGTTAAATTATGCTTTGTGCAAAAGTCTACCAGGTGTACCCCTCAGCACATATTCTGCTACTATTTTTCCTTCTCTTCCTTTTCCTAGTATCAATTTCTAATCCTCCACTGCAATAAAGTTTTTCTTCCTTAACTATCTGAATAATTTCTTTTATCTCATTATTATTGTTTCAATTGTGTCATCTGCTGTGTTTATTGGCTTATAAAATTATATTATTGTGTTTGTATTTGTCTTTTTACCTATCTTGGCTATGATGATGCATTCACTAAGCTGTTCATAGAGCTTATATGCATCCTTATTTTCTTATTCATCATTAGACCTACTGTTGCATTACTTGTATTTGATTTTGTATCTATAATCCTGCACTCACTTGACCAGAAGTCTTATTCCTCCTCCTGCCACCAGACTTCATGAGTTCCCAGAAGATCTAACTTCAGCCAATCCTTTTCCCATTTTTAAGTTTTCTAGCCTATGTGTCCAATCAAGGTATCTAACATTCCATACACTGACCCATAAAACACAAGTTTTATTTCTTCCTGATGACAAGATCCTCCTGAGCAGACCCTGCCCAGAAATCCAAATAGTGGACTGTTTTGCGTCTAGCCATGCGGTTCTAGGCGCTACAGTCTGGAGCCAAGCGACCGCTCTTGTCGCAGGTTTGAATCCTGCCTCAGGCATGGATGTGTGTGATGTCCTTAGGTTAGTTAGGTTTAATTAGTTCTAATTTCTAGGTGACTGATGACCTCAGAAGTTAAGTTGCATAGTGCTCAGAGCCATTTGGACCATTTTGTTTTGCGTCCAGAATATTTTACCAAAGAAAATTACATCATTATTTAACTATATGATAGACCATGTTAGCTGGTGTTATACCTGAAGGCCAGATCAGTCGATCATGCAGGCTGTTTCCCCTGCAACTACTGAACATGCTGCCGCTCATCTTCAGGAACCACATGATTGTCTGGCCTCTCCATAGATACTCCTCTAGTGGTTGCATCTATGGTATGGATATTTATGTCATTGACGTATGCAGTCCTCCATCCCACCTTGGTATTGTCCACGGTTCACTAACATGCCACAAAGACATCACAGAAACTTAATCTGAATACTGTATTAACAGTCAACTATCACTGTGCTCCTATGCCATCTACACATAATCAGTTAAATTAGGAAGAAAACTGCTACTTTTTAAAAAAAAAAAAAAAAGAAAAAGAAAAAAAAGAAAAAAAAAGAAAAAGAAAAGGGGCTACCTCTCAGTTTTATTATATATCTGCTATTAGAAACTTAATATTTACTTGATTACATAGGTGTATTCCATTCCATCAGGAGTCTCCCCTAGAATCAACAGTGACATGATGTGGTGCTAGATAGCAGTTCTGTTCAGGAGAACAAGTGTGAAGAGTGACCAAAGAGTGAGTTGAGCAGTCATTCAGGATGGATGTTACCAATTGGAATACCGCTCTTACATAAGGATTGCAATTCACCATAGAAGGAATGCGTGACGATGCCACAAAGAACTTGTGGGAGCAGTAAGAAATGATGCTCTACTGTGCTGAATAGTTTCTTGGTGGATAGATCCATTCAGGTCTGGCACACATTTGAAACAACATTTTCTTTTTTTTCCATGCTATGTCTTTATGTCTTTATGGCAGAGAGAGAGAGAGAGAGAGAGAGAGAGAGAGAGAGAGAGAGAGAGTGTGTGTGTGTGTGTGTGTGTGTGTGTGTGTGTGTTCATTTCCCTACATTTAATGTTTACATATGAAGTAACCTTCCATTTGCGTATTTCAGAATTTTTTATTTCATTAATATTTTTGAGACAAAAAAACAATTTCCACGACTTTTGTAATGACCCTCGTATTTACAGTGTTTTGACATCCTACGGATACAGAATGTCTCCATTACGTCCATTTATCTGGCAGACTGTTGAACGTTCCTTCTTATTCTGTCCAGTAATCATCCCCTGACCTGGGATTCTGGCTGACTTTTCCATAACTCGCCCCATTTCCTTAACATCACTGATCCTTTTTCCTTCATTCTACTTACTTTCCCTTCGATCAGGAGTAGGAGCCACTAGCTCTGACAGCCTCTGCATCCCTGTATCTTTTATTAGTGTTTTCTCCAGCTGCAGCTTAGTGGGTAGTTTTTTTTATCTGTCCATATTATGAGGGACATTCAATAAGTAATGCAACACATTTCATTTCTGAAAGCAGGTTAGTTTTACTCAGTATTCCAGTACATCATATTATTCGTCACTCATTTGGCCACAAAACCCTACTTTGCAAAATAATCTCCGTTCAAAGGAACAGCTTTATGCCACCTTACTAGGCATGCCTGTATGACCGCATGGTACCATTCTATTGATTGATGTCAGAGCCAAAGTCTTGTGGTGCCAATAAGCTCCTCATCATCCACACAATGCTTCCTATAGAGTGCATCCTTCATTGGGACAAACAGATGCTCTTTATTGTCTTATCTTAGCTGGCAAGGAATCCAGTACACCAACTGGTGGGTGAATGTGTCAGAATTTCCAGCAGAAAAAAAGCAGTTGAGCAGTTGATCTGTCAGTCACCTAAAATGAGTGTGTCTGCACATTACAACATTGCAGGAGCCACAGCTGTGTGTGTGTCCAGCTGGCACACAGGAGATCTGCAAGTCTCACCATGCTTTTGTTCACAATCAGATCTCTGTAGACATTCTGCAAGTGCCTACAAATATCTGCAATGCTCCGTTTTTCTGCCAAAGGAAGCTCATTGACATCTCTCTGCTAGGAATGCTCCTCCATTATTGATGACATTTTGAAAACTACATATAGTGCTGCCACATATCACATTAGATTAGATTAGTTTTTCGTTCCATAGATCCATACTGAGGAGATCCTCATAGATGTGGAATGTGTCACTTTTTTTTTAAGCTGAAATAACAATACTAACAGTATGAGTATATGCAATACATCATTTTTTAAGCTGAAACAACAATACAAATAGTATGAGTATATACAATACATCATTTGTTTCTATTAAAAAATTCGTCAGTGTAGTAGTAGGAGTTGGCCACTAGTAAATCTTTCAGGCTTCTTTTAAACTGATCTTTATTTGTAACTAAATTTTTTATGTTTGCTGGAAAATTATTGAAGATGAGTGTTCCTGAGTAGTGGACCCCTTTTTGAACTGAAGTAAGTGCCTTTTAAGTCCTTGTGCAGATCATTTTTGTTCCTGGTATTGTATGTATGAACTGAGCTGTTTGTTGGAAAAAGAGATATATTATTTAGGACAAATTTCATTAAGGAGTAAATATACTGAGAGGCAGTAGTTAGTATACCTAGTTCTTTGAAGAGGTTTCTAGAGGACGTCCGTGAATTTACTCCACAAATAATACGTATTACACACTTTTGGACTCTGAAAACTTTTGTTTGACTTGAAGAGTTACCCCAAAATATACCATATGACATTATGGAATGAAAGTAGGCAAAGTATGCAAGCTTTTTCATTTTCATGTCGCCTATGTCTGCTAACACTCGAATTGCAAATACAGATTTGTTAAGGCGTTTCTGCAGTTCTGTGGTGTGCTCCTCGCAACTGAATTTATCATCATCTTCATGAAACTGTTGGGGCTGAAGTGGGAATATTCAACTATGTCCCACAACAAATTATAAATTGTATCAACCAAGATTCTTTGAGAAAAAAGGTGTTGCATTACTTATTGAATGCCTCTAGTATTTTCAAACATTGGTCATCTTTGTTGACAGACTATTTGAAGTGGGATCCTCGGGAATGCCAAAGTGATATTCTGTGACAAAGGGCCTCTGACAGTGTGGGAAAAATAACCTGAGGTGCTCGATGGGAGTGCAGATCGGCCGTGAGGCGTTCAAAGATGGAAAGATGGTCCGTGCAGTTGCGATAACTGTTTCCCAGTTGGCGCAGTGGCTACCACACCTGCCTAGTAAGCAGGAGATCCTGGGTTCGAATCACGGTCCGGTACACATTTTCGTTCATGCCACTGATTCTGCTTAATGTTCTGCTGCAGGCGATAGGAGTGATCCCCCCTTCAATTTACATATAGTGTTTCACAGCTACTGGATTGGCACAGTGTCTGTTCTTTTGAAGGAACAGACACTGTGCATTCAAATATATAACCTGTCTAGTTTTCACAAGATGCCATAAAAAATGGTTTATTGATGAACTGGAGAAATAAGTGATTTTATCAAATGTACAGTAAGATAAGCTGTCCTCGACAAATACAGTACTGCTTTACTAGGCATCATCCTATTGAATGTGGAATGTTGTTGTCTTCCTCCAATTCTGAACTGACTTATCCTGCCACTTATGGAGGAATCTGCAGTTTAATGTGGACTCCAAATTATGATGCAGCTTTCACATTAACAAACTGTTGGCACACGTGTCAAGAGTAACAAGTGACAAAAAATTCTGTAATTGAAACTCGGATACTTAGATTTTCTGTCTGACAATATCCACTTACCTACTGAGTCACAACCATCAAACAGTGACCGAAAAACTTGCTAGGTTTATTATCAGTAAACTCTATCAACACACAAGTTTACAGAGGTGATTCATAAACTCAAATCGGAATCCCTGGAGAGAAGACAACATTCAGATAACATTGTTGAGAAAATTTATAGAACAGGTATTTGCAGCTGACAGTAGAATGATTCTATTGCTGCCAACATACATTTCAGGTAAGGACTATGAAGACAAGATAAGGGAAATTATAGCTCATACGAAGGTTTATAGATGGTCGTTTTTCCCTTGTTTCACTTGCTAGTGGAATAGGAAAGGAAATTACCATCAGTGATGCACACTACCCTCTGCCATACGCCATATGTTGGCTTGCAGATGTAGAGTATCAAAAATATTACAAAACATATTTCTTTTTCAGGTGCTGAATACTCTGGGAGATCTACAGTGAAGCAGAAAGAGGGAGTGTGAATGTGGATGCACAGGAGGCTAGGATTTTAAAGATTACAAGAACTAGTATACAACCAGGACAGAGCTTCACATTGCAATACAGACTGGTTGTGAAGAGAAAGTCAAAAGCTCACAATGTGGAGTGCAGACTTATATGCACAAGGTGAGAGCAGGGCAACTGCACTACATTGTGCAGTGTACTTGAATGGGATAAATTGTATAGAGCTTCTTATTGGTGCAGGTATAGATATTGGAGTGCAGGATGGCAAGTGGGAGACAGCTCTGCATTATGCAGTGAAAGTGAAAGCCTCAGATGTTGTGAAGCTACTTACTGAGGCTGGTGTGTTTCTAGAGGACAGTTATACAGATACAGTTTGCACTATGCTGCAGTAGGAAAAGTGCTCAGCTACTGCTAAGTGTGGACGACTTGCACCTCAGTGCAACTCTACTAAATGCTGCAGCAAAAGCAGATGATGGTGACATCATCATGCTTACTTAAGTTGGTGCAAATCTTAAGACATATGATGATGATGATGATGGAATGTCAGCTTTGCACTATGCTGCACTGCAGGGCTGTGTAAAATGTGTTCGGTTGATTGCTAGTTCTGATGCATATGCAGATGTGCAGGATAATTTTTGTGAGATGCCCCTCCATTACATGGTAAATAAGAAAAGTTGATTATCAGTGCTGGTTCACATCTGCAGGTACATGACATACGTGGTAAAGACAGCTTTATGCTTTATGATATGCTGCATGTCAGGATAGAGTAGAATATGCTTTAGTGTCTGTTAGTGATGACACAGATGTGAACATGTGGGACAAAGTCAGTGTGACTCCTCTCCACTATGCAACAGAAGAAACTTCCTCACTGTTGAGTTACTTAACGAGTCCAGTGAACTTCTACACACCTGTAACAAGGATGGAATAATGGCCTTGCCCTCTGCTGTAACCTGTGTCTGGCCAACCTGATTTACGTTTTCTGCGATCTCCCTAAATCGCTGAAAACAAGTGCCAGGATGGTTCCTTTGACAGGGCACGGCCAACTTCTTTCCCCATCTGTCCCTAAAACGATGGGACTGATACCCTCACTCTTTGGTCCGTTCCCCCAAACTGACCAACCGACCAACCTATGCTACAGCTTGGGACAGTGCAGAAGATGCTCAAATTGTTGTTGGTGATTTCATATACATAAATGTGCCAGACAAGGAAAGTGCAAAACTGTTGAACTATGCAGCGTGTGCACGTAATGCAGAGTGTGCCTCACTCGCTGCCCTTGCTGGTGTAGGTCTGCATGTGCAGGACAGAGGTGACCTCACATTTCTCACTATGCAGAATGGATTTATTTCGACAACAGTGCTAATACAGATGTGAATATTCAAGACAAAAAGATCACAATGGCAGTGCACTAAGCAGCAGAGTCAGACAACTAAATTCCTTTCAGGAAGGCCAGACTAAGGGAGGGTGCGGCAGAATGTGATGAGCTGCTGCTCACACTGGGTGCACATTCAGACACCCGAGACAAGTGAGGAACACTGGGCTTCACAATGTTGTGTCTGCTGGCTGCTGGGAATGTAGCCGAGTACAGAAATGGTGAGGCAGCACTGCTCTTTGGTGTATTAGCACACAGCTCAGTGTGCTTCACTCTGCTGCTACATTCTGTTGCCACAGGTTCAATGTCTTGAAAATAGAAGAGGGTAATAGTCCCAAAAAAATGAATAAATAATTATGAAAGTAGTTTGCAAAGCAGTTCATGACTCTTATTTTTTCTCATTACTGCCACTGGTATTTTCTTTAGTTTCCAAGCACTCTTTACTGTCTTAGCGTTAAAACAATGGAAACTCCAGGTCAAAATATCAACAATATAAGGAAAACATAGGTTGTTACTCACCATAAAGATAGCTCATTGAGTTGCATACAGGCACAACAAAAAGACATTTACACATTAGCTTTTGGCCAAAGCCTCCACTGGGAAAGGAAACACGCACATGTTATTCACACAAACCAGCACATTTCACTCATGCAGGACTGCCATCCCTGGTTGCTCAGACTGGAGTTCAGCTGTCACATAGAACAGAAGCAGCAATCTGGATGGGATTGGGAAGAGAAAGGGATACAAGGGATTGGGTGGGTGGAAAGAAGAGCCCTGTCTGCCGGAGTGTGAAGGGACTAGACTGCCAACTGGCACAGTGTCAGAAGACTGTGGGGCAGGATGTGGAGAGGGGGGGGGGGGGGGAACAGAGTGAAAAAGGAGACGAGCAGGGAGAGATGGGTGGGTGCATTGACAGAGAGTGGCAAGCAAAGAGGGTGAGGAGATGTCAATAGCAAGGAGGCAATAGAACAGATCAGGTGGAAATTGTTAGATGGAGGGTGTGGGGACAGTAAGTTACTATAGGTTGAGGCCAGGATAACTTAGGGAGCAGAGAATGTGTTGCAAGTATAACTCCCATCTGTGCAGTTCAGGAAAGACTTATGTTATCCTTATAGCACATACTCCACTCCCAAAATTACCCCAGCCTCAGCTTATGGTAACCTACTGTGCCCACAACCTCCACCCAGCAGTTCCCACTCCCTCTGTCCTATCACTCCCCCCTCCCCCCTCCTCCCTCACCCTCTTTGTGGGCTGCACTCTGTCAAGTCCCCACCTATCTTACCCCTTCCCCACTCTTCTCCTTTTCAGCCCCCCCCCCCCCTCCTCCTCCTCTAGTCACCCTACAATGAATCCGTTGGCAGTCTAATCTCTGCTCTTCTCTCCCCCAACCCATATCCTTCTATCCCTTTGCCTCCCACTTCCCTGCCCCCTCCAGACTGCCGATTCCATTCGACACGGCAGCTGCATTCTAGTCCGATCTGCCAGCGATGGCAGTCGTGTGTGTGTGTGTGTGTGTGTGTGTGTGTGTAAATTTTTCATTGTGCCTGTCTGTGTGTGTGTGTGTGTGTGTGTGTGTGTGTGTGTGTGTGTGTGTGTGTGTGTAAATTTTTCATTGTGCCTGTCTGCAACACAATGTGTTGTCTTTGCAGTGACTCACAATCTATCTTTTCCTTATGTTGTTGTTATTTTAGCATGCAACAGCTAAGTACAAATGATAATGATAATTTCATGTGGCTCAATGGCCTAGTACATGTCTTTCAATTGGACACCACTTTGATGTCCCAAACTTACCCTAGTAGTCCTACTACGGAAAGGCAATGTACAGTGTAATATGGAATCTCAATCACATGTCATTCCTGGCAAATCTTCACATAATTCAGAGGTTAAGGCTTGGTTAAAGGTAAACTGAAGAAATCTGAGATCTGAATGGTCTTGAAGTCAAACAAGCACAACTGATGTAGCTCCACACATAGACAGTAATAAGTCAACATGTGTGGGGTTCTTTGGGTTCCATGTGAATAAGTTGAATTGAGTTGACACATAGATAAACTAATAAAAATGCTCAAGTATACATGTTATCCTCTTAAAAAGCATCTCTCATTGTATTGGACTGCAGGTAGGCTACTATAAAAACTGGTTTCCTAAGAAAGTAATCTGTGGAAGCAGATTAAATGCACCTAACCCTGAGTTGCAAATGGAATCAGAATATTATGTAAAAGTTAAAGAAGACCCAACTTGGCATCAAGGCATGTAGATGATGCAAGGGATAAATCAAACTACAAACTATGCTGTAAAATTTTAATTTAAGTCATCAGATCATCAAAATGTATGTACTTTTTAAGGAAAAATGAGTTCATCTAGCAACAAGATAAGAACTCGTCAGGTTACCCTACATTCCAAGGCTGTTGCACGCAGCGACTGTTATATTGTAAATAATAGATTTCAGCTATCAGTCGTCCTTTTGCAATTTTATTGGCAGATCTAAATTTCAGCTAGAAACTAGCCATTCTCAATGTACTATCATTTTTGATCAATGCTTGTAATGCCTGTTGGTCAGGCTTCATCCACAGTTCATTGAATACTAATTAGTATTCAATGAACTGTGGATCAAGGCCGACCAACAGGCATTACATGTATTGATCAAAAATGATAGTGCATTGAGAATGAGAATGGCTAATTTCTAGTTGAAATCTAGATCTGCCAATAAAATTTCAAAAGGACGACTGATAGCTGAAATCTATTATTTACAAGCCAAGATAAGAACTACTTGCCACATAGGAAGAAATAAGACAGGAGAAATGAACCAAGACAATGAAGATGCTTCTTTAATGGTAGATAATAAACTGATCAAAGAAAGTGCCAAAATTGCAGGAACTTTTAATAATATTTTACTGTCAGTAGCAGACAGTAGTGGATAATTCATGTTGGAACATTTCCTTAGCATATAACTTACAGTTCCTAAGAAAAGGCTTCCAAAGCAAGTTTCATAAACTTCAACTTCAGACTACATCTCAAAAAGATCTGTTTGAAGTTATCAGTTCTCTTAAAAAATAAATAAATTCAGGGTGGAAAATCCACGATGGAATGTAACAGTATTAGAGAAGGAAAATTGCTACTCACCATATAGCACAAATGCTGAGTCACGATAGGCACAACAAGAAGATTCACACTATTATAGCTTTAGGCCATTAAGGCCTTTGTCAGCAATACACACACATACACATATGCGCGTGCACACACACACACACACACTCATGCAAATGCAACTTGCACACTCATCTGTGTGTGTGTGTGTGTGTGTGTGTGTGTGTGTGTGTGTGTGTGTGTGTGTGTGTTGATGACAAAGGCCTTAATAGCTGAAAGCTACAATTGTGTGAATCTTTTTGTTGTGCCTATCGTGACTCAGAATCTCTGCTATATGGTGTGTAGCAACTTTCCATCTCTAATATTGTTAAATTCCAATTGGTTATAATGAAATCAGTAGTAAAATAATGAAATGTTGTTCAGCTGAACTTAGTAATGTCTTGAGTTACTTATGTAATGAATCTTTTCACAGAGTTACTTTCCCAGAGAGACTTAAACACACCACTGTCAAGTGACTTCACAAATAAGTAGACAGAATCCTCTGTATCCTTTTCCCTGATAGTGGGATTTGCCTCCCTCAAGGGTGACCCATGTCTGGTGTTTTAGCACCAATTCAGCTGAAGTGTTTATGCTCTGACCTCTGCCTTTCTCTATCAAACACTTTTCATTGGACCAAAGGAAAGAATAGACTCACCACATTTCCGCATTTGTTTCTTCAAGTTCTCAGTGAATTTCCTAGTTCAACAGTAATCTATACTGATATCTCTTAGGTTGTGCCTTTGCAAATTCTAGGTGTAGCATTTTTACAACAGAATTAGTGGCCATTATCCAAGCCTTCCATTACACCTGCACTCACAGCTATGAAAATGTCCTAATCTGTAGTGAATCCAAGTAGCCTGCAGGGCATAAGCCAATTCTGTCCTTAGAATTCATTAGTTTCAAACATACATGATCTTTTCTCTTGCTCCCACAATACTGGGAGCTTGATTTCATTTCTCTGGACCCCAAGTCATGTTGGGATCCTGGGAAACAATCTTGCAGACTGGTTACCAACTACTGGAGGCTTGGAACAAGGAAAGGCTTCCTGTGGCCACCAGGAACAGCCCATGTACCATAAAGGGGTCTATAGCCACATGGCGATAATTGTATGAAAGTAAATATAATTTGATACAGACATGTGAAATGCCATTTTGTTAAATGAAAAAGACTGTATACACCAATAATATTGCTAAATTTTTAGAAATAAAAATAGAATTTTACTTGTATCTGACATCATTTTTGTACTAAATTTTAAGTAATTGATTCATGCACACAGTAAATAAAATGGGTGATATTTTTATGAAAACATTGTTTCAGTATTTGTTAAGTAACACTTCTGTTTGTTAACAACTAGCTTACAGTATTCAAGTAAAAATAAAAAGTTGCTTCTAGCTATAAAAAATGGAAAAACATAGTATCCTATGACTATAATAGTTGAAATCGGCAAACTCGTACAAATACATGGGTGGAACACTTTTAGGGATATAAAATGGAATGATCACAAAGGTTCAGTCATGGGTAAAGCAGGTGGTAGGCTTCAGTTTATTGGTGGAATGCTGGGGAATCACAATCAATCTACGAAGAAGATTGTTTGGAAATCACTTGTGCAACTGGTTCTAGAATATTGTTAAACTGTGTGGGATTCATATCAGATAGGACTAACTGGGGATATTGAATGTATACAGAGAAGGGCAGCACGAATGGTCACAGCTCTGTATAATATGTGGGAGAGTGTCACAGAGTTACTGAAGGAACTGAACTGGAAGACTCTTGAAGATAGATGTAAACCATCCCAAGAAAGTCTATTAACAAAGTGTCAAGAACCAGCTTCAAATTATTACTCTAGTAATATACAACAACACCCTACATATTGCTCACATAGGTATTGTGAGGATAAGATTAGAATAATTACTACATGCACAGAGGTATTAAAACAATTTTCTTTCCGCACTCCGTACATGACTGGAACAGGAAGAAACCCTAAAAAGTGGTACAGCGGGTCATACTGTCTGAAATGCACCTCGCAGTGGTTTGCAAAGTATAGATGTAGATGCATATGTAGATTCAAATCACTCATTTTATGTTAGCAAGAATTTTAAGCTATGCACTCACTTACCAGTAAATATGAAACAATGTAGAAATGTTTTGTACTTGTAAGTGCTCAGATATCTTATAATCTTCAAAGGCAGATTTTTTGAGTTTTTATTTTAAAGAAATACATCATATCCTTTATGGAAATCAATGACTGTGCACTGAAATTCAAATTCTAAAAGTATGAAAGAAAAGTCAGAGTGTCAATTCATAACACCCCTTTTTACTTTTTTTGGTAACTGTTTATTTGGGAGAGAAAAAGAATCATAACATGACATATAGTATGATGAAGCTACTTTCCATTTCTTTCTTTCTTGGGGCCTTTGTCCCGCTTCAACACAGGGTCGGCTGAGTTATTATTGCTTTGGCAGTGTTAGTTGCAGAGGGTTGCTGCCGCCACCCCGAACCCCTGAGGACGGAAGTAGTGTGTCCCAGCTGTCTGCATCTAGTGTAAGCCACAGAATAGTGCAGACGTTTTCAAATGTCTGTGAGTCATGCAGCTGAGGCGGAACATGGGGACCAGCTTAGTATTCACCTAGCAGGATGTGGAAAATCGCCTAAAAACCACATCCAGGTTGGCCGGCATACCAGCCCTCATCATTAATCCAGTGGGAGGATTCGATCCGGGGCTGGCGCACCTCCCAGAGTCCAGGAAGCAGCACATTAGCGCTCTCGGCTACCTTGGTGGGTTGAAGCTAAGTTCCATTAATACTGCTCAAAAGAAAAGATAAACATGTTGTAACAGAACCGTATTTGCCTGTGCTAATATGACTCCAGTCACTGCACCTCTGTCAGTCTAGCTGAAAAGTGATTGTTGAAAGAAGACTATTTTAAATGATGTTATCCACACCAGTCTAAAACTACACTCTGATACTGAACAACCTATGCACAGGTAAATGGCTAGCTACATACTACTCTCTGTTAGTGTCCTTTAATGAGAGTCTTCAAGTATGGTAACCTAACACTGAAATGACACAAAAGTTCACATGTGGCAAATAAACAAATAACTGATTCTTGCTGTGAAACAAATGAATGCACTTAAGCACAGTGGCTAGTGTCTACCAGCATTCCAAACTGTAATTGCAGCATGCTCTCTGGCCAGATAAATGGTTTGCTGAGATGATGCTACCAATGACACACTAATGCATCCACCTTTTGTATCATTTCATTTCCTGAAACCCTTTACATAAAACATAGTTCAGACTCCCTATGAAGGGAAGTCTTCATAGCAGCAAGATGAAAACCTTATATCTAGCAATGTCAAAGACAAACTTATGAGGACAAACTTGGCATGAGAGGAGAGAAAGATGAGTTGTTTGTGAGTGGTGGCACAAATAAAAAGATATGAAACCATAATGGCATTGCCTGAATTATCATTGAAGAGAGATGGAGAAAAGTGCCTCAAGGAACAATAAAATGTAGTACTATTGGCTGAAGAACTTAATTTATCAATTGGACATTTCATCTATCTGCTAAAGTCAAGCACATCATGTGTAGAGTATTCAGTGATACCCTAAATTTGATAGTGTGGAAAAATCATTGTCCACCTGTGGAAGAATCCTTGAGCTTATTTTCAGCACAATCATCGTCTTGCAGGAAAGGAAGCCACCCTCAAAGGAATCAGGACAGGTTAAGGAGATTTCAGTTGTGTGAAAAATAGGCTTTCTGGTTTCACACGCAGTACCTAACAGAAGAAAAAAAACATGGAGGTGGAATCAGATTCTGTCTTTGTAGATTTCCAAATGGCATCTGACATTGCACCATACTGTTTATGAATTATACGATCATACTGAGTATGCTCATAAATATGTGACAGGCTCACAAAAATTTCTATTGATAGCACCTATAATGCTATAAATTATGATGAGAGTTTAAAAAACATCAAAGTAACATCAGATGGCCTCCAATGAAGCATAGTAATTCCACCAATGTTCACAATAAATGTAAACACTAGGTATCAGACAACAAAGAGAGAGAATTTGATATTATTAAAATTTCTGAAGATCATTATAAGGATGATAATAAGCAGCCATATGAAATGGGTGAACACTTCAAATAAGACCTAGGAGAGGCAAATGCCAGAAAGTGCTGGCAGGGAGAAGTAACTGTATGACTGTGTTGCATGAACAGGGTACACTGGGGGGTGTCTGTAGAAGCTAATGAAAGAGAGTGGTTTATGTGAATATCTTGGCATGGGAGGGAGAAAGATGAGTTGAAGTTTGTGAGTGGAGGCACAAATAAAAGAACAGGAAACCATGACGGCAATGCCTGGGTTATGATTGAAGAGAGGCAGAGAAAAGTGCCTCAAGAAACAATAAGATGTAGTACTTTTGGCTAAAGTTGAGCTGCGGCAAGCATTAGATGTGTGTGTGTTTGATCTGAATGGTTGTGACATCACATATCTAGACTGCCCTTGCACAAACAGAAATCATTCTGCTTAGTCTGCAGAAATTCCCATGCATTATTTTGTGATACAAAACATTGTATTTCTGGTAAGTGCTATTCAATTCTCTATTAGTTCAAAAGTAGCTCACAGAGAAACAAAAAACTTTTACCCATGAGTCCAGTTGTTGCTGCAAATAACAGAACCTCATTTCAAATCTGCAGACTTGTTTTATCCATATCTGCTCTTGGCTAAGTCAAACTACCTTGAGATGCCCTTGAAAATATGCTCTCCTGAATAGTTCTTGAGCTTTCTCTACCATTCATGCTTACTTACAACAATGCAAACAAAGGCTTTCATGGAACTCAAAACTTTCCTAGCTGTATTTTGCATAGCAATAACTTGTGAGCACTATTGAGCACATTTGATTTAGATGGTACTATTTAACCAATTTGTTCCTGGAGTTTGTTAATTTTTCTATCTGACTTTTGTTTGAAAATCTTCCACCTTTTGTGCCTATTATTTATTTGTGATAGTGTTTGGAAGCCTGTTCAATTGCTAATTTTGGATCTTCCAAGACATGAGCTTGCCATTGAGCATTTGACTTAACCGCTGAACTTTATCAGTCTTCCATCTTCAAACATACTGCTGAAGTTTGTAAAGAGACTGTCTACTTTAATACTAGCTCTTCCAGAAACACTTAAATCTTCCATTCTTCCTTCAATATTACACTAATTTTGTTAACTTCCTCAGGAACAGTGTTAATGTTTCCTACTTCCAAAGAAATTTTGGACATTTTTGACATAACTGTGTGATGAAGCAAGCTGGGATATTTTTACTTCCCCTCTTGTTTTGCCATCTGCCTTCTTAAAATTCATTTTTGAATTAATTACCATTAACATATATGAGTATAATCTGCATTTTCATAAAAGAGAAAGTTTGGCCCTCAGTTTTAAAGAATGTAACACCAGATCTAATTTTGTGCTTAGTTTTATGTATGTAATCGATTTTCTAACGACTATTCGTAGTTAATACTGTTGTTGTAGGGTGAAATCAGTAATTGTTTCATAACTTAAATTCTATTGTTGATGTATAAACAAATATAAATTCTATACTAATTATAAACATTTGGAAGGTGCAATACTAGTAATCTTAAAGTATCTATTTAGCTCTGTTCGAAAACATGTTAGCAAAGCCAATCCATAATTAATCCGAAAGTAATTAACAGTTTTGTCAAAAGTATTGTTTGCACAACAATATTTGTTAATTTCATGATTTAAACAAATAATTTGACATAACCCTCACAGTAGAAGAACCTGTTAAAAGGAACAAATTGTTCAATGAATTCAGTTAGTTTAATAAGTTTTAATTTTAATTTCTGTAAATTTGACTTCAAACAATGTGTAGTTTCAGCATCTATTACTGTGACAATGCATAAGGGCCTGATTTTTGGTCATGAGAAAGTGAGTCCATGGCTGAGTTTCAGATGAGAAACCTGTGTTGATTAGAATAACAATGCTTCAAGTTAACTGTGAAATAAATGTTACACTATCAGGCCATGTGTTAAAACAATGACAGGGTCTGTTCTATATGTAACTGATTATTCCGAAAGAACTGTGAATCATGTGGTTATGTTTTATGGCTCATAGATATTAAACAGTAAACAATTGTAGCAGAACATGGATGTTCATCTGAAAACTATTAATGAGGTTTATTGAAAGTTAAACAATACTGCACTGGCCATATTAAATGTTTATATGGGAGGGTTGTGAAAAGTGAAAGTAAATAAATGTGAAATGCAAATGTGCATCTGTTGGTTACATCATTTACAGTGGACAGTACTGCACTTCCACCCCCTATTTTTTCAGCCAGTATGTCAACACCGAGGACAACAAATGAAGAAATAAAAGAGGGGAAACACCATCACAACTGGTTCATGTTGGCAACTAAGTCAGCCTCTAGTGCTGTTTTAGCCAATCTCTCTTTATTTTTCTTCATTTCTAATACTCAACACATCCAAATATTTTCACTTAAAAACAGAAAATTAGAACTACCATGCTGTTGCATTCACTAATGGTACCATTTAAAGCAACAGCACACTACTCCATGCTGTGACACGGCTGACTGCCGTTACAAAAAGGTTTCTCCTCAAAATTAAAATGCTTACAATGTTGAAAATGTTCAGCAAACTCTCTGTATGCATTAACAACTGTAAGTTATAACTATATACTCATGAGGTTTTTGTTGTGACAGTGCCGTGACATTTAACAGTGCCGCCACGATAGTACGCGCAAACGGCGATAGAGGTGCTCCGCAACTCGGCTGAGCGCGGAAGCGCCACCTAGCTACGAATGGCGCCGGCCGCATGTCACGGCACGGCAGTGGAATAAGAGATACTGAGTTGTTATCATGTAACGAGCTATTGTTTCTAAGTGAGTGTGTTTGAATATCCACACAATTATTGGTGATTAAAGGTTATAACACTTTTTGGCGACGAGGATGGGATATTTTCACTGCATTGTGGATTTGTGTGTTCGTGACGGGGCAGACATGGAACAGCTTATGCAAGCGCTCATTGAACAACAAACACAGCTGACGGCTGCTATTCAGGCACAACAAAGACAGCTGATGGCTGCTATTCAGGCGTTGTCGACGTCACTTACTCGTCATCTGTCTTCCTCTTCTCTGCCTCCATTCCCTCCTTATGACGAGGCTGCTGAAGACTGGGAGGATTATGAGAAGCGTTTGCGGCAACACTTCTTGGCTTTCGGCATTGTTGACACACCTATGTGTAAGTCGTTATTTCCATCTTGGATTTCCCCACGGATCTATCAGCTGCTATCTCAGTTAGCTCCTCTGCGGGAACCTGCCTCTCTGTCCTTCCAAGAAATGTGTGACTTACTGTTTAACTATTACCAAAAAAACACCCACGTTGTTGCTGCCCGTGTGGCGTTCTACCGGTGTCGTAAACAGCCCCATCAATCTTACCGGGCTTGGGCGGCAGAACTACACGGTCTGAGTAGGAAATGTCAGTTTGTCACGGACACTCATCATGAGTCTTATGCTGATTCAATGGTTAGGGATGCTATTCTACGGCTTGCTCCTGATAAAGAAGTTTGGCAACCTGCCCTACAACTGCCAAACCCATCGTTGTCGGAAGTTCTAAGCATTGCTCAATCCTTTGAAGTGTCTCACGCTGCTGGCGCACAAATAGACGCGTGGTGTGATGTAGGTGCTGTACAGTCAACTTTTGACATGGACAATTTGCCTGTTTCACAGGAGAACGAAGATGTGGCGGCGGTTCACTCGCATAAACGACATCGCGTTGGGCCGCAACGCTCGCAGCGAAAACAGCAACCACGGAAGCAGGTTCATTCCGCACTTCCTTCTTGTCCATGTTGTTTCGTACAGCATGACAGGGCGACATGTCCAAAACGTTGGGCCATGTGTAATTCATGTAGGAAAAAAGGCCACATTGCTTCTGTGTGTCAGTCCCCTAAAGTTCCTGTTGACGAGGACGAGGCATCAGACATGAATATTCACTGTGTGCTTTCTCAAACAAATAAGTTGTTTGTTACTGTTCATGTTCTGGATAAAGACATTCGCATGCAAGTGGACACTGGCTCTGCAGTAACTCTCATTAATTCTCGCACGTATTTGGAGTTGGGCTCCCCTCCCTTGTCTCCAGTTACGCGAAATCTGAGAACTTATAATAAACAGAAAATTCCTATCGTTGGCCAGTTTGATGCTTCCACTGCCTACAAGTCTGTTGTTAGGCCCCTCACATTTTATGTGGTGGATCATGCGGGCACTGTAAACCTGTTCGGTTATGATGCTTTCCAGTTGTTCGGGTTCTCCATTGGTAATGATGTGCACCTCATCTCTGAGGATATTTCTTATCAACAGCTGGATGGATTGTGTTCAGAATTTTCGTCCGTGTTCTCTACTGGTCTGGGTTGTGCCAAGGATTTTGAAGCCCACATTACTCTTAAACCTACAGCTCGCCCTAAGTTTTTCCGGGCATGCCCTATTCCGGTGGCGTTGCGTGCACCTGTCAAGGCTGAGATAGACAGGTTAACAGCTTCAGGGATTCTCCTTCCAGTTACCTCCAGTGAATGGGCATCGCCAATCATGGTGGTTCCTAAACCAAACAGGAGTCTGCGATTGTGTGGTGATTTTAAAGCCACTGTCAACGCTCAGAGCCTCATTGACACTTATCCTCTTCCCCGTCCTGAGGAGTTATTTACCAAGCTCGCTGGGGCCAGTTCTTTTCCAAACTTGACTTATCGGAGGCATACCATCAGTTGCTGTTGGATGCTTCTTCCAAGGAATTTCTCGTCATCAACACTCCTTGTGGTTGTATCAGTACCAGTGGTTACCATTTGGCATTGCTAGCACGCCGGCCATTTTTCAGCGGTTTTGGAACAGCTCACGGCTTCCGTTCCCAGCTGCATAAACTATCTGGATGACATTGTTGTCATGGGGGCCTCCACTGAGGAGCACCTTCGCAATTTGCGTTCACTGTTTCGGGTTTTGCATTCAGCTGGGTTGAGGTGCAATCTGGACAAGTCACAGTTCTTCCAACCCTCCATTGTGTATCTTGGTTTCCACTTGTTCTGTGAGGGTATACGTCCTCTGTGTCAGCATGTTGCGGCCATTAACACTCTACCCCGGCCATCTACGGTCAAAGAACTTCAGGCGTTTCTAGGCAAGATTGCTTATTATCACAAATTCATTCCATCCGCGGTGGTGGTAGCTCATCCTCTGCATCAGCTGTTACACAAAAACGTCCCTTTCTGTTGGTCCGATGAGTGTGAGCAGGCTTTTGTCCTCCTGAAGGCTCATTTGCAGTCGGCACCTTGTCTTGCCACATTCCGTCCGGGTCAGCAATTGGTTCTGGTGACTGACGCGTCACAGCATGGCCTAGTGGCTGTTCTCGCCCATCAGTATGAGGATGGGTCGGAACGACCCATCACATATGCTTCCAAGACCCTCAACGATGCGCAACGGAGTTACTCTCAAATCGAAAAGGAGGCGCTCACTATCATTTATGCTCTAAAAAAGTTCAGCGTTTTTTTGTATGGTTCTAAGTTTCACCTCATCACCAACCACAAGCCACTGGTCTCTCTGTTCAGTCCATCAGCGTCGCTTCCAGATAAGGCAGCTCACCACCTGCAATGTTGGGCCTTATACTTGTCTCGTTTTCACTATGAGATTCACAATCACCCCACGGCCCAGCACGCCAACGCTGATGCATTGTCGCGATTGCCGATGGGCCCCGACCCGGTTTTTGATTGTGATGAACTACTCTGTTTCCACATTGATGAGGAAGAACGTTGTGCAGTCGAGGGTTTTCCACTTACAGGTTCGCAGATCATGTCGGCTACTGCGCAGGACCGGTCCTGCGTCAGGTGATCAGTTTTGTTCAACGGGGTTGGCCGGTCAGGACCAAGGGCCGGACATCGGATCCCCTTCGCAACTACCATGCCTTGCACCTTCGTCTGTCTGTTTGTGATGGTGTTGTTCTTCTGGCCACGGATGGCGCATCTCCACGGGCCGTGGTGCCAGCCTCTCTTCGCAAAGATGTTCTCAAACTGTTGCATGAAGGCCATTGGGGTATTTCTCGGAGTAAGTCCCTGGCCCGCAAGCACGTTTATTGGCCCGGTATTGATTCGGACGTCGCCCACATGGTTGCTGCGTATGGGCAGTGTGCTCAACAACTGGCTGCACCTCTTACAATGCCCTCTCCGTGGCCTGATCTGGCGCAGCCATGGGAACGGGTACACGCTGACTTTGCCGGCCCCTTCCTCGGTACTTATTGGCTACTGTTGATTGACGCCTTCTCGAAGTTTCCATTTGTTGTTCGATGTCCGTCGCCCACCACTGTGGTGACAACGCTGGCTTTGTCCAAAATCTTTGCGCTAGAAGGTCTTCCATCCACGATCGTCACGGACAATAGCCCTCAGTTCTCTTCGCAGGCCATCCGTGATTTTTATACTGGACAAGGGATTCATCATGTTACAGCACTGCCCTTCCATCCACAATCAAATGGGGAGGTCGAGCGCCTTGTCCGCACTTTCAAAAGCCAGATGAAAAAATTCCTTAGTGATTTTTCCACAGATGACACTCTGCTACAATTTCTTAGTTCTTATCACTTCACGCCTCTGGGTGATCGCAGCCCTGCTGAACTCTTACATGGCCGCCAACCGCGCACTCTACTGCACCTGCTTCACCCTGTCAGGCCTTGTGCTGTGTCCCCTAGTGCGGGAAAATACTCGGTGGGCGCCGACATGTGGGCACGAGGGTATGGATCTCGCCCTAAATGGATTCCAGGGGTGATCAAGGCTCTTTGCAGCCGCCGGCTTTGTGAAATACATACGGACGATGGCATGGTTGTTCGCCATTACAACCAGATGCGCCCACAAGTGGTGGCCACGCCGGTGCCACCACCCCTTCCTTCGCCTCCACCAGCCCGAGAAGCCAGTCCTGTCGCTGCTGCCGATCTACCGTATGTGTTGATGCAGCCGACGTCGCTACCGCTTCCGAGTACGCTGGAACCGGCCCCAGTCGCGACGCCGCCTTCTCCGGGACCCATCTCACTGGAGCACACCCCCAGGACCACGACACCTATGGATGCTGCTTCTGAGTTTTCACCCATCATCTTGTCCAGGAGGCACGTTCCATGCACGAGCTTCCGTCCTGGACATTTTCGACCATACTCTTGTGTCTCTCCGCAGGATCTTCTCGGGGCCTCAAAAGAGGCCATGGATGTCTCCGCACTGTCCATGTCTCCAAGGAAGTGAGTGTTTTTTTTTTTCAAGGGGGAAAGTGTTGTGAGAGTGCCACGACATTTAACAGTGCCGCCACGACAGTACGCGCAAACGGTGATAGAGGTGCTCCGCAACTCGGCTGAGCGCGGGAGTGCCACCTAGCTACGAACGGCGCCGGCCGCATGTCACGGCACGGCAGTGGAATAAGAGATACTGAGTTGTTATCATGTAACGAGCTATTGTTTCTAAGTGAGTGTGTTTGAATATCCACGCAATTATTGGTGATTAAAGGTTATAACAGTTTTTCTCCAGTGCTGTCAGATTTCCTCAACTCCAACTTTTCTCTCACCTTTATTCTGGTAGCTTTATTGTCTCTGTTCCTTCTGTAGTGCCATGAACCATTCTTTGGACAGAAAATTACTAGTCTTTAACGAAAGTGAAGAGAAGTGGCACAGAAGCACCATAGTGTTGCGTTCGCTGCCGTGGGTCGGTAGCTGCCAGTGTGGCAACATGTGGGTCACAATAACAGACATGCTAATGGATTTCACAGTGAAGATAGCAGTGATAAATAGTGCCATGCAGTGGTAACCGTGTAGCGAGTGGTGTGATGTCACCACACCAGGGCAAGTCTCTTGTTATGGCGATGTGATGAGGTACTGGGTTTTAGTGAAGCAAATGGGTGCTTGAGGCACATAAATAAGTCAGGATTTTATGGCAGGGATTATTTTGCATCGCCGTGATCCGGCAGTACCGCCACAATGCCAGAGTGATGCCAGACAGAAACAAAACTTATCCACGAGCCGAGTGGTGCGAAAAACAGCAGAACTTTTATCAAATAGTTCTCTACCAAAGGAGGTCATCAAGAGACTGAGTCCAAACAGTTCAGTTCCACCTAGGCTTCATGGACTGCCTAAGATCCACAAGGAAAACGTGCTATTACGTCCAATTGTGAGTAACATTGGAGCAGCCACCTAGGACATAGCAAAATTCTTGGCATCTTTGCTCAAACCAATGATAGGCATCACATAAAGAATTCTGATGATTTTATCAGCCGACTTCAGTCACTACAACTGCAAAGTAATGACTTATTGGTCAGTCTTGATATGCTTTCACTTTTCACAAAGGTGCCTCTGGTGGACTCACTACACCTCACTGGCAATATGTTTGGTGCAGACATTACAGCGTTGTTTGAGCACACTCTCTCCTCTACATATTTTATATTTAACAATGAATTTTATGAACAATCTGATGGTGTTGCCATGGGTAGTCCTTTGTCTCCCCTGGTGGCCAATCTTTTTATGGAAGATTTTGAGGAGAGAGCACTCGACTCTGCCACTTTTAAACCAACAATATTTTGGTGATACATTGACGACACTTTTATAGTGTGGCCTCATGGTCTGGACCGTCTCCAAGAATTTTTACGTCACATGAACTCCATACATGAAAACATAAAGTTTACCATAGAGATAGAGAAAGATGGTTGTCTGCCATTTTTAGATGTTTTGGTGCGATGGAAGAGTGATGGCACACTTGGTCACTCCGTGTACAGAAAGCCCACTCATACAGTCCTGTATCTACAAGTTACTAGTTGCCACAAACAATCGGCATTCTCAAAACCTTGATCCACCATGCCCATACCATCTCTGACGCTGACAGTCTTCAAGAGGAACTGGAACACCTGCAAAAAGTATTTCTGAAGAATGGCTTTTCACCTAGGAAAGTGGACAGAGTGATGAAGACCTACAAACGACGGAACAAGAAAGAGGAAGAGGCCTTCAGGTCAACTGCTCATCTACCATTTATTGGGAATATTTCTTCACAGATAGGCAGAATATTGAGAAAGTATCAAGTGAGAGTCATCTTTCACCCTCCTTCATAAATTTAATCACTGGTGAGATCCGTTTAAGATGACCTGGGCCTGCATAAATCAGGTGTTTACAAAATTCCGTGTGAATGCGGCAAATCATATATAGGGCAAACAATACGAACTGTGCAGGAATGCACTGTGGAACACCAATGGCATACTCGCCTTCTCCAACCCACCAAGTCCACAATTGCCGAACATTGTATTTCAACAGACCATTCCATGAATTATGACGACACAAAAATTTTAGCCCATAGATCAAGCTTCTGGAGCTCGATTATCAATGAATCTGTGGAAATAAGATTATCTGATAACGTGACTCTCATCAATCAAGATAGCGATTATCAGCTAAACTCTGCTTGGAATCCTGTTATAGAGAAACTTCGTAGTCAATGTAGTTATCTGCATATAGATGGAAATCGACCGGATATCAATACGCCAAGCTTTCACTGTGGAGGGCGCGAGGTGCAGCGCACGGAGCCGTCATGAACGCGCACGCTGAGCAGTGCATGTGCAATGTCACCTCAGTACGGCTTTAAATAGCGGAGCTCAGCGCGTACTCGCCAGTAATACTACAGTGGCACTCACCTGAAGATGGTCAGAAGACTCATGGCAAAAAATGGTTCAAATGGCTCTGAGCACTATGCGACTCAACTGCTGAGGTCATCAGTCGCCTAGAACTTAGAACTAATTAAACCTAACTAACCTAAGGACAGCACACAACACCCAGCCATCACGAGGCAGAGAAAATCCCTGACCCCGCCGGGAATCGAACCCGGGAACCCGGGCGTGGGAAGCGAGAACGCTACCGCACGACCACGAGATGCGGGCACTCATGGCAAGACGGTACTGATATCCAGCAGTTCTCCCGTGTTTTTATGGAACAAAACATATCCCCTTCTCAGCTCTCGTGTTGGTCTGGAAGAAAAGTCTTACATATTTTAAAAGTTGATGTTGAATTTCTCAGAAATCAATTGAGTTGTTCCTTCTTCTTCTTTTCACATGACAGTTGGAAGTAAATATGTTGTACAAATAAATATTACCAAAGATATAGCTTCACTGATTTACGTCACAATCAGCACACACAATGAGACCATTAAGCAAAAGTATACCATCAGACTTGAAAATCATACTCAACGTAAGGCATAGACAAAAGAGGAGATGTTACAACCAGATTTTGGCAATAACGTAATCTAGAATGTGAATTATTTAATAAGTTATTTAACATTATATGCTGGGACATCAAAACATCTATTATATGTAAGAATCCAAAGCACCCCAAATCAAAGTAAGCCTACTGTTTAATAGCAGCAATGAAGTTTTAACACCTCCACTGAAACAGTCTTAAATGTTAAGAATCATTTCCTATGTGCATGTGACAGTGATTGGGAGTAAAATAAAGCTGCACACAGGGAAATAAGACACACATGCACGTGCAAAAATAAGACATGTACATGCAAAAACACACACACACACACACACACACACACACACACACACACACACACACACACACACACAATTAAAATGTCACACATACACAGCAACTCTTTCACATACAGAAAAAAATACTCTCACACAGAAAAAAAAGATGCACACACAGAGAAACAAACATGCGTATTCAGAAAAAGAAGTGCACACGAAAAAGAAACAGGCATACAGGCACATTTAAATGAAGGATGGGCACACACACTGAAAAGAGTACACACACAAAAAACAAAATGTGCACATGAAAAAACAAAAAGTCCACACAGTGAAAAAAGATACATACATGGAAAAAACTAAGGTGCCTAAGAAACTTAAAATAGCAACGAAAATAATCAGTTTCTCCATATGTAATTACCCTGTCTCCACCTTTAATCCTTCAGGCTTTCAAATCTCCTCCCATGCAGTCACCAACAAACAGTCTTTCTCTCTCGGGATGTCAATCGTAAAGGCCCGGGTTCGATTCCTGGCTGGGTCAGAGATTTTCTCCGCTCAGGGACTGGGTGTTGTGTTGGCCGAATCATCATCATTTCATCCCCATCGAAGTGCAAGTAGCCAAAGTGGCGTCAAACCGAAAGACTTGTAACTGGCGAACAGTCTAACCCGACAGGAGGCCCTAGTCACATGACATTTACATTTTATCTCATCCCGTAAGTCTCCCCTGACCCGCAATATTACTTGTCAGTCTTTGTTGGTCATCTGTCTTGTTCAAACTGTCATCTGTTTTCTACCTCATCTGCTAGTCTGATCATTCCTTTTTATGTAATTACACTATATTCTGCCTTTGAGCTCTCAGGTTTTCAAGTCTTGTCCATTGCAGTCCCAACAATTAGTCTTTCCCTCTCATCCCTTCTGGCAAGTCTCCCCTGGCTCATTTGTCAGTCTTTGTTGCCATCTGTATTGTTCAAACTGGTGTCTGTTTTCTACCTTATGTGGTAGTCTGATAACCTTCTTTAAGTGTGTGTTTCCCTGCTGCCACTTGTTGAGTAGATTTTTATCTATTCAGTTAAATTATATTACAAAAATTAAAAGATACGCAAGTGATAAAAATAGTACACACAGATACACACAGAGAAATATGCACCTTGAGGCAAAAATAATCCCTACACAGAAAAAATAGACATACACATGTGCACGTGGAAAAAAAGGATGTGGACATGGTAAAAAAGACATACAAACACAGATAAAGTAATACATGTGGTATAAGAAGATGCACGGACAGTAAAAAAGATGCACGGACAGTAAAAAAGATGCACGTACAGTAAAAAAGATGCATATGGCAAAAAAGACAGGTACACAGTAAAAGATGAGATTTACACCAAAGATGATGTGCGTGCACATGGTAAAAAGGAAGCATACACAAAGAAAGAATGTGCACATCGAAATAAAGCTGTGCACAGAGAAAAAGAGACGCTCACAGTGAAAACAGAAGCACACTCGCAAATGCACATGGAAACACAAGATGGTCTTATGAAAGAAAAAGGATGTACTTTGAAAAAAGACCTCACTCTTAGAAGGGGGGGTGGGGGTTGGGGGTGAAGGGGGGGGGGGGGGGAAGGTCTGCCTGAACAGATCTCAGAAGTCCCAATGATACTGACCAACTGCCTTGTCATCCTCAGCTCAAAGGTGTCAGTGGATGTGGTCAGCACACTGCTCACCTGGCCATTATCAATTTTTGTCACCAGATCCACAACTTCTGAACCAATTAGCTCCTCAATTGGCCTCACAATGGCTGAGTGCAACCCACTTGCTAACAGTGCTCAGCAGAACCCGACGGTCACCATCCAGTGCTAGCCAATCAGTGATCTGACCACACATGGGAAATAATACTCCTTCCACCAAACCCCACTGAGTCCTCTTGGATCTCACCATAAAGCCCTCATCTGCCAGAATTCCTCTGGTACTGCATCAAAATCAGATAAAGAGTGAGATGGCAAGCTACATAATGAATGTTTAAACATACGTAATGAAAATGAATGTTAAATGTGGCTAAGGTCACTTTGCTGGCAACTATGATTTCAGAGGTAGATGACGAATGAAGGCAGCAAATGAAATAGGAGTGATAGGCCACTACTCACTAAACTAACTGACTGGTCGACATGATCATACCTTGTCAGGGCAACTGTTTTGTTGGGATGGAATTCTTGACGTGCAATTTTTGTGCAGGAGTTTCACAGATATGAAGACTCTTTACCAAATGACTATGATATCATGATTAGCTGTTACATTTGTACAATGTTTCATCTCAGCAATGGAAACATGTACTGAGTTGCTTTTATTTCATTAGCTTTTCTGAAGATATGCTATAGAAGTTCCTCTTATTTTGTATGAATTCACTATTTGACATATGCATTTAATCTGCACAAATGCTTTGATTCTGTATTTCTGAAAAGTCTTGCCAATTCTCTTGGGTTCTATGGGTATACCGCTATTTATTATTTCCTTTTGGTTTGATATTCCAGGCTGTTGTATTGTAGGGTGTAGGCAGGGCATCCTGTGTTATGTCCAGCATTTACCTTTTTTGTAATAGAAGCCTTATTTACATTTATGTCTTATGTAATAGTGCTCAATTTGAACCTTTATCACTCATATCATGAATTTAAAAATTCCAGTAAATATAATCTCCTGTTTATAAATTAAAAGGAATAACATACATCACCTGCACTTGCTATCTTCCACACAGTGCTCTGTAAGATATTAGAGGGAAAGTGAGCCAGTGTATTCAGTACCTGTAAATAATAAAGTTGAAACATAGATGCAAAGGAAGAGAGTAGTTCATTCAAGTGTGAAGATATAAGTGAAGTGATAACTAAAACTGCAAGAAAAGAACATATTGTGAATGACAGAATTGATGGGGAAATAGTGTTTATGTTGGGGAACTTAAACACTAAAATTTAAAAATCTGTAAATGATCTTGACAAAGCAAAACTTGGAACTAAGTTTGAAGCATATGCTGTACCAGATGCATAAGCAAGTTGCTAACCAAGGAGCAGAACAGTGTGTGAACATTCATAGGTCATATCTGAAATGCAAAAAATACTACAAAACTAAACTACTTCTGGCAAAAAAAGCAAGCAGTAGAAAACTACATAGAAAGGGCTCCCAGTAAATGCAAGGCAGCATGGCAGATAATAAAACAAGAGAATACACCAAAATGTACAGAAACAGCTCCACCTGAACATGAGAAATTAAATCAATACTTTTTTAAACTCGGTTAAAGAAATAAGAAACAGTATTAAAGCAACAAATTCATCTGCAATGGACCTTGTTGGAACACCACTGCCTGTTAACCTGGTATTTCAATGGAGGGCTTGTAACGCCGGAAATGCATATCCTCCTATTTCCATCTATTGTACTATTATTTTTTTTCCTTGTTTTGTTACCTCAAGATATGACATTTCTGTCTCTTTATATATTGTAATTGTTTTACTGTTTGTATATATATATTTATGCACTTATGTCGATGTATAATTGGTTTGTTTCGTAAATATTATTTGTATTTTTACGCTGGGTCTTGCCTAGGGAAAACTGCTATCGAACGATTACATCGATGGGTCGTGTGAAGAATCAAAGTGTGTAGGATCTTTGGTAGTGTTAACTCTGCCGCGTGGGGCGCGGGCAGAGGGAGTCTGGCTGGAGTAGCGAGTGGAGCAGGTGTGTTGTGTGACGCTCCCGTGAGTGGCCGCGCTTTCGGGGTTTGGCAGCATGTAATTGCGCTCGACTCGCGATGATAGTTTCGGACATGGTGTTGCGGACGGGAAGCATTAGCTGGCGCACATCAAGAGCCTGTTTCGCCTGGTGACCGTGTCGAGAAGAAGGCGCGCCAACATCCAGCTTCCGCAACAGCGACGGCCGACAATGAGTGACTGTCGCCACCTCCTCGATCGACGGCTTCAAACCTTCAATCAACCAACAAGGAAGACTAAAAGCACGTAAAGTTTCAGAACTGTATGGCAGACCTCAGCTTTTCAAATTGTTCCATTTGCCTCGCAAAATTACAGCAACTTAGCATGAACCTTTGTTGCTCATTGTCCCAATTGCATTGCCAAGCAGGGTCCCTTCCTTTTCCGAAATGAGCCCGAGGGTCGTTGAAATTCAAACGCCAGCATCATTCGATTTCACTGCTTTAATTTCAAAGTTCAGCTGGCTACAATATTTAGATTGCACAAGCACAAATTAAGAGTGCGAGTTTTGTTACCGTATTTTAGTTACCTGTGACTGCAGCTCAGCTTGGTACGTACTAAATTTTACTATTGTTAATTGTTCAGAATCATTTAATTCAAGTTCAAAGTTAATTCTCTTATTTCTAAATTGCGTAGATTCAAGTAGCTTTTGAAATGATTGTTGAGGTAGTCCAAGACTAACCTTATTTTACTGAATGTCGATGTGCTTCAGAAAGAAAGCTTCACTATTAACTTCAGTCACTAAATTAACTTTCGATTTTCCAGTTTTATTAATTCTTTTGCTAAATTAAGTCAGAGTGTAGCGAAATTGATTACTTCTGACAAACTTTCAGTTTTCACACTACACGTGTCAACCTTCAGTTGCCACGCTTCTAGTGCTAATTATATGTGTAATTACCTTTCTTTTTCAGTTACTATAGTAATTGTCCTTAGGACTGGCGACCGTAATTTCCCCCAAATCTCAAATATCTAATTACCGCTAGTTAATTGTTAACGTAACGGCCGCACATTTACTTTCTTCATTCACTTTACCCCTTTTCAAAATTAATTTCCACCAGTTTCATTTGCATTTTTCCTTTCATTTAGATGTAACCCTTTCCTCCCTCTTTACCGACAGATTAACTTCGGTGACGATTGCTTTTCCCAAATTTCCATTAGGTACACGCGGTTTAATTTTTCACTGTCATTAAGGTCGATAAGTGAGGGGGAGGTTACACGTGGCGACCTGGTGACAGGACAATCTTCGGATTTGAGGTTGTTCTGGACACGAATTTTGTATGTTGCAAATCTCGTAACGAAGTACTGGTTACGTACAGGCCGTTACGTCAGCGAGAATAAGTAGTGGGAGTAATCCTAATTATATTTGAGATTTGGCATTTATATTGAAAATTATTAAAATGAGTGAAGGCAACAATTACCAAAATTTGGTAGACTTGGATACGGAACAATCGGTCGAACAGTGGGAAACGCGCACCGCAGTACCCATTGTTCAGGGGCAGGCGGCGAACATGAAAGACGCGACCGCCGAAACGCAACAAAGAGCAGAAATGGAATTCCAAAATTTAGAAAATGTTTCGGAATCGGAAGTGAAAATCAAATCTGAATCCCTTGATGACGAATACGGGGGGAAAATTAAAGAGGAAGCCGCTGCGGAAGTAAAACCGGTAGTTTCCGGGAATTTAACTGATTTATTGAATGTATTGATTAATGAAATCAAGAGTCAATCGGCCAAGCAAGAAGATCAGGCTGCCAAGCAAGAAGCTCAGTCTGAAAAATTTGAACGGATGCTAGACAATCAGAACAAAGCTATTAACGTTGTTATCAACAATGTTGGAGTTGTTAACACAAAAGTTGATAAAATCAAAGAAGATATTGTTGTAATTAATACCGAAATCGGTAATCTTAAACAGGAAATGATAGGCGTTCAGGCGGAAATTGCGAGCATAAATACTCGTTTTAATTCTGAAATTAGCAGAATCGAGAAAAGTGTAGGAGAATCAGTTGCTCCGATCATCGAGAATAAGGCGACGGAACAAATTCAATTAGTGAAAAAAGAGGATCAAAAGAAGGTGGAAACTTTAAAGGCTTTAGTATCCGAAGTAGATACCAAAGTGACGAAGCAGGCTAATACCTGCGAAGAGAAAAAAAGGGAAGTAGAAACGCTTGCGACAACCACTTGCCAAGTAATTACGAGAGTGTCGGAATTAGAAAAGAAACTTGACGAAAAACAGAGCTATGTGCCAATCTATGCACATAGTTCGGAATTGTTGACGAAAGAGGAGCGGTTCGACCCCTTGAAAAAAGGCGGTATACACGCGACGGATTTCATTAAGAATTGTGAAAGAGTTTTACCCAGATCATGGACTGATGAGAGAAAAATTAATGCGATTATTGATGTGTTGGCTGGTGATGCCAAGCGTTAGTGCTTCAACCTCAACATTACGAACCTGACTTTTGACGAATTTAAAAATTTGTTTCTGGCTGAATACTGGTCAGAGCAAAAACAGCAAAGTGTGTGGCGCGGATTTGTCGTATCGAGGCCTTTCGATGCGAATTCGCGCGGTTCGATGAAGGAGTTTTGTGAGGGTTGGAATATTTGCGTGACCGCCGCTCGGAATCCGAAATAGTCTGGGAACTCTACAAGAAGCTTCCAGATGATACAAAACGATACGTAGGAAGCAATTACAGGACAATCAATGATTTCCTGTAAAGAGTGGAGGACGAGGACAATTGGCGCAATAATCGCGACAGTGGCAGAGGCCGTGGTAACAACAACGGGTACCACAGCAACCACAACAACGATAACCACGGGAATAATGCATACCGCAACCATGGCAGCAGTAACAATAATGGTTCGGACCGTAATAACAATCGGTACAATGCAAATAATAACAGGAATGACGGAAACCAGTATCATACTAACGTGATACGGGCTTCACAGAATAGTAATAACGCCAGAGAGTGTGATCAGCCGCCTCAGCAGCATCCGGGGAGCGTATCTGCTGGGACGAGACAGGGAAACCGTTAGCCGCGCCGGTGAGGGGCCGACCAGGCGTGGAGAAATTTTGGCGGCCCAATAACAGGAGAAAACCCAGGTGTCGTCGTTATGAAAATTCCGTGTGGAATAATCAACGGCGGGAGAGTGTGCCAGTGTTAGGAGAAAGGAGTGCGCCCACAAGTAGTAGATCAACTGTATACACGGCAGTAGAAAATACATTCACTGTCAGTGAGAACAATTTAAGTAGTGTTCCGGAAATCGATTATAAAGGGGCAGCTGTAATACCCACAGCGGAACTGGAGATTGAGTTTAAGAATGATTCGCAATTGTTGAGAGAAGATCAGATGTCGGATAACACGTCCGTCATTGAGCGAGGGGATGCAGAGAGGGATGAGGTCTGGTTAAGGCAGTTCGGTTGCTTATACGACGAACTAAGAGATTATAGTGGCCTGTACGGGAGAAGCATTTATGGAGAGCGCGGGCAGAATTTGCCGCGTCTCGTCCCACAGGAAGATAGTGATTGTGAAGTGATAGAGAGTTCTGGCCCTAACCGGCAGACTTTACTAGAAATAGTTGATGTTAATGAGGAGCACGAGCAAGATTGGTCGTGTTTCGTCCCGCAGGAGTTGAATGTTGAAGTAGTAACGGAAAGTTCTGGCCCTAACCGGCAGACCTTACCGAAAGTTTCAGAGGTAGAAGTAGCCGACCCATCCGACGCAAACCTCCAGTTTAAACATTGCGAAAGTATTAAGGAGAAAGATTGCGAAAATTTTAGTGATAGCCGGACACGATTGATAGAAAACCACGTAGATTACAGTGTGTATGAGGTTAGAGCTGACGTTATACGGTCAGACGATAACAGTGTGGGTTGCGCAGATACTACTGGGCACATTTCGCCAGGTAGATTGGCAGATGAGATCAATCTGGCTAAAGAGGAATCAACGAAGGTGACAATTAGTGAATTGATAGCAAAGCAACACACGCTAGTTGACGAGTTACAGGAAAAGGTTTCGGTATTGGGGGCGAAGCTACAGACAAAGCCTCAGGACAAACGTGTTGAAATTAAAACTGTATGTGAACAGAGGCTGAAAAAGCCGCCAGATAAGCCGGATTTGGGATCAAAGCCGGATGGTTTTTTCTGGAATGACCTGGATATAGACGAGGATTTACTGTGGGAAAATAAAGAAACAGTCGAGGACAAGTGTAGACGGGTAGTAGTGTCTGTTAATATGCACGACCTACAACTAAACGTGTTGATTGACACCGGTGCAGAATTGAGTGTTGTATCTGGGAAAATATTTGAGTTACTGAAAGATAGACCTGGCATCGTAGTTATGCCAGTAACAGGAGTGAAAATTATCGGTGCTACTGGGAAGGCCAGTAAACCGGTCACAAAACAGATTTTTGTCCACTTCGAGATATGTGGGGCACGATTTGAACAAGAGTTTGTCGTCGTGCCAGACTTGACTACGGAAGTAATTATCGGGTTAGATTGGCTATTAAAGTACCGTGCAGTGATTAATAGCGAAAGCAAAACTTTGACATGTACGTCACAAGATAAAACAATAGTAGTTAGTTTTGACGAGGCAGGAGACGGTGTGCATAGGCAATACCAGCCTATACACATTGTTAACTGGCCGGATGCTATTGACGTAGGTATGAATTTGAACTACTGTAATGTGAGGAATCTCGGCATTGACAATAGTGTAGAAAGTGAATTGGAAAGTATTGTAGACGGTGTGTCAAACGTAACACACGAACAAAGACGAGGCCTGTATGAAGTAATAATGAAGAATAAGAGTGTGTTTTCAGACAAACCGGGACTTGTGGAAGGATATAAATGCAAGTTGCATGTGATTCCGCACGAACCATTCTTCGTGAGACCGTATGCTATACCGCTGTCCAAAAAGGAAGCAGTGCAACGGGAGATAGATAAGATGATCGAATGGGGAGTGATTGAAAGAAGTACGAGTCCATACAATAACGGTTTGGTCATTGTAGCAAAACGGGATGGTAGTGTGCGTATTGTGATTGACGCACGCACGTTGAATAGGGTCGTTCAACGCGAAACAGACCGACCAGAGAGTATGGAGGAGATTTTGCAACGTTTTCATGACGCTAAGTTCATGACTAGCCTCGATCTGACGGCTAGTTACTGGCAAATAGAACTCGAAGAAGAATCTAGGCCATACACCGCCTTCTTGTTTGCGGGCAGGTGTTATCAGTATAGAGTACTGCCGTTTGGACTTAATATATCTGTGTCCGTATTCATCAGGGCCCTAGATAAAGTGCTAGGACCGGCTTTGAGTTCAAGATTAACTGTATATGTTGACGACCTATTGTTGGCCAATGCCACTTGGCATGACCATTGTGACCTGTTAGATGAAGTTTTTAGAGCATTGCGCCGTGGCGGAATGACTCTAAAGCTAAAGAAATGCGAATTTGTGAAGCAGGAACTGAAATTTTTAGGGCATGTAATTACCACTGCTGGTATTACGAAAGACCCAGAGAAACTAGAGGCAATAAGGAATTGTCCTCCACCCAAGTCTAGGAAACAGTTAAAAAGTTTTCTGGGGCTCACAGGATTTTACCGTAAATTTGTAAAAGGACAAGTGTTTAATGATGAAAATTTGAATAACCTCTTACGCAAAAATGTTCCGTTTGTGTGGACTGACGGGTGTCAGACCGCTTTCGAGAGATTAAAAGACGAGTTGTTAAGATCTAACATACTATTTCATCCTGATTTATCGCTACCCTTCCATCTGGGAACGGATTCGTCGAATTACGGGGTGGGGGTAGAACTGTTCCAAGAAGTTGGTAAAGGAGAGGATAAGGAACACCGGACGATAGCGTTCGCGAGTCGAACTTTATCAAAAAGTGAGCGAAACTACACGATTTCTGAGAAAGAGTGTCTCGCTATCGTGTGGGGATTCAAGAAGTTCAAGGGTTACCTATGGGACCGTAAGGTGATTGTTCATACGGACCATAAGGCGCTCACTTATCTGAAGGATTGTGAACTACTTCACGAAAGACTGACTAGGTGGTCGTTGTATTTACAGCAATTTAATTATGACATCTGTTACGTAAAAGGGACCGACAATTGCGTAGCGGATGCGCTGTCGCAGTTGCCCGGGTCTAATCAAGGTCTATGGAAAGATGAGGCAGATGGAGTGGTCAAATTGTACTATTTTAAAGAAGTTGAGGGACGTAAATTAATAATGAACATCTGTAAGAATCTACGTCGTCATCAGAACGAGGATGGTTGTTTAAATATGGTGAAAACCCGATATGATCCCCCCCCCATGAACCATGGACCTTGCCGTTGGTGGGGAGGCTTGCGTGCCTCAGCGATACAGATAGCCGTACCGTAGGTGCAACCACAACGGAGGGGTATCTGTTGAGAGGCCAGACAAACGTGTGGTTCCTGAAGAGGGGCAGCAGCCTTTTCAGTAGTTGCAAGGGCAACAGTCTGGATGATTGACTGATCTGGCCTTGTAACAATAACCAAAACGGCCTTGCTGTGCTGGTACTGCGAACGGCTGAAAGCAAGGGGAAACTACAGCCGTAATTTTTCTCGAGGGCATGCAGCTATACTGTATGATTACATGATGATGGCGTCCTCTTGGGTAAAATATTCCGGAGGTAAAATAGTCCCCCATTCGGATCTCCGGGCGGGGACTACTCAAGAGGATGTCGTTATCAGGAGAAATAAAACTGGCATTCTACGGATCGGAGCGTGGAATGTCAGATCCCTTAATCGGGCAGGTAGGTTAGAAAATTTAAAAAGGGAAATGGATAGGTTGAAGTTAGATATAGTGGGAATTAGTGAAGTTCGGTGGCAGGAGGAACAAGACTTCTGGTCAGGTGACTACAGGGTTATAAACACAAAATCAAATAGGGGTAATGCAGGAGTAGGTTTAATAATGAATAGGAAAATAGGAATGCGGGTAAGCTACTACAAACAGCATAGTGAACGCATTATTGTGGCCAAGATAGATACGAAGCCCACACCTACTACAGTAGTACAAGTTTATATGCCAACTAGCTCTGCAGATGACGAAGAAATTGAAGAAATGTATGATGAAATAAAAGAAATTATTCAGATTGTGAAGGGAGACGAAGATTTAATAGTCATGGGTGACTGGAATTCGAGTGTAGGAAAGGGGAGAGAAGGAAACATAGTAGGTGAATATGGACTGGGGGACAGAAATGAAAGAGGAAGCCGCCTGGTAGAATTTTGCACAGAGCACAACATAATCATAACTAACACTTGGTTCAAGAATCATGAAAGAAGGTTGTATACATGGAAGAACCCTGGAGATACTAAAAGGTATCAGATAGATTATATAATGGTAAGACAGAGATTTAGGAACCAGGTTTTAAATTGTAAGACATTTCCAGGGGCAGATGTGGACTCTGACCACAATCTATTGGTTATGACCTGTAGATTAAAACTGAAGAAACTGCAAAAAGGTGGGAATTTAAGGAGATGGGGCCTGGATAAACTAAAAGAACCAGAGGTTGTACAGAGATTCAGGGAGAGCATAAGGGAGCAATTGACAGGAATGGGGGAAATAAATACAGTAGAAGAAGAATGGGTAGCTTTGAGGGATGGAGTAGTGAAGGCAGCAGAGGATCAAGTAGGTAAAACGACGAGGGCTAATAGAAATCCTTGGGTAACAGAAGAAATATTGAATTTAATTGATGAAAGGAGAAAATATAAAAATGCAGTAAGTGAAACAGGCAAAAAGGAATACAAACGTCTCAAAAATGAGATCGACAGGAAGTGCAAAATGGCTAAGCAGGGATGGCTAGAGGACAAATGTAAGGATGTAGAGGCCTATCTCACTAGGGGTAAGATAGATACCGCCTACAGGAAAATTAAAGAGACCTTTGGAGATAAGAGAACGACTTGTATGAATATCAAGAGCTCAGATGGAAAGCCAGTTCTAAGCAAAGAAGGGAAAGCAGAAAGGTGGAAGGAGTATATAGAGGGTCTATACAAGGGCGATGTACTTGAGGACAATATTATGGAAATGGAAGAGGATGTAGATGAAGATGATATGGGAGATACGATACTGCGTGAAGAGTTTGACAGAGCACTGAAAGACCTGAGTCGAAACAAGGCCCCCGGAGTAGACAATATTCCATTGGAACTACTGACGGCCGTGGGAGAGCCAGTCCTGACAAAACTCTACCATCTGGTGAGGAAGATGTATGAAACAGGCGAAATACCCTCAGACTTCAAGAAGAATATAATAATTCCAATCCCAAAGAAAGCAGGTGTTGACAGATGTGAAAATTACCGAACTATCAGCTTAATAAGTCACAGCTGCAAAATACTAACACGAATTCTTTACAGACGAATGGAAAAACTAGTAGAAGCCAACCTCGGGGAAGATCAGTTTGGATTCCGTAGAAACACTGGAACACGTGAGGCAATACTGACCTTACAACTTATCTTAGAAGAAAGATTAAGGAAAGGCAAACCTACGTTTCTAGCATTTGTAGACTTAGAGAAAGCTTTTGACAATGTTGACTGGAATACTCTCTTTCAAATTCTAAAGGTGGCAGGGGTAAAATACAGGGAGCGAAAGGCTATTTACAATTTGTACAGAAACCAGATGGCAGTTATAAGAGTCGAGGGACATGAAAGGGAAGCAGTGGTTGGGAAGGGAGTAAGACAGGGTTGTAGCCTGTCCCCGATGTTGTTCAATCTGTATATTGAGCAAGCAGTAAAGGAAACAAAAGAAAAATTCGGAGTAGGTATTAAAATTCATGGAGAAGAAATAAAAACTTTGAGGTTCGCCGATGACATTGTAATTCTGTCAGAGACAGCAAAGGACTTGGAAGAACAGTTGAATGGAATGGACAGTGTCTTGAAAGGAGGATATAAGATGAACATCAACAAAAGCAAAACAAGGATAATGGAATGTAGTCTAATTAAGTCGGGTGATGCTGAGGGAATTAGATTAGGAAATGAGGCACTTAAAGTAGTAAAGGAGTTTTGCTATTTGGGGAGCAAAATAACTGATGATGGTCGAAGTAGAGAGGATATAAAATGTAGGCTGGCAATGGCAAGGAAAGCGTTTCTGAAGAAGAGAAATTTGTTAACATCCAGTATTGATTTAAGTGTCAGGAAGTCATTTCTGAAAGTATTCGTATGGAGTGTAGCCATGTATGGAAGTGAAACATGGACGATAAATAGTTTGGACAAGAAGAGAATAGAAGCTTTCGAAATGTGGTGCTACAGAAGAATGCTGAAGATTAGATGGGTAGATCACATAACTAATGAGGAAGTATTGAATAGGATTGGGGAGAAGAGAAGTTTGTGGCACAACTTGACCAGAAGAAGGGATCGGTTGGTAGGACATGTTCTGAGGCATCAAGGGATCACCAATTTAGTATTGGAGGGCAGCGTGGAGGGTAAAAATCGTAGGGGGAGACCAAGAGATGAATACACTAAGCAGATTCAGAAGGATGTAGGTTGCAGTAGGTACTGGGAGATGAAAAAGCTTGCACAGGATAGAGTAGCATGGAGAGCTGCATCAAACCAGTCTCAGGACTGAAGACCACAACAACAACAACCGATATGATGAAAAGAGTCCAGAAGGAGAGAAATTAAGGAAGTATTACAAGATATACGATCATATCTTGTACATACGTAAGGGTGAAGATAGTAATATTTGGCGGGTGTGCTGGCACACCAAATATGTCACGGAAATAATAGACTACTACCATTTGGCGTATGGTCACTGTGGACCAAAGAAATGTACGGAAAAGCTGAGTGAAGTAGTGCATTTTAACAACATGTTAAAACGAGTTACTGACAGAGTGAAAACTTGCGATTTATGTCAGAAGGTGAAGGTTACCAACTGTACGAGTCGTGGTCCTATGCAAAGTATAAGGCCTAACGACACCTTTGAGTTACTGTGCGTGGACTTGTACGGACCTTTGCCCAAGTCATCAGGAAACTTTGCCTACATTTTAGTAGTGCTAGAAGCTTTTCCCAAGTTCATCAAACTATACCCAATTAGGAAAGCTACAGCCAAAGCGGTCTATAGCAAGCTTGTGAACGATTATTTTGTTCATATTGGTAAGCCCAAGGCGATTCTATCAGACAATGGGGCACAATTTACTTCTAAGTTGTGGAATGAAGGCATGGAAAGTAATAGGGTCGAGGTGATCCATATTTCAGCTTATTGTCCGGCTGGGAATCCCGCTGAGAGGTATATGCGCGAGCTAGGCCGACTGTGCCGTACCTATTGCCATCACAACCAAAGGGCATGGGGCAAATATGTAGCAGTACTTGAGAGAATTATGAACACCTTGAGACATGAATCGATGGGATTTTCTCCAGAGGAAATCCTGTTGGATGACAGAAGTAAAAGTTTAGTGGAAGAGATAATCAAATTCCCTCCACGGATTGACATTAGTATTGGTGTGAAAAAAGATCGTTTGCGAGAAGTAATGAAGCTTAAAGCCGATGCTCGCATACGTCGTCATGACGCTAAAGCGCGTTTTGCTAAGTTTGCGATCGGAGACTTAGTACTTGTAAAAGCTCATGAGAAATCGAGCGAGATAGACAATGAAATCTCTAAATTTAAGTTTGTTTATAATGGACCATATAAAGTCATTGGTATACCTCACACAAATGCTTATTGCTTAGAGTATCCAAGCTCTGGAAAGCTATTAGGTATACGAAACATTGTAGACCTGAAATTGTACCAACCAAGGATTGATTAGTACCACAGACAGGGTAATTTGTACAGTATGTAGATATAGAGTGTAAGATTTAAGGATGTGCCATGTGGCGATGCTTTTGCCTGACGTAGAGGTCATTAAAGAAGTTGTAATTAATAAGTAATTTATGTTGATTAAATGATTTAAGAGTTACTGAATATTAATCAATTTAAAAATCCAAGCTGCTAGTTTAAGTTTTCAGCTGAGTCACAGTAGATTAAGAAATGTAAATATGATTTTGTAACTAGCTGTAAGATTCCATTAATATGTGTTTTACTAGTCATTGCCGATGTACTTAGACGCTGTTTTAAGTTTCAGGCTTGTACATGTGTGATGATGGACAGTGTTGAGTTATCCACTGTGATAGTGTTAATGGACTCCTTGCGATTACTCGGGAGTGAGTTTTTCCGAAAGAATTCAGTGGAAAGGACGTTCTGGAAATGCCGTTACACAGGCGAGTGAGATCAAGCGTGCCGCACAGGCGGGCGCAACAATATTGGCGAGGCGGTGCCGCTGTCGGCTCTTGTGCCGCTGTCGGCATTCTTTGTACTTGCGAGTACGGAAGGCGGAATTGTTTTTCTTCCCGGACAGATGATGTGAAAGAATTCTGCTGTCAATACTTATGTTTTTTTCGATCTACTGAATATTATTTTCTTGTTTAGCATTAAGTGGACTCTCATGGCAAGCGTATTAATTACGAAAAGGTTATATAAAATTTATATTCTATGTAATTAATAATTAATTTGCATATTTTGATCTACCTGTTTTCATGACCATGTACTCTGATTAATTTTGTAAATAGTATTCCATTTCATGATAGTGTTACGGATTTTGACGATTTTGGAATAGCTAAACCATTTTCTATATCTTCTATGAATTTTAATATGTTGTCAACCTGTTTTATTTTGTGCAAGATGACAGAGTGGAATAAGATTAGGAGTGTCTCCACTCAATTATTATGGTCTAAAATTGATTTATGATTAATTAGACGAATGCTAAATTTTGTTGATGTTTTGAGCATATGCATTTCCCCTGTTTCTTTTTTGGGACATTTTCTGAGTCTGTTTACGTTACACGAACATCCTCAGACAATGTGGGGCACGTGTAACGCCGGAAATGCATATCCTCCTATTTCCATCTATTGTACTATTTTTTTTTCCTTGTTTTGTTACCTCAAGATATGACATTTCTGTCTCTTTATATATTGTAATTGTTTTACTGTTTGTATATATATATTTATGCACTTATGTCGATGTATAATTGGTTTGTTTCGTAAATATTATTTGTATTTTTACGCTGGGTCTTGCCTAGGGAAAACTGCTATCGAACGATTACATCGATGGGTCGTGTGAAGAATCAAAGTGTGTAGGATCTTTGGTAGTGTTAACTCTGCCGCGTGGGGCGCGGGCAGAGGGAGTCTGGCTGGAGTAGCGAGTGGAGCAGGTGTGTTGTGTGACGCTCCCGCGAGTTGCCGCGCTTTCGGGGTTTGGCAGCATGTAATTGCGCTCGACTCGCGATGATAGTTTCGGACATGGTGTTGCGGACGGGAAGCATTAGCTGGCGCACATCAAGAGCCTGTTTCGCCTGGTGACCGTGTCGAGAAGAAGGCACGCCAACATCCAGCTTCCGCAACAGCGACGGCCGACAATGAGTGACTGTCGCCACCTCCTCGATCGACGGCTTCAAACCTTCAATCAACCAACAAGGAAGACTAAAAGCACGTAAAGTTTCAGAACTGTATGGCAGACCTCAGCTTTTCAAATTGTTCCATTTGCCTCGCAAAATTACAGCAACTTAGCATGAACCTTTGTTGCTCATTGTCCCAATTGCATTGCCAAGCAGGGTCCCTTCCTTTTCCGAAATGAGCCCGAGGGTCGTTGAAATTCAAACGCCAGCATCATTCGATTTCACTGCTTTAATTTCAAAGTTCAGCTGGCTACAATATTTAGATTGCACAAGCACAAATTAAGAGTGCGAGTTTTGTTACCGTATTTTAGTTACCTGTGACTGCAGCTCAGCTTGGTACGTACTAAATTTTACTATTGTTAATTGTTCAGAATCGTTTAATTCAAGTTCAAAGTTAATTCTCTTATTTCTAAATTGCGTAGATTCAAGTAGCTTTTGAAATGATTGTTGAGGTAGTCCAAGACTAACCTTATTTTACTGAATGTCGATGTGCTTCAGAAAGAAAGCTTCACTATTAACTTCAGTCACTAAATTAACTTTCGATTTTCCAGTTTTATTAATTCTTTTGCTAAATTAAGTCAGAGTGTAGCGAAATTGATTACTTCTGACAAACTTTCAGTTTTCACACTACACGTGTCAACCTTCAGTTGCCACGCTTCTAGTGCTAATTATATGTGTAATTACCTTTCTTTTTCAGTTACTATAGTAATTGCCCTTAGGACTGGCGACCGTAATTTCCCCCAAATCTCAAATATCTAATTACCGCTAGTTAATTGTTAACGTAACGGCCGCACATTTACTTTCTTCATTAACTTTACCCCTTTTCAAAATTAATTTCCACCAGTTTCATTTGCATTTTTCCTTTCATTTAGATGTAACCCTTTCCTCCCTCTTTACAGACAGATTAACTTCGGTGACGATTGCTTTTCCCAAATTTCCATTAGGTACACGCGGTTTTTCCAGATGCACTTAAGGTATCAAAAGTTGTCCAGTTTTTAAAAAGGGGAGAAATGTCTTCCCCAAAGCTACAGACCAGCCTCCATTGTTCCAATATTCTCAAAGATATTTGAGACACTGATACACACACAAACAAGCAGCTTTTTTAAAAAACACAATATGCTATGTAGCAATCAGTTTGGTTTTCACAAAGGGAAAAACACAACAGGAGCCATCTTGGAAATCATTGACCAGACATTAACAGCTTTTGAAAACAATAACTTGGTATCACTGGTATTATGTGACCTAAGCAAAGCTTTCAATTGCTTTCCTGTTGATGTACTACTAGGGAAACTAGAGTTTTATGGGGTGAGAGGGAACACTTTAGCTGTGATAAATTCTTATTTAAGTAACCAAAAACAATTCGTTTCAGTCAGAAATGTAAGTTCTTGTGTAATGGAAATCAGCACAGGTGTACCACAAGGGTCTATCCTTGGACCTTTCTCCTTCATTGTAGCTATTAATGATTTGCCTAAAAACATAGCCCACCCTGTCATGTGTTATGTTGACAATACAACACTACTTACCACACATCAGAACATTTCAGATCTGAAACACTTGATAAGGCCCTGGACTGGTTTGCAGCCAACAAGCTCCTGTGCAGTCCTGATAAAGCCCAACAACTTTTAATGGGAACATCAAATGAAGTAGGCAATAAATCGGTAAAACTCTTAGGTATTCACATTGACTCTAACCTCTATTGGGAGGAACATGTCACTCATATATGTGAAAAAATATCTCGGGTGGCATACCTTATCTTGAAAATAAGGGAGGTAGCAAGCTTAGAGTACCTTAGGGTGACATACTTTAGGCTATTCCAGTCACATATTTCATGTGGTCTGATTATATGGGGACACTACCCTCACATCAAGAGCATTTTGAAATCACAAAAAAGAAAAAGTCTTAAGCATAATATGTAAAAGAGGTCATAGGGAGCACTCTCGTCCTCTTTTTTCCAGACTCACAATACTCACAATTATAAATTTATACATCTATGTGTCTGTACTCCATGTTAAAAATAATATTTCAGAATTTATTGCCAGAGGGGAAACACATGAATACAACACCAGGGCTAAGAGTAATTTAGACATACCGCACCACAGATTAGCAAGAACAGGAAATGCCCACGAAGTTAACCCACTCAAAATGTTCAATAAACTGCCAATTCATCCATTCTATGACATTAAAGAATTCTTTGAGATGACTGAGGAGGATATTAGCATTTAAAAGTTGTCTGTAGTTAAACATATTATTGTGTGTTGTGGTTAATTGTGTGTAATTACATAGTGTATACAATAAATAATACAATAGTATATTATATTAGATTAGATTATAGTATAGCTTAGTGCATTAACTTTTAGAAGCTATCTTGGTGTAAATTGGTACACTGCCATGCTTGAAAGGTATTCTATAATGTACTGACACTTGTTTATTTTATTATTCTGTATGTACTAATACATCCTGTATGACGAAGCCAATATCATTGAAAAATGATCTATGGTGAATAAACTTCTTGATTCTTGATAAGGCTAGTGCAAAACAAGAAACTAAAACTGAATAATCTATGAACAAACTTGAAGATGGTAATGTAGAACTAAAATCTCAACTCTAAAGTCACATTAGCAACTATCAAATTGGGAAAGAAAACAAAGAAAAATATAAATCAATTAGTTCAACAGTTACAAGATTTTAAAGTAGGCCCTACAATTAGCACTTGATCTACAAAAGACAAAAGCAAATTTGAGTAACTATTTGCATGCTAATGTGGAAGTCACTTGCTTAGAATTTATAGAATCTATCAAAGAAAGCACAAATACATCACAGAAGTAAAAGTTTGATTGGAACAAATAAGAATAAAGCATTTACAAACACAGGTTAATGGTAATCAAGGAAAGCTCATTGAAATACAATAAAATACATCCAAGAGTAAATTGAGCATAGAAACAGATGTGGATACATTCCTACCTTCATGACCATCAACAGATCACTCAAATAAAATACAAAGACATAAAAACACAAAAAAATTTGTAAATTTTACATTAATGCACAAAACATTACATACAGAGTTCCTTAAGGGTCACTCCTTGGGCCAATTCTTTTCATTCTTTATGTTAATGATTTGTCAGAAAAAATAACTAAAGAGACAACAGTACTTTTTGCAGACGACACAAATATCCTAATCAAATCCGGTGTTGAAGAAAGCCTACAAAAAACAACTACAGGTATAATACAAAATTTGACACAATGGTTCAGAACAAACAAGCTAATAATAAATAATGAAAAAACAGTGACAGTCAATTTCCACAATTCACAGAAACCACATCCTGTAAGACCAATTTTTAAAATTGATGGAAAAACTGTCTCATCTGTGAGTGACACAAAATTTTTAGGTATACATATTCAGCAAAACCTAAAATGGGAGACACATCTTAACCATGTAAATAAAAAGCTAAACACACTTACGTACGCAGTAAGAATCCTTGCACAAAATACAAGCCGTGTCTCTGTGCTCACAATGTACCATGGCAGTATTCAGTCACTGCTGATGTAGGGCATTATCTTTTCGGGGAACTCCGTAGGAACAAACAAAACATTCAAGCTACAGAAAAAGATTGTTAGAATAATAAACCATGCTAAGTACAGAGACTCCTGTAGACCAATATTTAAAAATCTCAGTATACTGCCTCTTCCTTGCTTATATATGTATGAAATATTAAATTTCACAAAAGGAAGTATTTTAAAAGATGGAAATATCTTCAAGTATAACTGTGATTACCACCCTCATGATACTAGGCAGAAGCATTACTTGCATGTCAATACAGTATGTACAAACATTTGTGAGAGAGGCGTGTATCATACTGGCATAATGCTGTACAATCACATGCCACCCTATTTGAAACAGATGCAAAATTTACAAAAGTTTAAGGTGAAACTGAAAGAGTACTTGCTTGACCACTGCTTCTATTCTGTTTCAGAGTTTTTAGAGTACCAGAAAAGAGTAGTGTAACTGCTCAAATATTCTTAATAAGTCTATCATTTTATTTCATTATATTAAATTTGTCATCAATATTCAACATGTATTGAATAATTTTTAATTATTTATCCTTTCAAAATAACAATGTGTATGATGATGTATATACTGTACCAACCTGACTTGGCCTACATCATTTGTGCAAAACATGTATCTAAACACGATTTACAGGACCAATAAATAAATAAATACACAGAAGACATAGGGTTGTTGAACTGAGGTGCAAGACAACAATAACTACTAGATGTGAGGAAAACAACATCAGAAAAGAATATAATTAGTTCTGGCTAGGGATACAGGCAGAATATTTAACTGGGATGAAAACTGTTGACATAGAAGTTTTTAGTCAACACATTTATAAAAATGATAATGGAATTACACCAATATCACCAATAAGAAAGGAGAAATGTTTGAATCAATAATCAATGAAAGTATTGTGGAGGGGAATTGGAAGGTAAAAAAAATGGCAACTTGGCACATAATTTTCTTATATTCAGACCAAATGGCCATTTGTATCCTTTTATTTGCTTAACAATATTTCAACATTTGCTTACCCAATACATGGCATAGTCAAAGATGCATAAAATTAGTTAAAGGCCATCTTGATACCAAAATGGCTGAATGGGGGTTCTGTATGGGAATCAGGTTAGCAATTGCAAGAAGTTCTGTAAAATATACAAAGAGAAATATACAGGTCTAGGTGCAAATACCAAAGGTTAATGCTCAAGCTGCTTGACCAGAGGCTAATCACACAAAATAAGGAGCTTCTGGAGGTGTTTTGAGATGTGTTCCACTCAACTAAAAGTTTTACACGAGCTCATGATCAATGAACTTTTTTTAAAAATATTCATGTGTAGGATGTCCACTTAACTTAAAGAAAGTGATGCATTGAGACTGAGTAAAGACTAGCTCCATCTTAATTTAAGTCCACCACAGTAGCTGAGTGGACAGCACGCTGGCTTGTCATGCTGGAGGGACCGGTTTTGATTCCTGGCTGGGTTGGAGATTTTCTCTGTTCAGGAACTGGGTGTTTGTGTTATCTTCACCATCATCATTTCCTCCTCATTTACACGCAAGTCACCGAAGTGGCATCACCTCAGAAGACTTGTGTCAGACGATCAGGTCTACCCGCCGGGAGGCCCTCGCCACACGACATTTCATTTTATCTTAAGTTACACGGAGTAGTTAAATATTTTGAATATGAATAACAATGTTTAACGGCCACAAAATCTACATAATGATATGAAAATAGATGAAAATCGACCCTAACGAGGAAATGGAAACAATAGGTATTCTAGAACCAGACAGCCATATCAAAGAGGAGAAAGAAAGTATTACAATGGTAACAGAGAACAGAGAATTTCTCTGGAACAAAATATGGTTAATACCACCCATACATTAGAAACAATAGTGACTGAGTACACAGAAAATGAACTAAATCTCACAGAAGGGGTCAGTCTGAGGGAGCAATAAGTTATGATGAAACACCCTCTGTAATTGGGACATTCAAGTTAGCACAAGACAGAGTAATAAGGAAAGGTTTGTTCATAGAAATTAACATACTTTTAAGGGCAATTTCCCAATTATAACTATAGCCAAATGTATAGTATGTAAGAATACTGCCCTGATAATACTAGATCAAGGTATTTTAGAAAGCAGAACGAAATGATTGAGATGTTCAGTGTTCCCCAGTGAATGAGATAAGAATAATACAAATTACAGGACAAAACATAAGCCAGTACACCTTTTTTTAAACTAAATGTGCATTTCTGACATATGCATTCATTCATAGATCAGTGTCAGTGTGGCTGCCTGACACACTGCTGTCAACTGCTGCCCACTGGTGCATGTTTGTCCATAGTTCAGTACTCAAAGAAGAACAACTCATTGTTGTATTTTTCCCATATTTGTGTTTTAACCATATATGTGTTTGTTCACAATACACAGATATGAGAAAAACATAATACCGTGATGGTCCAGCTCAGGTATCAAACCTCAAACTGACAGGTGCCCTGCACATAATTGGAAAGTGGAAGGGCCAATATATGACAAACACAGCCACTTATGAGAAAATGACACATTGCAAAGTCACAAATGTATGGCAGATGACAAAGACAAGCATACCGCAGATGGCAAAGTGAAGCACGCACTGCAGATGCTAAGCAATGCACGTACGGCAGATGGCTAAGTGACACACATACACCAAATGATGCACATATACCACATGGCTAAGTAGCAAGCATATGGTTGATGCCTCAGTGACACACATACAGCACATGGCAAAGCAATGCACATACAGAAGATGGCTAAGTGGTGCATGTACAGCAAATGGCTCAGTGCTGCACATTCTACACATGGCCAAGTGATACATGTATGGCAGATAGTTAACACCCAAACCTCCAGATGTCAGACACTCAGATTGGTACCAAACATTGTATGTTGATAGGGTATCAACCTAAACTCCGATTTAGTTCGTACTATGTGCTGTTGTCTAGCAGAACAGGAGTAAAAGTTAGTTAAAAGTAACACCAGTTCTATGGAGTCCATCAAAATCATTACTGTCAATAACTAACATAAGTAGTTTCTGTGGGGAAGTTGGTAGAGTGTTAGGTTTTTCTATCGATGAACCTGGGTTCAAACCACAATGATGACAAACATTTTTACAATATTATGCATGAAAGTGTTGCATGGTACAGCATGTTTATGGCATGTTAAAGGGCTGTTTGGAGTTTACAGCAATGTTCTCTTGGCAGTCTGCTTTCACTTCATTTCTTTGAAAGCAGTAAACCCGTAGAGTACATCTGCAGTTTCACAAAATATACAATTAGAACAGAAAAAAGGAATCAACTGCATCACACATGTGAAAATAATAGTAATAATAACAATTAATAATAAACAAAGTAATAATATTGAGTACATAATGTTCAACTAATGAAGCGAAACCAGACTGCCAAAAGAACATTGCTACAAACTCCAAAAAGTCCCTTTACATGTCAGGAAAATGTTCTCCCATATAACAGTTTCACACACAAACAGTTAAAAAATATTATCATCAGTGGGATTTGAATGCTCTGGCTTCTCACCCATGCAAGATCTGCAATACAATCACTCACAGATAGGCTACACTTTTCCTGTGCTCTGTAGCTCTGGTGATACTTTTCATAACCACTTGCACATGTTTTGCTGGATTATAGCACAGAATGCGAACTAAATCGGTATTTTCATTGATACTCTATTGACATACAACGTTTGGTAATGATCTGAGTGCCTCACATATGGAGGTCTGGATGTAACTGATGCATAACTGGTAGGTGATTAAGCAACAAATTTATGCCAGATGACTAAGTGGTACACATACAGCAGATGGCCAAGTGACACACACATGGCAGATGGGTAAGCAAGGCACACACAACTGATGGCTGTGTGATGAACACACAGCACTTGGCTATGTGACACACTTACAGCAGATTGTAAAACAATGGACATATTGTAGATGACTGGCTGACACACTTACTTTATAAACATCACTGGGAAAATCTGGGAAGATGTATCAGTGCAGAGTACTTCTTGACCATGCCTCACAAAAGGATATCATGTCTAGGAACTTAGTAGAGAATATGGGACTATGGCTCAGCTGACATCACATTTGCAAGGTGTACATTGCCTCCACATTTGCTGACACCCCGCAAGTTGTCTGGGTGTTATTACCACATATAAAAGGACTGTACCCAACATTACTCTTTGACATCTCCACCTGGCAACTTCCTATGCAAATGTTAGCAGTTTCTTCATTTGATTAGCATGATGAGATATTGTCTCAGCAACATACCACATCAGTAAATCAAGTTCAACATGCAAAGGGTACTATCATGCCTCACATGTAACAACTACTTAAGCATTTAGGTTGATACATTCTGGCAGCTAGAAGACGGCAAGTCTATTTATCTGTAAATACAGATCAATCATGGATGAACAGTAAGTGAAAACCATTCCTGGAATCAGCCAATAGTTTAATGAGGAACAACCATGCAGGAGTGTGAAATTCCATAAATAATGCTAAATGCAGCTTGCAGTGCAGTGATTAAGATGATTATAAACCAATATCTTTCAATGTCCACTGTACTGCCACACAAATGAATGTGGCAAAGTAACTGCTCAAACTGCAAGACAAACAGAGAGTAACTCTGACTGAATGAACTGAATTTGGTCTTTGTGTTGGATTACAAGTCACAGCATTAAACACCACTGGTACTTTTCACAGAATATGCCCCACATGTCTAACAATAATTGTTGTGTGTGTACTATAGTGATCTGCTACTGGCCTGTCAATAGAAACCTGTAGATATTTCTATTATGTATCTCCCATTTTGTATTTTCAATAATATCCAGTCCTCTCATCCCCCTGAACTCTTGGGTCTCAGGGTTAAACCAATATCCTTCAGCATTCCTTCAGTACCATACTGAATCAGAATTTGACAAAAACTGAGGTGTCAAGCTATGTTAGTAATGTTTAAACGTACATAATCAAAATGAGCAGTAATGGTGGCTAAGGCTACTTTGTCCTAGCTATGATTTCATAAATAGAAGATGAATGCAAGCAGCAACTAAAATTGAATGACAAGCCACTACTCATTCAATGAACTGACAGGCAGACATGGGCATAGTTGTCAGTGGAAGAGTCCCTTGTTGGAGGTGGAACTCCTGAATAGTCATTTTTCAGTGGTAGGTTCACAAATACGGAGCTTCTTTCTCTAAATGTCTCAAGATCTCACAGTTAGCCTTTGTGTTCATTTAATGCTTCATCTCAGTGCTGGAAACAACTACTGTGTAATTTTTGGTTATTTCATTTCTATCAAATGCCTTCCATTTTATGTGAATTCACTCTCTCATATGCGCTTTTAAAACACACAATTGTTCGCTTCTCTTTTCTGAAGTTTGCCAATTTTCCGGACTCAGCAGCGGCAATGCACGCTTCCAGCCTACTACGGAACAACTGCTGCACACATCCTAGCATTTCAGTGGAGATGTCTGTGCAGTCTGCAGTAATAAGTAATTGTTTATCATTGGGTGTAACTGGTACATCCATCAAATCTGGGGACTGGGCAGACCAAGATATAGGTCCCCTGCATCTAATGCAATGATTTGGAAACAAATTGTTAAGACATGCTGTAATATTTCATGTACCATGGGCTGGACAGCCATGATGTTGGTACCATGGGTTCCTTCTAGTCTTCAGAGGAATGTCTTCTAACATCAGTGGAAGATGGTCTGTTAAGAGGCTACGATACATATGCATGTCCACGTTCCATCTATGAAAACAGGCCTATGAGCTGGTGGTTCACTATCTCCACCACATGTTTACACTCCTTGGACATTTGACATTCCACATGACAAAGCCAATGGGGATTGTCTATGGGTCAATAGTACATATTTACCTGGCCATGATTGTTAAATGTGGCTTCATCACTAAACAAGGCACATGACGCATCTGGAGTATCCTGTCTTAATGCCCTTGTACAGAAGTTAAGATGATTTTCATAATCATATCCATGCAGCTCTTGATGGAGAAAGACGTGATAGGGATGGAACCTATGTCGATGGAGAATGCATAAGACACTTGTCTGACTCATGCAACTACCTTTCACAATCGCGCAGGAGCTAACATGCAGATTAACTGCAGCAGCAGAAAGAACATTAATTCTCCCCTCTAATGTCATCACATCTTCACTTCTTTCCTTCTGTTACATTGTGTAGGTGTTATAGTACCAATTTTATGCAACCAGTTGAAGAGGGTGATAAATAATCACTGAAATGGTTGATGTCTATTGGGATATCTTGCTGCACACACTGTACAAAAATGAATTGCACCCTTCCTACACTCCCCATACACAGTGAGCACGTTGACTTTTTCTGTATTGGTAAATCCCATCATCTACTCACAACCTACTGCTTGGACTGTCACACACTAACTGAATAGCAAGTTGCAGTGCATTCAATGAACACACAAGCACAGAGTAAGCAAAAATAATGTCGTACCTAGCAACTACACAGGCTGAATGGCACAAACAAGTGATGGTGTGAAAACTTTTCAAAATATAATATCTCAGAAATGATTCACACAAAAATCTCGCAAGAAGCACTGCTGATGTTCTAATATACCCTACTTTTAGCTAGTTAATGTCAATAGGCATTGTTCCATTTAAAAAAGTGTATGTTTGCATGAAAAATACCCTTTTCTCAGTATTATTACAGTATGTTTATTGGGTAACAGCATGAGTCCCTAGCTATCAATCTAGTCTGTGAAAACTGCAAATCAGTAGCACTTTCCATTTCAGCAATCTTTACAGTGCATGTTTTAGACAACTCATCCTGTGTGTGTTTGTCCATAAATAACACTTTCTCCTTATATTTGTGGTTAATAACAAGAGTGAATTTAAGGTGAACACAGCAATTCACATCCTAGACTATGCATTCCTCTCTGGAGTTCAGAACTTAGTTCTGTATTCTGGTGCAAAAGTCTATAATAAGCTGGCAGTAGACATCAGGCAGGAAGGTGAAAATAAAATTAAAAGAGTACCACATTAGTCATTCCTTCTATAATTTATCTGAACACTTGGTCTCAGGAATATAAACTCTGCCTAACTCTAATATTTGTACTTGTCAGATCCTGATTTTGCCAGAATACAGACAGCTAATAACAGTCTGTGTAAAGCTAAAACACTTTGTTTGAAGTATAACAACATGAGCCAAGTAGTATAGAAGGTGGAGCAATGGGTTTTTTCAAAGTAGCTATTCTTTTCCTATCTAGAAGTAATTACTTAATGTATGAGGTTATTCTAAATTATTTATTTAAAATTAATAACAAATAATTTTGAAACCATTGACTATTCTCTGTAAGGTCTTCAAACCTCATGCTGTGTTCTCAGGTTTCAGTCCACCAACTCCAGATGTTGCTCATTGTGCAGAAAAAATGCATGGTCACAATAACAATGCAGACATCTAGTGGTGTGGGATGTGTTGCTTGTGGTACCATGAAATGCAGTCACCAACTGTTGTAGGAACATGCTTCAGAATCAAGTATCACAAAGTTCTGCCTCAGGCAAAGACTTCGAAAGCACGGCGTGATCGGTTTGTGGAAACAGGTTGTGTGGTACATCAAGAGAAAAGTCCAGGTCATCCAGACCAAACTGTCAAAGCCATGAGTGGAATGTACACATGGAGTCTAAGGTAGTCCACAGGGAGAGTAAGTTTGGAGTTGAATGTTCCTCAGCCTCCAGTACAGATGACTACAATGTAGGCCACACAAGTTGCAACTACTGCAGGTGATATGTGACAATGAGAAGCAGAGAGAGTGTAACATATGTATGGAGATGATGAACAGGGTGGAAAATGAGGATAATTTTTTTGACAAGATAGTATTCAGTAATGAGACCAAGCTCCACCTTAGTCATGACATTGACCACCACACTGCGTGGATTTGGGGTGCAGAGAAACTTACTGAGGTATTGGAAAATACACAAAACTCGTCAAAAGTGAATATATTTTGAGCATTGACTTCTATCTAGATTGCAGAAGTACCTGATGATACAATTTCCAGAGGACAAGGATGTTTTAATTTACCAGCAAGATGCTCCCCCCCCCCCCTTCCCCCTCCCCACACCCCCGAACACACACATTACTACTGAGGGGTCACAGTGTACCTATCTTGCACTATTTCCATTTTATTATTATTACTTTATTACTAGATCTGTGTTGTTTACCAGTCATGACTGGTCAGACTGTGTCAAGATTAATTACATATATACACTCCTGGAAATTGAAATAAGAACACCGTGAATTCATTGTCCCAGGAAGGGGAAACTTTATTGACACATTCCTGGGGCAAGATACATCACATGATCACACTGACAGAACCACAGGCACATAGTCACAGGCAACAGAGCATGCACAATGTCGGCACTAGTACAGTGTATATCCACCTTTCGCAGCAATGCAGGCTGCTATTCTCCCATGGAGACGATCGTAGAGATGCTGGATGTAGTCCTGTGGAACGGCTTGCCATGCCATTTCCACCTGGCGCCTCAGTTGGACCAGCGTTCGTGCTGGACGTGCAGACCGCGTGAGACGACGCTTCATCCACTCCCAAACATGCTCAATGGGGGACAGATCCGGAGATCTTGCTGGCCAGGGTAGTTGACTTACACCTTCTAGAGCACGTTGGGTGGCACGGGATACATGCGGACGTGCATTGTCCTGTTGGAACAGCAAGTTCCCTTGCCGGTCTAGGAATGGTAGAACGATGGGTTCGATGACGGTTTGGATGTACCGTGCACTATTCAGTGTCCCCTCGACGATCACCAGTGGTGTACGGCCAGTGTAGGAGATCGCTCCCCACACCATGATGCCGGGTGTTGACCCTGTGTGCCTCGGTCGTATGCAGTCCTGATTGTGGCGCTCACCTGCACGGCGCCAAACACGCATACGACCATCATTGACACCAAGGCAGAAGCGACTCTCATCGCTGAAGACGACACGTCTCCATTCGTCCCTCCATTCACGCCTGTCGCGACACCACTGGAGGCGGGCTGCACGATGTTGGGGCGTGAGCGGAAGACGGCCTAACGGTGTGCGGGACCGTAGCCCAGCTTCATGGAGACGGTTGCGAATGGTCCTCGCGGATACCCCATGAGCAACAGTGTCCCTAATTTGCTGGGAAGTGGCGATGCGGTCCCCTACGGCACTGCGTAGGATCCTACGGTCTTGGCGTGCATCCGTGCGTCGCTGCGGTCCGGTCCCAGGTCGACGGGCACGTGCACCTTCCGCCGACCACTGGCGACAACATCGATGTACTGTGGAGACCTCACGCCCCACGTGTTGAGCAATTCGGTGGTACGTCCACCCGGCCTCCCGCATGCCCACTATACGCCCTCGCTCAAAGTCCGTCAACTGCACATACGGTTCACGTCCACGCTGTCGCGGCATGCTACCAGTGTTAAAGACTGCGATGGAGCTCCGTATGCCACGGCAAACTGGCTGACACTGACGGCGGCGGTGCACAAATGCTGCGCAGCTAGCGCCATTCGACGGCCAACACCGCGGTTCCTGGTGTGTCCGCTGTGCCGTGCGTGTGATCATTGCTTGTACAGCCCTCTCGCAGTGTCCGGAGCAAGTATGGTGGGTCTGACACACCGGTGTCAATGTGTTCTTTTTTCCATTTCCAGGAGTGTACATTTAAAAAAATATTCACAAAATTAACACGTTTATACTTAATAGAAACAATATTTGTTTGTCCATTCACTTTGATCACTATTAAAAAATTCACCAATGGAGTACAATGGACATTCTTTCAGGTCCTGTGCTACACTCCTTCTGAATGTTCCTAGCGGCAGGGATTGCACTTCTTGAGGCAGTGAGTTGAACGTCTTTAGGGCAACCACTGGAAAGCTGTCTTGCGTTCCCGTCAGTCGACACCTGGGTATTTCGATGCTCCTCTTGTTACGGGTATTGTGATTGTGTATACCTTGCCTCATGCTGAAGACTCCTTGGTATTCCTCCATGCTGATGAGACATAAAAACACATACTGGCTGAAGACTGTCATAATTGCTAACTGCTTGAATATAGGCCAGCAGTGCTCCTGTCTTTTGCTTGATGTGATTATTCTGAGAGCTTTTTTCTGTAGGATTAGCACGTCCTTACAACCTGCAGAATGTCACCATAACAGTAGGCCATAATTGATGTGGCTATGGAATAGGGCATAATATACTGTTATGAAATATTGGTCACTCAATACACCTTTTAACCTCCTCAGAAGGTATATTACACGGGAGAGCTTGGAGCACTTGTACACTGTGTGTTCGTTCATTGTTAGTTTCCCATGTATCATGAAGCCCAACAGTTTGACAGCCTCCATATTATCATGACATCCGATGTTGTTAAGGGTGCATATCAGATGTTGTGTTTTTTCTTCATTCATTTTCATTTTATTTTTGATGAACCATTCTTTGTTTTGGAAGAGTACATCTGTTTCTTGGAGTGATCCTGCAGCAGTTCTTCCTTTGGCAAAAAGGATGGTGTCATCAGCAAACTGTAACATATTGTTGTTATAACCCGTATCATTGGCATAAATAAGGAACAGGTGAGGCCCTATGACGGACCCTTGGGGTACTCCATATTCCAGCTTTTGTTCTTGTGATGTTGCTCCATGAATTGATACCACTTGTCTCCGGTTTTCCAGACAAGGTGGGGACATAGCTTTGCCACTGAGATCTCCTAGTCTGACACCTAAGACTTTTGCGTGTGAGGATATTTTAAAGACAAATTGTACATTCCTTCACTTCCTGCAACTACTGATAAGCTTTACAAACAGATCAGTGGTGTGCTGGTTGAGGTAGATGCTGGCATGCTCTCACACACATGGCAATATATTTCGTACAGATGGGGTATCTGTCGTGTGACAAGAGGAAGCCACATGAACATCTGCAGAAAGAAACTTTATTTACTGTCAATTTCAGAAGTAAAAATTCATCATTTCAAGTAAGTAAATCTCCTGCATTGTCTAATGTTACTTTTAGGTAACTAATTTACAATCACTTCATTCTTTCCACATCCTTAAAGGCTTTCTTTCAGGATGGGGTTTACAGAACGCAATGTGTGAATGAATGGATGAATGAACTGCAGTAGCAGCCAAGTTCTCCTGCTTTTGTTGTGTCCAGATGAAACTACTTTCTTCTCTGGGTTCTTCAATTTCTCTGGGTGAAGGTTAATCGAATTAGAACACGTGAAATAGTAGTTCACTTTATTACATAAATGAATAAAAGAATTAATTAACATTGATACAGTTCTTTGCCAAGGGTGGGGGAGGACTAAAGGAGGAAGAGATAGTAACTGCTACTGAAGGCACCTCCCTGTCTGGATCCCAGTGTCCGCCATGTGGGCGTCCAGGAATATCAGCCAAAAAACCAAAAGCATCGTGCATCCCCGCATCCTGAGAGGTAGATGCTATTGACCATAGGGGAGCGGATCTTCCATGGAAGCGTGAAGACCTTCTGGGGGTGGCACCTCCATGGACATCAGTTGAGGCAGCTGGGTGAGAACCAGTGCTGGTTATGACAGTGGCACGTTCATCTCCATGTAAACCACAGAGGAAGGTACTGACTGCGACTGGTGGAGAGAGAACTTTAGGTGTGGACTCCAGTGACATGCTGGGCCTGTGGATAAACATTCTATGGAAGAATCAGTAACTTGATTGGCGCGGTTGGTTTTGGTGGCACTGCAGTAGCCTAGCAGAACCGTGCACAACATAAGATGAACTTCTGATTGCTTTTGTCATGACTCCATGCTTCCACCACTATTGCTTGTCAAAGGCTTTGTGAAAGACTTCATCGTATGGCTGAAATTCGGTCTGACCTTATGGAATCAATTGTGTGTACAGTTGCTGCAGAATATGTAACAGGGTATGGTGCCTTCGACAGTGAAACAATTCTGATGGTGACATCCCGTCATGTGGAAAGGAGCAGTAGGAGAACCAAAAAATTTTCAATGCCTGCTCCCATGTGTGGGGGCAATGTTGAATGTTCAAACAAGCCATTCCGCCTCATTGTTTGAATGGAGGTGAAAATAAGCTGTGGTCACATGGTGTATGCCATTGGTGGCACAAAACTGTTGGAAAACGGCTGACCTGAATTGTGAACCCTTGTCATAGACAGTGACCTCAGGAAGATCATCTTACAAGGGAACCTCCCCATCACACCCTCCTCAGATTTAGTTATAAGTTGGCACAGTGGATAGGACTTGAAAAACTGAACACAGATAAATCGAGAAAAACAGGAATAAGGTGTGTGGAACTATGAAAAAAATAAGCAAAATATACAAACTGGGTAGTTCATGTGCAAGATACGCAACATGAAGGATAGTGTGAGCTCAGGAGTGCCGTGGTCCCGTAGTTAGCGTGAGCAGTTGTGGAACGAGAGGTACTGCATTCAAGTCTTCCCTCGATGTTCTTAAAAATGAAAAGAATGAAAGGAAACCTAGCAAATGGACAGCATGTCCTATCAACTAAAAATAAATAAATAAATAAGAGTAAGAAGTACCATAAGCATGTCAACAAAAAGTAATATGAAAACTTGTAATTCACAAGCATAAAGATGATTTATTTCTTGTTTTTTTTTTCTCAAATAAATATATGGTTGCAAAAAAAAAAAAGTGAAAAGTATACTTTCTTTATTTTCACAAAGTTATGATCTGTCTGTTCATTCATTGGCGTCTCTGTTCACTGTAATACGTTTTGTGTCTGTGTTTTGTGACCGCACCGCAAAACCGTGTGATTAGTAGACGAAAGGACGTGCTTCTCCAATGGGAACCTAAAACATTTGCTTGCAAGGTCATAGGTCAACCGATTCCTCCACAGGAAAACATGTCTGATATATTCTATACGACACTGGTGACGGCATGTGCGTCACATGACAGGAATATGTTGTCGACCCACCTAACTTGTACACTTGGCGAATGGGTAAAAAGATTCTTCTACCTTGACGATTTAGGTTTTCTTGTGGATGTGATAATCACTCCAAAAAAAGTGATGAAAACATAAGAGTTTGTCACATAAACTGAAAATAAAAAATTAAACTTTTGGCTCGAGGGAAGACTTGAACCAAGGACCTCTCATTCCACAGCTACTCAACACTAACCATGGGACCACGGTGTTCCTGAGCTGACATTGCCCTAGATATTGCCTATCTTGCACATGGACTACTCAGTTTGTATATTTTGCTTATTTTTTTCATAGTTCCACACAACTTCTTCCATTTTCTCGATTGATCTGTGTTCAGTTTTTCAAGGCCTATCCACTGTGCCAACTTATAATTAAATCTGACCGGGGGGGGGGGGGGGGGGGGGGGTGATGGGGAAGTACCCTTGTTAGCAAATAATAGAAGACAAAGCTGAAACTGTACTTCCAGCAGTGGTGGATGTCAAGGGGACAACTAAAGCAAACTTACTGTAAGCATCTACACTAACGACAGTCGAATGTTCCAGAATGGATCCATGAAATCAATATGAATGACAGTCATGGCCACTCAAAAAAGCATTGCAGGGGAGCTGACCGATTTTCTGCACAAACTTTGGAATGAGTGGTCATTTGCTCAAACTGAGCGTCCATGCCCTGCCAAGTAAAATGATGGTGGGCAAGTTGCTTTGTGCGAACTATGTCCCAGTGATCTTGGTGAAATAAAGACAGAACTGCCTGCTGTAGAAACTGAGGAATCATAACACATGCATCATCGGTCTCACTATTTAAAAGCAGAACACCTGATCTTTGTGACGAAATAAAACAATGTCACGCCACTGGGTGGGGAATTTCTTTCAACCTATCTGGCCACCAGTGACGCACAGCTGCATCAGAAGCAACTGCTGCAGCAACACGCCAAAAGTTGAGAGGAAAATTTTGAAGTCATTCGATATCCTGAGAATCGATATGAAAACATGATTTCTCAGACGAATCAACCTCTGTCTCATTACTGACCGGTAATCGAGACTACACGTCAACGTTAGAATGTTGGGCAGTGGGCCTGTACAACAACTCATACTGGTAATTAGACAATATCAGAGCCCAACGTTGCAACTTTCACATTGTCCAAGGTGGGACAGGGTTGGCAGTATTGATCGACGTCGTTGAAGGTCGATGGTCTGTCAGCATATAGAACTTCCGACAGTACAAATACTGGTGGAATTTTGTAACACCATAGATAATGGTCAGTGCCTTTTTTTTCATTCTGACTGTAGTTACCCTGCACTTCGTTAAGAGATTTCGAGGTAAAAGCAATAGGTCTATCAGAATACCAATCTTACGGAAGACCACCGCTCCAATTCCAAAAGAAGATGCTTACAAGGCCAACACGGCAGGCTTAGCAAGGTCAGCGTGAATCAAACATCTACGACTTAACAGTGCCTCTTTCAATAGCTGAAATGCGTTCTGGCATTCTTTGGACCGAGTGCAAAGCATTGGATGCATACACTGTACATGTACTACGTGACCTAAATACTTCAGTTCTACATGGAAAAAGGGTCACTTTCCTTTGTTGCATTTTAAACCAGATGCAGAAAGAACTTGACACAAACAGTCTAAATTTGCTAAATTTTCTGCAGGCATTCGACCTGCGACAACAATATCATCCAGATAGGTAGCAAAAGTAGGGACTTTCGCTGTTAACTGTTCCAGGAACCGCTGAAAAATTACAGGAGCTGAAGTACTTCCAAACGGTGATCTTTGAAACTGGAACAAACCTAAGTGAGTGTTTATCGCAAAGTATTGCTTGGAATGTTCGCCCAGTGGTAACTGTATATACGCCTCTCTCAAATCTATTTTCGGAAAGCATCTGCCCTGTCCCAGTCAGACTGTCAGTACCTCCTGGAATCCTCTACAGTTTGTGGGTTTACTGTTGCCCCAATGCCACAATACAAACATGAACCATCTGAAGACTTCTTCAGAATGACCAAGGATGATGCCCTTTAGCTTGCAGAAACGGGTTTGATACATCCACTGTCTTGCTATCTTTGCTCAATGTATTGTAAGGTGGACAGGAAGTGCGCGAAACAATAGCAGCTGTGCGTTGTCCTTCACAGTGATGTGCACTTTAAATTCTTCTGCCTTTCCTTCATCTTGTTCAGATAGTTCTCTATAATTACTACACAAGTAATGGGAATCCGTTGTCAGAATATCAGTGGTTTGTAGTACCAGTAGTATTTACTTATGATCGACAGAGTTTCGAGTACGACAAGCATAGAGAAGAAGGATATAAAGGTGGTCAACACAATGCCTTTTTTATCTGTTCGCTTGCGCTATTTCCAACAGTGCGAGCACGCATGCATTTTTGTGCATTCAAAAAGTGTTCAACTTGGATGTAGTTATAATGCATTGTTTCCCAGCTTTGGTGGAAATCTCTTGTGTACTTACACTGTTTATCAGACGACAAGGCAGTTAAAGATTACTTCAAATTTTTATTTATATTTAGATTTTTTTATTTATTATTTGAATAAAAGTTTGAAATATGTCTATGGTGCACTGACGCTAAGTATTAGTTTGACTTGGTGGAAACTAAAAATAAGATAAAATGTCTCCGATACTATTACTAAAACAATAAGATGAGCCTTGAAGTAGAAAAACAGAGAACTAGCAAGCAGGAAATCTATTAAAAGTGCATATGGCAACTGTTAACGAATATTGATGACACGACGACTTTTAATACAACAACTGAAGAACCAAATTCTGAACGAAAGAAAAAAGATTGGACAATCAGAAATTAGAATGAAGGATGTGCAGGAAGAAGTACCAATTTGGAAAACACGATCTTCATTATAGTGGATTCTGGAGTTGATGATATTTTACAATGTGTTGAATCTGGTGATATTAAATCTACAATTATAAAATTATAAACAGCCGACCAGTTGCAATGGATAAAGAAATTCTTTACCTAGGTTTCGACAAATATAAATTTGTCTTCTTCGGAAGATAGCCTAAGGATAATGATCATCATAGCTTACATTATAAAAGATTGAAGCCAAGAATAAATTTTAACACAAATTAGACAACTCTTGTATTACAGAAGTGTGATAATGACAACTGGTACTTACAAATTTACATCGCCGTTTTTACAATTGTTGGCATAGATCCATGTGTCAAAAATAAAATATAGCGCTAGAATTAGGGTTTGTCACGTAAATATAAAATAGCTCATGGATCTTGCAGCACTCACAACCGACTGAGTGTAATCGGCAAGCGTAGTTACTCTGAAAACAGGGCAGGTGGCGCTCATGCCGAGAAACATGTGCCAATTGGCATACAAAGGCAACGTGTAAATTATCAATACTAATAACGTCCTTAGGTAGAATAACAATAAAAAAGGAAGGAAATTGACACTCTTGTTATAACAGTGTGGGAGCATTGGTACAAATAATGCCTTTTTTGGCAGGTGGCACTTACGCCGAGAAACTTACGCCCAGTGACATATACAGCCAAAATATAAAAAATCACATTACTATATTAGTGAAGCCCACAAAAGGTATCAGACCCAGGCGAGCATCGTAGGTCGTACCACTCGCTCCTTCCGGCCCTGGATTTCTCCCTTACCATCTGCGCCCGTCCTGTCCACCTCACCCAACCCTCACCTACCTTGGCCGCACCATTGACCGTCACCTCACCTGGATCCCTCATCTCCACTCCATCCAATCAAAAGCCCACAACCGCCTCCGACTCCTCTCTAGCCGGACATGGGGGTTGCACCCCTCTACCATCCTCCACACCTACAAATCCTTAATCCGTCCCATCCTCTGTTATGCCAGTCCCGCCTGGATATCTGCCCCCCCCCCCCCTCCCCATATTCTATAAGTTCCTCCAGATCCTTGAGCGTCATGCAGTCCGCACGCCTTCCGTATACACCTCCCAACCCCCACACGCATCCTCTAAACCCCCATTCCTTTCCCCCATTGCTCCTATTCCTTGAACATATCCGCATATTCTACACCTCCCACCGCCTTGATCCCCCTCACCCCCTGGTTGAACCTCTCCTCTCCTCTCGCATCCATGCCCCCTGCCACGTCTTCACTGCTGTGTCCCCCCTACCCTCCATCTCTACACCCTTCATCTCCTTTCCCGTCAACTCCCCCTCCTGGATGACGTCCTCTCTCCCTCCATTTATCTCCCGCCCCCCCCCCCCCCCCGATCAACTCTGATCCTCACCCCCCCTCCTTTCCTCCGTCCTTTCCCTGGGCCCCCTCTTCCCCGCCCCCCATTCCATCCTGTGTTTTCTTCCCACCTAACCTCTCCCTACCACCCTTCTCCCCCTCCCCCCCCGAATCCTTTTGTATTCCCCTCCCTTGCCTTCCCCACTCCCTGTCGCGTCTGCTCAGCACCCCCCACCCCTCTTCTTGGACCTCATCCTCCATTGGCTCCTTTCCCTCCCCCCCCCCCCCCCCCTTCGCTTTTCCTCTTCTTCCTCCCTTTTTTATTTTCCCATCGCCTCTCCAGTTTCCCCCCACCTGCTCTCGGCTGTGGTATGTCATATTTGTGCCACTTTTTTAGTGCAGTATTTAAGTGAGTGTTCAGTGTTGTGCGTCTTTCCAAAGTGTTGCGAACTGAAACCAGACTCTCGCCGTGTTTTTTAGTTGTCTGTCTATTATTTTCCTGCTTCCTGTGTATTTTATTAGCATCATCTACCCTTTGTTTTATGTTAAGTTCCACAATTTTCCTACATTTTACCTTTAAGTCACCGATTTTATCGCCAACTTTTATTATTTATTATCTCCATCTTTTTAAAACAAATTCTATAGGCTGAAGAGCGACGTACTAAGCTGCTGCCAGCCCGCCCCCTTCAGAGGGAATCGATACTCAATAAATGAAAAAAAAAAAAAAAAAAAAAAAAACTGTATGCATGTCAGAACATTAAAACTGACAATAATGGCTCTTGTCAAGAAAGCATTACGAACACTGGTACGGGATCCTGTTAATACACATTAACAGGGAAAACCAAAATTTTAGAGCCAGGCAAAATCACATAAGGACCGATGTAGTAGCAAACATACATCGTGACAAAACCACCATTACATAAGGCCGGTATTACACTATCAAATTTCTTTGTCAAAAATATTTGATGGTGTAATCGGAACTTTGTCAAATGTCGTCGAATATCTGACCAAATCTAGGGCCTCACTGTTGATTTGATCAAAGAAAGGGGTAGTGAGCTTAAAGCACTGAAGGTGCATCATAGCTTCCTGAGGAAATAAACAAATTAATATTGAGTGATTTGTTAATTCATCTTGGGTGAACGAGATGATTAGCAGAACGAGACGTTGGTTTGTGGAAAGATGTCACAGCAGCTCATATTTCTAGGGCAGTTTAAACGTAATAGAATAATAACCAATTTTTCAAAACAGAGCAACGGGCCAGAGAACGGTATGAATATTTTGAAAATTGCAATGCTGGTGTTTCGATTTGGTAGCCATAATCGATTTGTTCGCAAAATATCGATATGCGCCTGCACATGTATTTCCAAAAAACCAAAATATTGCGGCAAGAGTGTAATGTGTTGCATAGCGTACAATGTGTTTAGATGTGACTAAATATTTTTGCTACTGTTAAGTAATATAGGATGGAGAGTAGCGTACACATTCGGAAAGGAAAGCGTGAAAGAGAGATCTCAAGTGAAAAATACAGCAGAGAGTACCGGAAAAGAGAGTAAGAGTATAATTTGTTTACTTAAATTGTTGCTGGACATTGACATGTCTTCATGTAAGAACTCCATGCCCTTTAACCATGTTTTAGGTCTGAAGGCGAATGTTCACGGCCTGCAGAAGGACACAAAAGAGTGATTTCGAGAGACAAGTCTAAACTAGCGGTGAGCCAACATCTGGTTGTTTGTCATTAGATTTATTTATTATATAATCATAATCATCATGAATGTAAAAATGTTTCAAAGATCTGAGTAGCTTGATAAGGAGAGGTGACACGGTAATTTATTAGGCCTATGTTTTTGTATGTCTGTCTGGTGAATAATCTCTTTAACCAGCTAATCTTTATTGGAGGAAATACACTTCTAAGATTTCAACGGCAGTGCCCATGTTAATAGCTTGCTACTTCCCTCATTGTCTGCAATAATTTGGGGGTATATATTTGTAGTTTCGAGGAAAATGTAAGTAATACATTAATTAAATGTACACAGGTTACCCACATTTTACATGTATACAGTAGGTCCAAAATTTAAGGATATCAGAAGTTTAAAATGTATTAGATTATTGAAACACACATGCCCTTATAGAATCATACTGTTACAATTTTATATAATCTGGCATTAAATCAATCAGTAGCCTGTACTCTTCCACTGTGCAGTGCACCCAAGTTCTCCATAAATTACTTGCCATGTTTCCAATAAGCAGATTAGATTTCAGATGGGGTTACATAATATATCATGAGCTTGAACTTGGAGAGTTATGGTGATCACCCCAAAAATTCGTAGCCTGATATTTAATCACACACACACACACACACACACACACACACACACACACACACACACACACAAGCTTAATATCGTTAGATTGTATATCTCATAAAACGTGCAGTGTAGGAAGTCAGGAACTTGTGCCAGTAACTACAAACTCATATGTATTTTTATGAAGTTTGTCAAAAGAACTTAGGAGAGAGATAAACAATCATGTTACAGAGTTCTGAGAAAACATGGTGTGTAGGAGTTCAGCATACGGAAAGAGAGGCAGATAAATGAGACTGGAAAATGTTAGCTAAGGACCATACACGTGCCGCTCTTTGGTGCAGTAGCTGTACAGCAAATGACACACACACACACACACACACACACACACACACACACACACACACACACCTACTACTTCATATCCAAAAATTCATCTAGAAGGATTTGTCATTCAGAAATTCTTTTAATTTGTTTTTAAATATTGGTTGCCTATCTGTCAGTTTCTATTTGGCAAATGTCCAAAGATTTTTGTGGCAGCATAACTACCCCATTCTGTGCCAAAGTCAGATTTAACCCAAAACTGTGAAGATCATTCTTTCTTTTAGTATTGTAGCTATGTGCTTCCCTATTATTTTTTAATTGGAATGGGCTATTAACAACAAATTTCATAAGTGTGAATATGTATTGCGAAGGTACTGTCAATATGCTGAGCTCCCAAGGTGATCTTGGATGGGCTCCAGCTATTACTCTCAACACTTTTTCTCTTAATGATGAATTACCCCAAAATATGCCATACAAAAGCAGTGAATGAAAATAGGTGTCGTAGGCTAATTTAATGATATGCTTATCACCAAATTTTGCAGTAACCCTGATCCATAATCAGCTAAACATAACTGTTTCAGCTGATGACCAATGTATTTCTTCCAGTTCAGTTTCTCATCAGTGCCCACACCCAGAAATTTTGAATATTCTGCCTTAGCAACAGACTACTGTTCAAAGTCTCTATTTGTCAATGGTGTTATGTCATTTGTATATACCGTGTTTTCTCAAAAATTAGTGAGAGTCCATTTGCAGAGAACCACTTAAGAATTTTCTGAAAGAAATTATTTACAATTTTCTCAACTAATTCGTGCATGTTGGGTGTGATTACTAAACTTATATCATCAGAAAAAGGAAATAGCTTTGCATCTTCATGAATAAGGAGTGGCAAGTCATTAATATATATTAAGGACAATAAGGGACCCAACACTGAACCCTGTGGGACACCACTCTTGATACCTTTCCAGTATAGGGCTCTGCTGATTTTTGCAGACTACCTGTACTCTTAATTTCAATCTTCTTCATTATTCCAGGTAAATATGAATTAAACCATTTTTGCACCATCCCACTCAAACCCCAATACTTAAACTTATCTAGAAGAATTTCATGATTCACACAGTCAAAAGCCTTTGAGAGATCACAAAATATCCCAATGGGTGATGTTCGGTTATTCAGAGGATTTAATATTTGATCAGAAAAAGCATATATACCATTTTCTGTGGAAAAGCCTTTCTGAAAACCAAATTGACTTTTGTTAATACTTCATTTTTACAAATACGTGAAGTTACTCTTGAATACATTACTTTTTCAAGAATTTTGGATATAGCTGTCAGAATTGAGATTGGGCGGTAGTTGTTAGCATAAGACCTATCTCCTTTTTTATGCAATGGTTTAACGATGATGTATTTTAGTCTATCTGGAAAAATGCCCTGTTGCAGGGAGCTACTACATATGAAGCTGACAAACCTACTTATCTGTTGGTAACATGCTTTTAGTACTCAGCTTTTAGTACGCAACAGCTGTAGGGCTGTCCGTCTCACCTTCTCTGTACGCAGACGACTTCTGCATTTCATACTGCTCCACCAGTACTGGTGTTGCTGAGCGGTGCCTACAGGGAGCCATCCACAACGCGCAGTCATTAGCTCTAGCCCACAGTTTCCAGTTTTCGGTCGCAAAGTCATGTGTTATGCACTTCTGTCGGCATCGTACCGTTCATCCAGAACCGGAACTTTACCTTAATGATGATCCACTCACTGTAGTGGAGATATATCGATTCTTAGGACTGGTTTTCAATGCCCGATTGACTAGGCTTCCTCACCTCCGTCAGCTTAAGTGGGAGTGCTGGCAGCACCTAAATGCCCTCCGTCACCTGAGCAACGCCAACTGGGGTGCAGATAGCTCTGTGAGTCTCGTTTATGGCTCGGCGGCCCACTCTGTGTTGCGTTTACTCGACCCAGTGCACCACTGTGGCATTCACCTGGTGACAGGAGCTTGTAGGACGAGTCCGGTGACCAGTGTCCTCGTAGAGGCCAGAATCCCTCCATTGCAGGTTAGGTGTGCACAACTGCTGGCCAGTTACATTGCACTTGTTCGTAGTTCTCCTGCGCGTCCAAATTCGCGTCTCATTTTCCCACCCACGGCGGCTCATCTCCCGTCGGCAGCCCAGGTCAGGGCTTCCGATTGCAGTTTGTGTCCGGTCCCTTGTTTCTGAACTGGAGTCCTTGCCTTTACCACCTATACTTGGGGTCCATTCATGTAGACCTCCATGGTATATATTTAGGCCACGGCTTCGCCTGGACCTTACACATGGCCCTAAAGACTCAGTTAACTCCGCGGCTCTCCGCTGCCACTTCGGCTAGATTCTTGACATGTACCGAGGCCACAAAGTGGTTTACACGGATGGCTTGATGACTGATGCTCACATTGGCTTCGCATATGTCCATGGAGGACAAATTGAACAGCATTCTTTGCCTGATCGCTGCAGTGTTTTCACTGCCGAGCTGATGGCTATATCTCATGTTCATAAGCACATCCGTTCATGCCCTGGGGAGTCGTTTCTTCTGTGTACTGACTCCCTGTGCAGCCTATAAGCTATTGACCAGTGCTACCCTCGTCATCCTTTGGTAGCTACCATCCAGGAGTCCATCTATGCCCTGGAACGGTCCATTCATTCAATGGTGTTTGTATGGACCCCAGCTGGCCGCTGGTGGCCGAGCGGTTCTAGGCGCTTCAGTCTGGAACCGCACGACCACAACGGTCGCAGGTTCGAATCCTGCCTCGGGCATGGATGTGTGTGATGTCCTTAGGTTAGTTAGGTTTAAGTAGTTCTAAGTTCTAGGGGACTGATGACCACAGATGTTAAATCCCATAGTGCTCAGAGCCATTTGAACCATTTTTTTTTTTTTTTTTTTTTGTATGGACCCCAGGTCACATTGGAATCCCAGGCAATGAACTTGCCAACAGGCCGGCAAAACAGGCTATGTGGAAACCGCTTATGGAGATTGCCTTCTCTGCAACTGAGCTGCGTTCAGTACTATGCTGCCAGGTTTTGCGGCTTTGGGCGATGAAATGTCATAACCTCATCACACACAACAAACTGTGTGCCATTAAGGAGCTTACGAATGTGTGGCAGTCCTCCATGCGGGCCTCTCGCAAGGACTCTGTGGTTCTCTGCCAGCTCCGCATTGACCACACTTGGACGACACACGGCTCCCTCCTGTGCCGTGATGACCCACCTCAGTGTCGGTGCAGTGCCCGCCTGGCAGTGGCCCATATCTTGGTGAGCTGTTGTTCTTTGGCTGCCCTGCGACAGATTCTTCAGTTACTGGACTCATTGCCATTAATTTTAGCTGACAATGCCTCATCGGCTAATTTAGTTTCACGTTTTATACATGACAGTGGGTTTTATCATTCTATGTAAGTTTTAGCACATTTCCTTTGTCCCTTTGTGTTCTGCACTCTAATGCTTTTGGGTGGATGTTTTAATGTGTCGCAGAGTGGCTGACTTTTCCTTTTTATTCTCGTGGTTGGCCAGCCATGGTCATCTGCTCTCTTGTTTTTACCCCTTCTACCTGTTTCTTACTTTTCTCTGTGGTTTTCTTTTGCTGTTTTGTTCATAGTAGTGTTGGTTGTTCTTCTGGTTCTTCCTTTCTCCTCTTATTGTGCTGTGCATCTCCTTTCCCTTGCGTAATTATTTTACCGGCAACAAGGTACCGATAACCTCGCAGTTTGGTCTCTCTCCCCCCCTCCCCCTCCCCCCTCCTTATTTTACCGGGAACAAGGGACCGATGACCTTGCAGTTTGGTCTCTCTCTCCTCCCCCCCCCCCTCCCTCTCCTCCCTCTTTTAAAACAACCAATCACTGCATTGATGAGACACTGAAAACATTGCTAAGCTTACAGATGCTGTCCTCCTTTGGAGCCACTTACAGTGCATTTATATGTTTATTTATTCTGCATAGTAACAGCCTTTGATCTTGAATACTAATTGTTGTTTATAATTAAAAGTGTAGGTAATGATTATTTATATGGGGGGACTTCAAAAAGTAAGTTACAGATTACTACCCACATCTGGTGCAGTCTTGGTCAAGTTGTTGACACTATTTCTCTGTGGCTGGATACGACACTGCATTTGGTCCATATACCTCAAGAACCTCATTTTGGGTCTGTTTGCAATTTAGGTATTGTGTGCACGGGAATCATATTGTCTCGCATATTCTGAAGTACATGTACAGTTGCCACGCCATTTCATTCCCACACTGTGATGCACATGTTGTCCGTAACCACAGCAGAACTGTATCTGTGGGAAACCTGGCACATATAGCCTCTTCCGAAAATCTGCTACTCTTATTGGACGATGGTCTTAGTGTGCAGTTACATATGAACTTACTTCCCATACCTGGTACTTGCACAAAAAAAAAAAAAAGAGAGAGAGATTACCCAACTACTAATACTACTGTTGGTACTACACATTCTATGAGTAAAATCAGTAAACATCTGTTTTGTTCACTCATTTAGGGTACATCTAAATTGTAGATGGTTGTTCCCACTACTGGAGCTACCTTCAAACTATCCCAATTGACAGTTTTAGTCTGCTGAATTCCATGGGTATATGGCAGAACATCACCAGCATTTCCACTATGACAATAGATTCCATGATTCACTGTAACATTGTAAAATCAACATGCATTTGCAACAGCCCATCTGTAAGTCTTGAAGACTGTTTCATTCATTGGTCACTGACCTCAGTTGCCTACTCTCCACCAATGCAGAATGTTGTCTTACCAATATGGGAGCAAGCTGACATGAGGCTGAATGCCTCATGAAGGACTTTCTCAGCCATTTTTGATTCTGCAGCTGTAGTATCATCTGAGATGAGCCACAATGACTCAGGAATGAGTGCTTGTTTGGGATCCATTGTACCCAATACCTGACCACGATTATTTGCTGCATTTTGGTAGACCAGGCAGTCCCACGACCTGTTCTCCGGACTGCCCAAAATGCCACAGGTGCAACTATCATTCATTTGTCTTGATTTTGTAAAGATACAAAACATATGGGCCATGACTGGTCAGGCAACATATCAGTCCACGTGATGGATGAAGAAGTTTCATTTTTATTCTTGTCTTGATGATAAGGAGAAATTCATGTTTTCTTGCCTGTGTCTGAAGTGTCACATTTTGCTGCAGTTGGAATATACAATCTCGTTTTAACTTGTTCGTATTGAATATAGTTCCAAGTGTCCTTCATATTTCTGTTTGATTTTCTTGCTTTAACCAATGAAGAATAAATATAAGTGTGCACATTCGTGGATACATTGCACTGGCGGGTGTAGTTCAACTTTCTGCAGTGCCGGTACAACATAGTCGGCCAGGACATGTGGATACTAGTTAGCACTAAAGAACAATTTCATCGAAAAGCTTCGACATTTTCTTGTTTGTGTGCTTACAAATCACTCAGCGCCTCAGCTATAAGGTGAGTTGTTCTCTCATCTTCTTCCATTATTTATAAATTTGAGTTATTTTATTCCATCTGTAGCTCCATTTTTGATACTTTAAATGTTCTTATTTGTCACTGATAATTCATCAGCAGGTAGCATCCTTATCTATCCTTGATTTAACCTGTTGTTTTCACACTCCATTTTCCATTAGCATAACATATTTGTGAAACAGTTTGTTTTATAACTCATCATTTGATCATTTTCATTATTTGCAAAAAAAAAGTTTGCTATTGTTAAACCTGTTATTCTAGTGAGGTATTTACACATGATCAGTGACTATATGAAGGACACAAAAGCTACTTCTATAAATTGCATTATCTTGTGGTTTAAAACATGTTAAGAATGACCTTCTTAGAAAAATAAAAATGCTGCTGTTGTATGGCAGAAGAGGAAATTGTTTACATGTACATCTACACGTATACTCTGCAAACCTCCAAGAGGTGCAAGGCAGAGAGTACATCCCATTGTACTAGTTATTTGGTTTTCTTCCTATTCCATTCACACTTGGAGTGCGGGACGAATGATTGTTTGAATGCCTTTGAGCAGGCAGTAATTATTCTAATCTTATCTTCATGGTCCCTATGTGAGCAGTACGTAGGGGGCTGAGGTATATTCGTAGAGTAATCATTTAAAACCGGTTCTTGAAACTTTGTTAATAGACTTTCTTGGGATAGTTTATGTCTATCTTCAAGAGCCTTCCAGTTCAGTTCCTTCAGTTTCTTTGCGACACTCTCCCACAGGTTAAACAAACGTGACCATTCGTGCTGCCCTTCTCTGTATATGTTCAACATCCCCTGTTAGTCCTATCTGGTACAGGACCCACACATTTGAGCAATATTCTAGAATCAACCACACAAGTGATTTTTGTAAGCAATCTCCCTTGTAGAGTGATTGCATTTCTTAGTATTCTAGTAGTAAACTGAAGTCTGCCACTTGCTATACCACGACTGAACCTGTGTGGTCATTCCATTCCATTTCATATCCCTACAAAGTGTTACAACCAGATATTTGTATTAGTTGGCCGGTTCCAACAGCAATTCATTGATATTATAGTCTTAGGATACTATGTTTTTTTGTTTTGTGAAGTGAACAGTTTTACATTTCCGAACATTTAAAGCAAGATGCCAGTCCCTGCACCACTTCAAAATTTCATTGAGATCCAACTGAATATGTATGTAGCTTTATTTGTATAGTACTTATTATAGATAACTGTATCATCTGCAAAAAGCCTGATTGTAGTATTAATATTGTCTGCAAGGTCATTAATATACAACATGAAGAGCAAGGGTCCAAACACATTCCTCTGTGGCACGCCCGACGTTACTTCTACATCCGGCTACTCTCCATCCAAGATAACATGTTACGTCCTCCCTACCAAATAGTCACTTGATATCCCATATGATTGTCCTTTTAACAATAAGCGTAGGTGTGGTACTGAGTCAATTGCTTTTCGGAAATCAAGAAATACAGCATCTATGTGATTGCCTTGATCCAAAGTTTCAGTATGTCTGTGTCATGCTAGAAACGTGGAAGATGCTGGTTGGCATTGAGGATGTCATTACAAGTGATGGTCTTCAATAACATAGGTTAATGTTTTCTGCATATGTATATTTTTGTTTTCAACTAATTTTACCTTTTTTATGTCTTCAATTAGGTTGATGTAATTGGGATTTTCCAAGATTTCTTCATAATTTTCACCACTTGGTATAATGTGTGTGTGTGTGTGTGTGTGTGTGTGTGTGTGTGTGTGTTTATCAAATCATAATCGTCAGTGTGATATGCTGATATCCTTAATTAAGAGCATGCTGTAGAACTGGCAAATCCATATCAGTAACCTATGTTTTATTTTTACTGAAGACACTGGAACTCTATGAATGTCACTTCAAAGCATCCTGGTACTTGCCCCTTGCTCATAATTAGCTGTTAAGATACAATGAGAAACGGTATTGTGATGATTTTGTTGTATGAAATATTCTAGCTGAACTTTTCCTGTCAGAAAAACTCCAGGCATTTGATAATTTCCACTATTGTATTCACTATGAGAACTACTGACTGTCTCAGAGATGGTAGAAATTAACAGAGCTAAATGCTTCCTCCGAACAGAAATTACAGAAGTGCCAACAGTGATGTAATGCTGACAGTGTCATTGTTGCCATCACATTGTATAATATGTTGCATACCCCTCTGTAGTCTTAACTATCTATTGTGTGTTAAAAAGTTTTTTTAATTCACATACGGTATGTGTATGTTCATGGGTTTGATATGATCATCATCATCATCATCATCATCATCATCATCATCACCCCTCTGTAGTCTTATCTATCAAACCCATGAACATACACATACCTTATGTGAATTAAAAAAACTTTTTAACACAAATTCTGATTTCGATGGCTTCCTTGATGTCTGAGATCTATTGATATGAAGCGAAAACAACTATGGCGTATCTGCTAAAATATGACATTGTGCTTCTTGATAAGATGTTTTAGAAGTTTCACATCTACATCCGTACTCTACAAACCATCATATCTTCCTTCATCTTTACATTTCTATTGACAACCGTGGTCAATACTGTTATAATGACCTTACGATCACAGATTCTTTTCTCTATGTTAGTTAAAAAATTTGGACATTTTTGTAACAAAGAGATCAAAGTTGGTACCCTCATGATTCGGTTCTGTGATTAACTGCCCAAGGTAGTTTTCAGATAAGACATTTAGAGTAATTTCACATGATAAACCATCACAACTATAGTTCAATTCTTTTATCTTGGCGGCTTGCGCATGCCCGCCCAGACGCTGGAGATTGCTGCGTTGCCAGTTGCACACGACGCATGCGCCAATAGAAGCAGCGCCATAGTATAGCATAGTTCACAAGCTTACGTGTAGGGGGGAGCGCGCAGTTCATGAAGTAAACCCACCACGGCCGCATTAACCCTTTCGCTGCTACAAAGACGTGCTCCCTGCATTCCGCGCTGTGGGCGATTTTGTCACTGCACTGCTCGCCTGTGCAGACACATTGTGTTCCGACTGCTTTGACACTCTTTATCATTCGATTCCACAAAAACTATTTGGCTCAAAAATGAGATTCTTACCTATCTTCTTGACTGATACCTTCCCCCCATAAATGACTTAATTTTGTTTCGATGTTCAACGCAGTTCTTATGCAGCATTAAATATAGTAAACCTTTGCACGAAATTTTGAAGAGTTTGCAGAGGTAAAAGTCCATAGAGTATATTTTCCGTATGGTCGATTTTAGTTGCCACAATGTTGAGAATGAAATGTGGACAAGATACCTATATATTTCATTTAATTTAAGTACCACATAAGTGTCGTATGTAATATTGAGAAATATTCCACCTTTCGCGACTGTAACAAAAGTTTTACTTACACTGGGCACGTTTGGCTTTATTTTAAAGCACTTCAATCAATCAAAAGGAAGTAGACAAAATACATTAAACAAAACTGTGGACTTACAAAAACATTAGGACTTGAATATACCGTCTGTCAGTGAAGTGCTCAGAGCTATGTCAAATATAATTTTGTGTGTGGCACACACAAACAGCATTTATTTACTAAAACACTGATGAGCCAACACAAACGTTGAATATTGTGCTACCGCAGCACAAAACTACGAAAGGTGACTTGGCAATGGAGGACACAAAATACAGTCCTCTTATGATGCTTCAAAAGAGAGAAACGCGTCTGGTCTAAATAAGTCGCTTATTACAGTTGCAGAAGAGGGATATATTTCAATACCATTGGTAAAACTGCGACTGTGGAACAAAAACAAGAAATAGAACATGAATACCATTGTGTATGTGCCATACCTTTCACCGATGGAAGTGCTTTAAAATAAAGCCAAACGCGCCGTGTGTCTATAAAACTTTTATTACAGTCGCGAAAGACGGAATGTTTCTCAATATTACATACGACCTATGTGGTACTTAAATTAAATGAGATATTGTTATACAGTAAATATTATATGAAATTTAGGTATCTTGTACACATTTCATTCTCAACATTGTGGCAACTAAAATCGACCATACGGAAAGTATACGCTATGGACTTTTACCTCCGCAAACTCTTCAAAATTTCGTGCAATGGTTTACTACATTTAATGCTGCACATCAAAACAAAATTAAGTCATTTATGGGGGGAAGGTATCAGGCAAGAAGACGTGTAAAAATCAAATTTTTTGGCCAAATAGTTTTTGTGAAATCGAATGATAAGTGTGTCAAAGCAGTGGGAACACCATGTGTCTGCACAGGCAAGAAGTGCAGTGATGACAAAATCGCGCACAGCGCGGAATGCGGGGAGCACGTGTCTGCAGCAGCGAAAAAGTTAATGAAAAGGCAAAGCACTAGAAATTTCATTCAAACGAATAAAATTCGTGAAGTAAGGCACTCCAATATTGTTTTTAAATAAAAAAAATATCAAGCACTGCACAAGGTTTGAACTCATAACCTTTCACTTGGCAGCCGAACACCTTAACCGTTCCGCTACCTCAGCTAAACGAACAGTATAACTCCATATGGAGTCTAACACCTCACGCAACTACTTATAAACACTGTTGGTATGACTATGAATTACTCACGCTTCGTCGAAGTACAATAGGAAATAAACAATTACCGCTGTTCTTTATTGCGGAAAAGCAGTTCGGGAGATTGAAACAAACACCTTTCCTTGCTATCGCCTGAATTAGGAGTCTTATTGCTTGTTTGGTTTAATTAATTAATAGAATATGAAGCAATTGGTGTAAAGAATGCTTTTTCCAAACTTTCTGTAAAAGAAAGTCTGCTATCAAGACATTGCTTTTGTTCTATTACTTTATTTATGACTGAATGTTTCTAAAATTGAAGACACTCGTCCGTGCTCTGCACTGCTGTCGAGATCTGGCAACGTCGTTCTCTGTTCATTGGATGACTGTGTTTTGTGACGTCAGATGCGCAGAACGAACCTAAACTCGGCCGCCAAGATATATGACGCGCACTTTAGCAACCCTAATAAAGTCTGTAATTTGTAGTGGTGTACTGTCTGTGATTTTAATTCAGTTTTGTTGTGGTGTGAAAAATGAAGAGATATCAAACTTTAGCCTCAAGTTTTTCTCCTTACTGTTGCAGGAAGCTGAACGATGGTCTCCATATGCTTGGAAATTCTACAACCCACTGGCTGTCGGCAGCATAGATGGCACAGACACGGAACCACACGACCGGGGCATTGCACGTGCCATGGAGGCTGAGTACCACCCCAATGCTCGGGTAGTTGGCAATCCCCGCGCAACTCTGTTTCTTGCCCGGTTACCACCTCACACTGATAAGGAAGAAATTCTAAAGGTATCCTATTAACTCAGCTTTCATTTGTGCATTTCTTGTGATAATTTTGAGTTACTTGTCTGGAACATTAGGTATTGTATTGGGATCATATTTGCAAACACAATCATGTTTAGATGGATGCACAGCCATGTCATCACGAGTGGTGTCTGTTCTGTCAGATATGCCCGAGAGAACACACACTGCTTAAATATATATGTGGTTCCTTGACATTTATTTCAGTGCGGACACAGTAATGTTGTACGAACTCGTAACGGGAATCGATCATTTGCGAGTAGAGGGTTAATGGATGAGGGATGTTGCATCTCAGTGTGCGACAAATTGAAAGTTTGAGTCGGTCATGGACTGTGTCCAGTTGATGAAGTGGTTGGGGCAGCTGTTCCTGAGAAGTGTTAAATCTGGTTTTGATGCTGGAAGCCACAAATTTCCACCCATCCCATCCCTTTCTTTACTTATTCTCTATTTCATATAATTATTTCAAATGCTTTTACAGAAATGTTGGAAGCTCATTAGTCCTCTCACACTTAGTATCCACTTCAGTGGATGCCAACTTTACTGTTTAATACGCTCCTGTTATTGCTCTTTCCAATGCCTCTGTCCTTTTGGGCGAACATTAGCTACTCACTTGTGTTAATGAGCAGCCAGTGGTGTTAGTACTTGGGCTTTTGTTGGTCTGAGAACTGGCCCCTGTCAGAGAGACGGTGCCTGGGAAGAAGTCTTCGCATGCGTTCACGTTTGAAGTCAACTCGTCGTACAGAAGGCATTTAAAGGTGGTAAGAAAACTATATTTTACAATATATTTGCGTGCTTTGCAACATCATATTATTGCAGAGAATGAACTTCTTTAAATGTCCACTGCGTTGGACTCTGTGCATGTGTGTTGTATTGTGGTGAATTGCTAGTTAGCACTCGACTCCACTTCGAGACATGCTTCAAGACCTACCAGAATGCTCAGACTGTTCATTGGGTGATGATAGTGAAGCAACTGAGGACCGGGAGGTTATGCCACAGGAGGCTAAAATTGTACGCCAGTCAGTTGATTTGAAGTAGCCATGTGAGACTTCTTCATTTTGCCGATAACAGTGAACGAGCACTGATCGGCTGTACAAGATTCTCCCAGTTTTAGATTCACTTCGGAAATCATTTCTGCAAGCAGCTGATCGAGAAGAAAATTGGGTCTGTTGATGAGCAAATTATACCTGTTAAGTGTCAAATGACACTGAAGCAACAGGCAGCAAAGAAATGTAAAAGGTGTGGATTCCTGCAGATAGCTCAGGAGATATGCACAGATTTGACGTCCACCAGGGAGGTAGTGGTGGAAGAGAAATATTGAATGCGTTAAGTGCCCGTGTAGGTGTCATCCTGAGATTCTGCGATGACATATAACACAAAAACAGTAAAATGTTTTTCGATAATTTGTTCACTAGTGTTCCTCTATTCGAGGAACTGAAGAAATGTGAAATATACACAGGAATGCGCCGAGGAATAGGTTCTTAGGAGCTCGATCTGGGTTTCTTCTGGAGAAGGGATTGAAGAAAAAAGGCTGCATGACATTTTCAGCAGTAGCAATGAAAACAATGTTACAGTTGCACACTGGCTTGACAGCTCTCTTGTTCATGCTGGTTCAGCAGTAGATAGTGAACCCCAGAACACTATAACGTAATGGAGCACGAAAGAAAATAAAGCTATTCACATTTTCCACCTACATACTACAGTGCACACACGGGTGTCGTTGATCTAATGGACCAATGTTTGGCATGGTACGCACGCCACTACCGTGACAAATGGTTGGTACCTTGCGATCATTTTTTCATTTTCGTGATATGTGTGTAGTAAATTGCTGGTTCGTACACAGGGCAAAGAAACATACTTTGACTCTTTTTGATTTCAAATTGTCATTAGCAAGAGCACTAAGAAATATTGGCTCACACGATGGAAGCAGTGTATAAGGAAGCAGGCCAGGCCTAACTCTGCCTAAAGTAAAATGACGCCCAGAAACCATATCTGAAGTAAAATGACGCCCAGTAACCAGAACACCAGATGAAATTATCATCGTGCAGGGAACCATTGGCCAAAACTGACAGATGTCAAAAATGCAAATTTCTGTCCTTATTAAATTTGCAAAAGGAAAACAAAATACGTATGTATTAAATGCAAAGAAAGTTTGTGCCCTGGTTGTTTTGAAAATGTTCACACCCAAAAATTTATGTAGCCATCTTTATGAAAGTACTCCATTGTTGCATTGTTTCCACTATAGTCGACATCATACAATTTGATATAATCACCTAAGAATTATCAATAAATGATTTCTGATTACTTGTAACTATTATTTGTTAAAATTAATCATTCATGAAATTGTATTTAATTTAAAATAAAATCATACATGAAAGGGTTGTGGCAGAACCTCCCAGTTCTCATCTGCTACACTATCATCAGCCAGTGAATACCCTGTGTCCTTGTAGTAGGTCTTTTAGTTTGTCCTAAAGTAGAGGTAAATGCCAACTAGCGATTTTCACAACTCACCACAGTCATGACACGCGTGGATGGAGTCTACGGTAGTGGACACACAGTTTTATTGGGCAGATATATTTTAAGTACAAGCATTTTTTATTTTTATTTTATTTATTTTTTAATTTGTATTTTATTATTTATATATTTATTTATTTTTTAATTTTTTTGTCACTTTTAAACACCTTCCGTAGAACAAATTGTCTTCAGTTGTGGACACATGTTTCATACTTCTCTTTGTATTTACGCATGGGTCCAGGCTTAGGGCATCAATTTTTCTAGCAAGAAAAATTGTGTGTGCCAGAAAAAAAGGGGAAGAGCAGTAATGGTTGTGGAAATTCTTATTAGTGAAAGGGAAATCGTAGGAAGACGGATGGAGGTGTGTGCATTATGCAACTGTCAATGCTGCCTCTGCAATGTTTTTTTTTTGTGGCAAGGATGCATCAGATGCGGAAACAGAAGCTTTGATGTAGCTTGGTATCTTTATTATTGTTTGTATGTATTTCCTCCTGTTTTATTAATTTGGTGAAGTTCTGGTATAAAGTAAACGTGAATATATACTGTTGGAAATGTCTCATTTGCACAGGTTATAGGAAATTAGTTGAGCAAAAAGGGAGGAGGGAAAAGGAAGTGTTAGATCAAATACCAGTGGTAAACACAATTTTCGTTAACAAAGGACTAGATTCTGTAGCTGCAAGTCCTTCCTTCGAGCTCTTCCTTTCCTGACATCTTGAAACCTAGAAATGATACTCAGTGCACGGCAGTTGTGGATGAAAAGCTCAACATTAATGTTGATAACCAACATATGAAAAATTCCGCAGCAAGTGAACCAGAATTAAGTCTAGGGGTGTTTACAATTTATGAAGAGCCCTTCTTTTGGGAAGAAAAGAACCACAAGATTACATAGTACAAAACAGAATTAATAAGAATAGAAACTTTGATTTCGCAAAGCCGGAACAAATATATCGTGATAAATGAAGATTTATTTCCAAGAATTTGTTTGAAAGAAAATTGTTGAATGGAGATGTGGTGCAACATGATTACTTGATTTACTCTTCCAGTCTGGGGTCCCTTTACTGTGCACCATGTAAACTGTTTGGGATTTAATCCCAATTTGGTACAAGTGGCCTTAGTGGTTGGAAACACACTAATCAAAGGGTAATTGCGCATAGAAATTCCTGTGCACATCATGATTGTGTTAAGTTCCAAAGAAAGGAGAAATACTGTATGTTGTGTTGATAAACAATTTATTACTCAGTTGCAAGAAGTAGTAAGGTATTGGTGAAATGTACTTCAGAGGGTGTTGGCTATAGTGGGAAAACTTTCTTCTAGGGCATTGCCGCTTTATGGAGATGAAGTTCAGACTGGTTCTTTAAGGACAGGTAATTTTATGATGTGTTTAGAACTGATAGCTGAATCTGATCGATTCTTAGCTGGTCATACTGCTAAATAAGAAAACCCGTATAAAAGAAACACCTTGTATTTATCATTTAGGACTCATGAAGAAAATATAAATAGTATAGGGAAGACTCACAGAAGAGATCTTGCAGGAGATAGTTGATGCAAAGTATTTCTTCATTATTTTCTTGTCTACCACTGGTGCTCCATACTGTCATCGGTAAAGTTTCATTATATAATATCTGTATAAATGTTGTATACTACAGGAGCGGTTTGTAGAAAAAAATCGAAACAAAACTTTTTCAACTGCTTTACAAGATACCGCAAAGTGCAAGCATCAGTTGTCTATAAAGGACATGAAATCATCATACGAATTGATGACACATTATCACTGGTGAATATAGTGTGACCATTCCAATTCATTAATTTTTGAAACGTTTGTGTGCTAAATTTGTGGACGTTAATTTCTACATTTATTGCCATACTCCGCAAGCCACTTGACGGTGTGTGGCGGAGGGTACCTTGAGTACCTCTATCGGTTCTCCCTTCTATTTCAGTCTCGTATTGTTCGTGGAGAGAAAGATTGTCGGTATGCCTCTGTGTCGGCTCTAATTTATCTGATTTTATCCTCATGGTCTCTTCGCGAGATATACATAGGAGGGAGCAATATGCTGCTTGACTCCTCGGTGAAGGTATGTTCTTGAAACTTCAACAAAAGCTCTTACTGAGCTGCTGAGCATCTCTCTTGCAGAGTCTTCCACTGGAGTTTATTATTTCTGTAACACTTTCGCGATTACTAAATGATCCTGTAACTAAGCGCGCTGCTCTCCGTTGGATCTTCTCTATCTCTTCTATCAACCCTATCTGGTACGGATCCCACGCTGGTGAGCAGTATTCAAGCAGTGGGTGAACAATTGTACTGTAACCTATTTCCTATGTTTTCGGACTGCGTTTCCTTAGAATTCTTCCAATGAATCTCAGTCTGGCATCTGCTTTACCGACGATTAATTTTATAAGGTCATTTCATTTTAAGTCACTCCTAATGCCTACTTCCAGATAATTTATGGAATTAACTGCTTCCAGTTGCTGACCTGCTATATTTTAGCTAAATGATAAAGGACCTTTCTTTCTATGTATTCACAGCACATTACACTTATCTACATTGAGATTCAATTGCCATTCCCTGCACCATGCATCAATTCATTGCAGAGCCTCCTGCATTTCAGTACAATTTTCCATTGTTACAACGTCTCGATATACTACAGCATCATCTGCAAAAAGGCTCAGTGAACTTACGATGTTATCCGCAAGGTCATTTATATATATTGTGAATAGCAATGGTCCTACGACACTCCCCTGCGGCACACCTGAAATCACTCTTACTTTGGAAGACTTCTCTCCATTGAGAATGACATGCTGTTTTCTGTTATCTAGGAACTCTTCAATCCAACCACACAATTGTTCTGATAGTCCATATGCTCATACTTTGTTCATTAAGTGTCTGTGGGGAACTGTATCAAATGCCTTGCGGAAGTCAAGAAACATGGCATCTACCTGGGAACCTCTTGTCTATGACCCTCTGAGGCTGGGTTTCACACAATCATGTTTTTCGAAACCCATGCCAATTACCAGTCTCCAGAAAAGTTATTATACTCGAACATAATACGTGTTCCAAAATTTGATAACTGATCGACGTTAGAGATATAAGTCTATAGTTCTGCACAGCTGTTTGACGTCCGTTCTTGTAAAATGGGAATGACCGGTGCCTTTTTCCAATCTTTTGGAACACTACACTCTTGTAGAGACCTGTGGTACACCGCTGCATGAAGGGGGGCAAGTTTCTTCGCACACTCTATGTAAAATCAAACTGGTATTCCATCAGGTCCAGCAGCCTTTCCTCTTTTGAGCGATTTTAATTGTTTTTCTATCCCTCTGTCATCTATTTCGATATCTATCATTTTGTCACGTCTGGATATTTTGTTTTGATCCACCTACCGCTTTGACATGAGACCAAAATTTATTAGGATTTTCTGCCAAGTCAGTACATAGAACTTTACTTTCAAATTCGTTGAATGCCTCTCGCGTAGCCCTCCTCACACTACATTTTGCTTCATGTAATTTTTGTTTGTCTGCAAGGCTTTGCCTGTGTTAATGATTGCTGTGAAGTTCCCTTTGCTTCTGTAGCAGTTTTCTAACTCGGTTGTTGCATCACGGTCGCTCTTTTCCGTCTCTTACGATCTTGCTTGGCACATACTCATTGAATGCTTATTGCAATTTGAGTTTCGGTTGACAAGTCCAGTTGGATTTAACACCACATGATGCACAGATTGTAATATGAGGTAGTTAGGTAGGCTGCCTCGCAAAACAGCATGTCATGGTCCAAATGTACAGGTAAATTGAGGAGATACAGTGTATCAAGGTTTTTAAATGTGGTATGTCTTTATTTTGTTCTATAAATGTATTATTGTTTTAATGGTAGAAATATTACTTCTCATCTGCTCTGTTTATCTGATGATTCTGGGGATGGCTGAGGCTGAAACACATTAAGGCGTATATGAAGTCTCCATGGGTTGTCAGCCGAGTAGCGTCGTCATCTCGTAGCAATGTTTCGATGGAATGCGTCTCCATCATCTTCAGGCCTGAAGATGATGGAGACGCATTCCATTGAAACGTTGCTATGGGACGACGATGCTACTCGGCTGACAACCCGTGGAGACTTCATATATGAAATTTGTCGTGAAAGCCTGCACTCACAGATAACAAAGGTACTTGAATAATCACAAAATCATATAAATATCGTGATAGTCACTTATTTTGGTTAAATCTACAGTCAAGATCACAATAACATTTCAGTATTATGACCAGTTTCGGCTTATTTTGAAGTCATCCTCAGATTTTTTGGCCCCCCTATGGCTGGTGCTTGCAGCTCTGCAGTTTTTCATGTGATACCACGATCATGCACTGTAACAGTGTGTGATCTTCGTACCATGTGAAAAACTGGGGAGCTGCCAGCACCAGCCAAAGCGGTACAAAAAACCCTGAAGATGGCTTTAAAATAAACCGAAACCGGTCATAATAAACAGATGTTATTGCGATATCGAGTATTAATTTGACCAAAGTATAGCACCAGATTGTTGCACTCAAAGGACAATGTTGTCTAAATTTATGAGTCACATATTTCTTAGTTCACACAGTCCCACTTGTCAGTTGGGGAAACTAATGTGATACATGTACATTGTGGAAACAATTGCAAATCTGAATCATTAAAATGCAAGAAATATGTGACTCTCATGTTTTCTACTTGAAAATTGAACCAATGATGCATAAGATTATTGTATCCCCTCTCTGTCCATGAAGAGGGAACTACTAGTTCTGAAAGATAAGTGTAGTTATCTTCTGCTTTTCAGTATGTATATTGGCAGGACTTGCAACTTAACATCCTACAGGGAGGTAAATGCCAGACACCCATTCTGTTTTCTTGTAATTTTACAGTTTTGTTAAGCAAATTTTCCTTTTAATTTAATTAATATGACCTTTCTTTTCTTTTACCATGGCAAAGAAATTATACAAGTTAACAAAAGGGGGAGGGTGGGGGTGGGGGGGGGGGGGGTGGGTGGGAGTGTGTTTTCAGCTTTTTTAAAAATTTAATTTATGTTCATGTTGGCATAACTTCTATCATCTTTTTTTTCCCCCGATGGTTCTTTGTACTGAAAGCGTGCTTTCCAAACTGCAGCTGTTAGATTTTTTTTCCTTTTGGAACTTGATGGGCTTACCCCAATAAATTTCATTGTTATTTTGTGAGGCCTCGGTGCTCTAAAATTAGTCAATTGAACAGGTATTAATATTTGAATGTAATGGATAGTACTGCACTTTGTTTTTCTTCCCATAACTAATACTCTCTGTTTTTTCTTTCCTAGAAATTTTCAAAGTTTGGAACGATTCGGAATTGCCGACTTGTTAATGACATTGTCACAGGAGCTTTCAAGGGTTATGCATTTATCGAGTTCAAGCACGAGAGAGATGCTGTGTATGCATATGGCAAAGCAAAGGGTCTTCTTATCCAGGGGAAGGAGGTCCTTGTTGATTATGAGCAAGAGAGAATTCTTCCAGGATGGGTTCCACGACGTTTGGGTAAGATGGCAGCGTAGTATGGTCTTTCACTAATTTGTTGTCTAAATGGGAACAGTCTCACTGGTGATGGTTTTAACTTTGTACTTAACCTTCTGCTGGTGTGGTGTTCTCTGCACCAAGATTGGGCGCAGTGTATCAAGTTGATCACATCCCTTTTTCACTTTCTTTTTTTTAATTTCAATAATTGAAACCATTATTAATGGCAAATATCTTTACAGAAAGACAAAGGTGACATTAAGAGCACAACAACAGAAATATTAGTCATCACTGTTGGACTGTGGTAATAAATAAGGAATTTTACTGCAGTCAGAGCAAAAAGTTTAATGTGTATTGAACCGAATGGCTTATGACACATTTTGTGACAATAATATATGTCAGTCTTTTCTTTATTGTGCAAGTATTTCACCTTTTATTCGTGACCACAGTTCTATTTCCTTCATTTCTTCTTTCTTCTTCTTCTTCTTCTTCTTCTTCGTCACATGTTGGCCTATAATGCTTTAGCCTCTGCTGAAGATCCATGTGAATTCTTGAGCTGTCCAGACTTTTTCCAGCTAAATGAAGCAAAGCTAATGCATTGGGTAATCATTTCAGGAATCCTTTTCTTCTGAAAAAATTTTTGTGGTTGCAAAAATAAATTACTTGTGTGTTGGTTCTACTCATATTGATTATTGCCAAAAATTTAATGGTGAGCCAATGATGAACATTTCTTGCAACATTGCATGAAATGGTCAACTTATCTGTACTCTCAGCTCCACCTTAGCTGATATTGTATAATGTTGCTATGGATGACTTCTGATTATCTTCTATGGCAGCATTTGTTGACTTATTCTCATGCAGGTGTGATGCCAGAATTACACGTCACTTTTTTTAACAACATATGAGGGTTGCCCAGAAAGTAATGTGCTGCATTTTTTTTTCTCTGCCTTAAACAATGCTATGAATGTGAAATGTTGTGTATGCATTATTTGAAGTCTCCTGAGTGAGCGTGCCAAGTTTCCGTCACGTCTGACAGATAGCGTAGCTGTAGAAGAGTTTCAAAATGGTGTTTGTATGTGATGTATGTTACAAGCAACATGCTGTCATTGAATATATCACTGCAGAGAAACAAATTGTGGGGAATATTCACAAACGCTTGTGCAAAGTCTGTGGAGCATCTGCTGTCAACAGAAGCACAGTTAGTCTCTGGGCACGGAGTGTGAGGTCATCAGAAGGTGGTTCGGCAGAGCTCCACGATTTGCAGTGGTCAGGCAGCATTGCAACATATTTGCCCCTCTGTGCTGCACGTAACATAATGTCCTGGCAAGCTAGGGGTAGCAGGTGTGTTGTCCACATTTTTAAAGTTATTTAGCTACATTTAGGGGACGGCCACACACCCGTATCATCACCCAGTCAATCGGCATACTGACAACACAGAAATTTAAATAATTGCTGGTAGGATTGTGAATGGTGATAAATTTAAATACAATTCACATCTCAGATGAATTGTATTTAAAAATAAATAAAAGTTATTAAATAGTTTAAGTTCCTGAATTCAGTTGTTGACAGAACAAAATGCTTTACATAAGATCGCTAAGAACAGCACACCATGTTAAGTTTTAGATAGCTATCAAAAATATAACAGGAGTGCACAGCTTCAATTCAGATGTCAAGGTCCTAACCAGGGTAATTGGCAAAAAATTTACAAGTCCCACTCAGGTTAACTTGCAGAAATTATAAGTCCAACTCTAGTTAAGTGAAGAGAAGCAGAAGCTCAGCTTTTGCTCTGGAGAATCAGAGGCCCTCCTATGTTAATTAGCAAAAATTTGCTAGCTCAACCCTTGCTCACACGAGAAGATTAAAGTTCTTTTGTGAGCTGACAAAAATATTCTAAGTTCAGTGCTGGCATTCACGAAATCTGTCTGGCTGACTAGTGAAAACTTCTCAGTGAATATCACAAGTCCACAGTGCTGTATTGTGAAATATTACATGCCCCCTGACTGTTCTAAGAATAATTCTAAGTTCGCAGTGCTGTTGCTGAAAGCCGGCCAGAGTGGCCGAGCGGTTCTAGGCACTACAGTCTGGAACCGCGCGACCACTATGGTCGCAGGTTTGAATCCTGCCTCGGGCATGGATGTGTATGATGTCCTTAGGTTAGTTAGGTTTAAGTAGTTCTAAGTTCTAGGGGACTGATGATGACCTCAGAAGTTAAGTCCCATAGTGCTCAGAGCCATTTTGTTGCTGAAAATTACTGTAAGTCCATGAAGTGGTACTCTGAAATTTTAATTAACACTTATATGAAGCTACTGATTCATCGCGAATTCAAGAGTAGGTCTGTCCCATGCGGCGACCAACAACAGTGTCCTGAGCCAAGATGGCTGTGGCCATTTTATAGACTGCAATGTAGATTGGAAAACTAGCTCCATAGATGTAATGAAGTGCCTTAGTTCAGGAAGACATTGGACCTTAGGTGCTAGCAATTTAATGTTATAAATTGTAGTTTGATTTGTGGTTGGCCTGAAGTGTAGTTACAGTGGACCTGGCTCTCTCATTGTGTGCTACTATTAACAATTTGTTATCATTGGTCACAGCCCATCGGGTGACAGTATTCACTAGCCAGATCACTTGAGCTTGTAATCTTGGTTGTCATAAATATTTAACTGTTTCTTCTGAATGTTTCTCTATTTCTAAGGCAGCCTAATGCCACATCTTAAATTGGGGTGGTAAAATGAGAGCAATGAATTTTGTAATTTAATACTTGGCTGTTTTTTTTTCTGAGTATATCATGATTTCTGAGGTTGTGGTTAGATTTGGGGTTAACAGAACAGCTTAAATGAATTACCAGCTAACTTCATTTATGAAGGAAAGGAAATTCCAAATGGGCAAGGTCACTGGTTACCCAGGTCTTGCCTGATTCATCGTGTTAATTTCGTATCATTCTTTGCACAAACAGTTATCAACTGCAGCATACAACAGAAAATCTGGGTACATAGTGAGTGCACTTTTATCTCCATTTGTACTGTCACTGCAAATACTCTACAGAAGATGTATATTATCTCCAAGGTGGAGGTTTTGGTGGCAAGAAGGAATCTGGGCAGCTGAGGTTCGGCTGTCGAGATCGTCCATTCCGAAAGCCCTACACATTGTTGGATGTCTAACATTCGTGTTGGTTAACCTTCAGACTGCCAGGTAAGTGCTCTGCAAAAGTGACATGTGATATAATCTTTGCTTTGCCATTTTTTAAATGTTACTGATTCGCATTTATGGTCCACATTTCTGGTTATTCACGTGGCCAAAATTGCTTAACATTACAGAGCACAGGTAAATAGCCCCTACGTTTGAAGGACCATTTCTCACATTTTGAACTTCAAAAGAAAGAAAAAGCTCAAAGAATACTTAATTTACATAAAAGCAGTAAAATGCATCATAGATTCAACTAATGTATTCCATAGAGTTTTTCTTACAGGAGAAATTTTAGGGATGTGTAACAAGGCAAGGTATACATAAGCTAACTAAAGCACCTGTTGGTGCAACCATTTTGAAGACGCTCATGAAGACATTAAAGGAGATGAGCACCATTAATGTTCAAGCACATAATCTACTAATGAAATTGTGGAAAAAACTGAAAGCAGTGATTACAAATGATCACCAAATCACAATGAGAGAAGTTACTGATAATATTGGCATATCAGTTGGCTCATACACAACAAAATTTGTTACAAAATTGTTGAATTTTGAACAAAACAGTAGTGAATGCAGGTTGCTCAGGTGTCAGCAGTGGTGGAAAAACTGCAGAAACATGTCATAATATGATGACACATGGGTTTATGGACATGAATTCAAAACTAGGGCTAAACATCATGTTCCTAACTGAATTAACAGCATAATCAAAGGAATGTTCATTCCTCAACTAGCTGGTTTCCAACCTGGAGATAGTGCTACAGTCAGATACTGAACCTCACTCAACAAACTAAGAATGGTTCCGAACTTTGCTAGGTAGCTGGAGTTGTGTTTGTTGACTTAACAGTTGCCTGTAAGACTAGCAGCCAAAGAAAGTTGCTGAAGAAAATTTACCAGCTCACCAGTGATTGCCAAGTAATATCCCTCATAGGCACTCTCCTGCAGAAAAGAAGATTCCAGATCTTCCCACAGGTTAAGAAGGGCTGATGATCCATACAAAAGAACAGTCTACCTCAAAGTAGTATGCTCACTCCTCTGCTTCTTAATATTTACACAAATGATCAGTCCTCTATGGAACTCTACAGGCGTTTCAGCTGTGCGGATGATACAGCAGTGGCTGTCCAAGGGAAGACATTTGAAGACACGGAAGATAAGTTGATGTTGTTATTGGATATACTTAGCCTTCACTCTGAGGTCAATCGTGTAAGGCCAAATCCCAATGAGACTCATGCGTGTACATTTCACTTCACGAATAGACGAGCCCGGTGTGAAATGGATATCACGTGGCAAGGGAAATGACTTCAACATTGTCCACCATCTGTATGCCTGGGTGTTACTCTTGACCATACACTGTTCTTCAAGAAACATTACTGTAACACCAGGCTGAAGGTCAGTGGAAGGAACAATATTTTGTGGAAGCTCACAGCCACCACTTGGGGAACTAGTCCTCACATCCTGTGAACTTGTGCTCTTCCTTTATGTGTGTCAGCTGTAGAGGAGTGTCTGGAGTGTGCATGTAGCCACACCAAGCTAGTCAACACTGCAGTCAATGAGATTGTCCAGATCTTGTTGGGGTGTGTGTTGCCAACACCAGTTGGCAAGCTCTACACAGTTGTTGGAATAGCTTGTGCCCAACCCCTACTCCCATCCCTCCCTGCTGTCAGAAGGGCCACATCTGCTGTTGCTGACAGAATGAAACAGATAAATGAATCCTGTCGTCCACTACATGATCATCAAGTTGCAGTCTGTTGATCGAAATCTAGAAAGAGCTTCTGCTCTAAGGCTCATCACTGGTGGGAACTTTGGAATCTTAACCGCATCACCAGATGGAAAAGTGTGCTGCCCATGGATATCCCTGCAAAAGAAGAGGTAGCCCCAGGACACAGTCTGCCCTATCCTGTTCAGAGATCACTCAGTCATAGTAAAGTGGCCGTGCCCCTTTGCAAGATCAACATACAAAAATGGGGGATCCTCCCAACTGATGCAGACCATTCCTTTGAGGTGGAACAATGCGAGATGCAGCCACTTGCTTATATACGCTCTACTGGAGCAATCTTGCACAACATACAACCTGATTGAGGCAAATAACAAGGCCATCAGAGTTGCTGTGTTCTGGAAGTGCTGACCATATACAGAAATGAATGAATGAACAGCTTAATGCATCTTGCATTATTGCTGCAAGGTTGAACAATCGGTAAGGAGCACTACTTGTAAGTTCAGCACCATATGCTTGAAGCAATCAAAAATTCCGTGATTTGTGGTGGAACAATTACTAGCTTTTGTACCATAATAATGCACATGCTCACAGTTCATTGCCAGTTCCTAAATTTTTGAGTGAAAACAATACTGTAATAATGCCCAGCTTCCATATTCACCAGACACAGCCATATATGACTATTTCTGTTCACAAAAATAAAGAAAACGTGAAAAAATAACTTCTCTAAGCAAGCTAAAAGCTATCTCAAAGATCAAGTTTCTAAGCACTGTAGTATTGTTTGCATAAAAAAATTATATTTGTAGAAATAAGATGTTTTTACTTTGCAGGTGATTTGTTTGGAACATAAATCTAATTTGCTTCACCCATAATCAATATTTGATCAGGCAGTGTTAAAACTTAACTTGATGTCCAGGGTTCTTTGTCATAAATATAACCTGACAAATTTCAATGTGACTTTTGATTTATTCTTCATAGATGTGTCAAAAATACTCACAAATTATGTACAACCATTGCTTCATTCCAGTCTTCTAGATTGCCTTATAACAAATTATGTGACTCGTGACTTCAAACAACTTAAACTGAACTGCACTTGTGCCAAAAACTGTACTGTGCAGACTGTCTCATGTGGACGCAATAATTGTTGAATGTATAAAGACATAACAATCCAAAATTACAAATGTGTTATTAAAACAGTTACATTAGTTAACTTACAGTTTACCTATTCACAAATTTTAAGATGTTGCATTATGCCTTACAGAAAGAAGGAAAATGTTTAACATAAGCTGAATTTGAATGAGATTTTATTTTTTCACTAAATTTTATAAATTATGATTTGTAAACAGTTAGCTATAAAGAATAGATTCCTTCTTAATTACATAGTTAAGTTTACTAACATTTACACCAGATCTTGTTCAGGAGTTGAATATTTTAGTTAATGTTGTTCTGCAATAAGTTGTGGTGTAGTTAGTTACGTGTTCCGTAGATCATGGAATGGTGGTAAGGAATGAAAGAAGAAGCCGCCTGGTAGAATTCTGCACAGAGCATAACTTAATCACAGCTAACACTTGGTTCCAGAATCATGAAAGAACGTTGTGTACGTCGAAGAGGCCTGGAAACTCTGGAAGGTTTCATATAGATTATATAATGGTAAGACAGAGATTTAGGAACTAGGTTTTAAATTGTAAGACATTTCCAGGGGCAGATGTGGATTCTGACCACAATATATTGGTTGTGAACTGTAGATAAAACTGAAGAAACTGCAAAAAGGTGGGAATTTAAGGAGATGGGACCTGCATAAACTGAAAGAACCAGAGGTTGTAGAGAGTTAAAAAGAGAGCATTAGGGAATGATTGACAAGAATGGGGGAAATAAATACACTAGAAAAAGAATGGGTAGCTTTGAGAGATGAAATAGTGAAGGCAGCAGAGAATCAAGCAGGTTAAAAGACGAGGGCTACTAGAAATCACTGGGTAACAAAGATATATTGAATTTAATAAAGGATAAAATATAAAAATGCAGGAAATGAAGCAGGCAAAAAGGAATACAAATGTCTCAAAAATGAGTTCGACAGGAAGTGCAAAATGGTTAAGCAGGGATGGCAAGAAGACAAATGGAAGGATGTAGAGGCAGGGGTAAGGTAGATACTGCGTACAGGAAAATTAAAGAGACCAGTGGAGAAAAGAGAACCACTTGTATGAATATCAAGGGCTCAATGGAAAACCAGTTCTAAGCAAAGAAGGGAAAGCGTAAAGGTGGGAGGAGTACATAGAGGGTCAGTAAAGGGGCGATATACTTGAGGGCAATATTATGGAAATGGAAGAAGACCTAGATGAAGATGAAATGGGAGATATGATACTGCATGAAAAGTTTGACAGAGCACTGAAAGACCCAAGTCGAAACAAGGCCCCGGGAGTAGACAACATTCCATTAGAACTGCTGATAGCCTTGGGAGAGCTAGCCCTGACAATACCCGCTGCGGGTCCGGGGTAAGAATAGGCCTGAGGTATTCCTGCCTGTCGTAAGAGGTGACTGAAAGGAGTTTCAACCATTTCGGCCTTCAATGTAATGGTCCCCATTGGGGTTTGACCTCTATTTTTCAAAATTCTACAGAAGTACGAGCCTTTTGGGGAAGGACACCTTACGTAGTGTACCATCGGTCCTCAGTGCACTAAGACCTTGGCACTCATCATCGTAACGGCGTCATAAGTGCACCCACTGTTCATCAATTTGGGCCTAAACACCTGATGGGTTGCACAAGTTACGGCTGTAGTGCGTCCCCATCTGCACCTACGATCATGATGGATTTCCATGGCACCCGAAATCCAGCATGGTAGCCAGTCCGTTGTGGTGGGGTTGTCATGTACCCTCTAGGTTGTAGCCCCCTGACAACACAGGGATTGTACTGCCGATACTGCACCCTCCCCCACGTCAGCCAAGGAGTAGATGCCCGTCTACCTGGGGCATCAGGACTCCCGGCAACGGTCATCCTGCCAGGTGGCCCTTGCTGAGGCTGGGTGGCGCCTGTGGAGAGAGCCCCTGGTCGGAGTGGGTGGTATCGGGGTGGACATTTCGCAGATAAAACGTCAACATGCATCAGTTCGCTCTGCAGCCGCGTCTTCCAAGAGGAAAGGTTCTGTCTCTGTCTCTGTCTCTGGTTCTGGTACTTCTACCTTTTCCCCCCTTGGCCACTCCCTGGGAGGAAGGACAGGCCCGCTGGCTTGGGGCAAAATACTTCCCCCACTATTTAGTCTGTTCTCGGACCGATGGGGGGACATTCGCCACCTCAAAGCCCATGTTCTTTGTACAGCAAATTGAGGATATCTTCGGAGAAATCTAGGCTCTTAGTAAAACTCCCCTACACAGTCGGCAGCGCTCCAGGCATGCGACCGACTAGGGGACATTGCAGTGTCCATTGTCCCACATCTGGCACTCAATAGGACGCAGGGGATTATTTTCCATCGGGACCTCCTGCTGCAATCTGATGAGGAGCTCAGGGCCAACCTGGAGCGCCGTGGCATGCATTTCGTCCAGCGAGTCCAGTGCGGCCCCAAAGACTGTCGCGTCGACACCGGGGCCTTTATCCTCGCCTTTGAGGGAGATGTTCTCCCGGAGAAGGTAAAGATGATGTGCTACCGGTGCGACATGCGACCTTACGTCCCGCCTCGTATGCGATGCTTTCGATGTAAGCAGAAGAAGATACAAGAATTGAAAACCTTGGACCACCTGTCTTATTCTGAGGCCAGGAAGAAATATGACCGCCTCCATCCTGTGATGTTGACAATGTCGTTTGCTTCAGTCATGCCCACTTCTTCCGCAGTATCTTCACCCCTATCCTGTCCCCCCTCTACCTCCTCACCGCATCCGGGGTCTATGCCTCCGCCTTCCAAATCCCTCCCTTCCAAATCCCTCCCTTCCAAATCCTCCTTTCTCGCGGTCCCTGTCCCCTCTGCCCCAGGGTCCACCCTTCCTCCTCCTCCTCCTCCTCCGCCGCCGCCTGAGAAGCGATCCTCTTCTCAGGTGTCCATCGGGGAAACGTTACGGACCCCGGCTTCCGAGGTCCAGAGTTCCAAAAAGGACCCAGAGTGTGAGGACTTTCTTCGGGTCCAGCCCCACAACCCACCATCCCTGTGACTCATCGGTCTTCCAAGAAGCCCTCAAAGAAGAAGTCTTTATCCCTCTCTCCACCCCGGCGCGTTTCATCTGATGCTCCATCCAACATTCACTGCTCTCAGCCGTCCTCAGTTTCGCCGGGACGCTCTGCTGCCAGGCGCTCAGCTGGCTTGTCGTCAGCGGACAATGCTGCCCCTCCTGCGCAACCCAGGAATGTGACCGCAGCTGGCGACGACTCGATGGAACAGGATCCACCTCCCGACGGTTGTAGTGATGTTCCCAAATCTGGCCCTCCGCGGCTCTCGAGGTGACCAGCTCTTCACCCGTTTCGTTCCCCCCTTTCTCTGATTCGCGATGGATCTGTTACATTGGAACATAAGAGGTATTCAATCTAATCGGGAGGAATTACAACTGCTCCTCCGCCTGCACCTTCCGCTCGTCATAGGTCTCCAGGAAACGAAGTTATGCCCAACTGACCGTATTGCTTTTACCCACTATACCTCAGAGTGATCTGACCTAGCCCCTGTGGACGGTATTCCAGCTCATGGTGGGGTCATGTTGCTCGTTTGGGACAATGTCTATTACCATCCTATCCCATTGACCACCCCACTCCAAGCAATAGCTGTCCGTATTACTCTTTCTGCCTTTACTTTTTCTGTATGTACTGTCTACTCTCCATCGTCATCTGCAATTAGTCGGGCTGACATGATGCATCTCATTGCTCAGCTTCCTCCGCCGTTTTTATTGTTTGGCGACTTCAATGCCCATCATCCCCTTTGGGCTTCTCCTGCATCCTGTCAGAGAGGCTCCCTCTTGGTGGATGTTTTCAACCATCTAAATCTTGTCTGCTCAATACTGGTTCCCCGACTTTCCTCTCGGACTCTACTCATACCTACTCCCACTTGGACCTCTCGATCTGTTCTACCACTCTTACCTGTCACTTTGAGTGGTATGTCCTTTCTGACACCTGTTCGAGCGACCATTTCCACTGTGTCGTTCGTCTCCTGCACCACACCCCATCCCCACGTCCCTCGAGCTGGAACGTACCGAAAACTGACTGGGGACTTTACTCCTCCCTGGTGACCTTTCCAGACCAAGATTTTCTCAGCAGTGACAGTCAGGTCGAATACCTCACGGCTGTTATCATCAATGCTGCCGAACATTCCATTCCTCGTACTACCTCTTCTTCACATCATGTTTCAGTCCCCTGGTGGAATGAGGCTTGCAGAGACGCTATCCGTGCTCGACAATGTGCTTTACGCACCTTTCGCTGCCATCCTACGCTGGCGAATTGTATTGATTACAAATGACTCCGAGTGCAATGTCATCGAGTCATCAAAGACAGCAAAAAAGCTTGTTGGGCCTCTTTCACAAGCTCCTTTAACAGTTTTACTCCCTCTTCTGTCGTCTGGGGTGGCCTGCGCCGGCTGTCGGGCATTAAGGCCCACTCCTCGATACCTGGCCTGACTTCAGGTAATGAGGTACTTGTGGACCCTGTGGATGTCTCCAATGCCTTCGGCCGCTTTTTCACGGAGGTTTCAAGCTCCGCCCATTACCACCCTGCCTTCCTTCCCAGAAAAGAGGCAGAAGAGGCTCGGCGACCTTCCTTCCACTCGCTGAATCTGGAAGATTATAATGCCCCCTTTACCATGCGGGAACTTGAACGTGCACTTGCACTGTCCCGGTCCTCAGCTCCGGGGCCAGATGCCATTCACGTTCAGATGCTGACACACCTTTCTCCAGCAGGCAAATGCCTTCTTCTTCGTACCTATAATCGCGTCTGGACCGAAGATCAGGTCCCCATGCATTGGCGTGAGGCTGTCGTTGTTCCCATACCCAAACCCGGGAAGGATAGACACCTTCCTTCTAGTTACGGCCCCATTTCTCTTACAAGCTGTGTCTGTAAGGTGATGGAGTGCATGGTTAACGCTCGGTTGGTTTGTATTCTTGAATCTCGACAGCTTCTTACCAATGTTCAATGCGGCTTTCGTCGCCGCCGCTCCGCTGTTGACCACCTTGTGACCTTGTCGACATTCATCATGAACAACTTTTTGCGAAAGCGCAAAACGGTAGCTGTGTTCTTCGATTTGGAGAAGGCTTACGATACTTGTTGGAGAGGAGGTATCCTCCGCACTGTGCACAGGTGGGGCCTACGCGGTCGCCTGCCCCTTTTTGTTGATTCATTTTTAACAGATCGAATGTTTAGGGTATATGTGAGTTCCGTATTGTCCGACGTCTTCCTCCAGGAGAATGGAGTGCCTCAGTGCTCCATTTTGAGTGTAGCCCTTTTTGCCATAGCGATCTGAAGTGTTGGCAGAAGAGCCAACACCGTGTTGCTAGAGGAGGCCGAAATGCACGCTTTAAGCTCACGCAGACTGGCGTGAGGTCTGGAACAGGTAAAGTAATTATCCTATAAAGAAAAGAACGTAGTTCTTGGAATACTTAACTTTAATCCACGATTGGAGAACATCGGTCTGACGGTACAGGCATCACAAGTTAAATATCTATTGATAATGGCGCCTTGCTAGGTCGTAGCAAATGACGTAGCTGAAGGCTATACTAACTATCGTCTCGGCAAATGAAAGTGTATTTGTCAGTGAACCTTTGTGAGTAACGTCGGCTGTACAACTGGGGCGAGTGCTAGGACATCTCTCTGGACCTGCTGTGTGGTGGCACTCGGTCTGCAATCACTGACAGAGGCGACACATGGGTCCGGCGTATACTAATGGACCGCGGCCGATTTAAAGGCTACCACCTAGCAAGTGTGGTGTCTGGCGGTGACACCACACGATCAATCCAATTATGGATTGCATTCCACCTAACGTCTCAGGCTCTCTTTTTGTCGATGACTTCGCGATCTACTGCAGTGCCCAGAGAACATGCCTCCTGGAGCACTGCCTTCAGCGTTGTCTTCACAGCCGATACTCATGGAGTGTAACTAATGGCTTCCAGTTCTCTGAAGAGAAGACGGTTTGCATCAACTTTTGGCGATATAAAGCATTCCTTCCACCATCCTTACATCTCGGTCCCATTGTTCTCCCATTCGTGGAGACAACGAAGTTTTTATGGCTCACACTGGACAGGAAACTTTGTTGGTCTCCGCATGTCTCTTATTTGGCTGGCCGTTGTACGCGTTCCGTTAATGTCCTCTGTGTTCTTAGTGGTTCATCTTGGGGAGCAGATCGCACTGTCCTGCTTCGCTTATATCGGTCCATAGTCCAATCAAAGCTGTATTATGGGAGCCTTGTCTACTTATCTGTTCGGCCATCCCTCTTACGCCGTCTCAATTCCATCCATCGTCGGGGTTACATCTTGTGACCGGAGCATTCTACACTAGTCCCGTCGAGAGTCTTTATGCTGAAGCTGCCGAATTACCATTGACGTACTGCTTTGTCGCCCCCAGGGGCTCAGCATTCATTTGCTGAGTATGGGCTTGGCGACCCTGGGGTCCTGAGCTGGGGACTGGTCGGCGCCGCCAGTCTCCTGTCACTGTAACCCCTGGACATGCTTCAGCGACCACCGTATGGCGCGGCGGTGGAATGTTGTGTGCTGCGGGGAATGGTAATCTTGGCTTGACCGCCTGGATTGCGAGGAAGGCCAACCTCTATAAAATCCCCTCAATCTTCTGGTGTGCTCCGCGCCTATGAGATGCATGGCTGTTGAGGTGGAACAGTCGCAAGCGGGCAGCCTCTGGGGCACCTGCCGCACCCCAGTTGTATAAGGCTTACTCAGGCACGCGGGGCTCTGTCTGAGCGGACCTTTAGTTCCCTAGCTGCTCGTGGGACCGCAATGGACCCTTCGACCTCTACATTTCCCCCTACCAGTGGCTTGGGTGGGCCACTGGTAGGAAAACACACCCCATCGAAGAAGCGACTTCGTGCTGCGAGTCCTCTAGCGCCTAGTTTTGATCGAGATTTATCAGACTGTCGTAACAGAGCACATGCTGATAATCAGAATGTGTTTTTGATTGTCAAATGGAAGGAAGGTAGCTTTGAGAGGGTTTCTCCCTTTTACATCCAAAAGGGTCTTGAGGGAATTGCAGGAACACTTAAATCTGTGAATCGACTGCGCAATGGGACTCTGTTAGTTGAGACATCTAGTTCCCATCAAGTCGCTTCTCTTCGGAAAGCAACCTGTCTCGGTGAGTACGCTATCGAGACCGAGCTCCACTCCACTCTGAACTACAGTAAGGGTGTTGTGACATGTAGGGACTTGGTGGATATCCCCACAGATGAGTTAAAATCTGAATGGGCTGATTAAGGTATTGTTGACGTGCAGCATATTATGAAATGAGTCGATGGGGACCTAGTCAAATCCAACTCATTTATTCTCACGTTCAGTTGCCCACGACTCCCAGAGCATGTTAAAGCGGGGTTCTTACGTTTGCCAGTAAGGCCATATTTCCCCAACCCAATGCGCTGTTTTAAATGTCAGCGCTTTGGGCATACTACGTTGGGGTGCAATGGGATAGCCACTTGTAGTAAATGTGGTCAGCCTGCCCATGAAGGAGCTGATTGTTCATCGCCTGTGAAGTACATGAATTGCTCTGGGTGTCACCCTGTCTGGAGCCGGGTCTGCCCCATCTATCTCGACGAACGGAAGATACAGGAGATTAAAACATCTAAGCGCATCCCCTATGGTGAGGCCAAGAAGCTCTTTAAGGCCATGCAACCTCCTGTGTTTACTACATCTTTCGCTTCCGCTCTGAAAAAACCAGTACAACTGGCCACTGTTGCTACGCAAACGGAGGTTGCTAGTGTTAGCACTAATACCTGCGTTTGCCAGTGCACTTGTGCTGCTGCGGTTGTTTTGCAACCTGCGGCTCTCCCCGCAACGTCGGACAAGGCTGTGGTTGCTGACATTGGGGTACTTCCTGCCTCTCCCCATATGGGGCCTTCTGCCCATGCGGGTAATGCTCCACCTGTTGACAAGGCTCTGCAGTCTAAGCCCCCCAAGACAAAGACGCCGAAGCTGAAGGTTTTGCCACCTGAGGAAACTAGTCAGGGTCGGTCCAATGACAAGGCCATCGTACTGTCTGACATCTCCCGTGGGTCGTCATCGGAGCTGATGGACATTGACGTCGACCGGGGGCGATCTTCTCGCCCCGGGAATAAATCTCCGGCCAGTATGGGCTCTCCTCCAAAGCACAGAGGCAGGGTGAGAGTTCAGCCCCCCTGATCACTGGCTCCCATATTACAGTGGAACCTGAATGGGTTCAGGACGCATGTGGCCGAATTACAACTCCTTGTACGAGAGTGCCCTTGTGCTTATGTCTCCAAGAGACACATTTTCGGGCCACTGATGCTCCTTCTTTATGGGGCTATACCGTCTATCGGAAAGATGATCTGATGGGGGAAAGGGCAAAGGGTGGTGGTGCGGTTTTTGTCCATGACATGCACCACTCATCTGAGCTCCCTCTCGTTACGGACTTGCAAGCAGTTGCAGTTGACCTTCTTGTGGGGCAGAGGCTCACAATCTGTTCCGTTTACTTACCGCCTCAGGATGCAATTGACTCTGAGGCTCTCACAGACCTTATTACCCATCTCCCCCGCCCATTTCTCCTTCTGGGGGACTTCAATGCTCATAATGTCTTATGGGGCTCTACGACTACTTGCCCCAGGGGTCGCATTCTGGAAAGCCTCATGGCATCCGAAGAACTGTGCATCCTCAACTCTGGTGCTCCCACTCATTTCTGTAATGCTTCTGCGTCGTCGTCAGCTATTGACCTTTCCTTTTCCTCTCCAGCACTCACGGATTCTGCTCTGTGGGAGGTTGCCGCTGACCTCCATTCTAGTGACCACTTCCCCCTTTGGATTCGCCTCCTGGATGAGACTGTGGCATTACCGGTGCCGCCCCGGTGGCACCTCTGCAGATCTGACTGGACACTTTTCAGCGATTTAGCTGTTTTGGAACACCGTGCCAGCGTCCACGAATGGGTCGACCATGTTACAGCCGTGATCTTCCATGCTGCTGAATTGTCGATCCCACGGTCCTCAAGTCATCCCAAGATGCGTCCTGTCCCTTGGTGGACCACTGAGTGCTGCTCAGCCATCCGAGCCCACCGTGCAGCTCTGCGCCACTTCAAGTGCCGTCCCTCAGCTGACAATCTTGCGGCCTTTCGGGTGGCAAGGGCCAAGGCGCGGCGAGTGATTAAAGAGAGCAAACGACGGTCATGGCAATCGTTCCTGAACTCCATCTCCCGCTCCACTAGTTCTACAAAAGTATGGGAAGCCATCAGGAGGATTTCTGGGAAACGCAGCCAACTACCTGTCACGGCATTGCTGCATCAGGGAAGTCTCACGGCGCCGAGAGACATTGCCCAGACACTGGCCATGCATTTTGCGGCATCTACCGCCACTATTAACTGTGATCCAGATTTCTGCCGCTACCGCACTGCCATCGAGAGGGGTCACTTGTACTTCCGGTCTCCAAATTCTGAGCCCTACAACTGCCCCTTCACAATGTGGGAACTGGATTCGGCGCTGTCTGTGGCTCATGATACTGCGCCTGATCATGATCAAATCCGGTACAGCATGCTGCAGCACTTGTTGCTGCCATCCAAGGAAGTTCTCCTGAATTGTTTGAGTATGATATGGTTATCCGGCACATACCCTGACTCGTGGCGGGAGGCGATTTTGATTCCCCTCCTCAAACCGGGGAAGGACCGAACACATCCCAGTAGTTATCGGAGTATTGCTTTGACGAGCTGTGTCGGGAAGACGTTGGAACGCATGGTCAACCGTCACCTGGTTTGGCTGCTCGAGACCAGGCAGCTCCTTAGCCCCTGTCAGTGTGTCTTTCGGAGATGTCGTTCAACTATAGACAACTTGACCCTGCTTGAGGCGGCCATCCAGCAGGCCTTCCTGCGTAACCAGCATTGTCTAGGTGTATTCTTTGACATTCATAAGGCGTATGACACTACTTGGCGCCGCCATATCCTCAATCAACTCCATGAGTGGGGCTTTCGTGGCCGTCTCCCCATCTTCATTCGGTCCTTTCTTTTCCACCGCCTCTTTCGATATAGGGTTGGTAATGTGTTATCTGATTTGTATGTGCAGGAGAATGGTGTTCCTCAGGGAAGCGTTTTAAGTGTCACCCTCTTTGCCGTCGCCATTAACAGTATCACGTCCACTATCCGGAGTCCTGCCCAATGCTCCTTGTTTGTGGACGATTTTGCTGTTTTCTGTTCTTCCTCCAGTCTTGTCACTGCTAGTCGGCAGTTGCAGCTTACGATACAGCGATTAGAGGCGTGGACTGTGAAGACGGGTTTTACCTTTCCTGCAGACAAATGTGTGTGTGTTCATTTTAATCGTTCTCAACGTCTTTTTACCTCCCCTGAATTGCGTCTGAGGGACACCATTCTTTTTTTTAGCTACACTGTGCGGTTCTTGGGCCTCACTTTTGATTCCAAGTTGTCGTGGTTGCCTCACCTTAAAGACCTCAAGGTGCGGGCCCTTAAGGCACTGAATATTTTGAAGTGTCTGAGCCATCGGTCCCGGGGAGCAGATCGGGCGCGTCTGCTGCAGTTTGATAGGGCTTTAGTCCGATCGCGTCTTGACTATGGTTGCACTGTGTATGGGTCAGCAAGGCCTTCGTATCTGAAGATTCTTGACGCAGTACACCATGAGGGTATCAGGCTGGCTACTGGTGCCTTCCGTACCAGTCCCATCCCCATCCTGTGTGCTGAGGCAGGGGAGCCGCCGCTCGCCATCCGGCGGAAACTCCTCATGGTGCGACGGGTGTCAATTCCTTGCCTGTCCTACCTCCCCTGCATACCCTACTGTTACCCGACTGCTAATGGAACGTCTCTTTTCCAGTCGTCCCAGGGCAACGAGACCATTTGGAATTCGTGCCAAGCATATGCTTGAGTCCCTTGGTGTGGAGCGTGTGGCCCCCCAACGACAAGGTTTTACTCGCCTGCCTCCCTGGTTGCTCCAGGGGCCCAGCGTCCTTTTAGACTTGTCGGAGTACTGGAGGAGCTGCACTCCTGCGTTTGTTTTTACCTCCTTATTTTATGATATTTTAAACCAGCATCCCGACCATGTACCAGTATTTACGGATGGCTCTAAACAGGGGGACTCTGTTGGTTGTGCTGTTGTTTTCCCTGATCGAGTCAAGTTACGGCTTCCTGCAGCGTTTACCATCTTTGATGCCGAATTGTTTGCGATCTTGCGGGCATTGGAGCAGATGAGATGTGTTCCCAGTCTTAAGTTCCTCATCTGTTCTGACTCCCTGAGTGCCCTTCAGACCATGCAACACTTGTACCCAGCGGATACGGTCGTCCAGAACATCCATGATGCCCTACTCCACCTGCAACGGCAGGGGAAGGAGGTTTCCTTCTGCTGGGTGCCGGGGCATGTGGGTATTAGGGGAAACAAACTGGCGGATGTGGCTGCCAAAGATGCATGTTCCCTCCCTCACGTTGTTACATGTGCCATCCCCCTCCATGCTGTTACCTCCCGCCTGCGTTTTCGTGTTCTGCGTCAGTGGGAAGAGGAGTGGCTGGCAGTCGGTGAAAATAAGCTGCGTCTGGTCAAGGCAACCACGCGGCCATGGCGTACATCCTACCAGTCATGCAGGCGGGATGAGGTTCTCCTCACTCGCCTCCGCATCAGGCACAGTCCCTTAACGCATGGTTTTTTACTCCGGCAGGAGGACCCCCCAATCTGCAGTGCTTGTGGCGTCCAGATTACTGTCCGCCACATTTTACTTGACTGTCTTTTATTCTCTGACCAGAGGGCGGTGGTTTCTTTGCCACCGGATTTGCCCTCTATTTTACAAGATGACGCAACGACTGTAGTTAAGGTCTTACAGTTTTGTGTCCTGTCCAATTTGTTGCCTCGGATTTTAGGGAGAGGGTTTTAATGTGCTGCTGGGTGACTGGCTCACCCAGGATTTAGGTAAGAGGTCAGCCAGTCATGATTACCTCCTTGTTTCCCTTCGGTTTCTGTTCTCTTTTCCTTGTTTCCCTTCCTTTTTAGTGTGTTCCTTCTCCTCTTGTTTTGCCTCTGTATGTGAGGATTTGGACCTGCGTCAGGTCTGTGTCTTTTAGCCGTTCTCCTTGTTCGCTGTTCGTCTTAGTCCCTTCACTGCATGTGTTCCTGTTTTTATGTGTTTGGGCGCTGATGACCACGCTGTTTAGCGCCCGTAAACCTCAAACACACACACTACTGCTTTGTCGGTATGCCTGCCGGCTGTTGTCAGTGCCCAACCACCCCTCCTATCAGTCCTTCTTCGCCGATTCTCTTGACTGTTAGTATGGGTTGTATGTGTCTGCCCTGCTGCCCCCTGGAGTCCGCTTTCGTTGCCTGCTTCGACAATTGGATTTTGCCCTCCCTACCACCTTCATAGAGGGTGAGAGCCCGACACCATCTTGGCTCCAGGCTCCAGTTCACATTCACATTGACCTCAGCTCGCTCCCAAAGTAGGGTACTCCGGGTGCAGTGTATTGCTCATGGTTTGTCGAACTTCGTGCGCAACTTTCCAGTAACACCTTTACTTACACTGATGGCTCCAAAACTGCCGATGGTGTTGGCTGTGACTTTGTCGTCGGGGACGTCACCTTTAAATACCAGTTCCTCGACCAGTGTTCCAGCTTTACGGCAGAGCATTTTGCTCTCAATCAGGCCGTTCAGTATGTCCGCCACCACTGCCATTCTCCATATGTACTCTGCTCTGATTCACTCAGAGCTTTTCAGAGCCTTGGAGCTACAGATCTGGTCCATCCCTTGGTGCAATGGGTCCAGCAATCCCTCCATTCTTTTGCTGATTATGGCTCTCCTGTTAGATTTATGTGGGTTCCAGGCCATGTAGGAGTGCCTGGGTTTTGAGGCTGCTGATGCTGCAGCCAAGGCTGCAGTCCTCCTGCCTCGGCCAGCCTCCCTTTGTGTCCCATCGTCTGAGATTAGTGGGGTTGTTTGTAAGAGGCTTGTGTCATTATGGTGGGATACTTGGTCGTCACTTCGAGAAAATAAGCTCCGGGCCACAGCACCAGCAGCAGCGAGTACTGTTTGTATAAAGCGTTTTTGTACTTATTTGCTGCGCTTAGCTTTTAAATAGTTTTTCTGGGAAAACCTAGCGTAGTTTTCGCGTCTCGTATTTCAGTGAGTGTTTCTTGATTATCAGAGTAGCTCATCAGAAGATTATCTTGGGAATTGGTCACCGTATAGAGTAGGGTAAACATAGTCATGTGTAGGGGCTGTGGTTGTTGTGAGCGGACGCAAGGAGAATTGGCCACTCTTCGGGGCAGGTGGAGGCTTTGTCTGTTAGGCTCATCGAGCTCGAGGCGCAGGCGTCGGCTCGTAGTGGCGTTGGGGCAACTGTGGTGAGACCTATGCCTACTTCGGTGGCCTTGGAATCACATGGAACCCCTGATGTCGCTGCGTCTTCCGGCAGTGAGCATCTTACCGGTCAGCCATCACTCCAGGGTGAATGGCGGACAGTGGTGGGCTCGCGCGTGCCTGGCCGAAAGGCGAAGGTGGGATCTGGCCGCGTGGCAGCTGCCTTACCCCTTTCCAACAGGTACGGGGTGCTTCCTAGTGGTGATGACATCGTTTCCGAGCCACCACAGGGTGCCTCGCCTGTTGGGCCAGTGGCCGATTCTCCGGCAAGGTCCCGACAGTCACAGAGGGCGGGCCTATTAGTTATAGGGAGCTCCAACGTTAGGCGGGTTATGGAGCCCCTCAGGAAAATAGCGGGTAGGTCGGGGAAGAATGCCAGTGTGCACTCGGTGTGCTTGCCGGGGGGTCTCGTCCGTAATGTGGAGGAGGCCCTTCCGGCAGCTATTGAACGCACTGGGTGTGACCGGCTGCAGATAGTAGCACATGTCGGAACGAATGACGCCTGCCGCTTGGGTTCTGAGGCCATCCTTGGTTCCTTCCGGCGGCTGGCTGATTTGGTGAAGACAACCAGCATCGCACGCGGAGTGCAAGCTGAGCTTAATATCTGCAGCATAGTGCCCAGAGTCGATCGCGGTCCTCTGGTTTGGAGCCGTGTGGAGGGTCTAAACCAGAGGCTCAGACGACTCTGCGACTATAATGGTTGCAAATTCATCGACCTCCGTTATTGGGTGGAGAACTGTAGGGCCCCCCTAGACAGGTCAGGCGTGCACTACACACCGGAAGCAGCTACTAGGGTAGCAGAGTACGTGTGGCGTGCACACGGGGGTTTTTTAGGTTAGAGGGACCCCCCCTTGGGCGAAACGATAAAATACCTGACGGCTTACCAGAGAGGACATTATCATCGTTGATAAAGAATGTCCGTCCTCAGAGACCAAAAACAGGAAAAGTTAACGTAATATTGGTAAACTGCAGGAGTATCCAGGGCAAGGTTCCTGAATTAGTATCTCTTATTGAAGGAAATAGTGCGCATATAGTATTAGGAACGGAAAGTTGGTTAAAACCGGAAGTGAACAGTAACGAAATCCTAGACACAGAATGGAATATATACCGCAAGGATAGGATAAACGCCAGTGGTGGAGGAGTATTTATAGCAGTAAAGAATTCAATAATATCCAGTGAAGTTATTAGCGAATGCGAATGTGAAATAATCTGGGTTAAGTTAAGTATCAAAGGTGGGTCAGATATGATAGTCGGATGCTTCTATAGACCACCTGCATCAGCAACTGTAGTAGTTGAGCGCCTCAGAGAGAACCTGCAGAACGTCATGAAGAAGTTTCGTGATCATACTATTGTAATAGGGGGAGACTTCAATCTACCAGGTATAGAATGGGATAGTCACACAATCAGAACTGGAGCCAGGGACAGAGACTCTTGTGACATTATCCTGACTGCCTTGTCCGAGAATTACTTCGAGCAGATAGTTAGAGAACCAACTCGTGAAGCTAACGTTTTAGACCTCATAGCAACAAATAGACCGGAACTTTTCGACTCCGTGAATGTAGAAGAGGGTATCAGTGATCATAAGTCAGTGGTTGCATCAATGACTACAAGTGTAATAAGAAATGCCAAGAAAGGAAGGAAAATATATTTGCTTAACAAGAGTGATAGGGCACAAATCGCAGAATACCTGAGTGACCACCATCAAACGTTCATTTCTGAGGAAGAGGATGTGGAACAAAAATGGAAAAAATTCAGAAACATCGTCCAGTACGCCTTAGATAAGTTCGTACCGACTAAGGTCCAAAGCGAGGGGAAAGATCCACCGTGGTATAACAATCATGTACGAAAGGTACTACGGAAACAAAGAAAGCTTCATCATAGGTTTAAGAGTAGTCGAATCATAGCTGATAAGGAAAAGCTGAACGAAGCGAAAAAGAGCGTAAAGAGAGCAATGAGAGAAGCATTCAACGAATTCGAACATAAAACATTGGCAAACAATCTAAACAAGAACCCTAAAAAGTTTTGGTCATATGTAAAATCGGTAAGCGGATCTAAATCCCCTATTCAGTCACTCGTTGACCACGATGGAACCGAAACAGAGGACGACCGAAGAAAGGCAGAAATACTGAATTCAGTGTTCCGAAACTGTTTCACTGCGGAAAATCGTAATACGGTCCCTGACTTCAGCCGTCGCACGGACGCCAAAATGGAAAATATTGAAATAAACGATATCGGAATTGAAAAACAACTGCTATCACTTAGTAGCGGAAAAGCATCCGGACCAGACGAGATACCCTTAAGATTCTACAGTGATTATGCTAAAGAACTTGCCCCCTTTCTATCAGCAATTTATCGTAGATCGCTGGAAGAACGTAAAGTACCTAGCGACTGGAAGAAAGCGCAGGTCGTTCCCATTTTCAAGAAGGGTCATAAATCAGATGCGAATAATTATAGGCCTATTTCGCTTACGTCAATCTGTTGTAGAATAATGGAACATGTTTTGTGTTCTCGTATTATGACGTTCTTAGATAATACAAATCTCCTTCATCATAACCAACATGGATTCCGCAAACAGAGATCATGTGAAACTCAGCTCGCCCTATTTGCCCAAGAAATTCACAGTGCCGTAGACACTGGCGAGCAGATTGATGCCGTATTCCTGGACTTCAGGAAGGCATTTGATACGGTTCCGCACTTACGTTTAGTGAAAAAAATACGAGCTTACGGAATATCGGACCAGGTTTGTGATTGGATTCAGGATTTCCTAGAAGAAAGAACACAACATGTCATTCTTAACGGTTCAAAATCTGCAGATGTAGAGGTAATTTCGGGAGTACCGCAGGGAAGCGTGATAGGACCTTTATTGTTTACAATATACATAAATGACTTAGTTGACAACATCGGTAGCTCCGCGAGGCTATTTGCAGATGACACGGTTGTCTACAAGAAAGTAGCAACATCAGAAGACTCGTACGTACTCCAGGAGGACCTGCAGAGGATTAATGCATGGTGCGACAGCTGGCAGCTTTCCCTAAACGTAGATAAATGTAATATAATGCGCATACATAGGGGCAGAAATCCATTCCAGTACGATTATGCCATAGGTGGTAAATCATTGGAAGCGGTAACGACCGTAAAATACTTAGGAGTTACTATCCGGAGCGATCTGAAGTGGAATGATCACATAAAACAAATAGTGGGAAAAGCAGGCGCCAGGTTGAGATTCATAGGAAGAATTCTAAGAAAATGTGACTCATCGACGAAAGAAGTAGCTTACAAAACGCTTGTTCGTCCGATTCTTGAGTATTGCTCATCAGTATGGGACCCTTACCAGGTTGGATTAATAGAAGAGATAGACATGATCCAGCGAAAAGCAGCGCGATTCGTCATGGGGACATTTAGTCAGCGCGAGAGCGTTACGGAGATGCTGAACAAGCTCCAGTGGCGGACACTTCAAGAAAGGCGTTACGCAATACGGAGAGGTTTATTATCGAAATTACGAGAGAGCACATTCCGGGAAGAGATGGGCAACATATTACTACCGCCCACATATATCTCGCGTAATGATCACAACGAAAAGATCCGAGAAATTAGAGCAAATACGGAGACTTACAAGCAGTCGTTCTTTCCACGCACAATTCGTGAATGGAACAGGGAAGGGGGGATCAGATAGTGGTACAATAAGTACCCTCCGCCACACACCGTAAGGTGGCTCGCGGAGTATAGATGTAGATGTAGATGTAAAACTGTTCCCAACAGCTTGGACAACCTTTTCCTGACCATCTCGGTGAGAGGAGATCCTTTTGGACAGGTTGCAGATTGGGCATTGCCAGTTTAGCCACCGCTACCTGCTAACCGGTGACCCCGCCCCGCAGTGCCCTTGTGGTCATGCATTGACAGTGCGCCATGTTTTATTGTCGTGTCCCCATTTTAATCAATCTCGTTTTGTCCTCTCTCTGCCATCTACTTTACAGGAAATTTTAGCTGATGACGCTCGAGCAGCTGCTTGTGTTCTTCATTTTATTACTTTGACGGACTTTTCCAAAGACATCTAACTCTCTTAATTATGTTATCTGTGTCTTTGTAAGAACTTTTGGTGTATGCCTGTATGCCTGCACGGTACCATTCCACTGGTCGATGTCGGAGCCAACGTCGTACTGCATCAATAACTTCTTCATCATCCGCGTAGTGCCTCCCACGGATTGCGTCCTTCATTGGGCCAAACATATGGAAATCCGACGGTGCGAGATCGGGGCTGTAGGGTGCATGAGGAAGAACAGTCCACTGAAGTTTTGTGAGCTCCTCTCAGGTGCGAAGACTTGTGTGAGGTCTTGCGTTGTCATGAAGAAGGAGAAGTTCGTTCAGATTTTTGTGCTTACGAACACGCTGATGTCGTTTCTTCAATTTCTGAAGAGTAGCACAATACACTTCAGAGTTGATCGTTTGACCATGGGGAAGGACATCGAACAGAATAACCCCTTCAGCGTCCCAGAAGACTGTAACCATGACTTTACCGGCTGAGGATATGGCTTTAAACTTTTTCTTGGTAGGGGAGTGGGTGTGGCGCCACTCCATTGATTGCCGTTTTGTTTCAGGTTCGAAGTGATGAACCCATGTTTCATCGCCTGTAACAATCTTTGACAAGAAATTGTCACCCTCAGCCACATGACGAGCAAGCAATTCCGCACAGATGGTTCTCCTTTGCTCTTTATGGTGTTCGGTTAGACAACGAGGGACCCAGTGGGAACAAACCTTTGAATATCCCAACTGGTGAACAATTGTGACAGCACTACCAACAGTGATGTCAAGTTGAGTACTGAGTTGTTTGATGGTGATCCGTCGATCATCTCGAACGAGTGTGTTCGCACGCTCCGCCATTGCAGGAGTCACAGCTGTGCACGGCCGGCCCGCATGCGGGAGATCAGACAGTCTTGCTTGACCTTGCGGCGATGATGACACGCGCTTTGCCCAACGACTCACCGTGCTTTTGTCCACTGCCAGATCACCGTAGACATTCTGCAAGCGCCTATGAGATGCCCTGGTTTTCCGCCAAAAGAAACTCGATCACTGCCCGTTGTTTGCAACGCACATCCATTACAGACGCCATTTTAACAGCTCTGTACAGCGCTGCCACCTGTCGGAAGTCAATGAAACTATGCGAGACGAAGCGGGAATGTTTGAAAATATTCCACAAGAAATTTCCGGTTTTTTCAACCAAAATTGGCCGAGAAAAAAAATGTGTTGCATTACTTATTGAACTGCCCTCGTACTAACACGAATTCTTTACAGACGAATGGAAAAACTGGTAGAAGCAGACCTTGGGGAAGATAAGTTTGGATTCCGTAGCAATGTTGGATCATGTGAGGCAGTGCTGACCCAACGACTTATATTAGAAGATAGATTAAGGAAAGGCAAACCTATAGATTAAGGAAAGGCAAACCTATGTTTCTGGCATTTGTAGACTTAGAGAAAGCTTTTGACAATGTTGACTGAAATACTCTCTTTCAAATTCTGAAGGTGGCAGGGGTCAAATACAGGGAGCAAAAGACTATCTATAATTTGTACAGAAACCAGATTGTTGTTACAAGAATCGAGGGGGCATGAAAGGGAAGCGGTGGTTGGGAAGGAAGTGGGACAGGGTTGTAGCCTATCCATGTTGTTGTTGAATCTGTAAAGGAAACAAAAGAAAAATTTGGAGTAGAAATTAAAATTCATGGAAAAGAAATAAAAACTTTGAAGTGTTTTGCCGATGACATTATAATTCTGTCAGAGGTAGCAAAGGACCTGGAAGAGTAGTTGAATGGAATGGACGGTGTCTTGAAAGGAGGATATAAGATGAACATTAACTAAACAAAAACAATAATAATGGAAAGTAGTCAAATTAAATCAGGTGATGCTGAGAGAATTAGATTAGATGATTTTTGCTATTTGGGGAGCAAAATAATTGATGATGGTTGAAGTAGAGAGGATATAAAATGTAATGGCAAGGAAACCGTTTCTGAAGAAGAGTAATTTGTTAACATTGAGTATAGATTTAAGTGTCAGGAAGACTTTTCTGAAAGTATTTGTATGGAGTGTAGCCATGTATGGAAGTGAAACGTGGTCGATAAATAATTTAAACAAGAAGAGAATAGAAGCTCTGAGGATCAGATGGGTAGATCATGTAACTAATGAGGAGGTATTGAATAGAATTCGGAAGAAGAGGAATTTGTGGCACAACTTGACTAGAAGACGGTATCGTATGGTAGGACCCGTTCTGAGGCATCGAGGGATCACCAATTTAGTATTGGAGGGCAGCGTTGAAGGTAAAAATTGTAGAGGGAGACCAAGAGAGGAATACACTAAGCAGATTCAGGATGATGTGGGTTGCAGTAGATACTTGGAGATGAAGAGACTTACACAGCACAGAGTAGCGTGGAGAGCTGCATCAAACCAGTCTCTGAACTGAAGACAACAACAACAACAACAACAACGGATCATTTGAATGATTCTCTATCTGAATGATGTGGAATGAGTCAGTTTACAGCACATGTATACACGATTAGTGTTAACATTAATGAACATGTTATTATTTTTAATCCTACTTGTGAAATTACACTTTATTATCATTATTATTATTATTATTATTATTATTACTACTGTCTACAAGTTTTGAAGTAGAAATTTCTCAATGGAATAGGAGGAGCTGTGCAGGAGAAATGATTTTAAATTAGGTATAAAACTTGCTTGACTACCTGTCAGACATATGGTATTTGGAAAATGACAAAAAAATTATTGTTGCATATTGAACTCCTTTTTGAGCCACTGGCAGAATTAACATTAGATAATTTTTCCCTCTAGTGTTATAGGTATAGACATCACTATTCTTCTCAAATTAGGATGCATTACTGATGATGAATTTCATTAGCAAATTTAAAATTCCTTGCTCCTTGCAGAGGTACCTACATGAAGTCTGTGGGTGACTCTGCATATTAGTCTTACTTCTCGCTTTTATGCAATCAACACTTTCTTGTAAGTGATGAGTTAACCCAGACAATTATTCTGTAAGATGCTATTGTGTGGAAGTGCGCAAAATTTGTTATGAGGTTGGTACATTTGTTTGCAGTATTAGCAATTATAGCTGAACTGAATTGTTTAAGAATCTCAGTGACCTGCTTCTCCAAGTTTTCATCAGTATGTACACCCAGAAATTTGGAGCATTCTATCCTATTTAATATCTCCTGCTCACGTGCTACGACTGTTGTTGGTATCATTATTTGTTGTACAGAACTGAATGTAGTGTGTTTTTTCAAAATTTAGGCACATTCCATTTTCAGAAACCACACAATAATTCTTTGAGAAACATCATTTACCTACTGTTCTGTTGCTTTCTCTCTAATGGGATTTATTATAACACTAGTATCGTCTGTAAAAAGTACCAATTTTGCTTGTTGAGTGTTAAGTAGATGGTCAAACACATATATAGGGAATAGGGGTGGACCCAAAATTGAACCCTGTGTGACTCCCTTTGTGACTTTTCCCAGTCACTAAAATTATATGCCTTTCTGACATGTCTGAATTATTCAACACACCCTTCTGCATTGTGTTTGTTAAGTATGATTGAAACCAGCTATGTTTAAAGCTTTCAGTTCCATAAAACTTGAGGTTTTATAGGAGAGTAAAATGATCCATGCACTCAAATGCCTTGGAAAGACCACAAAAAAAAAAAAAAAACCTGGTGATGTATTATTTAAGTCTTTTTACTGTTTGATGAGTGGCTTTATGAATAGCATTCTTATTCTAGCAATCCTTCTGGAATCCAGAATGTGATATGATAAGTAAATACTTTCCAATGAAGTGTGCAACCACTCTTGAGTGTGTGTGTGTGTATATATAAACAAAGATGATGTGACTTACCATACAAAAGCGCTGGCAGGTCAATAGAAGCACAAACAAACACATACATACACACAAAATTCTAGCTTTCGCAACCAATGGTTGCTTCGTCAGGAAAGAGGGAAGGAGAGGGAAAGACGAAAGGATGTGGGTTTTAAGGGAGAGGGTAAGGAGTCATTCCAATCCCGGGAGCGGAAAGACTTACCTTAGGGGGAAAAAAGGACAGGTGTACACTCGTGCACACACACACATATCCATCCGCACATACACAGACACAAGCAGACATTTGTAAAGGCAAAGAGTTTAGGCAGAGATGTCAGTCGAGGCAGAAGTACAGAGGCAAAAATGTTGTTGAAAGACAGGTGAGGTATGAGCGGCGGCAACTTGAAATTAGCGGAGGTTGAGGCCTGGCGGATAACGAGAAGAGAGGATATACTGAAGGGCAAGTTCCCATCTCCGGAGTTCTGACAGGTTGGTGTTAGTGGGAAGTATCCGGATAACCCGGACGGTGTAACACTGTGCCAAGATGTGCTGGCCGTGCACCAAGGCATGTTTAGTCACAGGGTGATCCTCATTACCAACAAACACTGTCTGCCTGTGTCCATTCATGCGAATGGACAGTTTGTTGCTGGTCATTCCCACATAGAAAGCTTCACAGTGTAGGCAGGTCAGTTGGTAAATCACGTGGGTGCTTTCACACGTGGCTCTGCCTTTGATCGTGTACACCTTCCGGGTTACAGGAATGGAGGAGGTGGTGGTGGGAGGGTGCATTGGACAGGTTTTACACCAGGGGTGGTTACAAGGATAGGAGCCAGAGGGTAAGGAAGGTGGTTTGGGGATTTCATAGGGATGAACTAAGAGGTTACGAAGGTTAGGTGGACGGCGGAAAGACACTCTTGGTGGAGTGGGGAGGATTTCATGAAGGATGGATCTCATTTCAGGGCAGGATTTGAGGAAGTCGTATCCCTGCTGGAGAGCCACATTCAGAGTCTGATCCAGTCCCGGAAAGTATCCTGTCACAAGTGGGGCACATTTGTGGTTCTTCTGTGGGAGGTTCTGGGTTTGAGGGGACGAGGAAGTCGCTCTGGTTATTTGCTTCTGTACCAGATCGGGAGGGTAGTTGCGGGATGTGAAAGCTGTTTTCAGGTTGTTGGTGTAATGATTTAGGGATTCTGGACTGGAGCAGATTCATTTGCCACGAAGACCTAGGCTGTAGGGAAGGGACCGTTTGATATGGAATGGGTGGCAGCTGTCATAATGGAGGTACTGTTGCTTGTTGGTGGGTTTGGTGTGGATGGACGTGTGAAGCTGGCCATTGGACAGATGGAGGTCAACGTCAAGGAAAGTGGCATGGGATTTGGAGTAGGACCAGGTGAATCTGATTGAACCAAAGGAGTTGAGGTTGGAGAGGAAATTCTGGAGTTCTTCTTCACTGTGAGTCCAGATCATGAAGATGTCATCAATAAATCTGTACCAAACTTTGGGTTTGCAGGTCTGGGTAACCATGAAGGCTTCCTCTAAGCGACCCATGAATAGGTTGGCGTACGAGGGGGCCATCCTGGTACCCATGGCTGTTCCCTTTAATTGTTGGTGTGTCTGGCCTTCAAAAGTGAAGAAGTTGTGGGTCAGGATGAAGCTGGCTAAGGTAATGAGGAAAGAGGTTTTAGGTAGGGTGGCAGGTGATGGGCTTGAAAGGAAGTCCTCCATCCCAGCGAGGCCCTGGACGTGCGGAATATTTGTGTATAAGGAAGTGGCATCAATGGTTACAAGGATGGTTTCCGGGGGTAACAGATTGGGTAAGGATTCCAGGTGTTCGAGAAAGTGGTTGGTGTCTTTGATGAAGGATGGGAGACTGCATGTAATGGGTTGAAGGTGTTGATCTACGTAGGCAGAGATACGTTCTGTGGGGGCTTGGTAACCAGCTACAATGGGGTGGCCGGGATGATTGGGTTTGTGAATTTTAGAAAGAAGGTAGAAGGTAGGGGTGCGGGGTGTTGGTGGGGTCAGGAGGTTGATGGAGTCAGGTGAAAGGTTTTGTAGGGGGCCTAAGGTTCTGAGGATTCCTTGAAGCTCTGCCTGGACATCGGGAATGGGGTTACCTTGCCAAACTTTGTATGTGGTGTTGTCTGAAAGCTGACGCAGTCCCTCAGCCACATACTCCCGATGATCAAGTACCACGGTTGTGGAATCCTTCTCCGCCGGAAGAATGACGATGGATTGGTCAGCCTTCAGATCACGGATAGCTTGGACTTCAGCAGTGGTGATGTTGGGAGTAGGATTAAGGTTTTTTAAGAAGGATTGAGAAGCAAGGCTGGAAGTCAGAAATTCCTGGAAGGTTTGGAGAGGGTGATTTTGAGGAAGAGGAGGTGGGTCCCGCTGTGAGGGAGGATGGAGCTGTTCCATGCAGGGTTCAATTTGGATAGTGTCTTGGGGAGTTGGATCATTAGGAGTAGGATTAGGATCACTTTTCTTCGTGGCAAAGTGATATTTCCAGCAGAGAGTAAGAGTGTAGGACAGTAAATCTGTGACGAGGGCTGTTTGGTTGAATCTGGGAGTGGGGCTGAAGGTGAGGCCTTTGGCTAGGACAGAGGTTTCGGGTTGGGAGAGAGGTTTGGAGGAAAGGATAACTACTGAATTGGGGTGTTGTGGTTCCAGATTGCGTTGATTGGAATTTTGAGGTTTTGGAGGGAGTGGAGCTGGAAGTGGGAGATTGAGTAGATGGGAGAAACTGGGTTTGTGTGCAATGAGAGGAGGTTGAGGTTTGCTGGAAAGGTTGTGAAGGGTGAGTGAGTTGCCTTTCCGGAGGTGGGAATCCAGGAGATTGGATAATTTTTTGAGCTGGAGGGTGGCATGCTGTTCTAATTCGCAGTTGGCCTGTAGGAGGATGCTTTGAACAGCCGGTGTGGATGCAGGAGAGGAAAGATTGAGGACTTTTATTAAGGATAGGAGTTGACGGGTGTGTTCATTGGCTGAGTTGATGTGTAGGTGAAGGATTAGGTGGGTGAGGGCAATGGATTGTTCAGTTTGGAACTGGTATAGGGAATGATTGAATGAAGGGTTGCAGCCAGAGATGGGAACTTTAAGTGTGAGGCCTTTGGGGCCTGTGGCTAAACATGCCTTGGTGCACGGCCGGCACATCTTGTCACAGTGTTACACAGTCAGGGTTATCTGGATACTTCCCACTAACACCAACCTGTCAGAACTCCGGAGATGGGAACTTGCCCTTCAGTATATCCTCTCTTCTCGTTATCCGCCAGGCCTCAACCTCCGCTAATTTCAAGTTGCCGCCGCTCATACCTCACCTGTCTTTCAACAACATTTTTGCCTCTGTACTTCCGCCTCGACTGACATCTCTGCCTAAACTCTTTGCCTTTACAAATGTCTGCTTGTGTCCGTGTATGTGCGGTTGGATATGTGTGTGTGTGCGAATGTATACCTGTCCTTTTTCCCCCCTAAGGTAAGTCTTTCCGCTCCCAGGATTGGAATGACTCCTTACCCTCTCCCTTAAAACCCACATCCTTTCGTCTTTCCCTCTCCTTCCCTCTTTCCTGACGAAGCAACCATTGGTTGCGAAAGCTAGAATTTTGTGTGTATGTATGTGTTTGTTTGTGTTTCTATTGACCTGCCAGCGCTTTCGTATGGTAAGTCACATCATCTTTGTTTTTAAATATTTTTTTCCCACGTGGAATGTTTCCCTCTATTTTTTATATATATATATATATATATATATATATATATATATATATATATATATATATATATGGATACTACTAAAAAGGTGTAATATTACTTCACTAGAAGTTTCAAAATGATAACCCCCTTTAGAGGAACATAGATGCACTACAAAATTGAAATAATAAACTTTTAAATTAGTGTTTCAGCCAGACACCGTCTCATGATAAATTATTAACATTTTGTGAAACTGACAAAGTCACATAGTATTTAATATAGGTGAACATACAATTCATAATTCTTTCATACAATATTAAAAGTAAATGTGGAATGTAGTCACATAATAACAACATAAACATCACAATAAAGTGTATAAGAGTTCTTCCCTGAACAGATGTATAATTTGTATTAAATGAGTCTCAATCTGTTACATTATAAACTCCAGAAGAGTTTCGTGGACTGAAAAAACTGCTGGCATAAGTGTATAAACAGCTTTCTGCATAGATTGTGAATTAGCACATAACTCTAAGGCTGTTCATGTAAACACTTAATTGATTACTTCTGTTATTTATTTTCGGTTCACAGGAAGAAGTCTGTGGAAGGATTGTGTCTACATTGAAGAGTCTACATGATCTCTCTTGTTCCCATTAATATTGGGCAACTTGGAAATTTTTGTTGAATTTTGTGAAGCAGCTGTGAAGGTGATAGTTTTGTGGTATTTGCACAAGGAGTTGTTACTAAATTGGTGCCAGTATAGTGAAACATTATAAAAACACATCACCCAGTTAAGTAGTCATGTTTTGGAAATCGTAACGCCAAGAAGAAGAAAAAAAAAATGATGATGATGGTGATGATGATGATTCTATTAAGTTTTTAAACATCTTATTAGTCATGAGTTGTGCTCTTTGAGCACTGTGTCATATTATAACTTCAGTTAAAACATAGTCGCCGCATTGACAGAAGTGATGGAAAAAGTTGGTTGTAGGATTAGTATGTAGAAGTAGTGAAATGTGTTGTGGTAGAATGACAGTGTTGGTGATGTTTTATTGTGTACCGGGGGGGGAGGGGGGGGGGGGGAAGAAGGGGTTACATCAGATGTTCTACAGAAACTTCCCAAAATTTTATCAGGACATCTGCTCATCATCTTCAGGTAATGATACTTTGGTGTGCCTGCTGGTGGAAGGCTCCAAGACAGCACATCAATGTTACTGCTAAACACACATTGCAAAAAGAAAAATGGGGGAACATGTACATAGTGATGGTTTTTAGCACATACATAACAGCACATTTTGTTGAAAGTAATGGAAATAGTCTGTCATGCGAGAAATTGCAAAGTATTGGACTTCCTGTTCCTTTTGTTAATTCACTAGCCACTTTTGATACAATATCAACAGGTGCAAGGTCATTTACCATGTCTTTTAGTTAAACTATGTGTAGGGCGTTGTGTGGCCAGCATTATTGCTTTGATAATGCTGTCCCGGAAAGACGTAGCAGTAGCAAGGGTCAAGGGCCTTGCTGCATTTGTGTGTTCAGCACTTTTTATCCAGGATTACCAGCTTTTTTTTAAAGCAGAGTTGGGACATCCCTACACTGAAAAAGTGTGATTTTTTTAACTAACATCTCTAAGCCTATAATTTACACACACAGGTGTAAAATTCAAACATATATTGTACAATTTGTGGTTTATTTTCAATCCTTAAAGTGTTATGACAGCACAAAAGGTATAATCTAGGCAAGTTTGAATTGCAGCAAAGTGCTGCATATTATGTTCTTGATATTTCTGGTTGCTTTTCAACCTCCTTAGTAGGTCATTCTCTTTTTCCCTGTTGAGAAACCAATGGAAATGCTGGCATAGTAATGACTAGTTGTCCTTCATCATTAATTCAGCTTCTAATGTGGTCATTGACTAACAGTTCAGCAGCATTAGGATGAAATACTGATAACATGAAACAGACATCTGTAAACAGGTTCTTGTAGTTTGCATGACAGTGAAATTCTGCGCCAATTTCTCATTACTTCAGCTTAAAAAGGTTCTCTTTCTCTTGCTTTGGAAAAGTGCTTAATTGCACACATTCTTTGAACATCAGATCATCATCAACATGAAATTTGTATTGACATGTCCCTTCTAATCTTCTACGTTAACAAAAATGGTTTGAAAGCTTGGTTTACATTTTCTCCAAAATCAAAATGTTTGTCAATGCAGTCTATAATAGGATGCAAGTAATGAGCTGCACTCAGTAGTGCAGAATGTTCATTATAAGTGTTCCAACAATGTTCATTAAAAGCTGATAAATGCCAAATGCCAACAACAAGTCATCTTTAGTTACAATTTCTTTTTCTTTTCTTCTTCTTCTTCTTCTCTCTCTCTCTCTCTCTCTCTCTCTCTCTCTCTCTCTCTTTTTCTGCCACTTCATTACTTTCACTGACTTATGATGAATTCATTTGTGAAAATGTTTTTTGTTGTTGTGGTCTTCAGCTTGATGCAGCTCTCCTTGCTAGTCTATCCTTTGCAAACTTTTTCATACCCAAATAACTATTTCAACCTCCATCCATTTGAAACTGCTTGCTGTATTCAGCCCTTGGTCTTCCTCTGCAGTTTTTACCCTAGCCCCACTTCCCTCCAGTACTAAATTGATAATACCTTGATGTCTCAGAATATGTCCTATCAAATGACCCCTTCTTTTAGTCAGGTTGTGCTGCAAGTATTTTTTCTCCTGAGTGCTGTTCAGTACCTTCTCATTATTTACACAAGCTACCCATCTACTCTTTAGTATTCATTTCAAGCAACACTTAAAACACAAAATAGATACGGCTCATCACTTGATGGATAAAGTGGTCCCATCTCTGAGATTTGTGGGGAGTAGCATAGGATGATTCAAAGAAATGGGGAAGTCCATGTTCGTCAATCCATCCTCACTCAGCATCTTTACAGTTGCACAATTTAAGTGTTCGCAGAATGTTGGTACAGGACTTCTAATGCCACCTACATGAGTTGCAGATTGTCCAGGAACTGAAGTGCAGAAATTGTGTTATGTGATGAGAATTCTGTAAATTAATGCTTCAAATGGTGAACGAGGACGAGGAGTTTACTAACAAACTGTGGATGTCGGACAAAGCCCATTTCCACCTCAGTGGATTTGTTAACAAACAAAATTTTAGATACTGATCACAAGACAATCCTATGAAGCTGCGCCTGCATCCACTGCATTGCACAGCAACAAAGCTACTGTGTGGTGTGTTGTGTCATCATATGATGCAAAAGCCCTTTTTTTTTTTTTTTTTTTTTTTTTTTTTTTTTTTTTTTTTTTTTTTTTTTTTTTTTAAGGACAAGAATGGCCATGCGATTACAGTCACATTGAATTGTTATGTTGTCCAGTTTGAAACCTTTGTTAGGCAGCAACTATAGAGATTTGCAGACATTATTGGCACAAGCTGGTATCAATATCACACACAGCACAAATATCAATAGCTGCTGTACACCAATAGTTTGGGGAATGTGCAATTGCGAGAGCTGGTGACATTCAGTGGCCTCCCAGATCCCCTGATCTGTCAGCTTGTTATTCCTTTTAGTGTTCCTTAGTTGACCTGCTACAATTGAAGAATTGAAAGCCAAGATCCAAGAAGCAATTGCCAAAATTTTAGTTGAGATGTTACGTCATGCAATGAAGAAAATAACGAAGAGACTGCAGTAATGTTTGCGTAGAGAAGCAGCTCATCTGCAAGATTTCATCTTCAAAAATTAATTGTACTGATTGTATTCTAAAATGGCATTATTTTTGCAATTAAAAGACATAAATATATATTTTAATTTTGTTTCATGAAATTATTTACTTTTCAGAATTTCCCCATTTCTTTGAATTGTAGGAACATGTCCTTACCTAGGCACCACACAAAGAACAATGTTCACACGTGGTCAAGGAACACATGTGATTGCCGATTACACAACTACAAACAAACACACAAAACAATCATGAAATTCATAAGTTTCCAACGAAGTCTCAGGCTGGTATGATTGGCACTGGATAAAGGCGCAGCGTAGCGGAACAAGCAGACGCCAAGCGAGGTGGCAATCTCGTCCCCGAGTTTCACCAGCATAGTGATATTCCAATGCGAGAATTAATAATCTTTGGCAGAAGACGTGATGTGAAACACCCTCTGCACATCCAGCTGCATAGTAGGAGTAGAGTGGCAGGTCTATGGAGGCAAGGCCTCAGCTTCGTTACAGGTTGACAGCCTTGTGGCCATGTTTGACAGCTGAAAGTGCATGTGTCGGCCTGTGTGAATCACTTGTGCCTTTGACTTTAGGACCGGTGGCAGCACCAGCGGGGTGTGGCACAAGGAGCACGTGAAATGACATTGTTGTGGAAGTGGCGGGGGCTGCAGTGCAGTGTGTTGATGACGTCATCCAGTGTACTTTTTTCTTTCAATGAAATATAGTGTTTTCATCCAAGAAAGTGACGTCTTGGCTTGACAGAGTATTGCACTGTATTCAAGACACTGATTTGTATCATCTCTGGTAGAAGATAGGCACAATATTTTATTAGATTACTTTTTCAACAATCGTAGCGATATTTTTTTATCTACACAGAATCATTTGCAGCACAAATGATCTGTACAAAATGCAAACTGTAAGTAGTGTCGTCATTGTGGAAAATCTTTCTCCTCCAACATATCCTACACTTGTCAATATTGATCGACAAACGAGTTAGGGCACAGCCATCTAGAATACGGGTGGTCATAATTAGGAACTGCACGCAGGTGGGCTGTGAGCAGGGATGTCACAGGTGAGCCTCACGGCATCGAATACCTGAACACAGCCGGGATATTTCATATTTTCTTATGTGGTCGGTGAAATGGTAGTATAAAGGCTCCTAAGGATGGCTACCTCTTTCCGGTTTTTTAATGTGGTGAGAGGCTCATTGCACACCAAATACCGTATTTACTCGAATCTAAGCCGCACTTTTTTTCCGGTTTTTGTAATCCAAAAAACCGCCTGCGGCTTAGAATCGAGTGCAAAGTAAGCGGAAGTTCTGAAAAATGTTGGTAGGTGCCGCCACAACTAATTTCTGCCGTCGAATATATGTAGCGCTACACAGCCATGCTTTGTAGGCACAGAGATAAATACTGGCGCCAAAACCTCTGCGCCAGTAAATAAAGTTAAAAAAAAGAAAAAGGTGGAAGACGAGCTTTTTTTTCTCAGCCTCGAGTTTCGACCACTGCATTTTCATACATTATCCAATGAAGTAAAACCAAATTCCGTATTGTTCATCTTCGAATGTAGCAGAATTTCAATGTACTACGAAAATCCGACTAGCAAAACTGTTAGGGATGTTTGTCAATATGGCCAACTCTATATTCTGAAATTTTTCCTACCTGTGAGAGGAGATGGTTGCTAATAGGAACCTGATGAAATGTGAATCACATGCAGTATTCTCTTCACCATAAGAATAATACGAATATAAACATTTTGCTATGTATTCTTTCGTGTTTGCTGCTATCTCATTTAAATCCTGGCTGCCTAATAAACTACGAAACGAGTGAGACAACAGCAAACGCGGAAGAATATACATATCGTGTCATGTTTATATTCGTATTATTCTTATGCCTAATAGTGATACAGTCAAATGAAGCACGGCAACTGACTAGATTTTTAAATCTAAGATGACTAATTTCAGTGCAGAATTTGATGTACTAAAGAAGCGGCCGCAAAGATTTTCAAACGGAGAAAAATTTGCGCCTAACTCTCGTTCAGAACATGTTCTATCATACGCAGTCTATTATTTGGTTCTTGTTAATCATTATCAAAGAAAGCAGCAATGTTAGTGACAACAAATAGCAGTCTCTTGCCATTGTTTCGCTAATGAGATGATTCCTCTTTTTAAGCGGCGGTAGCGCGCACAAAAGCAAGCCATGCCGCGAGCGGCAACACGCCGTAAACACGCACTATCAGAATGCGACAAACAATGCATGACGCAGTACAGTAATGCATTTTAAGCTTAGAGTCACGTAAACACCTATAACAAAGAAAATGGCACTTATCAGATCAAAGCAAAATAAGCAATCGATTCAAACCAGACGAAGCACGTGAAAAAGGAAGGGTATCCGTATAAATACGGACGGAGCGCCTGACGCATAGCAATGGCTTCCTGGTAAAGCTTAACTGCTAAGATTACGACTGGAACCAAACTACTGTAGCTGTATCGTCTTTCATTCGACCTAAATTGTGTCTCATATTACAATGGACCAACTTTGTTTCGATTTGGAGGTGCGACCTAAAACTTTTCTCTCCCCTTGAATTTCGAGTCTCAAATTTCAGGTGCAGCTTAGATTCGGGAAATTTTTTTTCCTTTATTTCGACTCTCATTTTTCAGGTGCGGCTTAGATTCGAGTAAATACGGTAGACCTGTGCTGAGGAAAAAACCCCTGATAATGTGGCAAACAAGAACACAAATTTACAACAAATAATAGAAGAAAAATATGGAAATTACTATGACATAAACACTCACCACATCTTCTCATTCTTAGCATCTGGATGGCTACTGGCATACATCTTACAAAGAAAATGACTTACAAGGGGAGGTCGCCAATTGTGAAATTCAGATTCGATTCATACTGCGCATAATAAAAGCTCATGGCCAGAGGTGTAATGTGGCAAAGCACCAAGATGCACTTCTCAGCTGTTGTCGAGAAAATCGACAGTTAAAAGAAACCGTTGCAGTGAAATACTCTCTACGATTAATAATTTTCTACAGCATTGTGGCGCAGCGGTAAGCGCTCGGGTTCGTAATCCGGAGGTCGCCGGATCGAATCCCGCACCATGCAACTTTTTTTTTATTATTTGTTTTTTGTAATTCAAATGTACACACACACACACACACACACACACACACACACACACATATATATATATATATACACACACACACACACACACACACACACACACACCCGAGCGCTTCGTTCTTGGTCGTCCACTCTTACTATTCCCTCTTGGCTCATATATATATATATATATATATATATATATATATATATATATATATATATATATATATATATATATATATATATAATGAAACTTACCAAACAAAAGCGCTGGCAGGTCGATAGACACACAAACATACACACAAAATTCTAGCTTTCGCAACCAATGGTTGCCTCGTCAGGAAAGAGGGAAGGAGAAGGAAAGACAAAAGGATATGGGTTTTAAGGGAGAGGGTAAGGAGTCATTCCAATCCCGGGAGCGGAAAGACTTACCTTAGGGGGAAAAAAGGACAGGTATACACTCGCACACACACACATATCCATCCACACATACACAGACACAAGCAGACATTTGGCCTTTACAAATGTCTGCTTGTGTCTGTGTATGTGTGGATGGATATGTGTGTGTGTGCGAGTGTATACCTGTCCTTTTTTCCCCCTAAGGTAAGTCTTTCCGCTCCCGGGATTGGAATGACTCCTTACCCTCTCCCTTAAAACCCATATCCTTTTGTCTTTCCTTCTCCTTCCCTCTTTCCTGACGAGGCAACCATTGGTTGCGAAAGCTAGAATTTTGTGTGTATGTTTGTGTTTGTTTGTGTGTCTATCGACCTGCCAGCGCTTTTGTTTGGTAAGTTTCATCATCTTTCTTTTTAGATATATTTTTCCCACGTGGAATGTTTCCCTCTATTATATATATATATATATATATATATATATATATATAATTCCTGGCTATTAGTTGCAACAATTACGCACATAATAAGTTGTTGAAAGTCGTTTGTCGTGGAAAAATAATACTTGAAATAAAACACAATATCACAAATAATATTCAAGTGGATACAATTTATTGAAAAGTTTGGTATACACTCGCACATAATTAACAATTAGTGACCAGAAGTAGCTGGAGTATCGCACGAACCAGAGTGATAGTTATCACAGAAACATGGAAAGCAGAAAACACCACGACATCGAGCACATCTGATAAACGATGCGTTTTGAGAACAACAATTGTTTTTTAAATTATCTGTTGGGAAACACACCTGATTGACATTCTGAAAAATTGTTCTAACATTTGTCAGGTTTGATGCACATGCATTTGAATTACAAAAAATCAAATACTAAAAAAAAGGTTGCATGGCGCGAGATTCAATCCGGCGACCTTCGGATTACGAACCCGAGCGTTTACCCCTGCGCCAAGACGCTGTGGAAAATTACTAATCGTAGAGAGTATTTCACCGCAACGGTTTCTTTTAACTGTCGATTTTCTCGACAACAGCTGAGAAGTGCATCTTGGTGCTTTGCCACATTACACCTCTGGCCACGAGCTCTTATTATGCGCAGTATGAATCGAATCTGAATTTCACAATTGGCGGCCTCCCCTTGTTAGAAATGAAAAGCAAAAGTACAAAACAGAAATTTTAGTGAACAACTAAACATATACATACTGTTGTAATCATTATTTAGATGATCCTGAATTGTCACTCAATTCCTTGTCGTTACGGTCATTGTAGAGAGCATTGTCCTCTGTGCCGTCAAGCACATTAGAAACACAGCATCTCTCAAATGCGTGATGGACAGCTTTATACAAGTCTAGTACAAGTGTTTGGCAAATTTAGCACGGTACCAGGACAACATTGCCATACATGTTTAATGGGTCTGCACTTTGATTGTTCCAGCTTCACCATAAAAATTGTTAAATCACTGTCAGTTACTTGCTTAAAATGTTGAAAATTTTCTGTAATCACTCCCACTGTACAAACTGAATATAATACTTGATGTGTTCGGAGACAGATTGTGGATAATATGTGAGTAATTTGTGTCAAAGTTGGTTCTAATGAATGCATGTAATATTATCTTCTTTTACCTTTTAGAAAGGAACACTATAACCAAATTTTTGACACCAGTAGTAATGAGAAGCAATTCAGAAGTTGAAATGTCTCCTATTCCCAGCAAGCTGCAGAATCGCAACACTGTTCACAATATGTTTTTGTAGGCCACAAAACATTTTGACCATAAGCAAAATCATATAAACTATTCTCTCATTCAAAACTGTTACTAGCACCGACATTGAAAAGCTACCTTTAACTTTTCTCAAACTTGTAGTTTGTAAAAGGTGTTTGCTGTAAAAAGGCAAGCATGCATTAATTAGAACCAACTTTGACAAAAGGCAGCTTTTGTTGGGTTAAAGAAAATGGTTGCTTTAATTGCAATGACTTGTTTTTTTCAGAATGTGTATAGTGGTGCATTCAAAGCACTGTGGCAACAGATGGTGCCAAACTCTTAATACAGTTTGTTTGACCAGCAGTCTGAGGTTGTCACTCTCATGTTCACTACAAAAGGGAATGAAAAGTGAAATAAATGTGTGGATATTTAACAAGAAAGTTGCAGCATCTTTGGCATATACTGCAAAGGGTCTAGTAATTTTCTTTAATCATCCAAACACATACACTGACTTTTGTAAATCCGTTTTTGTACTGCACATTTCATGGTTGAAGCCAATAACAGAACAGCTTGCTGTTGAGGATCTTTCTCTATATTGAGTATATGGAGGTGAATTCCTGTATGGAATCCCATTACATGTTCTAGTCATCCCTGAAAAACAGTTTACCCAGTTAGTGAATTCAGTACTCAGGAGTTCGTGGCTCAGGACTAATGTTCTTGTGTTATCTCTGTTTGTAGGAACATATCTGGTATCTGAGACTGTGATACCATTGAGTGCCTTTAAAAATTAGCGAATATTGAATTCAGGATTGATCATGTCTTCAAGAAGGAATAAGTTTGATGTACTGGTGGTTTTTGTGAAGAAGTTGTCTATGGTGGTCAACTCATTTCAGTTTATTGCAGCTAGTGCCACAAAGAACTAAGTCATTTAGGAAATACTGGGGAATGGCAAGATGTGACAGAAGAGATTGGAATTTTTCAGGAGAGCAGCAGTGGCAGTTCAGGTGAATCAAGATGAAAATGATTGTAACAAGTCTTAAGCCATTGTTGTTTTGTTGAAACAGAAGGTACCTTGAGTTAGTTTATAAACTTAACTTAAAATACAAATTGTCTTCATGAAAACAGCTGATAAAGTATGTTGCCACAGTTTTATAAATGTTGCAAAAGTAACATAATGTTAACGTTGGGTAGAGCGAACTTTATGGCTATAACGACAGAGACCTGGACTTCTGATAACACTGGATCATATTTGGCAATAACATTTGATTTCATATTTCAAGATGATGTATGTTTATATCATATTTCAACTGAAAAGTTTGCATTTTTCTCTTTCTGGACTAAGCATAGGTAGGTTGCAAATACAACATTTGGGGGGAGGGAGGGTCATTTAGAACAGAATTGTTACAATAATTGCTGACAATGCAGCAAATATGAAAAATGCTGTTATATACACACAATTAATTTAACTGTGAAAGAGGTGATGTTGGAAAAAATTTCATTTTTTTTTTTCATTCCAAAATATTGAAAGAAAAAACGGTTGAGCCCTTGTGATTCATTTTCAAAGAGTACTTTGGCTTCAGGAAAACTCAAGGGGAGATGGGCCATCAAATTATAAAAAAGTAATGCAGCCTTGTCCAACAACATGAAATTCTAATCTTATTATGATAGACACACTAAGTGCAATAAAAGAAACCTCTTTCAGCAGTGAGGAACTGTATAATGACCATACCTGGCTTCTGAATGCAGGAGAAGGGAAAATACTAAAAGACAGTGGTTCCCATACTGAATGATGATCAACATGTCAGGCAAAACTTAAATCACAGTGTTATTAATTTCCCTCCACATTGTTATTAATTTCCATACAGATTTGTGGTGTACAACATACAGTGACAACCATCAAACCCTGTACTGAATGTTTTCAGTTATTTAAGACAAAACTTGTAGATGCCATTTGTAGAAAAGCACGGAACCTCAAAACCAATAAAGTTGTAGTGAAAATATTCCTAGAGCTAAGATTTAAAAAAGTGGGTTTAGGCATAGAAGAAAATGCTGGTAACGCACAGCAATGGGGTCACAGGAGGAGTTAAGTGATGATAACCTCGGCAAGAAACCAGCTGGGAAACACGAGAGGTTGCAACTACTGAAGTTACAACAACAACACCACCAGAAGCTGCCAAAAAAAACAGCACTGAATATTTTGGCATTTTTTTGACAAAGTAGCTAAGATTAAATCACATGCCACACTTATAACCAAAGGTCTTGTTTCTTGTCAAAGAATATTTGGAGGTACATTACTTGAGAAGAGAGGAAAACTCAAAGAACTTTAGGAAAATGCATGAACTGGTTTTTACAGAACTGTTTTCCTGGCCACTAATTATCTGTGCATTCCAGCAACTTATGTTCCCTCTGAAAGAGTATTTTTTCTGAAGCTGGACAACTCACTAACATGAGACAAAATTATTTGTCACAAGAAAACTTGAACATGATATTAACATTGAACTCATATTCTTAAATCATTTTCATGATGTAAATTACTTATAGCTGGAAATTTTTTAAAGAAAATGTCTGTATAAAACTGTACTCAAAAAGAATGGCATCTGATAGGCGCTGTACTAAGATTTGTGCATCCAAACAAATACTGGGATTATGCAAAACTGTTTGTTAGTTGTTTTAGGAAGTGTTGTCTATAGCGAGACATGAAGCGCCATAATTTGAGGATGAAAAGCAGTGACTACAATAATAGGTATTACTAATTAAATTTTTAATGGCAACTCGCGAAAGTGCATCCCATGGATCTCTAATGTATAGATAGGCTGCGCAACATTGAATGTTTTCTTTGTGACACCATTATTGAAATTTGTGATTTTTATTATGCAGAGTATGTGTTGTAATGGCATTTATCTTGAACAATACATCATTTGGAAAATTCACCATGTGTAATAAGTTATCTGAGTTTTAGAGAGGGTCCATCAAATCATATAAAAACATTTGAAGCCCTCTTTAAAGGAGGGGCTCGGTTGTAAATGTGATGACTGACATTTTGGGCAAGAATGACTTATGCAGCATATGGTGCAGTACCTTGCACTCAGAGTTAAATGCACGAGTTAGTTTTAAAAAATCTCTCCATATGGCAGATGAGCTTGTTCTTTCCTGGTAAGTAGAAGCTGCTGCAAGTATAACATGGCATGTGTGACAAAATAGCTACTAGGAGGCAGTTGGAATTTGAAGGGAAGATGAATGTGAACAATTCTGCAGTATTGTTTCAACTCGATGTTCCTTTTGATTGTCAGTCAAAACCCAAGGAATGAACCTGGCAGCAACCCATCTCATTCCCAAGTCTTCTATTAAAATTCGCTGAACCGAGCTCCAAGATAACCCACTAATCTCTCACAGTTGATCAGTTGTCTGTCGACAGTCTGTGATCACAAGCTCTTGAATTTTTTCAATATTTTCATCTATTTGGGCATCAATGTATGTCCAGAATGAAGTTTTATCATCAATTGACACGTCGCCATTTTTAAATTGAGCCAACCTCTCGCACACTTGAGTTTTCCCATAGCCTCATCTTGGTAAACTATTTTCAACATCTTTTTTACCAATAGAAAACAAAATTTCACAGCTGCACTTTGTTCACTTAAATTTCCCGTTATAAAAATCAAAACAAGAACAAAACAACGCTAGCAAACCAAGTCAACAAGCCAGGTCAACAACACAGGTGGAACTGAACTGGCAATGAGTTGCGCTATACTTCCCTAGTGGCAGAAATGCGTACTGCACAAGTTCCGCCCACGGCAATGTTATTCCAGGTTTTACCGCCTCATAAATATCATCAGGTGTGTTATCAATTGGCAAAGCAACCATACAAATTGTTTGACACAAATGTAGATTGTTTACAGTTAATGTAACGTACTGCCACCCCCATATACGTGTGTGCCAGGACAGTCACACACAGTCCTCAGAGGAAATTTGTCATATAAACACATATATAATTTAAATATGTATATAAAGGCAATTAATACTCACAAATTGTGTGTTATTATTTAAATTAGATTTTGTTTGCACATATGAACAACATAATGAATTGAAACCTGACATTTTTGACACCCATTCTGAACTACGTAAAGGAAGTACTTGGGAATGGCTCATATTGAAATCCGTACCCATGGAGGACTCAAACAGTGATCTCTGCTGTCCCAATCACTGACACTGTCCTGAGACCATGGATGCCAGCTCTGCTGACATCTTACCACACCTGGGCAGACACTGATCCAACCATGTGACATTCACTGGTGACATTTATTGCGTTAACGGGAAGACTCACACTGTTGCCACTTCCAATACCATCAGTCCTTAAACAACTTCATTTTCATCAAAACTGTATTTTCGGAATTTTTTCATCCTATTGCATTAACATCTTTGAAATATATATATTTCAATGGAGCTTTCTCCATTTGGTTACTAAGTGAACAGCTCAATGACATTGCCTGAATTCATGTACTGAGGGGTAGCAGGCACAAAAAAGAAACAAATACAAATCTCAGAATTTTTGTCTATAGAAACAAATACACCTACAAGAATTGGGAAGCAAGAACAGAAAACTTGAACAGAGCTTGGTACTTGAGAATTCGTTTGAACCAAAACCTTGTTTTCAGATTGTCAGCCATATATAACACACTGGAGGTGTTGGATAACTCTTTGTTACAAATGCAATTAAACAGAATTTATGCTGTATTGACACAAAGTGACATTAACTTGACTACAGGCTATATTTACAAAATGGTACACCAATGTTTTGCCTCGACAGAATTGAATTCCTTGTCAAAAAGTGAAAAAAAAAAAACGGTTGCAGAATTTAATCTTGGGCTCCAATGCGCATGTGGAGATAGGTGCAAGGGGAACAACAGTGCGAGGACATGGGTGAAACACTTCAGAGATCGTAATACAAGCATCTGAGGTGAACCTCATAGCAGTCAACCTAGAACTGCCTCTATGGTATGCAACAAAAGAAGAGTTGATAATGAGTACATTGGGAAAGATGGATGTATCACTGTGAATGAAATTGCAATAGCACAGGAAATAAGTTGTAGCTTGAGTTATCAAAAAAATTGTGTTCATTGGGTCTCATGTTTATCGTTTGAAGGCAAAGTAAAGAGAAAAACAAACAATGGAAACTTCAGGTAGGAATATCAACAATGTAGGAAAAGATAGATTGCTACTTACTGTTAAGATGATACGTTAAACTGCAGACAGACACAGTTAAAAGGCACTTACACAAAAGCTTTCGGCCACAGCCTTTACCATAAAAAGAGAAACACACACCATTCATTCGCGTAGGCAAGCGCACCTCACACACTCATGACAGCAGAATTGGCACTCTGGGCTGAGCTGTCAGAGTTGGCGGTCATGTGTGTGCATGAGGTGTGCTTGCGTGTGTGAATGGATGGTATGTGTTTCTCTTTTTCTGACAAAGGCTGTGGCCGAAAGCTTATGTCTAAGTGTCTATTAGTTGTGCCTTCTGCAACTCAACATATCGTCTTTATGATAAGTAGCATTCTGTCTTTTACTGTATTGTTGTTAAGAGAGAAACAATTAGGCAAACCACCTTCAGAAATTTCACAATGGAGGAGACAATTTTGTGATATTTATTGTAAAGGGTGATAAAAGTTGGTTCCATCATTATGTTCTCAACACAACACCAGAGTATGGAACGATACCATTTGGATTTGCCATCAGAAAAGAAATTGTGGACAGTAGACCTTCTGGGGAAAGCTAAGGACAGCATCGTCTGGGATGCAGACGATACAGACCGTACGTGCTGTCCTCTACATCCAGTTGTTTTTGAAGATGCACTGTGCATTAGATTGTACACTGTCCAGTCACTTTAATGTGAGCACCTGTCAAAAGCCTGAATAACCACCTTCTGCAGCAAAGACCACTGTGAGACGTGCAGGAAGAGAGTCAGTGAGGTCCAGGAAGGTACTGCCACAGATCTGGAGCCACGCCGACTCCAGTGCCGTGGCCAGCTGCCCTGTGTTTCTCAGTTGAGGATCTGTGGCACGTACAGTCCCATCGAGGTGGTCTCACTGTTGACTGGGTTTAAATCTGGGGAGTCTGATGGGTAAGAGAGCACAGTAAACCCATCATGGTGCTCTCCAAACCATGCATGTATGCTGTGAGCTGTGTGATTCATTATGTGAAAAACAAAACTGGATGTAATGGTGAACATGGTTCCCAAGGATAGATGCATACTTAATTGATCCATTTTGCCTACCAGATTGATAAGATCATCCAGGGAATGCCATGAAAACATTGCCCAGATTATGACGCGCTCTACCTGGGCCTGGACCCTTCTGACGATTGTTGCAGGGTGTTTGCTTTCAGAACATTTGGCCAGTGGCCAAATGTTTGATGGAGCATAAAATGTGATTCATTTGAAAAGGCCATTTGTTGCCATTAGTGGATGTCCAGTATTGGTATGCAGATTCCATCGTTTGTTGCCAATGAACAGCAGTCAGCACGGGTGCTCGTGAACAAGGCACCTGCTGCGGAGGCCCATGCACGGTGACGTTCGGTGAATGGCTGTTGAGGGGACACTGTTGGTAGCCTCCTGGTCCATCCGGGCGGTCCATTGCTCAACAGTTGCATGCCTGTGTGCTCATACACATCTCTGCAGTCATCGTTGACCCCTTCATTTGTCTACATCTACATTTACATACATACTGCGCAATCCACCATACGGTGTGTGGCGGAGGGTACCTCGTACCACAACTACCATCTTCTCTCCCTGTTCCACTCCCAAACAGAATGAGGGAAAAATGACTGCCTATATGCCTCTGTACGAGCCCTAATCTCTCTTATCTTATCTTTGTGGTATGTAAGTTGGCGGCAGTAAAATTGTACTGCAGTCAGCCTCAAATGCTGGTTCTCTAAATTTCCTCAGTAGCGATTCACGAAAACAAAGCCTCCTTTCATCTAGAGACTCCCACCCAAGTTCCTGAAGCATTTCTGTAACACTCGCGTGATGATCAAACCTACCAGTTACAAATCTAGCAGCCCGTCTCTGAATTGCTTCTATGTCCTCCCTCAATCCGACCTGATAGGGATCCCAAACGCTCGAGCAGTACTCAAGAATAGATCGTATCAGTGTTTTATAAGCGGTCTCCTTTACAGATGAACCACATCTTCCCAAAATTCTACCAATGAACCGAAGACGACTATCCGCCTTCCCCACAACTGCCATTACATGCTTGTCCCACTTCATATCGCTCTGCAATGTTACGCCCAAATATTTAATCGACATGACTGTGTCAAGCGCTACACTACTAATGGAGTATTCAAACATTACAGGATTCTTTTTCCTATTCATCTGCATTAATTTACATTTATCTATATTTAGAGTTAGCTGCCATTCTTTACACCAATCACAAATCCTGTCCAAGTCATCTTGTATCCTCCTACAGTCACTCAACGATGACACCTTCCCGTACACCACAGCATCATCAGCAAATAGCCGCACATTGCTATCCACGCTATCCAAAAGATCATTTAAGTAGATAGAAAACAACAGTGGACCTACCACAGTTCCCTGGGGCACTCCAGATGATACCCTCACCTCCGATGAACACTCACCATCGAGGACGACGTACTGGGTTCTATTACTTAAGAAGTCTTCGAGCCACTCGCATACTTGGGAACCAATCCCATATGCTCGTACCTTAGTTAGGAGTCTGCAGTGGGGCACCGAGTCAAACGCTTTCCGGAAGTCAAGGAATATGGCATCCGTCTGATACCCTTCATCCACGGTTCACAAGATATCATGTGAAAAAAGGGCGAGTTGCGTATCGCTGGAGCGATGCTTTCTAAAGCCGTGCTGACGCATGTACAGCAACTTCTCTGTCTTAAGGAAATTCATTATATTCGAACTGAGAATATGTTCGAGAATCCTGCAACAAACTGATGTTAAGGATATTGATCTGTAATTTTGAGGATCCGTCCTTCTACCCTTCTTATATACAGGCGTCACCTGCACTTTTTTCCAGTCGCTCGGGACTTTACGTTGGGCAAGAGATTCACAATAAATGCAGGTTAAGTAAGGAGCCAACGCAGTAGAGTACTCTCTGTAAAACCGAATTGGAATCCCATCAGGACCTGGCGATTTATTTATTGTCACCCCATTTGTGGCCCTTTATGCACTACAGGTCATATTAATGAGGCTAGACCACGTGTACACTCTGGGTACCACCCTGCAGCACTTAAACTGGTGGCCCTACACTGTTCCAGGCACCTGTGGGGGAAAATTAGGACATTCAGTAGAAAAGTCTTCTGCACGCTACCGTACAGTATTGATATGCCACCCTCCAAGTGCCAGCATTTGTGTTTTGTAGGGACGGGGGACTGTGTGAAGCCAACACTACAAGATGGCTGAGGGCATATAAGTGGTGCACCTGTGTCTTCAAACAGATGGAACAGATTTACATAACGGCATGGAAAAAGGTATGCAAATAAATAGTGACTGTATTGAACATTAGTTATATGATGAACACTGACAAAAGAGAAACAAGGATAATGGTATTTGGCTGAATTAAATCGAGCAATGCTGAAGATCTTTCGATTAGAAAATGAAACACTAAAAGAAGTCAATGAGTTTTGCTATTTTTGCCAGCAAAATACCTGACAGTGGTAGAGTAGTGAGGCTGTAAAATGCAGACTAGCAATAGGAAGAAAATTGTTTCTGAAAAAGAGAAATTTGTTAATACTTGAATATAAACTGAAGTGTTAGGAAGCGTTTTATAAAGGTGTTTTTCTGGAGCGTAGCTTTGTATGGTATCGAAACGTGGACAATAAGTAGTTCAGGCAAGAAGAGATCAGAAGGTTTTGAAATTTGGTGCTACAGAAGAATGCTAAAGTTTAGAGGGATAGACTGAATAATTAATGGTGATTCGAACTGGAGAGAAAAGAACTTTATGGTACAACTTGGCTAAAAGAAGGGGCCACTTGATGGGACACATTCTGATATATCAAAAGAATTGGCAGTTGAAGTTTTAAAACAGTAGAGAAAGAAGCCTCGAGTACAAAAGTGGGTCTAAATGGACGTCGGTTCCAGTAATGCAGAGATGAAGAGGCTTGCACAGAATAGTATGGAGAGCTGTATCAAACCTCTCTTCAAAGTGAAGATGACAATGACAACAGTAATAACATAAATAATAATAAAGATTATAATATTGAAGAAGACACATGGCTATAGATTAAGGTGAAGTATGTCATTTGTCTAAAAAAAAATTAATACTCAAACATCTCCGTAACTATCGTTCACCTGCCATCTGTGGCCCACGGTGCATCACGGTTGCCTGGGTGCGCTTGTTTTCGATAGCACCATTTTGCCGTGCATGAAACACTTTAACCGTGGCAGCATGTGAAGTGTGCAACAGTGTACACATCTAGCCATTTTGGAAATGCTTCCACCCTTGGTCCGAAAGCCAATGCTCAGGCCTTTCTGGACGTCAGAAAAATCATTCCTATTCTAAAGTATGACAAAGACTGCACTGTTATCTGTGTCCCATGATATGCTCTATACACTCTCCACTGCTAATGTTACCACTTGCCATCTGTGAAAAGGTTACTGCATGTTGACATCAGACAGACAGTGGTCACATTAATGTAACTGGACCGTGTATGTGTGTGTGTGTGTGTGTGTGTGTGTGTGTGTACTATGCATTTTCATTTGAAGGGTTGGACTGCCACACAAATCAAAACACAACTGGATGAAGTTCATGCAGACTCTGCACCATCACTGAAGACCGTTTACTTCTGAACTAATGACTTTAAACATGGTCAGACAAGTGCCAAAGATAAAGCATGCTCTTGCTATCCAGTTGAGATCACCACACAGGACACCACTGACAAAATCCATGAAATGGTAAGACAGGACGGCCAAATAAAAATTTGTGAGCTTTCCGATACTATAGGCATTTTACCTAAGGGAGTGTAGAATATCTTGCATGGGGAACTTGCTACAAAGAAGATGTGTGCGAGATGGGTGCTGCGATTGTACACATTCGACCGAAAGCACGATGTAGCAATGTTTAATCACAATCTGTATTGTCAAAACAATGGACAAAAACTGTTGAAAGTGCACTGGAGAAGGCAAAGACCATTTTGTCAGCTGGTAAGGTAATGGCCACTGTTTTCTCAGATTCCTAAGGGATAATCCTCATAGATTACTTAGAAAAAGGTGAACCATAATGGATCCTATTATGCTTCATTGTTGGATCATTTGAAACTTGCCTTGGCAGAAAAAAGAATAGGCTGGCACACAACAATGTGCTCTTTCACCAGGTTAATACACCATCCCACAAATCAGCAATAACAGTGGCAAAAGTGCATGAGTTGGGCTTTGAATTGATTACTTCATCCCCCATATTCACCACACTTTTCCCCCAAGTGCCTTCTCCCTTTTTGCCTAACTTAAAACTTTGGCTTGCTGGGAAGAAAGTTTCATCTAATGAGGAAGTGATAGCTGTAGAGTTTAGCAGAATCTAACTTCCAAGCATAACACAGTCTCCATTTTATATTAAAAAATATGACCTTTCTCTCATGTGAAATCAATATCTGGAGGTAAAATGGCCCGCATCTCAAAACTTGAGGGGTGGGGCTGGTTGGGGGGTAGCTTGAAAGGAGATACAGTTGCAAAAACAACGATTGGTACCTGGAATGTCAGAACACTGTTACGAGCAGGCAAACTAGAAAACCTTAAAAGAGAGATGGAAAAGAATAATATGAACTTGGTAGGAGTTGCTGAGGTAAGATGGGATGGATGTGGAGAATTACAGTCCGACGAATACATAATATACTACCCAGGAGAACAAAATGAAAGGAAGGAATGGAGTTGGGGTGATTATGACAAAGGAATTGGCTAAGTTGTGGGATGTGTAGACTATACAAGTCAAAGGGTTATATGTGTAAAACTGAAAGGAGTATTCAGGTGTAGAGGAAACATGCAGCACTATAGAGGAAAAAATGGTAGACAGTCAAGGGTGCTGCAAAATAGTAATGGGCAAATGGTACACCACTGTGTGAGAAAAGAAGGATGGAACCGTAGTAGGCAGTCATGATCTTGTAAGGAGTAATGACAGAGGTGAATGCCTTATTGACTTCTGCAGAGAAAGATAGCTGGCAGTGACAAGAATCACAGGAAGAGACTGTGCATTTGGCAATGACAAGGGGTAAATATAAAAACCAAACAGATTTATGCTGGTGGAAGAAAGGTACAGAAATGGAATCAAGAAGATGCACACATTACCATGTGTAGACATTAATAATGACCATAATTTACTTATGGCACACATGGAAATAAAAATGAAAAAACTGAAGCTGAGTGGCATGGTGAGTAAGTGGGTCCTAGAGAGGATAAGATATGGGAGAGAAACAATTACGGAAATGCTATCACTTGAACATACTAATACATTATGAGACAAAGAACCATCTAACAATGTCAATGAGTATTGGAATATGCTAAAATAAGGAGTCATAAAAGCAGGGCAGAAAAATAGGATATGTAAACAGGAAAAGGGCAAAAAAGCCATGTGTTCCACAGGAAATGATTTCAAAGATGGAGGAGGAGAAAATTCAAAAATAAAAACAATGAAGATGCAAGGAAAATGTACTGAAGGCTGAATAATGAACTGCTTAGAGAAACAGAGCACGCTGGGAAAAAATGGCTGAAAGAGAAGTGTGGCTCAATTGAAGAACTGGAGAAAAAGGGAAGATATAATTTACTGTACAACAGAATGAAGACTACAACGTGGGATAAAAACAGACCAGGAAGTGCTACTATGGAAATTCTCGGTAAAGACAAAAATGTAGCATCCAAAGATCGTTATGACATCCCACAGAGATGGGAAGATTATTTTAAAAGAGCTATATGACACAGATCACAACTTTTGCACATGAATCTGTGAACAATGTAAATGATGATTGGTAAGGACCAACAATCGTAATGGAAGAAGTAAAGAGTGCAGTAGCTCAATGAAAAATGGGAAAGTAGTAAGTATAGATCCAAGACCAGGAAAAATACTAAAATATTTGAATCAAGAGGCTATAAGAGAAATATTGAGGTTATGTAACAAAATATATGGCAGTGGTTAATGGCCAGAAGACTTTCTAACAACATTAATGATTCCAATACCAAACCATGAAACACAGTGGGCACTGGATGATTAACCTCTTTCATATGCAGTGAAAATTATGTTAAGAATCATTAAGAAAATACTAGAAAAGGTAACTGAAGAGAGTCTGGGTGAAAAACAACTTCTTTTGGACACAATACAGGTATAAGAGACACAATAGGAATCTCGTCAATTTTGGAAGAGAGGTTTACTGAAAATGAGAGAGACCTATATACGCGATTTATACGCCTGATAAAGGCCATTGATAAGGTGTCTTGGGATAAGCTTGCAATTATAATGAGGGAAAAGAGAGTAGACTGGAAAACCAGATGACTTATAAACTCATTATATTAAATGAAAAAGCATCAGTGAAAGTGAGAGGAGGAAGTACCAATTGGACAGAATTAGGTAAACGAGTAAGCCAAGGTTGCTGTCTGTCTCCTACCCTTAGAAAATATGATTGACCACTGTCCACCAGATGACGAGGGGGTAAAAATTGGAGGGAGAAGAATGTGGTGTCTGATGTTTGCAGGCGACATGGTCCGCCTAGCAACAGGTCAGAGAGAATTAAAGGATATAGTGGATACCATTGAAGCTAAAGGAAATATTTATGGAATGAAAATAACACAAAGAAAACAAAAGTAAGAGAAGTATTAAAACATGTGCAAAGAGCTTTAAATACACACATCAAAAAAAGTTTTGCGTCACCTCGGTTCCGAGAGTTCTGGAACCTGTACAGAAAATGAGATCAACATAAACCACATTTCCGCTGTTTTTATTGCTCATGAAAACCACACACTGCATGTTGTACCACCATATAGTGAAACCTTCAGAGGTGCTGGTCCAGATTGCTGTACACACCGGTACCTCTAATACCCAGTAGCACATCCTATTGTATTGATGCATGCCTGTATTCATCGTGGCATACTATCCAAAAGTTCATCAAGGTACTGTTGGTCCAGAGTGTCCCACTCCTCAATGGTGATTCGGTGTAGATCCCTCAGAGTGGTTGGTGGGTCACTTTGTCCATAAACAGCCCTTTTCAATCTATCCCAGGCACATTCGATAGGGTTCATGTCCGAACATGCTGGCCACCCTAGTCGTGCGATGTCATTATCCTGAAGGAAGTCATTCATAAGATGTGCACGATGGGGGCGCGAATTGTCATCCATGAAGACGAATGCCTTGCTAATATGCTGCCGATATGGTTGCACTATCGGTCGAAGGATGACATTCACGTATCATACAGCCATTACGGCACCTTCCATGACCACCAGCGGCATACGTTGGCCCCACATAATGCCACCCCAATATAGCAGGGAACCTCCACCTTGCTGCACTCAGTGGATAGTGTGTATAAGGCGTTCAGCCTGATCGGGTTGCCTCCAAACATGTCTCCGACAATTGTCTGGTGAAGAGAATGTGATGCCAATCCTGAGTGGTCCATTCGGCATGTTGTTGGGTCCATCTGTATTGCACTGCATGGTGTCGTGGTTGCAAAGATGGACCTCACCACGGACGTCGAGAGTGAAGCTGCGCAGCATGCAGCCTATTGCTCACAGTTTGAGTCTTAACACGGCATCCTGTGGCTGCACAAAAAGCATTATTCAACATGGTGACATTGCTGTAAGTGTTCTGCTGAGGCATAATCCATAGGCAGCAGTCATACACTGCAGTATTTGCCCTTGGGTGGCCTGAGCAAGGCATGTCATTGACAGTTCCTGTCTCTCTGTATCTCCTCTATGGCCTAACGACATCGCTTTGATTCACTCCGAGACGCCTGGACACTTCCCTTGTTGAGAGCCCTTCCTGGCACAAAGTAACAATAGGGATGCAACTGAACCGCAGTATTGACCGTCTAGGCATGGTTGAACTTCAGACAACACGAGCCACGTATCTCCTTCCTGGTGGAAAGACTGTAACTGATTGGCTGTTGGATGCCCTCCATCTAATAGGTGCTGCTCATGCATAGTTGTTTACATCTGTGGGCAGATTTAGTGACATCTCTGAACGTTCAACGGCACTGTGTCTGTGATACAATATCCACAATCAACATCTATCTTCAGGAGTTCTGGGAACTGGAGTGATGCAAAACTTTTTTGATGTGTGTACGTACCTTGGAGGGGACAGCAGCACAGAAATTAAAGCTAGAGCAGCAATGGTGAAAGAGGTATTTCATAAGAAAATGAGAATTTTCTGCAGCAATATGGATGATAATTTAAGGAAAAGGCTAATAAAATGTTTTGTGTAGAGTGTCTTATACAGTGCTGAAAAGTGGACACTGAGGAAGAAAGAAAGAGCAAGGCTGGACGCTTTTGAAATGTCGACATGGTGGAGCGCAGAAGGAATAAGTTGGATGAATAGAGTGAAAAATGAAGAGGTACTGAAAAAGAGTGGAAGAGCAAAGACAATTACTGGATGTAATAAAAAGAAAGAAACAATACTGGATTGGACATACAGGGTCTTATAAAAACATTCTGAGAAGGGTATGTGGAAGGAAAGAAGAGGCAACCAAGAAGAGATTTCAGATTATGGATGATGTGATGGATGGCAGTACATACACCAGCATTAAGAAGGAAGCAATGGGTCGCATGAAATAGAGATGCAAAGGAACTGCTGCTATGGCAGAAAACTAATGATGATTACAGTCAAGGTAATTTGCACAACCCAAGTTATGCTGCCTCACTGTTTTTAGCTTAAATATTTGACTTATTGTGTTAATGTAAGATTATGCCTTTTAATGAGTAGAGTATAATAGAATTTTGAATTTGGTCAATAATTATATGAAATACTGAAAATCAAGTGTTTTTTTTTGTTTTCCCATCGGAAGTCATAAGCACATGCAGCTGGAACTGGATGACAATTTTGCTGTTTAGTAATATAGATATATATTGCTAAACAGTCATCAAAAGTACAAGCTTCTGCAACACGCCAGTGCGGGATATTTTAGAACAAACACCAGATATGGTAACTCAACACAAAAGAAATGAGATTGCTTGCACTACAAAGAAACTATTTCCGGTGGTTTGGGGCAAGATGGTTTTCGACTTTTACTGTGTCCTTAAGCTGTGACAAATTTTGCTGAAATAACGTATTAGTTCAATTGCTGTGTATAAGCAATTTACTATGTGCATGTGGCTACGAATGCTTTCCCGGCGTAATAATTGATAATATTCTTCTCGGGTATGCAGCCGGATCATAACGTCTTCATGACACAATATTTCCGCGGTCCATCTGGCCGCCATCTTCAGGTGAGAGTGCTGGTGCACAACTTGTCAGTTCCGGCGAGTTCGTGCACCAGCACTCTCACCTGAAGATGGCGGCCAGATGGACCGCGGAAATATTGTGTCATGAAGACGTTATGATCCGGCTGCATACCCGAGAAGAATATTATCTACTATGTGCATGTTTTTGCATGCTTTATGTACTACTGGTTACATTAAGAAACCATCTCTTCTAGATAGACTACTTAATTTGAAAGTGGTTTGGTAGTGGAATCATGACATTTACTGGTAGCTACTGATATCTAAGGACTACCACCAGTATGCAGTGTTGAGTAGCACACATATCACACCATTTCTGGCTTTGTGAAGACCATTGTAGCTCATGCTTCTTGTGTGCTCTATTGTCTGTAGGATGTCACTTTTCGTGACTGTACAGTTCAGAGAACTTCAGTTTTTCTTAGTTGTACATGTTGACATGTTTTTTGAAATTATGTTTTGTGTGCCTCAAGTCATTACTATGAGACAGTTTTTGTACTTTCTTTTTCTTGTTTTCCTAGCATGTAATCCACCTAGTATACAATCCGCTTTTTCAGGATATTACGAATTTTATTTTATTACTAGCCTTTTTCCCGTGGCTTCACCTGTGTACGTGTATTTCACATATACTGCACACATTTCTTGGTGCACTTCCTTCTCCTCCCTCTCTGTCCATCACCTCCCTAAGTGTCCAAACTCCTCCTCCTCCTCCTCTCTCTGTCCATCTCTTCCTCCCCTTTCCCTGTCTACAAAGAGAGGTCGACAAAGCACACTTGTACAACTCCCACAACACGTCTCCTGTGCAACACAGCCTATATGCCAAAAGCTTGGAAATCCTTTTTTCCCATTACGTATAGGTCGCCATCCAAAGCAGGCTGATATTACTCCAAACAACGTGCCTGTTGCGCTGGGCAACCTACGCATGGGGGCCGGAAAAGTGTCAAATTTGGCCCACTTTGGTCCAGGGGCCTGCGAGAAGTACTTAAGCATCCATATACACACTCAGCCTTTTCCCACAGTTCGACTGCATATGCGTTTGAAACAATATTGCCCACATCATCCCCCCTCTCTGTTTCCATCCCTTCCTCTGTCATTTTGCTCATGTCATCTTCCCCCCCCCCCCCCCCCCCCCCCTCTCTCTCTCTCTCTCTCTCACACTCCGTTTCCTCCTCCTCCCTCTCTGTGTTGCCTCCTGCCCTTCCCTCTGACTATTTCCTCCTTGCCTCTCTTCTCTCTGAACATCCCCTCCTTGCCCCTCTCTCTGTCCCTACCCTCCTTCTCCCTTCTCTCTATGCATCTCTTCCTGTCTCCCTCTCCCCCTATCAATCCTTCCGTCCAGACCAATACAACTCCAGCACAAGACAACTGCCATGCAAGGCAACTTACACATCAGGGACTAGAAAACAGTTTCTTGTCTCTGACTTACAAGCTGCTTACGTAAAGCAGGTTGAGAAGACATGGCAATATTACTACAACACAACTCTTGCTACACAATATGCCAATCATGCAGGACAGCTTATATGCAAGGGGCTGGAAAAAAATCATGTTTTTGCCCTATTTCCACACGTATTTGAACTAGGAGGTTACAAACCCCACAGTGTTGATACTTGTGAGACCTGCTGTGTCTCTACCAAATTTGGTTGAAATCGGTGCAGGGTTTTGGGAGGAGATTCTGGACACACAAAAACACACACACGAACACTTACATTTGTATATAACAAATATATATAGACAGTTTAACTTTGTGGCTGGTTGCCCTTCTACATTTACTTCTATATCTATACTGTGCAAACCCCTGTGAGGTGCATGGCAAAGGGTACATCCCATTCTACCAGTTATCAGGGTTTCTTCCCATTCCAGTCACGTATGGAGTGCAGGAAGAATAGTTGACTGAATGGCTCTGTGTGTGCGGTAATTATTATAATCTTATCCTCACGACCCCTATGTGAGCAATGCATAGGGCATTGTAGTATATTCCTAGAGTTGTCATTTAAAGCCGGTTCTTGAAAGTTCGTTAATAGACTTTCTCTGGATAATTTAAGTCTATATTCAAGAGCCTTCCAGTTCAGTTCCTTCAGTGTCTCTGTGATGATCTCCCGAGGATTAAACGAACCTGAGACCATTAGTGCTGCCCTTATCTGTATACTTTCGATACCCCCTGTTCGTCCTAATTGGTATGGGTCCCACGCACTTACGCAGTAATGTGAAAACAGTCACACGAGTGATTTGTAAGCAGTCTCCTTTTCTTATTGCACGTCCCCAGCGTTCTACCAATAAACTGAAGTCTAGCACTTGCTTTACCCACAACTGAACCTACGTGATCATTCCGTTTCATATCCCTACAAAGGCTTACGCCCAAGTATTTGTACGAGTTGCCTGATTCCAACGGTGACTCATTGATCTTATCGTCATAGGATACTATGTTTTTTCGTTTTGTGAAGTGCACAGTTTTACATTTCTGAACATTTAAAGTAAGTTGCCAATCTCTCTGCCACTTTGAAATTTTATAAATTATATTTGACTGAATATTTATGCAGCTTCTTTCACACGGTACTTTATTATAAATAACTGCATCACCTATAGAAAGTGTGATTTTACTGTTAATATTGTCTGCAAGGTCATTAATATACAACATGAACAGGAAGTTACTTCTACAATTGATGAAAACTCTCCATTCAAGATAATATGCTGCCTCTTCCCCATGAAAAAGCCCTCAATTCAGTCACAAATTTCACTTGATACCCCATATGATCATACTTTTGACAGTAAGTGTAGGTGTGGTACTGAGTCAAATGCCTTTCAGAAATCAAGAAATGCAGCATATCCCTGATTTCCTTGATCCAAAGCTTTCAGTATATCATGTGAGAAAAGTGCAAGTTGGGTTTCACATGATCATTGTTTTTGAAATCCCTGCTGGTTGGCACTGAGATGGTCATTCTGTTCAAGGTACCTTGTTATGTTTGAGCTCAGAATATGTTCCAAGATTCTTCAACAAATCAATGGCAAGAATATTGAACGGTAGTTTTGTGGATCAGTTCTACTACCCTTCTTGTAGTCGGGTGTGACCCGTACTTTTTCCCAACAACTGGGCATGGTTTTTTGTTTGAGGGATCTACGACAGACTGTAGTTAGAAGAGGGGCTAACTCAGCCACAAATTCAGTATAGAATTTGACAGTGATTTCACCAGGGCCTGGAGCTTTGTTCAGTTTTAACGATTTCAGCTGTTTCTCTACACCACTGACACTAATACATATTTCATTAATCTTTTCATTGGTGTGAGGATTAAATTGGAACAATTTATTTTACACCTATTATGCGGTAATCTGTGTTTCTTTGGTAGTTTCTTTACAGTGACTGTATACCATGGAGGTTCCCTCCCATTATGAACTGTTCTGCTGAGTACATATTTATCCTTTGTAAAGGAACATTTGAAAATGGAGTTAAGCATTTCAGCTTTTGTTTTGCTACCACCAATTTCAGTTGTTGTCTCATTCACTAGGAACTGGACACTAACTTTGGTGCCACTAACAGCCTTTACATATGACCAGAACTTTTTTTTGGGTTCTGTGGAAGATCACTTGACAATACTTTGCTATGGTAGTCATTGCTCTCCTGACAGCCAAACATGTTTCATTCAACATCTCTGTATCTATAGCCCTACATTTTGTTTTACACCTGTTGTGCAGTAATTTCTGTTTCTTTAGAAGTTTCTTTACAGTGACCATATACCATGGAGGTTCCCTCCCATTATGAACTGTTCTACTGAGTACATATCTATCCAGTGCATGGTCAACTATTCTTTTAAACTTGAGCCAGAGTTGCTGTACATGCTCCTTCTCTGTGTTGAAAGTTTCAAGTTCCTTAGATATGACACTACCGATTTTATATTTAGTTTATTACACATACACATCTTTCTGCTTGTTTTAGTTGTTCTTTGTACTGTGGTAATCATTGTTGTCACAACTGTGTCATAGTCACTGATATCAGTTTTGATGCAGACATCCTCAAAGATGTCGGGTCTATTTGTTGCCATTAGATCCAATAAATTTCCATCATGAGTGGGGTTCCTAACTATCTGTTATAGCTAGTTTTAAGAGAGGCATTTAGTAATGTTTCGCAGGATGTCTTATCACACCACCACTAACAAAACTGTAATTTTCCCAATTAATTGTTGGATGATTAAGTCTCCACCGATGATTACAGTATGATTGGGGAACTTATGAACAAGTGGACCAAGGCTTTCTGTAAAGTTTTCGGTTACATCAGGAAATGAGTGTGGTGGGTAATACAAGGTGCTATCCAAACTTTTTGGGCATGGTGCTGCCATCTGTTGAAAACCTTACCTTTGGACTAATGGTCACCATCACCCTCGAAGTAGTTCCCATCTGCACGTTCAAAACGGTCCCAGCACTTCTGCCAGTGGTCAAACATTTTCTGGAAGTCCTGTTCTTTGAGGGTGTTTATCACGCCAGCGATGCTTCTCAAATTCTCTCTAGTGTGTTGAACCGATGGCCTTTCAACTTGAGTTTCAGTTTAGGAAATAGTGTGAAGTTGCAAGGTGCCAAATCTGGAGAGTACAGTGTGTGGAGTACAACCACCATGTTGTTTTTTACCAAAAAGGTCCTGGTGAGCAAGGACATATAACAGGGCACATTGTCATGATGCAGCAGCCATTTCCCCTGACACCAACATTCAGGCCGTCGTCGCCACATGGTTTGATGGAGCTGTCACAAAATGTCACAGCAGTACGTGGAATTCACTGTTTGGTTGGGTGGGACGAATTCTTTGTGCGCAATTCGCTCAGTATCAAAGAAAACGATGTGCTCTTCACTTTGCTCTTCACCTGTCTCGCTTTTTTGGGTCTTGGAGAGCCCAGGCTTACCACTGGGATGATTGTTGCTTCGTCTCTGGGTCACAACCATAAATCCAGTTGAATCATTGCAAGGGTCTCCGTAGCACTTTTCCTGAGATTCGCACATAATTTGATACACATGCGCTGTTCAGTTTTCAGATCCATTGTAAAATCGCCACACACCAAACAGAGTATTACGGAAATCACTGTGGACACGCAACACGTCCTCCCAGCGGAATGGCGCTCCGCACACTGGCTCATCAGGTACACCGCTCTCACCACGTAGCAGTGCAAAGATCTACTACTCCTACTTTCCAGATGGCAGCCCCAGTCCCGAAATTTTAGATTCCACCTAGTAGAAGCATCCTGTCAGCATTTTATGCCCACCCCTGATACTGAGTGTTGCCCAGGCAATCTCATACGCAGTTTCAATTTATATCTCAGTGGATTTGAGTTTCTTGTCTATTGTGACAAATAAAGCACCTCCATTTCTTATATCCTTTCGGTATACAGTTAAATTTTCCCTAAAAATCTCACTGTTATTAATTTCAGGTCTCAACCAGCTTTCTGTTTCTAGTATTATGTGAGCCTCACTGCTTTTCATGAGCACTTCTAACTCTGGCACTTTGCTGTGAATGCTTCGCTGCAGTGTACCATTAGGATTTTAATACTCACCTGTGGGAGACATTTCTTTGAATCTTACACTGATACTTCTGGGTTTCCTGCAGCTGTCATTATCTGGATTGGATGGAGAGTCACCCAATCAGAAAAAACAACCCTTGGTTGTACACCTCACACTGTCAGCTACCTGAGTAGCAGCCTCTGGTGTGTCGTGCACATCTGACCCATTAAGGGGGACTCTACAGTTCTCAACACAATGGCAGAAGTCCAGGAAGTCGCTGCCTAGCTCGTCACAGAACCTTCAAAGTCTCCGGTTCAGTCCTTCCACTCGACTCAGAACCAAAGGGCCACGATCAGTTCTGCAAATCGTGAGCTCCGTCAAAACTTCACGCGCGAGGCTGGTCTTCTCAACTGGTCGCTGGAATGACCTCGAGAATGACATCAGAGCCCCGACAACCGGCACCATTTTTCCAACGTGCATCACAATCTGCAGTTAGTTGCTTCCTGCTCCCACAATGGCAGCTGGAATAGCCTCTTCAACATGTTTAATAAGGCCCCAAGGCATACACCTCGGGTGCACCTGGTGTCCTTTCCTGCCCCTTGCTGTCATTTCCCTAAGGGATACCGTCATTTGCCATATGTTTGAATATAGGTTTCCCTAAAACAAGTGAAGTGAGTCCCACTGGCTCAGTTTCAGTGAAAGACAGCGCCTCAGACTTGTCGGTTAGGAGGATCGGTGCAACACTGTGAGTCCTCCCTGGTCCCTGTCCTCTCTGTATGTGTAGACCTACCACTGACACATGACTCACAGTAATGAAGGGTCCTGTACTTTCTGCAGAGGAGACAGGATCCATGAGAGAGAATAGTACTTGAGGTGCCTTTGGTACAGGTATACGACTTACTGGAGTTTACAGTGTCTACCAATCATGTACAGTAGTTAGGGCAATTTCCAGATGCTTAAGAATGTCAACCAACTCATCCAGTGTTTGAGAACGGCATTCACAGTGGGGCTGCATTTTGGCTGGTGCAATGTATTACAAGGCAGTTAAGAAATAACCTTAAATTAAGCCCGCCGATTATCTTTTAATCTGCTGAGCTAAAAAGTTGCTAATTCCCTATAACAATTGAATCAGATACACAAAACAAGATTTCTGTTAAGGCAACACAAAAACCTGTGGTGGAAACTACTAATTTTCTAAAACATTTTACGTTAATTGTAGTTCTTGGCAAAATCAAAACAGAGTTAATTTATGATAAATGTAGATAATATATAGGGCTGCCCCTCTTTAAGGGAAAACTAGATGTAACGCAATATGTTAAGTAGAAAATCTGCAACAGAAACCAAACCACAAACACCGATCTGCTACAGATTGCTCATAGATTATGCAAGGATAATGATAGCTTCCAAAAATTCTCAAAAGTGCACATTTGTTTGTGTTGATATATAATGAAGTTCAGGAGTGATGTGTTGTTTGGCAGAACTATGAACCACAAATGCTGATATGCTACAAAATACATTACGCATCCAAAACATTCGTATCAGTAACTTATGAAAATATTGTTCGATAAGTGTCTGAAAATTCTCAAAAAAACCTATTTCTCATGTAATTGTACAATGAAATTAGAGAACAATTGTTTTGAATGAGGATAGGAGTACTGTTCTCAAAAATTTTAAGAGAAAATGCTTAAGTTTAAGATTAAAATTAACGATAACAGTATGAATTTATCGCAGCACTTGCAAATGTTCGAAATTGCACAATATAAACAGGTATTGATACTATCGATGAAAGATTACACAGAAACAGAGAGATCAGTAAAATATGTGAATCTAGAAATTTAAGTCAACACATGATCTTGAACACATGGTCTCACACGAAAGAAAATCCCTAAGTCAGATTTTATTTATAAATAAACATGCGTATTGCATAGATTTTTCACTCAGCTGATTCTGTGCACCCTTCTACGCTGGCATGCAAAAGAATAACACTGCAGCATGAGCTTACCTCAATCAAAATTGCTAAAATGTGCAGCACCAACAAAGCACATCATCTGCCTATTGCAGCTAACAATCCTGATGCCACAGTCGTCAAGATAACCTAATGGAGGGAAGCTGTGTGTGCCACCTGTTTGCAAATCATGCAGACATTGTTCTGTGTGTTATCACATTTTAATTGTTTGTCTATAATATTCTCTGTGACAGAATTTGGGGAACAGCCCAGCATTTGCACAAATGAGTGTGATAAACTAGCTGAAGACCACACTCAGGCTGGCCCATTACCTGCTTATAGCTGTTAATCTACTACGCAGATTCTATTTGGCTCTGACTCATCTCACTGTCTCACAAGCTACCACACTGTGCATTACACTACACAAGCAAGTCTCAGATTTCATACTAAATAAGATAATGATATGTGATTTCAGTTTGTAACCATTGGCAAGTATGAGTCAAGGTATTTTCTCTTGTCAGCCGTGGAATCCGCTTGCTGCTTACCTGACAAACGATATGCTGTACAACCTACTGGGTGAATTACCAAGTTGTCAGAAGTCAGTAATCTCAAACAGTGCCAATGAAAATGAAATGATTCCATGGCATAATGTGGTGTTTTCATGACATGGCTGTAGTCTGTGTCAGCATAGATTTCAAAGAGATTAATGCAGACAACAGAACAAGTTTAGAGGAGTTGCTTTCAATTTTCAGGGCTTGTAGTGGCAACACTGTGTTCTTCAACAAAGATAAAGCACTATGCCTGAGGAGCTAAACTGGTAAATGAAATAATGCAGCACACATCCCTGCACAGGAAACACCAAAAAGGAGTGCATTGTTTGGTACAGTGAGACACCCCATAGTACCAAATGGATGAAACACACATATGGTGCTGGACTCTGCACAAGTAATGAATTTATTTATTTATTTATTTTGCAAAGTATCACAAAAAGTAAACAATCCCTAGTTTACCAGCAGTTTCACTATGCAACCACGCACAATAAAAATACAGTAAAACACTTTTTTTCTTAAAATACTTGTGCTTATTTTAGGGTAATTTGTACTTCTCTTGGAAAATTTCCTGCAGGTAATTTACAGCAACTGTGGTCCCGTGTATACAAAATGCTATTTGACTGCACCTATGTTAAGAATATTACAGTTCTAACAAAGATTTTATTGCTTGTATACAACGGGTTGAAAGTTACCACCACAAACTGAATGCATTTGGTAAATACCCAAATTTGGAACCCAAGTCTCATTTCTTCCATGTTAGATGTTGCACGTATGTCTTCCGAAAAGAGTGTAAAAACACATCTGTAGTAAACTGCTTGTTCACTGTCAGTGAGGTGGTCAAATCTCATGAAACTTGTTGCAGTGTGAATACACCCACCAGGTTGGGGAAACAGTTGCAGAATAACCGGCAGCAACAAATATTTCCCTAGTAATGTGAGCAGGTTCATTTATTTTATGACATGGTAGTACAGTACACTTGAGACTATTCGGGTACAAATTAACCAGTTTGTGGATCAGCAATTTTTGAAAAAATAAAAGAATGAAGCCTGAAGAATTATTTTATAACTAGAAGGAATTTTTGTATAGAATACACCATTATGCAAGTGACACGACACAGAAGATGACGTGAACCCCGATCCCAGTGTTGGGCATCCCTGAAATATTTTTCTATTGTTTCCCCATTTCATCTTCAGGTAGACACAGAGACTCTACATTTGCAACATGTTTGAAGCATATTCACTGATTAAATGTTTGACAAAACCAAAGCAGGAGCTGAAGGTTGATAATTTTCAACCCACTTAAGGCTCATAGTAAATTCAGGACTCCCCCCCACCACCTTTAGATTTCTTGCTACTTGTTGACATGAAATAAAAGCATACTGCTGGGCATTGTCAGTAGGAATGCATTATTAATCACGCTTTTCTAGCTGTTGAAAGATCTCAATGATACCGTAGCTTCTAAAATGGATATTCACAGTGAATTTTAGCCTATATCACATTTCTTCTTGTTGCTGAAGTCATGGATGGATTACATGTTCTAGGGATATGACACTTAAATGCAAGTATTTTGTTTTCAAGATTACAAAGAAAGGAAAAGTTAAAGATAAGTTAGAAAAGGGCAAATGTGCAGTAACCTTTCTTGAGAGCTATGCTTTAGGTACACAAACAGTGAGAACCTTAAAAAAAATTAAAGACGTAAATAAAATAAAATAAAAATGTGTTAAATTTTGCAACCAATGCTGACAGCTAAGCTGCGTAAGTGCCTGAGAACTTCAGCTTTGCAAGACTATATGAAGCAGTGCACTTAATGTTCCAGGCAAAGAGAACAGGAGTTCTCATCAGGTACAATATAGTAGAGTAAGCAGAATTCCATCAGACGTTGAAGACTGAAGAAAAACAGGACATCTGACTCAATTTCAGCACTGCTACAAGATTTGAGGAATTTCTATTCCGGGTGAGAAACACGGTGCCAACAAAGATGCAACTGATGCTTTTTGCGATGAATTCTTCAGTTACATGGAACAGAGTTTTTTCCTGGACAAGATGTACCAGGCTATTTCAACTGGACTGTACTGAAAGGGCATGCCCACAAAAACTTGAGCATCTTGAGCTGCACTGCATGCTGATTTTGGACTATCTGTGTTTTTTGGGTATCTAAACTCACAGGTTCACATTAATATGTTGTTGTTGTTGTGGTCTTCAGTCCTGAGACTGGTTTGATGCAGCTCTCCATGCTACTCTATCCTGTGCAAGCTTTTTCATCTCCCAGTACCTACTGCAACCTACATCCTTCTGAATCTGCTTAGTGTATTCATCTCTTGGTCTCCCTCTACGATTTTTACCCTCCAGGCCGCCCTCCAATACTAAATTGGTGATCCCTTGATGCCTCAGAACATGTCCTACCAACCGATCCCTTCTTCTGGTCAAGTTGTGCCACAAACTTCTCTTCTCCCCAATCCTATTCAATACTTCCTCATTAGTTATGTGATCTACCCATCTAATCTTCAGCATTCTTCTGTAGCACCACATTTCGAAAGCTTCTATTCTCTTCTTGTCCAAACTATTTATCGTCCATGTTTCACTTCCATACATGGCTACACTCCATACGAATACTTTCAGAAATGACTTCCTGACACTTAAATCAATACTGGATGTTAACAAATTTCTCTTCTTCAGAAACGCTTTCCTTGCCATTGCCAGCCTACATTTTATATCCTCTCTACTTCGACCATCATCAGTTATTTTGCTCCCCAAATAGCAAAACTCCTTTACTACTTTAAGTGCCTCATTTCCTAATCTAATTCCCTCAGCATCACCCGACTTAATTAGACTACATTCCATTACCCTTGTTTTGCCTTTGTTGATGTTCATCTTATATCCTCCTTTCAAGACACTGTCCATTCCATTCAACTGCTCTTCCAAGTCCTTTGCTGTCTCTGACAGAATTACAATGTCATCGGCGAACCTCAAAGTTTTTATTTCTTCTCCATGAATTTTAATACCTACTCCGAATTTTTCTTTTGTTTCCTTTACTGCTTGCTCAATATACACATTGAACAACATCGGGGAGAGGCTACAACCCTGTCTTACTCCCTTCCCAACCACTGCTTCCCTTTCATGTCCCTCGACCCTTATAACTGCCATCTGGTTTCTGTACAAATTGTAAATAGCCTTTCGCTCCCTGTATTTTACCCCTGCCACCTTTAGAATTTGAAAGAGAGTATTCCAGTCAACATTGTCAAAAGCTTTCTCTAAGTCTACAAATGCTAGAAACGTAGGTTTGCCTTTCCTTAATCTTTCTTCTAAGATAAGTCGTAAGGTCAGTATTGCCTCACGTGTTCCAGTGTTTCTACGGAATCCAAACTGATCTTCCCCGAGGTTGGCTTCTACTAGTTTTTCCATTCGTCTGTAAAGAATTCGTGTTAGTATTTTGCAGCTGTGACTTATTAAGCTGATAGTTCGGTAATTTTCACATCTGTCAACACCTGCTTTCTTTGGGATTGGAATTATTATATTCTTCTTGAAGTCTGAGGGTATTTCGCCTGTTTCATACATCTTGCTCACCAGATGGTAGAGTTTTGTCAGGACTGGCTCTCCCACGGCCGTCAGTAGTTCCAATGGAATATTGTCTACTCCGGGGGCCTTGTTTCGACTCAGGTCTTTCAGTGCTCTGTCAAACTCTTCACGCAGTATCATATCTCCCATTTCATCTTCATCTACATCCTCTTCCATTTCCATAATATTGTCCTCAAGTACATTGCCCTTGTATAGACCCTCTATATACCCCTTCCACCTTTCTGCTTTCCCTTCTTTGCTTAGAACTGGGTTTCCATCTGAACTCTTGATATTCATACAAGTCGTTCTCTTATCTCCAAAGGTCTCTTTAATTTTCCTGTAGGTGGTATCTATCTTACCCCTAGTGAGATAGGCCTCTACATCCTTACATTTGTCCTCTAGCCATCCCTGCTTAGCCATTTTGCACTTCCTGTCGATCTCATTTTTGAGACGTTTGTATTCCTTTTTGCCTGTTTCACTTACTGCATTTTTATATTTTCTCCTTTCATCAATTAAATTCAATATTTCTTCTGTTACCCAAGGATTTCTACTAGCCCTCGTCTTTTTACCTACTTGATCCTCTGCTGCCTTCACCACTTCATCCCTCAAAGCTACCCATTCTTCTTCTACTGTATTTCTTTCCCCCATTCCTGTCAATTGCTCCCTTATGCTCTCCCTGAATCTCTGTACAACCTCTGGTTCTTTTAGTTTATCCAGGTCCCATCTCCTTAAATTCCCACCTTTTTGCAGTTTCTTCAGTTTTAATCTACAGGTCATAACCAATAGATTGTGGTCAGAGTCCACATCTGCCCCTGGAAATGTCTTACAATTTAAAACCTGGTTCCTAAATCTCTGTCTTACCATTATATAATCTATCCGATACCTTTTAGTATCTCCAGGGTTCTTCCATGTATACAACCTTCTTTCATGATTCTTAAACCAAGTGTTAGTTATGATTATGTTGTGCTCTGTGCAAAATTCTACCAGGCGGCTTCCTCTTTCATTTCTGTCCCCCAATCCATATTCACCTACTATGTTTCCTTCTCTCCCTTTTCCTACACTCGAATTCCAGTCACCCATGACTATTAAATTTTCGTCTCCCTTCACAATCTGAATAATTTCTTTTATTTCATCATACATTTCTTCAATTTCTTCGTCATCTGCAGAGCTAGTTGGCATATAAACTTGTACTACTGTAGTAGGTGTGGGCTTCGTATCTATCTTGGCCACAATAATGCGTTCACTATGCTGTTTGTAGTAGCTTACCCGCATTCCTATTTTCCTATTCATTATTAAACCTACTCCTGCATTACCCCTATTTGATTTTGTGTTTATAACCCTGTAGTCACCTGACCAGAAGTCTTGTTCCTCCTGCCACCGAACTTCACTAATTCCCACTATATCTAACTTTAACCTATCCATTTCCCTTTTTAAATTTTCTAACCTACCTGCCCGATTAAGGGATCTGACATTCCACGCTCCGATCCGTAGAACGCCAGTTTTCTTTCTCCTGATAACGACAGCCTCTTGAGTAGTCCCCGCCCGGAGATCCGAATGGGGGACTATTTTACCTCCGGAATATTTTACCCAAGAGGACGCCATCATCATGTAATCATACAGTAAAGCTGCATGCTTTAATATGGCTCATCAAAAGCTTGCTTTAATTCTTATAATATACGACTCTGTCACAGTAAACGTGGCTTTATACCACAATGCAGCAAGATGTTCACGTACCTGTCTTGTTCGCACCATGTGTACTCAAAGTTATACATACTTTATGGTATAACACCTGGCATGTCACTATAACGGGCCTCAATGTTTTTCATGCATGTTGTAGTGACAGAGTGGTGTAAACATTGTATGATGTAACTACCACTGCCCAGTTTTATAGATCTGAGGATGGCAATACATATTGCTAGAACCACTAATCCAGTAATTGTGTTAACATAGGAATCTTGGCAAATAAATTGGTTTTCAAAAGACAACTTAAAAACAAAATTAGAGACCACCTCCTGCACTGAATGAACATTTCAGGAAACCATCTTATAACATGCTTTTTCTTAAATGTTGTCTCTGCAAGTAGAGTCCCTCCCCCCTCCCTTGCATGCACACACGCATCAAAATTCTCAACTTACATGTGGATGGAAACTTGCACTATTAAATAATGTTTTAATAACTAAATCACCTGCAATTGTAATACCAAGTGTGTGGTGGTCTAATATGTACAGAACTTGACTTCAGCCGTCACGCCAATGATCCAGTTACTGTTGGTGAGTTTTCAAGTTTACATTGTGATATCTTCGCAGTTCCATAAATTGAACACTTGACTTCTTGTGTACTATTTTGTAGACAGAACGTGTAACTAATGTGATTCTTGAAGTACTACTGATAAACTGAATTTACTTAATCATGTCAAACTTATGAGAATTCATTTACCTTGGACCATCTATTGGCATTTTCAAAAATTTCATTAGCTGACTTTTTTGAATTCATATACTTGTGTAATGTAACAAGGACAAGGTCTGCATCTTTTAACAATGGATGTGGAATCTCAGTAATGTATTTTTGTGAGCAGATATGTACAGTTAAAACAGAAAGCTGATAAACAAGAAACAAATTTTTTATTTACATATTCCACTGTAATCTAATAATGCACAAAAACTTTAACAGCCAAGAATTTCAGTCTTTCACATCTATCTCTGTATCTGTATGTAATACTGAATGCATGCTGTTTAAACACATATATATTCTATTCCAGTCACAAAAGAAAATGGATGCATCAAAAGCTGGCACAGCGCAAGACAAAAAAATTGCACGACTCCTTCCGGCACTAGTGATGGGACATACAGTAATTAATGTACACGTCAGCTGTGTAACAAAATTACAAACAATAACAACCATCTGTATTTCACTTAGCTTTAGTTCTCTTAATATCAGTTAACACTTACAACAGCAAAGAATTAAGAAAACAATGATAACAACTGCCTCAACCAAAAAATGTATTAAGAAACTCAGGTAATTTGTTGCCCCTTTTCTGTTGGGCATATTTCATTCCAACAAAGCTGTTATTCCAAACATATGACAATAACAATTAAGTAATTACTAAGAACTGTAAATGCTGTGATGTGAAATGGTACATAATAAAGACACCTCTTCCAAATAACTGACTAACACCCTGACAATGTTTATGATCTATAGTACTTTGAGATCATTACATTGACTAAATACAGTTCCTTGCCCAGACATGTTCCAGTACTATTGCACTGTCATAAGGTACAAGATTTATTACAATTCAAATCTGGTTGTGCATGAGGTGTTCCACTTCAGTTGCAACAGGCATGCCTTTACTATAGTCTGTCATCTACAATGGTTTCAGTGATGGCATTAATAAAATTTTGACTACTCACAGCTTACAATAAATTATTGCACTGTACACAAAACCACTGCTATAACTATCTCAATTTACTCAGCATGAAAAAGCTACAATAAAGCTCCTCTCTGCTATGAAACAGTTTCTGATTCCCAGACAACCATAGCAGACAGCTCCAGCAACAAACAAAACCCTCTGTAAACAATTTTTTACTGTAATGAACCAGATACACACTAGCATCTCAAAAACATGATGATTAAACAAAAATTTAATAACAACACTTCTGAAGAACCACTGCAATGGTGAACTGTAATAAAAGCATGTCTATTCTGACTTAGTTAGAGAGCCATATTCACAATCAAATGTTTAATAAAATAGTAAAACAAACAACTAATAATGGTAATACAGTCCTCAAAAACATCTTTGCTACAGTAAGAAACAAAAAATTGTGTTTTGCTCTAAGTTATTATTACAAAGCACTTCACTGTGGTACAAATGCAACCTTACAGCTACAAGTTTTAAAAATCAAATATCATTGTCCGTCAACACAACATTTAAACCTCTACATTCAGTCAATGGACTGCAGGTACAAACAACAGAGTGTAAAAATATTAAGTTCATGCTTCTTTAAGATTAGCAAATTCATAAGAAACAGACAGACAGACAGAAGGTGTGATTCCAACATGCCAAGTTAACCCTTGACCAACTTCATCATTACTATTTCATAGAAACTTCTTGAGCTTCCAGCTGCGTCCAGTGGCGTAATCTTCATCAGCTTCCAGCCAAATATTCCCTGACAGCTACTGACTGTTCTGCGGGTGATGGTATTGTCTTTATAATACCTGTGCTGCCAATCATATCATCACTAGCACTTAATCCTTTCATTTGTAAGGGAATGTTCTCACTTTGCATCCACTGTGCAAACTTGTTGTTGGTTCCCATGCTGTATTCAGCTGTCTTTATTGAGGCTATTACTGTTACTTTAACACCTGTGGGTTCTTTTATGGTGGTCCCAGAACCCACTTGTTGAAGACAGGAAACATATATTATGAAGAACAATTTGATTTCTATATTATAAAGCTATTGTACAATGACTCGTTTCACAAACGGACGGGTAGTGCCTGGCTGAAAGCCTATAGGATATGAATCGCTTGGAGCTCAAGAAGATTTCATTAGGTTGCGCTGCTGCAAGACTAAGTTTTGGAATCTCAAACTGTCACTAATAGTTTTGGGAAGACTATGACAGGAGCCAGAAAATTTTTGACAATAACTGTACATATAATAATGAATACACCAAAGCCAAAAATTTCAACCAGGATAAACATCAAAGACCTCACAAGTCTGTTTCAACTAGTGAATGCAATCACAAAATTGCAGCGATCTACACTGGTTTTTAAATGGCAATATGTATACTTTTTGTTGTTGGTATTTCCCAAGACACACTTCATGTTATCTAGCAGTTCAGTGGGCAATGATGTATACATATATGTAAAGGAAGAAAAAATCTGAAAAATAAGGGCTAAATGCCCCTCTCCTTAGACACATACAGTATCTTATTTAATGTAATGTATCTAGAAAGGTGATTTAACTACTATGTCACCCAGGACTTCAATATGCATTAAAAGGAAATGACTCTTTAAAGATTACTGTATTCAAGAAAAGAAATATTAAATGGATGTCCTTATCAGTAGACGCTGTGCAAGTTTCTAGCATGAGTTACAACTACAAGGGAATTTATACTCTGATCAGGTACTTCACAAGTTGCTTGTACAAAACCCTGCAAAACTGGTACCAGTAAAACTGTTACCAGATTTATCAGATTGGAATGTGCCGTACCCTGCCTAATCATCTGGCACTTCTCCTGTATGTTCCAGGAGGTGATTCGTCAAAATTCGTTTGGTGGGGAACTGTCGCGGGCAAAGGTGGCAGGGGTACGGATTCCCTCGTGTGTGTAGGCGCATGTGCTTTCTAAGTTCGTTGCCCCAAGCAAAACAGCTGCCACACAGGGAGCACTCGTGGGGGCGCTCAACTGTGTGCATGCCACGTATGTGCCTGTACAGGGCACTCCTCCAGCGGAACGTCTTACCGCACTGGTCACACGTCTCAGTCGGTACATCGACGTGTGTACGCAGGTGCTTCGCGAGGTCGCCATTGCGCCCAAACTTTTTATTACACTGAGGACAGGCAAATGGTCTGAAACAAGAAATAAAAGTGTTAAACAATGAAAAGTCCAGGGTGGTGTAACAACAGTACTCAAAGGATAGATCACTATACAACACACGGAGGAGGCACTGTGTCACAGACTGGCACAATGAAAAAGAATTGTAGAAATATTTCAGCCTGACTGCCTTAGCACCTCGTGATAGAGGTCATGTGTGTGCGAGTTGTTATTGTGTGAATGTGTGTATTTTCTCTACTTTTGAAGAATGACTTTCACTGAAAGCTGAAATATTTGTTGCATCTTTTTTCACTGTGCCTGTCTGCAACTGTAGTAGCAATCCATCATTTACACAGGAAAGTATTAGTATTACATACTATTGCACATATGGTGTTAATTTTGATAGTACAAAAGGGAGAACAATATACACAACTTACGGCTTCTGTTCTGTGTGGAAGTTCCAGATCAAGGTACAACATGCAAAGGAGTATCACAGTTCTTACTACTATTTTAGTTTTCTCTCTTACTAATTTCTCAGTCATTCACTCACACTTCATGTTCCATAAATCCATTCATGAAGACGACTTTCCAGGAATATGGAATGAGTCGTTTTAAACTAAAGTTCCACTGTACATATGTATTCTAGCTTGAAAAATGATTTATATGAAATTAGCAAAGTTTTCAGTCTTGTTTATGTGCCTGTTGACATGTCAATGTCTCTACAATTCAGTGACTTGTTGCCTTTACTCAAGGTACACATTAACAGGCAATGGCAACCAACACAGTTAACTTCCGTAAAGTACGCTAACAACAAATTATGACTAGTGCTAATCTACTCACACTGATAATTACAGAAATTACTTATAGATTACTCTACATACATAATTTTACCGATTTCAGAAATCAGTATCAGGTGCTTATATACTGCAAAAGTGGAAAACTGCTCAAACTGGACATTTTTGCCGACTTAAAATTCTCATGCATGAGTCTAAATATTTTGCCAAACTATAGGAGTGCTTAATAACGTTACCTTGTTTTTAAATAACTATGGATTACTTGTTATAGACTTTAACACCAGAATGTAAGACTCTTTTTCTGAGTACTAGATAGGAATGCATAGGCTATATGAAAATTATTTCTGCTGCTAGTATTCTTCTTCTTGCACCTTTGTTCCATGTCTTTGCAGGGTCGATATGATTATTAGCAGATTTGGTAAGGTTAATTTAAGGGGTGGCCGGATGCCCTTCCTGTCAACACCGCAGGACTGAATATATGCACCTCAACTGTCTGTGTGCAGTCTCATATACACATGAAAGTGCGTGAAAGTTTTCTAAATGTGTGTGAATCGTGTAGCTGAGGTGGTACTTGGGTACCAGTCTGGTTACTCCTATTCAAGTGTAGGAAACTGTCCAGAAGCCATGTCCAGGCTTGCCGGTACACCACCCCTTGTCGTTAATCTGTGGGGCAGTCTTGATACTTGGCAAACGCAACACACAATCCCAGAAGTGGTGCTTTAACATGCACGGCTATCAGGGAAGGTATTTTTACTAGTATTGTGGTTGGAAATTTCGCCATTCATCTTCAGTTCACTTTGTTATCAACCACAAATCCGTTCTAAAAAGGTAACGTGGCAGCACGGTCGAATATTTCTGCTGGGGACTTACAATGACTTGTTGAGTCCATGCCATGTTGAACTGCTGCACTACAGTGGGCAAAAGGAGGTCCACCACAATATTAGGAGGTGTCCCACTACTTCTGTCACCTCAGTGTAATGTATTAACAGGGTGAATGGCTCACCTGTACTGTTTGTAAGTAGTCAGTCAATCATATTTCCCTGTTTTGTTATTTTAGCTCCTCTGTTGTTTTCTTTATCTTTTAATCCCATGTTTAGCACCTTTTGCACTTTCTCCATCCACTGTCTTACAATGTGTGAGATGGAGTGACTGTGTGTGTCAACGTGAGTGAGGTGGGAGTGAGTGGGTGTGGGTCATTTTTAACCCTTGTGTCCTTTTTTTTAAAATGATGCTGAAAACCTCAACATTCAGTTGCCAAAAACTCAGAGAGCACACGTGCCGCTCACACCCCACATTCTTCTCTCCCCCCTACTAATATCTGTCAAACAACTTTGCAATGAACACTGCTACCTGCCATGTAGCTAACAGGTATTTTCCATCACTGAATTTAGATAATGAGATAACTTTTAAGAATGGCTAATGAATACGAGCCCAAATATAGCATCTATTTTGCAAATTAACTCTTTAAATAGTTCTTATTCTCTATAATAACAGTTTTTTGAGTGGGGTGTGTGCTGTTGCAAAACCTTCAACAACTTTCTCCACCAAATGGTCTTTACTCATTTTATCCTCTCTATTTAAGCTCACAACAGACAATTGTTTCTATTGAGGAGCTGCAGGATTTTCTCACTGGTGATCAGAGTACTTCTGATTTAAGGTGTTTCTTGATATTATCTTTCCACGCTCAGTTCAATAATTACAGAAAGTGCAGAACACTGATTTTCTTGGGCACTCTATCATTTGACTCATCCTCAACAACTCCACCAATACAAGCGAGAAGGTGCTATATTTGCACTTTACAGTAAGACACTCGACATGGTCACCAATGGGAATAGCTAAATTGATAGAAATTGAAATACTGTACATTGACCGGCTCTGTTTCCTAATCACTACTGATTTTAGCTAGGAGACAAATGTATGTGTTTCTTTATTCTAAGTTACTACATCTGATGGAGCAATTCTGTTGCCATACGCAATATGTATCTTACAGAGACTGTTCGACAACCGACATTTCACACGGAACCAAAACATAAATTACAAGTGCACTGACATGTCATTGTCTTTATGTGCAAGTGCGCTCTATTTTTGCAGATGTGTTCTTACCTATGTTCTCTTTCCAAATTTGAGTTCACTAGATGATGTGCAACACCAGTAATCAAAAATTGCTCTTCATCTCCTTGGCACATGACAGATCTTCTCAACAGTGATACTGCAGAACACAGAGTGAGAGCACGAAAGATGAAACGTAAGCTCAGTCACTCACAATGCTAAAGCACTACTTCACACCTTTGCATTTTGAGTGGTTGGGCCTACATTTTAGCTTTCAAATTGAGAGCAGCCACTACCTTACATCCAATCATGGATAAGGTCAAAGAGCAAAAGCATATCAAGTCAAACTGTGAAGCCTACACACCTACTTGGCTGCATTATCTGCCGTGTCATTTCCCAATTCCCAAATGGCATAGTAATGGTAAGACTGACACTTATTTTGTCTCTCTCTTAACTCAAGATGGGAATTCTAGATATTCCGAACTATTTTATTTGGAAGATGTAAGTGCTGGATTGTCGGAAGAGCACTTGGGGAATTTGAATAGATGATGAATTTCAGCCACCAAGCTAATTGTAAGTGTTCTGCATATAGAGATCAGTGTCAGATATCCTAAATTCATTGAGAAGTCAGATTCTGAAGTCACAGTCAGAGAAGGTGACAGAGCAGCCAAGGCCTCACTATAAAATTTGGTGCTTATTATGATATTAAGAAATTTAACATTTAAAACTCATTTTTGAAGTATCAATTTGTTGTGGTCTGTCAAGTTTGAAATTATCCTTGGTCTTATCATAACCACTAATATACTTCACCCACTCAGTCTACACAGCTTCACTTTCAATAATAATGGTAATTTAGTTCTAGGCATTGGGATGGGGGAAAAGGTCTTTATTTACACTCTAACTGCATTCTATAGTATTGCTGACTTGCAAACTGTCCTTCTCATGGAGTAATTTCACTTAATAATCCCTAGTTACTAGGGGAAAGTAAGAAATTAAGTTTCTTACCTTTAACCTTTGTGGCTTCTTATGTCACTGAAGCAAACCCCATGAATGCAGCTGCTAATTAATAATCCCCAGTTTTATTAGAGGAAAGTATGAAAGTAAGTTTCTTACCTTTCACCTGTATGGGTTCTCACATGTCGCTCAAGTGAACCCCTTGAATGCAACTGCAGTTTACAATAGGGGCATTCATTTTCCGCCTCAGCATTGGGTTCGAGATGCCTTCGAATATGAATCCGAAGCGTTGTCTTCCTCAAAAACCTGCGCCCACATGGCTCGCACTCAAATTGTCCAATAGCTTTTGAGGTTGCCCCATGTGCATCTTCCAAATGATATCTGGGAAGGAATAGCAAATGTAATCAAATGAAGAATTAGCTGGTGTAACGAATTTTACAATGCTGTGATTCCTAAAAGACTTAAGGTGGAAGTTGATTTCATAGGAGGGGGGGGGGGGGGGGGGGGCGCAGAAAAAGCAGGCAAAGGGGAAATCTACAAGTGACAAATTTCCTTTGCATTTTTCCAAGGAATTGTTGCAGAATAAATAAAATAAAGCCAGAACAATGACACAAGAAACAACGATTAAACATAAATGACAGAGCACAACACGGCCAGCCTACAGCTATTTTAATGATTTATTAATGTTGAACTTTTAATGACTTCCATTGTCCTGTCATTACACATAAAATTCAGAATGCTGGGCCATTCATTCATTCATCATATTATGTAGATCCTATCAAGAAAGAAAACCTTCAGGTATGCAGGACTAGTCAAGGTACACGTTCAATTAAGAGATACATAATACTGACCATCATTTTATTGCTCAACACAGTTTGTATTTATGCTAGCTGATGGTAATCAAGTGCATTAGTAGGAATGTTACTAAGCAGAATTGACTAATACATGTTCATAGTGATTGCTGATCCTTTCTGGTGTTGGGAATGTCGTAACTGAACTCCGTGATTGGACCAGAATTAGTCTCTTTATTCATCTCAAAATAAGAAAAGAAAACAATGAGTAACTTATAACACAAAGTAATTGGTAACAGTTACCGCACAACTGCTTGCTGAGATTCGCAGAATCATAAGCGAGGTAGTTCAGGCCCAACCTCTACCAGTATTTGACAATTTCAGATCAAAACACTCGCCATCTAAAAAAGATGCTGGGTCCCAGGCTGAGTCCTATGTCGTATTATGCAGCATGTATCATACACGGACCATTCAACTGTCTACAACTGGATGGCACCAGAGCTTCAGGCAAATGTCATTATGTTCATGCACTTTTTATTTTACAAACATGTTCTTAAGCATAATACCTTTCCAAATTAGGCTTCACCAGATGTTCTGCAATACCAGTAACCAAACACTGGTTACATTTTCAATGTTTATATGCAGAAAACAAAGCTATTTCAAACTATTCCTGATAGAACAGTTCACACTGATACAGTTTGCTATGAAAATATATTTATTAGGTAATTTTTCTTTTTCACATTTTGAGATATAATTCACATTTATTGCCAATTCCACTTTTTCAGATTCCTACTAATGCCCCTTCCATAGTTCCTATGTGAAATGATCCTCATGGATGTGGAGTAAGTGCCAACAATCATTCTAATGGACATGTACATAATCCACAAATTTACAACATAAGATGCACTGGGACATCTTGGTAACACTGCAGCAAGCCAAAGGGAAAGCATTTTGAATACATTATCAAAAGTGTAACATCTAAAGGACAATTATGCCAGAGTGTAAAATAAATACTAATGCAAAATTTCACTTCTAACTGTCACATTAGGAATTTAATACCAAACCTGAGTGCAATCCTGCGATGGAACTTTTCTCCGCATTCGTGACATTCGTAACGCAGTGCTCCTTGGGGAACAGCTAGCTCGGTACAGCTGGCAACATGCTTGTCATAGTCTGGCTTAAGCCTGAAACAGATTAGTGTAATTTATGAGATCGTGGACACTCTGGTGGCTACTTCTACCTGATATTTCCAGCTTTTTAATACAAGAGTTCTCTCTCTCTCTTTTTTTTTCTGACAACCATTTCATCCTCAGCCGATAGGCATCACTGGATATGAAGGGGCATGTGGTCAGCACACTGCTCTCACAGCCACTGCCAGTTTTTGTTACCGGAGCTGCTACTTCTCAATCAAGTAGCTCCTCAATTTGCCTCACAACGGTTGAGTGCACTCTGCTTGCCAACAGTGCTCAGCAGACTGGATGGTCACCGACTCAAGTGCTAGCCAGCCCGACAGTGGTTAACTTCGGTGATCTAATGGCGACCTGTGTTACCACCGCAGCAACACCAGTGGCATTCATATCTTGTATTATCACACAAATATCACAGTTTATTTGAAGCTAACTTCATTACTTTTTTCACAACATGTTTATTATCTTCGAGCTGCAACTTGTATTTTATTGTTTGTACATTGGATATGTTTTTGAGCAACTCTATTATCAACACTCATCCTGTCCAAACCAAACATACAAATGAAGCAATAGGTTACAAACAGTCACGATTTACAAAAACATATTCTTCTCTGAATGCAAACTTATGTGAACAAAACATACATTATTTATGTTTCAGATGGAATGAGCACTTTGGAAACTGCATATCTTAGAACATGTGTGCTGAATGTATGCATTATTACAGAAAGATAACCACCAACATTAAATCTCAGAACATTTCACAAAATTTAATGTTGGTGATTGTGTTCAAGCAATAATGTATAGTTTGAGTGCACACCTTCTAAAATATGCAGTTTCCAATGTGTGGTGCTATCTGAAATACAAATATCCCTCATCCCTCCCAGTCAAAGTTTGCATTCAGAGAAGAATTTATATTTCTAAATTAAGTGTGTCTGTAAATTGCACTGAATTGGAAGCTTCCTAGCAGATTGAAATTGTGTACTAGACCAGGACTCGAACCTGACACCTTTGCCTTTCACGAGCAAGGGCTCTACTGACAGCTATCTGAGCACGATTCACGATCCGTTCTCACAGCTTTGCTTCCACCAGTACGTCATCCGCTACCTCCCAAACTTCAGAGAAGGTCCCCGTGCTTCATTTGTAGCTTTTTTCTTGGACGGGGTGACTGTTGATAACGGAATTGTTCTGAAACACGTCCAGTGTATGAACAATAAGGCACATATTGCAGCTCAGAGGTAATAACTGTGTCATCTTTTAAATAACTGAAGAGTGGAAATGCCAAATGTTCTAAGTGCCATATTTCTGTAAAACATATTTTCTTGTTACTCTGTCGCATGTCCTTAGACTTTTTCCATGTTCCAGATGTTGTAGGAAATGTTTCAGACACTTGTTAGTGGGAAGTGCATGGTCTTTGTGCCAAATAGTGCTTCCCTCTGGAGTTCTAAGTTTCACTACATCAAGGTCTTCTCCAAGTAGTTTATATACAGTTTGTGAGGAAAACAAGGTCCATGTAAGCTTTTGTCTGTATTAAAAGGGCATCTTCATAATTGGAGCAGATAATTTGGGTTTCAAAAACAGTAAAAAACGTCACAGAATTGAACAGACAAAACAATGGGTGTCTGGAAAATGTTATGAACACTAAAGCTATACACCCATTCCATGTAAGTGCAAGGCATACAGCTGACTTCTCTGATTTTAAGGATGCTGCTGAAATATTGTAGTCAATACAGGCGTGTAACCTTTCAAAATGCAGTATGATAAAAATGTCTCAAACGAATCCATCTCAAATAGCTATTACAAATTCTTACTTTAAAACATAAAAAAACACAAAAATGTAAATGTATTCGAGGACCACATCACTGATTTATGGATTGCTGTACTTCATCTGAAAGATCAGCCATGTTTATCAGTTGATAAACAGAAAGACCTGTCGATGATACTGCCATTTCTTCCTCAACTACACAGGGAGTACTATGGTACACTTTGCAAAGTTTGATACCATGAATGAAGTTCTGCAAGAAACAGAAGTAAATACTGAGAGATTTTTCACTGCATTTAATTTAGTTACTCTCTTGTAAAAAATTTAAAAGATACGAGAAATGGTTTTTGTTGACTATAGTTCTACTATTAAAAATAAGACTCTTGTATTCCTGTGCTTGTATTATCACTTTTTGCAGTGATGTGGTGAGCTCCATAATTCTGTGGTACCAGAGTACTCTCTCCGTCTTTCAGACAGAAATAAGTTATGTATAAAATGACATAGGCTACAGTGTTTTTTTATTCTCCTGACAAATGTGAGATTAGGAATTGAGAATTTGTGACTTTTCCACTCTCCAATTATTGTCAAGGCAAGGTGTCTGCAAAACACTTGATAACTCACTTTTTTCCCCTTTCATTACAGGCCAGCTAAGGATCATGCTTAAACCACCAAGTCAGATTCATTTATAAGCAACTGCATAAAACCAATTTTATCATGCCATATGTGTTTGTTTTATGGTATGATAAAACTGGTTTTATACAGTTGACAATTATCAACATAATATTACAGAACAGGACAATAAAAGTTAAAAATGTTGGTAAGTTAGCTTTAGGATTTCTCCAATATCTTTGTCTGTTGCTTTTCTCCTGCTCTCTTCTGCTGTCCATTTTCACCTCAGTTTTTTCTTTGAAAGCTTTCCATCTCTTAATTTTGTTTTTATATTTTGCTATCTTTCATTTCTTGCTTATTTATGTCAATTTCTTCAATGTCTTCACGCATTTTCCTGCACCAATTGGGCCTGTCTTTAATTTACAAAATGCTGCACAACTTTTTTCTTGTCAGTCTGCTAGGACTTCTTCTTTGGATGCATATAAAGGACATTACCCCTCTTATCCTAATCTTGTTTGTAATTTTTTCAATGTGATTGTATACTTCTACGTAACTTTTTTATTTGAATATTTCTAATGTTGTTCTATTTCATAAGACCTTCCTCACAATCTTCCTTTCCTTTTCCCTGGTTTCTTCATTTTGTTTCATTGGTCCCAAAAGTAGTGTTTCTCATGCATAAGTGCATTGGTTCCAAATTAATGTCCTTAATGTTCAGTTTTTGCATTTGAAAACAATGATTTTTCATTAACAATATCTTTTAAAAAGAGAAGTGTTAAGTCCATCTCTGATAATCTTGCTGTGAGTGCTTGATTTCCCATCCATTTCACTGAATGACTTCCACATACTTAAATTTTTGTGTTATTATGGTATTTCCAAAATTTATGCTTTGTTTTATTTTAGACTTTGTATTTTTCAGTATTTCCTTTATGAGCTGCTGTGTTTTATCATTGATCTGTTCATTGATAACTTAATTATGTCCTGCATATGACATTTAAAGAGCTCATGTACTAAGATGCCAGTGTTACAATTTCAATGTCCCTAATGATGCCTCTACCATAGGATTGGTCATCAAATAATTTATCAATGACTGAGGCACCACAAAATTTCCACAGTCATGTCTTCTTTCAAAAATGTATGTATGATTAATGTTTGTAAGAGATTTCCACTCAGTACTGCTATATCTGACTTAACAATCATCCCACAGAATACTATTATTGAATAGTGTGAATACAAATGGAAATGATGCAAGTATGAGGTGGTATCCAAAAGTTCCAAAAATATATTAATTATAATTATTATGTCTTACCTACATCTTATCCTGCACCATCACCTTCAAAGAAGTCCCCTTGTGAGTGAATACACTGATCCCAATGTTTCTGCCACTTTCGAAATGGCTTTCTTTGTTAGGATGTTCAGCACCTTCGCGATTCTGCTTGAATCTATTCCACTGTATCAAATGTCTGTCCCTTCAATTTCATTTTCATAATGACACCTAGTAGCATTTCAGTGTACTTGGGATCATTTATGTGTATAAAATGCAAATTTCACAAACTTTCGGATATCACCTCATATGTTCACAACAGAACAGCAAATAGACAGCTACTCAAAAGAACTTGCAGAGTTACAAAAACTACGTAATGTAATTTTAGCCTGTTAGTGGGACTGACCTGAACTTGGTGAAACACTTCCTGCACCTGTATGGCCTGGGTGGAATGACACCTGTGTGTTGTATCTTTATGTGCTTGTTAAGCTCACCACACCACGCAAAGCGCTTCCCACAAAGGTGGCACACAAAGGGCCGGTCTCCCGTGTGAGTGCTGCGCATGTGCACTTTTGCACACCTTTTTGTTTTGAACCTGCAAGATAGTAATGGTAAATTGTCAGCATTCTTAGAAAACAAAAAAAAACTAACTAACTCACTCACTCTCTCTCTCTCTCTCTCTCTCTCTCTCTCTCTCTCTCACTCTCACTCACTCACTCACTCACTCACTCACTCACTCACTCACACACACACACACACACACACACACACACACACACACACACACAGATTCACTGGCGTAGCCAACTCTCAACCAAACTATAATCTTTCACTCTAACCTAGAGCTTGGGCTATGTCTTAAAGAAGTCTGTAACCACAAACTTCATTCACGAAATAGTTTCTCGGCATACTGCATTCACTGGCCTCACTAACTCGCAGCCAAGCTATTAACTTTCAAACTAACCTAATTTTATTAATTAACCTAATAAGTTTCAGTCTGACAACGCAGTAACCAAAACATGTCATGAAGTAAAGTAATAAATAATAATTTTAAAAAATCATTAAATAATCTAAACAGTATTATTCACAGAAATATAGGAATGGTCGCAATACTCTGATTTGAAATTTATAGATTTAATAAATCATTATTTAAAGCAAAAACTCATTTATTAAATGTAATGTCCATTATAGAAGCATTCTTTTCATTAACTTGTCAAACACCGCTATTATTGTTAAGGGTGATTCTTTTAGTTGTAAACAAAGTCTGAAGCAATTGCATCAGACAGTAAGCAGTTAACAGCTATATGAAGCGGTCACAGCTGTTGCAGAATATGAAAAAGAGGGAGGATGTTTTTGTAGTTTTCTGCTGGTATTAAGCATAGTCATATCAAGTTTTTGACTGCTGGATAGTTCAGAGATGAGTTGGATGTAGTCCATTGGTAGAGATCTGTGCGAGTGTGGATATCTACAGAAATAGTTACCTTGCAGATAATAGCATGCGCTTTTGCAGGTACCCATGGATTATCTGCGGATATCTGCAATAATAAATGCTGTATAGTGCAGTGCCTCAGGTAAGGATATATGTGTTGTTAACATCTGCAAGGGTTAAAGATGGTGACACGTTCTTTTTCTTGGTTTTCCACGTTTAAATGTGCATTCTGTTTCTGTCCTATAAGAAGCTGCCTTAAATCTAGTTAATTCCTGTTTCTTGTGCAGTAACAGAGTACAATAACACAACTTAAAAAAGCAACCACAATGTGATAAGTAGGCCCTTCTAATACAAGCTGTCAACTTTGGTGTTAAGTATATTTATAAGTATGCAATGCAGTGCTTGTTTCAGTGAGAAGAGTAACTCATCAACATAATTTAGCATTGTGGTAATTGATGTAAGTGTGACTAACATATAACACTACACATCATATGACAAATGGGCCATGACTTCATTTGCCTTCCCCTTGCAGTGGAAATGATCCACAAAAAAAATTTCAAAATCTGCTTCAGTATGTTATAACTTTCTGGCTGTATTGAGAGTACAGTATGCCCTGATGTAATACACAATGGTTATCTAAATTACAAGGCCTGTGGATAAAATGGTAAAAAACAGTTATGAAATTTCTCCTCATACAATAGCTTTCTACATAACTAAGGAGCAAATGTGCTTGTGCTACTCTTGTATGAAAAAAAAAGAAAGTTTAGATTTGATATAACAGTCATTGAAATATACTCAGCATTAATTCACATCAAAGCTGAGTGCAAACTTCAGTAGACAAAAATTCAGACCAGGCCCAAGCCTTTTGTCAGAACAGTGGTGGGTTCAATTGCTTTGTGAAACTTTAATATCTGCAGATACGGGTCTTGCGAATGCAGACAGCATTTTTCTCCGTGCTGACCTCTGTCCATGGGTATGCCACACCAAGACTAAAGACCATATACTACATTATTCCGTCAAAAATACTTGAAACTAAGAAGTAATATTTGCGATGGATGGTGTCTGTTGACTGGAGAAACACCTGGAATGATGTTTCATTGCTGTATTTGACAATTTTTAATCTCAGTCCACAGGACTTTTGATGCAGCTAAATTGTAGATTATATGAAGTGACAGCCTGGGAACTTTTCCTCTACAGCACATAGAGCACCAAAGCATCAGTTTTTTACAGCCAAAGATAAGATATTTTAGATAATTAATGAGTGGTGACAAAAGATGCAAGTATCTCGAATGCCGAAATTGAAACTGTCCAATGCTTTTGGCTCACTATTTGCAGTATCCTTCAATATTTGCTGCCACAACTATCATGTTTTTACTAATTGTTTGGAATAATGTTTGTGGTGTCAGACTGGTTTGTAGATTAACCCATGGTCTAGGTTAGTTTGAATATTAATAGCTTGGTTGTGAGTTAGCGAGGCAAATGAATGCAATATGCCAAGAACCTATTTCTTGAATGAAGGTTGCATTTACAGACTTAGCCATAGGTCTAGGTTAGATTGAAAGATTCAACAGTGGAAAATACAGGATGGAATGCAATGATATTAAAAGGATAGTTGCTACTCACCATATAGCAGAGATGCTGAGCCACAGATAGGCACAACAAAAAGACTGTCAGAAATTGAGCTTTTGGCCAACAAGGCTTCGCTGCACATAGAATGCATGTGTGTGCACGCGCTTACACACACACACACACACACACACACAAAACTGCAATCTCATGTGCATTTGCATGTGTGCATGTACGTATCTCTGACGGAGACCTTGTTGGCCGAAAACTCATTTTCTGACAGTTCTTTTTGTTGTGCCTATCTGTGACTCAGCATCTCTGCTATATGGTGAATAGCAGCTATCCATTTCATATAGTTCATATATACTGAAAGATGGCAGTTTGACTGACTGTTGGCAAAGCCAATGAATGTGACTTTATGACAAGACACTCAAATATATTACTGAGCATTTGAATTAGTTACTGAGAAAACAACACGTCACTGGCTACATATGTCTCACTTTACTTTACACAGATAGTTTTGCTGCATGTATTGTGCCACCAATTTATTGTTATCACAGTGATGATTTCTATAACTTTTGTATTGGATTGGTGCATAAATTTGTAGAGTTTATCCACAACTTTAATAAACACAACAGATACACACAATAGAGACTTTGGTCATCAATAATATATTCTCCTTTGCTATTTAAAACAGTCTGTCATTAATGGTGGGACAACTTTTTGATTCTGCGACTGTAGAAATCGTGTGGTATTGAGGCGATGATCTCGTCAAGCCATATTCAGATTGCATTTTCAGCCAGAAAGGAAATTCCTTGAAGGCTGTTCAGTAGAGTGTGGGCAAGGTAAAATCTGAGGGTGCAAGATCAGGTGAATAAGGTGGGTATGGAATGACTTCCCAAGCACTTCTGTATAGTGTTTTCTGTCAGTCTAGAAGAATGTGGGCAGGCATTATCATGGTGTAGCATCACTTTACACAGTCTTCGTGATCATTGTTCTCTGATTGCGTCTGCAAGACATCTCAGTTGTCGACAATAAATATCAGCAGTGATTGTTACACCTCGGGGGAGCAATTTGTAGTACACCACACTGTCGCTGTTCCACCAGATGCATAACATTATCTTTTGTGGATGCACACAGGTTTTTGTACACGGAGTTGCTGATTTGTTTGGGCTCAACCATTGCTTTCTTCCCCTCATGTTAGAATAATGACACCATTTCTCAGTATCAGCAACAATACAAGACAGGAATGGTCAGTGTTGTACACGAGACAATTGATGATGAGCAAGAAGAGATGTGAACATAGCCACCCACTGTTTTTGTGATTTTGGCTTAGAGCATGCGGTACCCATACACCAGATTTTTGAACCTTCCCCAATGCATGCAAATGTCGTACAATGGTGGAACCATCACAGTGTATCACATCTGCCAGTTCTCAAATACACTGATGTGAAACACTGTGGATTAATGCGTTTAAACAATCTTCATCAAACTCGAAGGTCTTCCTGACTGTGGAAAATCACTAATGTCGATATGATCCTCCTTAAAACAAGAAAACAATTTACTTGCCGTGTTCTATCAAATGGATTTATTTCCCATAAACAGTGCAAATGTTTCTGGCTGCCTGCGCTGCTGTCACCCCTCTACTGAACTCAAACAGAAGAATGTGTTGGAAATGTTCTGATTTCTCCACTTGGCACTCCGTTTTGTAACATCCACAGCTCCACTCACTATCACAAAATGACAATATGTAAACTCAAATAGCAAGAGTGAACGACAAATAAAAAATGACAATTGATAAATAAACCTATAGCAACCTTAATACCAACATGCAAAACAAAAACTCTACAAACTTATGCACCAACCTAATTTTTCAAATACACTGTATGTTTCATCTTTATATTTATGACAGCATCTGATACAATTGCTTCGTGTCATTGTTATAAAACACGTCATCTATTTGCTCTCTCTCTCACTGACTACTTACACCAGCTGCCAACACACCTCATGCATTTTCACAGCTCACAGCAAATACTGCCACCGCTGTTCTGCTAAACACATAAGTAATATCTCCCTTTTTGTTCTTACTTTTTGACCCTGATTAGGTACACTGAACAGAACCTGGATCCATCATTACACATCACAGTCAAAACAGCAGTAAAAAGAAAATGGGAAAAAGTTGGTGAAATTGTGTTCCAAAGAAGGAAAATAGAGTTTTGTCAGCTGGTGAGGTAATGGCTACAGGTGACGTTGAAGTTAAGTGTGACAGTGAAGTTATCTTGTCGCGTGTAACAGGTGTAGGTGAAATTAAGTTTTTACCGGCCACCCGATTCTGTCATTCAAAGAAAGTCAACAGTCAATAGCACGTAAATACGCAGGTATTGCAATACTAGTCGGAAGCAACTTTAACCTGCTGAGTACAGACTGGGATGTCTATGGATTCACTGTGAGGGTTACAGACAGACAGTCATGAAAAATGCTTTTGAACATGTTTTCTGAAAACTGTCTTGAGCAGTTAGCTCAGCAGCCCACACACAATGAAAATATTTTAGGCCTTGTAGTTACAAACAGGCCGAACCTTATTGACAACGTCAGTATAGAAACAGGGATTAGTGATCTGGATGTCATTATAGCAGCTTTGATTACAAAACCTAATAAATCAGTCAAGAAGGCTAGGAAAGTGTTTCTGATAGACAGAACAGATAAGCAGTTTTTAGTATCTCACTTAGACAATGAATTCACATCACTCAGTTCCAGTAAGATGGGTGTAGGTAAAGTTTAAGCAGATTGTAAATCTTAGTCTGGAGAGTTATGTGCCTAGTAAGTGGTTAAAGGATGGAAAAGACCCGCCATGGTTTAATAATGAAATTTGGAGGATGCTGAGGAAGCAGAGGCTGTTGCACTATCAGTTTAAAATGGGACACACAGATGACGACAAGCAAAAGTTAGTAGAGATTTGTAGGTCTGTTTTCAGAAAACTGTCTTGAGCAGTTAGCTCGGCAGCCCACATTTTTGACCTTGTACCTACAAATAGGCATACAACAACTATCACTGTCACATCTTAGCAAAATATCCGGAGAACACGACGAAATTATGGTCTTATGTAACATCGCTAAGTGGGTCTACGGCTTCCATACAGTCCCTTGTTGACCAGTCTGGTGTGGTAGTTGAAAATAGCAAGACGAAAGCTGTAGTTTTAAAATTTTGTATTTGTGGGGATCCATAGCCTCCATATGTTTAATAAATGTAAACATGGTCCGTAGTAGACTGTAATGCAATTTTTATTTAATCGTGTGATTAGCTAATTTCGACTACTTGCCATTGTCAACCACCTGTAAAACCAACACGGAAAAGCACTATATAGTCTGCATATACCACCATGTATAAATAACACTTTACACACCTCACATTAAGATAAAAACATTACTGCACAAATTTCTTACAACCACATGGCAAGTTCCGAAATTCCCCTTCTTGAAATCATTCATATAGGAGAACTGTACAAACGTACCGTCATTTGAACCATTGGACAGCCTGCCATATGGACGATAGTAATACACACCCCTGGCATAGAGAAACAACTGAAATACTCGAAAATAAATAAATCACCAGGTCAGGATGGAATCCCAGTTTGATTTTACAAAGAGTGCCCTATGGCTTTGGCCCCTTACCTAGGTTGCATTTATCACGAATCTCAAGCCCAGCATGAAGTCCCAAGCAACTGGAAAAAGGTGCAGTGACTCCAATATATAAGAGGGGTAACAGAGTGGACCCGCAAAATTACAGACCAATATTTCTAACTTCCGTCTGCTGCAGAATCCTTGAACATATTCTCAGTTCGAATATAATAAATTTTCTTGAGACTGAGAAGCTTATGTCCATGAATCAGTACCGTTTTAGAAAGCATCGCTCGTGCGAAACACAGGTTGCCCTTTTCTCACATGATATACTGTAACTACGGATGAAGGGCAGACAGACAGATTCCATATTTCTAGAGTTCCAGAAAGCATTTAACACAATGGCCCATTGCAGGCTGTTAACGAAGGTACTAGCATACGGAATAAGTTCGCAGATACATGAGTGGCTCGAAGACTTCGTAACTAAGAGAACTCAGTATGTTGTCCTTGACGACGAGTGTTCATCAGAGACAAGGGTATCATCAGGAATGCCCCAGGGAAGTGCGACAGGACTGCTGCTGTTCTCCATACACACAAACGATTTGGCGGACAGGATGGGTAGCAAGCTGCAGCTGTCTGCTGGTAATGCCACGATGTATGGTAAAGTGTTGAAGTTTACTGACTGCAGGGAGATACAAGATGACTTAGACAAAATTTCTACTTGTGATGAATGGCAGCTAGCCCTAAATGTGGAAAAAATTATATTAATGTGGTTAAGTAAGAAGGTCAAACCTATAATGTTCAGATACAATATTTCTAGTGTCCTGCTTGACACAGTCAAGTCATTTAAATATCTGGGCATAATGTTGCAATGCAATACGAGATGGAACAAGTCTATGGGAACTGTTGTAGGGCAGGCGAATGGTCGACTTCGGTTTATTGGGAGAATTTTAGGAAAGAATTGTTCAAGTGCAAATGAGACTGCACATAAGACCCTGGTGTGACCTATTCTTGAGTACTGCTCGAGTCTTTTGGATTTGTACCAGGTTGGATTGAAGGAAGACATCAAAGCGATTCAGAGGTGGGCTGCTAGATACTTTTTTTCATTCTGTTTGATAAATGTGTTGTTATTATTGCACTGACTCATGACAAAGATAAATGCCTCATCTGACATAAGTTTCTCCTTATTAAGCTCATTCTCTAAATTTCTCAATAGAGTTTCTAAAAAAAAAGAAAAAAATCACCACATTTCCTCCAGGAAGTCTCATTTGAGTTCCTAAAGCTCCTCTGTAACACTTACATGTTGTTTGAACTGGATCAAACGCACAGTCATGGATGGAGATTATATTCAGATATAAAGTGTTTTTTTTTTAGTTCTAAAAGAAAGGTTCACCTCAATTTTCATCACATTTATCAAACAATCTATTTATATTTTGGCTCTGTATAGGACTCACTCTTACTTCACAGTATTTATGAAATATATATTGCTAATAGGTAAATTATGTCGTCACTAACACAGTTCAGGCTTAGGAAAGCTTTGTATGAAACACACCAAATGAGCGACACGATGAAGTAAAGAGCGAGGCCATTGCTGAGTTAACTAACCCTTTGTTGCAGACGGCACACTTGTAGGGCGTTTCACCAGCATGTTCCAGCATATGAACAGTGAGTGAGCACTTGATACGGAAACGTTTGCCACATATTTTGCATTCGTGCGGTAGTTCTCCAGTGTGCAGCCGAATATGCACTGTCAGATTGTGCTTGTTGCGGAACCGATTCCCACACTGTGTGCACACAAATGGCTTTTCACCTGTCAACAGAAAGGAAGTCATTATGAGCAAGCTACAGAGGATGAGGGCAATTCCTGCTTTTACTATACTCATCCCTTGTATGTGAAGTTCTAGATCAGTTGCCTTCCTATCTGTTACATTTCAGACAAATTTTTTCTATACTGGCATGTCTGAAACTTCTCAGTTGACCTACTATTTGATTCAAATATAAAATTTTTCCAAGCAAATTTTTCTCACAACAAAAATAAATGCATTTACAAAGTAACAATGACAAACAATACAAATAAAAAATTGAGGATAAGATTTGAGTGAAATGTAACTGCCTCAGGGGAAACAATTGATGTGTTTGATACCCTGAATTTGTATAGCACCCGATACATGCTTAATGTTTCATTCTAAAACATATCTTTCCACAAAATTTGCATTTTTTATAAGGATTTCAGTGAATATTTAACTTTTCTGGATGACAATATGAAGCTTCCACTTTTCTTCAAAATTATTTTTTCTAAATACAGAAGTGCATGGTATGGCAAGGCATGATAGCTCCCTTCATTTTATTCCTCCCACGTTTCACCATAGTCCCAGCAAAATGGAACATGAACAGATGGTAGCATGATTTTTAATTTATGTCATTCAAGTTAAAGAAGGAGAAACAAAACACAGTGAATTCAACTAATTAATTTAAAAAGTAGCAAATGTGCAGTGTTTCACAGCCTATTTCCAGATCTCTATAGTGATTCTGAGAAATTATTCCAGTACTTTTGAACATGTATATCACCATTCGATGAACTACATGGGCACTTGAGGATTTGTTATGGTCCAAGAATTCATCCTTCAGGGAATCTACTCAGTCTATACTAATGATGGCTGTCACTATCAAGTATGTGAAATAAAAATACTATTTCAGTATGTGGCAAGGTCTTAATGATTTGTACTTGGAACATCATAATTCATTAGGTAACAACTGCAGGAACAGAGGAATAAAGAAAAATACAATTCAAAAATTTCAAAAGCGATTTGTTCATTTATTTATATTTAATACTGTTAAAGAAGGAATCACAAAAATACAAAATTTCAAACAAAATGTAACATTTGTCGATTAGCAAAACTGTAACAAGCATATGAATTTTCCGAAATGTTTTGCGACTTTGGTGGATTGCAACTTGGTCGTGAATGCTGCAGTACTGAGGGATTCCAACTGCTGTAGACATCTGTTCATTGGTAGTGTTGTTGGAAAGCTGAAGTAGCTGGTAGGAAGTATGAACAGGAGTAGATGAAGTTGGTTTCTGTCCAAGCTGCGAAACACTTACAGCTTCACTAATACTTCTTGATATCCTTCTTCGTTTGTAACATTTGCCATGATCTGAAGCACACTTAGATGAAATTTCACTACCTCATTATTGTCAAATATCTCTAAAGATGGAATAATGCCTCTGAAAAAATACATACTGATGATCTGCTTTTTGTTTAAAAAGGTTGATCACCTCCAGTTCCACAGGATCTGTTTTACAATTTTATCTTCTTTTCAGTTTTTTTTTTCTTGAATTCATCATCTTCCTCTCTGCGAGAGTCAGTCACAATGAGCATCTACAGACTGTTCATTACGGATTGACATGCCGTCTTTTGTAGGTCATCCACCAGCTCCTTTCTTCAAAAATTGTAATTATTGTCCATAAGCTTAGCCTGGTTTAAAGGAAGACTTACACAAAACAATTGCACACAATTATTTCTTACTGGAAGAAAATTTTTCACATTGCACTGGAGCTATTGACGATAAATATATTCAAACTGTGAACCTGTCAAATTTGATATATTCCAACTACAAAGGATATTTGTCCATAGTGTTGATGGCAGTGGCAGATTCAGATCATCAGTTAATATATGTCAGTATTGAAAGTTATGGAAAAGATTGTCACTCAAACATATTCAAAGCCAAGTTCCAAGTGGAAATCACTAGTGAATAAAAAAACTGGACATTCCTGAAGAGAAATGTCTTCCTGATACAACATACCATGAGATAACTTTTTTCCATGAGTATGAGGCTTTTGCACTGCACAGGCACCTTACTCAACAATATGTAGGGATATGCTGACTGTGGCAAAGGTAATTTTCAATTAAAATCAAACAATGGAAAATCCAGAGTGGAATGTAACAATATTTATAAGAAGGAAATGCTGAGTCACAGATAGGCACAACAAAAAGACTCTCACAATTAAAGCTTTTGGCCACTGGCCTTTGTCAAAGCAGTAGGAGGGTCAAAACAAAATGTCCAGACACTCTGTGACCAAAATGGTACTGAAACAGAGGATGACAGACTACAGGCCGAAATACTAAATGTCTTTTTCCAAAGCTGTTTCACAGAGGAAGACTGCACTGTAGTTCCTTCTCTAGATTGTCGCACAGACGACAAATTGGTAGATATCGAAATAGACGACAGAGGGATAGAGAAACAATTAAAATTGCTCAAAAGAGGAAAGGCCGCTGGACCTGATGGGATACCAGTTCGATTTTACACAGAGTACGCGAAGGAACTTGCCTCCCTTCTTGCAGCGGTGTACCGTAGGTCTCTAGTAGAGCGTAGCGTTTCAAAGGATTGGACAAGGGCACAGGTCATCCCCATTTTCAAAAAGGGACGTAGAACAGTTGTGCAGAACTATAGACCTATATCTCTAACGTCGACCAGTTGTAGAATTTTGGAACACGTATTATGTTCGAGTATTATGACTTTTCTGGAAACTAGAAATCTACTCTGTAGGAATCAGCATGGGTTTCGAAAAAGACGATCGTGTGAAACCCAGCTTGCGCTATTTGTCCACGAGACTCAGAGGGCCATAGACACGGGTTCCCAGGCAGATGTCGTATTTCTTGACTTCCGCAAGGCGTTCGATACAGTTCCCCACAGCCATTTAATGAACAAAGTAAGAGCATATGGACTATCAGACCAATTGTGTGATTGGATTGAAGAGTTCCTACATAACAGAACGCAGCATGTCATTCTCAATGGAGAGAAGTCTTCCGAAGTAAGAGTGATTTCAGGTGTGCTGCAAGGGAGTGTCGTAGGACCGTTGCTATTCACAATATACATAAATGACCTTGTGGATGACATCAGAAGTTCACTGAAGTTTTTTGTGGATGATGCTGTGGTATATCGAGAGGTTGTAACAATGGAAAATTGTACTGAAATGCAGGAGGATCTGCAGTGAATTGACGCATGGTGCAGGGAATGGCAATTGAATCTCAATGTAGACAAGTGTAATGTGCTGCAAATACATAGAAAGAAAGATCCCATATCATTTAGCTACAATATAGCAAGTCAGCAACTGGAAGCAGTTAATTCCATAAATTATCTGGGAGTGTGCATCAGGAGTGATTTAAAATGGAATGATCATATAAAGTTGATCGTCGGTAAAGCAGATGCCAGACTGAGATTCATTGGAAGAATCCTAAGGAAATGCAATCCGAAAACAAAGGAAGTAGATTACAGTATGCTTGTTCGCCCACTGCTTGAATACTGCTCAGCAGTGTGAGATGCGTACAAGATAGGGTTGATAGAAGAGATAGAGAAGATCCAACGGAGAGCAGCGCGCTTCGTTACAGGATCATTTAGCAATCGCAAAAGCATTACAGAGATGACAGATAAACTCCAGTGGAAGACTCTGCAGGAGAGATGCTCAGTAGCTCAGTACGGGCTTTTGTTGAAGTTTCGAGAACATACCTTCACTGAGGAGTCAAGCAATATATTGCTCCCTCATACGTATATCTCGCGAAGACACCATGAGGATAAAATCAGAGAGATTAGAGCCCACACAGAGGCATACCGACAATCCTTCTTTTCACGAACAATACGAGACTGGAATAGAAGGGAGAACTGATAGAGGTACTCAAGGTACCCTCCGCCACGCACCGTCAGGTGGCTTGCGGAGTATGGATGTAGATGTAGACACACATACGTGCACACATACATTCACACGAACGCAACTCACACACACAACTGCAGTCTCAGGCAATAGTTGCCTGAGACTGCAGTCATGTGTGTGAGTTGCATTTGTGTGTGTGTGTGTGTGTGTGTGTGTGTGTGTGTGTGTGTGTGTGTGTGTGTGTGTGTATTGTTGATGAAGGCCAGTGGCCAAAAGCTTTAATTGTGAGAGTCTTTTTGTTGTGGTTATCTGCCACTCAGCATCTCCGCTATATGGTGAGTAGCAACTTTCCTTCTTATAATAGAATTTTCAGTTACTGTCTTTCATGAGCTTGAAGGCACGTAAAATGTGCCTTGGCACACTGAGCAACATACAGTGGATTTTACAAAGGCCTCTGAACTTGGATCAAGATTTTTTTTGTAGGTACTGTAAACATCTGTTGTTTTGCATAATGCTGTGCATGACAGAGACAGTTGTGAAAATTAAGATATTTTGTTAATAATTATTTGACTTGAATGAATGCAGATGAATAGACAGGTAAAGAGAGAACCTCAGAAAACAATGTGAGAACACAATGATGAAAATTTAATATTTGGAAAGGTTGATATTGCTCTGTTTAATGCAAACACGTTTTTGGACATGATACAATAACATATCTTTAAGTATTTGAACAACTTGTTTTTATGCACACTATTTAATATCAAGTCCAAAAAATTGATGTTGCTCTGTAAATGTTGCTTTATATCACTTGTAGAGTAGTGTTCAGTAGAGTATATTACACTACACCTGATTAAATATTATGAGCAGAATACAACTATTTAACTGAATTTGCTCACAAATAATCTGCAAATGTCAGTTTACGCAATCAGTTAATTGTAGATGAAAAATTTTAATTCACTTAAGGTTAACATATTATATCTCACATTTAATAAACAAAAAATATTACAGATTTCAAATTACATTGGAATGGAACAATTTTTATTAAACTTATCTAATTACAGTTACAATTTACAATTGATTTCTCAATGTAGAAATTTACAAAGAAATTCTTAATGTACAAGTTAGATATTCCTCATTGGTCCACAGTTGAGAAATGTGTGACACTGTATGAGCCAGAAGTTTCTACTTGATATATGGTAAGTACTGTTCCAGAATTCTGGCACTCCTAAACATCAGAAATATTGATGTGGCTCATGTGTTCCGAGCCAGACAGAGTTGGTGATGAGGTGGCAGGGTGCGATGAACCACGTAATGAGTGTGGGAGTTGCTGATATGTAGCCAGGTTTTCAATTAAGACCCGTTCCAACTCCTTTCTAGTGATTAATTTCAGGTGCTGTGGTATTGCACGTAAATGTGGTAATAAACTCATGAGAAAGAAATAGTCTTCACACTTTTGATTCTTCGAAGTCATAGCTTCTAGGTATACTAGCTTAGTTTTCTCCAGTTGTATTAGATTGTAAATTGGATCTCCTTTCTTTCGACGATTTTTTTTTGCCAATTTTGGCAGTTTTTGTGCTGTAATACATTTTTCTGGAGTTAAACAGTGGGTTCTTTCATAATCAGCTTGTTCTGAAAATGAATCCTCTTCCAGTGATGTTCCTTCATTATACGGTGCATCTCGTACATCTGTCTCATCAACCATTGAGTGTGTTGCATCGGTTCTCTGGGGTTTTGAAACATTTCCAGCAAGATGCTTTGAAGCATGTGTGTCTTTTAAAAAGTGTATTTTGTGGAAGTACTTCCGTTTAGAATCACTGCCCAATGATGGTGAACCTGTTGACAAATTATCTTTCAGAAGCTCACATTGGTATGCACCTTAAATTCTGCCATTTTCCTTTCACTCTGGAAGCTAAATACACACACACACGATAAACCAGTTTTCATCAAACTGTTCACACAAACATTTGTAAAATGGTAACACAATAAAAAGAGATAGCTAAAGTGCAGATGGGTGAAGAAAAGTGTTGTGACTTTATTGATTCTGTGTGGAGATGTTAATGTTTTGTCAAGTTAGAGGCAGCCAATGGAAGCACAGCACACATTATTAACGTATCATTCATGATATCTGCACCTCTTAACCCATCTGCACTTTCACCCAAGATACTTAGTGACAAACAAAATTCTATTTCAGGTTACTTTCTACAGGAATAGCCTTCAGATCATTGGCATTATCATTCAGAATAACACAACATACAATCACAAGCATTTCTTATGAAACATGTGAAGCCATCTGCGTGAAACTGCAAACAAAACACATGCCTTTTCGGACTACAGAAGACTGTTACGAAATTGTGAATGATTACGGGTGTTAGGGGAACTTTCCCAAGTGCATGACAAATGCATCCACATAAGACAAACACTACTTCTCTATCTACCTTTAAGGCATTGCAAACGTCACCTAAAGATTTATAACAGTGAATATACAAGCATATGGGAGTCAGAGTGACAATAGTGTCTTTGCAGATACTTCTGTCTATCACCACTTGGAAAATAATGTGCTGAATAGCAACTCAGCAAACCATTGCCAGGAACAGAAGGCACTCTCCATTTCATATACTGCTTGGCAATGAAGGATAGCCTAGCCTCTGAATAAATACTTGATGAGGGCATATCATACTGGACACAATATGGATCATGAAAAGGAAATCTTCAATTACCTTCTGTCTAGAGCCAGATGAGCAACTGATTGTGTCTTTGGAATCCTTGTAAGCAGATAACAGATATCTGAAGACAGAGATTCAATTTTATCCTGGACATATTGGTACTATTGTTTCCAATTACACAGCATTGTCACCGATACTGAAGGAATAAAGTGAGAGCAAGTCTCTATGAGTCGATAGCAACACTAACCAGTACAAGAAAGATGATGATAAAGATGTTGACAAATGTACGCTACATTTTAATCAGTCTTTAAGGAGAGTATATGAAATGTGTGAAGCATCTAAACAATATTCTATTGGCAAAGACGTACCTCAACATAATAATTTAGCTTAATCTTGCTCTGGAACACTGAATTATTTTTGAATTACATTATAAAATTATAAATTCTGTTTCTGTGATTGCAGAGAATAATGATTAACACTTTGGGAGATCAGCCACTTAGAAGAATACCAGACCTAGGAAACTGGTCATTTACACTGTTATTTAAATCATTACTAGCACATATGTAACTGATGTATCTTCAAGAGTAATACAAACTAAGAAAGGACCAATCATCATGATTTATTTTTCACATTTACTTCAGTTCTTTAACTGATTACCAATTTTAAAATAATTATCACATAATGTATAATTATACCCCTCAGAAAAAAGTGCAAGGGGGCTACTGAGCAATTTCCTCCTGTTGAGCTTCCCAAATTTCTTACTCACTCAACAAACGTGATCTATTTATAGCAAAATTATAGCAAACTGTAAAACATAAGGAGTTGTTGTTGTGATCTTCAGTCCTGAGACTGGTTTGATGCAGCTGTCACTCTATCCTGTGCAAGCTTCTTCATCTCCCAGTACCTACTGCAACCTACATCCTTCTGAATCTGCTTAGTGTATTCATCTCTTGGTCACCTTCTACGATTTTTACCCTCCACGCTGCCCTCCAATACTAAACTGATGATCCCTTGATGCCTCAGAACATGTCCTACCAACCGATCCCTTCTTCTAGTCAAGTTGTGCCACAAACTCCTCTTCTCCCCAATTCTATTCAATACCTCCTCACTAGTTATGTGATCTACCCATCTAATCTTCAGCATTCTTCTGTAGCACCACATTTCGAAAGCTTCTATTCTCTTCTTGTCCAAACTATTTATTGTCCTTGTTTCACTTCCATACACGTCTACACTCCATACAAACACTTTCAGAAACAACTTTCTGACACTTAAATCTATATTCGATGTCAACAAATTTCTCTTCTTCAGAAACGCTTTCCTTGCCATTGCCAGTCTACATTTTATATCCTCTTTACTTTGACCATCTTCAGTTATTTTGCTCCCCAAATAGCAAATCTCCTTTACTACTCTAAATGTCTCATTTCCTAATCTAATTCCCTCAGCATCACCCAACTTAATTCGGCTACATTCCATTATCCTCATTTTGCTTTTGTTGATGTTCATCTTATATCCTCCTTGGAAGACACTGTCCATTCTGTTCAACTGCTCTTCCAAGTCCTTTGCTGTCTCTGACAGAATTGCAATGTCATCGGTGAACCTCATAGTTTTTATTTCTTCTCCATGGATTTTAATACTTACTTCGAATTTTTCTTTTGTTTCCTTTACTGCTTACTCAATATACAGATTGAATAACATCAGGGAGAGGCTACAACCCTGTCTCACTCCCTTCCCAACCACTGCTTCCCTTTCATGCCCCTCGACTCTTACAACTGCCATCTGGTTTCTGTACAAATTGCAAATAGCCTTTAGCTCCCTGTATTTTACCCCTGCCACCTTCAGAATTTGAAAGAGAGTATTCCAGTCAACATTGTCAAAGTCTACAAATGCTAGAAACGTAGGTTCTGTTGTGTCGGTATCTGGGCCGACACCGTGAAGTTGAGATGGCTGAAAAGGCAAGCTAGACTAACGCTGTAGCCGATAGGGCACGCAAGGCTAACGCAGACGGGCGTGAAGTCTGGAACATGAGAACTTATAAATGAATAAGAAGAAAAGTATGTAGATGCTTATTACTTATCTTTTTATTAGTCCTTGGAATACATCTCTCTTGAATACTCGTAAGCTATAGGCACTGATACAAATGGCGCCTTGCTAGTTCGTAGCCATTAACTTAGCTGATGGCTATTCTGTCTCTCGGCTAATGAGAGAGAAAGGCTTCGTACATCTGGTCGGTAGCTAGGTTCTCGTACAACTGGGGCGAGTGCTCTCTCGTATCACGAGACCTGCCTTGGTGGTGGCGCTAGGTCTGCGATTACACAGTGGCGACACGCGGGTCCGACATGTACTAAATGGACCGCGGCCGATTTAAGCTACCACCTAGCAAGTGTGGTGTCTGGCGGTGACACCACAGGTTCGCCTTTCCTTAATCTATCTTCTAAGATAAGTCGTAGAGTCAGTATTGCCTTAGGTGTTCCAATATTTCTTCAGAATCCAAACTGATCTTCCCTGAGGTCAGCGTCTACCAGTTTTTCCATTCATCTGTAAAGAATTCGCATTAGTATTTTGCAGCTGTGACTTATTAAACTGATAGTTCGGTAATTTTCACATCTGTCAACACCTGCCTTCTTTGGGATTGGAATTCTTATATTCTTCTTTAAGTATGAGGGTATTTTGCCTGTCTCATACATCATGCTCACCAGATGGTGGAATTTTGTCAGCACTGGCTCTCCCAAGGCTGTCAGTAGTTCTAATGGAATGTTGTCTACTCCCGGGCCTTGTTTCGACTTAGGTCTTTCAGTGCTCCGTCAAACTCTTCACGCAGTATCGTATCTCCCATTTCACCTCCATCTACATCCTCTTCCATTTCCATGATATTATCCTCAAGTACATCGCGCTTGTATAGACCCTCTATATACTCCTTCCACCATTCTGCTTTCCCTTCTTTGCTTAGAACAGGGCTTCCATCTGAGCTCTTGATATTCATACAAGTGGCTCTCTTTTCTCCATAGGTCTCTTTAATTTTCCTGTAGGCAGTATCTATCTAATCCCTCATGAGCTAAGCCTCTACATCCTTACATTTGTCCTCTAGCCATGCCTGCTTAACTATTTTGCACTTCCTGTCGATCTCATTTTTGAGACGTTTGTATTCCTTTTTCCTTGCTTCATTTACTGCATTTTTATATTTTCTCCATTCATCAATTAAATTCAATATTTCTTCTGTTACCCAAGGATTTCTACTAGCCCTCGTCTTTTCACCTACTTGATCCTCTGCTGCCTTCACTACTCCATCCCTCAAAGCTACACATTCTTCTTCTACTGTATTTCTTTCCCCCATTCCTGTCAAATGTTCCTTTATGCTCTCCCTGAATCTCTGTGCAACCTCTGGTTTAGTCAGTTTATCCAGGTCCCATCTCCTTAAATTCCCACTTTTTTTTCAGTTTCTTCAGTTTTAATCTACAGTTCATAACCAATAGATTGTGGTCAGAGTCCACATATGCCCCTGGAAATGTCTTACAATTTAAAACCTGGCTCCTAAATCTCTGTCTTACCATTATATAATCTACATGATGCCTTCTAGTATCTCCAGGCTTCTTCCATGCATACAACCTTCTTTCATGATTCTTGAACCAAGTGTTACCTACAATTAAGTTATGCTCTGTGCAAAATTCTGCCAGGCAGTTTCCTCTTTAAGTTCTTACCCCATTCTATATTCACCTTCTAAGTTTCCTTCTCTTCCTTTTCCTACTATCGAATTCCAGTCACCCATGACTATTAAATTTTCGTCTCCCTTCAACACCTGAATAATTTCTTTTATCTCATCATACATTTCATCAATCTCTTTGTCATCTGCAGAGCTAGTTGGCATATAAACTAGTACTACTGTAGTTGGCGTGGGCTTCGTGTCTATCTTGGCCACAATAATGCATTCACTATGCTGTTTGTAGTAGCTTACCTGCACTCCTATTTTTTTATTCATTATTAAACCTATTCCTGCATTACCCCCATTTGATTTTGTATTTATAATCCTGTATTCACCTGATCAAAAGTCTTGTTCCTGCTGCCACCGAACTTCACTAATTCCCACTAAATCTAACTTTAACCTATCCATTTCCCTTTTTAAATTTTCTAACCTACCTGGCCGATTAAGGCATCTGACATTACACGCTCCGATCCATAGAACGCCAGTTTTCTTTCTCCTGATAACGTCCTCTTGAGTAGTCCCCGCCCGGAGATCCGAATGGGGGACTATTTTACCACCAGAATATTTTACCCAAGAGGACGCCATCATCATTTAACCATACAGTAAAGCTGCATGCCCTCGGCGAAAATTACAGCTGTAGTTTCCCCTTGCTTTCAGGCGTTCGCAGTACCAGCACAGCAAGGCCGTTTTAGTTGGTGTTACAAGGCCAGATCAGTCAATCATCCAGACTGTTGCCCCTGCAACTACTGAAAAGGCTGCTGCCCCTCTTCAGGAACCACACGTTTGTCTGGCCTCTCAACAGATACCCCTTCGTTGTGGTTGCACCTACGGTACGGCCATCTGTATCGCTGAGGCATGCAAGCCTCCACACCGATGGCAAGGTCCATGGTTCATGGGGGGGAAGAGCTCGTAGAACATGCATAATTATGCATGAGAAAATCTCCCTTATTAATTTGAAGAGCTACTGCATAATCTTAAGACTGGTATTTGGTGTGCAATGTCTGCTGTTTGCATCATAACGCAATTCTTTCACGAAACTGTCAGTGCTGTGCAGTATGTCCAGAAACTGATTAATCCATATGTGGATCAACTCACAGAATGTGGCTGACTGTAGGGATATTTTCAGCAAGACAGATCAACAGTAGACACTACCTTGACAACCTTGTGAGAAGTGCATACGGTGTTCCACGAAGAGAGGACAATCAGCAGAGACAGTGCAATCTCCTGGCAATCTCGATTGCTTTATCTCTCTCCTTGTGATATTTACCTGTGGCGTGTATTCAAATAATCCTCACACACTGGAAGAGCTACAGCAGAATGCTGAAATACTACTGCTGCTATCCCTCACTCAGAACTGCTATGTACTTCTCCAGTTTGACAAATCGGATGTAGTGCTGCATGGATGTTAACAGTGGCCATTTGCAGCATCTTTTATGATTAAAAAAGGCCGGCACTATGTCACAGTAGTTGCACAAGGTACATCACATGACAGTGTACGTGTGATGTGTTACGACAGGCCGACCGGAGAGGCTGAGCGGTTCTAGGAGCTACAGTCTGGAACCGCGCGACCGCTACGGTCGCAGGTTCGAATCCTGCCTCGGGCATGGCTGTGTGTGATGTCCTTCGATTAGTTAGGTTTAAGTAGTTCCAAGTTCTAGGGGATTGATGACCTCAGCAGTTAAGTACCGTAGTGCTCAGAGCCATTTGAACCATTTGTTACGAAAGTGAAAGGAACCTGTGACAACTGGAGGTACTTTATTTTACTTATTTTATGTTTACCATTAGATAAATGTTTAATTTTTTGTCAAAAGAAACCCAAAACCATGTTGTGAAATAGTGTTTTGTTTCTCCACTAGACAGTTCCACAAGTTCCTCCAAAAATCGTAACACAACACACACACACAAATGTCATACTAACAAACATAAAACCACATGATGATGGAGGTTTAAACCTTTGAAACTAGTCATGGAGATTAATAAATAGTGACTGGTAACAGTAAATTTGTTGTTTCATTTAGAGTATTGTCCTGTTGGAAAATAGCACAACAATACACATGAGGGTGTAGGATGTCTGTGACATACTGTTGTGCCATCAGAGTTCCCTCCTCTGCTACCTGCCATAGCTTGAAGTCATACTCCATTACTCCCCAGACCATGATGCCAGGAGATATAACACTCTATGTCTCTGAAACATTTGAAGAATGGGATCTCTCCTAGTCCCTAGTCCAGCTGCTGCCAGTGTCCAACCAACAGAACAAAATGATGGAGAATGTTCCAAGGCATCCACCACTTGTCTCAGAGGTCATGTGCAGAAGTAAAGCGTTTACAATGGCCTCGGTGTACAATACAGTGATCATACCTTATGGTGGTCAGACTTGGACAACCGGAACCTTGACAATGAGTATGCTTGCTCTCATGTTTCCACATTGTCCAACTTCAAGCCACTGTCACATCCAACTGCCACACAAATCTGAATATTGTAGAATTTGACCTGCTGGTCAAGTGGAGACCCACAATTAGGTTATTATTATTTTGAGCTTTTACTCATTACAGAGGCTTATTTCCAACATAATAATTTACTTGGAAATTACAATACAAACAATAAACGTTCTTAAACTATAATCTCAAAATATTTCTCCAGGTGTTTCGATCTTGTGTGTCCTCTTCCTCTGCGCCCATTCTCCTCATTATGTGCTGTACATTTTGGAGCCAGGTTGTCACAGGTCGTCCTCTTCTTCTTATCCCCTCCGGTTCCCACTCCAGTATCAATTTTGGTATTCAGGTTTTCTCCATTCGTCGTACATGCCCGTACCACTGTAATTTCTTCCTATCCATTACATCATATATTCTTTCTTTTATTTCCATTCTCCTTATTACTTCGGTGTTCCTTATCTTTTCTTTCCTGGAGATTCTTGCCGATCTTCTCCAAAAGTCCATCTCTAGAGCTTGTAATTTTTTAATGTGCTTCATGTTAATTGTCCAGGTCTCCGTTCCATACAGAACCACATTCTCTAATATGGATTTGTATATTAGTTTTTTAGTTCTGCTCATTACATTCCTGCTCCATAAGACTGAGTTCAGCATCCCAATGACTCTCCGTCCACTACTAATTCTTTTATTGATTTCTGACTCTGATTTTCCCTCGATTTCTAAAATGGATCCTAAATAACAGAAAGTGTTTATCTTTTTGATTTTCTTTCCTTCAATGTATAGCTCATCTGAATCATTAGTCAAGTATTCTGTTTTTTGGTAATTAATCTTCAAACCCCAAGTTTTGTATGCTACTGCTAGTTGATTGCACATATAGTTAGCATCCTCCCCATCATGTGCTACGACTACTTGATCATCAGCAAATAATAAATGATGTAGGTAAACTCCATCTCTTATTTCTAATCCCATACTATTACATTTACGAGACCATGTTCTAAGGCTAATATCTATATACAGGGCTATTACAAATGATTGAAGCGATTTCATAAATTCACTGTAGCTCCATTCATTGACATATGGTCACGACACACTACAGATACGTAGAAAAACTCATAAAGTTTTGTTCGGCTGAAGCCGCACTTCAGGTTTCTGCCGCCAGAGCGCTCGAGAGCTCAGTGAGACAAAATGGCGACAGGAGCCGAGAAAGCGTATGTCGTGCTTGAAATGCACTCACGTCAGTCAGTCATAACAGTGCAACGACACTTCAGGACGAAGTTCAACAAAGATCCACCAACTGCTAACTCCATTCGGCGATGGTATGCGCAGTTTAAAGCTTCTGGATGCCTCTGTAAGAGGAAATCAACGGGTCGGCCTGCAGTGAGCGAAGAAACGGTTGAACGCGTGCGGGCAAGTTTCACGCGTAGCCCGCGGAAGTTGACGAATAAAGCAAGCAGGGAGCTAAACGTACCACAGTCGACGGTTTGGAAAATCTTACGGAAAAGGCTAAAGCAGAAGCCTTACCGTTTACAATTGCTACAAGCCCTGACACCCGATGACAAAGTCAAACACTTTGAATTTTCGGCGCGGTTGCAACAGCTCGTGGAAGAGGATGCGTTCAGTGCGAAGCTTGTTTTCAGTGATGAAGCAACATTTTTTCTTAATGGTGAAGTGAACAGACACAATGTGCGAATCTGGGCGGTAGAGAATCCTCACGCATTCGTGCAGCAAATTCGCAATTCACCAAAAGTTAACGTGTTTTGTGCAATCTCACGGTTTAAAGTTTACGGCCCCTTTTTCTTCTGCTGGAAAATTGGCTCATGCCACAACTGGAGACCGACAGCGCCGACTACATCTTTCAACAGGATGGTACTCCACCGCACTTCCATCATGATGTTCGGCATTTCTTAAACAGGAGATTGGAAAACCGATGGATCGGTCGTGGTGGAGATCATGATCAGCAATTCATGTCATGGCCTCCACGCTGTCCCGACTTAACCCCATGCGATTTCTTTCTGTGGGGTTATGTGAAAGATTGAGTGTTTAAACCTCCTCTACCAAGAAACGTGCCAGAACTGCGAGCTCGCATCAACGATGCTTTCGAACTCATTGATGGGGACATGCTGCGCCGAGTGTGGGAGGAACTTGATTATCGGCTTGATGTCTGCCGAATCACTAAAGGGGCACATATCGAACATTTGTGAATTGCTAAAAAACTTTTTGAGTTTTTGTATGTGTGTGCAAAGCATTGTGAAAAATCTCAAATAATAAAGTTATTGTAGAGCTGTGAAATCGCTTCAATCATTTGTAATAACCCTGTAGATTTTAAATAATGATGGTGACATGGGACAGCCTTGTAAAAGGCCTTTGCTTGTTCTAAATTTCTGTGAAAGTTTATTACCAACTTCCACTTGGCAAATGTTATCTTTATACATCTGTTGTATTATTTTAATCAAGGGAGGGTTTATGTTTGCCATATGTAGTGCTCTCCAAAGTAATTTTCTTGGAACAGTATCATAACCTTTTTCTAGATCTATGAAAATTAATCCTATATTTTTTGATTTTTCCCTATGTTTCTCCAAAATCTGTCGTAATGTGAAAATATGGTCTACACATGATCTCCCAGCCGTGAATCCACATTGTTCTTCTTGGGTTCTAAAATTTTTTTCCAGTTTGTTTTTAATTATTTTCGCAAAAATTCTCATTAATGTGTTTGTAACACAAATTCCTCGATAGTTTGAACAAATTTTGCGATCCCCTTTCTTAAATATTGTAGTAATGTAACCTAGCTTCATCTCGTTGGGTATTGAATCTCCATGTATCATTTTGTTGAAGAGCTGTGTTATCAGTTTCACAATTTTGTCACCACCATATTTCAGACACTCCAGATTGATATTGCCTGGTCCCGGTGATTTACCATTCTTTCCTGTTCTCAACGCCTGAAGTACTTCACTTTCTAAAATCTGGATCTCATCATCTTCATGTCCTTTATCTTCCCCTGTTCCTTCTTCTAGATATTCTTCTCTGTCCTGATTTAATAATTTTTGGAAATACTCTTCCCATTCCTTTTGTGTTATCAGTTGGAGATTAGTTTTGCTTTTTGTATCCTGTCAAAGCCCTTTCAATACTGACCATGCTTCTTTTGCTCTCCCAAATCCTAATTTGCTATTCACCTTGGCACATGTTCTTTCCCAGGCTTCATTTTTTGCCATCCTTATTTTTTTCATCACTTCACTCTTCTTTTCCTTGTATATTGATCTTGTTTCTTTCGATTTATCATTCAACCACTGAAGGAACGCATTTCGTTTTTCTCTAACGAGGACCTCTAGTTCCTCTGACCACCACTCTGCTGCACGGTTGTGGTTGCTATCTTTTTTACCCAACACCTCCGTTGCTATGGTTTTCACATTAGCTTTTATATAGTCATATATTTCCTCTGTACTTCCTTCAAATGATTCAACCAGTTTCCTTTCCATCCTGGCCGCAAAGAGTGTTCTGATACTTCTGTCTTGTAGGCTGTCAATATTAAAAGGTAAATTTTCATCTTTCTCAGTCTGGTTTGTTTTATTTATGTTACTTGTATCACTCCTTGCATTCTTCCATGGCCAGAAAGACTTCATTTTAACTCGATAGTGGTCTGATCCACACTGGGCTCCTCTATAAGATCTGACGTCTACTGCTTTGAAACTACTTGTTTGCCTAGTGATAATATAATCTATTATAGAACGAAGTTCTTTGGTGTTCTGTTGCCAAGTATATTTATGAATGTCCTTATGTTTGAAAAATGTGTTGGTAATTTTTAGATCAAATGTTCACAAATTGCAATCAATCGTTCCCCATTGTCATTATATTCTTCCTCTCTATGTTTTCCTACTATTCTACAAGATTCTCTAATTCCTACCCTTCCATTCAGATCTCCCATGATAATCAGTTCCTTTCTTCTTGGGGTTTTTTTCAATAGTCTCACTGAGGGTGTCCCAAAATGTATCTTTCTCCTTATCTTTTGTGTTGTTCGTGGGTGCATATACGCCAATAATCACAACTTCCCTAGCAAATAATGTCATTTCAACAGTTATAATACGTTGATTGATGAATGTCCAATTTGTGATTCTGTCTTTCCATGATTTCTTTATCATAATGGAGACTTCTGCTTTGGCTCTTACTGCTTTTGATACCCCACTCCAGATATGTACATAATTATCCAGTTCTTCTTCTCCTTGGCCTTTCTTCTTTGTTTCAGAGAGTACGACAACATCCATGTTGAACATGTCAAGTTCTGCAGGTAGTAAATTTATTTTAGTGGAAATACCTTGCACATTCCAGCATCCAAACATAATTTTCCGTTTCTCATCGCCAGTTCGTCGTCCAAAGTTCCAATTTTTCCGAGGCATATTATTAGGTTTTTTAGCATTTTTATGTTTTTATGTGAGTGAGGAGCTGGCCCACTGCACAACCCCCAACCTGGAGGACCTGGTAATTTTTACTCAAGGTTTTCTTCCTTTAGCCTTTGATAAGCCAATATCATACTACAAGGCAGCAGTTGCTAGTTTTGGTCCACCCCGGGAATTTTATTTCCCCGGTACCCACCATATCTGGTGAGCATTCCCCTATCCGCCACCTGGGGAGGCGCCCGATGGGAGACCAGCAAACTCCACACGGGCCCACAATTAGGTCTCTCTCAAAATTTGTCATGTACCAAAAAAGCTGTCTCACATGAGAATGTGGCATATCTGTGTCATGTCCTTCACAATGATCAATCAACACACAACACTGTTCAATGCCCTTACATACCCTACCAGGCCTGGTAACAACACTAAACATAAACAACACGAATGCACTCCATATCAGAGAGAATTGCAACTCCAATTGTTTACACACCCACCGATAGTGTGTACGTGTATGTAGTTATGTTGACATCCAACCATGTCCTCTTGGTGCTTAACTTTTTGCCAGACAGTGTATTTGAAGTAAAAAAAAACCACAGTTTGTCTGTTTTTCAACATTACATATGAAACTGTACTACTGAGAACTGATGAAAGATTCTACGAATACAACTTACCATTATGCTTGAGAAGGTGAGTCTTGAGTGCGTTCTCACGTGTGAAGCACTTGGGGCAGTACATGCAAGGGAAGAGTCCCCCCTCCTTGTGCATCCTTTCGTGGGTCTCCAGGCGGTAGCGGCTGTGGAACATCTTGTTGCACTGTGAGCACTGGTACTCCTGCTTCTCACTGGGGCTCCGCACCCTCGCTGTGACGGCAGGCACGGCCCTGCGGACGTACGGGCGTTTTGTCCTCCTCACTGGAGCCATTGTGTCCTAAGAAAAACAGGCAGTATGATCTAATGTATTTGAGGAAAGGCTCAGACAGCACTCACAAAGAGAAACAGAAACAAAATCTCAATGGAGATTCTCCACCAGATTAAAACTCCGAGCATAAGTGAGACACAAATTTTTGTCTTCTTGTGCGGACTAGTGTTACCAACTTGTTCATATAAACATGCCTCTCATTCAGACTTTAATTTCTGTTCTGCTATGACATCTGTCTTACTTTTTCCATCTCTACAGAAACAGGTTGTATACTTTGCTAATCTATGAGAGTACTCAGAAAGTAAATGATGCCAACTAGAAAGTGGAAAAATTGTGTGTTTTGGAACATTAGGAGTAGATATTGCTACATTTTCAATTGGGTTAACAGAATTTATCATATGAGCACATCACATGCTTACAGTAGCTACATACATTGATACAGGAGTACACTTTATTACTTCAGTAACAGAAATTATTGCCATATCAAAACAGGAATTAAGATGATTAGTTGCCTTTTAAAGAACAAAGTTAAAATTTAATTCCCTATTTTATGAGCACTTGGATTAATTCTCTATATTTACAACTGGAGGGTTAATAGGTCTGGTACCAGCAAATTCATCTCTTGAAATTGTTTTATATGACAGTTGGTACATTGCTGTACACTTTGACTATGTATTATCTATAGGAGCAGTATTTGTAAATATAAGAGGTGTCATACAATGACATCTCTTATTTGCAAGATTAACTATAAAGAACATATGACTGAAAATGCTATTCACAGTTATATTTAATAGAATAGAGTTATTTATCTAAAAACAAAGATGATGTGCCTTACCAAACACAAGCACTGGCAGGTCGATAGACACACAAACAAACACAAACATACACACAAAATTCAAGCTTTTGCAACCAACGGTTGCTTCATCAGGAAAGAGGGAAGGAGAGGGAAAGACAAAAGGATGTGGGTTTTAAGGGAGAGGGTAAGGAGTCATTCCAATCCCGGGAGCGGAAAGGTTTACCTTAGGGGGAAAAAAGGACAGGTATACACTCGCGCGCGCGCGCGCACACACACACACACACACACACACACACACACACACACACACACATCCATCCGCACATACACAGACACAAGCAGACATTTGTAAAGGCAAAGAGTTTGGGCAGAGATGTCAGTCGAGGCAGAAGTAAAGAGGCAAAGATGTTGTTGAAAGATAGGTGAGGTATGAGCGGTGGCAACTTGAAATTAGTGGAGGTTGAGGCCTGACGGATAACGAGAATAGAGGATATACTGAAGGGCAAGTTCCCATCTCCGGAGTTCTGACAGGTTGGTGTTAGTGGGAAGTATCCAGATAACCCGGACGGTGTAACACTGTGCCAAGATGTGCTGGCCATGCACCAAGGAATGTTTACCAACAAACACTGTCTGCCTGTGTCCATTCATGCGAATGGACAGTTTGTTGCTGGTCATTCCCACATAGAAAGCTTCAGAGTGTAGGCAGGTCAGTTGGTAAATCATGTGGGTGCTTTCCACGTGGTTCTGCCTTTGATCGTGTACACCTTCCGGGTTACAGGACTGGAGTAGGTGGTGGTGGGAGGGTGCATGGGACAGGTTTTACACCAGGGGCGGTTACAAGGGTAGGAGCCAGAGGGTAGGGAAGGTGGTTTGGGGATTTCATAGGGATGAACTAAGAGGTTACGAAGGTTGGGTGGACGGCGGAAAGACACACTTGGTGGAGTGGGGAGGATTTCATGAAGGATGGATCTCATTTCAGGGCACGATTTGAGGAAGTCGTACCCCTGCTGGAGATCCACATTCAGAGTCTGATCCAGTCCCGGAAAGTATCCTGTCACAAGTGGGGCACATTTGTGGTTCTTCTGTGGGAGGTTCTTGGTTTGAGGGGATGATGAAGTGGCTCTGGTTATTTGCTTCTGTACCAGGTCGGGAGGGTAGTTGCGGGATGCGAAAGCTGTTTTCAGGTTGTTGGTGTAATGGTTCAGGGATTCCGGACTGGAGCAGATTCGTTTGCCGCGAAGACCTAGGCTGTAGGGAAGGGACCGTTTGATGTGGAATGGGTGGCAGCCCAAGCTATCCGTGATCTGAAGGCTGACCAATCCATCGTCATTCTTCCGGCGGACAAGGGTTCCACGACTGTGGTACTTGATCGTCGGGAGTATGTGGCTGAGGGACTGCGCCAGCTTTCAGACAACACCACATACAAAGTTTGCCAAGGTAATCCCATTCCTGATGTCCAAGCGGAGCTTCAACGAATCCTCAGAACCTTAGGCCCCCTGCAAAACCTTTCACCTGACTCCATCAACCTCCTGACCCCACCGACACCCCGCACCCCTACCTTCTACCTTCTTCCTAAAATTCATAAACCCAATCATCCCGGCCGCCCCATTGTAGCTAGTTACCAAGCCCCCACAGAACGTATCTCTGCCTACGTAGATCAACACCTTCAACCCATTACATGCAGTCTCCCATCCTTCATCAAAGACACCAACCACTTTCTTGAACGCCTGGAATCCTTACCCAATCTGATACCCCCGGAAACCATCCTTGTAACCATTGATGCCACTTCCTTATACACAAATATTCCGCACGTCCAGGGCCTCGCTGCGATGGAGCACTTCCTTTCACGCCCATCACCTGCCACCCTACCTAAAACCTCTTTCCTCATTACCTTAGCCATCCTGACCCACAACTTCTTCACTTTTGAAGGCCAGACATACCAACAATTAAAGGGAACAGCCATGGGTACAAGGATGGCCCCCTCGTACGCCAACCTATTCATGGGTCGCTTAGAGGAAGCCTTCTTGGTTACCCAGGCCTGCCAACCCAAAGTTTGGTACAGATTTATTGATGACATCTTCATGATCTGGACTCACAGTGAAGAACAACTCTAGAATTTCCTCTCCAACCTAAACTCCTTTGCTTCCATCAGATTCACTTGGTCCTACTCCAAATCCCATGCCACTTTCCTTGACGTTGACCTCCATCTGTCCAGTGGCCAGGTTCACACATCCGTCCACATCAAACCCACCAACAAGCAACAGTACCTCCATTATGACAGCTGCCACCCATTCCATATCAAACGGTCCCTTCCCTACAGCCTAGGTCTTCGTGGCAAATGAATCTGCTCCAGTCCGGAATCCCTGAACCATTACACCAACAACCTGAAAACAGCTTTCGCATCCCGCAACTACCCTCCCGACCTGGTACAGAAGCAAATAACCAGAGCCATTTCCTCATCCCCCCAAACCCAGAACCTCCCACAGAAGAACCACAAAAGTGCCCCACTTGTGACAGGATACTTTCCGGGACTGTATCAGACTCTGAATGTGGATCTCCAGCAGGGGTACGACTTCCTCAAATCGTGCCCTGAAATGAGATCCATCCTTCATGAAATCCTCCCCACTCCACCAAGTGTGTCTTTCCGCAATCCACCCAACCTTCGTAACCTCTTAGTTCATCCCTATGAAATCCCCAAACCACCTTCCCTACCCTCTGGCTCCTACCCTTGTAACCGCCCCCAGTGTAAAACCTGTCCCATGCACCCTCCCACCACCACCTACTCCAGACCTGTAACCCGGAAGGTGTACACGATCAAAGGCAGAGCCACGTGGAAAGCACCCACGCGATCTACCAACTGACCTGCCTACACTGTGAAGCTTTCTATGTGGGAATGACCAGCAACAAACTGTCCATTCGCATGAATGGACACAGGCAGACAGTGTTTGTTGGTAATGAGGATCACCCTGTGGCTAAACATGCCTTGGTGCACGGCCAGCACATCTTGGCACAGTGTTACACCGTACGGGTTATCTGGATACTTCCCACTAACACCAACCTGTCAGAACTCCGGAGATGGGAACCTGCCCTTCAGTATATGCTCTCTTCTCGTTATCCGCCAGGCCTCAACCTCCACTAACTTCAAGTTGCCACCGCTCATACCTCACCTATCTTTCAACAACATCTTTGCCTCTTTACTTCTGCCTCGAATGACATCTCTGCCCAAACTCTTTGCCTTTACAAATGTCTGCTTGTGTCTGTGTATGTGCGGATGGATATGTGTGTGTGTGCGCGCGAGTGTATACCTGTCCTTTTTTCTCCCTAAGGTAAGTCTTTCTGCTCCTGGGATTGGAATGACTCCTTACCCTCTCCCTTAAAACCCACATCCTTTTGTCTTTCCCTCTCCTTCCCTCTTTCCTGATGAAGCAACCGTTGGTTGCAAAAGCTTGAATTTTGTGTGTATGTTTGTGTTTGTGTGTCTATCGACCTACCAGCGCTTTTGCTTGGTAAGTCACATCATCTTTGTTTCTAGATATATTTTTCCCACGTGGAATGTTTCCCTCTATTATATTCATAGAATAGAGTTAGCATTATTTCCCCAGCACATCCTAGGTAGTATGCCTCAATGATACTCAGATGATACACATGCCTATTTATAAATAATTATACTGTCAACTATTGGGCCTAGCATTTCTATTGTTGGGATTATTATTATTATCATAATAATATTACAAACCGTGATTACAAGCCATGCAGTTATATTCTGAGCTAATGTAAGTAGATCAATAGAATGAAAAACAACCCTCCAACAAGAAACAGTTATTCATAACTTCCATTAATTTCTACATTTTAATATGGCAGATTGGTACAGTACATTTAATCTCTAGAAATAAAGATGTGACCTTGTATTAGGAAACTAATGGCAACATGATAAACTGCATCATCATGATGTGGATCATCATCATTAATGGAGCAATTATCATTGTTTGATGATCAGATGACAGTTATATTAATATTAATGAGAATAATGGTATGTTATGTCCTTTGTTATCGGTTACACAAACCAAAACATGCTTCATAATCATTTAATTCAAACTCTCTGAGCAGCTCTATCTGCCATTATATTAATTTTTACTGTTTTACCATCACTACAACTATTATATCTATTAGATGACTCAGCTGACGCAACAATCACAGTTCAAAACTATAGGACGGCAATGATACTGTAGTTATGAATTTCAGATTTTTTAGATGTTAAATTTGATACTGACGTAAAGCCAGAAAGAGCTCTAGAAACTGATGGGATTTGGATCACTAGAATTAGATAACCACACAATTTTACATACAAATACAGAAGTCTAAACTGTAACCAGAGCACCAGACATGTTACATTCCTGAGTGATACCAACACAAGGAGTTGCAACTGCTGCAACACCAGGAAGATTAAATCAAGGAAAATTCACAATAAATTGTCCAAACTTATTCAATGTTCAGAAATTTGTGGAGGAAGTCATAAATTTTTAACTACTACAATTGATAAATCTTCAGTAAAAATATTTATTCAATGATTATCTATGATAATTTAAGAAGTTTAGAGTGCAGTCTAAAATTGCTAAAAAAATTAGTACAACTGGAATATCAGATGACTGAAAATAAGTAATTGCCTCTTAATTAAAAAGTAATAAATTAACACCTACTTCAGATAGGGGAATTAATACTGTATAATAGCACAGACGGATCAAGCAAAGAGTGAAATTTAGTCCACAAAGGGAAACAGAAATAAAATCTCAATGGGAACTTTCCAATAGGTTAAAACTGTATGCTGGAGAGGGTCTCAAACTCTGATCTTTTGTGGGCAACACTGTTACCGACTGAGTTATTTAAAGATGCCTCTTGTTCAGACTTGCAATTTCCATTCTGCCAGTACATCTAATCCTACTTTTCCACCTCAACAGAAACAGCCTGTGTACTCGGCTAAACTATGAGGTAGTCTCAGAATGTAAATCACATTGACAACCTGAACATCAATAACACTTGTAAACAGTTCTGAACTGCAGCATGTCCTATGTTTATTGGGCTACTTCTGTACATAATTGCCTACAGATTGTACACATACATCAAAACTTCTATTCTTTTATTTTCATAGGCACTATTATATTTTTACAGGTTACTACCAGAACTCTAGAAATCTTCCAAAAGGGCAAAGATGTGGAAGTTTGATGAGATCAAAGCTAGACTGAATAGAGGCTGACTGAAAAAATGCCACAGTGGCTAACACACTAGACTCTGACTTGGGAGGAGTATAATTGAAATCCATAAGTGACCACTTAGGTTTACCGTATTTACTCGAATCCAAGCCGCACTTTTTTTCCCATATTTGTAATCCAAAAAACCGCCTGCGGCTTAGAATCAAGTGCAAAGTAAGCGGAAGTTCTGGAAAATGTTGGTAGGTGCCGCCACAACTAACTTCTGCCGTCGAATATATGTAGCGCTACACAGGCATGCTTTGAAGGCACAAAGATAAATACTGGTGCCAAACTCTCTGCATCAGTATATAAAGTAAAAAAAAGGAAAAAGGTGGAAGACGAGCTTTTTTTTTTCTCCGCCTCGAGTTTCGACCACTGCATTTTCATACATTATCCAATGAAGTAAATACAAATTACGTATTGTGCATCTTTGAATGTAGCAGCATTTCAATGTACTACGAAAATCCGACTGGCAAGACTGTTTGGGATGTTTGTCAATATGGCCAACTCTACGTTCTGAATTTCTTCCTACCTGTGAGAAGACATGGTTCCTTATAGGAACTTCTATGAATTGTGAATCGCATGCAGTATTGTCTTCACTGCAAGAATAATACGAATATAAACATTTTGTCATGTATTCTTTTGTGTTTGCTGCTAACTCATTTAAATCCTAGTTTATTAAACTACGAAACTAGAGCGAGACAAAAGCACACGCGGAAAAATATAGATATCATCCCATGTTTATATATGTATTATTCTTATGCCTAATAGTGATACAGTCAGAAATGAAGCACGGCAATTGACTAGATTTTTAAATCTGAGATGACTCTAATGTCAGTGCAGAATGTAATGTACTAAAGAGGCGTCTGCAAAGATTTTCGAACGGAGAAAAATTTTCGCTAAACTCTCGTTCAGAACATCTTCTATCATACACAGTCATTATTTGGTTCTTGTTGATGATTATCAAAGAAAGCAGGAGTGTAGGTAACAGCAAATAGCAGTCTCTTGCCATTGCTTCGCTAATGAGACGATTCCTCTCTCTCTCTCTCTCTCTCTCTCTCTCTCTCTTTTTTAAAGCGGCAGTAGCGTGCACAGAAGCAAGCCATGCCGCGAGCGGCGACAGGTCGTAAACACTCATTATCAGAATGTGACAAACAATGCATGACATAATACAGTAATGCATTTTCAGCTTAGTGTGACGTAAACACCTATAACAAAGGGAACGGCACTTATCAGATCAAAGAAAAATAAACAATCAATTCAAACCAGACGAAGTACGTGAAGAAGGAAGGGTACCCATATAAATACAGACGGAGCACCTGACGCATAGCAACGGCTACCTGGTAAAGCTTAACTGCTAAGCCTATGACTCGAACCAAACTACTGTAGCTGTATCGTCATTCATTCGACCTAAATTGTGTCTCGTATTACAATGGACCAACTTTGTTTCGATTTGGAGGTGCGGCCTAAAACTTCTCTCTCCCCTTGAATTTCGAGTCTCAAATTTCAGGTGCGGCTTAGATTCGGGAAATTTTTTTTTCCTTGATTTCGAGTCTCATTTTTCAGGTGCAGCTTAGATTTGAGTAAATACGGTAGATTTTTCATTGTTTGCTTGGATTTCTTAAGGCAAATTCTAGAGTAATTTCTTTGAAATTGATACATCACTGTTAAATGAGGTAAACATTCTTTCAGACACATTGCTGTTATCTTTCTGTCTTCCTTTTAGTACAATAGCTGTCTCAGTACCTCTACTTTGAGATCACATACTGTATTCTTAGTATGTGCAGCCATATGAAAGTGAGCATTATGGGGGAATACCCACTGTGTGAAAAGCGTCCAGCTTTGTGTTCATATGGTAGACGTAACAGCTTCCCTTTAGTGACCACCACCAATCAATTTGGATCTGCTTCAAGAAATGTGTCATTCCAAAAGATCTTCAGCACGGTTTTTCCTGTGAACACTTGTGCCCCAATTATTTGTTTCTCTTTAGTGCAGAGACAGTGAGTGTTCCCAGTCCATTGATTGTATCTTACTCTCTGGTTCATAGTGGTGCTCTGATGGCCTCGTCTCTCGCAACAGTTTAAGTGTGACTGGCATAATCTTCACACATTCCTCCAGACAGTTGGCAGTGCAGACTTATGATCATCGCATCGCATAGCCTACTTCATCAGATGGCCACTTACACCTTTGCTATAGCCACAGTTATCATGTATGATACATCCAGGCCTGCGATTCCTTTTGTATTCTGCAACAATTTCATCAACAATGCTAAACTTGTTGGCCAAGATTCATTGTGTAATCTGGAGTTTCACTGTAATTGTTAGCACGCTGATGGGTCTTCTGGTTGCTGGTCGTCACTGGCCTCGTGCCTTCAATTTTCTAAATACTTTTCATGCATTCAAACATGCTTCCTTTACTTAAACACTTCATACTGCAGCCACATGATGAATAAACTATTATCAGTGCATTATAGCATCCATTCTGAATGAACACTTCGATATGTAGTGCCAGAAACATATTGCACGAAAACCACCTCAGCTCTGAAATAAATCATTTAACCTCTTTGTTCATACAGTATGGCTATTGGGCGCTTGAAATAAAGTTAGCTCTCTTTGGCATAAAGCCTGTCAAACAACAGAATACTGTTAGCATATGACATGCTTTCCATTCTGTGTAGCAACATTGAGTAAAACTGTACTATTCTAAACAACTATGGGATTACAACTGAGTTCCAGCAGCTTAAAAGGTGGTGTGCCCTGTGAAAGATTCCACGTGAATGTTCCATTAATTATGCGAGACAGTCTATTTGTACCGTTCTTCAATACTGGACCCAAAATAAGCAACACAAGTACAGGAATTGAAAGGGGGGGGGGGGGGGGGGGGGGAAATCTGCTGTTGCTCAACACTGTCTTACGAATAAGCACAACACAGGTTGTAGACCACACGTCAAACTACTGGCACTCAATCATCAAGGACGCTGGGAAAATCCTGGTGCGCCAACAATTTGAATAGAGATACAAGATTTTTCCTCAGCGGTATGTGCAAGGGAAAGTCAATACCAAGAGACTGCATACGAGTATGTTTCATATTATACATTGTGACAGGAACAAAAATGCTCTGAGTAATGTTTTACTGTTGGCACCAACATAATCTCTGGTTGCCGTGGGCAATACTACATTGGTAAATCTGTGTAATTCTGTTACTTCTTCAACAGACAGTTGCTTCCCCAGACAAAATGGTGGTGTTTATTGTCAAAAGACCAAATTTTCATAGAGAAACAATGTGACGAGTGCACCAAAAACATTTCATACAACTGTTCTGATATGGTGAGCAGGGACAGTGTCACTACAGTATTGTATGCATGTGCCTACTTTACAATCAATGATGCATCTTCGCGGAATACTGTTATAGAACTGTGGTTGCTCCGGTAACACAGTACCTTCTTGTGACTATATCTGCACGGAAATTATAATACAATTGCAACTGTCTGTTGACCTTACCCGTGTAGCTCCAGCAGTCTGTCGTACGTTCTGAAGTGCTCACCTCGGGTGAGGCGGAAGAGGACGGCACCCCAGCAGCCGGCATGTCGACGGCGTGTGCAGAGTGGAGGTGGCGCATGAGCATTACGGAGCTCGAGCACAGCTGGCCGCAGAGCGCACAGGTGAGGCGGCGCTGCAGCTGGTGGGACAGCACGTGGCGCGAAAGCGACGCACCGTCCGGCAGCTGCAGGCCACACTCCGGGCATGACGCCACCCCGACTGCTGTGTAAGAATTATAATCATCGATATGTGAAACAGTACAGTGTGTGGCAGAAAGAACTCGCAGATTTGGTAAGCTAACATCTGTAGCTGCTGGGTGGATATAATTAAATTGCAGCTACTCATGGAGGTCTACTGTAGGCTGTAATTACGGTACGGCTACAAAACTTGGTAGATATGCTAATGCGTTAGCGTGGAACTGATCTGCACTGGAAGAAAGTCAGTTTGGGTACTGGCCACCAGGTACAAATCTGATGCTGTACACAGTTTATATGACAGTATGACATCCACATTGTCATTTGACAAGCCGTAACATTCATGAATGGTACGGCTATCCAGAAGAGAAACTGTGCGCTATTAGTGAAACTGTTTTATGTGAACAACAGGAATTACAGTGTTGCACTGAGAGACCTGATGAGAGGCCGATGTCATTAAATGGTTTAAAGTCGGTGATAATGAAATTTGAAAATATAGGTGAGTTTGGTTTGGCACCTGGAGGAGGAAGGTGTCCTCTACATCTACATATACATCTACCTGATTACTTTGCTATTCACAATAAAGTGCTCGGCAGAGGATTCAATGAACCACTTTCAAGCTGTCTCTCTACTGTTCCACTCTCGAACGGCGCGCGGGGAAAATGATACTTCATTTTTTCTGTGCAAGCCCCGATTTCTCTTATTTTATCATGATGATCATTTCTCCCTATGTAGGTAGATGCCAACGGAATGTTTTCGCAGTCGGAGGAGAAAACTGGTGATTGAAATTTCATGAGAAGATCTCGTCACAACGAAAAACGCCTTTGTTTTAATGATTGCCACTCCAATTCGTGTATCATGTCTGTGGCACTATCTGCCCTATTTCGTGATAATACAAAAAGAGGTGCCCTTCTCTGAACTTTTTCGATGTCGTCCATCAGTCCCACCTGATTCGGATCCCACACCGCACAGTAGTACTCCAGAACAGGGCAGACAAGCGTAATGTAAGCAGTCTCTTTTGTAGACCTGTTGCACCTTTTAAGTGTTCTGCCAATGAATCACAGTGTTCGGTTTTCTCTACCCACAACACTATCTATGTGATCATTCTAATTTAGGTTATTTGTAATTGTAATCCTTAAGTATTTAGTTGAATTTACAGCCTTCAGGTTTTTGTGACTTATCGCTTAATCGAAATTTAGCTGATTTCTTTTAGCACTCATGTGAATAACTTCACACTTTTCTTTATTCAGAGTCAATTGCCACTTTTTGCACCATACAGATATCGTATCTGAATCATTTTGCAATTTGTTTTGGTCATCTGATGACTTTACAAGATGGAAAATGACAACATCATCTGCAAGCAATCTAAGAGGGCTACTCAGATTGTCTCCTATGTCGTTAATATAGACCAGGAACAACAGAGGGCCTATAACGTGTCTTTGGAGAACGCCAGATATTATTTCTGTTTTACTCAATGACTTTCTGTCTATTATTACAAACTATGACCTTTCTGACAGGAAATCGTGCAGCCATCCATACAACTGAGGCGATATTCCATTGGCACACAGTCTGGTTTGAAAACACTTGTGAGGAATGGTGTCGAAAATCTAAAAATATGGAGTCAATTTGACATCCCCTGTTGATAGCACTCATTACTTCATGAGTATAAAGAGCTGGTTGTTTTCTGCAAGAACGATATTTTCTGAATCCGGGCTGACTATGCGTCAGTAAATCATTTTCTTCGATGTACTTCATAATATTTGAACACAGTATATGTTCCAAAACCCTACTGCAAATCTACGTTAGCGATATAGGCCTTTAATTCAGCAGATTACTCCTATTTCCCTTTTTGGGTATTGGTGTGACTTCAGCAATTTTCCAGTCTTTAGATACGGGTCTTTCTGTGAGGGAGCAATTCTATATAATTGCTAAATATGGAGCTACTGCATTAGCATACTTTGAAAGGAACATGACTAGTATACAATCTGGACCAGAGGCCTTGCCTTTATTAAGTGATTTAAGCTGCTTTGCTAACCGAGGACATCTACTTCTATATTTATCATCTTGGCAGTTGTTCTTGATTGTAATTAAGGAGTATTTACTTTGCCTTCTTTTGTGAAGGAGTTTTGGAAAACCGTGCTTAATAACTCTGCTTTTGTGACCCTGTCATCAATGACTTCACTGTTGTTATCGCACAGTGATTGTATTGATTGCGTCTTGCCACTGGTGCGCTTTGTGTATGACCAGGAGCTCCTATACTGGTGGAAGTTATGGATGAGGTTGCTGTTGTTGTAACTGACTGTGCAGCACATGGCCTGAGCAGTGCTAGTGCTTGTTCTTTGCGGTCTATTTTACCCTGGTATCTGTATAAAATCCAGACAGTACAGCAACTGGAACCTCATGAACCAGAGCAACATTCTGAATTTGCTCTTCGGTTTCTGGCATGGATCAAAATCGAAGACACGGCCAGGAAATACTCTAACGAGTGAGGAGGCACATTTTACAAGCTACAGGGTGCAGTGAATACACAGAACAGACAAATTTGGGGTACTGTTCAACCACGTGTTGTGTACGAAGGGCCATTGCACTCACCTTATATGACTGTTTGGTGTGGATTCACAAGCACCTTTATTCTCGGTCTATTCTTCTTTGAAGATAATACACCCGGAGGACCTATCAGGTGTAATATTACATCCGCACATTATCGAGACCTCCTTGTACAGCACGGAATTCCTGCTTTGGAAGAGCGCAAATGAGTGGAAACCACTATTTTTACACAAGACGGGGCAACACCTCATGTTGCTCACCCAGTGAAAGATCGGCTAAATACGATCTTTCAGGAACATGTTTACCTTCAGAGGTTCTCCAGATACATGCCCTGCAAGATCATCTGATCTGAATCCCTGTCACTTTTAGCTCTGGGCATATCTAAAAGAATATGTTTATCAAGGACACGTTCGTCTCTGCTTGATCTGAAGGCCAGTATACAGGAACACATTGTTCAGATTCCAATAGAACTGCTGCGAGTAAATGTTGATAGTGTCATTTTACGAATGCAGCATCTCATCAACATCTCCGGTGGCCATACTGAACAAATTGTGTAAGCAGCAGTGAATAATAAAATCAACATTATGTGTTTCTCACTTGTTTGACCTTTTCTGCTCATGTCTCGTTCCTAACATTACATCTACATCTACATCCATACTCTGCAAGCCACCTGACGGTGTGTGGCAGAGGGTACCTTGAGTACCTCTATCGGTTCTCCCTTCTATTCCAGTCTCATATTATTCGTGGAAAGAAGGATTGTCGGTATGCCTCTGTGTGGGCTCTAATCTCTCTGATTTTATCCTCATGGTCTCTTCGCGAGATATACGTAGGAGGGAGCAATAAGCAATATACTGCTTGACTCCTCGGTGAAGGTATGTTCTCGAAACTTCAACAAAAGCCCGTACCGAGCTACTGAGTGTCTCTCCTGCAGTGTCTTCCACTGGAGTTTATCTGTCATCTCCGTAATGCTTTCACGATTACTAAATGATCCTGTAATGAAGTGCGCTGCTCTCCGATGGATCTTCTCTATCTCTTCTATCAACCCTACATGGTATGGATATAAATTACTGCATTATTACTGGAGGATGTCTCACTTGGCTAGAAAAAAAGGAGAATGGCCAGGAAAATAAAAATTCTAGTAGTGGAGCTACCACTCCTTCTTTGTCCCTCACCATCCGACTCAAATGATATGTGTTTCCTTCGAAAGTGGGCAGGAGTAGCACAATGTAACGAAAATGCTATACATTCCTCTACACGCGGACCATACTAGCCAGTTCAGGTAAAATATGGTGACAAATACAATCCTACAAGCACACTGATGGTGGACGAGACCTGCCAGTGCTAAAAAATTGTTCAAATGGCTCTGAACACTATGGGACTTAACATCTGAGGTTATCAGTCCCCTAGACTTGGAACTACTTAAACATAAGTAATCTAAGGACATTACACACATCCAAGCCCGAGGCAGGATTTGAACCTGCGACCATAGCAGCCGTGTGGTTCCTGACTGAAACGTATAGGAACATTTCCGTAAGTCTTTCTTGAATGCACAGCACCACATTTGCACCTGGTGGCCAAAATTGGAACTGCTTTTTTCCGGTGTAAATCAGTTCCGCACTAATGCATTAAAATATCTACCAAGTTTCATTGCCATATGATAATTACAGCCCACACTGGTCCTCTGGGAGGAGCTACACTTTAATTACAGCCACCTGGTACATCTACATCCAGGCTCTGAAAGCCACTCATGTGTGAGTGCTGGTGTTCCACTGCCACTTCCCATCTTTCCTGCTCCAGTGTGCAAGAAGGTTACATATTTCTGTATGAGATTGAATCCCTAATTTTACCTTCATAGGTAAAAAGTGGAGAGGGAGACTGAGGCTTGATTATAGCAAGCAGTTTCAAACGGATGTAGATTACAGAAGTTATGCACACATGCCCTCTCCACGAATCGTGGATCTTTCTGAAGTGGTGTGCCATGTGTCTCTCTGCAATACAGATATCTGTACTGTCGGCACAACTACAAAGGCTACTCAACAGAGACTGCGACTGATTTTTTTCCACAGGTGTTTATCACTCTATTTCAACATTTACATGATATTTTTCGAAGTAGTTCGCTCCTATTTGAACGCACTTTTTATATCGTGTCTGCCAGTCCTTGAACATGCGATGCAGGCCGTAGTTTGTCAGGTCCTTGAGAACTGCCTCACTTTTCTGGAGAACTGCTTCTGAATTCTCAAAACGAATTCCACGATGCTTTGCCTCTAGCGATGGGAATAATAACAAAATCACAGTGTGTAAGTTCAGGGCCGTAAGGTGGATGCAGTACACAGGTAACGTCAAATCGAGCTAGAAACCGCACGAGTTGATTTGCTACGTGAGGCCGTGCATTATCATGATGAAGCCACCACCTAGTCCAAGTAAGTTCTGTTTGTACCTTTGCAGTGTGCTTCCTCAGTTTAGCTAATACTGACGTGTAGTATGCTACAGTAATAGTAGGGTGAGGCAGAACTGTATGCTGGCAAATCATTCAATGACAGTCAAAAAATGTGATTAACATCACTTACACTGCAGATGGAACAGTTTTCACGTTTCTTGGAGTCGGTGGAGCTAGACGTTTCCACACTGTGCTGGCCTGTTTCCCTTCAGGACCATAAAGATTCAACCACGACTCATCACTGGTGACAATCGATTTGAGAAACACGTCCCCTCCATCAGCAAAGAGATACTGCTCCTCACGGCTTGTCTCCATTCGCACAGCCTTTAGTTCGAGAGTCAACAGACATGGCACCTACAGGAACAAATACGAGTCACATGGAGATCATCAAGCATAGTCATAGACACTCCACATGAAATTCTCAACACTTCAATGAGGTTTCATAATGTTATCTGCCGATGCTCACGGAAAACCACAGCCGTTGTGTTGATGTTGACTACAATCACAGCAAAAGCCAAAACACCAGATTCACCTTGCTTAACATAGGCGAGTTGACCTTCTTCGAAGTCTTCAAACCACCTAAACACTGTTTCACGAGTTATGTGCATCTTCACTGTATGCTTGCTGCAGCTTTTCGTAAGTCTCAGTGGCTGTACGGTTTAAATGAACACAGAATTTTATTGCGCCATACTGCTCCTCTCGCATCCCCTCCATTGTTTACTATGAAAAATATAAAGTGCATCTACAAAATAGAGTATTACTACCAAACAACCGAAATGAGAGTGCTGCTGCCTATGGACATTATGCATAAAAACTCACTCTTTTCAAATATTCATAGTGCAGATAGGAAACTATCACTGTAGTTACATCGGGCAAAAATCAGTCTCAGTGTTTGTTGATTGGCCCTCGTACATCAGGTGCGTATCTGTGGAGAGCCGAGATAAATAGGTGGTTCCTGAAGGTGGGCAGCAGCCTTTTCAATAGTTGCAGGGATCACAGTCTGAATTAGACTGTTGCAGCTCGAGTACCCAATGGCGGGCATGGGCACAGGTAGGCAGTAGTAGACAAACAGGTCACGTGCGAACAGTCTTGCAGCCAGACCATAGTGTATGTGATTGTGCTCCACTCGCCACGTGCTCTAGGCAGGGGCAGCCGAGCAGCTCACATATGTGAAGAATGTGTGAAATAAGACCACCTAGCAGATAGCCCACAGTACCTGTATATGCCTGTCCACAAGCACTATGAAGGCATCATGGAACCCATTGGCCCATGGGGCAACACTGGAACACCCTACTCTGGATGGTTTACTGATCTAGCCTTGAAACATTAGACAATATGGTCTACTTACGAAGGTACTGCAAATGGCAGAAAACGAGGAAAAATCACAGCCGTTACATTTATCAAGCGCACAAAGTTCTACTGTATTACTTATTGATGATGGGTACCTGGGAGGGAACTACTCAGGAGGATGTTGTCATCAGGAGAAAAGTGTACTAGGTAAGTAGTTCTTATAACTAATGAGGAGGTACTGAACTGACTGGTGGGAAAAAAAATGTGGCACAACTTGACTAAATGAAGGAGTCAGTTGGTACGACACATTCTGAGGTATCAGGGAATAATCAATTTGTTAATAGAAGAAATTGGACATAAAAACTGTAGAGCAAGGCCGAGGCTCAACGGCAGCAAGCAGGTTCAAATGGATGGAAGTTGCACAGATGAAGAGGCTTGCACAGGATAGACAGAGTGGAGGGCCACATCAAACTAATCTTCAGACTGAAGGCCACAACAACAATATAAAGGAAGAAGCAACATGCTGACTGACTCTTCTAGGAATGTACACTACCAGAAATTTAACAGTATACCACACTGCGATGTGGAACACTTCTCTTACAGCTCCTACCACTGACGGTGGATGAATGAGAACATCTGCTCTTCCACTGCATTTAACAGTAGAATTCCTATTGCATTCTTAATTATACCACCCTTGCTTTTAATTTCACCAAAGGTTGTTTTGACTTTTCTATAAGCCGAGTCAGTCATTCCGACAATCATTTCTTTTTCGATTTCTTCAGTTTTCCTGCAACCATTTTGTTTTAGCTTCCCTGCACTTACTATTTATTTCATTCTTAAGTGATTTGTATTTTTGTATGTCTGAATTTCCTTTTTTTTTGCACTTCCTTCTTTCCTCAATCAATTGATGTATTTCTTGTGTTATCTATGGTTTCTTCATCGTTACCTTATTTTTACCTATGTCTTTGATTCAAACTTCTGTGATCCCCCTTCGTAGAGATGTCTATGCCTCTTCAGCTGAACTGCCTACTAAGCTATACATTGTCACAGTATCTATAACCTCAAAACACTTCAAGTGTATCCCCTCATTCCTTAGTACTTCTGTATCCTAACTTTTGGGCATTGATTTTTCCTGACTAATCTCTTAAGCTTCAACCTACTCTTAATCACTACTAAATTGTGATCTGAGTCTATATCTGCTCTTGGGTACACATTATAAGATTTCGGAATCTCTGTCTGACTATCATGTAATCTAACTGACATCTTCCCATTTCTCCTGTCCTTTTCCAAGTAAAACACCTCTTCTTGTGCTTGTTGAACAGAGAATTCACTATTAGTAGCTGAAATTTATTGCAGAACTTAATTAGCCTTTCTTCTCTCTCATTCCTACTACCCAGCCCATTCTCTTCTGTAACCCTTTCTTCTAGTACTTCCCTTACAACCACAATCCAATCCCCCATGATTACTAGATTTTCATCTCCCTTTACACACTGAGTTGCACTTTCAATATCTTCATATACTTTCTCTATTTCTCCATGTTCTGCTTGCAACGTTGGCAAGTACACCTGAACTAATGCTGCCTGTGTTGGGTTGCTGTTGATTTTGATGAGAACAACCCTACCACTGAACTGGCCATATTAACTCACTCTCTGTCCTACCCTCCTATTCATAATGAATCCTACTCCCATTACACTATTTTCTACTGCTGTTGACGTTAGCCTACATTCATCTGGCCAGAAATCCTTCACTTCTTTCTGTTCCACTTCACTGACCTCCACTATATCTAGACTGAGTCTTATCATTTTCCTTTTCAGATTTTCTCGTTTCTCTATGTAACAAGACATCCTCCTTTAGTATTACTTTTCCTCAACAGTAGTTGTAGATACCAGTATTATTTTTCGAATTTTGAACAGGTCAATATTATCTCAGTTGCTTTTCTGAAAACTTTCACTTAATTTTATACACATTATGTTATCATCGATAAGTACTAGTTCTGAATGCATGGTATAGTTATATTATTATTTTTTTTTCTTTTTTTTTTGAAACATTGTAAATTATGAATTATTGGCACACTTAAAATTTATATTATTAATTACACAGTCCTGTACAGTTTACTATGTTTATTTATGGATTCATTTATGAAATAATAAGCAAAATTAATAATGTAGTGGAAACTACTAGAAATTAATTTGTTGAGAAAAATTGAGAATACTGTTATTTCCACAGAGTGTGGAGATCATAAGCTTGTCTCTGATGAGATTGGACATATTCTTGTATTTTTATGCAAATAATATAATTTCAGCTTTGTTAACATGAAAAAATCAAAATACTATATGATATACTAAAATGTGAGAAAATATAATTACATAAAAAAAGAAAAATTGCTGCAATAACAATCTTCAGATTTATTTGGTTCAAACCAACTGTGAGGACCTAATGTGAGATTTTCAGCTTTAAGATTCAGACCCCTAGACATCCAGAACTGGAGCCATCTCAACATGACTCGCTAGGTGAACTAGAAAGTTTATTGTAATCTTTGCTCCTCTCAAATCTACATAAACTGCTTATTAATTACTTGGACTGGACATTGTTTAATGTGGACAACAGATGTAAGTAGGAAGGAAGGGGGAGATTACATCCATCATGTTCAAACTTTTGACATTCGACACCCTAACTCATGAAATGTTATCCGTTCATTGGTAATTCAATCTTTTTCTCGTGGTCACCTCCCCCTTGGCAGCCCCTCTCAGAGATCTGAATGGGAGACTATTCCGGTATCTTTTGCCAATGGAGAGATTACCATGACACTTTTTCAATTACAGGCCACATTTCCTGCTGATGTATCATACGTGTCTTTAATGTAGTGGTTTCCATTGCCTTCTGCATCCTCGTACCATTGATCATTGTCGATTCTTTCACCTTTAGAGGCAGTTTCCCACCCCAAGGACAAGAGAGTGCCCTGGACTTCTGTCTGCTCCTCCGCCCTCTTTGACAAGGCCATTGACAGAATGAGGATGACTTCTTATCCCAGAAGTCTTCAGCCACCAATGCTGATGATTTTCACTCAAGATTGAAGAGATGGCAGGGTTCGGACCCGGGACTGAGGATGTTTTGATTAGTAACCAAAGACGCTACTCCACGACCTGGAGCTATGCCCCTCACAAATTGGGGAATTCTTGCAGCCACACCTTGCAATTCATAATGGAACAATTTTCAGTTCTTAATTGTTGTGGCTGGTCATATGTTTGGTTTTGGTTTTGTTTTGCTTCAGGGCACATAAAACAAATGGGGTCATACATGCCCAAGTCAAAACTACAGAACACGAAGACAGAGAAGAGTTAAAAAGCGACTATAAGTCAGTCCCAACTGACATAACAGGAGACAGCTAAAAACAGTTAAGTGGATAAAGGGCTAAAAAAGACACCATACAGAAACGGAGGTCCAGAACTAAAAATTAAATGGCCTTCACCACATTGCTTTGGCAGATAAAAAGTAAACTGCAGTCAACAGCCCGCGCGTCATTAGCTAAAATGGCCGATAGCTCAGATGGCAAACCCAAGTGGGAACGTAAATGGTTAAAAAATCGGCATTCCATCAGGAAGTGGCAGACAGTTAAAACTTGTGCGCAATGTGTATCAAGAGTTGAGGCTCTGCCACTTATCAAATGACGATGGCTAAAAAGGCAGTGCCCAATACGCAGCCTAGTTAGAATGATCTTCCGGCAGGAGGGCCGAGAGGAGGTCGTCCGAGCTGCTGGGAGAGGCTTAATAAGCCGGAGCTTATTCCTGTGAAGGGAGGACCATTGGTGATGCCAAAGGGACACCACCTCCTGACAGATAGCAACACAGAGATCATGGGAGGGAATATAGGTACTTGCAGGCTGAGGTACGAGGACTGCAGCCTCGACAGCAGCGTCAGCAGCCTCGTTTCCTGGCAGATCGACATGACCATGAACCCACAGAAACATCACACTGGCTCCACCAAGAGTGAGCAAGAGACAGTTTTCCTGGACCCACTGCAATAAGGGATGGGCAGTGTACAGCGCACATAGGCTTTGAAGGGCACTGAGTGAGTCTGAGCAGAGGACACAATTGAAAAGGCTGTGTCACCGGATGCACTCCGTGGCCTGATACAGGGTGGAGAGCTCGGCTGTAAATACTGAGCAGCTGGAAGCCGATACTGAAAGACTTGGGTGCCAATGACGAAGGCACGCCCAACTCCACGATCAGTCCAAGAGCCATCAGTCTAAACAAAGGTACTATTGCAAAGTGACACGAAAAGGTCATGAAACTGAAGGCAATAGACTGAGGCTGGAGTAGTTTCCTCAGGAAGAGAATGAAGGCCAAGGTTAACACGGGCCGCTTCATGAAGCCAGGGCGGTGAAGAGTTCACACCCACAGGGAAAGTTGCAGGTAGTGTGAAGTTAAGCCGCTGTAGCAAGTGCCGAAAGCGGGCTCCAGGAGGCAACAGAGAAGAGGGAAGTGCCCCATACTGGTGATCAAAGGAACCATCAAAGGATGCAGCGTAAGATGGGAGGCCACGCATGGCAGACAAACGGCATGCATACCTCCTGAGGAGAAAGTCATGGTGGTAGGACAGCAGTAGTTCGGCAGCTTCAGCATAAGGACTCTCAACCGGGCTAGTGTAAAAGGCGCCCGTGGCCAAACGGATGCCACGATGGTGATTAGTGTTGAGACAGCGTAAGAGGGATGGACGTGCAGGTGCATAAACAAAGCACCCATAGTCGAGATTTCAATGCACAAGGGACCTGTACAAACGGAGGAGGGTGGTTCGATCGGCACTCCAGTAAGTACCAGTGAAGACACGTAGGAGACTGAGGGAGGGACCAGGTACAGCCGGCTGCCAGGTAAGACACATGGAACGATCAAGAGAGTTTCCTATTGAGCATGAACCCCAGGAATTTTGTAGTTTCAATGAATGCAAGGGCAACAGGCCTAAGATGTAAACATGGTGGAAGAAACCAATTACGTCGCCAGAAACTCATACAAACTGTTTTGTCAGTGTGGAAAAGTGAGTCATTGTCAATGCTCCAGGAGTAAAGACGATGAAGATATCGCTGAAGATGCCACTCAGTGAGACAGGTCTGTGGAGAACTGCAATAGGTGGCAAAAACCGTCAACAGAAATGGAGCCAGAGATGCCCGGCGGGCGACAGGCCATTATAGGGTTAATGGCAACAGCAAAGAGGACAATTCTCAGGACGGAGCCCTGAGGCACACAATTTTCCTGGTTAAAGGTGTCTGACAAGGCAGAACCCACGGGCACCTTGAAAACTTGGTCTTTTAAAAATGCCTGAAGGAAACAGGGCATGCGGCCACGGAAGCCCCACGTGTAAAGAGTATGGAGGATACCAGTTCTCCAGCAGGTGTCATAGACCTTTTCCAAATCGAAAAACATGACCATAGTCTGATTTCCGCAGAAAACCATTCATGGTGAATAAGGTAGCGAGATGGTCAACTGCAGAATGCCTCACTCGAAATCCACACTGTGCATTCGTCAGTAAACTGCGAGACTTGAGCCACCATACCAGCAGGGCATGAATCATACATTCCATCTCCTTGCAAATGCAGCTAGTAAGAGAGATGGGGCAGCAGCTAGAAGGAAGGTTTTTGTACTTACTGGGCGGTTTTTGTACTTACTGGGCTTAGGTATGGGTACGACGGTGGCTTCACACCAGCGTCAGGAATTGTGCCCTCCACCCAGATGCGGTTGTATGTGTTAAGCAAAAAGTGCTTGCTCACAAGGGTAAGGTGCTGCAACATCTGAATGTGGATAGCATCTAGCCCTGGGGTGGAGGACCAGGATGAACTGAGAGCACGATCTAGCTTCCTCATAGTAAATGCGGCATTGTAACACTCATGTTTCAGTGAAGAGAAGAGTATTGCCTAAGCCTCTTCCACTCATTTCCGATGGAGGAAGGCAGGCTGATAGTGGTAAGAGCTCGAAACTTCCGCAAAATGGTGGCCCAAGGTGTTTGAGATAGCAATAGGGTTCACAATGACATCGACTGCTACTGTCAGGCCAGAAATTGGGGAATGGGTCTTGGTCCCAGAGAGCCATCGGAGGTTGGCCCACATGACAGAGGAAGGGGTAGAACTGTTAAAAGAACTAGTGAATGAAGCAGCGTGCCTCAGACTACGAAGGAACTGGGACACGACGTGGTAAAGAGAAAGTGTGTGGAATGGAATGTTCTGCAGCAGTAAGGATAACATTTGTGAGATATTCCACCTGGTCATCACAAATGGGGAAAACGTGTTCTTCAAAGGTCGCCAGGTAAGAGTAAATATGCCAGTCAGTCTTAGTAAGCTGCCATTTGTGTGTGCATGTAGGTGGGGTAGGAGTCAGCAAATGGATAGCACACGGGAAATGGTTGCTCGAGTAGGTGTCAGAAAGAACGGACCTCTCAAGATGATGGGCAAGCTGAGCAGTGCAGAAGGATAGGTCCAAATGGGAACAGGTGTGTGAGGAGTCGGAAAGGAAAGTGGGTGCTCCAGTGTTAGGGCAGAAGAAGTTAAGTTGATTACAGGGCACCTCTCTGACAGGTCCTGGGAGAACTCCAAAGGGGATGATGCGCATTAAAGTCACCGAGTAGCAAAAATGGGGGAGATAACTGCCCAATAGGCTGAAGGAAGTCTGTCCTGGTGACATAAAATGACGGAGTGACATAAATAGTACAGAGGGAAAAAGTCTGGTGGGGAAGGAAAAGGCGAACTGCAACAGCTTGAAGTCAGAGAGATGGGATGACAATGAATGTCATCCCATATGAGCAGAACGATGCCCCCACGAGACTGAATGCCAACCTCAGGGGGAAGGTCAAAACCAATCGGTAAGAAATGTGAAAGCTCAAAGGAGTTGTGAGGGTGAAGTTTTGTTTCCTGAAGGCAGAGCACAAGGGGATACTGTGATGCTAAAAGCAGCCACAAATCCTCTTTGAGAGACTGAAGCCTGCGAACGTTCCATTGCAGGAGAGTCATGACAAGGAACAGATGTAGGGGTGTCACCTCGAGGGCTGCCGAGTGACAGCCGGTAAAGAGTTACAACTACAAGGCACAGAAGCAGGAGGATCCTGCTCCATGGGGTCCACAGAAGCATCGGCTTGGTTGTGTGGTCAGTCTCTGGAGTCCAGCAACACAGAGGCCAGCCGGGCTAAGGTATCACGTGGCGACACTGTTGAAGAGGATCTTCGAGTTGGCGAAGAAGAATGTTTGCCTTTGGTGGACTTCTTTGAGCCTTTCTGGTTAGAGGAAGACTCGGGTGTTGTTTGGCTAGAGGGACAGAGGAAGTCTTCACGGGGATGATGACTTCAACCCTTGAGGTGAGAGTTTGATGGCTTGTTGCACAGCTGGACAGGGGGATGTCACAACCCTGACACTGGGTGATTTCACAACCTATGAGCTGAATTGGAGGTTGCATGTCTACGTGGCCTGTCCTTCATGGAGCGAGGGGTAACAAGAACAGAACTGTAGGTGCCAGACGGGAGAACGCAGGGTTTGCGACTAGCCAGTAACTTGTGAGCAGCTGGATAACACACTTTTTCCTTTACCTGGATCTCTTTGACAGCCCGCTCATCAACATACACAGGACAATCCCGAGAGGTGGCGGCATGGGCGCCACTGCAGTTGATACACTGAGGAGAAGGAGGCGGACAATCGCACTCATGTGCATCCCTACCACAGGTTACACATTTGGCTTCAGCAAGATGTTCTAGTGTGGATGAAATGACACTGATAGCAGCGCATTGAGTTCAGAATGTACAGCTGGACTGTGATAATTTCATGGTCCACTTTGATCTTGGACGGAAGCACCACTGTATCAAAGGTGAGAAAAAGAGTGCGGGTGGGCACTAAGGAGGAATCTACCTTTTTCACTACATGATGGACAGCAATGACACCCTGATCAGAGAGGTAAGATTGGATTTCAGCTTCGGTTAGAGCGTCGAGCAGCCTAGCGTAAATTACACCACTGGAAGTATTCAAATTTCTATGGGCATGAACAGGGTAGCCGTGGAGAAGCGAGGCAGTAAGCAGTTTATGTGCTTGAGAATCAGAAGCAGTCTCCAAAAGCAAAGTGCCATTCTGTAAACAAGAGCAGGATTTCACAGAGCCAGCAATTGCATCAACACCTTTCTGAATAATAAATGGATTTACCATGGCGAAGGACTGACTGTCTTTAGTATGTGAGACCACGAGGAACCATGGTGCAGCAGAAAGAGTCTCTGAATGATTAGCCTCATTATGTTTACGTTTCATAGACATTGATTGGGAAGATGATTGCCTCATTGTGAGAAAATCCCCCACGATTGCCAGCGTCTCCGATGGCATTCCCCTTACAACTGGGGCCCCCTTCACAAGGGGGTGCACCTGCCTTAGGTGATTGTTCACACCTCCCAAATACCTGACACAGGGACCAATCAGCAATTTGGGAAGGTTGCAGCTAAGGCAATCAGCCCTCCCTGGGACTGGCCAGTACCAGAAGTAATGCGTGAACTCCACCTGTCGAACCAGGGCCGGGAATTACGTGTTACCCAGTCACCTGTTATGCATCAGGCGCATGGGCCGGCCTTCAGAATCACACAGGGAGGAAGAAGAAAATGAGGAACCTCAAATGCCGAAGCGGAGGAATGAGAGGAGAAGGGAAACAAAGAAAGGAAAGGGGAGCGAAAAACAAAGGTGAGACTGTTCTTGCATCAGTAACAGACAACACAGAACATTCCCAATAACACCCCAGACATGTTCCCAAAGGAAGGGGAAAAAGAATAGCAAGAGGATAGACATGCAGCACAGAAGGTAAAAAATGCTGCATAGGCTGGGGCCCCGAGGTAGCCAAGCACGAACCCACCAAGAAGTGGTGAGCCTCCTAGGGGACTGGTCATATGTCTGTGGGTGCATGGAACTGAGGCCTTTAGTGTCCCTACTACAACTTTACGAGACAAGTATACAGTATAGCCGCACTATTCCGAACTAACTGGGGTCAAACAATGTTCAGTTTGGCAGGAATTCGGAATAGGCAGATTCCATTAATAATATCAATGTATAGACTTGTTAAGGTATAAATTAAGTGCGAGGACATCTGCTAGTGACCTTCGATGACTCGTAGCACAGATCCCTTACCTATCCCTCTCCCTTCTGCGTTCCAAACACATTAATGAAAATTTACTATTAAGCTTTCATCTGTAAGTGTTGAGTTAACTTTTATTCCCCACGACACTATAATTCATCACTTTCAAGTATTCTTTGTTACCAATGGTTTAGACTCAGTCAGGTAATTAGAATGCCCGTTAGAGTTCCTACACAGTTCATAAGTAATAGGAAATGGACAAACGGCATCAAGTAGACAATACCTGTATCACAGCTTTCGACAACTTCCTCTGCATCCCATTCCTGCTTGCACTCTTGGCTGTAACAAAAGAAATACATGAACCAATTATTGTGAAGGTACATACATTTAAGAAAGTAATTTACTCTGATGAAAAAATATTGCAATACAAACATAGGCAATACCAATCCTGAGGATCCACTTTACATGCAAGAACAAGTAACACAGCCAGTTAAAACACCTTAGGGTTCTTAGCACTCACACACTGGTTATTGGAATTCAGTTCTGCTTGAGAGCAACATTATTAATTAACAGAGTTAAATAGTGCTCAAATATGAAATAATCAACAGTCAAGCACATGAACTGGAGACCAATAGCATTAAAAGCAATCCATTAAGCAACTAAAAACTTTGATGATTTTGACAAAATATTCTTACCCTCTGAGATTTTTTCAGATAAAAATGCCATGTGACGATGTGGTTGTGTTAAGCATTGAGAAGCCAAAGTGAGGATTTTTTATATTGAGTCTATAACTGCTGCATGTCCTAATTATTACTATTATTTGTGAAAGTGCACCTGCACATCATACAACTGTCTTATGATAGGGACACGAGGTAATTAGCTTCAATCACCAGTCTGCTGCTTTCTCATTGGTTATCAAACAGATCACACACCCTTTAACATCATTTCCTGTTTGCATCTGCGAGCGTGTACTACGTATGATGTGAGAGTCAGGAACTGTTTCCAGTACTGGGGGGAAGAAAGCTTCGTCCTGTCCGAAGAGAATGGGCCAATGGGCCAATCTTTCCTCAATGCTCTTTTCAAAGGTGAGTGAATTTCGCAACGTATTTGGTGTTTTCCAAGTCGTGGAAATCTTGTAATGTAATACACTGCCAATGTACACAGCTAATACAGCTTTATTAAATGTCATTTTATTTATCTAATACAGTTTATTGTATTTACTGATTCTACAGGGTGATCCAAAAGTCATATCCCACAGGAGCGATCATCTGAAGCAAAAGTGTAGTAAATGATGGCTCTAAAATTCATAACTTAAAAGCTACGAGCAATTGTTCAGTAGAAAGGAAGTGTTTTGCAGTATTGAAGATAAAGGAGTGCTCACAGCTCTTAAGGTATTTTAGAGCCTATGCTTACTAGACTTCTTTGCTTCAAATAATCGTTCCTGTCACACCCCTGAATTCGACTTTGACTTATGGGTCAAGACTACTAAATCAGCAATGTAGACTTTGTCGCATAGGACATGACGTTTGAATCAACCTGATTACTGCTACTTTGTTGTTTTTCTGTGTACATTGCATCAGTAGAAATGTGTAGTAATTACTTCAAGGAAATTGTAATCATCAAACAGGGTATATAATCTTACCCTTGTTAGGCAGATAATTTGTAAAACTTCGAATTTATCCAGATGCAATAAGTTGGGGAATCCCTCTATAAGGTAGAGAGATACACTGCAGTTTAGTAACAGTGCAAAAAATGTCACTGCGCAACAGTTGGTAGTTGTGATCTTGGAAAGATGAAGCTGTTCTAAGCTGCATGTGAGACACAAAGAAACCTCACAAGGAACCCACCCCTCTCCTCCCCCTCCAAACCTTAACATTCTGATGTCACTTCACAGAGGGCACTGTCATTATCATCTGTTTCCCCAACTGTTTTCCTATGTTAAAAATATGGTTCAGATTGTTTTTATTCTGGATGATTATAACACTCAAATAGCATTTTTGATCAGTATTCTCACAAAATATCTTATTTTATGTAATTAGAGCTTAAAAAAATAATTAAATATCAAGATCTGGTCATGTGATCAAAAATGCTACGTTAGTGGATGTAGCTCTGATGACATCACAAGCTAGGACTGAGACAAAGCTATACATGTGTTACAGAAGTGTTAGCTGAAGTTACTAGTGTTTTTCTGCACTTTTTCTGCAAACAGTTTAGTTATTTAGTGATGGAAAACCCATTTACAGCTATTAGGGAGCAAAGGAAAGGAATTTTATGAAGGCTGACGCTGAATCCCTAAAATCTTCTGAAAGTTTATGCATGGTCTCTTTGTTCTTCAAAAACCACACAGATTTTTATGTTTTGGAAATAGGAAGCCTGAAAACTGCTTTGTATGGTGACTAGGACGAATGTACTGTCACACAGCAATAAGTCACAGAATTGTCCTACAACTGAGGGAATCTGGAACTGGATTATGTGTTCATCAATGCTGAACAATGCTGAAAATGTTTTCCAGGACAACTTGTAAAAGCCTACACAATAAAACACAGTGTATTTTTTTCATTCAAAAAATAATTCTGATTGTTAATTGCTGTAGTTGTTGTCAGAACTCCTACTTTCTTGTATGTATCTTTTTTCTCAATTTTCAGGTATTCAGACAACATAACACTCAAGGAGCTGCAGAGCATCATTGTGTTTGCCTTCAACAGCTTTACACACTGCAGTTTTTCTGTTCCTCCAGGTCATTAATTCAAACCACTGCAAAATGATGCCCATAAAATACTCAGTTCATGCAGCAGAACCTTAAAGTATCTGTTGTTCTAACACATACTTAACTGCAACTGACACAATATAGAGATTTAAAAGTGTTTAAGCAGGACCAACTTTCATTTTACTATAATGGTCTAGTACACGTCCTTGTAGGTTCCAAATGTTCAGTTTATCTCTTTGTCAAAACCACACAGCTGTATAACAGGCTCAATGGAGACAGTGAAAGCAGCAAATCGTTATCTTCAATGACTTATTTGAGAAGGATGATGTGATCGGAAATTGTCAAATCGTTTCTCCGATTTTTCAGAATAATAGCTATATCGGGCATGAAATACATTTTCTTAACAGCATCTTTGTGATTCATCTCAAATTGATCAGTTGTAAAATAAAGCTAAAAAACGAAAATTGATATTAAAAGTAATATAATACCAAATTTAAAGTTCTTTCATAACTGTTTTATGAATAAAGTAAACTTAAGAAAGAAGCAGTATTAAGCAGGAAAAACTTGCTTCTGATCAGGATCGATCTCGCAAGCATTACATTAGCAGCCCAGCATATAGCCTATTACACTACAAACGACACTGTGTTTCTGTGGAGTATTTACTTACATCAGAATGATCCTCACAGAAATAAATACACATAGTAAACACTGTTTCATTTGGATCTCTATGAGCAAGCTGCAACGACACTTTACACATATTCTCATTATTTGGAACACTCAAAAACACTCTTTCAGGAGTTTTTATAGATATGTTTGTAAATGTGGTACTACACATCATTTGTTACCACATTTTCCAAAACGTAAATTCCAAAATCAAATATCACTGTGAATGAGCTTTACGACAGTTGGAGCAGCATGCTAGTCAGTGATATCACAGGCATCACATGACTAAAATGGTGCATTTTAGCGGTCTTTCAAATTCTTTAATTTCATTTCCATTTTTCTTTATTTCCTTTTTTTTTCGCGGGCTAGTTCTGCAGGTATATCTGGCAGATCTGCATCCTGCCAATCTGAGGCCCGTCATATCCCACTACTGTGTAGACCTCGCCCATCAAATCTAGCACCATGCCCATCTGCCCATAGAAGATTTTCACGATTTATGTGCAAATCCAGGATGTGGTGCAAGCACAGCAATCCAGAGCAATGGTACCCATGCAATAGTTGGTAGGGAGAGGCCTAGACTTGGGGGTAAGGTATATTTTTAATATTTTGGAAGACAAATGGCATCTTGTAAGTAGCCATAAAATATTTTCAGAGCTGACCTCATTAATATCCTGTGTGACATTGACTTTTAAATCATTTCATTGGAATGAAAACACCTGAATACACTTTTTTTTTTTTTTTCTTGTCTGGGAGTCTTGAGGAAGGATCTGATGCAACTACCCTGTTTAGTGCTTTCAGTGGGTCATTACTGTGCGGTAACACTTGCACACGGCAACAGAGTTATATAAGGAAGAGATTATTTTATTATTGTTAATTAAACAGTGATTTAGCTCACATAATGTAACTTTATTTTCTCACTTTTTAATTGAACTATTAAAAACTGTGATTTCGTTCATACATGTTTAGCTTGGTAACAAAGATGGCTGTTCTTTACATGAGAAGAAAGTGCGCACCGCGCCCTCTTGTGTTATGCGAAATGGTGCGTCTGCTTGGGGGTTAAGAATGAGCCAGTATAACTTTGACACACTTTTCAGTGTGTTGACATATAGCACCAAAAGCAGCTGTACTTTATTGCTATTTTTTATTTTTAAAAGTGATGAGCCCCGTGTTGATACTGTAATGCATGTAAGTATTTTACCACAACAAAGACTGCCCAATCACTTAGATATACAGCTACCAGTTGGAGTTATGAGGATTTAAAATTAAAAACAAGGATCGCATCGTTCACGAGGCCTTGAAGGATAAATACATGAAGGCAAGTGTATAGACGCAGTAAAATTTAGAAAGCAAAGTACATCTGTATTAAACAGTGAACATACATACAACAATATAAGTAAAGGCAAACAATAAATTTCCAAAGAGGAAAAGTACTGGTCGTTATATTTAGCGCAGCTATCACTAAGGTCCAGTGTGGGCTGCAAATATTGTATGGCAGCAAAACTTGGTAGATAATCTAATGCAATAATGTGGAACTGATTAGCGCTGAAAAGAAATTAGTCCCAGATTTGGCCACCAGATGCAAATCTGGTGCTGTCCGTGCAAGAAACGTGCCTAGGAATGTTTCTATATGTAATGGTTTATGAACGGGATGTGTGCAGAAAAGACCAAACAAGTGAGAAAAGTATAATGTTTATTTTATTATAAACTGGTGCTGACAATTTTTTCAGTATGAGCACTGGAGACATTGCAGCATCCTGTCATTTGTAAAACGACATGATCAACAGTTGGTCACAGCACTTCCGGTGGACTCTGAGCAATGTGTTTCTGTATACTGGTCTTCAGATCTGGTATAGACCAAATGCGTCCTTGGTGAATATTTTCTTTAAGTTATCACCAGAGCCAAAAGTCACATGGATTTAGATCAGGTGATCTTGCACTCCATGCCTCTGGAAAACTTCTGGATATAGCACGTTTGTGGAAGGTTGCATTGAGCAGATCCTACACTGGGTGAGCGACATGAAGAGCTGACTCATCTCGTATGAAAACAGAGGTTTCCACACAGTTGCACTCTTCCAAAGCAGGAATCGCCTACTGTATAAGGTCTCGATCACATGCAGCCATCGAGGTACATCTGACAGGACCTCTGGCTGTATTCTCTTGAAAGAAGAATGGAATAAGAATAAACGTGCTTGTGAATCCACACCACACAGTCACATATGGTGAGTGCAATGGCTCTTCCTGCACAATGTGTGGTGAAAAAGCACCCAAAATTTGTCAGTTCTGTGTATTCAGTGCACCCTGTAGTGTAAAATGAGCCTTGTCACTCCACAGAATACTTCCTGGCCACATGTCACCATCTTCGAACTGTTCCAGAAACCAAAGACCAGTTTCAGAATGTTACAGTGATTCATGAGATTTCAGCTGCTGCACTGTCTGGATGTTGCATGGGTATCAATGTAAAACAGGCCACAAAACTTCTCACACTGTTGACCGTGGTATGGACAATTCTCATGAGACTGCATGAGCACTAGCACTACCTGGGGCACGTGCTGCACGGTCAGTTACAGCAACAGCAAACTCGTTAATAACTTCCACTGGGATATGACACCTTCCCCTCCCAGGTACTACACCAAGCTCACCCATGTTCTTGAATTTCATTATAAACTTCTTTAAATGACTTAATGACATTGGGTCTCTCCTCAGACCTTTTAATTGGCAATACCCTCTCAATGCAGCACAGTAATTGTTGCTGTTCACACACAACAGTTTCACTAACAGTGCACAGTCTGTATTCTCGATAGCTGTACTGTTCACTCACATTACAGCTTGTCAAATGACAGCAGGGATGTTGTACTGTCATACAAGCACTGAACAGTGACAGATATGCATGCAGTCAATGACCTCACTGTTTGGTCCCCTCCTCCAAATCACCCAAACCCAATAGATATGCACCTGGTGGCCAAAATTTGAACTTTTTTTCTTTTTCCCCAGCATAAATCAGTTCCGCATTAATGCATTAGCATATCAACCAAGCTTCACTACCATGCAATAATTACAACCCACACTGGACCTCTGTGATTAGTTGCACATTAATTATAACCACCCAGTATTAACCAAATTCTGCATGAATGTAGAACAATTTTAAAATAACTAATGTTGTACCAATTTCAACACAACAAAATGACAGAAGGAGAACACAATTTTGGTAATGGAATAATTTTTTTCACTGCTGCCCAAAACTTGAGTCACTATATATTGACAAAGAAGTTGACTAATCAGTGTGGGATGATCCGTAAGATGCACTGAGTGAGTTGTGCATATTCGGGATGCAAGGAAACTTAAAACTTTTTCACGGCTGGTCTTTCATATAGATCTGTGTTGTCTGTGAGTTGATTCCTGATTCCATTTTTCACAATTTTGCTGAAACGTAGTTTCCTAGAACATTGCAGTCATCCGTGCTTGATGACTGAGAGCTGAGGGCCATAGCGCATGCTCTCATGAATGTGGCGAAGTCTGTCTCTATCATTTCAGTTCACTTCTTCTTCATCTGTTGTGCTTTGAAAAATTGGAAAACAAAATAACAGATCTGCACGAGTCTACAGAACATACTTTTGGACACATTTCTTGTTTCAGCTGCCTCATATAAAAAATGAACGGTGTGCTGGCGTAAGCTGGTGACAGCACACCACGCGGCAAAGGGGTGGCGAGAACATCGATTTTAGGCACTGGAGCAAGTGAGTCTGTCAGGAGAGAGGCCAACAACAGACTCGCAAACAATGCGCTGCCAATGCCCTCTCGGCCACTAGTATTTAGATCGTCACAGCGGACCAGAGGACCCAGCCAGTCATCCAGTGAGTCAACGAGTCAAGACATCAGTCGCAGCCCAGAGGGAGTCGCAGTCGCAGTTAGCTCGGAGTCAGTCAGCACCTAGCGACTAGACAAGTGTATACAATGGAATTGTACTTCACCATCAGTGAAGCTAATGTGGGCTATTATGGAAGACCTTGTACCACAGCACAAGGAAGCTTAAGTTACACAGCTCTTTGTTTGAGTAAATAAGAAACTCTATTAACACATGCGAGCAGTTTGTGTTACATAAAAGGATAGCAGCCACCAAATAACATCCTCTCCTTGCTTCCCATGGTACAAGCCTATAGTGACAATGAGATGACAAAAAAAACTGAAAAAAGATGAACATAATTTCATGAAGAAAAGGCAGGTGATAAATTGTGGGGGATTCACTGATAGGAAACACATAAGAATTGTGAAAGCAAGAAACTGTGAAGTAATGTACTACAATTATAAGAAGTTTTATAATATTGTTTTGATGGCTATTATTAGTGCTGACTATTAGTTTATATTTGTTGACATGAGAAAAATGGAAAGAATATCATATGGAAATGTCACTGAAGCTATGACGTTTTATGAATGCTTAACAATCAGGAGCATTAAATTTTCCAAACAACAACGAGACAGATAAAGGATTAAACTTTCCATTTTTAGGAGATATGGCATTTGCTCTGCATATCAATGTTTTGAAACCATATGCTCAGTGAAACATCATGGAAGATGTATTTTCAACTACAGCTTATCACTTGTGTGAAATGCAGAAAATGATTTTGGGCCAATGGTGTCGAGGTTTTGTACACAAGCATTAGCACTGAACCTCAGAAGATTAAATATGTTGTTATGGCAGTGTGCACTTTGAATAACTTTTTGATGTGTTTGAGCACTGCACACTGCAACCCTCAGGTTATTGACTGACAAGATACAGTCACTCATTGAGTAGAGTTTTGTTTGAGGAGGGCTGTCAATGAAAATGAATATTTAGCACCACTGCAGTCCTGCACCATAGCTCAATTACGTGCTTCAGATGCTATAAAAAAATTGAGAGCAGTACCTGCTTTTTTACAATAACAAATGAAAAGTACCTTGGCAGGATGAAATGATAAACGAAAGAAAAGTTTAACTTTGCACTTTCCTATGTGTTAATTATTAAAAAGTAACTTAATGTCTGTAGTTTAAGGAGGTTGAAGATGTAAAGTAAGTTTGTAGGCGTGATGTAGTATTTCAGAAATAAACTGACTCTAATGAAATACTCACTACGTGTTCATGTTTTTCTGTCTTGTTCTGTGTCCTACTTCCTTCATTTCCACTATCTGCAATTGGCTCATTAACATCAACATCAAAGTTCTCTTCGTTTATTTCCACACTGCAGTCAGAATTGTCAGCACTCCCCTGAGAACTTCCAAGCTTTGATAAGCTTGGAAGAGAGTGTTCCTGGTATTTTGTAAAATGCAATAAATCATAATACCTGTAAGATAAATGATGTAAGATATGCATAATACTGTACAATAATCAATGTAGTATAAGAAACTTTCTATTGGCACTCACCACAGTGACGGTTTGTACAGTTCGTCTTCCCCTTTCCTACTTCTTTCAGAGGCCTCAAAGTATGTGGATCTCAAATTCTGTATCTTCATTTTTATTACAGCTTGGTCCTCATTTGGAATATCTACTAAAAGTTTGTCAAGAATCTCTTTGTATGCCCTATTTTTTATATTTTTTAGTGTTATGTTCAGGGGTCATTTTCTATAAATAAGGCCTTTCACGGTACAATTCAATAAGTTTTTCTATGTGGTCATTGGCCCACTCCTTCACCATAATTGCAGACGTACTAAAAAGAAAAGGAAAGAAAAGGCACTGCAATAAAATGGAGCAAATAAATAATGAGACACTCGCGTGCTGGAAGAGCGATGGAAATCGGTGTGTGGGCAGAAACCAGCTTGGCAGAGTCCCCAGAGCATTGTGGTCAGTCGCAGGGTCCGCACATGTGCGGACCTGCTACAAGGCTGTACCACCAGTCCTGAGAACTGCAGGTATGGTATTAAGGTCACGCCTCCACTAACACACAGGCAGGGACTGCAAGTATCCAAGAATCCGACTGAAACATCCGTGGCCAGTCAGGGCAAATTCACTCGTGCATGGCCAGCTCATATGAGCTATCAAGGAACATTGCATTACAGAAAGTAAACAAAAACATTTAAAATCCGAGAAGATGACAGTAAAAATAAAGTATGTTACCTACAGAATACAGTCAAATTTTCAATTTTCTGTTGGAAGTCTATTAAAAATGAAACCTGAATAATAATGCACAACTTTTTCGAAAATATTTAACTGTCTAGCAACAGTTTTGTTTTGTTCTTCCAGATGCAATAAACACGAAATTATGTAAATAGAGGATGCAGCAGAAAAATGGGCTGTTTTAATTAATCTCTAAAAGTCGAATGATAGTATTGACAACAATGAATGTTTGTCGTACATCTCAGGCAGATATGCCAATTGCTGAGATGGAGCACTGGAGCAGGCATTAATGACCTGTGGCTGTGAATGCCTTTTACAAAAAGTGACCGTGCTGCCACTGGTAGACAGGAATGCTATCTTTATTTCAAACTTCTACGGAATGAACCTGTATCAACACATGCAATAAGCTTAAGAGTGAAAACTTTGAAGCAACAGAAAGTGCACTTAACATGAAATCACCAGGAAGGTCCAGAAGTTGTCGCTCACGGGAACGAATAGAGGAGATGCAAAATGTTGTAACCAATAGTCCAAAGCCCTCTATGAGAGAAACTGCAGCAGTAGTGGGAACGTCCAGTCCAGGGCGTATATGCGAACAAGGAAAAAAAAATTCGCAGATTTTTCCCGGATTTCCTGGTTACAAATACACTTTCTCCTGAGTGAAAATACACTTTTTCCGTGTTAAGTGACTGTATACTTTTCCTTGGAACTGTAAAACGTATCAATCCTTTGAATGTTTATGGCTTTATTCACCGACGTAGAATTTCCCGGCACTTTAGAAAATGAAACTCAGGGGAAAAAGAACACATTTTGGAAAGATTTTTGTTGTGCAGCAACATGTACTCTGCATATTTTCGTATTATGAAAGTATAAAGTCAAATTCCACCAAACACCACATGTTACTTTTGGAGCATTGAAATCGAGGTTGCAATGCGCTTTTGTAAGCCAGTCATAGCTTATGTCACGTGATCTCGCCAGCTGACGACAGCGGATATTCAGATCATAAGACACGTGATGTAGTCAGCCAATATCAACATCACTGTTAAGTAGCGCGAACATACAAAGACGAAAAGTTAATGGTTTAAATTAATATACAGCGTGAAAAGCAACGCTTTCACATATAATATTATTCTCAAAGATTAATAAGCTGCAAGAGAAGCTAAGCTTTCACATGTAATGTTGATCTTTTTAGCGCGTGCTACTCTTTCAGATATATCACACAAATGTGCCAATAAAATTTTTAGTAATGACATAAATGTCTGATCTTCTGTGCTCGAAATTCTTCTAAATGACTCGTCATCAAAGAGTTGACTTTTAAATGAGAGTCAAATTCTCTGTCATTTAAGAAATTCATCGTACATTCTCGCACACAGTTCATCTTGTGTAAAAGGAAATTTACTCTGAATGTAATGCTTTTCAAACCAGCATTCGCAATATTTTCCCTGCTAGAAATAGATTCGTTCCAGCAGTTGCCAGAGAGCGCCAGATAACAGGTGTCACCACACTTGCGCAGTTACGATGGAATATCCTTTGTTATAGTTTCGGTTCTTACCAGTCAAAATTACAAAAATTTAACTGAAAACTAAAACAATGAATAATTCCCGAATTCTAAAAAAATCCCAGGTTTTTCCCGGTTTTCTCCCGGATGAAAAAATTCCCAGGTTTTTCCCAGACCTCACGGTTTTTCCGGATTGTATACGCCCTGCAGTCAGTGTGCACAAAATTTTATGAATGATTTCAAGTTGCAACCGTACAAGGTACAGGTTGTGGAACAGTTAAATGAAAGTGAGTATGAGATCATGAAAAGTGGATGACTATCTGTTGTCTAAAATTAGAGACAATGAAGGCTTCTTAAATTTGCTATGGATGAGTGATGGGGCACATTTTCACTTCAGTGTTTATGCCAACAAACAAAACTACCGTCAGGCCTACTGGTGCAAGGATAATCCTCATGAACTCTGTCAACACCCCTTACACAGCCAGAAGGTCATAACGTGGTGCACTCTATGACTTCAGTGGGCACAACTGGCCTTTTGTTTTTGTGGAGGAAACTGGATGAGCAATCACAGTCACAGTCACATCTCAGTGGTATGTGCCAAGCTTGACACATTCCTTGCACATGAACTTTAACAGTTTCCTGCAAACGAACATTAGCTTCAGCCAGATGGTGCCACCTCTCACTGTGCTAAAATTTCAATGGCGGTAGTGCGCGGAGTGTTTAGTAACCACATCATTTCGAGGAATGGGGACATTTTGTGGCCACTCAGACCTCCTGACTATTTTGGGAGTTCCCAAAACACGGGGTATAAGCTTGATGTCTGCAAATGTGTAGAAATCTGGAATATTCCTCTACATATTTTCTAACATGCCACGAATAATTTCTATTGCAGATTGTCTGAGTGTCAATGAAATAGTTGTGGAAACCTACAAAACATCATTTTCAAATATGAACAGTGCATGAAATGGTTGTACACAAGGGTTTCGTTATTGTCACTGAAAATGTTTTACAATATATTCCTCAGGCTGCTTCACTATATCTAAATCGATCTGCTTTTTGCCACGTCCTCTAGCTAATCTTAAGATCTGCATTTGTAAGTAAGACACAACTTACGTTTCTACTTGTACTAGGGGTTCCATCACATTGTGAGGGAACTCTTGAACATCTTTCATGTCACCGTCCTGTAGGTGATCATCAATGTTTTCAACATCAACTTCTTCATCCTCAGGATCCTAAAATAATAATAATAATGTCAATGCTGTGATGGCAACAAAAATTACATGGCAGAATACACACAGTTCCTTTTCAAATCCGCATTTACAAAGTAGAACATGGCAAACTTCTTACCATCAGATACACACAAGTTTCAAAAAACATACAATATTTCCAGATTGAAATTTTCACTCTGCTGTGGAATTTGCGCTGATATGAAGCTTTCTGGCACATTAAAACTGAGTGCTGGACTGAGGCTTGAGCTCAGAACCTTTGCCTTTCACAGGCAAGATCCCACCAACTGAGCTATCCAAGCACGACTCACAACACTTCCTCACAGCTTTACTGCTGCCGGCACCCCATCTTCTACCATCCAGGCTGTGGCTAAAACTTTCCTCTAGGACTGCTGGTCCCACAAGCTTCACAGGGAAACTTCTGTGAAGTTTGGAAGAAGAGACACTGGCAGAAGTAAATCTGTGAGGATGGATTGTGAGTCATGCTTGTTTAACACAACAGTGAGCACTGGCGCGTGAAAGGTAAAGTTCATGAGGTCGAGCCTTGGCCCAACATATAGTTTCAATCTGCCAGGCAGCTAACATATAAAATGTTTTGCTCTTTGGCTGTATCCATACAGCCAGTCCCAACAAGCGTTATCTTAGAGTAATATTGAAAATACACACACACACACACACACACACACACACACACACACACACACACACAAAATTATGCTGAAACTTCCTGAAAAGTTAAAATTTTTTGACAGACCAGGACTTACGGCACTTGACTTTTGAGGCAATACTCTTACTTAGTTTATGCTTGCACAGATCATTTGCACAAAGATACAGATGCACTGAGCTGAAAAAAGTCTTGAGAAACTTTCTAATATCATGTTGGGCCTCCTTTCGCTCGGCACAGAGCACGAACTTGATGTGGCATGGACTCAATAAGTTGTTGGATGTCTCCCGCAGAAATATTGAGCCATGCTACCTCTATAGCTGTCCATAACTGTGAAGGTGTTGCCGGTGCCAGATTTTGTGCACTAATTGGCCTCACGGCACATTGTCATCCATAAAAATTAAATACTGTCAGGGAACATAAAATCCATGAATGGCTGCAAATGGTTTTCAAGTAGCTGAACACAACCATTTCCAGCCGGAGGACCCTGTCCATTCCATGTGCACACAGCCCACATCATTATAGTCATGACCAGCTGGCATACTGTCTTGTTGGCAACTTGGTTCCATGGCTTCCTCAAATCTGTGTCATACTCAAACCCTACCATAAGCTCTTACCAACTGAAATCGGGATTCATCTGACCGGGGCACAGTTTTCCAGTCATCCAGGGCCCAACCAACATGGTCACGAGCCAAGGAGAGGTGCTGAAGGCGATGTTGTGCTGTTCGCAAATTCACTCACATGGATTGTCTGCTGCCATAACACATTAACGCCAAATTTCGCTGTATGTTCATTGTATGTCCCACACTGATTTCTGCAATTACTTCACACAGTGTTGGTTGTCTGTTAGCACTGACAACTCTATGCAAACGCCACTGACCTCTATTATTAACTGAAGGCCATTGGCCACTGTGTTGCCTGTGGTGAGAGGTAATGCCTGAAATTTGGTATTCACAGCACACTCTTGACACTGGATCTCAAAATATTGAATTCCCTAATGATTTCCGAAATGTAATGTCTGAAGTGCCTAGCTCCAACTACTATTCCGTATTCAGAGTCTGTTAATTACCATAGTGTGATGATAATTATGTCAGAAACCTTTTCACGTGAAACATCTGAGTACAAATGACAGCTCTGGAAACGTCCTGCCCCTTTACACCTCATGTATGCGGTTACTATTGCCATCTGTATATGAGCGTATCACTCTCCCTTGACTTTTGTCACCTCAACGTACCATCTTAATAAAGAGATACAAAATGAAAAAGTCAAGTACTTCATAAATGCAGTCACATTATTACAGCAGGTTTAGATGACAAAAATTTATATTTTGTGTACAATCATTGGCCGTATAGTACCAGTATGTACTATTTAAGAAATATGCTTTCATAGTGTTTTTAAATATCTGGATTTTATTATAGTTTTGTGTGTCATTTGTCACTCCTCAGTTGCAAAATTAATCATTAGTATCATGTTAGTATAAAAAACTGCCTCTGTGAGTAAGTAAAAAGTAAAAGGCTGTATGTTCGGTTTCCATGCAGATTTCGCTTCTTTTATTTTTCAAACAACTTCAGTGAAAATTCAGTGTATTTCTTTTCACACAAGTGCCACAATGGAGCAGTTTTATTTTTCTATACAGTTCAGGATGTCCTATTCTTGACATTTGTGGAAATATGACTGCCATGTCTCACAAAGCTTTTACATGGTATGAATCGAATATGTTTCACAAATATAATTTGGGTTTTAATCAGTGTGTCTTAAAACATGAAGCAAGGGAAAATCCAGGATCAACTAACAATACAACAAATTAGAACAGACTGCTATTCACCACATAGAGGTGGCACTGAGTGGCAGATGGGCACATTTAAACGTACACTCAAAAGTAGACTAAGCTATCGGACACTGATATGCAGTGAGTAGCAACCTCTTGTACTTCATATTTTTGTTTTTCGACAGCTGTATTTACTCTGCATGTTTATTAGAGCAAATACACATGTTATGAAAAGAAAGTGACCAAATCTGAGCAACAGTTTGGCACACAGTGTGGGGTTTGTTACACAACAGTTTTAAGGAGTAATGCCGTCTTTGGTGTTATGACATACTGATATTGTACTGTAACTCATTGTTGGCTCCTGGAATCTTTGAAGCTGAGTGTCTCTTTTCTCTGGTGGGGGCATTGTCTTGCAACTTAACGTCAACAATGACCGAGCGCTACTGGTCAGTCAAGTGTGCAGAGTGTCATAATTTGGGTTACGTAGAGAGCAGCTGGAACAGTATCAGCACAAACAGTATGAAGCATTTGCTAAAGAGTGAGTTGAAAGTGTTACATCAGCATGTTTGTGTAATTCCGTATATTCACAGAAAGGCGTGCAGAATTTTTACTGAAAACTGTGAATGAAATGGTGTTGCAATTGATGATTAGAGATTTCATTACTGGAATATACTGCAATTTAAACTGGATATGGAAAAGATCAGTGATTACCTGTTTAATTAATGCAGAAATGAAACAAAGCATGGTTACTTCAGTATGACTGCTGAAATAAGCTTAAGGCTAACAGAAGAGTGGATGAAGTTTGGAACTGTTAGGGAGTGTGTTATATGCCACAGGAACAATAAAACAAAGTAATACTGATTTGTACTGTTGTTATTTTAAAGCACCATTTTTCATTTCATAATTGAGAAACAAACCTTTGCTAAGTATAAAAAACATGTTTGTGTTAGGCACATGGTCAAGTTATTTAATAATGAAGTTTGTTCTCTCTGTAGAGCTCCCATATCCGAATCAAACAAACAAAAAAATAATTAAGATGGAACTTTACACAACGAGCAGCTCTATACCGACTGCATGAAGCACAGTGTAAATTGCACAGAGCAAAGCCTCACTAGCTTGCTTCTGGGCAAATAAGATGTATGGATGCCTTCATGCCCACAAGTGTATCAGAAATGTTAAAGTGAAATGAAACTGTGAAAACAAATGGTGTATTTTATGTTACTAATCCAGAGACAAACAGTATTTTCATTATGTGTCCACTTTTTCACCCCTTCAGCACCTGTGCATCTTCCTCTTCTTCATGCCTATTTCTCCATGCACAAATTTCAATGAAGTCTAAATACTGCATATTTCAACATTGTGTGTTCAGATTACTAACTTAGATGCAATTCTATTTTGTACAAAAAGGTTCCGCAACTCATTCAGAAACTCAAAAATATACCATAAAGTATTCACATTGATAAAAATCACAGAAATGACGTGCAGTTTATTCTAGTTTTAACTCAATGTCTCAAGTATGCTCTAGCAGTTACTGTTTAATCAACTGGTAAACGTACACAACTCTTCTACCCCAACTACCCAAAACTTTAGGTTTAAAAATTACATCCATAGCTTTTCATCTTCGTCTTGTATCTTGTCATCTCTGAAACATCTTACAGATACTAGATATTGTACATTATCTTTATTCATTACTGCTGTTACTTGCTCAGTCATTAAAATTGACCACGATTGCCCTTACATAATGTCTGCTAATGAAAAATTTTCGAATATTACTAGCACACGTTTCCACTTCATTTATTTTTATACGCATTCTCAGAGGTTATTATTAAAAACAGATGTCTCATGTTGGTGTGTGTACTGTGTCGGATGCCGAGTTGCCTGTACATTTCACTTGATTTGAATAACAATCTAATGTAAATGCATCAAAATATATGGTTGGCAGGCAAAGGAATCATTACATACCTTCACTACCAGTTCCTCAGTAACCAAATCTTCTTCTTTGATGTAGATACAATTTGGAGGAACATACTCCTGCTCACAGCTACTACTGAAAAGTGCCAGGAACTCCTATTGAAAACAGAAATGGCTCAGTTAGTAAACGTATACTGGACATGGCATCACTTATTTACAAACATTGTGGAACTTTGTAAGAATGCAAAGGCTCACAGTAGTAACAGTGAATGAAAAGTTAAAGAAAACCCACCCACACTGATCTGTACTTGCACGCCATCAGCTATCATCACCCAGCACAGAAGTGCACTGTTTTACAAATGTTGGTGCATCATGGAAGAATGACATCAGACGCTGATGACTTGCCCGTGAGCAATAACCTAGACAGACACTGTGAACGGTAATGTAGACATAGTTCGTAGCTACATGTGCATTGCCACTTCTTCTTTTCGATAGCCAACTTGTGAACAAGCCTATACTTTTGTTTACCCTGACAGGGAGACCTCACTGGACGTTTTGGACATTGCAGGATGGCGTACCACTTGCGTCCCGCTGTGGGATACAGAAGAGGAGTGCATGAAGATGGTTCCCGTCGTGTACAACAAACCGAAACCCATGAACATAACGCAAATTCTAATTCAGAGGCAGATGGGTTCGAAGAAGAGACTTCACAACACGGATCTGACGACGGATGGGACGTGCCGATGTCGCGCCTGCCAGCGTACCTATTCGGAGATGGAGAGTCATCCGCGGCGGTGGCCCCTTTAGAAAGCGACTCCGGGCCACCTAGTATTACCAGTGGCCCGAGTACGCGTTTTCGCGATTGCGTAACGACTTCAAGGCCACACGCAGGTTCCGATGTGCCGGACAGGCTTGGACACGTTCCAGACACTTGCAACACCAGCACTAGGGGCAGGTATAAAAGACGTGGTGATGTTGTTCAAAGTGAGGTGAAATATGTAACATTTATTGTACGTAATAGAGTGTACATGACATTTTGTAAACGGAAGGGAACGGTCACGTTCTAAATAAAGATTATTGTTACAGCTCATGTCTGCGTTGGAGTTTTTTTATTCAAATTGGGAGCACATCCGTAACTATCCTGACGACCTGCGCCTCGCCTTCCTGGTACCTACCAATCAGCAGCGTATCGACGATCTTGCCTTAACATTTTATGGAAACAAAATTAATTATGCAGCTGCTGTCATTGTTCTTGAAGAACTCAGGTTTTACAAGCCTAATTTGCAACAATTAATTGATCAGTTTAGAGAAGCATATAGGGAATTCGCATTTATGCATAACTATAGTTATAATGTTCATCAAATAAATGAAGTGATTTTAAGCAAAAATCACAATAAGCCAGGACACAGTTAATGACGTTAACTGTCAGTGGACATCAGTTTAAATCAATGGGAAAAGTTGAAAATTTGTGATGAAGCGGGATTAAAAGCTGGTTCTCCTGCTTACTAGGCAGATGACCTGACCACAGCGCAAACCGGACACATTTGTCATCACAACTGCATGGGATACCCTAGCAGGATTCCCACTGGACCCAAATTCTCAACGTATCCACACACTCACTCACTGCTGATGTAATGTCCTTTGCCTGCTATCCTCATCATTTGTGGCATTTTTGACAATTCGGACATGTCCGATAGAAAAGACACAATTTTGATCCCACAGCCATTATGAATCAACCGAGACACAAAGGAACTAATAATATTAGCTGCCAGTGGGCACTGATTTAAATCAAAGAGGAAATTTGAAAACTTGTGTCAGACCAGGATTCAAGGCCGGGTCTTCTGCTTACTAGGTAGCCGCGCTGACCACTGCGCTATCTGGACACAGTGGTCATTGCAACTCCACATACTATGCTAGCACACTTCCTGCCTCACCCAAATTCTCAACTTATCCACACACTACTGATGTAGTACCCCTTCGCCATTATCCACAGTACTCGTGTCATTTTTCCAATTCCTGTAAGAGTGCAATAAGACCGCCGATGAAGAGCAGGAGAGAAAACTTGCTTTCTTGCTGTTCTGTGGCTCCTGTTGGACAGGATAAGCCACCTGCTGAAAAGCCACAAGATCAGATCAATCTTCAGGCTTCCGACAAAAATCCACCAGTTACTGAGATCAGTTAAAGATGAAGCAGGTCTCAGAGCACCTTGGGTCTACAAGATACTTTGTGAATGTGGCTAATCTTACGTCGGACAAACAGTACGCACTGTGGAGCAATGCAGGAAGAAGCACGAGAGGTTTTATCTCCTATGGTACACAGAGAAGTGGTCTTTAGTTGAGCATGGTTTAGGAAACGGACACCGGATAAAATATGACGACGCCTACATTGTGGCTCACACTAACAGCTCCTGGGATTGTGTAATTAAGGAAGCCATATACATAAATATCACTAACACGACCCTAAATAGAGGTGGTGGCCTGCAACTCAACAAAGCATGGGATCCAGTGATCGTGCATTTGAAATGGGCACATCGAGTGCCACATTTGGCGATGCCGCAAGCACCAGTGAGGTCAGCTGGCAACTAGTGTATATGAGGAGTGTATCAGCAGTCCACTGGTGATTGTATCATTTCACAATAGCCAAGAAGTGCTTGGCCGAAAGCTCATGTAACTTTAATTCCTTATTGTGGTTGCAAATCTGAGAATTTTTTATTCATTGTGGGAGTCCACTTGTTAACCTACAGACTCTATTGCATGTATATTATACATTACTAGGATGACATAATGGACTACATATTACTGCATTTAAAAGTGTTCATACAGCAATCAAGTTTGCTTTGTGCAGATGTATATACAACTGCTCATGGCCAGTCATTCAACATGGACACAAGCAAAGACTCACAAAGATAGTGCCTATTTTACCAGTTGAAAGAAAGGATTTGTCCTAGTTTAACGAATTATCATTGCCTCAAATGATTTAGAGAAACCATGCAAAACCTAAGTTCTATCACCTGATCGCTATCTATCAGTCAAGCTGTGTTATAAATTTCCTTTCTCTGATTCAGTAACACCTCATTAGTTACATATGATCTACCAATCAGATTTCAAAAGCTTATATTCTATTCTTGTCTGCACTGTTTAAAATCTACCAGGTGCACCGGTATGAAATGACCGTTTTTTTGTGAAAATGAAACACTAATTTTGAATTGAAATATAAAAACATTTTATTCAAAGTACTGACCATTGCTTTCTATACATTTTGACCACATTCTTGGCAATTTGTGGACACCACACCAATAGAAATGTTCGTCTTTTGAAGCAAACGAATCAGACACCCAATTTTCGACTTCTTCGTTGGAATCGAAGTGTTCCTCAGCCAATGCATGTTCCATTGATGAAAACAAATGGTAGTCGGAAGGGGCCAAGTCTGGTGAACACGGCGGGTGGAGTAGCAGCTCCCAGCCAAGTGTTTTGATTGTATCCTGAACCAGTTTAGCTTTGTGTGCTCGTGCATTGTCATGTAAAAAAATTACTTTGCCATGTCTTCTGGCCCATTCTGGTCTTTTTTTGATCAATGCATAGTTCAAATTGATCATTTGTTGTCTGTAGCGATTAGTATTCACAGTTTCACTGGGTTTTAGATGCTCATGATACACCACACTTTCCTGATCCCACCAAACACAGAGCATTGTCTTATTGCCAAATCAATCTGGTTTTGCAGTCGATGTTGATGGTTGTCCCGGATTAACCCATGATTTTTCCCATTTAGGATTCTTAGAATAAATCCATTTTTCATCGCCAGTAACAATTCGATGTTGTTGTTGTTGTGGTCTTCAGTCCTGAGACTGGTTTGATGCAGCTCTCCATGCTACTCTATCGTGTGCAAGCTTTTTCATCTCCCAGTACCTACTGCAACCTACATCCTTCTGAATCTGCTTAGTGTATTCATCTCTTGGTCTCCCTCTACGATTTTTACCCTCCACGCTGCCCTCCAATACTAAATTGGTGATCTCTTGATGCCTCAGAACATGTCCTACCAACCGATCCCTTCTTCTGGTCAAGTTGTGCCACAAACTTCTCTTCTCCCCAATCCTATTCAATACTTCCTCATTAGTTATGTGATCTACCCATCTAATCTTCAGCATTCTTCTGTAGCACCACATTTCGAAAGCTTCTATTCTCTTCTTGTCCAAACTATTTACCGTCCATGTTTCACTTCCATACATGGCTACACTCCATACAAATACTTTCAGAAATGACTTCCAGACACTTAAATCAATACTGGATGTTAACAAATTTCTCTTCTTCAGAAACGCTTTCCTTGCCATTGCCAGTCTACATTTTATATCCTCTCTACTTCGACCATCATCAGTTATTTTGCTCCCCAAATAGCAAAACTCCTTTACTATTTAAGTGCCTCATTTCCTAATCTAATTCCCTCAGCATCACCCGACTTAATTAGACTACATTCCATTATCCTCGTTTTGCTTTTGTTGATGTTCATCTTATATCCTCCTTTCAAGACACTGTCCATTCCGTTCAACTGCTCTTCCAAGTCCTTTGCTGTCTCTGACAGAATTACAATGTCATCGGAGAACCTCAAAGTTTTTATTTCTTCTCCATGAATTTTAATACCTACTCCGAATTTTTCTTTTGTTTGCTTTACTGCTTGCTCAATATACAGATTGAACAACATCGGGGAGAGGCTACAACCCTGTCTTACTCCCTTCCCAAACCAACAATTCGATACAAAATTGATTTTCTTTCATGTCTTTGAAGCAAAATTTGACAAATGGTTTTTTGGTTTTCCATCTGTTTTTCATTCAATTAATGTGGCACCCATTTTCCACACTTTTGGATCTTTCCCATAGCGTTCAAGCGATCAGAAATTGTTTGTTGTGCAACATTTAGCATTGCTGCCATTTGCTTCTGAATCAAAGTATCATCTTCATCCAATATTGCTTGCAATTCAGCATCTTCGAATTTTTTTGGTGGTCTTCCACGTTCTTCATTTCTTACATCAAAATCATTATTTCTGAACCGTTGAAACTATCTTTTGCATGTTGCTTCTGACAAAGCATGATCACCATATGCCTCGACAAGCATTCAATGCGACTCTGCAGCACTTTCTTTCAAATGAAAACAAAAAATTAATGCTTTCTGCAACTCAGCACTTTCGGGTACAAAATTCAACATTATTAACATGACGAAAACATATGATGTTGTTTTTTCCATGACTTCATGTATACTAAATATCTTTGACAGATGTCATACCAACCAAACCAAAAAGAAAATTACGGCTCGTTCACAACAAATGTTCCCTATCGACACATTTGTATGTTAACACCTGGTATAATTTGTTTCTTCAGCTTCTATCATTATTGTAGATAAATTCTTGTCTGCATTGTTTATAATCTATAATTCATTTCTTCAGCTTCTATCATCATTCTAGAGAAAGTTGAGACTCATATGTCTCAAGGAAAATTTAATTATATACGATTTACAGATCATCTATGTTTCACTTCTGTACATCTGCATCAATACCAAACAACTTCTCCTTACAGTGTTTGGCAGAGGATATTTCTAAAACCACTAACTCCCATGTTCCACTTGCGAATGGTGTGATAAAAGAATGATTGTCAGGAAGCCTCTGCATCGGCTCCAATTTCTCAAAATTTCTCATCGCAGCCATTCCGTGAGATGTATGTAGGAGGAACCAATCTGTTGTCTGTGTCATAGCGGCCCCTTATTAGTTAGAGGATCCGCACAACAGACAAGCAAGGTGGGCTGCCAACTTCCCTTCAAGAGCTCAGATCAAAACATCGCCAGTGAATGTAAACATCAACAGACTTTCAGCATAAGCACAGCATTTGTGAAAAGCCATGTGACAGAGATCCACCAATTGGAACCAGTGTGACTAAGTGTAGCACTCCGCAGAATCGATGTTATAAGCAAGGCAGCAGAGTCAGACTGGCAGTGTGTACCTACAACTAGGAAAGTTCTGGCCAATACCTATGTTAGCTCTAGCCCAGCAGACACTCGCCGTAGTCTTTCTGCAGAAAGCTGTATCTTGTTGGGCATAATGCCATTTTGTAGTTGTGTAGTGTAGTATTTTGGTTATTATTTCTTTTCATTGTCTTGTATTCTTATCTCGCTTTTGCCACCATAAGAATTATTGTATTTTTTGTTGTTCTTGAGTTTGGAAATTAGTCCATGCCAAGAAGGAGTTTTAGTTAAATAAAGTGTCTTCAAACTTGATGGTTAGTTCTTTCTGGCTGACCGCAGGACACTACTGTTATTGGCGACAAAGATAAAACTTTCATTTTCAGTCGAAATGGTTTTCTTAGAGGAATTTCTTCAGTCCTTGACGGAAACTCTACAGCAGATTCAGGCAGCACTCACAAGGTCGTAACATCGCTCTCACTCCCCAGCGTTGCAAGATGTCGCTCAGAGAGCTGATTCCATTGTGGGTAAATTGAACACTTTTCACATGGCTCAACCAAACAAAGTCGGGCTTTTCTTTTAGCAACAGTCAGTCCGAAGGTGTATTGTATAATTCAACAATTGAACCCTGAGCAGTCACCTCGAGATCTCTCATTTTTATCCGTATTAAGGACTGCCTTTTTGAGTACTTTGATGCACAAATACACGTCACCTCTGCCCATCAGACTTTCTTTTCTTGTCAAAAGTCCCCCAGGTCAGACATATCGGGCATGGATTGCGATGCTCCAGGGTCTCTCCCACGACTGCAAATTCCAGTGTGCCAAAATTGCCTGCAAGCAGTCTTATGCCTCTTGGTTGATTCGCAATGTGGTGGTGTTTCACGCACCAGATGAGGGTCTTTGGGCTGATATTTTGAATTTACAGGATCTGTATCTCGACACCTGTCTGCCGATAATTTGTGCATTTGAACAGTCTCACCGGCTACAACACCACATCTTGGTACGGCTGTTTTTGCAGCTCGCCAGATGGCTAGCGCCAAGTGGGAGTCTCATCCATCCATTGGTACAACACGTGACATAAAGTCTTCGGCACATTTTCCTTCATGTCCGGACCGTTTCCGGAATCACCAACGGCGAGCAAAGTGCACAGCTTGCAGCTGAACAGGCCATATCACCATTGTGTGTCAGGCTTTGCAGAAACATTGTGTAGATGCCACACTTCCTGCATACGCACGGGTTAGTCCCGAATCATCACCGCAGGACCTGGAAGCCTCACATTTCATTGGTGAACAAGTATTCTCCATCATTTCCCAGACGGGAGCCCGTTTTCTCCTTACCTTGGAGGTCTTGTATATCCCCGTGGTCTTGCAAACTGACACGACATCCGTTTCTATTGTGCATGGTGCCACATAACAATGCTTGGATTCGCCAGCTTTGTCTCCATACACTTGCGCCTTGCATAGTTTCAGCAATCACCATATATCAGCCGACAGTGTTTTTTCATCACAAATCTCCTACAATGGTCGATCCTTCATCGCTGAGTTTTTGGTGGTTGGCTCCCCCAGCATTACTAACCTTCTGGGTGTGGATGTTTTTGGTAATCTGAGTTTGTCAGTGCAGGAAGAGGTACAGGCGGTTTTGACCCATTCCTTGGATACCATTCTCAACCTGTTGCTCAGCAACTATGAAACATTGTTCTCATCCTCCATGCCAGGAGTGAAGGGTTTCACCGCACAAGTTCAGCTTCTTCCCTCTGCTATCCCTTGTTTTTTTTTAGGTCCACCTGGTTCCCTTTGCGCTCCGAGACAGGCTCCAGGTGGAACTCCACCACTTACAAGATGAAGGCATTCTTTCTCCCATCACGCACAGTCACTGGGCGACACCTATCATGTTAGTCGAGAAGCCGAACGGTACTCTACGCATCTGTGGCAATTTTAAGGTCACAGTAAATTCTCAGTCTGCCATCAATGCCTATCGTTTCCCATCAGTGGATGACATACTCACATGTGTTGCATGCTCAACCATTTTTGCCAAAATTGATTTATGCGATGCTTATTTGCAGCTGCCATTGGACGAGGAATTGAAGCAGATCACAGTCGTCAACACACCGTGTGGCCTTTTCTGGTACAACCTCCTCCCATTTGGCACTGCCATTTTCCACCTCATAAGTCAGGTGCTCGGTGCGGCAAATTATCTGGATGATGTCATCGTTGGTGGATCATCCACGGTGGACCATGCGGACAAGCTGGATAGGCTGTTTTAGGTTTTTTCCAAGCCTAACCTGCATTTCTGCAAAGAAAAGTATGACTTTTTTGCACGCAAGGTCAGTTATCTCGGGTTCACGATTGATGCCTGTGGCCAACACGCCTCTAAGGAGAATGTCGAGGTGATTCAAAACCTGCCTCCTCCTACCAATGGGAAGCAACTGCAATCCGTCCTACGTCAAATTAACTATCATCAGTATTTTATACCCTACTCCGCCAAGATTTTATCGCCCCTGATTGGGTTATTGTGCAAGGGTGTGCATTTTGTTTGGGATGCGGTGTGTGAGCAGGTCTCAAGTCGGCTCTCTCCTGAGCTCCTTGTCTGTCCGCTTACGACCCTTCCCTGCCCCTCATTGTCACTGTCAATGCATCAGAATATGGCCTGGGTGCAGTCCTCTTCCAAGTGGTAAATGGCAATGAGAGGCTGGTGGCTTTCGCATCCAAAAAAAACTGACTGACATGCAAACCAAATATAGTCAAATTGAAAAGGAAGCTTTGGCACTGGTTTTTGCCCTAACAAAATTCTACGATTTTGTGTATAGTCATCATTTCACTCTGCATACCAACCACAAACCTTTGGTGTCTTTGTTTCACCCAGGTGCCGCAGTGCCCACCTGCATAGTGTACTGCCTCCAGCATTGGGCGCTCGTCCTGGCAACGTTCGACTTTGATATTGTCTATTGCACCTCTGAAAGGCACCCAAATGTCGATTTCCTTTCCCGGCTGCCTGCCAGAGCGGATCGCGAGTTTGACACCTACACCTTGGTTTGTTTCCATGTGGAACCAGATGTGGACGCAGCTCTGGACACACTTCCGTTTGATGCCAATGCAGTCCAGGGGGCCACTGCTCAGGATCCGATACTGCAAGCTCTCTGCCGCCACTGCAAGCTCTCTGCCGCCAAACCACTGCAGGTTGGCTGAACAGCCTTTGTAACGTCTGCAATTCAGAAATCCAGCATGTTTGGGATCACTGGCACAGTCTCTTTTTCCGCAGTCGCTTCTTCGTTTTGCATAGAGATTCAGACATTCCCTGGGTAGTCATACACCACATGCATTGCACCGCCGTGTCCTCAACCTCCACCACGCTGGCCACTGGGGAATCATCTTCACCAAACAGCTGTCCTGCTGACACCTTTATTGGCATGGATAGGATAAACACATTGCCTCCCTCATGTTGGCCTGCACCACGTGCCAAACATATCAGGAAGCACCCCCGTGCCAGTATTTTTCGTGGTCAGATGCGACTGCACCATGGGAACGTCTCCCCTTGGATTTCGCAGGACCGTTTCATGGATCCCAGTGACTCATCCTGATCGACTCTGGGTCGGGACACCCTTACATATCAAGCATCATGAACACCACTTCTGCTGAGACTATCAGAATTTTCCGGCACCTGTTTGCTATCAAGGACCTCCCCAAAATGATCATCACGGATAATGGTCCACAATTTACTTTGACTGAGTTTAAGCTATTCTGTACTGCCAACACGATTTCCCTCATCCACACCACCCCATTTCACACTGCATCAAACAGCCGGGCTGAACATTTTGTGCGGACATTCAAGACCCAACTCGATAAGCTGCTGAGCCATCACCCACTGGAGGAGGCTGTACTTCTTTTTTTGCTACATACCGCACCACCCTGCATGCCAGTAAAAGTCTAGTGGAGATACTTAACAGTCAACCATTCCACTCTCCCTTATCTGTTCTTGTTCCCGAGACATCTCATCTCACCCTCCGGCGCACTCCTTCCGCGTCGAGCAGGAGGTCTGGGCGTGGATCTTCTGTCATGCTCATAGGGGCAGAAATCCATTCCAGTACGATTATGCCATAGGTGGTAAATCATTGGAAGCGGTAACGACCGTAAAATACTTAGGAGTTACTATCCGGAGCGATCTGAAGTGGAATGATCACTTAAAACAAATAGTGGGAAAAGCAGGCGCCAGGTTGAGATTCATAGGAAGAATTCTAAGAAAATGTGACTCATCGACGAAAGAAGTAGCTTACAAAACGCTTGTTCGTCCGATTCTTGAGTATTGCTCATCAGTATGGGACCCTTACCAGGTTGGATTAATAGAAGAGATAGACATGATCCAGCGAAAAGCAGCGTGATTCGTCATGGGGACATTTAGTCAGCGCGAGAGCGTTACGGAGATGCTGAACAAGCTCCAGTGGCGGACACTTCAAGAAAGGCGTTACGCAATACGGAGAGGTTTATTATCGAAATTACGAGAGAGCACATTCCGGGAAGAGATGGGCAACATATTACTACCGCCCACATATATCTCGCGTAATGATCACAACGAAAAGATCCGAGAAATTAGAGCAAATACGGAGACTTACAAGCAGTCGTTCTTTCCACGCACAATTCGTGAATGGAACAGGGAAGGGGGGATCAGATAGTGGTACAATAAGTACCCTCCGCCACACACCGTAAGGTGGCTCGCGGAGTATAGATGTAGATGTAGATGTAGATCCATGGGTACGCTAGGCCCCTTCCGTCATCACCAAGATCTGCAGCCAGGCGATGGGATCTCTCTGGGGGGGCCGACGGTTCCACCGCCAACCAGCACTTCAACCAGCTCAGCCCGTCTGGTGGACCACAACTCTCTGGGGAGCTGCCGGTGCCTGTCGACTGCCGCCCCTTGACAGAACCTCTCCTTCTGCCTCCACCTCAACCACTGCCTCTCCTGCCAGCTACCCATGCTGTGTCGCCATCTCCAGTTACTGATGGCCACGAACCTATGGACGTCAATTGGGATGCCCCCGCTCCTATGGATATTTGTATACACAGCAGTGAACTCTTTTTTTCCAGGGGAAGAAATATTGTAGCAGCCCCTTATCAGATGTAGGGCATGCATAACAGACAAGCAAGGTGGGCTGCTGACCTCCCTTCAAGAGCTCAGATCAAAACATCGCCAGTGAATGTAAACATCAACAGACTTTTCACATAAACATGGCACTACTTCGTGAAAAGCCACATGACAGAGATCCAATAATTGGAACTAATGTAAATATGTGCAGCACTCTGCAGAATTGGTGTTATAAGCACACCAGCAGAGCCAGACCGGCAGTGTGCACTAACAGCTAGGACAGTTCCGGGCGATACCTACACTGGCTCTACCCTGCAGACACTCTCCATAGCCCTTCTGTAGAAAGTTGTATCTTGTTGGGCATAATGCCACTTTGTAATTGTCTTTTTCTTCCATTGTCCTGTACAAGAATTATTGTGTTTCTTGTTGTTCTTGAGTCTGGAAATTAGTGCACACCAAGAAGGAGTTTTAATTAAATAAAGTGTGTTCAAACTTGATCGTTAGTTCTCTCCTGCTGATCAAAGGGCACTACAATCTGACTATTCGCGGACAGTGCTCTCTCAAAATTTCAATAGTAAACCTCTCTGTGATGCATAACTCCTCTCTTGTAATGTCTGACAATGGAGTTTGTTAAGCATCTCTGTAATCCTCTTGCACCGACACAATGATCCCGTGATAAAATGCACGATTATTTGTTGTATCTTCTCTATTTCTTCTATAAGCCCTATTTGGTAATGATCCCAGACTGATGAACTATACTCAAGAATTGGTCAAACAAGCTCATTGTAAGCCACTTCTCTCATGGATGAATTATATTTACTTAAGATTCTTCCTATGAATCTCAATCTGGCCTCTGCTTTTCCTGCCCTTTATTATATGTGGTCACTCCATTTAAGGTTGCTCTGGATATTTATTCCCAGATATTTTATGGTGTCTACTGTTTCCAGAAATTTGTCATCAGTAGTGTAATAGTACAGCAATGGATTTCTGTTCCCATGTATGTGCAGTACATTCCATTTACTGATGTTCAAGGTTCAACTGTCAGTACCTGCACCATTCATTACTCCTCTGTAGGTGATTCTGCAAAGTGATACACTATCTTCCGGCATTGCTACTTTCTTATAGACAACTGCATCATCTGCAAACTGTCTTACAGAGCTACCGATGCTTTCTACTAGATTATTTACAAACAACGTAAACAGTAACGCACCTATCAAGATCCTATTGTATTCACAAAAAGACTTCCTAACATTTAAATTTATATTCAAAGTTATCAAATTTCTTTTTTACAGAAAAACTTTCCTTGCTATTATCAGTCTGCATTTTACACCTTCTATATTTTAAACCCATTTCAGCTTTTCTAGCTGAAATTTATTTTATGTGAATATTTTGCTGGCAGAAGCTGACTTCGAGAAAGGACAGTTTGGGTTCCATAGAAATATAGGGACCATGTAAGGTAACAGTGACACTATGAATATTACCTTAGAAGATGTAATGAAGAAAGACTAACTTATTTTTATAGCATCTGCATATTTATAGCTGCAAATTTTGGAGAACGTAGTGAGTAAATACATGGAGTAAAAGATTATCCACTGCCTGTAGCAAAACTAGACTGCAATTATAAGAGTTGTAGGACACAGAAGGGAAGCAGCAGTTGAGAAAGGAGTCAGACAGGGTTCTACCCTATCCCTTATGTTATTCAATCTTCACACCAAGCAATCTGTAAGGGGAACCAAAGAAAACTTAAGAGAAAGAACTGAAGTTCAGCAAAAAGAAATACTACTTTGATGTTTGCCGATGACACTGTCATTCAGTCAGACAAGGCAAATGACATGGAAGAGCAGTTAAATGGAATGGATATTGTCTTGAAAAGAAAAATAAAACAAACGAAACTAGGAAAAAGGAGATACTGAAAGTATTCAATGAATTTTAATATGTGGGTAGCTAAGTACCTGATAATGGCTGGAGTAGAGAGGATATGAAATACAGACTGGAAAATAGCAACAAAACTGTTTCTGAAACAGAGAAATTTACAAACACTGAAAATAAATTTAAATGTTAGGGAGTCTTTTCTGAAGGCGTTTACTGCAGCTTAGCTTTGTACGTAAGGGTGGAAGACCAAGAACGAAGTGGTCAGATTAAAAAGGGTGCAAGACAAGGATGTAGTCTTTTGCCCCTACTGTTCAATCTATACATCAAAGAAGCAATGACAGAGATAAAAGAAAGGATCAAGAGTAGAATTAAAATACTGGGTGAAAGAATATCGATGTTACGATTTACTGATGGTATTGATATCCTCAGTGAAAGTGAACAAGAATTACTAGATCTGCTGAAGGGAATGTACAGACTAATGTGTGCAGAACCTGGATTGAGAGTAAATCAAAGAAAGACTCAAGTAATGAGAAGTAAGAGAAATGAGAACAGCAAGAAATTTAACATCAGAATTGGTGACCACAAAATAGATGAAGTTAAGAAATTCTGCTACCTAGTCAGCAAAATAACCAATGACAGACAGAGCAAGCAGAACATCAAAAACAGGCTAGTACTGGCAAAAAGAGCATTCCTGACCAAGAGAAGTCTACTAGTATCAAGTATAGGCCTTAATTTAAGGAAGAAATTTTTGAGAAAGTACTTTTGGAGCACAGCATTGTATGATAGTGAAACATGGACTGTTGGAAAAATGGAACAGAAGAGAACTGAAGCATTTGAGATGTGGTCCTGCAGAGGAATGTTGAAAATCAGGTGGACTGATGAACAATGGAATGATGTGATTGTCCACAGAATTGGCAAGGAAAGGAATATATGGGTAACACTGACAAGAAGAGACAGGATTGTAGGTCATCTTTTAAGACATCACGGAACAACTAGAGGGAGCTGTAGAGGTTAAAACCTGTAGAGGAAGACAGAGATTGGAATAAATGCAGCAAATAACTGAGGACACAGATCACAAGTGCTAACTCTGAGATGCAGAGGTAGGCACAGAAGATGTATTCATGGTGGGCTATGTCAAACCAGTCAGAAGATTTACGTACATAAATAGCTGGGGAGTATAATTAATAAAGTGGAACATATGAAGATGACCTAAAAAACAGACTGAGCTCAGGGAGAGCAACATCATAAACTGAACGCTCACTTGTGGTCTGCAAAAATTGGATTAAAAACAGTACTTAATACATATGAAATGTCGTGTGGCTAGGGCCTCCCGTCGGGTAGACCGTTCGCCTGGTGCAGGTCTTTCGATTTGACGCCACTTCGGCGACCTGCGCGTCAATGAGGATGAAATGATGATGATTAGGACAACACAACACCCAGTCCCTGAGCAGAGAAAATCTCCGACCCAGCCGGGAATCGAACCCGGGCCCTTAGGATTGACAGTCTGTCACGCATTCCAAAGCACAGAAGCAGAGACGACGCTGAGAGCAGACAAAACTAGGAGAGATATTGTTGCATGGTGGAATTAACATGTAACTTCATATGTCGTCTAGATGCTTTAGTAGGTTGCCACCACAGAACTTTGTAACCAACAGGCACGTACTAGCGTATACAGCCAGCTTGATACCAGCCCTGAGAACAGCAGCATCAATAGGCTCACAAGGGTTAGAAAGAGAGTGAAAACGCCAAAAACTGTTGACCTAGCAGTCCCTACTCCGGGGAGTCCGAGGGGTGGGGCTAAATGACGTATAACAATAATGTTGCAAGCCTTATTTGGCAGAGCAGTTACGTTTAGCTTTCAGCTGAACAATGTTGATACCAAATACGGATTTAGTGCAACTGCATTAACATCCCCCCTTAGGAGCAATAGAGGGGACCTAACTAAAGTGTAATTGGCAGGCGCCAGCAAGATACCTGCAGGATTGACTGGGTGGCTTTAAGTGGGAGAAACAGTGCCTCACGCGACTCTTTAAAACCCCTAGATTCCGCATTTTGCCAGAGTTCTCAGTTAGATGTTGTTGTTGTTGTTGTTGTTGTTGTTGTTGTGGTCTTCAGTGCTGAGACTGGTTTGAATGCAGCTCTCAATGCTACTCTATCCTGTGCAAGCTTCTTCATCTCCCAGTACCTACCGCAACCTACATCCTTCTGAATCTGCTTAGAGTATTCATCTCTTGGTCTCCCTCTATGATTTTTACCATCCACGCTGCCCTCCAATACTAAATTGATGATCCCTTGATGCCTCAGAACATGTCCTACCGACCGATCCCTTCTTCTAGTCAAGTTGTGTCACAAACTTCTCTTCTCTCCAATCCTATTCAATACTTCTTCATTACTTATGTGATCTACCCATATAATCTTCAGCATTCTTCTGTAGCACCAAACTTCAAAAGCTTCTATTCTCTTCTTGTACAAACTATTTATCATCCACGTTTCATATCCACACATGGCTACACTCCATACAAATACTTTCAGAAATGACTTCCTGACACTTAAATCTATACTCAATGTTAACAAATTTCTCTTCTTCAGAAACGCTTTCCTTGCCATTGCCAGTCTACATTTTATATCCTCTCTACTTTGACCATCATCAGTTATTTTGCTCCCCAAATAGCAAAATTCCTTTACTACTTTAAGTGTCTCATTTCCTAATCTAATTCCCTCAGCATCACCCAACTTAATTTGACTACATTCCATTATCCTCGTTTTGCTTTTGTTGACGTTCATCATATATCCTCCTTTCAAGAGACTATCCATTCCGTTTAACTGCTCTTCCAAGTCCTTTGCTGTCTGACAAAATTACACTGTCATCGGCGAATCTCTAAGTTTTTATTTCTTCTCCATGGATTTTAATACCTACTCCAAATTTTTCTTTTGTTTCCCTTACTACTTGCTCAATATACAGATTGAATAACATCAGGGAGAGGCTACAACCCTGTCTCAGTCCCTTCCCAACCACTGCTTCCCTTTCATGTCCCTCGACTCTTACAACTGCCATCTGGTTTCTGTACAAATTGTAAATACTCTTTAGCTCCCTGTATTTTACCCCTGCCACCTTCAGAATTTGAAAGAGAGTATTCCCGTTAACATTGTCAAAAGCTTTCTCTATGTCTACAAATGCCAGAAATGTAAGTTTGCCTTTCCTTAACATATTTTCTAAGATAAGTCGTAGAGTCAGTATTGCCTCACGTGTTCCAACATTTCTACAGAATCCAAACTGATCTTCCCCGAGGTTGGTTTCTACCAGTTTTTCCATTTGTCTGTAAAGAATTCACGTTAGTTTTTTGCACCCGTGACTTATTAAACTGATAGTTTGGTAATTTTCTCATCTGTCAACATCTGCTTTCTTTGGGATTGGAATTATTATATTCTTCTTGAAGTCTGAGGGTATTTCGCCTGTCTTATACATCTTGCTCACCATATGGTAGAGTTTTGTCAGGACTGGCTCTCCCACAGCTGTCAGTAGTTCTAATGGAATGTTGTCTACTCCTGGGGCCTTGTTTCGACTCAGGTCTTTCAGTGCTCTGTCAAACTCTTCACGCAGTATCATATCTCCCATTTCATCTTCATTTACATCCTCTTCCATTTCCATAATATTGTCCTCACATACATCGCTCTTGTATAGACCCTCTATATACTCCTTCCACCTTTCTGCTTTCCCTTCTTTGCTTAGAACAGGGTTTCCATCTGAGCACTTGATATTCATACAAGTGGTTCTCTTTTCTCCAAAGGTCTCTTTTAATTTTCCTGCAGGCAGTATCTATCTTACCCCTAGTGAGATAAGCCTCTACATCCTTACATTTGTCCTCTAGCCATCCCTGCTTAGCCATTTTGCACTTCCTGTCGATCTCATTTTTGAGACGTTTGTATTCCTTTTTGCCTGCTTCATTTACTGCATTTTTATATTTTCTCCTTTCATCAATTAAATTCAATATTTCTTCTGTTACCTAAGGATTTCTACTAGCCCTCGTCTTTTTACCAACGTGATCCTCTGCTGCCTTCACTACTCCATCCCTCGAAGCTACCCATTCTTCTTCTACAGTATTTCTTTCCCCCATTCCTGTCAATTGTTCCCTTATGCTCTCTCTGAAGCTCTGAACAGCCTCTGATTTAGTCAGTTTATCCAGGTCCCATCTCCTTAAATTGCCACCTTTTTGCAGTTTCTTAAGTTTTAATCTACAGTTCATAACTAATAGATTGTGATCGGAGTCCACATCTGCCCCTGGAAATGTCTTACAATTTAAAACTTGGTTCCTAAATCTCTGTCTTACCATTATATAATCTATCTGAAACCTATCAGTATCTCTAGGCTTCTTCCATGTATACATCCTTCTTTTATGGTTCTTGAACCAAGTGTTAGCTATGATTAAGTTGTGCTCTGTGCAAAATTGTACCAGGCGGTTTCCTCTTTCATTTCTTACCCCGAATTAGACGATCTGGGCACCAAATCCACGTCCGTCGACTCCAGCCTCGGTCCAGCTCCGCGTAAGTCTGCTCTCTCTTGGAGTGCCTCAGTGAACAGCGTCACATTCAGTATGTTTTGTTTTGCAACTAAGTTGTTGCCCTAAGACGCTCCTAGTGTTTGCTACTGTGGTTAGCATCCACTACTGGGTCTTCTGCACTGGCTTCTGTTGTAACAGTGTTATTCATGCTTTTTCTAACCCTAGAACTAGCCCCCAGTGTATTAGTTAGTCCTGTCTGGAATAAACAACTATTTCGAAACCCTGTTTGTCCAAGAGTCTCCACAACGAGTTCCCTACCGAGTCTCACCACCTGCATTTCTAGTAAATGCCTGTACCAGTGATGGCTCAGATAGAAGGAAACAATCTAGTGCCTTCAATGTGAATTGTCCTTCTGCCTTCTGCTCTGTACCACTCGGGAGTGCAGACTAAACAGTAACCCCTTTTTTTTTTCTCTCCCACCTATGTCAGGACATGACAACACTCTGCCAGATAGGGCTCCTCTCTCCCCTGCCCCACACCATTGCTATCCCTTCCCCCTCTCCACAGCCTCTAGACTGTTGCTTGCATTCCAAGCAACAATCGCATTCTGGTCCGAGCTGTCAGAGAGATGGCAGTTATGTGTGTGTGAGATGTGCTTGTGTGTGTGAGATGTGCTTGCTTGTGTGAATGTGTGTGTGTGTGTGTGTGTGTGTGTGTGTGTGTGTGTGTGTGTGTGTGTGTGTGTTTCTATCTTTCTTTCTCTGATGAAGGTTGGGGCCAAAAGCTAATTTGTGTCTTTTAACTGTTCCTGTCTGCAACTTAAGATGTCATTTTTGTGGTAAGTAGCAATCTTTCTTTTCCTTACAGTGTTGGTGCACGGGAAGTAGCACGCAAGAAAGATAACATATGGTAGAAATAGAATGCACACATTTTTGGCTTGGACACTTAATGACAATGGGACAAGAAAGAATACCCAAAAATATATTTCAATGTAGACTTACAAATGAAAGGCAGAGGGCAAGATTGTGACTTATATGGATTCGAGGGACAGAAATTTGACCATTGAAGGCACACAAAACATGTTAATATGGAAAGTGAGGTGCAGAAAGTGGCAGGAGCTTAAGAACCACCACCATATTGGTACAGATCTTTGTATCACAACTTTACTAAGATAAGGTTCGTTGATAGGTCAAACCTGAAGCATCAAGGAATTGTCAATTTCATACTATGGGGAAGTGTGGAGAGTAAAGAATGTAGAACAAAACTAAAACTTTACTACAGAAAGCAGCAGGTTCAAAGGGATGTATGGTGCAGTAGTTACACAGAGATGAAAAGGCTTGCACAGGACAGAGTAGCATGGAGAGCAGCATAAAACCAGCCTTCAAACCAAAGGCTGCAAGAAAAACAACGACAACAACAACAGCGTGTATTCTGGAGTAAAAGCTCCATCTTATGGGGATTGAAATGTGTAAAATCTAAAGATATAACTTTAGCTCTGAAATACATACAAGTAAATAGAAACACACACTTGATGGAGTTTCGTTCATAAGATCTATAACAAAAGATAATTTTATTTGTGTTGGCTGAAAACAGCTCTAAGCTGATTTGGCAGCTATTTCCGTTTCCAGTCCATAGGCCAGTATAGGTAGCAGGCACATTTAGTAGGTAGGCTGATGCAGGAAGGTTGTGTAAGTGTTCTACCTCCAGGTCTCCAATGTAGATCTGGAAACCTTTTGTAATGTACTGCCAATTTCAGTATACTAGATCTACATACACAATCTGCAAACCATTGCGGAGCACATGGAGAATGGTACTTAGCACAGTACAGCTTATTAGGATTGCTTACTGCTCCAACTGTGTATGAAACAGTGGAAAAAGGACAGCTTAGATGTCTCTGTGCACACTTTACGATCCTTGCGGATGTGACATGTAGAGAGCTGAAGAAGATCTCTAAATTTTCCACGTAGTATTCATTCTTGAGATTTTGTAAGTATGATTTCATGGGATTACTGGAGTCTGTCTACCAGTATAGATGTTACAGCATTTTCATGATACTCTCCCGCGAATGGAACAAACTTGTGACCTATCTTTGTATACATTCAGTGTCCCCTTTTAGTGCTTTCTGATCTCCGTTCCACACACAGCAGCAGTTTTCTAAAATGGGACACACAAGTGATTTCTTCACATTCCCCTTTGTAGATTGACTGTTTTCTCCCAGTCCCCTGCTAATGAACCAAAGTCTGCCACCTACCCCACCTGTGACTGAGCCAATGAGATCATTCCATTTTACACCCCTACAATTTGTACTAGTCTACTGATTTCAGTTGTGCCTCATTGATCATTTAATCATAAGTTACTACTTACAGTTTCACATTTCTGAATAATAAAAACGAGTTGCCAACGTTTACACCCCTTCCAATAGTATAAAAATTTGAGTGAATTCAGCGTAGATCAAAAATATATATACAAACTTTAAACTGGCTCTACGAACGACACTCTTTGAAATCACAATAGGTATGGGTCAAACGTGTAGAACAGTGGTTGAGCAACAGAAGACAGCAGAGTTGTGACACACTAATATCAGTCTACAAAGTGAAACTAGGGCACAACCAGGACTGGCATTTGAGCAGCGAAAAAGCATTTTCAAATGGTATTGGAAACTGAAGAGCATCGGTGAAATGCAATGACATTGGCGGCAGAAACATGGAACTGAACCACCACCACATGTGAGCACTGCTCGCCTTTGCAATAAGTTCGAGAGCACTGGAAAAATTATGGACAAGCACATGGGAATATCAGGCCAGTCACACGCAGAAACAGGTGAAGAACCTTCTGCCCTGGTGTTAGATGCATTCACACAATCACCACAGAAATCAACAATGTGCATGTGAACGAGGTGTGAGTAGCACGAGTGTATATCATATTCTGCACAGAGTAAAATGGAAAGTTCACATTCCGTAATTGTTACACGCACTGAATGAGAATGACCAAGGCAGAAGACGTCAGTTTAGAGAATGATACCTTGTGTGGGATGAAGATTATACCAATTTTGTTCCCAAAGTGGTGTAGTTTGATGAGTCACAGTATAAATTAAATGGTACAGTAAACAGGCACAACAGTGTGTATTGGGTATTGCAAAATCTTCACGCTTATGTTGAGCAAGCGGTCAGTACTCCAGGACTTGATGTCTGGTGTGAATTATCATCAAGAGGATTGACTGGGCCTTTCTTTTTCGAAGGTACGAATACTGGCAGGAGTTACCTCGAGATGCTCGATTAATTAATTTTACTGTACATTCGTGCTTTGATTGGTGATGAACCAATTTTCCAAACAAGATGGTGCTGCACCCTACTTTCATAGGGGTGTGCATGCCTTTTTGGATAACAAAGCATCAAGTCATGGGACTGGATGAAGAGGTCCAACCAAATACCCCAAACATTCCCCTGATTTGACCACATTTGAGTTTTAATTGTGGGGTTCCCTCACGAATGGAGTGTACAGCAGACAGCAATGACACTAGCAGAACTGTGTCACGGGATTGTAGCTACTCTGGCGGATGTGACATTGAATGAGTGATATTGTGTTCACAAGTGTTTGGAGGTGGGTGGTTTGCAGTTTGAGCACCAATTGTAGTTGTTTCACTTTGGGTCATTGTAATACTGATGATAATATATAAACTTATCTTAAACAAAGCAAGTATACATTTTTTGATCTACAATGTATTTGTTATGATTTCATCAGGCAGCATTTCATTACAGATAATTGCATAATCTGAAGAAAGTCTGAGTTTCTACTCTAATTAATACTGTCTGCAGGGTCATTAATATACAAAACTGTTATAACTTCAAGCAGAACAAATATATGTCAAGGAAGATGCAATACATGAAAGTCACAGATTAAGTAAACAGAGAAAGACGTGTGTACACTTTAACAGTCAAATCATAACTGAGTCCGAGTCTAGCGGCCGCTGGCTGCGTGGCCACTTAGGTGGCGCTGCTGCTGCATTGCTGGCAGACAACGCCATATGTAGAGGATGCACGTAACTGCGCGGCAGCACTTTGAGAGATCAGCGAGTCACAACACTTTTCCCCCCTTTGAAGTTTTTGCACAGGTCTTGATGGAGGTGGCCTGTAGATTGCTAACGTCCATAGGTGTTGTTTGACTGGCCGTAAAGTCTCGAGGAGGAGGCTTCCTGTACGGATGGAAGTGTCCCCGCTGATAACGGGTCGAGATGACAGGAGACGTGAGGGTCGAATCTGCTGGGACCCCGTGCACCAATCTGCTCGTTGCAGCAAGTCCGGTTGTTATAACAGGAGACATGGGCGATGTGTCTGCGCCCGTAGGAGAAGAAGGTGAGTAGAGTTGCTCCGACAGATGATGGTCATATGGTTCCTGCATGGGCACGTCTCCTGGTGGCGTCAGTTCTTGTGCTGCACCGAGATGATAGTGAGAGGACTGTGTTGTGAGTAATGAGAGATTCCAGTATCCCAAGTGTCAGGTAGAGCAGAAGGTGGTGTAGAGGCATCCGGAACAGGCGTTGCCGGCACACAAGGCCGAAGCTGCTCCGAATGACACATTGCAACACCAGTGTCCGTCTGGATTTCATACAGGCGTCGGCCACGGTGTCGTAAGATGCGGACAGGACTCCATTTTGGCCGCCTGCCATATCCCTGTACCCATACAAGGTCATCGGCGATGAACCGGCGAAGCGAAGGCACCCGCGGTCATGAGGTGGAAGGCCGCAGAAGATGAAGTAGCGTGCGGGGCTGTCGGCCATGTAAGAGCTCAGCCGGGCTGTGGTCGCCCCTGGGGGTGGAACGGCAAAAAGCCAGAAATTGGAGAAGCGCATCATCAGGGGCAGAAGAAGTCAGGAGCTTCCTCTTCAGAGCCTTAAATGTGCGGACCAGTCATTCAGCCTCGCCATTTGACTGTGGATGGAACGGAGAGGCCGTGACATGCATGACGCCGTGACAAGCACAAAAATCCGCAAAATCGGAAGAGGCAAACTGCAGACCATTATCAGTAACAAGAGTAGAGGGAAGGCCTTCCAAAGAGAAAATGCGAGCTAGAGCATTGGTGTTTGCTGCGGTGGTAGGTGACGTGCAACGGACAATGAAAGGAAAGTTAGAGTAGGCGTCAATAACGAGAAGCCAATAAGTACCTAAAAAAGGTCCTGCGAAGTCAGCATGAATACGCTCCCAGGGCTTCTCAGGCGAAGGCCACGGTGACAAAGATGACTTCGGGGCGGCGGCCTGTGATGCACAAGGGCCGCAGGCAACGACCATGTGTGCGATTTCAGACTCTATGCCGGGCCAGTGCACATGACAGCGCATCAGAGATTTTGTGCGAGAGACACCCCAGTGCCCTTGGTGAAGGAGGTGCAAGACCGAAGCACACAAAGACGCAGGTACCACAACATGCGGCGAAGCATTTTCGGTGGAAAGGAGGATAACACCATCCCTAGCCGTGAGGCGGTAATGCAAAGCATAGTAGTTCCGCAACGGATCAGAAGTCTTAGCGGACCGACGATCTGGCCAACCCTTCTGAATAGAGCGTAAAACCTGGGAGAGGGTAGGGTCAGAACCCGTAGCAGCCGCCAGCCGGTGATGGGGAACCCGTCCACAACCTGCTGCTTGGCAACATCCAGGTGGAAACACAAAAGTTCGTCCCTATCGAATGCCAGATCAGGACCCATGGGAGGTGAGACAGTGCATCAGCATTCGCATGTTGAGCCATCGGCCGGAAATGAATCTCATAATTGAAACGAGACAAGTAAAGAACCCAATGCTGGAGGCGGTGTGCAGCCTTGTCGGGAAGTGACGTTGATAGATGAAACAAGGAAACAAGTGGTTTGTGATCCGTAACAAGATGAAATTTGGAACCATAGAGAAAAACACCAAACTTATGAGGAGCATAAATAATGGCCAAAGCTTCTTTTTCAATTTGAGAATACTTTTGTTGGGCATCCGTGAGCGTTTTGGAGGCATAAGCAATGGGTTGTTCAGAACCGTCAGAAAAACGGTGCGCAAGGACTGCGCCGACCCCGTATTGAGAGGCGTCCGTGGCAAGAACAAGATGTTGGCCAGGTCAAAAAGTAGCCAGGCATGGGGCCTGTTTCAGCACAGTCTTCAATTTCTAGAAAGCCGCATTGCATGACGTGGACCAGTGAAAAGGCATGTTTTTATGCAACAGGCGATGCAACGGCTGAGCCACCGAAGCAGCAGACAGTAAAAACTTGTGACAGTATGCTATTTTCCCCAAGAAGGCCTGCAGTTCCTTAACAGAAGTAGGGCGAGGAAGGGCATCGGTCGCAGCGACAGTTTGCTGAAGCGGACGAATACCATCCCAAGAGAATTGAAACCCCAAGTATGTGATAGATGCCTGAAAAATTTTTGATTTCTGAAGATTACTTAAGACCGGCAGTCTGTGAGACATGAAAAAGTGTGAGGAGATTTTGAGGATGTTCGTCAGTGGTGGAGCCAGTGACAACAATGTCGTCCTGGTAATTTATACACCCAGGGACAGTGAGCAATAATTGTTCCAAGAATCGCTGAAAGAGAGCAGGGGCACTGGCAACTCCGAATGGCAATCGTTAGTATTGATAGAGGCTGAAAGGCGTGTTTAGGACCAGAAACTGCCGGGAAGCAGTGTCGAGAGGAAGTTGATGATAATCTTCTGATACAGGTCAAGTTTAGAAAAATACTGGCCTCCAGCAAGTTTAGTGAACAATTCTTCAGGTCGAGGCATAGAGTAAGTGTCGATAAGGTATTGAGCATTTGCAGTGGCTTTGAAATCGCCACAGAGACGAATATCATCATTTGGCATAGCAACGACAACGACAGGAGAGGACCACTCACTGGAAGTGACAGGAACCAAGACCCCTGAAGCAGTGAGACGATCCAGCTCCCGTTTGACCTCATCACGAAGGGCCACAGGAATGGGCCGAACCCGAAAAAACTTAGGCCGAGCAGTGGGTTTGAGCGTGATATGAGCTTCAAAGTCATTTGCACGGCCTAACCCAGGAGAAAAAGGGACGAAAATGTCGTCGACAAGGAATCCAATTGAGCATCAGAGACGATTTTGACAGATTCATCTATGGAGAACCCCAAAACGCCAAAGGCATCGAAACCAAAAAGATTCTCCGCATTACTATGGTTGACCACAAATATGGGAACAGTGCGAATGACAGATTTGTAAGATACCTCACCATCAAATTGTCCCAAGAGAGAAATCTTCTGTTTATTGTAAGTCCGTAATTGCCTAGTGACAGGTGACAGGATTGGAGAACCCAACTGAAGATACGTCTGAGAGCTGATGATAGTGGCAGCAGAACCGGTATCCACCTGCATGCGAACATCTTGACCAAGTATTTGGACAGTGAGGAATAACTTCCCTGAAAGGGAAGAAGTACAATTGACAGACAACACAGAATCAGAATTAGCGTCATGTTCATGAACATTATGTATGTGGCTGGATTTGCAAACGGATTATACATGACCCATTTTTTTGCATTTGTGACACACGGCCCAACGTTGTGGACAATCTCTTGAATGTTTCGTAAAACACCGCGGACATGAAGGAAGTTGTGGTGGGTTTGATGCAGTTTCTTAGAGGTTTGTTTACGGTTAGGCTGAGGCTGCGCTTGGGAGTGTACTGCGGCCACATCGGACAGTGGGGACACGCCACACACTTCCTCAACATCGCACAGATGTTGTATTTCCCCGACGTTGCCCCATGCCTCTATTTGCGCTCCAGCGGCGCGAGAATTTTCAAAAGACTGAGCGATGGATAGGACTTCATCTAGAGTCGGATTTGCCAACTGAAGGGTACGTTGCCTAACTTCTTTGTCGGGCGCCGATCAGATAATAGCATCCCATACCATGGAATCGGCGTAGGATTCTTACTGAACTTCAGTAACAAATTGACACTTTCTCATGAGGCCGTGCAGTTCAGCAGCCCAAGTGCGATAGGATTGATTCGGTTGTTTTTGACAATGATAAAAGGCAACATGAGAGGCTACCACATGTGTTTGCTTTTGAAAATAGACGGACAGAAGTGAGCACATTTCAGCAAAGGACAAAGACGCAGGATCTTTCAAAGGAGCCAATTGCGACATTTGACGCCGCGCCGAAATCGCGAATCGCATTTGTGAGAAGCTTTTGCTGTTCTATGAGACCTTGCAATAGTTGCTCTAAAGTAGCCATGGAAACATGTGGGGTCAACATGGAAAAGAAAAATCACTACCTTGTCGCCAATTGTTATAACTTCAAGTTGAACAAATATATGTCAAGGAAGATGCAATACATGAAAGTCACAGATCAAGTAAACAGAGTAAGACTTGTACACTTGTTTTAACAGTCAAATCATAACTGAGTCCAAGTCTAGCGGCCGCTGGCTGGCTGGCCGCTTAGGTGGCACGGCTGGCGCATGGCTGGCAGACAACGCCGCATGTAGAGGACGCGCACAACTGTGCAGCGGCACTTTGAAAGATCGGCGAGTCACAACAAAAACACACAGAAATGCTTCCAACACACTTCCCTGGGGCACACCTGAAATTACTTCAACATCTGTCAATTACTCTCGTTAAAAGATAATATACTATGTCCTTCCTGGCAAGAAATACATAACCCCATTACAAATTTCTCTTGATACTTCATACGAGTGTGCTTCCAATAATATGTGTAGGTGTGGTACTCAGTCAAATGTCTTTCGGAAGTCATGAAATACTGCATCCACCTGACTGCCTCGATAAATGGCTTCCAGAATGTCATGCAAGTAAACTGCAAGTCAGATTTTGAGTGATCAATGTTTTCATCTTTTTTTAAAAAATGGTAAAATCACTTCCTGTTTACAATCACTGGGCATTACATTTCATTTCTAAATTTTGCTGGTTTTGCTACACAGATATTACTGATATATCTGTACCAGCTTTGTATTCTGCTCATAATGATGATGTAAATCTTTTTTTTTTTCTTCTTCTTTATAGAAACCATAACCTTAAGCTGTTACATAGCCAACAAGTTCTAGGATATATGCAAGGTTACATGCCACTGTCCTTAATGAGATACAATGAAGTTGCAAGTCTTTATCAGAACTGCAAAATGCAGGCTTCCAAGGCTAGTCTTTACTTCTTACAGTACTGCTATTTTCTTTGATGAGGGACTGTTGTACTAGAATAAACATTTGAGCTAGTTTACCAGTAAAGTGTATAAGCTGTTCTCATATGAAAGCAGTAAATGTCAGAAAATCTGACCATCTACATCCTTAGCATCTAAAAATGTATTCTGTAAAAGGAAATGAAGCATTTGACAGGAGAAGAAGAAGAAGAAGAAGAATACTTTAGATCATTGTAATGACAAACATTTTTACTTTAAGATAACTAAAGGTAAAGAGACTGGAGAGGAGTCTGAGTAGCCATTTAGTGTTTATAGACCTCTAAAAGGTATACGGCACAGTGCCACTGAAGAAACTGTCCAGAGTGAGAGTAAGTTACAAAACACATGTTAGAAGCACATGCAACCAACTCAAGTTTGCAAAATGTGTAATCAATATAGGGAATAAAATTTTGTCACAGCCTTTCAGAATTACAAAAGGATTAAATCAGGGAAGCTGCTCATCTCCTATATTGTTTAAAAATACATCCCAAAAGCCTTAGATCCATGGAGTAGGAACTGCGCAGGAATGGGCATTCAGATAACAAAGGCTCAAATTTAAGATTGAATAACAAGTACACTGTTTTTGTTCTACTGATTTTTATTTATTTCGAACTAATATTCAGCTTATTGGGTCACCTTCAGGAAGCAACTGACAAGCGCCTGAAAGGGATACTAGTTCTTAAGTAACCAAATGGCTCACCTGTCTGTACACCTTGCTCTTCACAGATGATCATATAGTGGAAGCCAGTGAAGAAGATATTTGCTTTATGCTAAGAAAGTTATTAGAAGAATATGATAAGTGGGCACTAAAAGTAAATTTTCAAAAGACTGAATACCTACACAGTGGAGGAACTTAATAGTAGAGGGCATGTGTATCAAGGCATGTAAAAAATTTACATATCTGGGTAGCATCCTACTGGAAGACAGAAAAAGTAATTGAGAAATACAGCAAAGAGTAGTCCACGGAAAAGCAGCAAACCACGAACTAAACCCTCTGTTACGGGCTTCTAAGATAAGTTGGAAAGTGAACAAGATGCTCTACAGAAGTACTGCAGTGTCTGAGATATTACACTGACAGTCAACAGCCACATTCAGTTAAGAATGAACTCACAAACTGCAATTATTATTTCGCATCAGCTGTGGAATATTTCAGAACAAACAAAAATTTGTGCTGGACTGAAACTCGAACCTGTATTTCCTGCTTGTTGCAAGTGGTCACTTCAACCACTTCAGCTATTCGAGCATCCTTCCAGGAATGGTCCAAATCTCCATTTGACCTGGTGTCTACTCTCTCCTGTGCTCACACTATACCACCATGATAATCACAAAGGGTGGGATGCTATTTTTTTCCTACCATTGTGTAGCTAAAGAATGAAATGTGGGAATCACAGCAATACAGTGTGAGCACAACAGAGAGTAGACAGGGCAAAAGGAGAGTTGAGCCACTCCCGGAAGCATGTTCCAACAGCCGAAGTGGTTAAGCTTGCAACAAGTGAGAAATTCAGATTAGAGTCCCGATTCTGTACGAATTCTCACTTGTTCAGAAATATTCTATGGCTGGTGCAGAGCCATAATCACAATTGGCTAGTTCATTCTCTATAGAAGTACTGTAGAGCCTGTAATGACTAGGGACATTAGCGCTGAGAGCTTACTGCAAAAAACTTGTAGGAATGGAGTGCCACAGAAGGTTATGTAGACTATCTCAGCAACACCACATAAGAAAAACAACAATTAGGGAAATGATCCAAAATCATAAAGCATACGATAGACCAGAAGGGTGGCAACTCACCTGGTATGGCTGTACAATGCAAATAACAGATGACTAAAGAAGATCTTGATGTACCATTCTCAGGAAAGAAAGAGAAAATGAATACCAGAAGTAGCCCGGTTAGACGGGATAAAGAAGACCATGAGAAAAAGGAAACTGACGAAGACGAGGAAGTGTGGGGTGACAGAAACCGATAGAGACAGGTATGTGGGAAGTGGCGGTGACAGCTGTACGAACACCACAGGAGAGGGAGAGGGAGGGAGAGAGAAAGAGAGAGAGAGAAGCAGTGGAAACAGTGGTCCTACTCTGCCTTTGACAGCAAAGGTAGTATCACTCACAATGCTACATGATGTTAATAGGAGGAGGAGGAGATTAGTGTTTAACGTCCCGTCGACAACGAGGTCATTAGACACGGAGCGCAAGCTCGGGTTAGGGAAGGACGGGGAAGGAAATCGGCCGTGCCCTTTCAAAGGAACCATCCCGGCATTTGCCTGAAAGGATTTAGGGAAATCACGGAAAACCTAAATCAGGATGGCCGGAGACGGGATTGAACCGTCGTCCTCCCAAATGCGAGTCCAGTGTATGATGTTAATAACTACACATGCACAATACAGACATGAACTTCCTTAACAGCTATTCAATAGTACTTAACAGTACTTTCAAATGAGTCAAATTTTCTGCTTTCACAAACAAAAACTTTTTGTTACTTTTTCAACTGATCTGGAATCGCAGACAGTTCAACATCCTTTCTCTGACAATCAGACAGTGCAAGTTGCCTCCTATTATAACAGAAGACTACATGCTTGTATGAGGGGCATTCAATAAATAATGCAACACTTTTGTTTCTTGGTTAATTTCAGTTGAAAAAATGTGGAATTTGTTGTGGGACATTGTGGAACATTCTCACTTCAGCCCCTCCAGTTTCATGAAGTTCCAATACATGGCAGTGCTATACCAAGCCTTTAAAATGTCATCTGTAATGGAGGTGTGTTCCAATCAGTGAGCTGTCATTGAGATTCTTCCAGCATGAAACCAGAGCATTGCAGGTATTCAGAGGCACTTGAAGAATGGCTCTGGAGACCTGGCAGTGAGCAAAAGCACGGTGAGTCATTGGACGAGGGGTCTGTCATCATCGCAACAAGGTTGAACAAACCTGTTCCATCTCCAGCATGCCGGCTGGCCGTTCACAGAACTGTGACTCCTGCAATGTTCAAATGTGCAGATGCTCATCCGAGATGATCGACAGATCACAATCAAACACATCGCTGCTCAACTGGACATCTCTTTCGGTAGTGTGGACACGCTTGTACACCAGTTGCGTCACTCAAACATGTGTGTCGGGTGGGTTCCTCGCTGCTGAACAGAAGATCATAAAGAGCAATGCAGTACAATCTGTGCAGAATTTTTTGTGCGTTACGAGGCTGACCGTGAGAATTTTTTGTCAAGAATGTTAACAGGCAATAAAACATAGGTTCATAACTTTGAACTGGAAACAAGACGGCAATCCACAAGTGGCACCACAGCATTCCTCCTCCAAAGAGAGAGATCAAAGATGCACCCTCAGCTGGTAAACTCAAGCTGACAGCCTTCAGGGAGTCTGAAGGGGTTATCCTGTTTGATGTCCTCCTCCTTGGTGTGACAATCAACTCTGAAGTATATTGTGCTACCCTCAGGAAACTGAAAAAGCAATTCCAACATGTTCATTGGTACAAAAATGCGAACGAACTTCTCCTTAATGAGATTTTCACTCTGCAGCGGAGTGTGCGCTGATATGAAACTTCCTGGCAGATTAAAACTGTGTGCCGGGCTGAGACTCGAACTCGGGATCTTTGCCTTTCGCGGGCAAGTGCTCTACCAACTGAGCTACCCAAGCACAGCTCACGCCCCATCCTCACAGCTTTACTTCTGCCAGTACCTCATCTCCTACCTTCCGAACTTTACAGAAGCTCTACCCTAGGCTGTGGCTAAGCCATGTCTCCGCAATATCCTTTCTTTCAGGAGTGCTAGTTCTGCAAGGTTCGCAGGAGAGCTTCTGTAAAGTTCGGAAGGTAGGAGACGAGGTATTGGCAGAAGTAAAGCTGTGACGATGGGGCGGGAGTCGTGCTTGGGTAGCTCAGTTGGTAGAGCACTTGCCCGCGAAAGGCAAAGGTCCCGAGTTCGAGTCTCGGTCCGGCACACAGTTTTAATCAGCCAGAAAGTTTCAAACTTCTCCTTCTCCATGACAGCACAATGCATCACCCAAGTCTGTACACCCGATAGAAGCTCACAAAACTTCATAGGACTGTTCTTCCTCATCCACCCTACAGCCCGGATCTCTCACTTTCTGACTCCCATCTGATTGGTCCAAGGAAGGACGCACTCCACAGGAAGCAGCATGTGGATGATGGGGAGGTTATTTATGCAGCAAGACATTGACCAGTAAAGTGGTACCATGCACACATGCATGCTCTCCCAGGAAGGTGGTGTAAGGCCACTGTATTAAATGGAGATTATGTTGAAAAACATGGTTTTGTTGCCACAAGAGTGGGGAGTAATATGGTGTACTGGAATCCTAAATAAAAATAACTTACTTTCAGAAGAAAAAGGTGTTGAATTACTTAATGAATGCCCAACATGGAAGTGATTGTGTCATTTTTGTGTGTAAATTACTGTGTCCTTTTCAAACAGGTTTCGCTTGTGTGAAGACTATAGGCAGAAGGCATATAAGTGACAATGACAATGCAAGGCGGCATTTTGAAGGATACTGAGGATGAAGGAGAGTCTACTAATGAAACTGAACAAGAAGAATCTCTTCCTCTGTGCAGTGATATAAGTGTCATTGGATTTGAAGTTGGCAAGGAAAAAGAAAGTGATGGTAGTATTCTGTCTGTTGCGTGTAAATGAAAGGTTTGTCACGATGGCAGTAGGACTCTTGTCAAGTTTCCGAACTTCATGATTGCTTGGAGTAATCAGCACACTGTGGAATTTGAATTTTCCTATCTCCTTCTTTATAGATGACCTTCCTCACAATATGTTTCATAAGAAGAAATGAAGACATTTCTTGGTATAACAGTGAACATAAATTAAATCCAAATGCACAATTATGTGACTATTCTTCAAAGATGTTTGCTCTCACCCCCGATCTCTTCCTACACGAAATAAATATCAGCTAGGAACAAAATGGTTGGCAAAATAATGTAAGCAGAATGGGTTAATCCAGTTGAGAAACAGTATTTAGAAGTACAACTGTGGATTCAGCCTACGAGAACACATTCAGCAATACTCAATGGGATTTCTCAGTAACGCAACGCACCTTGCCACACCACGAGAAGTGTCCACAAATGGCTGGATGAGCACAATCAAGATTCTTAAGCACAATCCACAGCCACAAATTCCCAATACCTTTATGCAATTCAACATTGGCGAGATCACTTCAGTAATCAAGTCAGATGTGCAAATAGGGATGTTGATCTATGAGCACCTGGCTGAGTCATATCCAGCTAATCTACCTGCCTTCTATACTGCAGTCAGCAATTAGTCTGGATGCTAGTGGATATTCAAAACAGTGTGACTCAGTTATGTAATGTTTCTGCTTTTAGTCAAACTTGCATTTATTGTTGTCTCTTAAAATGCAGTTCACACTTAAGTTCCTTGATCACAGAACTACATTCTGTTTTCATCCTCATCTCAGGAAACCAGTGAGACTCTCCGAACTCTGTAGGCTCAAAGGTTTATTGCTGAATTATTTTCTGCACATGTAGTCTAATTCTGTAGTAATGGAACATCCAAGGTCACGGTATGTCTACGATGAAGATCAGCTTGTACTGCCTCTATTGTTTGTAGTAATTGTTAAAGGCAGTGGGGATAGGGATAGGGGAGGGTAGCAAGAGGAGTGCCCCTACGACAGCTGACAACATTGGTTTCTTAAAATCAAACCAACCACAAAGCAAATAATTATCAGAACTAAGTAAAAACGCACATTTAAATATACATGTCACTACTGAGACATTTGGCACAGGAGTAATTTGTAAATAACGTAATTTGAAACCTGACAAGTCGCACAATGAATGAAGAGCGTATTATTGCGTCCATGACATGAATAAATCTACAGCTAATACCGCTATTTTTCTGGCTAGTTTTTATTTTATTTATTTACTTTTGCCAGTGGCAACTACTTAATACAACTGGATGGGTAAATGGGGCAACAGCCCATTAAAGTGACAATATTTAACAACTTCGTGTAGACAAAAAATAGCTCCAGGGTAGCTACTCAAACTTCGGGGAAGGTTCCCTGAGAATTCCAGGTATGAGTAGAAAGATGCTGAGATAAGAATCATACCACGATAATTCCTCTCAGTTGGGATATATCGCACTAGCCATAAGCAGTAGTTTAACATCAGCTTTTAAACACTGATAAATTATATAAAATAGTCAATAAAATTTAATTTCAACGCTAGGTTAAAAAACACAAAATTCACTGAGATTTGACGAAAATCCCTAAGATTTCCCCGATTTTTCAGAGTAAAATATAATTCCTTTAGAATTCCCGGTTTTCCAGAAAAATCGGCAACTAAAATCTAATAGGGTATTTAAAATTGCTATTTGGCAGATGAGCTGATGCTTTGGCTGGAACTCTGGGAAATATGAGCCAGAACAATTTGTTTGGAAAAAAAAAATTGCAACCAGTCTGAACAGATACATCCTTCCACCTACATGAGCAATTACTGTCGTCAATCAGAAATTGGATTTGAAATATAGTATATACATGACAGTGACAGCTTAGAGTGGTCATCATTTAGGTGTTCATTTTTGTCCACGAAAATGGAGAAAGGTGGAAACTGTAGAGTCGGGAAACGGGCGCTGTTTCTTGGCATCAGAACGTGAAAAAATGACTAGGCATTTTCTTTTAACGACCATATAATCCATATTCTGGTCGACATATGACAAGCCGTCTGCATACCGCACAGAGGGCTTGGTAAGTTTATGTCGAAAAGCAATAATTAATTATGGCTAAAATTGAATAAGTTAATTTTTCGTTAAAGTATCTTATCTCATGGATAAATGCTCACCGAATATTCTTCTTCCTTTTTAATTTGAATGCCATTTTCGTTCATACCGGTACCTTCTTTTTTATGAAATTCTGTTTCGGTTCTCTCCATACCCTGCAACAAAAATTTTTAACTACTGGTCAAATTTTTGGAGACAGTTTCTTGTTATCCTTCATTGCATAATACGAATACGTGCGTTTAGACACTGCGTATAAAATAAGTATTATGTAAACAAACTAATGAACTTCAATTAACATACGACGGAGACAATTTTTTTGGTGGTGTTACAAATGTTATAACGCCGTTACATTGAGAAACTCACAATTACTGTCTCGCGTTATCCACAATTTAAACAGCAGTAAAGGATGGTTTCGTTTCTTACACACAATCAGGCACCACCATCAGTGCATGATTTTCAGCTTTGAAATCCCGGTTGCCTGCCTATAGCCTTCTGCAGTCCAACCTTTGAACCCTCAAACATATGATCGAATTCACTGCTCTAACAACGGGAGTCGTCAGCGAATACTTCTTTCACTGATGTTTACTCCGGTAAAATTTCTATTTTCGAAATCAACGTAGAGACGCCACTAATATTTTAAGAACAATATCGCTGCTATTTTCTTAAGATCTCTGGTCCAAAGATGTCTTAAGCAATGCGGTTTGTGTTCTGTGTGCCGTGTGGTAAGATTTGTTTGTGTGTACTACGAGCAGTAAAAGGGAAACGCTGTGAAGTGAAGTGAAGAGAAGAGAAAGGGTGTTAATAAAATGAATCAAGCAGATATTTCGAAGGTAGTTTCGCGTCTTAGAATTCCCGTTAAACCACGGCACAGGAACTTAAAGAATGTGGAAGGCCCTGAAGGACGATTAAAGAAACTGCGTAAGACGGTTACTGCGCTCATAAAGTTTGAGAGAATCGAATTAAATTACAACAGAGCAGATGAAGCCAGAGGATATGCCGAACGTGTATGCTAGTTTAATATACGTAACTACTGAAAGTTATTTACAGCATAATATAAGTGTAAAGCGTATGTCATAACATTTACCTCCGTGTTTCAGCTCATATCCGAGGCTATTAGGCACGGCGACTGTCATAAACCTACGATGGAAATTGCCGATTATTGGTTATTAGAGAAGCAACTTGTTCACAAACTCTTCAAAGTTCTGGTACCGCGATATAAGGATTATACAATTTCATACACGCGACTGCTACCAGCACCGACAATCTATCCAGGATCGCACTTAGCCAGATCTGTTTTAGAACTCAGAGGTAAGTAGGTCTAGACGGAAAAAAAACCCACCAAACTATTTTGGCATCAGTCCATATGAAATCAACCAACTATCTGGTTCTTGGCATCTCAGATTTTAATAACACTTTGTACACTTATAGTTTGCTTGATAAATTCCAAATTAAAATTTTTTCGGACCCATCATTTTTGTGTTATTTTTAAAACATCGAAAATCATGTGTAATCATAAAATCACCATATGTAAAAAAAAGTATTTGACTTTTGACGAATCCCTTATTGGCCGAAAGCTTTATTTATTTGTGACAGTCTTTTTGCTAAGCCTATCTGTGACTCAGCATCTCCGCTATATGGTGTGTGGCAACTTTCCTTTTCACAATATTTGTTATGTTCCATCCTGAACTTTTACAAAATTATATTTTGTTTACAAATGTGGTGTTTAGTTGTAGTGCACTATGAAAATGTCAGCATGTAAATTCATTCATTATGTTCGTTAGACCACACTGTGAAGGAGAATGACATAAGATATGTGTTAAGAAAATGAAGAAGTTGTTAGAAGCTGTGTTAATAATGAACTATCTTCAGACTGCTGTAAACTGTTTTTGCTTTTTTTTTATATAAAATCAGTGATTTGACCCTTCATTACTTCTGCTTCTGTGTTAATATCTTCCTCTCAGAGTGGCACTTGCATACCATGTACTTTATTATTTGTTCTGTGTGTTCTAATCTCCATCTATGGCTCACTCTTACATCTGGTAATCCCGCGTATTTTAACGCATTATATCATCTCCCGTCTCTTATTCTAATCAGTGTTTTCCACATAGTTCATTTGTTACCAGTTCTGTTCTTAGTCTGCATAATTTTTCAGCGTCCTTCTGTAACTTAAAGTACACTTACAGTGTTGGCAACCCTTCTGTTGCTTTCTGGTGTTGGCAATTAGTTTGTGTTGGCCATACCAATTGGTTGATAGGATACAGTAGCCAGTGAAAATTGCTGATTATAATTACATGTTTTGGTGGAAGACATGATTGTTCTGGACAAGGAAAGTACAAAACTGGCAATTGTTGATGTGGCTATTGTGGATTATGATGTTGATTTCTAGTCTTTGTATGTATTTCTCGTATTATATGTTGCTCAGAATGTGGCAGGATTTATTGTGATATTTTTGTGTGTTCCAGTGTTGTAATTTGGTTGAATGTGACTTGAGGAAAATTGGCTGTATTAAAAAAGACGTGATCTGTAGTGTAGCCTGAGATGTAGGTTAGGTTGAAATGTTACAGTATGTTTGGGAGTTCGCAAAGCCAGTGAATTGAAATAGGGCTGTGGTGATGGACTGAACTGAACTGTAGCATAGCCTAAGGTATAGATTAGGATAAATGCCTGCCCAAATATCCAAAATTCATAAATGCCCACCATTTACGCATGTTAAAGATTGATAAGTAACACTCATAAAAAGAATTTAAGCTGATATTTTGTAGGCCTACTGGGAAAAGGTGTTTTGCAACACTGGTACTTTAGTGGTTGGGTAACCAAGTTGAAAAACCTGTTTGAGTGTTAGTGGGGAGTTATTAGATGAAGTAAACTGGATTGTAAACACAGCTGTGTACACCTGTAATGAGGTCAAGTCTTGGCATAGTACATAACAAAAAAGAAAACAATACTCAAGTCTGAGTAATTTTTGAAATAAAGTATAGATAGTTTATATTAAATAGCTAGCCTGTAGGTAGAACTTTTTATCATACTACTGCACAAAAATTAAAAAAATTGTTCTCAGTTGTGACTGCACCTCAGATTGAAGGGGTGCTCTATAGCAGCAGATGTAACTGGTGTGCCCAGAATTTTTATGGCAACTTCTGCCAATTCATAAGTTCCTCCTCAACCTCACACCACAATAAAAGGATTTAAGCGATGATTTTTATCTTCCTGAAAGTGAAGGACCACCCCTCCCCACATGAATTGTTGGGACCAAATTTCTTTGTCCCTATAATCAGCCAAAACCTGAATAACATTCAGTTCATTGTTCCTTGCTGTCCCACAAACAAAGCTCATAGCATCAAGTGCTTCCATAGGCTTGAGGATACTATCTTGTACTCCTCAATCAAGAAGATTAGCTCCAAAGTGGATAGAAGATATACTTAATTCCTTCCTAGCTTGGAATTAAGATAAGATTGACTTTTCTTCTGCAGATAGCGATGGAGAGGATGGTAGTTTCTCAATGAGAACTTCATCCGACTTATAGAACTTTGTAGCTGTTTCATTAACTTGAGGCTCATTTAAGTCTAAAGCTATAATCAAATGAACAATTTGGTTCATGAACTCTGTAATTTTTTTCAGTTTTCACCCAGAAATCATCATCCAGAACTTGCTTTGGAATGCCTGCACCTTTTTATTTACAACTAAGGTTTGTAAGACAACTTTGCTTGACTGCAAACTTTAAAGACAAAAGAGATGGTTCCTCAATCTTGTCTTTCCTGGAAACTTCAGTGAAATCATACCAGCCTAAAATATATGAGCACAACAAGTTTAATAGGTGAGCTAGGCACCCAAGTGAAACAGTGTGAGGGACTTGAGCCTTTACCAGATTAAGTGTAGCTTTCATGTTTGCTCCATCATCATCATCTGTCACCACCGGAAACTTTTCTGGTCCATGCTTCTCAAAAACATTTGTGATAAGCTGAGCAAGGAGCTCGGCACTGTGGCTATTGCTTTTAGTCATTACAAACTCAATAAAAAGTGGTTCAGGCTGTGAAACTACGTGGTTAATAATGGATCCAATTTTTGAGATTGCTCCAGCTGCCACATTACAGAAGATTTCTTGCCTCCTTTACTTGCTTATTTGCATGACATTGCATTTATGCATACCGTGCATCTAAGTAAGTAGAGGATAGGCAATATTTTGAAGGTAATTGGAAGGTAGGTCTGATTCTTTGGGGGGGGGGGGGGATGTATCCCTAGTGGATGTTCTACCATGGACAAGGGAGATCCACTGAAAAATATGGCTTTGGCTCAGCATCTCCTTGGGGGGGGGGGGGGGGGCGGATTTTGACATGGTGTAAGACTAAATAAATGTGACAAGCTAAAACTAAAAAGCACATGGCTAAAAATCTTGCCTTTACACTGTCCCAAAAAACTAACATAAAAAATACAGCTGTCTAAAAATGCAGTGAAAGTATCTCAAGGACAACATTATTTGCAGGATTTCAGACACAGAATTTATAATCATTCCTCTGCAACATTAATTAAAAATTGTTGTTATATATTTAAAGTAAACATCAGGTCCTGTTTATTTTACATTTGAAAGAAAGCCTTTGGATAGATAATAGTAGGGCTGATGTGGCCTCGTGTTTTAAGTCCCCTATCCTCGTCTGCATAATGTTTGTGTGTTTTAAATATTTGTACTTATGTTGCTTTAGTATCCATGAGGTCAGCATAGGATAAGATTCTCTTTGGAGTTGAGGACAAAACAGGTTGTGGAAGGGGCTCACTGGGTGAATTTGATTTAAATGATTGTGGTGGGCTTGGTCCTGGTTCCGACTAGTTGAAATTTCTCACTTCAACCAACCAGGGTTTATTAGGGCTTTTCCTTTTAGTAGGCTTCTCAGTCATTGTACCTAACTCAAGCTTTTTTTTTTCTTTTTTCAAATTCTGAGGGGACTTAAACACTTTATCAATAAGCTTTTCAATTTTGTTGGAATATGGCCATTTGTAATCCTTAAAATTAAATATTTACAAGAGACTCCTTTCTCTTTTAAATTGAAGAAGTTTCAGACAGGTTTTTTTTTTCTTAGCCACCTTGAAATTGTTCAATGGCCTATGGTCTATAACACGTTAAATATGTTGCTTCTCACCCAACAATATAGACTTGGATGGCTGTCGGTCAGTCAGAGCAGTGTTGCCAATTCCAACTAACTAAATAACCTGCAGAATTGCATGATTTATCTAAAATTACCAGCCACTCACTCAAAATTTCATCTACTATTTGCAGGAATAGCAATATCACTAATATTTACTTAACATAACTGGAATTGGAGTAAAAAAATGTTTATCCATTATGATTTTAATTGGTGATGTGTCATGTGCCAGTTCAGATTTCACAATTCTCTAGGAATTAGTAGTATTGGAACTGAACGATTTTAGCATCTTGGGCATAGATTCTTTGTTATTAAAACTTTTTATGTTTGTGTTCTCATTGTCTCAGTACAGCAGTGCATTCACATAAAAGTAGGTAAGAAGGAGCAGAATAGAAAACTATAGTCTGTCTGTCTTCTTCTTCCCAGTGAAAACAATTTAACATTTAAGAATATATTTATCATCAAGAAACACATACCAGCTGTTTAATACAGTCAGTAATAATTTTGCTATCAATAACCATTCTTGATTAATATTCAGAGATATGACACGGATTATAACGTGTCTTACATTACAAAGCGATGACATAAGGACAATGTTTTTTTATACTGACTTATCATTATTGTAAGTTTCTTTTCTTTCCTTTTGTTCTTAGTACTAAAGGCAGTGAATGATATATGTAGTTTTAAGCATAAACCTTTTTCTAACTTTTAACATCAGGAGAATCATCCCATCCATTATTTTAACTGATAAATGATACATTCTAGCAGTAGAAACTTTAAAAAGTACAGATTTAGGGCATTTAAAACTGCTTGAGCCATTTCCAGGGTAAATGCCCTTTTATAAATTTCCTGCCCAATGGGCATTTGTGTGGTCCATATCACTGTGCAAGAACTTAAGACGACTATTTAAATTTTAAGGGGGGGATGTAATGGATTTTGGTCCAAAAAAATCGATTTTTTAAAAATTTCATTTTCTTGATCTACACAGTTTAATCTATGTTGAGTGCTAATTTTGTCATGATAGCAGCTTTAGAAATGCATTTAAATTGTTAAACTGAGTAACTCTACCCTTGCGGCCACTCCCACCTTTTTCGACATTTGGGAAACAGCTTGCTTCAGCGGAATTTTAGTCAATGTGAAGGCAATTTTTCTTTTGATATCATTGGCTGACATCAATATCTTTACGTGAAAACTTTCTTGCATGTGGTTTATTTACGTCATGACAATACCAACACTTATTAGTAGGGGGAAGGTTGAATTTGCAAACCTTCAGGGGGGAGTCAACATTTATGCATAATGGGTGCGGGAAAAACTGTGTTGTTGAAACAGAGGTTTCATGGAAATCGGTTTACCAACTAAAAAGAGGAAGCAGCTCGAAATGAAGAACATAAGCTTTCAACTACAAGAGACAGAAGAATTGTACAGGTGTGTGAATGATGTTGATATGGATTCCACTGGATTTAGACTTACTGGTTTAGATCTTCTCTGCCAGGCTATAAAGTTTTCAGTTTCATGTGTCACCTTTAAAAATATGGATTGCATGATTGTTGTTGAAGAAAGAAGAGTGGGAATAGCTTGTGATTTTAAATTAATTTGTAATTCCTGTGGCTATGAATTTTCATTTTCCTCCTCCCACTGGTACCTATGAAAGCAATTTTAGGTTAGCATATTCTCTGAGGAAGGAGGTCTTTCATTGTGTGGTTTTGTGAACATGCCTCCACCTTGTGCAAGGTTTGAAAAAACAAATAAAGAAATGTCTGATGCTGTATGCGATACTGCCAGAAAGAAAGCAGTGGAGGAATTGGTTGAAATAAACCAAAAAGAAATAGATCCTGAATCTCCTGCAAATGTTGCTGACCTGTGTGTGCCTGTAGATGGGACCTGGATGAAAAGGAGTGACACATCTCTGTATGGAGTTGCGTCTGTTTATTATTGGTATTGACTCAGGTAAAGTTTTAGTTGTAGACATTATGTCTAAATACTGCCACCAGTGTGCAGCAAGGAAAATGTCCAACAATGAAGAAACTGTGCAAGAAAAGCATGCAGTAACATGCTCTAAAAATTATAGTGCCTCAAGTGGTGGCATGGAGGCTGCTGCAGTTGTGAGGATGTTCTCCAGATCTGTGGACTAGTATGGTGTTAGATATATACTAAATACCTTGGTGGTGGGGACTCCTCTTTGTTCAAAGCTGTAACACACAAAAATCTGTGGAATATAAAAATAGAAAAGTTGGAATGTGTTGGCCACATCCAAAAGAGGCTTGGTGGTAGGCTTCGTCACTTGCTGAAAGAGAAGAAAGGTAAAGTACTTGAGGATGGAAAACCACTAGTAGGAAAAGGCAGGCTTACTGTGAAAGAAACTGAGTCTCTTCAGTTATTTTAAGGGACAGCTATCAGAAAAACACAGATAATTTTGAGGCACTGAGGCATGCTGTGTGGGCAGTTTTTTTCCACAAACTATCCACTGACCAGCACCAATGCACAATCTGTGTCCAAAAGACAATTGGTGTAAGTTCAGTAACGGAAATGAGACGTGTTCACATAAACACTCATTACCAGAACCTGTTATAAATGAAATTAAGCCCAATTCTTGCAGATCCTGATTTATTGAGGAAGTGTCTTCACGGAAAGACACTAAATGCAAATGAAAGCCTCAATAATTTAATTTGTATTAGATGCTCAAAAAGGACATTCTGTGGACTTGAAGTACTCAAAATAGGTGTCTATGATGCAGTTTTATGTTAAAATAATGGAAATAATGGCAGAATTGAAGTGCTGAAGAGATTTGGTATAGATCCTGGTGTGTTTACAACAAAAGCATTTTACACCATCGGCGAGAGCAGGGTCAAGAAAGCTAACAGATCAGTGTTTTACCTGCAAGTACAAGCCAGGCGGATTCAAAGAGGAGAGGAGAGAAGAGAAGCCTGGAGGATGAGGAGTATCAGTATGGAGGATTTTAAGTTTGAGATAAGCTTATTGCATATAGCAGTATGAGAAGAACATCTTTGAATGTCATTTTAGTCAAATGCAACTTGCACACATGTCTGCAGTCTCAGAGAGCTGAAACGACACTGCAAGCAGCAGCACCAGTGCATGATGGGAGTGGCAACTGGGGAGGGTAAGGAGGAGGCTGGGGCAGGGAGAGGGAGGGATTGTGTGGTGGGAGTGGCGGACAGTGAAGTGTTGCAGTTTAGACAGAGGGCAGGAGAGAAGGTGCGGAGGGGGGAGGGGGTAAGTAGCAGAAAGGAGAGAAATAAAAAGAAATTGAAAGACGGGGTGTGGCGGTGAAGTGATGGCTTTGTAGTGCTGGAATGGGTGAGGACAGTGACTAACGAAGGTTGAGGCCAGGAGGGTTAGGAACGTAGGATGCATTGCAGAAAAAGTTCCCACCTGCGCAATTCAGAAAAGCTGGTGTTGGTGGGAAGGATCCATATGGCACAGGCTGTGAAGCAGTCATTGAGATGAGGGATATTATGTTTGGCAGCGTGTTCAGCAACAGGGTGGTCCACTTGTTTTTCGGCCACAGTTTGTCAGTGGCCGTTCATGCGGACAGACAGCGTGTTGGTTGTCATGCCTACATAGAATGGAGTACAGTGGTTGCACCTTAGCTTGTAAATCACATGACTGGTTTCACAGGTAGCCCTGCCTTTGATGGGATAGATGATGTTAGTGACCGGACTGGAGTAGGTGGTGGTAGGAAGATGTATGGGACAGGTCTTGCATCTAGGTCTATTTCAGGAGTATGAGCCATGAGGTAAGGGATTGGGAGCAGGGGTTGTGTAAGGATGGACGAGTATATTGTGTAGGTTCGGTGGATGGCGGAATACTACAATAGGAGGGGTGGGAAGGATAGTGGACAGGGCATTTCTCATTTCAGGGCACGACGAGAGGTAATTCAGTTGCTCCAGTCCCAGATGGTACTGAGTTACGAGGAGAATGCTCCTCTGTGGCCGGACTGTGGGACTTTGGGAGGTGGTGGGAGACCGGAAAGATAAGGCACAGGAGATTTGTTTATGTACAAGGATGGGAGGATAATTACAGTCAGTGAAGGCTTCACTGCAGATGTGACGACCACAGGTGGCTAGGCTGTACGAAGGGGACTTCTTGGTTTGGAATGGGTGGCAGCTGTCTAAGTGGAGGTATTGCTGGTGATCAGTAGGTTTGATATGGACGGAGGTATTGATGTAGACATCTCTGAGGTGGAGGTCAACATCTAGGTAGGTGGCTTGTCAGATTGAGTAGGACCAGGTGAAGCAAATGGGGGAGAAGTTGTTGAGGTTCTGGAGGAATGTGAATAAGGTGCCCTCACCTTCAATCTAGATAGCAAACAATTTGCTATCTGGATTGAAGGTGAGGACATCTTATGTCATCAATGAATCTGAACCAGGTGATGGGTTTAGGATTCTAGGCTTTTAGGAAGGATTCCTCTAGATGGCCCATGAATAGGTTAGCATTGGATGGTGCCATGTGGGTGCCCATAGCCGTACTGCGGATTTGTTTGTGGGTAATGCCTTCAGAGGAGAAGTAATTGTGTGTGAGGATATAGTTGGCCATGGAGACTAGGAAGGAGGTTGTTGGTTTGGAATCCATAGGGCATCTGGAAAGGTAGTGTTTGATAGCAGTAAGGCCATGGGCATTAGGAATGTTAGTGCACAGGGAGGTGGCATCAATAGTGATGAGCAGGGCACCGTGTGGTAAAGGGACAGGAACTGTGGAGAGTCAGTTGCGATAATGGTTGTTATCTTTTATATAGGAGGATAGGTTCCAGGTATTAGGTTGAAGGTGTTGGTCTACGAGAGCAGAGATTCTCTCAGTGGGGCGACAGTAACCGGCCACAATGGGACATCCTGGGTGGTTGGGTTTATGGACTTTAGGAAGCATGTAGAAGGTGGGAGTGCGGGTAGTGGTAGGGGTAAGTTGAGAGATGGACTCTGGGGAGAGATTCTGGGATGGGCCTATGGATTTGAGTAGAGACTGGAGATCCTGCTGGAATACTGGAATGGGATCACTGTGGCATGGTTTGTAGGTGGAAGTATCTGACAGCTGATGGAGTCCTTATGCCACGTAATCCTTGTGGTTCTAAACAACAGTGGTGGAGCCTTGGTCAGCAGGTAGGATTATAAGGTCAGGATCAGTTTTTAGATGGTGGGCTGCACTTATTGCTGTTAATGTAAGGTTAGTTTGCATGTTGAGGGATTTGGGGGATGATGTTGAGGCAAGATTCGAGGTTAAGAAATTCTGGAAAGTTAACAGGGGGTGTTTTGTATGCAGTGGGGATGGATCACGGTTGGATGGAGGAGTGAGCAGAGTTAGGCAAGGTTCAATATTGGTGTTTGGTTGAGTCTGATTGGTCAGGTTGGTGGCGAAAAAGTGTTTCCACTGTAGGGATCGCACAGGTGGGAACTTTCCCTGCAATACATCCTATGTTCCCGTAGCCCTCCTGGCCTCAACCTTCATTAGTCACTGTTCTCACTCATCCAACCCCCTTCCTGTTCCCATTCCAGCACTACATAGCTGTCATTTCACCGCCACACCCAGTCTTTTAATTTCTTTTTATTTCTCTCCTTTCCGCTACTTACCCCTTCCCCCATTCGCACCTTATCTCCTGCCTTCCGTCTAAACTGTAACACTTCACTGTCCGCCACCCCCATCATACTATCCCTCCCCCTCTCCACCCCAGCCTCCTCCTTACCCACACCCAGTTGCCACTCCCATCATGCACTGTTGCTGCTGCTCGCAGTGTGGTTTCAGCTCTCTGAGACTGCAGACGTGTGTGCATGTTGCGTGTGTGTGTGTGTGTGTGTGTGTGTGTGTGTGTGTGTGTGTGTGTGTGTGTATTGCTGACAAAGGTCTTAATGGCCGAAAGCTTTAATTGTGTGAATCTTTTTGTTGTGCCTATCACGACTCAGTATCTCCTCTATATGGTGAGTAGCAACTTTCCTTCTCTGATATTGTTACATTCCATCCTGGATTTTCCATAGTTTGATTTTTGAGTATAATTTTCTGTTTTTTACATTATGTGAAGCCTTTTCTGAAAAAGTGTATGCACTAATGCTACGAAATTTTCATGAACTGTTCGCAACGTGTTGCTATCTCCCTGGAACTAAAAAATATGTGATCCTGCAGTTACAGTCTGATTTTTAGATGATTGTATGCAGAAAAAAGTTAATTTTGGTGTGCAAAATGAAAAACTTTGTCAATGATACAATAATAAATTTTTCAGATTAATTGCATGATTAGAATTTGAGTTATGGCTCTTTTATAAAAAAGACAATAAAAAATTAAAAATTCAAATTTATGGCAAAATATTAATCCTGCATATTTTATTATATTTTTCCATTAAAACACAGTAAAACACAGCTTTTTTGCTTTACACATACCAAATTTTAGATTTGTACATTAATAAATACGGCTGTAACGATATTTTTAAAATGAATGTTTACATTTTCCTTCCCATCCCCCCCCCCCCCCCCCCCCTCTTAAGGGATAAATTATACGGCAACATTCTGCACAGTATATTCTGTTATGCTACCTCATAAATTCAAACACTCCACATCTTTGATGAGGTTTATCAAACACTATTTCCTCATTCATACCACAATCTTGTCTAATCATTAGTATTGTTCACTTCCCATCATCCACTGTGGAAAAAGTTACCAGCTGCAGCACAGTACACAAAACCTGCTGGCACTATAAATGCAATTTTACATGTGTCTTCTTAAACACCGATTTTCTTCTTCTGGTTTTCCTGTACTTAGCAATTGAATCCAGTGTACATTCTAAGAAATTTCTTCATCAAATGAAGGCTGATGTTTGATACTAGTAGACTTCTTTTGGTGAGAAATGCCCTGTTTGCTTGTACTGGTCTGGTATTTATATCCTACGTCCTTCATAGATCATGTGTCATTTTACTACCGAGGTAGTAGAATTCCTTCACTTTTGTTCACTGCATGGTCCCCGGTTTTGATGTTAATATTATGATTAACCCCAGTTTTGTTACTCCTCTTTCTTTCTTAATTCTCTCGAACTATATTCCTTGCTCAGTAGATTTTTCATTCCATTCAACAGGTTCTATAATTCTTCCTCTGTCTCCAAGGATAGTAATGTAGTCAGCAAATCTTATAATTGATATCATTTCGCCTTGAATTTTAATCCCTCTTTCAAACCTTGCGTTATTTTCTTCATTGGTTATTAGATATGTAATTTGAACAATAGAGGAGGAAGACAACACCCCTCTCCCCCTATTTATGGTTTTTTTAACCTTAGCACTTCTCAACTGGACTTCCATTTTTATTCGACCCACTTCTTTTTTGTATGCATTGTATGTAATCCATCTTTCCCTATAGGATTTTGGACTTTTATTGTTGATTCCTTTGTTTTAAATTCACTCAAAGTAGTTTAACTTTTCGGCTTATGCAAGCTAAATTTAGCTACTTTGTGAAACTGCTGCTGTTTCTGCAGTTACAGCAAATAGCTGCTGTTGATCTCTTCCTGATAGATGGGTACCTACATACTGATATTATCGTGCATCAGTAGTTATCTACGTTCCTAAAGAACAAGTCTGTTTACAATCAGTGTTTTGTAAGACTTAAAAGTGAACTTCACAGATTGGCCCTCTTAGTTTTTCTTCATAATTATAGAGTTTGAATCTGTGTCCAAACATCAGTTTCCTTAAGTAGTATGATGTAATGATTGGAACTGGATAAGACAAATTGCGAGTCTGTTGTTGGTAGTGAATTAAAATCATTGTTAGTAATTTTCTGTAGTAGTTCGTAAGTAAAGGTGGGTGGGAATTTGTTATATTGGTTTAAAATTTAATGATATTCTCACAATTTTTGGCTGAGTTGGAAATAAAACATACAAGCAGGTAATTGTTATGGTGATTGTATATCTCAGGAAACACTACACTTCAGTCTATTATGGCAATCATATTTTTGTGTTGAGATTCGTTGGCTTTGCCAACTCACAACCAAACAATCATAGTCCAGCGTAACACAGACATCGGACTTCACAACAGATCAACTTTGATAGCACATCTAGTCTTTTATATTCACCAAATAAATAAAAAATTAATAACCAATCTTAGAGTTCATAACAACCAGATCAATAAAAGGTATTCTGGCCCTCTCTGCGTTGGAAATAATGTAATCAGTTTGCATCTTCTGCCGAAAGAAGTCTTTAATGTCAGCTTTTGCTACAACCAATGTCAACAAATTGCCAACTTAACATGCAAGGAACCCCTTGAGTGCGAAGTCGCAAGTTCAGTCTTTTTGTGAGGCTCATTTGAATGTGTTGTGTTGACAGTTATGACAGGGAAAATAATAGCTGTTAATGACTCACCATTTGTATCAGAAGGGCAACAGCAAATGAGTTCCGAGAGGTGCAGAGATGGACATTTTGACAATCAATAAATGTTCAGAACAAACCATTAACTATCATGGAACACCAAATGAAAAATGGCATGCCACAGTGATCACAAAACTTCCCTCCATCAAGACTGAAGGTAAACTACTTGTGAGTGACAAACGATGCAGGCCATTCAGCTAGGTATCCTCTCTTAAAGAATGCATACAGAATCATATTGGTGTGATCGCCTAGAACCTCAGACAGATCCACATATCGGAGAGTACCAAGCAGGGTTCAGGAAGGGAAGATTGTCCAAAACGTATGGTAACTTTGTCCTGGTGGGGTATTCAAACTACCATCATTACTTTGTCTGGATGCATTTCATGGTCATTTCACTGACGATGTAAAAAAAATTGATGTTATAGCCCTTGACCTTGTGATCATTCCTGCAGCAATGATTTCTGTGTTACAACACCTGGACGTTAGTATACCTAAATAAACAAGAGGGTTTAGGAACAGTACAAAAAGTGGTTTTGTGAGCCAAGCTGTGAACTGACTTCTGCCAGGAAAAATAAAGTGTCCTGCCACCCTCAGTATTGCACAGTGGGATTTGGATGGCTGGAAAAGCATTGAAGCACCAATGATGGTGAAATCATTCTAGAGATGTTGTATTTCAAATATTATGGGTGGCAGTGAAGGTGATGTGCTCTGGAACGACACCAAGGATGATGGGGAAAGAGGAAATGAATGTGTTTTTATCGCACACCCCTCTGAGGTTACCAGTAGTGATGACACTAGTGTATGATGATGAGTAACCTCTGTATTTTATGTCTATTTTTATTTGTGTGTCGTTTAGGTAATCATGTTAGGTGTTCTTTTTTAATAATGACTGTGTCACAAACAGTGGGTCACTTAAAAATTGAAGTTTTGGTAGTTCATGTATACATCTATTGTTGTGCAAAGTAAATTTAGCCTACTAGTGATGTACCAACAAACTCTTCGTTTTATGATTTTAATTTTTAAAATCGGGGTGGCATTACATTCGATGGTGCATTAGATTCGTGTAAATGGAGTTTTTTCCTATAGTGGTGTTCACAAAAGGTGGTGCTGGTTTGGATCTGTGACTGACTATCAATAAAAAAATTCATAAGGGAATTAATATGTTATGAAGCTGCTTTCTGTTCAAGAACTATTTGTGAACCTATTATTTGTCCATTGCGTTACAACGTGTAGAAAACATTATAACACAGGTTTATATAACTGATTTTCCAGGTAATATCTACCCTCCTTTGGTGCCAGATACGACCTCAAATCGTGGCCTCCTGCACAATGTTCTACTGGATGAGGCACGACGAGAGTTTCGCGCCAAGAAGTACGCCGAGATAGCTACTTCTGTAGGGAAGAGTTCTGTGACAACCCCATCCTCGCACACAGAGGCACCTGTGAAAGACTCCAGTGTGTCTTCTGGTGAAAGTCCATCTTCAAAACCTGAAGAAGATGCTCATCCATCAGCTGTATAGTGTGGCTGCCAGTTAACTGTGTGTAAATTTTTCTAGTTGCAGAGCAGATCTCAAAACACATGTAGTTATAAAAAAAAAGAAAACTTATGTGCAGTCACATAATTGGCAGTTTTACTTACATATAATTTTTTAGGTAATTGTAAGAGTGATCTGTCTTTGAGCAATTGATTGTTTTTCACCATTCAGCTAGGTAATTTTGTAAAGAGACTACAAGAAAAAATGTTTCTGCTACATGCAGCTTTTCTTCCTATACTACTGAACTGTTTCGAAAATGTGTGTGTTGTGTAAATAAATTATTAGACTGTTTGGAGTTATGTGCATTATGCCCCATATTCCACTTTTACAGTAAAAAATGCCAACGATAATTTAAGAGCATTTGTCATTCAGGTAGCTGCTGGTTGAAAGGTTGGTGTTGAATCTTTTTATTTATCCCTGTTGCTGAAGCGAACCTCAGTAAATCAGATGCGAGACATTCTCACTTTTTATGCCGCATCATATATGGATAAAATCTCGAGTGTTTAATGATCATCTACCACCATAGCCTTCACCAGGAGCAGCTTATTTTCGTGGTTGCCACCACAGAAACAGCCACAACAATCAGTTGCTACTGGGATTTTTTGTGGCATCCACAGTAGATTGGGCATTGTCAGAGAGCAGTGTTACATTCTCTTACGTAGAGGAGTTTTGCCACACTTGTGGAGAAGTGGGATTATTGGGTAACAGGCCTTGTGCTACCATTGGTGGGCTGTCATCATTGACAAGGAAGATAATTTACCAGTGCTGATGCTGAAGAAGTGGGTTACTGACTAACAAGCTTGTAGCTATCATTGGTGGGCCAGCGTCATTGGTTGGAAATCAATTTTCCGCAGTTATGCTGGAGAAGAATTATTTGATGAAATTCCTCCTGCTGCTATTGGTGGGCCCATATCATTGGCTAGAAGTGAAATGGTCAGAGCGTGAGAGGTGGAATGTTTATCCAAAATATTACTGACCACATAGGTGGCTTCCAGGGCATCACACACTGTGGCCACGTATTCACTTCCTTGATGGCTTGGAGTCACATTGTTGGAAGTCTGTAGCTGCCCTTTATATTGAAGTTACATGTGTTCTAAGAAATTTCAAACACTACTTGGACTTTCCTTTTGCAAATGTTGGTTTCCTTAGCCTGCACACATATGTTATTGGAAACTATGTCAAGGCCACAATTCTCGTGATATTCTGCTACTGCTAACTTCATACTTTGTTTCAGCCACTTTTGGTGTTAATGTTTCTTAATATGTTCTTTAACAGTCCACCCTGTTTAGCCAACATATACTTTGCTGCAGCCACACATCATTTCATAGACATGCACAGTGTGGAGGGAATAGAGTGCATCTGTTTCCCATAAATTCTTTTACTTTGTGTTGACTGGAAAAGTGGTCTGAATACCATTTTTCCTTAAAATTCTGCTTATGCGGCCAAAGCGCCAGAAACAAGCAGTAACTTAAAGGAGTGAGATGGCAGTTCCTCACTCTTCCTATTAGCATAATTAATGTTTCGCTTGAAAGCCCTGTTGGCCATACGCACGTGTTGTGGACACATTTCGTCTGAAATATCCAGATGCGACAGTGCTGAAAAGTTCAACAATAGCTAGATTAATTGTCCATTTCCAGAAATGTTGATCACTTGCAGACAATTAGAGAACCAGGAGACCAGACATTTTGTTGGATGCTAAGTGGCTAAGGGGAGAGATGTGATGTTGCTTTTGCCGTGAAAGTGTTTAAGGAGACAATAGTTCCAATCTCAGATTTTATATGGTACTTACCAGAAAGTGGTGCAGAAATTAAAATATCATGCTTAATCATGTTCGTAGTATGCAGAATCTCAAAGTGCTAGATATAGAAAAGTATCAAGCATACCGTACGTACTTTTGGTCATTTGGTAGCATTAATTGAATCACAGAAATGGACCATTTTATCTGCGCTGATGAGGTGCGGTTTTACCTTAGTGAATACATGAAGGGTCAAGACATGAGAAGGTGGTCAACTGAAAATCCATCTATGTTTCATGTAAACTTAGCCCAGGCCATCAAATCCTTCCTTCCACCACTAGCTTCTCTGCACTACACACATCCTTATAACACATCCTCTGCTCCTGTAATCATCCTGGCCTCAATCTCAGGTAACCCACTGCCCTGCACCCTCCACACAACAGTTTCCCCTTCCTCTGTCCTGTCACCCCCTTCCAATTCACACCCCCATGTTGCTTTCAGCACCCACTATTCCCCACTGACTCCTACAATTGTGCGTTACACACCTAGCCCATATACCTGCCACCCCTCCCTCCTACAGTCCAAAGGCTAGCAAGTTTCCTTTTTTCACTGTGTGCTTATGAACAATTTGTTTGGAAAGTGGTGTGCTCTATAATACACATCTAATGAAATGATTCGTTTGGTGATTAAATCATCTGTAAAGGATTATAGGCACCGCATTCTCATAATCTTAAACTTCACTGTATTACATTATCCTGCTTTTGTAATTACTTGTGTTTACATTGGGACACAGTCGATGAAAGTTATATATATTTATACACTTGATTGGTTTTTGATATGCTTGACTTTTTCATCACCCTGTACCAATGTAAACATGAGTAATTACAAAAGTGAGGTCTTGTGCCACAGTGAAGTCCAAGGAAGATGCATGCAGGTAGACTGCCCTATCTAGGGGCTTTGGACTTTGAAATTTGTGGAAGGTGTGGTGCATTTGGAATTTATCCACAAAGGCATCACCATAAACTCTGCAGGGTGTTGCAAGACCATCAGGAAACAAAGCCAGATTCGAAGAGTTCGTCCACATGTGGAGTACCCACTCCTTCAGCATGGCAATGCTAGACCATACAATATCACTGCAGCAATCCAATGCCTTGGATTCACTTTCCCCGGTCATCCTCTGTACAGTCCCAAATTGGCCCCATCTGATTTTCATCTGTCTCTGTATCTCAAAGAACGCCTTCGAGGACATCACTTTGATAGTGTTGAAGGGGTGCAAGCAGAGGTGAGGTGGTTCCGTCATCAAAGTCAAACATTCCACGATGACAGTATCAGCAAAGTGGTCTCTCATTGGGAGAAATGTGTTCATCACCAGTGTGACTATGTTGAGAAATAAATATGTAGACATGAAGAATAAAAATGTAAAATGTTAATAAAGTTTTTTTTTTTTTAAAAACTTGAGTGTTTTCACATTAAAAATTTGGAGATGTTACATTTCAGCACACTGTCGTATGCAGTATGTGATCGAAAGTATCTGGACACCTGAGTAAAATGACTTACAAGTTCATAGCGCCCTCCATCGGTAAAGCTGTAATTCAGTATGGTGTTGGTCCACTTCTAACCTCAATGACTGCTTGCACTCTCGCAGGCATTCATTGAATCAGGTGTTGGAAGGTTTCTTGCGGAATGGCGGCCCATTCTTCACGAGGTGCTGCACTGAGGAGAGTTATCAATGTCAGTCAGTTAGGCCTGGCATGAAGTTTGTGTTCCAAAATCTCTCAAGGGTGTTCTGTAGAAATGAAGTCAGGACTGTGTGCAGGCCAGTCCATTACAGGGATGTTATTGTCGTGTAACCACTCTGCCACAGGCCATGCATTATGAACAGGTGCCTGATCGTGTTGAAAGGTGCAGTCGCCATCCTCGAATTGCTCTTCAACAGTGGGGAGCAAGAAGGTGCTTAAAACATTAATGTAGGCCTGTGCTGTAATAGTGTCATGCAAAACAACGAGGGGTGCAAGCCCCCTCCATTGAAAACACGTGAACACACTGTAACGCCACCGCCTCTGAATTTTACTGTTGGCCCTACACACGCTGGCAAATGATGTTCACCTGGCATTTGGCATACCCACACCCTGCCATTGGATTGCCACATTGTGTGCCATGATTCGTCACTCCAATGTTTATGCTCCTTCCACTGAGTGATGTGTCATTTGGCATTTACCGTCGTCATGTGTGGCTTATGAGCAGCCGTTAGACCGTTAAATCCAAGCTTTCTCACCTCCTATCTGTCATAGTACTTGCAATAGATCGTGATGCAGTTTGGAATTCCTGTTTGATGGTCTGGATAGATGTCTGCCTATTACACATTATGACCCTCTTCAACTGGCGGCAGTCTCTGTCAGTCAACAGATGAGGTCGGCCTGTACGCTTTTGTGCTGTATGTCCCTTCACATTTCCACTTCACTATCACATTGGAAACAGTGGACCAAGGGATGTTTAGGAGTGTGGAAAACTTGTGTACAGACGTATGACACAAGTGACACCAAATCACCTGACCACGTTCGAAGTCCATGAGTTTCACAGTGTTATAAGCGTAAGAAATTAACGATCAAAGTCTGAAAACAATTTATTGGACTGTTCGATTAACCAAAACAATTCTCCAAGTATGACACCAACACAAAACAGTGATCCGTCTTTGAATCACAACTACATACAAGAATAAGATAGAAAACAACTGAAATAATTTCCTACTAGTCTCCGCCAGAGACTTCTCCGATATACCAAGCCTAATCCAGAGATCAGCGAGAACATCCATGCCGGGGCGGCAGCTATCCAAGTCTGCTGGCGGTCAATTAACTGCCGATGTGCGGCCGAGCGCCAGCCTTTATAGCGCTTCGGCGGATGAGTACCTTGGAACTATTTTCCCCTCATGTGGTTTGACGTGTGAAAATAGTTCCGGGATCTGCAGCGACCTCTTCCTTACGTTTATGTGGGCCGGTAGTGGCCCCTGGTGTCTTTGCTGTGGTGGTGTTTTTGTGGTTGTTGCTGTGGCCGTTCATCAATATTGCCTGTCGGTTGTGTAGTGCTTCGGTGTGCATGCGAGGTGGGCAACCCGCGGCTGCAGGCTTTCAGTTTGGTTGCTGATACTCTAGGTGCTGTGATGTCTGGTGGAGAAGGCCACAGCACACGGAGTGCTCCATTCTGCTCTCTCATGATGTGTAATGACTACTGAGGCCACTGGTATGGAGTACCTGGCAGTAGGTGGCTGCACAATGCACCTGATATGGAAAACATATGTTTTTGGTGGTGTCCAGATACTTTTGATCGTATAGTGTATATGAGGCGGTATTTTTTTTAACTTATTTATTCACATTTTAATCAAAGTACTCTCTACTTGCACTAATACAATCCTATAACCTTTTGTCCAGTGTTTCAAAACAAATCATCTTTTGTGACGCTTGACAGCATATCCATCACTTTCATCTCAGCAGCATCGGGAAAATGCTTTCTTTTCATATGTCATTTTATTCGTGGAAACAAAAGAAAAGAAGTAGCATGAGGCAACAACAGGTGATTATGGGGGGTGATGACAGGGGTCATATCATTTTTGGTCAAGAACTGTCATACAGACAGGGATGTGAGGGAAGGGACATTGTCATGATGGAAAAACCATTCACCTAACTACCACAAACCAGGCTGCTTCTGCCCGCATCTCGTGGTCGTGCGGTAGCGTTCTCGCTTCCCACGCCCGGGTTCGATTCCCGGCGGGGTCAGGGATTTTCTCTACCTCGTGATGGCTGGGTGTTGTGTGCTGTCCTTAGGTTAGTTAGGTTTAAGTAGTTCTAAGTTCTAGGGGACTTATGACCACAGCAGTTGAGTCCCATAGTGCTCAGAGCCCTTTGAACCATTTTTGAACCAGGCTGCTTCTGTCACACACTGTTGTGAAATCCTTTCAGAACTTCCAAGTAGAAAGTGTAGTTAGTGTCTGACACTGCAGAACAACCTCTGAATGAATGACTCCTGTCAGATTGATAAAACAGATTAGCATTATTTTAATGTTGGGTTTCACATGATGAGCTTTCTTGAGATGAAGCTAATTTGAAGTATTCTACTGGCTGTATTGTTGCTTTGAATTGGGATTGTAAGCATGGCACCAAGTTTTGTCACCTACGACAATATTTGAAAAAAAATTTTTTGGATAATTTTGGGACTCTCCTTTCAAATCATAGGTTGCTTCCACACAACCTAGTTTTTGTTCAGCAGTCAGCAGTTGTGGCATGAATTCTGCATCCATCCTTTCCGTTCCCGCACCTTTCGTCATAATTCACTGCACTGAACTCGAAGGCACTCCTGACACCTCCACAATTTCTTCAATGGTCCAGTGTCTATATTTATTAATGACTGCACGAATGTTTAAAACATTTTCACATGATCGGGACCTGGAAGGAAGACCAGAACAAGGTATATCATCAATTGACATTTCACCGTTTTTGAAACAGGAAAACCAGTGAAACACTTGAGTTTTCCCCATAGCATCATCCTGATATGTCATTCTTAACATTTCAAGAATTTCTGTTCCACTTTTCCGAGCAAAAATTGGAATTTTACGACTGCATAGTGTTCATAAAAATCAGCCATTACAAAAACGAGAATCACGCAAAATAGTTGTCACAATCAACTGTGCCGAAACTACTCCCCACCTTCTTCAGCGACAGCACCCAGTTTACCGACTAGAATGTTCACTCTGTGCACTCCTAGTGGCAAATTGTGGTACTACAAGAGCTCTGGCCACCAAAAAATTAGTTCAGTTTCTTTTCAGTACTCCCTCACACATTTTTACGTCATACCTAATTGTGTGTTGTGCATCATTTTGCTGACACACAATTTCCATGCAAAGTAGGGCTCACTTATGCAGTCAAGAGTATATCACATGAGGCCACTTTGTGTGGCTATTACTGGTATTAGAGGGTTATGTATTGTTTTCATGACGCCAGAACGGAGCAAAGTCAATGTTACGCAAGTGGGAAAATATTTAGGTTGCTAAATATGGTGAGTAAAATTTCAGTCAAATCTTTACAAGAAGATTGTTTTACACCTGGTGTAAGAAGGAGAACTGTCTACCAGCATGTGTTGGAATTCGACAGCAGCAGAATTGTGGCCTATCAAGACTGCACTTTATCACTGTTTGATATTGCTACTCGCGTAGGTCACAAACCCACAACAATCTTGCAAATACACTGAAGGGACAAAAATCACAGGATTGTGGCATGCACATATACAGATGGTGGAAGTATCACATACACAAGGTGTAAAAGGGCAGTGCATTGCCAGAGCTGTCATTTGTTCTCAGGTGATTCATGTGAGAAGGTTTCCGACATGATTCTGGCCGCATGGCGGGAATCAATAGACTTTGGACACGGAATGGTAGTTGGAGCTAGACGCATGGGACGTTCCATTGTGTGAATCATTAGGGAATTCAATATTCCGAGATTCATAGTGTCAAGAGTGTGCCGAGGTGGGCCGGCGCAAGGCACGTGCGAAACGAGGGGCGGCAAATCTGCCGTCCCTCCCCGGGATTCGAAACCAAACCTCGGAGGGAGCGGCTTCGGGAACTGTGGCGTGGCGCCTCGACTACCTGCCGGCCGCACCTGTTCAACAAGGGGAGGAAAGAGGACTAATTTCTTCCTCGCCACTGTGGCAGCACCGTCGTGTCTACGCCGGAGGAACAGAGAGGGGGAAACAGTCTGGCGTACACGCCAGTATTCTTAAGGCCGGTTCCCACTAGGGCTGCCGCGCGGCAGCGGCGTGGTTGCCATGGAAACGCCGTCAGCGGCTTGGCGGGCTCTTGCGTCGCGGTTTGTCCATGTCGAACCGCTGCCGCGCTCCAGGTCCGCGCCGCCAATCACAGAACGCGCTGAGCGTGACGTCAGGTACGGAACCCCGGGCCACACGAACTTTCGCCGAACCGCTGGCGCGGACGCGGCGGCAGCTATGAAATACGTATCATCCGATTCCAAGGAAACTATTCGTAGAATAATTTGATTCTTGTGCATGTTACAGTCTGATATCTTCTCTCGATAAAGGACCGAATTTCTTTTCGTTATTCGTCATGGTTACTTGCTGTATCGCATTTACGTAAACCTTTACACGAAATTTTAATGAGTGCGCAGAGGTAAAAACGCACTGCGTGGACTTTGCGTACAGTTCACATTATTGTGTATGAAATTTAGTCAACATATCGAAATTGTTTTTAAAGCTGAGAGCAGAACGATAGCTATCACCGTTCTCGAGATATTGAATGATATGTCGGCGGACGGGCTGTGCGGTGACCGCGCGCGGGTCGCTCGCGATGCGACCGATACTTTGTCCTGCTCGTCGTAAACCATATGGTTGTATCAACCGCAAATTCGTAAACGTTTCAGGAAATCGAAACGTGCCTTTTGCAAACGACAACCTGTAAAAAGTCATGTTTTTCGTTGCACGATAAATATCCAAAATCTGTTTATCTACCGAGATGTGAAAGTAACTACAGTATTTCAGAAGGGATGGATGAATTTTTTTAAACGGCAGTTAATAGCATGTGGAATGAGAAGTTAAACCGAAACTAATTTGCTGGTATGTCATAAGATGTAATTTCTAAGTATCTACAGCTATTGATTATTTCCTTTGGTAAGTAACAAAGTTTTTTTCTTGATCCAGTGTACTTCATTGGTTCAAGATGCATATCGCCTTTTACTTTAAGGCATCTTCGGTGGAATCGAGAGTGATTCAGTTTTGTTTTGATATGTGATACTTGCAGATTATAAAGCAGTTCACATCTTTTTTAACGTGAATAACTGATTACTTAAAGTGAATCGAGTTTATGCCGGACATCTGCGTTTCCCCTCACCTGGTCACATGCTGGACGTTGAACTAAAACTTTGATTATGGAAAATAAGCACATTTTCATGTTCGCTTTTTCTTCTTCTGTCACTAGCTGTAGACATTTTACGGTAAACTCTGATTTGAAGTCGTAACTACAGTGTGTTCACCTAATGTCCCTTCCTGTTTGGTTTGTTTACGTACATGTTGCCAACCTAAAGAATTATATGCTGAAAACTAATGTTTGTTTGTTTCTGTTCTCCTTATATCTGTATGTGTGTGTGGCTAGCCAGTGATAGTTATAGAAAGTTGAAAGTGAATGCAGTAGTTGTCAGACAGTGGTTGAAAGATTTGGTGTTCAGCTGATTTCAGTTTTGGTATAAATGTTTTGTGGAGGAGTGCATGGAAGAGTAAATTCACTGCTTACATTAATAGATAAAATAGTAGAATAGCATTTGAACAGATGATTATTATCAGAATACTATCACTCAACCCCTTTGTCCTCACTCTTTGATGCCTCATAATATGTCCTTCAACTAACCCCTCTTGTAGTCAAAGTTGTGCTATAATTTCCTCTTCCTCCTCTATTTAACTCCGTACCTCTTCTTTAGATACACGATCCTCGTATCTAATCTTCAGCATTCTTATTGATCACCACGTTTTGAAAGCGTCCATTGTCTTCTTGACAGAACTGTTCATCGTCCACGTTTCACTTACATACAAGGCTGCACTCCACACAAATACCTTCGTAAAATAGTATCCAACCATTACAATTTATATTCGATGTGGACAAATTTTCTTTTTCAGAACGCTTTTCTTGCTATTGACAGTCTTCATTTTATATCCTCTCTACTTCTGCCTTCTCAATTACTGCTTCCCTTTCAAGTCATTGAAGTCTTAGAAATGCAGTTTGGTTTCTGTACAAGTTGTAGATAATCTTGTGGCCCTGTGTTTAATCGATGACATCTACAGAGCTTGAAAGAATATTTTAATTAAGATTGTCAAAAGCTTTCTCTAAACATGCAAATGCTATAAACACGGTTTCGCAGTTCTTCAGTGTGTCTACTTAGCTAAGTGGTAGGATCAGTATTGCCTTACGTGTTCAGACATTTCACAGGAATCTAACATTGTGCTTATGTTAGTTTGTACAACCCCTCCCCCTCACCTCTCTACATATTCCTTCCAATTTCTAGCCTTCTCTTATTTGCTTAGTGCTGGCTTGCCAAGTGAGTTCTTGACAGTTGCTTCTGCTTTCAGCAAAGTTTTCTTTCTTCTTTCTCATTTTCATTCTCCTATGTTTTCCAAGTGCAAAATCGCGTTGCGTTTTTGGACTTTCTGTCAACGTCATGTTTAGACATTTCTATTTCCCATGGCCTACTTTATTTGCTGCATTTTTATATTTTTCCCTCTTGTCAGATTTAATATATCACGTTTTATGTAACGATGTCTACTGTACCTTTTTCCCGTTCACATACTCTGCCACGTACACCACTTCTTCTCTCAAAGATATCCATTCGTATTCTCTTGGATTCCTTCCTCTGTTTCAGTCAGTCGTTGCATTACGGTAACTTTAAGATCATCGAAAAACGGTGGGTCTTGACTTATTCAAGTTCCATTTCCTTAATTTGCTACCGTTTACTGTCTCTTTGGTTATAAACTGCTGCTCGTAACCAATAAATTATTGTAGGTTTGCGTCTGCACCGGGAAATGTCTTATAATTTAAAATCTGGTTTCGAAAACTCTGTTCCAGATATATATTATTCTTTCGTGATTCTTAAGCAAGGTACTGGCGATGATTACATTATGCTCAGTATGAAATTCTATCAGGTGGCTTCCACTTTCATCGCTTCCCCCTAGCCTTTGTGTTCTTACTGTTTTCGTGTACCTACTACCGTAACACATTTTAAATTTTTGTCTCACTTAACTATCTGAATAATCTCTTTTATCGTACATCGTTTCAATGTGTTAGGAGACAGTGAACAATCATGAACGGTAGTCATGAAATCTGTTTATGGTGAAATGAGAAAACATGAAATATGTGAAAGAGTACATTGTACAGAAAATGGAAAAATTGGTATGTCTTCACCCAACTTCGTCTTTCCTTCATGTAGGTGTAAGATACAGTTAATCAAACGCGGCGTACCTCAGTGGCTGTTCGTCATTGGCTACCGCTAGCGTCTGCCGCTTCCAGATGGGAACGCCAATTCCGCGAGCCGCCGCGTCAAAGCGGAAAACGCTTGCCGCTGCCGTTGCCGCACGCGGCGCTGTAGTGGCAACCGGCCTTTAAGAGTGGAGCGCTGCCAGCTTGTTACACGCCGTGCGTTTACTCACAACTAATTTTGCAGAGGACGAAAACTAATTTGGAAATTCGAATGCAATATTCGATACTGCGGTTACATGTTAAGCCTGAAGCAATTTTTCTAAGCCCTTGTGTTTTGTTCTTCCCGCATTACGGAAAAAAATGGTTGAACATTACCACAGTAAAACATGTTCGACACCTACAATAGCTAGAAGTATTCTAAATGGGTACATAGGCTGCGAGTAAGTACAAGGGATAAAGACATTGCTAATAAGCCTGGCATAAGTTGGGTTTCGATGCATTTTTGAAAATTTTTGCTATCCGTTTCTGAGTGATAGTCGGACGTTTTGGTTTTTGAGCCGTGTAACACCTGTCTCCGCCTGCACGAATAACAATTAAACTCTGACCGGCACTTTTGTTTGCCTATACTACTCGCACACTATCACTTTGCCATTTATTTACTGTATAATGCGTGTGAATCCATGTTTTTCATCTCAGTTAACTACTGGTCGCTTTGATTCTGATGAAAACCTGACAAAGTATGGTCTTTCAGCAACAATGCCCTCTCGTCTGCACATAGCAAAACGTTAATTTTGACACCATCTAAAATGAAAATTCTTTGACAGAACATTGCTTCTTAGGGTTTCCTTGCTAGCTTTGAAGCTCATTTCTGTTTGAAAAATGTTCTGCAGTTTTCGCAAAGTTCGTGATTCTTTCTACTGTTCGTAATGCCATAGAAATTGCTGCCTGATAATACATTTATACATGTCATCGGTCACATACTTACTGTGAGCTTTTTACTTCTTTTTCTTGGGCGCTAGTTTAACCGTAGCCTTGCTGTACCTCGTCACGTGACCTAGTACCTGGCACTGCCGCGTCACCACTTCGCCTTTCCAGGCAATTGGTATTGTTGCGTTCTGTACAACGAAAACTACAGAATTCGTTTCGGTAGTTGGCCGAGGGAGTCAAGATTGGTCAGAAGCACTTTCGTTGCTTTTCGTAAGAACAGAAGAATTGGTGCGTCCGAATTTCTTGCAACTTGGGATGTCATAGGTAAGTGCTTTTCATATAACGTTCAATTAGTATTGCGCATGGACGTTACTCATAAGTTAGAATTTTTCTCCTTCAGGATTGCAGAATAGGAAAATTTATTTTTCTTATGATCTGTTACTTCAAAAATTGGTAAGTCGCCAAATGATCACGCGTCGTCCCAATAGCTAGAATGAAAATAAACCGAAGAAAAGTGAAGTGATACAGCGATGACTAATTTGTTACCCTTATTCCATAATCAGACGCGAAAGAAGTGACACATGGAAATTACGACAGATGTCAAGTGACAGTTCTTTGAAATGAACAACCGCAGGTCAGTGAGTTAATATATTTCGGCTAGCATTAGTACCCGTCGATGCCAGGGTGTGTATTTATTGCATTATTATGTTACTTCTTCTCCTTATTCTTCCTCTCTCCATTGTCTTCCGCCCCACTCTTTGACAATTTCACCTTCGTCTGTAGTGAAATTCGGCCTGAAATTCAATTTCACGCGGCTCAATTCTTATGACTTCATCTCCTGAACAGTGTATCCTACACTAATCTAATTTTCCGTTTACGTGCAGTGGAATATCGGACATCAACAATTAGTTTCACGTAATCGTTCTTTACAGGCAGGATCGAAACATACCCGACGGTAGAAAAAGACTGTCTGGCAGTGAATATAGGAAAAGACGGGCGCTGAAGGAAGATGACGATAAGAAGCAAAAGCAAGCACTACAACGATATTTCAAGCGTCGGGCGGCTGTGGAGAAAAATGTATATTATGTTAATAGCGGGCGAGTTTTTCGCTTCCGCAAAATTTTTTTATAAGTTAATATCGCCACGTAATGGCGTCGTTGGCTGCATCGGCCGCTGCGATTGTTGAACTGTAAATTACTCGAATGCAGGTTAATTCGAGGAAGGCGGACATGAAATGGGGATCACCTCTTACAAATTAAAAGTGCACAATAATATTAAATCAATATATTATTTGCTTAATTAGTACAAATATGCTTACATTTGCCAGCACTCGGAAGATGTCCGTCTACACGCAACCAAGACAAGAGAAGAAGTGAAGACGACTAAAAAACAAATGAGCGTATCTTGTCGTCTCTTTAGATAATTTTGTTATATTTCTTTGCCCTCGAAACTTACACAGAGAAATTATTATTTTATGGGCACATGAGAAAAATGTATATTATTCAATTTTTAAGCGTCTCCTCTTTATAAATACTGTTTTTTAAGTCTTTTCGTATTATTTCACTGGGGACGCTATATATGCTAGCTGTTCAATGTCGCATTGCCCGAGAATTAATTTTCCCAATTTTCTATTAGAAACGAAAACAGAAAGAGAACTGTGTTTGTAGTGAGGTATCGAAAAAAATTCATTTCCATGTATTCTTAAAACCACCTTTGAAATTATGAAACAGTCGTATATAGAAATGTGCATAATGTACAAATTTATAAGTATGTTTAAAAAACATTATGCCGGACAGTTTTTTTTTATGCTGGATGCAGCTGCTTCGACTGTCTACAAGGTGATTTGGTAAACGTGTCTATAGCAATGGCTCTTCATTACTCTATATTCGGCTGTTGTTTTCGCCTACAGCCGTTTGAGCTTCGCAGTTGAAAACTGTGAAAGGCACTGCCACGTGTCAGAGATTTTCTTACTCATTCGACTGTACGCGTGTCTTAGCAGTAAAGAATAAATGTATTAAAACGTCATGCACGATGCGCCATTTTTGCACGCATCTCAGTGTTCATGAGGTTATATCTCATGTCTCACATCGCTGAATTAGTGTAGACACATTGGGCGACGGACATGGATACTGTCATGTTAAGAACAGAGTTAGTAGAGAAGACGCAGTAATTTTAAGGCCATGCACAATGGGGCAGTTTTTCACGTATATCAGTGTTTGTGACGCCATACCTCCGGAAGTATGTGTGGTACCATGATATAATTTTGTAGGTGCGCTTTGCGGAAAATGTGTCTGTGAAATTTATGGCAAATACAGTTAGTAACATAGAAATAATACATTCAAACGTCGCGTATGATGCGGCAGCTTTTCACACATCTCGTTGTTTATGACGTCACATCTCATGTCGAGCAAGTCTTTATTACCTCCACAGCGATTGTTGCCTTACAGCAAAGGATATGTGTGTCAAGTTTGGTTGAAATCGCTTCAGTGATTCAAGAGGAATTGTGGAACACACACACACACACATAAACATATATATTTTTATAATACAGGGTGTCCGAAAAGTCTTCCCTTATTACATAAATTGATAACTCAGGCTAGAAGTAAGACACAAATAGGAAACTTGTGTCGAATTGTTGACAAGTATCAAAGTTTTTTTTCTGTTTTAGGTTCTCAGTACGTAAGTAGTGGATGAGGTGCAGTGCCCAAGAAGCCATGTTAACCAATCAGGAGAAGGCACAGTGTGTCCTGTGGTACCATGAGACACGATCACCAACCACCGTGCAGAGACACTTCCAGACAACATTTGGAAAAAATTCACCTGATGTAAAGAGCAAAAAAAAAAAAAAAAAAAAGGCTCTGAGCACTATGGGACTTAACATCTGTGGTCATCAGTCCCCTAGAACTTAGGACTACTTAAACCTAACTAACCTAAGGGCACCACACACACCCATGCCTAAGGCAGGATTCGAACCTGCGACCGTAGAGGTCACGCGGTTCCAGACTGAAGCGCTTAGAACCGCTCGACCACACCGGCCGGCTGTCGAGCATTAAAGCCTGGTATGAGAGGTTCAAGAACACAGGATCGGTTGCTGACCTTCCGAGGTCTGGTCGACCAAGAACCTCAGCAGACGGAGTGGAAGCTGCAAGACAGTCTTTTCTGCGAAGTCCGAAGAAATCGGTGCGCAGGGCCTCACGTGAATTACAGATGCCAAAAAGCTCTCTCCATGACATCTTACACAAACGTTTATTGTTACGTGCATACAAAGTGCAAATCGTTCAGGCCCTGTTGCCCAATGACAGTACACGTCGATATGACTTTGTGGTCGAAATGCTATCACGTATTGAGGACGATGATGGTTATCTCAGACGAATTGCCTTTTCCGACGAAGCGACCTTTTTTGTCAGTGGAGTAGTGAATCGCCATAATGTGCGCATATCGGGTTCACAACCCCCTGGCGAGGTCATGGAGTGCACCAGAGTCAGTCCAACGGTGAATGTTTGGTGCGCGCTATTGCACGATCGAATTACCGGGCCATTCTTCTTCACTGAGGCTACCATCACATCTGCAGTGTATCTGGACATGTTGCAACTGTATGCTGTTCCTCAGCTGCTTCAGTATCACCCCGATGTCTTGTTTCAGCAAGACGGTGCACCGCCTCATTGGGGTTTGGACGATATGACCTTTCCTGGGCGATGGATTGGTCGTGATGGGCCAACGGTTTGGCCTCCACGCTCTCCTGACATAACCCCATTAGATGGGGTTATGTCAAGGACGAGGTCTACCGAAAACGTGTACCAGATCTTGAAACCCCGCGGCAACGGATAACCACAGTCGTTGAATCGATCCCTCCAGTGATGTTGGCTAATGTGTGGACGGAAACTGAATATCGCCTAGATGTGCTACGTGCTACCAAGGGTACTCATGTGGAAGTTTACTGATGTATAAAAAAAACTTTGATAGTTTGTAAACAATTAGACACCAGTTACATATTTGTATCTTACTTCTAGCCTGAGTTATCAATTTATGTAATCAAGGAGAGACTTTTCGGACACCCTGTATGTATGGATTATGGCAGTGGTGGTGCAATATGCGAAGAGTGTTCGTGTTTTCCAGTAATCTGGATATCTGTGGATGTAGTTACCCCTGATTTTCAGACGCTGGAGGTGTAATTAGTTTTAGACTTGTATTCCCTGGAGGCTGAGTCAATCCTAACGGCTTGGGTTCGATTCCCGGCTGGGTCGGAGATTTTCTCCGCTCAGGGACTGGGTGTTGTGTTGTCCCAATCATCACCATCTCATCCCCATCGACGCGCAAGTCACCGAAGTGCCTTCAAATCGAAAGACTTGCACCCGGCGAACGATTTACCCGATGGGAGGCCCTAGTTACACGACAGTTACATTTTAAGCAGTCTATAGAGGGTGAACTGTTTCCGTCTAAAGCCATCACACAGGCATTACAAAAAAACAAAAACTGGTCAGGCGTGAGTGGGACTCGCACTAAATAAAATTGTCGTGTGGCTAGGGTCGCCCGTCAGGTAGACCGGTCGCCTGGTGCAAGTCTTTTTAGGTGATGCCACTGCGGCGACTTGTGCGGCGATGGGGATGAGTTGATAATGATGACGACAACACAACACCCAGTCCCTGAGCGGAGAAAATCTCCGACCCAGCCGGGAATCGAACCCGGGCCGCTTTGCATGGCATGCCGTCGCACTGACCACTTTTTTTTTCATTGTTGTTCGTTGTAGGGGAACTCGGGGTGGAACGGGATACTTAATGTTTAACAATTTCTATAAAATAAGGGAACACAAGGAAACACTTCTTAAAGTGATAAAAAACACCTTGTAGTGTAACCTAACGTACCTTCTTTTAAAATCGCTTAAAACAATACATTTGGCATTTTTTACAATTTTTCAAAGAAAGTCTTGCATATTTCCCGTTCCGCTGCACCCACGCGGCAGAATGGGATAAGGGTATTTTTTGTTAAATTATTGCATAAACGTTGAATTTGAATTACGAATATTGTATTAAACTATGACAAAATGTTGTATAACAGGCAATTCAGACTAAGAAATGTGTAATTTAAACAATTAAAATGTCATTCTTCAAAATAAGAAAATATTTTAATGTCATTCTGAAAAATGTACAATGCTTAATAACCACCAAACCACTAACTACTAGCCCTTTCGACAACAGTCACAAATCAGTATTTCCTCTTCATCTTCACTGTCTATGCCAGCACATGAATTTTGTGCCCACTCTGGCATGCGACCCAGCCCTCATTAGAAACGGAGTAGAAGTCCCCACAGTAGAGACACTCAGCATCCTCTCTCTCCGATTCTCTCTTCTCCATCATCTTCCTTTTATTTTATTTTATTTTTGTGTACAGTTTGATATTTTTGTCTTAAGTTGCATTGCACCTGACGTCCCTGTCCTGGCATTGTTCATATTAGTGCACCCTCCTCCTTTCTGTAGGCCTACTTTACGTGCGACAGCATTCTGCAGTTCCTTCTTGTAAGAAGAATCTGTTAATACGACGGTTTTTCCTTTTCGTCTTGTTGTCCGCCGAGTATTTTGACAGATTAGTGGGATTGGAATGACAGCCTCGGGCGATATCTGGAAAGCTGAGTTGTTCGGCGAACATAGCTGGTTGGGAGAGCCTGGCATCCATGAACATCCAGGCTGGGTTTGCTTTCTACTTGCATCAAAATATGACGGGGCAGAACGGGACACTATCCCATTCTGGCCCGTCCCGTTCCGCCCCAAGAGCACTTTTGAGGTTAACAACTTTTATCGAGTGTAATAACTGACGTATTTAAACGCATTAAATATCTTAAGTATAACAAATGTCATGCACTTTAAGGGTATGTGTCATTTTAGGGTATACAATTAACAATTAACAGCTTACCTGGCGTTGAAATTCACCAAACGTTAGAACAATGCAAGCGGTAATGTGACGAACAACAATTCACTTAGATCTCGCACTTCAAACTAAATCAGAATGTCTGCCCTCACTTCCCTTCTATTCGGAGAAATACACTCCTGGAGATTGAAATAAGAACACCGTGAATTCATTGTCCCAGGAAGGGGAAACTTTATTGACACATTCCTGGGGTCAGATACATCACATGATCACACTGACAGAACCACAGGCACATAGACACAGGCAACAGAGCATGCACAATGTCGGCACTAGTACAGTGTGTATCCAACTTTCGCAGCAATGCAGGCTGCTATTCTCCCATGGAGACGATCGTAGAGATGCTGGATGTAGTCCTGTGGAACGGCTTGCCATGCCATTTCCACCTGGCGCCTCAGTTGGACCAGCGTTCGTACTGGACGTGCAGAGCGCGTGAGACGACGCTTCATCCAGTCCCAAACATGCTCAATGGGGGACAGATCCGGAGATCTTGCTGGCCAGGGTAGTTGACTTACACCTTCTAGAGCACGTTGGGTGGCACGGGATACATGCGGACGTGCATTGTCCTGTTGGAACAGCAAGTTCCCTTGCCGGTCTAGGAATGGTAGAACGATGGGTTCGATGACGGTTTGGATGTACCGTGCACTATTCAGTGTCCCCTCGACGATCACCAGTGGTGTACGGCCAGTGTAGGAGATCGCTCCCCACACCATGATCCCGGGTGTTGGCCCTGTGTGCCTCGGTCGTATGCAGTCCTGATTGTGGCGCTCACCTGCACGGCGCCAAACACGCATACGGCCATCATTGGCACCAAGGCAGAAGCGACTCTCATCGCTGAAGACGACACGTCTCCATTCGTCCCTCCATTCACGCCTGTCGCGACACCACTGGAGGCGGGCTGCACGATGTTGGGGCGTGAGTGGAAGACGGCCTAACGGTGTGCGGGACCGTAGCCCAGCTTCATGGAGACGGTTGCGAATGGTCCTCGCCGATACCCCAGGAGCAACAGTGTCCCTAATTTGCTGGGAAGTGGCGGTGCGGTCCCCTACGGCACTGCGTAGGATCCTACGGTCTTGGCGTGCATCCGTGCGTCGCTGCGGTCCGGTCCCAGGTCGACGGGCACGAGCACCTTCCGCCGACCACTGGCGACAACATCGATGTACTGTGGAGACCGCACGCCCCACGTGTTGAGCAATTCGGCGGTACGTCCACCCAGCCTCCTGCATGCCCACTATACGCCCTCGCTCACAGTCCGTCAACTGCACATACGGTTCACGTCCACGCTGTCGCGGCATGCTACCAGTGTTAAAGACTGCGATGGAGCTCCGTATGCCACGGCAAACTGGCTGACACTGACGGCGGCGGTGCACAAATGCTGCGCAGCTAGCGCCATTCGACGGCCAACACCGCGGTTCCTGGTGTGTCCGCTGTGCCGTGCGTGTGATCATTGCTTGCACAGCCCTCTCGCAGTGTCCGGAGCAAGTATGGTGGGTCTGACACACCGGTGTCAATGTGTTCTTTTTTCCATTTCCAGGAGTGTAGTTACATGCCCATACAACAGGTTGCAACACTGTCCAGTCTAGAAAAGAGCAATTCCCCATTGTGCCCCGCTATCTCGTTCTGCCCCGAGTTCCCCTATTTGGTAGTAGCGGACGTCACGTGACATCTACCGAGGTTCGGTGTTGATCCTTCCACTTTTTTTTTTTTTTTTTTTTTTTTTTTTTTGCGGGTACCAGGAAGGTCTCATCGAGATGGACGGACACGCACTGAGGGTTCGGTAAAAACTAAATTATCCATGCAGATAGTTCATCCATTCTGGGAATAGATAATCTCCACCATTTTTGGCTATTACAGACACTGATACTGGCAAGATATCGGTCCCGAGGATTTCAAGATATTCGGTAATGTTTTAATTTCAATAATATAAATGTGACACGAAGACATGCGTCAGGCAGGCGATCATTATTATAATAATCAGTAGTTGAGCACTTACGCTGACTGGGTCGTAGCGGTGAAAGTCAAACGTCAGGCAAGGAATGACTTTATTGCTCACATGACGTGCTTCGCAGTTTATCAATTATCAGACATCGAGGACTTGTCTGCGAATATTTGTTTCATACACAAATTAAATGCACTATCTACGTGCAGTAATCGTTCCTGGAAACCTGATGATGGATAAATTTGGAAACGCGTCATATGAGGAATGAAGTCATTCCTTTCCTGATCTTTGGTTATTGCCATTGTTAACCAGTGAGCTTGAATGCAGAACTACTGATTGCTTTCTTTTCAAGATTGATCTCGGCTAACAAATGACTTAAGGAATATTTTTTTCGTGTGATGTAATTAGAAATTAGCAATTTTCGGAGTTTTTCATTACTTGTTATGTGCAACCACGCTTCTTGCCTAATTTCATGAGTCGAGGTGATCGGGAAGTACCCTACGAATTTTGAGGAGTGAGTTTGCGAGTATCAAATTATGCGACATAAATGGCCGTACCTTTTGATTGCACTGATTTAGAAGCTGACATTTATTTTACTGGCAAGGAATCATAGACCTCAGTATGTGGCATAAATTTGAACTTAATACGTCTACCCATCCCTGAGAAAAAGTGATCTTGACACCTGGACGGACAGACAATCTGATAACAAATTACAAATTTTTTTTTCCTGTGATGTGATTACAAATTTACAGTTTTCGGATTTTTCCTGTGATGCGAAACTTTGCTTCTTGCCAGGTTTCATGAATCTAGGCCAACGAGAAATTCCCTACAGACTCCGACGAGTGAGTTTGCGAGTGTCAAAATATGTGACCTCAATAGCCTTATCTTCTTGTTGCATCCGCTTAGAGGCTTACATTTATTACATGGCCAAGGGCTTATAGTCCTTAGTATGTGCCATAAATTTCAACATGATGCGTCTACCCATTCCAGAGAAAAAGAATTTTTAACAGTAAAACAGACAGACGGGCAATAAAGTTTTCCTTTGATGATTCCGTTTTTGCCGATTGAGGTGCGGGACCCCAAAACGGGGTATTTATTGCGAAACACACGCCAGAAAAGATACCAGTTCCATTGATCATTTCAGACTGGAGTTCATACTTTCCTCCAGCGAAGTGATTCATTTCGGATACAGATCTATTGGCCATTGGTATCCAGCTGAGCGAATTTCATTACAGATTATTTAAAACAGTATTTCGTCTGCTTAAAGGATGAAGTCCGATTCACGCGGTTATCACTATAGGACACACGCGGATGCATCAAGGATAGTCAGTTTAGTAAGGCAGAGTAGTGGGGTGGTTGGGGGGGGGGGGGGGTAAAAGGAGGGATTGTAGAGGGTGACCGAGACATGAATGCAGCAAGGAGGTTCAAATGGATATAGCATGCAGTAATTATGCATTGATGAAGAGGCTGGGGTGGAGAGCTGCGTCAAACCAGACTTCGGACTGAAGACCAGAATAACAATACATGTCCAGGGGCCCCTCATCTCAAAATATTCAGAAAGTAGGGGAAAGTGGCCTCAAATGACATACTAAATAGTTCATTGTCTTTCGCATCTCATGAGTGCCAATTAAAATTATATCAACGCAATTTTACATTAGATGAGGGTTCCAGAGTGCATGTGCATAAAGACTTCAATATAGAGTAGTTAGTTTCGCTATGAATTTCCAATTTCAAGAATGTTGTCAGCGTTTCATTTTGGGCTATATGGTGGGGCAAAATGACAAGCCTTTTCTCTTAGCAGAATTATTTCTATCTTTTTACTAATAAGGTGACAGTCTAAGCACAAATTGTACTATTGACAAATAATATACCGTAATTAAATGTTGGAATTAAATCCTAACAAAGTAACAATGTGAGTTAGTGAAATGTACCAAAATTATGCCAGTTTTTTCCAGAAATTTAGTGTTTTAAAGATCAGGTATAAAAATAGTATTTGTTGTTGGTAGTTCTCTGTTTTAATTTCACGTAGGCTATTTATAAACAAAGGCACCGCATTTCAGCAGTCGATAAGGTATATGCTGGTGCAAAAACGATGTAATTCTGTGCCACTTTGCCCTCTTCAACACAAGCGGAATCTTTGGTCATATCCTTGAGAGCTAACAAATACAAAATCAAAATATTGCCTCAGATTTAAAGACTTACAGTTATAAGATCTTCCCATGACAATATATCTTCCACTGAAATAAACGACACTGCACATTTTTAAAAGTTTACTAACAGACTTATTGGTTTCATTGGCTTCGAAAATGGTTTCCCACATCTGATGTCACCAAATGGACGAGAGCAAAGATTGAAGGCTTGTGAACAAAGTATTTCTACCACAAACAATCAGGTGAACTAAAGGGATTTTTTTTTAAAAAAAAAGGCAAAATTAAAAAAGAAGGTATGTCGTGTTGCCCTTGTACGTCATTTTGAGCCACTGCCCTCTATCGCTGAACAGTCTCCAAACTTTTGTAGGTAGATACCGTGTCCACGTTGTAGAAGCAGTAGACGTGGTGGGGACAAAGTCGTCGTTAAAACTTATTGAGCGTCGAGGTAACCTCGGCAAGAGTATCGAACGGCGTCGGTGTGAACAGGTGTTCTGCCGGCGGGCGGCTGCCAAATTAAATTGCGTGCGCGCCTCGCCAGATGGGACGCCCCTGGGGACGCGCCGCCGCCTCCACCCCCGCCGCCTGCACGCCCCCGCTGTATCGACCGCCAGCCCTGCAGCTTCCCACTGCAGCTATGCACCCTAACGCGCGCGGGCACGGCAACTGCAGCGGCGGGCGCTGGCCACAGAGCGTCTCAGCGGCCGGTGTCCCGCAGGGGTCTGTGCTGGGACCTCTGCTCCTCACAATGGGTAGCTGCAGTCTAAGTGCAGCACAGGGGTCCAGTGTGAGCTGTAATTGTCCTGTGGCAGAGAAACTTGGTAAATATTCTAATGCGTTAATGCAGAACCGATTTACGCTGGAAAAATTAGTACCAATTTTGGCCACAAGTGGCAAATGTGGTGCTGTGAATTCAAGAAAGACGTATGGAAATATTCCTGTATGTAATGGATTAGGAACGGGATGTGAGCAGGAAAGTTCAAACAAGTGAAAAAGGCATAACGATGAATTTATTATTGACTGCTGCTTACACAATTTGTTCAATACGAGCACCAGAGATGTCGACAAGATGCTTCATCTCCGATGTGATCAACAGTTGCTCACAGCAGGTCTGGTAAAATCTGAGCTATGTGTTCCTGCTTAGTCGCCTTCAGATCATGCATGGACCAAACGTGTTCCTGGTAATTATTTTCAACCATAATGGCTATGTTTGTGCACTGTGACTGTGAGGGATAATTATTTATTTCAAGTTTCTGCTACCAGTCACTTTTGATTTTATGCTTAATCTAACATAATGCAACGCGTTTCGAACATGTTCTGTTCATGTTCAGGCGTTTATACATACATACATATATAGAAACGTTACTTAAAAATAAACAATCTTAAACTAGATTAATCTAGAACTCCATCTAGTTTAAGACTGTTTATTTTTAAGTAACATTTCTCTATATGTATGCATGTATGTATAAACGCCTGAAGATGAACAGAACATGTTCGAAACGCGTTGCATTATGTTAGATTACACATAAAATAAAAATGACTGGTAGCAGTAACTTGAAATCAATAACGTTCCTGGTAAACGCTTCCTTTTAGGCATCCCCAGAGCCAGGTGATTTTGCAGGCCATGCATCTGGAAAAGTTCTCGAGATAATGCATTCGTGGAAAGATGTATTAAGCGTATCTTTCACTGGGGGAGCGACATAAGATGTTGCCCCATCTCGCGTGCAAACATTGGTTTCCACACAGTTGTGCTCTTCCAAAGCAGGAATCGCATGGCGTACAAGGAGATCTCAATAATTTACAGAGGTCACGGTACATCTGACAGGCCCCTGCTTGTATTCTCTTCAAAGAAGAATGGAACAAAGCTGCCTGTGAATTTACACCACACACTCACATACGGCGAGTGCAGTGTCTCTACATATACAGCACGCAGTTTAACAGTACCCCAAAGTCGGCAGTTCTGTGTATTCACTGCGCCTTGTAGCCTAAAATGTGCCTTATCACTCCATAGAATTTGCCTGGCCACATGTGATTAACTTCAAACCGTGCTAGAAACCAAAGAGCATTGCGTTGCTGCGGATAATGATGTTTTATTTGCTGGATCATATGGATCTTGTGTGAGTACCAGTGTAATTTATAACGTAAAACGTGCAATACATTGATCATGGGCTGCATACTCAGTTACAGCAACAGCAAACTAATCAACAATTTTCACTGGGATAGGACGCCTTCTTTTTCCAGGTACCACGCCAAGCTCACAAATGTTTTCCGAATTTCATTGTCATCTTCTTTAAACCACTTAATAAGTTCGGGCACCTCCTCAAACCTTTCAAGCGGCGATTCTCTCTCAACGCATCACAGTAACTGCTAGCGTTCACATAAAACAGTTTCACTAATAACGCACGGCCTCTCTTCTTGATAGCCATATTGTTCACTAATATTATGGCTTGTCAAATGATAGCATGGACGCCATACCATCATACAAACAGTGTACAGCGCCAGATTTGCACCTAGTGGCCACAAATGGAACTAAATTGATTTACAGCGTAAACTTTGGCATATCTACCACGTTTCAGTGTCATACGACAATTACAGGTCACACTCTACCTCTGTGAGTAGCTGCATTTTAATCATAGTCAACCAGGACCTGTCTGGAAGTCACTGTGGTGGGTGCTTGCAGTGTCCTAAGAGTAGTCATAAAACAAAATTTTGAAAAACACTGCCCTCAGTCGCGAACACAATTAATTTATAACCTAGGCTTCGGTGTCACAAGGGACACCTTCTTCGGACAAAATTAAAACTAAATGTTACAGCATAACGTACCAAAAAATACGAAAGCTGTGGTCATACCTGACAGCGTCAGAATTAAAATAAAATGCAACAGAGGTGCAAGCCACTAGGGGCTGCCATGTGTCCTCTGCTACAGTCAACACAAAACTGAAACATCATGTGACTTGTGCGCCACGCCAACTTCAAGACAATGCCCCCATCTGGTGGCTAATTTGTAAAACAAGCTATTTTGTAAACATCTCTCGTAACTGCAGAGAGGGAAATAAACAAACAACTGAACTGTCTTCAAAATGGCTCTCAGCACTATGGGACTTAACTTCTGAGGTCATCAGTACCCTAGAACTTAGAACTACTTAAACCTAACCAACCTAAGGACATCACACACATCCATGCCCGATGCAGGATTCGAACCTGCGACCGTAGCGGTTACGTGGTTCCAGACTGTAGTGCCTAGAACCGCACAGCCACCCCGGCCGGCACCTGAACGGTGTACATGAAGCAATTACAATAGCGGGATACTGCACGATGTAAAATACAACTAATGAATGACTGGTTGTAGTACAAAAATTCCAGAATAAATGCATAAAGTAGACATATACGAGATAATCCATTAAATGACATTACTGCTTGCTATAATAGATACGTTAAAAAAACCAAAAAAGTTTTTTTAATTTACGTATATGAGCCGTAAAAAGTAGAAAGAAAAGGTATCTCTGAATTTGCAAAGTGTTAGATCTCGTCAAGCAGCGGCTTTATATCACTGAAATAACTTCTTCTGCACAACTGCACCTGAGGAAAAGTCCGTCATTCGAAAGTGAATGCTTGAAAATTCCAGCTCCTCCAAAATGTCAAGTTTACACCCTTTTTTTTCAATATGCAAAATTTCCAACTTCTCAACCCCTTTAGGAGGGTGCCCTGTGATTAACAAGTGATCTGCAAAAGAAGAATTAGGGGTACACGAACCGTTTTCCCTCAGAAAATGTTCTTTACAGCGAATTGAAAAGGCGCGTCCTGTTTGACCAATATAATAGCCACCGCAAGTGTCACATGACATCTTGTAGACACCAGAATTCTGCAGAGGGCTAGTAGTTGACTTTAAATTATGGATGACATTATTTCTCAAGTTGTTATTTGTAGAAAAGGCAATATTACATTTGTATTTAATCCGAAGCAACCTTTGAATCTGGTATGACACTGGACCTAAAAATGGAATTGAGAAGAATTTTTTCTCCGACTCTCTTGGGACGTTGGTGAAAGAACCAAGTGTAATACCCTTCTTGTCAATCTTCTTTCTGAGGATATCATCCACCAACCGAGCTTCGTAACCATTATTGACCGCCACAGTTTTAATAAGATTAATCTCATTCTTAAAGTTTTCTTTCGAGAGGGGAATGGAAAGTGCTTTGTGAATAGCCGAGAAAAAGAAAGCATTTCTGTGAGAGGGTGGATGCGTAGAAGAAGCTGCATAGATTTGATCAGTTTAAGTCTCTTTACGGATGGTTATTAGTATGCTCAATTTGTGAAGCTCTTTCTTTTGTATAAATCATCCAATTTTTTCTGAAATTGTAATCATTTGTTTGTTCGCAAATGTACATCACATCTACCGATTTAAGTCCCATTCGGATAATTCCTTTGTGGCGCATTGTTTCCTTTTTTTGTCTTAGAGAGCGCATTGGAGTAACTACCTTAAGTGATCTAAAATGGAACGGCGATGGAATGACGATACAAAACAATAGTTGGTAATGCTTCACAGAGTCGTAGAGAGAATGTTAGGTAAAGGTAAGTCATTCACGAAAGAAGTGGCTTCCAAAATTCTTGTTCTACCGTTTTGTAGACTGAGTGTTGTGTACGCCACTTCTTTCGTGGATGAATTATCTTTCCTTAGAAATTTTCAAATGAATCTGACAAGGGGACCCTCCATACTGTAAATCACGGATTTTGATACACTTCAAATGCGTTGTAGGGGCACTTGCCATGAGTACCTGGTTATCCGGTTTTTTAGCGACGGGCCTTGGTTTTTGAGAAAATCAATTTTGAAGTTCATTATGTAAATTCCGAGCAAGTCAGCGTAGCGCAGCGTTAAAGGTTCACGACTACCGCTCTGGAGGTACCGTGTTCGAGTCCTGCTCCCCTATGTTTTTTATGTATGCAAGAACCGTCCGGAAAATTTGGTCCTAACGTTCAAAAACGAGTAGAGTAATTAACTGGGAAATACAGAAATGTAGTCACGTCCTGCACGAAATCCGGGAAGTTCACGAAACGTGTACGAAGAATTTTTGCGTTCTGTAATTCTTCCGTACGTGGGACAGAAAATTTTTTTTTTGTACATTATCGATTTGTGGGGATGACAAACCGATTCAGCTTCATACAATCATCTATTCACTGATGAAAGGAAAGCGAGCACCTGCACCCTACAAGTGGTCCCACCAAAGTGCACTCCTTATTGCCAGCCTCGCGATGTTTATTTTTCCCGACAGTGAAAATCTTCAGGAAAATTATTCAGAATGCTTCCGACTTGATGAAAGACAATAGAGAGATAGCTTCTAGGGAAGATTCGATAAAATTACATTCGCAAATCCTACATCAATTCAGCGCATTTAATTTTCAAAGCATGATTAGATGTGCATGGTTCGCATCGAAATTAGCGGATGAAAGAGAAATCTTTTTCCCAGTATCGCTCATGAAGAAACCGTGCGCCTGCAAGACGGTTGCTTTCATAAAATGCGCGTGGTGCTGCGAAAATTTGTGCTTCGGTTGTTTCTATGATAAGTATATTGTTCTGGCACATCAAGCAATGTGGACGATGAAAAATGAGACTTTGTAATATTGTATGACAGAAAAAATTAATAACTGCATATGTATTTATACTTTCGCACACCTTACACTGTTTGTTGATATCCTTTCAAATAAATTGAAAAATTCGGTCGATTTTGAAAAAGAAAATTACACGAGGATTCGAACACGGTACTTGCGGCGTGTACTTTTGCCGCTGCGCTAACCTGACTTGCTCGGAATTTATATAATGGTAGGGTTATACAAAGCGCGCAATGAACTTCAAAATCGTTTTTTCTCAAAAACCGAAGCCCGTCGCTAAAAAACCGGATAGCCAGGTACTCATAGTAGGTGCCTCTACAACGTACACTACTGGCCATTAAAATTGCTACACCAAGAAGAAATTCAGATGATAAACAGGTATTCATTGGACAAATATATTATACTGGACCTGACATGTGATTAGACTCCCACGCAATTTGGGTGCATAGATCCTGAAAAATCAGTACCCAGAACCACCATCTCTCGCCGTAATAACGGCCTTGATACGCCTGGACATTGAGTCAAACAGAGCTTGGATGGCGTGTACAGGTACAGCTGCCTATGCAGCTTCAACACGATACCACAGTTCGTCAAGAGTAGCGACTGGCGTATTATGACGAGTCAGGTGCTCAGCCGCGATTGACCAGACGTTTTCAATTGGTGAGAGATTTGGAGAACAGGCTGGCCAGGGCAGCAGTCGAACATTTTCTGTATCCAGAAACGCCAGTACAGGACCTGCAACATGCGGTCGTGCTTCATCCTGCTGAAATGTAGGGTTTCGCAGGGATCGAATGAAGGATAGAGCCACGGGTCGTAACACATCTGAAATATAACGTCCACTGTTCAAAGTGCCGTCAATGCGAACAAGAGGTGACCGAGGCGTGTAACCAATGGCACCCATACCATCAAGCCGGGTGACTATCCCGAGTTAGGGGAGAGAGTTTCACTGACATGATACAGGATTTGAGATGGATAGCACTAAAGCAAAGGCGTTTGTCGTTGGGGCGGAATCTTCTCACGAACTTTCAATTACCAACTTTCTCCTCCAAATGCGAAAACATGTTGTTGGCGCAGACCTACATAGGGGGATACGATCATCATAACAGAATAAGGGAAATCGGAGCTCGCACGGAAAGGTATAAGCAGCAGCACTCCGTCTCCAGGCCACAAGTGGCCCATCGGGATCATCCGACCGCCGTGTCATCCTCAGCTGAGGATGCGGATACAAGGGGCGTGTAGTCAGCAAACCGCTTTCCCGGTCGTTACGATGGATTTCTTTGACCGGAGCCGCTACTATTCGCTCGAGTAGCTCCTCAATTGGCATCACGAAGCTGAGTGAACCCCGAAAAATGGCAACAGCGCATGGTGGCTGGATGGTCACCCATCCAAGTGGCGGCCACGCCCGACAACGCTTAACTTCGGTGATTTGACGGCAACCGGTGTAGCCACTGCGGCAAGGCCGTTGCAAAAATGGTTCAAATGGCTCTGAGCACTATGGGACTTAGCATCTGAGGTCATCAGTCCCCTAGAACTTAGAACTACTTAAACCTAAGGACATCACACACATCCACGCCCGAGGCAGGATTCGAACCTGCGACCGTAGCGGTTGCGCGGTTCCAGACTGAAGCGCCTAAAACCGCTCGCCCACACCGACCGGCAAGGCCGTTGTCTACGGAAAGATATAGGTATTCGTTTTTACCGCGTGCTGTTCGACGTTCGAATAATTGAGTATTATTGTGAGGGTGGTTCGTTGAACCCTCTGCCAGGCACTTAAGCGTGATTTGCAGAGTATCCATGCAGATGTAGATGTAGAAGTCCGATGCAGAACGTTCAGGCCGATCCGTGTGTCAAAACTCATAACAGACCACGCGGCCTAAAAAATGTACCTATCGAGTTAAAGCAGTTCTCACGCGGGACGAGGGAGCTAGCGTTGACATGGAGCTGTAGAAGTTTTGTGACGTCACTTCCTGTTGTCTTTGCCACACATGAGACACCGAATAAGTTCTGCGATATTTCGGCAATGTGCTACGTAAATCTGAATCAATAAGAGGCAAGAACACCTTGTACCTCACAGTCAGACCATATGGTATTTGTCGTTGTCAGCTGAAGCCACATATGGTGGATTTTATACTATAGTGAACACCATGTTAAAAAGTGCTGTTTGTAGGCGCCAGTACACAGAATCTCGCGAAAGCGCTTCGTTGTTGGTACGATAAGTTGTAAGGAGATGGCAGGATACAAACATATTGGAGCTTAAGGAATGTTCGTATTTAGTTATTTTCGTGTCATAACCGGCATCTTATGAAAGTGCGCCATTTTAAATCAATGGCAATTCGAAAGTTCGTCAAAAGTGCGTCGTTCTCGGTAACATTTGTTATAATTAAATGTCACTTAGTAACATATCGGCGATTAAAGCTTTCCGAAGATCGTAACATAAAATAAAAGCTCAGTTTTCGCAGAAGTTCAGTGTACTGCTATCGGTATGTTGTTTGTTGTTGTGGTCTTCAGTCCTGAGACTGGTTTGACGCAGCTCTCCATGCTACTCTATCCTGTGCAAGCTTCTTCATCTCCCAGTACCTACTGCAGCCTACATCCTTCTGAATCTGCTTAGTGTATTCATCTCTTGGTCTCCCTCTATGATTTTTACCCTCCACGCTGCCCTCCAGTACTAAATTGGTGAACATGTCCTACCAACCGATTCCTTCTTCTAGTCAAGTTGTACCACAAACTCCTCTTCTCCCCAATTCTATTCAACGCCTCCTCATTAGTTATGTGATCTACCCATCTAATCTTCAGTATTCTTCTGTAGCATCACATTTCGAAAGCTTCTATTCTCTTCTTGTCTAAACTATTAACGTCCATGTTTCACTTCCATACATGGCTACACTCCATACAAATACTTTCAGAAACGACTTCCTGACACTTAAATCTATACTCGATGTTAACAAATTTCTCTTCTTCAGAAACGCTTTCCTTGCCATTGCCACTCTACATTTGATATCCTCTCTACTTCGACCATCATCAGTTATTTTGCTCCCCAAATAGCAAAACTCATTTACTACTTTAAGTGTCTCATTTCCTAATCCAATTTCCTCAGCATCACCCGACTTAATTCGACTACATTCCATTATCCTCGTTTTGCTTTTGTTGATGTTCATCTTATACCCTCCTTTCAAGACACTGTCCATTCCGTTCAACTGCTCTTCCAAGTCCTTTGCTGTCTCTCACAGAATTACAATGTCATCGGCGAACCTCAAAGTTTTTATTAGAGATGCTAAATTATGTTGCAATGTGCAGCAGGTCTGTATCTTACCCTTCCATTTTTCTTTCTACTTCACGTTTTCTAAAAGGTTGTGGGAGTAATTTATTAAAAAATTGAAATATTTTCCGTAATATTCGGTGTTGTGTAATGATCCATATATATTGTAGAAATGTGTCTATGTGTCTGTGCATGTGTTCCACGTCCCGTCCTAAACCACTGGACCTATTTCAACCAAACAAAGGGGCGACCGTGGGGGTAAAAAGGTTAATTTAGCCCCCCTTGCGTCATTTCCCAGACTTAAATTAATCCATTGTTTGAGAATGAGAGCACTTAGGGACTTCCAACAAACTTCACGCATGATTCCAAACCTTTACATTTTCTCGCTGGCAACCCCTATAAAATAATGAAAGATGGTAACACCTACTACTTTTGCTCTGCTCGTGTAGTGAAAGTACTACATGAGGCATGGCTCTATAATTTATTACTTCATTAAGTGTATTCGCGACTCTTTTTACAGACGGTGTGCACATGTGCCACTGAATGTAGATGCAAAATATATCATTTTACGTCACATAGTACAACAGATATGACGCCATACACAATGAGATGTTTGGAACATTCAGCATCATGTATGACATTAAAATTTATTACGTCTTTGCTACTAACTCTATTCACAATAAATTCCTCTGACAGTATCCACACATACTATTAACTATACACACGATATGTTTTACAGTCGTATACACGTGTGCCACTGAATGTAAGTGCAAAATTATGTCACTGTACGAAAGTCCAGGGGTAATGACGTCATAAATAGTGCGATGCGTAAAAACGTCCACATCGTGCATGACGATTAAATTTATTATTTTGTGCTACTAGCTCCATTTGCAACATATTTTGCAGGCAGTGTCACTGAATACATCCACAAAATTGTAGCATTGTATGATATATCACTGTATGGCTCGTAGTCCAGGAGATATGACGTCATGAACATTAGGCACGATGTTAGATGCTATGTGGTACAGGCGTGGACGTACAGCTATAAAGAAATACGTGAGCAATGTTTGGTTTCTCCGATAACGTAACTACAAACGCGATATCTCTCACAGTGGTGAATTTGTCCGATTTTGTGAAGTTTTAAGAGCTGACATCCTTACTGACCCTACAAGGAACTTCCTTTTTTGTCCTTATAGCACGTTCATGAATATTGAAGATTTTATTTATTTACATTACAGACAGTGTAAAACGACTAGCATGTCGACAAGGGAGAAAATGTGCGTTTTAATAGAGCTATTGTACTTATTTATGATCGTCGTGTTTCGTAAACAAACTGTATGATTTGCGAGACAGATACAGCTGAAAACTGTTGCTGGGGAGTATTGTAGTCGCAAATCACGGGACTGGTTCGTGAACACAAGGGGAAAAGTCTTCAAAAAATTTGTCAGTTTTTTAAATAGTCCATCTCAAACAATAAGAATTGTAAGCCCATGTAATGACTATCATATTTTAACAGATCTTTTGGGAACATGGCCTCACACATTTTTCTCAGTTGCATCTTGTGTTGGAAGTGAAATAAAACGTGTAAATTATTTATGTACATCAGGTACACATACCTCGAAGGCCGGCCGTTGTGACCGAGCGGTTCAAGGCGCTTCAGTCCGGAACCGCGCTGCTGCTATGCTCGCAGGTTCGAATCCTGCCTCGAGCAATGATGTGTGTGATGTCCTTAGGTTCGTTAGGTTTAAGTAGTTCTAAGTTCTAGGGGACTGATGACCTCAGATGTTAAGTCCCATAGTGCTTAGAGCCATTTGAACCATATCTCGAAAGCAAAGTAGAAACTGGATTTCTTTCTGGAAGTTCTTTACACATCTTTAAAGTAGACTTTTAAAGGATGTTACTGTCATAATTATGATTCCAAACAGTTTTTAATAATGATCATAAAAAATTTCAGGAATTAATTTATAGTTTTTCTTTAAAAAAATGTTTAAGTTTCAAATTTAAGTGATAAGAAAATTTTATTTCTTAGTTAAGTATGTTGTAAGACAATATATAAAATTTAATCACCCCTATACTAGTTTTAACCAATATGTATCAGAACATAAAAGGTGAACTTTGGGAAATTTAAGCAAAGTTAAAACACGTTTCTCTGTCTAACCTGAGTAACACTGATGCATCCCATGTCCACATTCATTTTGTTCCTGGTGTGGTTCTTCCTTCCTTTTCTTTTTCAGACTTCTTGTTCTTACTTCTTTGATGGGTTGCAACACTGATTTCTCTACCTCGAAGTGTCTCCTGTGATCAACAGCAATTAAAATTCTTGGCATATTTAGTCCACCAGGCACTCCCATCAATTCCATAACCTTAAAGCTTGACACGGCATCATGTTTGAAACATAGCAGAACATCCAACACACCTATTTTCAAAGTATTTAGTTCAACCAGAACAGTTTTTGGTATCTGTTCCCACGCAGAGTTGTTAAAACTTTCACTTGGGTTTTGATTCTTGCCCTACAAACACTTCCCTAATAACAGTCTGTCACTGAGATCCCTATATATAGGTTTTACAACTTCCATTATAGAAATGGGAAGAATCCTTCTGCTTGAAGCTTTCACCTTGAATAATAGAGCGCAGGTAGCTACACATTGATTTACGGCCAGGTGGGCAGAGTGCATGACACAGGTTGTCATCTGTGGATATTTTATGAAGGAAGGTTGTCCATACTGACTTTCCTACGGATGTAACTTGATAAATTTTAAGAGATTTCCTCTACTAGAATGCTACTAAAATACAAATAAAAATTTCCTAGAGTGTCTGGTAGAGGTCCATTTAAAACTACTGCAATTATTTCCACAAATGTTAAGTTTGTATATACAAAACCGAACCAACATGGTGCTTTGACAGATTATCCAACATTCGAGACTAAAAATTCATTAAAAACAAAGAAGGGAAAACTAAATTCTTTTGTTAACAGAACTGTCTGTGAAATGGAGATGTCGTCACGTGTGTAGCTACATTTAAGGTCCTCTAATTTTTAGGATTTCTTCGTTACAATTTCCTGAAAGTAAACGTTTTGTTGTTCAGAAAACGACAGGGAATTTTTTGAGACAAATATTTAAAAAATCGATCTTTTGACACTTAATCACACACTACCTCCTCAACCAGCATGTCCCAAGTGATGCTGGCACTGTCTCTCGTGAGGTTGGATTTCCCATCTGCATCCATGTCAGTGTTAGCTGCCTCATCCGGTGTGAGGGCTCCTAACGGAGAATTGAACGTCCCTCAGCCAACAACGTGGAAACTCTTTCGTAAGTGATTAAGACTGAAGTCTACGAACTGCAGTTACTGCAGGCCGTAAGCCACGACGACAAATTGTGATGTCTCTATTTCTGCATTAATATGCAAAACCTCCTCGAAAATGACTACTCTGCTAGCAAATTAATGTTCAATGATGAAGCCACTTTTAATCTTTCGGGTCAGGAGACAGAGAATCCAAATGCAGCTGTCAAACAGGTACGGGATTCCGAGAAAGTTAGATAATGTATTTTATGACGTATCTACCGTCCGCCCCTATAGCTGAGTGGTCAGCGTGACGGATTGCCGTCCTACGGGCCCGGGTTCGATTCCAGGCTGGGTCGGGGATTTTCTCCGCTCAGGGACTGGGTGTTGTGCTGTCTTCATCATCATTTCGTCCCCATTCGGCGCAGGTCACCCGATGCGGCGTGAATGTAATAACACGTGCACCATGGCGGCCGGACCTGTCCCGTAAAGGGCCTCTCGGTTAATGGCGCCAAACGCTCATTTCCAGTTTCCATGAGATATCTACCAAAGACCCTTCTTCTTCACTCAGAGGATTGTCAACGGTATCATCTACCTTGACATGCTGCTTTTGTGGCTCCTGCCACAATTGAAACTCACAGCAGGGATTCCACTTTCAACAAGATTGCCCCTTCCACATTTCCATGGTTCTTTATGAGATTACTGAATGACACGTAGCCTCGTCAATCGACAGGCCATGTTATGGCCGCTGACGTGGCGTGAGTGACCACCACGCTCAACGTACTTGACGCTTTGCGATATTTTTTTTATGGGGCTACATTGAGGACAGCATTTGCATTCCACCTCCACCACACGACCTCAAAGACTTTCAACATCACATCACAGCAGCTACGAGGGCAGTTCAATAAGTAATGCAACACATTTTTTTTCTCGGCCAATTTTGGTTGAAAAAACCGGAAATTTCTTGTGGAATATTTTCAAACATTCGCGCTTCGTCTCGTATAGTTTCATTGACTTCCGACAGGTGGCAGCGCTGTACGGAGCTGTTAAAATGGCGTCTGTAACGGATGTGTGTTGCAAACAACGGGCAGTGATCGAGTTTCTTTTGGCGGAAAACCAGGGCATCTCAGATATTCATAGGCGCTTGCAGAATGTCTACGGTGATCTGGCAGTGGACGAAAGCACGGTGAGTCGTTGTGCAAAGCGTGTGTCATTATCGCCGCAAGGTCAAGCAAGACTGTCTGATCTCCCGCATGCGGGCCGGCCGTGCACAGCTGTGACTCCTGCAATGGCGGAGCGTGCGAACACACTCGTTCGGGATGATCGACGGATCACCATCAAACAACTCAGTGCTCAACTTGACATCTCTGTTGGTAGTGCTGTCACAATTGTTCACCAGTTGGGATATTCAAAGGTTTGTTCCCGCTGGGTCCCTCGTTGTCTAACCGAACACCATAAAGAGCAAAGGAGAACCATCTGTGCGGAATTGCTTGCTCGTCATGTGGCTGGGGGTGACAATTTCTTGTCAAAGATTGTTACAGATGATGAAACATGGGTTCATCACTTTGAACCTGAAACGAAACGGCAATCAATGGAGTGGCGCCACACCCACTCCCCTACCAAGAAAAAGTTTAAAGCCATACCCTCAGCCGGTAAAGTCATGGTTACAGTCTTCTGGGACGCTGAAGGGGTTATTCTGTTCGATGTCCTTCCCCATGGTCAAACGATCAACTCTGAAGTGTATTGTGCTACTCTTCAGAAATTGAAGAAACGACTTCAGCGTGTTCGTAGGCACAAAAATCTGAACAAACTTCTCCTTCTTCATGACAACGCAAGACGTCACACAAGTCTTCGCACCCGAGAGGAGCTCACAAAACTTCAGTGGACTGTTCTTCCTCATGCACCCTACAGCCCCGATCTCGCACCGTCGGATTTCCATATGTTTGGCCCAATGAAGGACGCAATCCGTGGGAGGCACTACGCGGATGATGAAGAAGTTATTGATGCAGTACGACGTTGGCTCCGACATCGACCAGTGGAATGGTACCGTGCAGGCATACAGGCCCTCATTTCAAGGTGGCGTAAGGCCGTAGCATTGAATGGAGATTACGTTGAAAAATAGTGTTGTGTAGCTAAAAGATTGGGGAATAAGTGTTGTGTAGCTAAAAGATTGGGGAATAACCTGGTGTATTTCAATGCTGAATAAAACAACCCCTGTTTCAGAAAAAAATGTGTTGCATTACTTATTGAACTGCCCTCGTATTTTGACCATCACACCTGAAATGCTGGGTCGTTGAGCTTTCAAGTACATCCATTTGCGGTCCATGAATAAACATTGGAGGAAAAATATAACAATTTCTTTATAAAACTATCTTTATTGTCACAAAAAGCAATAAAATGATATAATAACAAGAAAATTGGAATTTCATAACATAAAGTTTTGGTTGCAAAAACGGACATAACGTCTGAAGGGATACTGCAATCACTGGTTACACATTGAATTTCATAATACAAAGTTTTGGTAGCAAAAACAGACATAACGTCTGAAGGGATACCGCAATCACTGGTTATACAGTGTTACTTATAATCCGTCTTGATTGCAAAAATGTTTATTCACATGACCGGTTTCGGTTCCTCTAGAACCTTCTTCAGATCTGCAATTACAGGAGTGACGCAACATGTGAAGGTTGCTATGTGTGGACGGGTTACTCCTGTAACCGAAATTGCAGATCTGAAGATGGCTCTAGAGGAACCGAAACCGGTCAGGCGAACAAACATTTTTGCAATCAAGACGGATTATAAGTAACATTGTAAATTTTGGTTGGTTTCAAAGTGAAACCACTGGGGGTCGTAATGATGATTTCTCATGGCTACATTTTTTTTGTGAAATTTGGTGAAACGTTTCTCCGTTTTGGTTAAATACAAACCAACATTAGATGTTTTACACATGGATTCTGCGCGATGCAGTACTTTGGCAGTACTACAGTGAGCGCATCTTCGAGATGCTCCTCTTTCTGGCAAATGGGATGCTTTGTCAAAGCGCTTATGTGCTGCAACGAAAAGCTTGAAAGTGTTCTGCTTGATGTGAGACCTCTTGTGGTTAGCAGATGATGAGACTTGACCAGGAATTACGGAGTTTGAATTTCTTCAAGAATATTTGCTAGTGACTGCAGCGTTTCTTATAAATGACGGAGGTGTTTACAACAGTGACATCAAGTAAGTGTCATAAAATCCTGTGTTACCACGTTCTGCTTTCTCTTCCAATCTCATAGAACGATTTTGACTCGTCAGATTTGTCTACAAGCCCCATTTTATATGCATTGTAACCATTTACAAAATCTAGGCACGTAATTTCTGCATGGAAACCATTTTTATATTTCCAAAATGTTGTGCTTACGTTTTTAATATTGTGGAAATTTGAAAGAAACTATATTGGTTTGCGATCTTTCCAAACGATTACTGTAATACTTCGGCTGTTACATCGAAACTGATATTCTCACCGAGACATGTTATTTTATTTTTCAAATTCTTTTGGAAACCCAACACTCCCTTTCCTCACCCTCCCACAAACCCATATGCTTTGTTTCCTCAGACCGAGCACGAGGGGTACAGAAGTAAAATGATTATAAAATACAGCTTGTACATTTTCCTGCAAGTTCTGGTTTAAGGTGTTTTACAACGCGGGAAACTAAGCATTTTTCTGTCTCCTGACTAATTTTCACAGTGATTTGAGCCATTATAAATGGTTCTGAAAGCCTGCGACTGTGAAAACATTAGGTTTGTTTATAAATAACTCATCTGCTATCAGTCACGATTTTCTTTATTTTATTTTTTCGCACGACGCGTTTCGGAAAATGGCACACTACATCAGCCATAGCAACAAATGTATATAATACAAACATCCATTTGGAAAAGTAGAGCAAAATGTCTAAGCACTCCACCGACTAAATAAAGGACATAAAATGGATTTGCTATAAGTTGTTGTTGTTTTTTGGGAAGGAGACCAGACAGCGAGGTCATCGGTCTCATCGGATTAGGGAAGGACTGGGAAGGAAGTCGGCCGTGCCCTTTCAAGGGAACCATCCCTGCATTTGCCTGGAGCGATTTAGGGAAATCACGGAAAACCTAAATCAGGATGGCCGGACGCGGGATTGAACCGTCGTCTTCCCGAATGCGAGTCCAGTGTTTAACCAATACGCCACCTCGCTCGGTTTTGCTATAAGAACTGGAGATATATTCACATTACAGAAAATATAAAGATAAAATATTAAATGAAAAACTTGAAAGTAAATCAGTGAATTTCTTCAGATGTTTCGATAGTACACTTAAATAAAAATAGTAACAGATAGAAATAAGCACAATTGTAAAATAGGCATAAGTAAATTATGATCCAAATTGTTAAAGTAAATAACCTCTGTACAAAAACATATCATACTCTGTAGAAGACCTATATTGTCATCTGTGTTGACTACTTGTAAGAACATCTGTGTCACTGTTTTGTTTATGAAAAATGTTTTCGATGTTTAAAAGTTTACAAGTTGTATGTGATGTTCAGTGTGTGTGAAACTCTGCACAAATGGACCACAAGGAAACTGTAAGTACAAATTCTTCTAAATTTCGCCACTAACTTCACAAAAAGATCGACAACCAACTAAAAATCGGTTGTTCTTTTATATATTGAAGTAAAGTCAACAAAATGAAGCAGAATCTCACACATCGACAACATCACATAGTAATGACGTAACAAACACATAAAACGCACTTGAAAATGTGAATAATTTCCCGAAACGCGTCGTGCGAAACATAAAATAAATAAAATCGTGACTGGTAGCAGATGAGTTATTTATAAACAAACCTATTATAATTTTTCCCAGTATAGAGTTGAAACATGGGAAAATAGCCAGTTTCAGTAGTCAGTACCCAAATTTTGTATCACGCTTTATGGGTTTCTGTGGGATATATTGCTTGAGGCTTGACCTACCTTTGAAACGAATCATCGATTCATCCACAGCAAGATGTTCTACTGGCTTATATCTTTGAGAGTAGCTTTTGCTAAGATAACCCAGCAGTGGGCGTATTTTGAACAGTTTATCGTAGCCTTCCTTCCCTTTTTGGCTGCTGATCTTTATCATTCACATGTATCTACATCTACATCAATACTCTCCAATCCACCTTGAGGTGCATGGCAGACAGTACATCGCATTTTACCAGTTATTAGGGTTTCTTCCTGTTCCATTGACGTATGGAACGCGGGGAGAATGATTGCTAGAATGCCACTGTGATTGCAGCAATTATTCTAATCTTATCCTCATGCTACTCATGATATTTGTGTGAGCGATACGTAGGGGGTTACAGTACATCCCTAGAGTCATGATTTAAAGCTGGTTCTTGAAACTTCGTTAATAGACTCTCTCGGGATAGTTTACCTCTGTCTTCAAAACTCTCCCATTTCAGTACTATTCCACTTTCAAAGTCTGTTAATTCCAAGTCGTGCGATCATAATAACGTCGGAAACCTTATCATGTCAATAATCTGAGTACAAATGACAGCTCTGCGAATGCACTGCCGTTTTATATCTCGTGTATGCGTTAATACCACCATCTGTACACGCGGACATCACTATCCCATGACTTGTGTTAACTCATTGTAAAACAAAACTGGAACCGTAACATTTGTTTCACAGGCAAGAATATACCACTAGACGTACTGTGTCACCACCAACTGTGTGAAATGGAATAATGAATGAACAAAAAATAGAAGATAATTTCGACAATAACTTAAAAATATTAATGAACAGTTCGAAGGTAATCTCTTGTATGAGTGTTTACAACTTAAGACACTGAGGTCATGACGGAAATAGATCAGTGTGGGAGATAGTGAGGTCTGCTAAGTGGTATTACCTTTATTTCTATTTTTGCTGCAAATTACTGACGTTAAGAGATGGCTTAGAAATCACATACAAGATTTAGTAATTTAGTATGTGTTAAAAATGCAACAAGGCTTATGGTGCAGTGTGTTTTGTCTGTGACCTAAAATACTATTTTCGTGTTTATTGTTCAGTTCGTAACATTTCGCTCTATCGCCTTTTACTTACTGACATAATTTTAAGAGACCGACCACAGTAATATAGTAACAGCCGCAACCACATGAGCAACATGTATAAACCCTTTTTTTATTTTTGGCAGTGTCATTAATAGATGATTATATCCAAATGAAACTATACAGAGGCTAGTGACATGGTTACTCAAACACAATAAATATGGCACACTGATTTATTCCAGTCTAAGTATTTTACAAGACTTATGCTACAAGATTCTGTTAATAGCTCCTTGAAAAACAAATAGAGAAAAAATGTTGTAGATGGTGTTTAATACTGTTCATTCCATTGATGATTACACAGTGTGTAAGTAATACTTCACTCTGTCGCCTTTTGCATACAGTAATAACGTTACGAGAAGGAGTACAGTAGTGGTCACTACTTGTTGAGCACCCTGTTCCGAGGTGTATTGCACAGCGTCCCGTGGTTACAACGGTGATCACGTGAGAAGGCGAGTGCGGGCCATAGCTTGCCACAAGACCGTTAATAGTTAACTAACTAAGTTAATTTTTAGAGTATCGGATTGAATTTTAAGTTAATTTTGAAATACGGTAACGGACTCTTTAACCGCTAACTTTCTTTGACTCCGTTGATCGCTGTTTATGACAAAAATGACGCTGCGCTGCCAGCGGATATCGTGTTCTGACAATTTCAGGTGTGGCTACACCGGGATGCGCGCTTTTTATGTAAGCAATCGAGTGCGGGCGAGAATAACTAAATTCACGCTAAGTACTAATTTTTGTTAATGAATTGACTGTGGAAGCAAAGTAATGGAAACGGGTTCTTACTCTCCAGTTGATGAAAATTTGTGGACGCATTTAAATGATTACGTGAAGTCTGGATTCAGACAGGGAGAACAAATACTCTTCGGTTGTACACTGTGCTTCTCTAAAAAGTCAACAATTAGGGCTCAACTTCGATAGTGAACAATTTGAAACAACACACAAGGAGAGAATATGAATCTCGGAATGTATAGTATGAAGAAACAGCGAGGCCCGGATCCGCTAGAGCAAAGCAGAAAAGAATAATCAATCTTGGGCATTCAGATATCGACAGCGGAGCAAGTAGCAGTATTCCGGTTAAAAGGATGCGACAGAGAAGCACTGAACAGTCTTCTGGCGTTGCAGCAGATGGCGGTGTGTCTCAAGCTTGTGTGGAACAATGAATAGTAAACTTCGTTGTTACGGACGGATTTCCTTGCATGTCGTCGAATCGAAGTCATCTGAGAAGCTCAAAAACACTTGCAACCCCAGAAAAAGTTTAGTTTCGAGGAGAATATCGGATAGACACGTCGTTGATGAGCACTTTAGATTTAAGCAACATCTTATTACGGGAAATACGCACCGAGAATCAGATAGTATCTTATTCTTCTTTGATGTAATATTGATAATTAAATAATCATAAATCTAAATAATTTACCGATTAAAGTGTTGTTTTATTTTCCTTCGATATCCTACCTTCAGGTTTGCCGGTGACATTGTAATTCTGTCAGAGACAGCAAAGGACTTGGAAGAGCAGTTGAATGGAATGGACAGTGTCTCGAAAGAGGATATAAGATGAACATCAACAAAAGCAAAACGAGGATAATGGAATGTAGTCGAATTAAGTAGAGTGATGCTGAGGGAATTGGATTAGGAAATGAGACACTTAAAGTAGAAAAGGAGTTTTGCTATATGGGGAGCAAAACAACTGATGATGGTCGAAGTAGAGAGGATATAAAATGTAGACTGGCAATGGCAAGGAAAGCGTTTCTGAAGAAGAGAAATTTGTTAACAACGAATATATATTTAAGTGTCAGGAAGTCATTTCTGAAAGTATTTGTATAGAGTGTGGCAATGTATGGAAGTGAAACATGGACGATAAATAGTTTAGACAAGAAGAGAATAGAAGCTTTCGAAATGTGGTGCTACAGAAGAATGCTGAAGATTAGATGGGTAGATCACATTGAGGAGGTATTGAATAGAATTGGGGAGATGAGGGGTTTGTGGCACAACTTGAGTAGAAGAAGGGATCGGTTGGTAGGACATGTTCTGAGGCATCAAGGGATCACCAATTTAGTATTGGAGGGCAGCGTGGAGGGTAAAAATCGTAGAGGGAGACCAAGAGATGAATACACTAAGCAGATTCAGAAAGATGTAGGTTGCAGCAGGTAGTGGGAGATGAAGAACCTTGCACAGGATAGAGTAGCATGGAGAGCTGCATCAAACCAGTCTCTGGACTGAAGACCATAACAACATCCTACCTAAACTTCCCCAACAAAAAATTTTTTTAAGCATAGTATATCGTTTGATTCACTTCCTCATTCCACTACATCCACAACATAAAGTTTACTATTACAAGTTAATGAATAACTATTTACTTTAGCTTCTGATAAATCTCCTGTAAAGTTACGCTTCAACGTTTAATGAAGTTAACTTTTTCAGTAACGAATTAACGATAAGCGAAGTTAACTTGTTGATTAACGTTGCCTAGCTGTGGTGCTGGGCAGCGAATGTCAGTGTGCCACATTACAGTCCTGCCCACACCGTCATCCTGCCACATCAGTCTGTAGCTGCGTTTCGAGATGTATGTAGAATATTAGGCATTGACTTTCGTGTTAGCCTAGGCAGTGTTCACTGTGGGATGCATCAAGAAACCATGTCCAGTATTACATTTACTAGCGGCGGTAAGAGTGTTCTGAGCATGCAAGGGAAGTCATAAAATTTTAACTATCATGTCGAAAAAATGAAGTTGTGTAGTTAATTTCTTGTTTATTTGCAAGTACATTTCTACAGTCTCGATACTCTAAACTCGTCGAGACACACTACTGCAACACGTAGCTGGGAGAGGCACACCTGTAAAATGGCACAACCTATCTATGAAGTGGAGCATCATGCAGTAAAGTCTTTTCTGCGTTTCAAGAACGGAGCTGCAATAAACAAGGCTGACTTGGAGAAAATTTATGGCAACAACGCACCACCCTATTACACAGCGGTCAGGTGGTGCGATCAGTTCCATCGTGGTCAACCAAATTTGGACGATGAAGAACGAAACAGCAGACCATATCTATGTGAAGAACCAGAAAGCTCGTAAGTTTTGTAAGTAGGCTGTTTAGGTTTTTATGTTGGTAACGCCACGTAGCGCTCTGTATGAAAATCACTGACTGTGCTGTGTGCAGTTTGTGGCTGGTTTGCATTTTTGCAATATTTGCTATCGTAGTGTTGGGCAGTTGGATGTGAACAGCGCGTAGCGTTGCGCAGTTGCAGGTGAGCCGCCAGCAGTGGTGGATGTGGGGAGAGAGATGGCAGAATTTTGAGAGCGGACGATCTGGACGTGTGTACGCCAGAAAAACGAAATTTGTAATACTGGATGTCATGAACTGATATATATATATTATGAGTTTTGAACACTATTAAGGTAAATACATTGTTTGCTCTCTATCAAAATCTTTCATTTGCTAAGTATGCCTATCAGCAGTTGGTGCCTTCAGTAGTTAGAACCTTTTATTTACCTGGCAATATTGGCGCTCGTTGTATTGCAGTAGTTCGAGTAACGAAGATTTTTGTGAGGTAAGTGATTCATAAAAGGTATAGGTTATTGTTAGTCAGGGTAATTCTTTAGTAGGGATTATTGAAAGTCAGATTGCCTTGCGCTAAAAATATTGTGTGTAAGTTTAGTGACGATCAGAATAAGTAAAGAGGAAACTCTCTGAGTACGTTGAGTTTTACTCAGCTGTTTCAAAATCAAATAACGTAAGAGTTTTTCCAGCACAGCAATTCGTAATTTCTGCATGGGGATGTTTCAGTTTGGATACGTCGATAACTGGGTGATGCCAGAGGGACATCGAAATCTTGGGGAAAGAAAGTCATCTAAAGAACTGATGTGACGATACTAGAAGACTGAAACCAAACGCCCCCAGGTTAGAGACGGCTTTCTTTCATTAGTGCAACAGAGTGGCAGAGAGACAGCTCCAGGTCTATTTTGGTGACAAACTACTTCACCACAGTCAGCGCCCAAAACATGTAGGGGTTACATTGGACCGGACAGTGGCGTAGGAGAAGTATCTGAGAAACACTGCTGCAAACATACGAGTTAGGAACAACATCCTGCATAAGCTATGTGGAATAACCTGGTGCTCCGCAGCTGATACGCTACGCAGTTCAACACTTGGACTAGTCTACTCTACTGTGGAATACGGGGCACTTGTACGACTCAATAGTGTGCACACACAAACTCTCGATGCACAGCTCAACAACCCAGTGGTACAGTAAGATCAACCTCTAACGGCTATCCGTTTAGATCCACATACCATTCCCTGGACCTCGACAGGAAGCAACTCTACTGCAAGAGTTTTAAACATGAGGCAGCCCACAACTCCCTATCCATTAAGATGCAGTTACTGAAGAAAGAAACGGTCAATAAAACCATCTATGAAGACAGACATGGAACTGCACCCCCCAGTTCGTCTGAAGTATTAAAACCAGTATTTTAAATCATCTCTATTTTTTTTCTTTTTGTTATTCCAGTCTCGAAACTTTCTGGACTGACAGGATACAATCGAACCAAATACTTTCTAAAACGTAGATACGTCGAACTAATTGATGATACATAAAGATCCCGCGCATCACACACCATCTATTGATCGCGCCTTTTGGATTCGCAGGTCTAATGAAATTTGTCTGTATCTAGGAACTGGAAGCAAACTCGGCCTGATCCGCGGACGTGAAGGAAAGGAAGAGACTCTGTATCGCTACTGAGTGCCTTCACTGAAAGAGAGATATCGGACGAATACGAATACTGCTGAGTCGGCACAAACTGCTTGTGGGGGAGAAAAAATGTAACAGAATGTTTGAGGCAGTACCGAAACGGAGTCTTGCGGCATACTCGTAACACACCAATGAACGCACACGATATGCGACAGCTCTACTTGTGACGCCACGATGTATTCTCGGTCCCTCGCTTCGCAGACCGCACCGCGCACCCGCCTTCTTACTTGCACACGCGACAGTGGATAGCGAGCCCCTGCGGGGTAGGCAGCCGCGCAGCGCACGCTAGCGCGCTTCGGCCGCGGCGCCTTGCGCTTCGGGTCAGACGTCGAGCACGTGGTTGAGGTAGGCGATGTAGCAGATGGCCAGCTTCAGGATCTCGATCTTGGAGAGCTTCTTGTCCGGAGGCAGCGTGGGCAGCAGCCGCCGCAGCTCGCAGAAGGCCACGTTGAACGCCTCGACGCGGATGCGCTCGCGCGTCGCGTGGGCGGTGCGGTACTTCTGCGTCGCCCGCCGGCGCCGCCTCCGCTCCTCGCGGCTCAGCGTCGACGACGAGGACGACGACGCCGCCCCCGAGGACGCCACGCCGCCCCCGCCGCCGCCCCCGCAGCTTCCCGTCGTCGAGGACGGGGTCGACGCTGCCGCGGCTGCTGATGCGTGGTGCAAGCCACTCGCTGTAAACATTCAGCGTTCCATAAAGAGCAACTGCTTCAATTGACACAGTTTTTAAAAGACCTTACTCCAAATTTTGAGAAAATGAGTTAAGAACGGAACCAGTTTCTATACACATACACTACTGGCCTTTAAAAGTGCTACACCAAGAAGAAATGCAGATGATAAACGAGTATTCATTGAACAAATATATTATACTAGAACTGGCATGTGATTACATTTTCACGCAATTTGGATGCATAGATCCTGAGAAATCAGCACCCAGAACAATCACCTCTGGCCGTAATAACGGCATTGATACGCCTGGGCATTGAGTCAAACAGAGCTTGGATGGCGTTACAGGTACAGCTGCCCATGCAGCTTCAACACGAGACCACAGTTCGTCAAGAGTAGTTTTTGTGTTGGCAGAAGAGCCAACAACGTGTTACGAGTGGAGGCCGAAGAGCACGCGTTTTAGCTCGCGGAGGCTGGCGTGAGAAGGGAAGAACTATACTAACCTGAGGTCTGGAACATGACAAGGAATGAGAAGCAGAAAGCGGACGTAATTAGTTTCATACTTAACTTTAACCCATTACTGATGAACGTCGCTCTTGACGGTACATGATTCAGAATATTATCTGTTCAGAATACATTCTTGAAGTAATTAGAGTAACTGAATATGGCGCCTTGCTAGGTCGTAGCAAATGACGTAGCTGAAGGCTATACTAAACTGTCGTCTCTGCAAATGACAGCATATGTAGACAGTGAACCATCGCTAGCAAAGTCGGCTGTACAACTGAAGCGAGTGCTAGGGAGTCTCTCTAGACTAGACCTTCAGTGTGGCGGCGCTCGGTCTGCAATCACTGACAGTGGCGACACGCGGGTCCGACGTATACTAACGGACCGCGGCCGATTTAAAGGCTACCACCTAGCAAGTGTGGTGTCTGGCGGTGCCACCACAGTAGTGACTGGCGTATTGTGACGAGCCAGTTGCTCGGCCACCATTGACCAGACGTTTTCAATTGGTGAGAGATCTAGAGAATGTGGTGGCCAGGGCAGTAGTCGAACATTTTCTGTTTCCAGAAAGGCCTGTACAGGACCTGCAACATGGGATCGTGCATTATCCTGTTGAAATGTAGGGTTTCGCAGGGATCGGATGAAGGGTAGAGCCACGGGCCATAAAGCATCTGAAATGTAACGTCCACTGTTCAAAGTGCCGTCAATGCGAACAAGAGGTGACCGAGACGTGTAACCAATGGCACTCTATACCATCACGCCAGTATGGCTATGGTGAATACACGTTTCCAATGTGCGTTCACCGCGATGTCGCCAAACACGGATGCGACCATCATGATGCTGTAAACAGAACCTGGATTCATCCGAAAAAATGACGTTTTGCCATCGTGCACCCAGGTTCGTGGTTGAGTACACCATGGCAAGCGCTCCTCTCTGTGATGCAGCGTCAAGGGTAACCGCAGCCACGGTCTCCGAGCTGATCGTTCATGCTGCTGCAAATTTCGTCGAACTGTTCGTGCAGATGGTTGTTGTCTTGCAAACGTCCCCATCTGTTGACTCAGGGATCGAGACGTGACTGCACGATCCGTTACAGCCACGCGGATGCCTGTCATCTTGACTGCTAGTGATACGAGGCCGTTGGGATACAACACGGCGTTCCGTATTACCCTCCTGAACCCACCGATTCCATATTCTGCTAATAGTCATTGGATCTCGACCAACGCGAGCAGCAATGTCGCGATACGATAAACTGCAATCGCGATACGCTACAATCCGACCTTTATCAAAGTCGGAAACGTGATGGTACGCATTCCTCCTCCTTACACGAGGCATCACAACAACGTTTCACCAGGCCACGCCGGTCAACTGCTGTTTGTGTATGAGAAATCGGTAGGAAACTTTCCTCATGTCAGCACGTTGTAGGTGTCGCCACCGGCACCAACCTTGTGTGAATGCTCTGAAAAGTTAATCATTTGCATATCACAGCATCTTCTCCCTGTCGGTTAAATTTCGCTTCTGTCACACGTCATCTTTGTGGTGTAGCAATTTTAATGGCCAGTAGTGTAAATACGTCTTTCTGCTTTAAATGCACTGTAAATGTGATTTTATGACTTCATTACTGCGACGTCATTTTTGAAAGAGCTTCACTCCTGGAGTAATGCCCTTTCAGTGGTGATCGTATTCGCATGGCAGTTATCGAATACCTAATACACTATGTGTTATGCTTCGGTTTTCATAGTTTAACTGTTGTTATATCTGAAAGTCAGGGTCGAACCATGTTCCTCTATCCAAGTTAGTCAGGCGTTGTGGCTTCTGAATACATAGGAGAATTACAGAAGCATACATGCAATTGTTTATTTCAGGAAGTGTTTGTTTTCAATTTTAAAAAGCCTTACACCGCATCAAAGGCTATTAATAGGAACAAAACGCAGGACAGTCCACGTTTGATTACATTCCTCATGGATATGATTATTTGATGAAATGACCTGTGCATTATGGTCAACGAAACCACTGTGTGTGTACTTTGGTTAGAGTAACAGTACAGTGGAAATGTATGAATTAAAAAAAAAAAAAATAAATTGATCATGTGCATGAATAACGTCCTGAAGAAAAAGAACTTATTCCAAGATTTTGCCCTTAATTTTTTTCAACGAGATTGCAAAACTTAGCTACTACAGTAATAGTAAAGCATGCATTTCATTCTGCCCTCTAAACATTAGAGAGCCCATCCTGTTACGTTTGATATACTCATCTGCAGCATGTCCCATTGTTCCTGAAAACGTAAAATTTTGGAGTAAGATCCTTTTAAAAATTACTGTATTAGTTGTAACTAGTTTTTATTGGTTCAGAAAGACTACCGGTTTCGGGCAATTATAAGCTCATCTTCGGTTGTTTTAATAATAATGGGGATTGACTGTCCAACTACGAATATTAGTTTGATACGGTCGGGCTAGTCAGAATGGAAACCCGAGCGTCGCACCAAATAACCGAAGGAAAGTGAACGGTCAAAATAAGGAAAATGGTCAGAATTATTGAGAGGACATCACGGAATAACGTAAAATGACTTACACCGTGAGGGGTGTAGCCGCTGCACAGTGTGAATATTAGGCTGCTGGCAGGTGACCGCCACATGTGAAGGTAAGATACAGAATGACGCGGCGGTAGAAGGCAGCCGCAAAATAAAATAAAACAAAATAAAAAGATCTAACGACCGTCACACAACAAGGGAAATGGAGCGATCTAGTGGAGAATGGCGTAAGAGATGAGTGACCAGTCGGAACATTAACTTGTGGCGAAAATATAGTAAGTGAATAGAAGGCGGTTAAATGTAAAATAAGACGAGAATTATGTACTTGGGATTAAATACTGAGAGTCCTCAATCATCTGTAAAAATGATTCACTGAAGAGCCAAAGAAACGGGTACTCCCACCTAATATCGTATAGGGCTCCCGCGAGCGCGCAGAAGTGCCGCAACACGATGTGGCATGGACTCAGCTAATGTTTGAAGTAGTGCAGGAGGGAAATGACACCATAAATCCTGGAGGGCTGTCCATAAATCTGTAAGAGTACGAGGTGGTGGAGATCTTTTCTGAACAGCACGTTGAAAGGTAACCTAGATGTGCTAAATAACGTCAGGGGAGTTTAATGGCCAGCGGAAGTGTTTAAACTCAGAAGAGTGTTCCTGTAGCCACTCTGTAGCAATTCTGAAAGTGTGTTGTGTCGCATTGTCCTGCTGCAATGACCAAGTCCGTCGGAATGCACAATGGACATGATCAGAGAGGACGCTTACGTAAGTGTCACCTGTCAGAGTCGTATCTAGACGTATCAGCGGTCCCATATTACTCCAACAGTACACGCCTCACACCATTACAGAGCCCCCACCGGCTTGAACAGTCCCCTGCTCACATGCAGGGTCCATGGATTCACGAGGTTGTTTCCATACTGGTACACGTCCATCCGCTCGATACAATATGAAACGAGACTCGTCCGAACAGGCAACATGTTTCCAGTCACCAACAGTCTAATTTCGATGTTAACGGGCCCAGGTGAGGCATAAAGCTTTGTGTCATGCAGTCATCAAGGGTACACGAGTGGGCCTTCGGCTCCGAAAGCCCACATCGATGATGTTTCGTTGACCGGTTCGCACACTGATACTTGTTGATGACCCAGCACTGAAATCCTTAGGCACTTTGCGGAGGGATTGTACTTCTGTCAAGTTGGACGATTCTCTTCAGTCGTCGTTAGTCCCTTTCTTACAGGATCTTTTTCCGGCCGCAGCAATGTCGGACATTTGATGTCTTGCCGGATTCCTGATATTCACGGTGCACTCGTGAAATGGCCATACAGGAAAAGCCGAACTTCATCGCTACCTCGAAGATTCTGTGTCCCATCGCTCGTGCGCCGACTACAACACCACGTACAAACTCGCTTAAATCTTGATAACCTGCCATTGTAGCAGCAGTAACCGATCTAACAACTGCACCAGACACTTTTCTTCTGTAGACGTTGCCGATTGCAGCGCCGTATTCTGCCTGTTCACATATCTCTGTATTTGAATACACATGCCTATACCAGTTTCTTTGGCGCTTCAGTATGTAAGAGATAAAATTAAAAAAACTTAAAAAATAAAAAAGCCATAAACGAGCCAGTAGTGGCAATCTGGATAAAAATAAGATAAACACAACGACATTAAGTATCCACAAAAGAAGAATAGTATAAAATAGGCGACTAGAACTAAAAATGGTTCAACCTAAATTGTTAGAATATAAAATAAGGTAAAAATTATGTTCTTGGGGATAGACGGTGAGAGTTCTCAACCATCTGTTATTTCCCTAAGACTTTTGTCTCAAAGGAATTATATTTTTCTTTTTAGATCTTTAATTTGTCACCTGAATGATACGATTTTCCCTTTGTGGTTACCTAATGTTGTTATGTTTATTTTTTATCAAACGTGCCACTGCTGGCTCGTTTTGGGGTTTTCATATTTTGAAAAGTTTTTAAACTTTGTCTTTTAAATCAGTTTTAACACAAAGTTGGCCACTCTCACCATTTTTTCTGAAGTACGTAATTTTCAGCTTATTTTATATTGTGACGATGTTCATTTAACCATATTTTATCAAATTATTCTGTATTCACCATTTTTTAACGTTCGGCCTAGTCAGCCTCCTCTTGCTCTATTAGCCACTGGACGGTCGCTAGGTTTTCGTGCCTGTCTGCCTTCCCCGACCACGTCATTCCAAATCTCAGCTTCACATGTGGTCGTTACCGGCCAAGCGCCCCAAAGAGTGAGCTATTGTACGTCGTTCGGTGGCTTTCTCTTAGTAATTCTCGTCCTTGTTATTCCATTGGCTGTTCAGGCCTTCATTATGTTATTCTGTCACTATCTGGTGTGACACTCGTGTTATCATTCTGAGTGATCCGACCGTACCTACCTCATATTCATAGATGTACAGTGAATGCCCACTATTGTTAAAACAACGAGTCTTTAAGTCTTATGCAGTCTCATCATTTTCCGTTTCGCAGTCTTATACATCTGAACACGGGCTTCTAATTGCCCGAAACAGATCGTGTTTTTGAATGAATAAAAACCGTTTACAGCTGAAGCGGTTGTTAATCTGATTCTGCTATGAAGCTCAGTTACGGATGTCCTTCCTACGAAATATTATGAAGATATTTGCGTTTAAAAAAATGGTCTGCGATATTACTCCAGTAAAAGGGATTCCACTGTGCAGGGTTTCACAGCTAGTGCGTCTTTGATAATTTCTGTTTTATGGGAGTTAGGCTGTGCGCCAAGGCATGTTTCTGAGCCATTAAACGTTTTGTAGTCCGACGTCACATATCCTAACACTCTACAGTAACAAACCTTACCAAAAGTGATGCATTTTTGTAATGGTGATGAGGTTCCATAGTCCGAGGAGCTTAGGGGACGATCCATTTGAGTATCGCTACTAAAAGGATTCAGTTAAATATCGGTTCGATGATAAATCACACAAATCTTAAGGGTGTTAATTTAACTAAATACACTGAAGTGCTAAAGAAACTCATATAAGCATGCGTATTCAAATACGGAGAAACAGGCAGAATATGGCGCTGCTGTGGGAAACGCCCATAGAAGACAACAAGGGTCTGGCGCAGTTGTTAAATCTGTTACTTTTGCTACAATGGCAGGTTATCAAAATTTAAGTCAGTATGAACGTGATATCATAGTCTGCAGACGAGCGATGGAACACAGCATATCCGAGGTAGCGATGAAGTGGGGATTTTCCTGTACGACTATTTCACGAATGTACCGTGAATATCAGGAATCCGGTAAAACATTAAATCTCCGACATCACTGCGGCCGGAAAAAGATCCTGCAAGAACGGGACCAACGATGACTGAAGAGAATCGTTCAAACTGACAGAAGTGCAACCCTTCAGCAAAATTGCTGCAGATTTCAATGCTGGGCCGTCAACAAGTGTCAGCGTGCGAAACATTCAACGAAACGTCATCGATATGGGCTTTCGGATCCGAAGGCCCATTCGTGTACCCTTGATGACTGCACGACACAAAGCTTTACGCCTCGCCTGGGCCCGTCAACACCTACATTGGATTGTTGATGACTGGAAACATGTTGCCTGTTCGAACGAGTCTCGTTTCAAATTGTATCGAGCGGATCTACGTGCACGGGTATGGAGACAAACTCGTGAACCCATCGACCGTGCATGTCAGCAGCGGACTGTTCAGGCTGGTGGAGGCTCTGTAATGGTGCGGGTGAGTGCAAATGGTTCTGAGCACTATGGGACTTAACATCTGTGGTCATCAGTCCCCTAGAACTCAGAACTTCTTAAACCTAACTAAACTAAGGACATCACACACATCCATGCCCGCGGCAGGAATTGAAGCTACGACCGTAGCGGTCACGCGGTTCCGGACTGAAGCGCCTAGAACCGCACGGCCACACCGGCCGGCCGGGTGAGTGCAGTTGGAGTGATATGGGACCCCTGATACGTCTAGATACGACTCTGATAGGTCACACATACGTAAGCATCGTGTCTTATCACCTCCATCCACTCATGTCCATTGTGCACTCCGGCGGACTTGGGCAATTCCAGCAAGACAATGTGACTCACCACACGTTTGGAATTGCTACAGAGTGGCTCCAGGATCACTCTTCTGAGTTTAAACACTTCCACTGGGCAAAAACTCCCCAGACATTACCGAGCATATCTGGGATACCTTCCTACGTGTTGTTCAGAGATGATCTCGACTCCCTCGAACTCTTACGGATTTATGGACAACCCTGCAGGATTCTTGGTTTCATTTCCCTCCAGCACTACTTCAGACATTGGTCGAGTCCACCCCACGTCATGTTGCGGCACTTCTGCGAATTCGCGGGGGCCTCTACACGATATTAGGCAGGTGTACCAGTTTCTTTGGCTCTTCAGTCTACAAGGATTAACAGTTTTGAACAACGTAAACTGGAGCAACCACGCTGATAATGTTGTGAGGAGGACGGACCAAAGACTGCGTTCTATTAGCAGAACACTTAGTATAAATCTAGTGAAGGGACTGACTAGACTGTGCTTGTCGGTCCTCTTCGAGAGCACTGCTGTGCGATGTGGGATCTTTTGCAGACAGGATTGACGAAGGACATCTAAAAAGTTCAAATGAGGTCAGCTCATTTCATATTATAGCTAACAAGGGGAGGCCGCCAATTGTGAAATTCAGATTCAATTCATACTGCGCATAATAAAAGCTCATGGCCAGAGGTGTAATGTGGAAAAGTACCAAGATGCACTTCTCAGCCGTTGTCGAGAAAATCGACAGGTAAAATGAACCGTTGCTGTGAAATACTCTCTACGATTAATAATTTTCTACAGCGTCGTGGCGCAGCGGTAAGCGCTCGGGTTCGTAATCCGAAGGTCGCCGGATCGAATCCCGCGCCATGCAACATTTTTTATTTGTATTTTGTAATTCAAATGTGTGTACACACACACACACACACACACACACACACACACACACACACACACACACACACACACACACATATATATATATATATATATATATATATATATATATAATTCCCGGCAATCAGTTGCAACAATTATGCATATAATAAGTTGTTGAAAGTCGTTTGTCGTGGAAAAACTGGCGACTTCGAACATCATTATGTTTTCCGCAAACAAAGTTGTATTTCACAAATGTTATTAATTGTCTTCATAATGTTAACCACGTATAGTTAACGGAAGACGTAGAAACGATATTCCGAAACGAATACGTATAGCGTAAGTCAAACGTTCGAATTAGAATAGAAACCCCACGAACACAAATTTTCTGTGGCAGGCATGAAATATAAACTCCGTTACTCGCTCGTTACACTTGAAGGACAGATGTTGAATGGGCCGAAACGAGCCGCCGCATAACAGCGTAGTTGCCTGCTAACTTCGAAAGAAGGTAGATGCGGTCCCTAGCGCAACTTATAACATCGTCGAAAATCAGTATATATATATATATATATATATATATATATATATATATATATATAAACTATTAATGAATTGCTTATGCATGTTGGTGAAGGCGGATCGCTCTCCAATTGTACCGCCTCCATTTTTCCGTTTGTTTAACAGGTCTCACGTCCGCATTGATTTTCGACGATGTTATAAGTTGCGCTAGGGACCGCATCTACCTTCTTTCGAAGTTGGCAGGCAACTACGCTGTTATGCGGCGGCTCGTTTCGGCCCATTCAACATCTGTCCTTCAAGTGTAACGAGCGAGTAACGGAGTTTATATTTCATACCCGCCACAGCAAATTTGTGTTCGTGGGGTTTCTATTCTAATTCGAACGTCCGCTATACGTATTCGTTTCGGAATATCGTTTCTACGTCTTCCGTTAACTATACGTGGTTAACATTATGAAGACAATATATGTATTTGAATTACAATAAACTAATAATAAAAAATGTTGTATGGCGTGAGATTCGATCCGGCGACCTTCGGATTACGAACCCGAGCGCTTACCGCTGCGCCACGACGCTGTAGAAAATTATTAATCCTAGAGTATTTCATGGTAACGGTTTCTTTTAACTGTCGATTTTCTCGACAACGGCTGAGAAGTGCATCTTGGTACTTTGCCACATTACACCTCTGGCCATGAGCTTTTATTATGCGCAGTATGAATCGAATCTGAATTTCACAATTGACGGCCTCCCCTTGTAAGAAGGGAAAGAGTATCACTGCTATGATACACAAGCTGGGTTGGCAACAATTGAAACAAAGGCGTTTTTCCAAGCAATGAGATTGTTTCGTGAAATTTCCATCACCAATTTTCGGCTTATAATGTCATAATATTTTGTTGCCGCCCATTACATAGGGATGAATGACCATTGTAATAAAATAAGAGAAATCAGAGCTCGAACGGAAAGATTCAACCGTTCGTTATTTCCCCACTCTGTTTGAGACTGGAACGGTAAAGCGATAATGTCTGCATCTATCTTCATTTAGCGGTGATACCAGCTTCAGTTAATAGCGAAAAATGTTGGCATTGTTTCTTATTCTCCTTAAAAATTACATAAGCCATATTAGACGCACCCATTAAATGAGCTTCATCAATCAAAATTTAGCCTATAACAATTAATGTGAGAATCTAATGCAAGAATCATCGCAATAAATTCTGCTTTTATCACTACTAAATTACATCAAATACAGTACTGGCCATTAAAATTGCTACACCACGAAGATGACGTGCTACAGACGCGAAATTTAACCGACAGGAAGAAGATGCTGTGATATGAAAATGATCAGCTTTTCAGTGCATTCGCACAAGGATGGCGCCGGTGGCGACATCTACAAGGTGCTGACGTGAGGAAAGTTTCCAACCGATTTCTCATACACAAACAGCAGTTGACCGGCGTTGCCTGGTGAAACGTTGTTGTGATGTCTCGTGTAAGGAGGAGAAATGCGTACCATCACGTTTCGGATTGTAGCCTATCACGATTGCAGTTTATCGTATCGCGACATTGCTGCTCGCGTTGGTCGAGATCCAATGACTGTTAACAGAATATGCAATCGGTGGGTACAGGAGGGTAATACGGAACGCCGTGCTGGGTCCCAACGGCCTCGTATCACTAGCAGTCGAGATGACAGGCATTTTATCCGCACGGCCGTAGCGGATCGTGCAGCCACGTCTCGATCCCTGAGTCAACAGATGCGGGATGCTTACAAGACAACAACCATCTGCACGAACAGTTCGACGAAGTTTGCAGCAGCGTGGACTATCAGCTCGGAGACCGTGGCTGCGGTTACCCTAGACGCTGCATCACAGACAGGAGCGTCTATGATGGAGTACTCAACGACGAAGCTGGGTGCACAAATGGCAAAACGTCATTTTTTCGGATGAATCCAGGTTCTGTTTACAGCATCACGATGGTCGCATCCGTGTTTGGCGACATCACGGTGAACGCACATTGGAAGCGTGTATTCGCCATCGCCATACTGGCGTATCACTCGGCGTGATGGTATGGGGTGCCATTGGTTACACGTCTCGGTCACCTCTTGTTCGCACTGACAGCACTTTGAACAGTGGACGTTATATTTCAGATGTGTTACGACCCGTGGCTCTACCCTTCATCCGATCCCTGCGAAACCCTACATTTCAGCAGGATAATGCACGACCGCATGTAGCAGGTCCTGTACTGGCCTTTCTGGATACAGAAAATAATCAACTTCTGCCCTGGCCAGCACATTATCCAAATCTCTCACCAATTGTAAACGTCTGGTTAATGGCGGCCGAGCAACTGGCTCGTCACAATACTCCAGTCACTACTCTTGACGAACTGTGGTATCGTGTTGAAGCTGCATGGGCAGCTGTACCTGTACACGCCATCCAAGCTCTGTTTGACCCAATGCCCAGGCGTATCAAGGCTGTTATTACGGCCAGAGGTGGTTGTCCTGGGTACCGATTTCTCAGGATCTATGCACCCAAATTGCGTGAGAATGTAATGACATGCCAGTTATAGTATAATATATTTGTCCAACGAGTACCCGTTTTTCATCGGAATTTCTTCTTGGTTTAGCAATTTTAATGGCCAGTAGTGTAGATCAAATCGGATTTGTAAAAGCGCCCCAAGAACGACTCTTCTCTACCGGTAAGTAATCCTACCATGTAATGAGTACCTGGAGGGTTCAAATCGGTCTACAACATCACCGCTCACGCTAGTCCAGACGCAGTAAACACAGTCGAGGTGAAAGCATGGCATCCTGAGTTTTGAGCCAATGGGCGCCGATGTCACCACTGCCTACTCTCTCCCTCCCTAGTCTGGACTGATGTCTAGGTGCAGCGCTTCGCCTTACCTGCGTTGACACGCGCGCAGTGCCTGGTGAGGGCGCCGCTGGAACTGGAGGAGCTGGAGACGGCTCCAGGACTGGGACCGGGATCGGCGGCGGCCGCCACGACGCACGCGGCGCCCAGCTGCGGCGTCGAGATCTGCATCTGCGGTGGCAGGCCCCTGAGCAAAACAAGTGGGTCTGTTGATAAAATATAAACATCTTTCATAAATTGTGATTTGACAATAGACAATAGAAATATACACGTCTTACAGTTGAAGTTAAAATTATGTACCAAACACAAGTTCGTCCATCGGCAAAGATCCCTAGCTTCCTATCTCCTTCGAGTAGCTGTGGTTAAATTGCAATTTTGGTTTCTCTAGCACGTAACTTGAGCAGTATTACAGCTCACATATTGTTCACCAAGTTTCTACCCGGCTCGCTGGAAGGAAATCTTGATGATCATCGTGATGATGACGCTAAATGCGGCCGCATAAGAACGCATCTTACAGCATGATGTACTGCGCACTATAGAGCAACAGCTGGAGATGATTGTGTGAGCCGGACAATGCACTCTGTCAAAAAGCAACATCTGTGAAGGAATGGTTTGTGGACAGCAAAACTCCTGAAATGGGCTGGCTTACCCATAGTCTCAACCTGAACACAATGGAACACCTGCGGGCTGAGTTAGAAAGACGACTTTCCTCTGGATCCTGGCGTCCAGATGACTACTTTGTCTGGTTTACGCTCTTGAGGAAGAATAGGCTGTCATTCCCCACAGACATTCAGACAGCTCAGTGGAAGTGTCTCCAGCAAAGCCGTCACAAAGGGAGAGATGTACACGTCCAATATTAATACGAGGGTGAATCAAATGAAAACTGTACATTTGTAATAACAAATCGAAATTTCGCGCCGTTATCCTGTAAGTTGGTAAGCGTGCTACAAACAGCGTGCAGAATGGCCTGTAGGTGGCAGCACAGTGCAGATGCACACATACCGTCGCCGTATCAGTATAAAGAAGGCCGCCCCACTTGCGACTTGCACCAGGGAAGAACAGCGTTCTGTTATTCGGTTTTTGCGTAGTGAAGGTGTGAAACCTATTGAAATTCATCGACGAATGAAGGTTCACTACGGTGATGCATGTTAGTCACAGCAGCAAGTCTACGAATAGAATAGGAAGTTCGCAAATGGTGTTAGATTAGATTAGATTAGATTAGATGAATACTAGTTCCATGGATCATGAATACGATATTTCGTAATGATGTGGAACGAGTCAAATTTTCCAATACATGACATAATTAAGTTAATTTAACAACATAATTAAGTTAATATAACAACTTTTTTATTTTTTGTTTTTTTTTTAATTTTTTAAATTTTTTGTTTGGTTTTTTCTTTTTTTTTCTTAATTTATATCTAAAAATTCCTCTATGGTGTAGAAGGAGTTGTCACTCAGAAATTCTTTTAATTTCTTCTTAAATACTTGTTGGTTATCTGTCAGACTTTTGATACTATTTGGTAAGTGACCAAAGACTTTAGTGGCAGTATAATTCACCCCTTTCTGTGCCAAAGTTAGATTTAATCTTGAATAGTGAAGATCATCCTTTCTCCTAGTATTGTAGTTATGCACGCTGCTATTACTTTTGAATTGGGTTGGGTTGTTAATAACAAATTTCATAAGAGAGTATATATACTGAGAAGCTACTGTGAATATCCCTAGATCCTTAAATAAATGTCTGCAGGATGATCTTGTGTGGACTCCAGCTATTATTCTGATTACACGCTTTAGTGCAATAAATACTTTATTCCTCAGTGATGAATTACCCCAAAATATGATGCCATATGCAAGCAATGAGTGAAAATAGGCGTAGTAAACCAATTTACTATGATGTTTATCACCAAAATTTGCAATGACCCTTACTGCATAATAGCTGAACTCAAACGTTTCAACAGATCATCAATGTGTTTCTTGCAATTTAATCTCTCATCAATGGACACACCTAAAAATTTTGTATATTCTACCTTAGCTATATGCTTCTGATTAAGGTTTATATTTATTAATGGCGTCATACCATTTACTGTTCGGAACTGTATGTACTGTGTCTTATCAAAATTCAGTGAGAGTCTGTTTACAAGGAACCACTTAGTAATTTTCTGAAAGACATTATTGACTATTTAATCAGTTAATTCAAGTTTATCAGGTGTGATTACTATACTTGTATCATCAGCAAAGAGAACTAACTTTGCCTCTTCATGAATATAGAATGACAAGTCATTAATATATATTAAGAACAACAAAGGACCCAAGACCGACCCTTGTGGAACCCCATTCTTGATAGTTCCCCAGTTTGAGGAATGTGCTGATCTTTGCATATTATGAGAACTGCTTATTTCAACTTTCTGCACTCTTCCAGTTAGGTATGAATTAAACCATTTGTGCACTGTCCCACTCATGCCACAATAGTGTGACTTCAAATCAGACACAACGAGTCGTGACACCACAGAACATTGCAGCAGTTGAAGCCATAGTGAAGGAAAACCACCGAGTGACACTGAATGACATTGCAGCATGTTTGGATTAGCCGAGCAGTCTAAGGCGCTGCAGTCATGGACTGTGCGGCTGGTCCCGGCGGAGATTCGAGTCCTCCCTCGGGCATGGGTGTGTGTGTTGTCCTTAGGATAATTTAGGTTAAGTAGTGTGTAAGCTTAGGTTAAGTCCCATAATATTTCACACACATTTGAACATTTTTTGCAACATGTTTACAGATTAATTATGGGTCAGCACACCACATTGTGCATGATGTACTCCAGTTTCACAAAGCGTCTGCAAGATGGGTGCCACGGCAGCTGACTCTTGAAATGAGAGAACGATATGTTGATACTTGTGAAGAACTTCTTCGGCGCTTTGAACGAGAAGGTGATGGCTTCCTTGCAAGAATAGTTACTGGGGACGAAACCTGGGTTCACTTCCACCAACCGGAAACGAAGAGAGCGAGCAAGTTTCGAACAGAACCGTCAGCACGGATGGTTATGCTGACTCGTATTTTGAACCAAAAAGGCGTCATTTTGGATCATTACATGCCTAGAGGGACTACTGTCACCAGTGCAAAATACACAGATCTGCTAAAAAATCATCTGCAGCCTGCAATCAAATCAAAGCGACATGGATTGCTGTCAGCAGGTGTCCTTTTGCAACATGACAATGCGAGGCCCCACACTGCCCGTACAACAAATGGTTCAAATGGCTCTGAGCACTATGGGACTTAACATCTGAGGTCATCAGTCCCCTAGAACTTAGAACTACTTAAAGCTAACTAACCTAAGGACATCACACACATTCATGCCCGAGGCAGAATTCGAACCTGCCACTGTAGCGGTCGCGCGGTTCCAGACTGAAGCGCCTAGAACCGCTCGGCGACACCGGCCGGCCCGTACAACAGATGCAACAATCACAGACCTGGCCGGCCACTGTGTCTTCCTCATCCACCATACTCACCAGACCTTGCCCCAGGTGATTTCCATATGTTTGGGCCACTCAGAGACGCAATGGGAGGAAAGAAGTTCCGTTCTGATGAAGAGGTACGCCACGCGGTGCATGAGTGGTTGCGCGGACTACCAAAAGAATTTTTTTCTGAAGGAATTTATGCAGTTTTTAAGCGCTGGAGGACTTGCATTGAGCGTGGGGGACTTGTATTGAGCGTGGGGGAAGTTATGTTGAAAAGTGATACAGCTTTGTACCACTTCTGCACAATAAATAATATTTTAAAAAATACATAAAGTTTTCATTTATCTCACCCTCGTACTTTTTCTTGAGTTATATCGATGTATCGATATCAAAATGCCAATACCAGGTGCTGATATTTTTATTTTATATTATATTTTTTCAGAACTTTTGATAAATATTTGATGTTATTCTTTTGAAACTACAGTAGAAAACAATTTTACGTTCACTGTGTGAAGGAGTCTTACTAGTTCCTGAGCTTTCATTACGTCCAGTATTTCTCTTTGACTGTGTGAAGCAAGTATTGGTGGCACAAAAGGAGAAGTTCGATTATACTGGGGACTGACGGAGTGAATGGAATAACAAGATTTCCGAAGTGAAGAAATAGTACACCAGTTACGTTAAAAAAAACTATTTTTAACCCAACTAGTTCGCTATTGCTTGACATCGGCATTCTTCAAAAACAGTTGCTGAAAATGTTGAACAAGAATCTAAATGACAATGTTTGTCCTTGCGGTGGGCGGAGACGTGTGAGGGGGAAATGGTGACGTAATCGGCGCTCGGCGCTACCAACAGAAACTGCAACGTTTAAATTAACCACGCAGCTTTGATACAACAACTGCTATGTCGCTGGCGTTGGCAGAAATGAAAGAAACAGGGAAGTCGATGTGAAGTGTTCGGAACAAATTGGACATGTGACGAAACCGAACGAAGGACCCATCGGACACCTTTTATTGTGCTGCTTACATGCAGTTATCATAGTTAGCAAAGTGTTATCGCCAAGCGTGAACGTGCATCGTTTCCCTATCAATTCTTGCTGTAAAGGAGATAAGCAGGCTGCTAGCTTGTTGATGTACAGAATACCTGATAATGAATCAATACTTAAATATAGAGCTTTACAACAGGAAGTATATTTACTGTGTGCACCCGATGTTGTTACAGGACGGTACATCAATATTATTACTGTCGATATATCGACACACCTTTTCGATATATCGGGAGGCGAATTTGGTATTGTTCAAATAACTTACGGGTTTGCTGCCGGGTGACGTCTTCGACCACCGCCGATATTTCGACAGGAGCACACCCTGCGATTCTCAAGGCACAACTGCAAGGAGGAAGCAATGTGCAAGAGAATTTAATACCTCGGTTCATAGAGGAGAAACAAGGAAGATACCACACACAGGACAAGTAACCGTAGAGCCAACACACAACCAAAGATAACCAACATCAGACATATCGATAGTGACTATTAATCAACAGGTGAGGTAGCACTAATTCTGTCTCTCTGTTTTTTGATGAGAGACAGAGCCGGATTCCAAGCAGCACTAAACAAAACCCACCATCTCTGTTTATAAGGTTGCTTGATAGTTCGACCTTCTGTGATCCCACGGAGAAAACGTTTGACGACGCAGCTTTGTCTGTGCTGGGGAAAGGTTTGAATTTCGCACCGACGCCTAAGAGTTTGCCAGTCGTTGATTTTATTAGTTCTATTGAACAGGCTGTTTATAAACTACCTTCCGAGGCTGCAGAAGAGGTTAGAAGGAAAGCCTGCCGTGTGTTGACTGGGGCCCGTCCACCCAAGTGTAACATTACAGCAGCTGAGGCGGCTGCTTTACGTTCATTGAGAATGGATCCTGACATTGTTATTTTACCTGCGGACAAGGGAAATGCCAAGGTTCTGTTGAACAAGCACGATTACTGCTTTCTGATTTGGCGTATCGCAAAATCGGTGCTGACCCTACTAAGAGTGTTGAGAGAAAGTCTAATAACTTCCTGAAGAAAAGTTATTTGTCACAGGAGACTATCAAGAGTCTTAATTCTTACTGTGCTGTACCACCTAGATTATATGGCTTCCCCAAGGTCCATAAAGAGGCTGTCCAGTTGAGGCCTATTGTTTCTAATATTGGTGCTCCGACATATGGTGTAGCTAAACATCTTGCTAGTTTGTTGAGCCCACTAGTAGGTAGGTGTGAACACCACATTAAGAACTCTGCAGATTTCTTACGTCGATTGCAGGGATTGAGTTTGAATGACTCTGATATTTTAGTCAGTTTTGATGTGGTTTCTCTTTTCACCCTGATATTATAGTCAGTTTTGATGTGGTTTCTCTTTTCAATCGCTTTCCTATCTGATTCGTTCCAGCTAATTGAGGTTAAGTTTGGTGCCGAGCTAACAAAAGCTGCGGTCTGGAAGTGCGCGACCGCTACGGTCGCAGGTTCGAATCCTGCCTCGGGCATGGACGTATGTGATGTCCTTAGGTTAGTTAGGTTTAAGTAGTTCTAAGTTCTAGGGGACTGATGACCTCAGATGTTAAGTCCCATAGTGCTCAGAGCCATTTTTTTCGAGCTAAGAAAATTTGTTTCTACATGTGCTGACTTCCACTTACTTTTTATTCAATGGTCGGTACTAGAACACTCTGATGGAGTTGCAATGGGAAGCCCGTTGTCACCTATTATGGACAATTTGTTTATGGAGAACTTTGAGGAACGTGCATTGGAGTCAGCGACCTCAAAACCTGCGTGTTTTTTCAGATATGTAGACGATACTCTTGTTGTTTGGCCTCATGGCAATGAGAATTTAAACCGGTTTTTGGGACACCTGAATTCAATCCACCCGAATATTCAGTTCACTATGGAGGTGGAAAAGAATGGATGCCTTCCCTTCCTTGATGTGTTGGTCAGAAGGAAGACTGATGGGACGTTGGGACATTATGTTTATAGGAAACATACTCACACTGACTTGTATCTGCGAGCTGATAGTTGTCACCATCCAGCTCAGCGTGAAGGAGTACTTCGCACCTTGGTTCACAGGGCCCATGTTATCTCAGTCCCTGAAAGTCTGGCAGCTGAGCTACCACATCTCCAAGTCACCTTTCGTCAGAATAGCTACAGTGAGAGGCAGATCAAACGTGCGTTGCGCTATCAGCCTTCTGTGCAACGGCTGAGTGACGATAGCAACGAAGTGGCGCCTAAGTCTACGGCCTTCTTGCCTTACGCAGGAAGCATTTCCAACAGGATTGGCCGTATTTTGCGGAAATATGATGTGAAACGTGTTTTTCGACCACCTTCTAAGATTAAGGCCCTGTTGGCGTCCGTAAAAGATGATCTTGGTTTGCGTAAATCAAACTATCAAGCAACCTTATAAACAGAGATGGTGGATTTTGTTTAAATGCTGCTTGGAATCCGGCTCTGTCTCTCATCAAAAAACAGAGGGATAGAATCAGTGCTACGTCACCTGTTGATTAATAGTCACTATCGACATTTCTGATGTTGGTTATCTTTGGTTGTGTGTTGACTCTGCGGTTACTTGTTTCCCCTCTATGAACCGAGGTATTAAATTCCCTTGCACATTGCTTCCTCCTTGTAGTTGTGCCTTGAGAATGGTATGGTGTGCTCCTGTCGAAATATCGGCGGTGGTCGACGATGTCACCCGGCTGCAAACCCGTAAGTTATTTGAACATTCAATTGGCCGGGAAATATCAACACCGCTGATACACACACATATCACCTTCATGTACCCTCTTGTGGATCACCACTATCTAATCCAAAGTGCCCAGACACGCGTATTTAATGTGGAATTGACTACCAGATAACAACTGAGACAGATATGCCAGTCTAAGATGAGGTGGGGAGCACTGTGTTGCCAACAGAGAAATAGTAACAGCTGAATGTGTTCCTCAAGAGGGCTCAGTGACATCACTTGAGTAAGAAATCCGTGAAAGACATTTCGGTCCTTCTAAAGCTGCACAAGTGTGGCTGTTGGTGGTGTGGCTGTGAAGCGGCTGCGCGAAGGGACAGCGACAGCTAATGCGAGACCTGACAGACTTCCATGTGCTGATGGACAGCGACCGCAGAGCACTGCGGACGGTTGTTGTAAAAAATGACACGAAATCTGCTGAAAGAAACGCTCGTGTGCTCCACAGTGTTGTCGGCAGCCCAGCTAGTACAATGGCTGTACGTAGGGGGTTGAGAACAATGGGGTACATTGGTCGAGCGGATCGTCGTAAACTGCACGTTTATGTACAGGGTTATTACAAATGATTGAAGCGATTTCACAGCTCTACAATAACTTTATTATTTAAGATATTTTTACAATGATTTGCACACACATACAAAAACTCAAAAAGTTTTTTTAGGCATTCACAAATGTTCGATATGTGCCCCTTTAATGATTCGGCAGACATAAAGCCGATAATCAAGTTCCTCCCACACTCGGCGCAGCATGTCCCCATCAAAGAGTTCGAAAGCATCGTTGATGCGAGCTCGCAGTTCCGGCACGTTTCTTGGTAGAGGAGGTTTAAACACTGAATCTTTCACATAACCCCACAGAAAGAAATAGCATGGGGTTAAGTCGGGAGAGCGTGGAGGCCATGACATGAATTGCAGATCATGATCTCCACCACGACTGATCCATCGGTTTTCCAATCTCCTGTTGAAGAAATGCCCAACATCATGATGGAAGTGCGGTGGAGCACCATCCTGTTGAAAGATGAAGTCGGCGCTGTCGGTCTCCAGTTGTGGCACGAGCCAATTTTCCAGCATGTCCAGATACACGTGTCCTGTAACGTTTTTTTCGCAGAAGAAAAAGGGGCCGTAAACTTTAAACCGTGAGATTGCACAAAACACGTTAACTTTTGGTGAATTGCGAATTTGCTGCACGAATGCGTGAGGATTCTCTACCGCCCAGATTCGCACATTGTGTCTGTTCACTTCACCATTAAGAAAAAATGTTGCTTCATCACTGAAAACAAGTTTCGCACTGAACGCATCCTCTTCCATGAGCTGTTGCAACCGCGCCGAAAATTCAAAGCGTTTGACTTTGTCATCGGGTGTCAGGGCTTGTAGCAACTGTAAACGGTAAGGCTTCTGCTTTAGCCTTTTCCGTAAGATTTTCCAAACCGTCGGCTGTGGTACGTTTAGCTCCCTGCTTGCTTTATTCGTCGACTTCCGCGGGCTACGCGTGAAACTTGGCCGCACGCGTTCAACCGTTTCTTCGCTCACTGCAGGCCGACCCGTCGATTTCCCCTTACAGAGGCATCCAGAAGCTTTAAACTGCGCATACCATCGCCGAATGGAGTTAGCAGTTGGTGGATCTTTGTTGAACTTCGTCCTAAAGTGTCGTTGCACTGTTATGACTGACTGATGTGAGTGCATTTCAAGCACGACATACGCTTTCTCGGCTCCTGTCGCCATTTTGTCTCACTGCGCTCTCGAGCGCTCAGGCGGTAGAAACCTGAAGTGCGGCTTCAGCCGAACAAAACTTTATGAGTTTTTCTACGTATCTGTAGTGTGTCGTGACCATATGTCAATGAATGGAGCTACAGTGAATTTATGAAATCGCTTCAATCATTTGTAATAGCCCTGTAATGAGTGGTAAGCGATGCCTGAACTGGTGTGAAGAACGACACCAAAGGACAATGGACGACTCTAGACGAGAGATTTAGAGTGGCGGAAATCTGACTGTACGGTTTGGGTTTGGTGAATGTCTGCTATCATGTGTAATACCAACCGTGGAGCACGGAGGATGCAGTGTTGCAGTATGGGTCTGTTCCTCGTGGACTGAGAAGGTGAGGCTTGGCGCCTTATATCGCTCCTGTCTAGAGCCTGCGTATCGGGAGTATGACTCTTGCATGCACAGTGGCAGATGGCCTGAAACGGGTTCAGTCGAGTACGTAGTTCTAATTTTCATCTGCTAGAGGACATAGCGGACAGGACTAACAGAAAGCCGGCCGGGGTGGCCGAGCGGTTCTAGGCGCTACAGTCTGGAACCGCGCAAACGCTACGGTCGCAGGTTCGAATCCTGCATCGGTTATGGATGTGTGTGATGTCCTTAGGTTAATTAGATTTAAGTAGTTCTACGTTCTAGGGGACTGATGACCTCAGAAGTTAAGTCCCATAGTGCTCAGAGCCATTTGAACCATTTGAACTAACAGAAAGAACTACACTCCTGGAAATTGAAATAAGAACACCGTGAATTCATTGTCCCAGGAAGGGGAAACTTTATTGACACATTCCTGGGGTCAGATACATCACATGATCACACTGACAGAACCACAGGCACATAGACACAGGCAACAGAGCATGCACAATGTCGGCACTAGTACAGTGTATATCCACCTTTCGCAGCAATGCAGGCTGCTATTCTCCCATGGAGACGATCGTAGAGATGCTGGATGTAATCCTGTGGAACGGCTTGCCATGCCATTTCCACCTGGCGCCTCAGTTGGACCAGCGTTCGTGCTGGACGTGCAGACCGCGTGAGACGACACTTCATCCAGTCCCAAACATGCTCAATGGGGGACAGATCCGGAGATCTTGCTGGCCAGGGTAGTTGACTTACACCTTCTAGAGCACGTTGGGTGGCACGGGATACATGCGGACGTGCATTGTCCTGTTGGAACAGCAAGTTCCCTTGCCGGTCTAGGAATGGTAGAACGATGGGTTCGATGACGGTTTGGATGTACCGTGCACTATTCAGTGTCCCCTCGACGATCACCAATAGTGTACGGCCAGTGTAGGAGATCGCTCCCCACACCATGATGCCGGGTGTTGGCCCTGTGTGCCTCGGTCGTATGCAGTCCTGATTGTGGCGCTCACCTGCACGGCGCCAAACACGCATACGACCATCATTGGCACCAAGGCAGAAGCGACTCTCATCGCTGAAGACGACACGTCTCCATTCGTCCCTCCATTCACGCCTGTCGCGACACCACTGGAGGCGGGCTGCACGATGTTGGGGCGTGAGCGGAAGACGGCCTAACGGTGTGCGGGACCGTAGCCCAGCTTCATGGAGACGGTTGCGAATGGTCCTCGCCGATACCCCAGGAGCAACAGTGTCCCTAATTTGCTGGGAAGTGGCGGTGCGGTCCCCTACGGCACTGCGTAGGATCCTACGGTCCTGGCGTGCATCCGTGCGTCGCTGCGGTCCGGTCCCAGGTCGACGGGCACGTGCACCTTCCGCCGACCACTGGCGACAACATCGATGTACTGTGGAGACCTCACGCCCCACGTGTTGAGCAATTCGGCGGTACGTCCACCCGGCCTCCCGCATGCCCACTAAACGCCCTTGCTCAAAGTCCGTCAACTGCACATACGGTTCACGTCCACGCTGTCGCGGCATGCTACCAGTGTTAAAGACTGCGATGGAGCTCCGTATGCCACGGCAAACTGGCTGACACTGACGGCGGCGGTGCACAAATGCTGCGCAGCTAGCGCCATTCGACTGCCAACACCGCGGTTCCTGGTGTGTCCACTGTGGCCGTGCGTGTGATCATTGCTTGTACAGCCCTCTCGCAGTGTCCGGAGCAAGTATGGTGGGTCTGACACACCGGTGTCAATGTGTTCTTTTTTCCATTTCCAGGAGTGTATATTGTGGTTAAGAATTTTGACCACCACAGTCCAGTAGTACAAATGAAGAGAATGTTTTTGTAAATTTTTCTGTTATTTCTTGAAGGTTTTTATTGTTTATTTATGTTTCGTATATGCTTTTACTAGTGTGAATGACTCGTGAATGTGATCTAAAGTAAATATGTAGTTCATTGTTCTACTGATTAACGCTGTACGAACTATGGTGAGAAAGTTTTAAGGCAGTGTGAATGCAGACGACGGGGAATTTTGTATCATAATACACTACTGGCGATTAAAACTGCTACACCACGAAGATCACGTGCTACAGACGCGAAATTTAATCGAAGGGGAAGAAGATGCTGCGATATGCAAATGATTAGCTTTTCAGAACATTAACACAAGGTTGGCGCCGGTGGCGACACCTACAACGTGCTGACATGAGGAAAGTTTCCAACCGATTTCTCATACACAAACAGCAGTTGACCGGCGTTGCCTGGTGAAACGTTGTTGTGATGCTTCGTGTAAGGAGCAGAAATCCGTACCATCACGTTTCCGACTTTGATAAAGGTCGGAATGTAGCCTATCGCGATTGTGGTTTATCGTATCGCGACATTGCTGCTCGCGTTGGTCGAGATCCAATGACTGTTAACAGAATATGGAATCGGTGGGTTCAGGAGGGTAATACGGAAAGCCGTGCTGGATCCCAACGGCCTCGTATCACTAGCAGTCGAGATGACAGGCATCTTATCCGCACGGGTGTAACGGATCGTGCAGCCACGTCTCGATCCCTGAGTCAACAGATGGGGACGTTTGCAAGACAACAACCATCTGCACGAACAGTTCGACGACGTTTACAGAAGCAGGGACTATCAGGTAGGAGAGCGTGGCTGCGGTTACCCTTGACGCTGCATCACACACAGGAGCGCCTGCGATGGTGTAGTTGGCGACGAACCTGTGTGCACGAATGGCAAAACGTCATTTTTTCGGATGAATCCAGGTTCTGTTTACAGCACCATGATGGTCGCATCCGTGTTTGGCGACATCGCGGTGAACGCACATTGGAAGCCTGTATTCGTCATCGCCATACTGGCGTATCACCCGGCGTGATGTTTCGTATATGCTTTTACTAGTGTGAATGACGCGTGAATTGGTTACACGTCTCGGTCACCTCTTGTTCTCATTGACGGCACTTTGAACAGTGGACGTTACGACCCGTGGCTCTACCCTTCATTCGATCCCTGCGAAACCCTACATTTCAGCAGGATAATGCACGACCACCTGTTGCAGGTCCTGTACGGGCCTTTCTGGATACAGAAAATGTTCGACCGCTGCCCTGGCCAGCGCATTCTCCAGATCTCTTACCAATTGAGAACGTCTGGTCAATGGTGGCCGAGCAACTGGCTCGTCACAATACGCCAGTCACTACTCTTGATGAACTGTGTTATCGTGTTGAAGTTGCATGGGCAGCTGTACCTGTACACGCCATCCAAGCTCTGTTTGACTCAATGACCAGGCGTATCAAGGCCGTTATTACGGTCAGAGGTGGTTGTTCTGGGTACTGATTTCTCAGGATCTATGCACCCAAATTGCGTGAAAATGTAATCACGTGTCAGTTGTAGTATAATATATTTGTCGAATGATTACCCGTTTATGATCTGCATTTCTTCTTGGTGGAGCAATTGTAATGGCCAGTAGTGTATGTTAAGTAAGTTTATGGCAAAAGGAAAGCTAATTCGAGTGCAAATGAAAATAGTCAATAAAATAAAGTATAAACAAAATATCAGAAAGTTATACATCTATTTCGGGAAAAAGTACAGTTCGAAAGTGTGTTATTTGTTAATTTGTTAGTCATGAAAAGCGTAAATGATGCGGGACAATATTGTTTTTCCATTGGCCTTAAAGAAAACTGACCAATCTAAATGGAATACTCTTCGTGCGTCTTTTCTCTTGGAGATACAGAATGCTAACAACAGAGTAAGGGGTCGGAGCCCAGCCTTTCAATGGTACAGTCGTTTGTAGTATCAGCTCCGAAGGAGGTTATAATTTGCCGGTTTTAGCTGTGCTACCTGTTTCAAAAGTACAGTGTGTCTGTAAATGAATATTGGGGTTTTAACCCTTTATAATATTTATTATATCAAACTTATAAATCAAATGAAATCAAATGAAAGAGCAACTCAAACAGTTTTACCAACATGGTGCGCCACCTCACTGGCATAGCGAAGTTCGCGATTGGTTGAACTTCACTGTACCCAAGCACGGATGGGCCGCAAGGGGCCCAATGACAGGACTTGCTTTGCGTGGCCTCCACGTTCACCCGACCTAACGCCATGCGATTTTTTTCCTTTGGGGCTTCATCAAGGATCGTGTGTACGTGCCTCCACTACCAGAAGATCTCCCTGAATTAAGAAACCGAATTGAAGCAGCTGTTGCTGCAATCACTGGAAACACACTTATCAACGTTTGGGAAGAACTCTGCTATAGACTTGATGTGTACTGTGTGACAAATAGTGCTCACATTGAACATTTATAAGGTTCTTGGTAAAATTGTTTGAGTTGCTCTTTCATTTGACATATCATTTATAATTGTAAGTTTAATATGTACATTTACATCTACATCCATACTGCGCAAGCCACTTCACGGTGTGTTGCGGAGGGTACCTTGAGTACCTCTATCAGTTCTCCCTCTTATTCTAATATGTATGACGAGATAAAAGAAATTATTCAGATAGTGAAGGGAGACGAAAATTTAAAAGACATGGGTGACTGGAACTCGGTAGTAGGAAAAGGAAGAGAAGGAAACGTAGTAGGTGAATGTGGAATGGGAGTAAGGAATGAAAGAGGAAGCCGCCTGGTAGAAGTTTGCACAGAGCATAACTTAATCATAGCTAACACTTGGGTCAAGAATCATAAAAGGAGGTTGTATACATGGAAGAAGCCTGGAGATACTGGAAGGTCTCATATAGATTATAAAATGGTAAGACAGAGATTTAGGAACCAGGTTTTAAATTGTAAGACATTTCCAGGGGCAGATGTGGACGCTGACCACAATCTATTGGTTATTAACTGTAGATTAAAACTGAAGAAACTCCAAAAAGGTGGAAATTTAAGTAGATGGGACCTGGATAAACAGAAAGAACCAGAGGTTGTAGAGAGTTTCAGGGAGAGCATTAGGAAACGATTGACAAGAATGGGGGAAAGAAATACAGTAGAAAAAGAATGGGTAGGCCTGAGAGATGAAATAGTGAAGACAGCAAACGATCAAGTAGGTAAAAAGACGAGGGCTAATAGAAATCCTTGGGTAACAGGAGAGATATTGAATGTAATTGATGAAAGGAGAGAATATAAAAATTCACTAACTGAAGCAGGCAAAAAGGAATACAAACGTCTCAAAAATGAGATCGACAGGAAGTGCAAAATGGCTAAGCAGGTATGGCTAGAGGTCAAATGTAAAGATGTAGGGGCGCATATCACTAGGTTCAAATGGCTCTGAGCACTATGGGACTTAACTTCTGAGGTCATCAGTCCCCTAGAACTTAGAACTACTTAAACCTAACTAACCTAAGGACATCACACACATCCATGCCCGAGGCAGGATTCGAACCTGCGACCGTAGCAGTCGCGCGGTTCCGGACTGCGCGCCTAGAACCGCGAGACCACCGCGGCCGGCGCATATCACTAGGGGTAAGATAGATTCTGCCTGCAGGAATATTAAAGAGACCTTTGGAGAAAAGAGAACCACTTGCATGAATATCAAGAGCTCAGATGGAAACCAGTTCTAAGTAAAGAAGGGAAATCGGAAAGGTGGAAGGAATATATAGAGGTTCTATACAAGGGCGATGTTCTTGAGGACAATATTATGGAAATGGAAGAAATGTAGATGAAGATGAAATGGGAGATATGATACTGAGTGAAGAGTTTGACAGAACACTGAAAGACCTGAGTCGAAATAAGGCCCCGGGAGTAGACAACATTCCATTAGAACTACTCACAGTCTTGGGAGAACCAGTCCTAACAAAACTCTACCATCTAGTGAGCAAGATGTATGAGACAGGCGAAGAAATACCCTCAGACTTCAGAAGAATATAATAATTCCAATTCCAAAGAAAGAAGTCGTTGACAGATGTGAAAATTACCGAACTATCAGTTTAATAATCCACAGCTGCAAAATACTAACACCAATTCCTTACAGACGAATGGAACAACTGGTAGAAGCCGACCTCGGGGAAGATCAGTTTGGATTCAGTAGAAATGTTGGAACACGTGAGGAAATACTGACCCTACGACTTATCATAGGAAATAGAGTAAGGAAAGGCAAACCCATGTTTCTAACATTTGTAGAGTTAGAGAAAGCTTTTGACAATGTAGACTGGAATACTCTCTTTCAAATTCTGAAGGTGGCAGGGGTAAAATACAGGGAGCGAAAGGCTATTTACAATTTGTACAGAAACCAGATGGCATTTATAAGAGTCGAGGGACATGAAAGGGAAGCAGTGATTGGGAAGGGAATGAAACAGGTCTGTAGCGTATCCCAGATGTTATTCAATCTGTGTGTTGAGCAAGCAGTAAAGCAAACGAAAGGAAAGTTCGGAGCAGGAATTAAAATCCATGGAGAAGAAATAAAACATTTGAGGTTCGCCGATGACATTATAATTCTGTCAGACACAGCAAAGGACCTGGTAGAGCAGCTAAACGGAATGGATAGTGTCTTGAAAGGAAGATATAAGATGGACATCAACAAAAGCAAAACGAGGATAATGGAATCTAGTCGAATTAAATCGGGTGATGCTGAGGGAATTAGATTAGCAAATGAGACACTTAAAGTAGTAAAGGAGTTTTGCTATTTGGGGAGCAAAATAACTGATGATGGTCGAAGTAGAGAGGATATAAAACGTAGACTGGCAATGGCAAGTAAAGCGTTTCTGAAGAAGAGAAATTTGTTAACAACGAGTATAGATTTAAGTGTCAGGAAGTCGTTTCTGAAAGTATTTGAGTGGAGTGTAGCCATGTATGGAAGTGAAACATGGACGATAAATAGTTTGGACAAGAAGAGTATAGAAGCTTTTGAAATGTGGTGCTACAGGAGAATGCTGAAGATTAGATGGGTAGATCACATAACTAATGAGGAAATATTGAATAGAATTGGAGAGGAGAGAAATTTGTGGCACAACTTCACTAGAAGAATGGATCGGTTGCTAGGGCATATTCTGTGGCATCAAGGGATCACCAATTTAGTATTGGAGGGCAGCGTGGAGGGTAAAAATCGTAGAGGGAGACCAAGAGATGAATACACTAAGCAGATTCAGAAGGATGTAGGCTGCAGTAGGTACTGGGAGACAAAGCTTGCGGAAGATAGAGTAGCATGGAGAGCTGCATCTCTGGACTGAGGACCACAACAACAAAATATTAATTCATGGTCTAATCAAATAGTTTTTCTAAGTCTGATGAAAGACAAGCGCCAAAAAAAAAAAAAAAAAAAAAAAAAAATCAGAAAGAAAGGTTTATTCTAGCAACAAGCCATATGCTTGACTATTTCTGGTATCTCAACTGCAGATTTTTCAGCGCTCATCTAACTTTAGGTCTCTGTATCTCAAAATGAACAAAAATGGACTTGTACCGCTATTGAAATGTAAGACAGACAGGGTTAGGTTGATCAGGCGTCCCGGTTTTGCCGTGACAGTCCAGATTTTCACATAAATGACATGGTGTCCCAAGAAAATCATCCGGCGCATATAGCTGCCTCAGTTTATGATCGAGAAACGTAATACGTTCCATAATATTTCTCATTTAATTAAATATTTGTGAAAAACAAATTCCCTAAAAATGGTTCAAACTGCTCTGAGCACTATGGGACTTAACTTCCGAGGTCATCAATCCCCTAGAACTTCGAACTACTTGAACCTAACTAACCTAAGGACATCACACACTTCCATGACGGAGGCAGGATTCGAACCTGCCACCGTAGTGGTCGCGCGGTTCCAGACTTTAGCTCCTAGAACCGCTCGGCCACTCCGGCCGGCCAAATTCCCTAGTAGTAGAACATTATATAAATACATATTTTCGCAACATAGAAGCCTATCACATTTGGTTTAAATCATCTTATGCTGAAGAGTAAGAGATATGTTGAAAAGGAAAGCAGATATTACCTACCCTCCGCCTCTAACTCGCCTACCTTCCACTTTATGGTCCTCAAGACAAGTTGAAAGGGGTCTGTCCTATTTGCCATGACGATTTTCAGAAAGTTTTGAACATAAATGTGAAAGAAGTTCCGAATCTGATAAATGTACTCAACCTCTGCAGTATCGATAGAATCATATTCTTTGTAAGACCGTCTTTGAGACCAGAGATGTTGGTCACAGTAAGTCAGAGTCAGTGTGAATTTGATAAATGTAACCAACCTCTGCGGTATCGATATATTCACATTCTTTGTTAGACTGTGTTTGAGACCAGAGGTGTTGGTCAGACTAAGTCAGAGATAGCAGTACGTGTGTGACGGACAGTCTGAAAATGCACTTAGTTTAAAAAGGAAGAAGCTGTCCTGCCGTGTAGTGGAGGCAGCATTATTTAAAAAGGATGTTGTAATAATACGTTTAGAGGAAAGATATTGAGCAAACGAGATTATATTAATGGACGAATGATAAAAGCCAACTTTCAAGGTAATCCAGTTTATTATATTCATTGGTGTGTAGTTTCTTATTGTTGAGACACTGCGTATGGTTGAATATTGCTGTAGAAACTTTATAATGCAGCATGTGGTCTTGTCTTATAGTTGAAACAAGTATCAAGGAAGGCAGTTGTAGATAGGAGAGTTATTAAGAAATATTTTGGTAACTTGTCTAGGTTTGAGAATTTTATGAAAAGGTGTATTGTTGTCATGGCTTAATGAAGCATAGTTAAACTTGGAGTCTTTGTTCTCATTTATCAGTCATTAAGATTAGTTCCCAATTTTATTTACTTTCATGACTTGGTTTGCGAACTTGCATTGCCCATCACGAGTTGTGTACTGAGAAGCATTTACCGTCTTGCACTGCACATAGCTAGTACGGCAAATGAAATCTGATTTTTGACAGTCACAGTATTATTCCTAAGAGCAAGAAGTTGCAGGGCAGACGAGCGTTCTGTGTGCGTAGGTAGGCCAATTAATTTAATTACGATCGAAGTTAATGTCTACTGTAATGCTCATTGATTGTCAGAGTCGATTTATGAAAATATCACATCAGTTCAGATGCTTAATACCAGTAGAAGATATCAGTAAAGTGCTATCTTGTGAATTTGAGCCGGCCGGAGTGGCGGAGAGGTTCTAGGCGCTACAGTCTGGAAACGCGCGGCCGCTACGATCGCAGGTTCGAATCTTGCCTCGGGCATGGATATGTGTGGTGTCCTTGGGTTGGTTAGGTTTAAGTAGTTCTAAGTTCTGGGGGACTGATGACCTCAGCAGTTAAGTCCCACAGTGCTCAGAGCCATTTGTGAATTTGAATTTTCAAGTAATTCTTTCAGAAGTCAGATGCGTTAATTTTTACGCTCATTTTCTGTGTAATTACAAAAACAGTGTTCATACACTAATTGTTTCAAGACTGAAGATAAAGATTAGCAATATTCAGGGCCAAGACTTTAATCTGAGTAATAAGTTTTGCAGTCAGATAGCATGCGTAAATTTAATTGAAAACGTGCTGCATTCTCGCAGACGAATTGTTTCATGTAGTGCAAGCTCCACAAATTTCCATTAAAAATTAAATTTCGACATATTTCAGTTGCCCTGCACCGAGATTTGCATATTTTTATATCAGAATAAGTTTTAAGCATTTCTCGGATACCAGCTACAAGAAACTTTCAAAATAAAACCAAAGCGTAAGGAGATATAAAGGAGCATCACTTAAACCACTTCCCCGGAATTGGACTGCAATCATATGGCATTTCATTTTGTGAATAAAGCGAGTTATGTCAAGTGTGTTAACAGTGCTTTTTGAATACTGTTTGGCATGCATTCAGACTTGCACTAATAGTCTTCAGTCAAACGAATTCTTACATTTTAATAAGAAATCTATAATTTATTTCTGATTATTGATTAGTAACATTACATAGTTTTTAGGATTAGTAATATTACATAGTTTTGGTACCTAGTAAGTGATTAAACACTGCAGAAAATATACCCACGCTATTACAATAAAAATAGTGTCTATCAATCTTTTTTATCTCTCAAGAAAAGAATTTTATTTGTGTGTAATGTACAGTCGTGCTCAGAAGTATCCGAACGACCTGAATCGCATTTCGGCTGATTCGAATGCAACCCACATAGCACAGCTGTCTACCTGGTCCTCTAATCGCCCCTCAGTACAGTCGTTTGACTATTGAAAATGCTTCCAACAAGTCACCAGTAGAAAACACTGCTCTGTATCGCAATAACTCAAGATGGAAAGTAATACCAAGGTACTACAAATATCAGGGAACATCTTATCACAGATAAGACGGTTCTTCAGGCTTCTAAGTTCACATTTATTACAATAAATGACATACATGCAATGTTACCACTCTCATTATTACGTCAGATAGGTAATTCACGTAGTAAGTTCGTCGTATTCATGATTTCCTCTTCAAAATAACATACCGTACTTATTATTTAACACAAAATGACATCAAAAATTTAAGTTATTCACTAGCAGCTAGTTGAGAATATGTATGAACTTCAAATGACACGACGAACCGTCTAGTTCTGCATATGGATTCAAACCCAGTCATGCAGACTAAGCAAAGACTTCGTGACTGACGGAAACTAACAGTCATGCCTGACTAGGCATACAGAGAGTGATATACCTCGATTTTAGACAGTACCAGTAAGCAAATATCAACTTTAAATAACATAACGTAAACATTGTTAACGGACGCGAATTCCTACCCAGCATCTATTGTCCTTGTTAACGAACTACGAGAGATGTTAAATATTGCTTCTTCACAAGTAACTAACTTGAAATGCCGTGAGGTAAAGCTTTGCGTCGGACAGGGATTCGAACCCAGAACCTAATTGGATTGTCGTCGAAGCACAATCAACTGTGACATATCGGATTTTCTCCGCAGTAGCTAGAAGTTTTAACTGACATGACGAGACGAAGCATTAATTTTTTCTTTCCCAGGACTCCAACATGGCAACGATCGCTGTTATATTCTAGAAAAAACGAACGTTAAAAATGGGTTTGTTACAGCAGCAGGGACATGTGAGCATCTTTGAACTAGAAGTAATATGACGAAGAGTTCAGTGCTGACTGGGAATCGATCCCGCCGGCAGTTTTGGCCGAGCGGTTCTAGGCGCTACAGTCTGGAACCGCGCTACCGCGACCGCGTTCTAGGTTGTAGGGGACTGATGACCACAGATGTTAAGTCCCATAGTGCTCCGAGCAATTTGAACCATTTTTGAATCGAGCCCCACACATATCGTTGTTGACTGCACACAAAGAGACGTCAGCTACCGAATTTTTCTCCACCAGCAGCTCGGAATAACATCCTTGAATTTACAATGATTTCGCAAACAGTTCTGTGTCTCACTGGGACTCAAAAACGTCAGATACCGTTAGTGTTGACAACCAATGAAAATACATTAAAAATCAAAATTATTACCCACCAGCAGATAGGTGTTCCCATGCTAGAGCTTGATAATACATAATGAAAGCTTTAGTGCCGGGCCAGGATTCGAATCCTTTCACGCGCAATATGTGGAGATGTTGAGGAATCTGCAGTTTTGAACAAACAACAAATTGCAGTCGAGCTGTATTGTCACGAAGGGATCAAATTCCGCGTTAAGGGCGGTCTGAGTTGCATTCCCAGATCAAAATCAATTTTATCGACAACCAGAAGCTCAAATAAAAGATGGAATAAGTGTCCTGTGCCCTACATAGCGTTTACTTCGTCACTAGAAATAAATAACTAGTATAAGAAAGGTTACTGTTGATAGAGTTTCTACGTGTCGCGACTCCTGAATTTACTGTGGCTCAACCTAACGTCTACTTGGCAGAGAAGGAATATCATGTTTAATGTGATTTTCAGACCACAATGCCACTATACCTTCTTCACTTGGCGTAGCCAGAAGAGAACAGAATCTGTATCTCCTTATGAAAAAATCACCAACAGAAGTTGGAATCGAACCGAGACCATAATAATATGAACCTAACATCAATCCAAGAGACCACCAAATTCTCTTCCGTACAAGTAATTTTTCTATCATAGCAATGTTGCGCCACACTGAGTGAGACCTCTGACACACAGGCTTCCTGTAGTGGTTTGCAGCATGTTCAGTACATTCATTTACTTGGTTGACCGAATCGCCATGAGCTAGCTGCCTCGGCTACACAGTGCATACATTCGACTCCATTTTGTAATCAGCGAAATAATATCACGTAACTGACACCTACACAGAACTGCCAACAGTGTAGGATGCAGAAATTTAAACAGGAAGTGTTCCTTTCGACTTGAGCTACTCTATTGCGCTATCTGTTTGCTAAAAACGTCGTGCAGTGCAAAAGAAAAGCTGTAACTGTCTGTCTCTGAAAAGTCTAGATCCGGCCATATGCATTATCTCACAGCACTGTGCTATGCGCAAGTTCTGGAGGAATTGTTGTTGAGTTCTGGAGGTGTTGCAGCTATGTGTCAGCTAGTAGCGTAACGGTAAGCGTCGCGCACTCTTGATAAGACGTCGCGATTGTGGGTACAGTTTTTAAAACGCCATACTGCTGTCTGCTGAAGTTATCGAACTAATGGAACTTTGAACATAGTGAAACGTCCCCTTTGGACAATTATACACGACTGTCCTTAACCTGACACACAATATTTTGTTAGCGCAACGCAATCTTACTTTCAAAATTCCCTAAAAAACAATGGCCCTGACTAACATTAAACTATACCTTTCACAAATCACTTACCTCACAAAAATCTTCGCTGCTCAAGCTACTGCAATACAGCGAGCGCCACTACTGCCAGCTAAATAAAAGATTCAAACTATGGAAGGCACTAACTACTGATAGGGATAGTTAGCAAATGAAAGATATTAATAGAGAACAAACAATGTATTTACCTTGATATCATCATATATAAATATAGCAGTTCATGACAAATTTCAAAACTCCGCCATCTCTCTCCCTACATCCACCACTGCTGGCGGCTCACCTCCAACTGCGCAACGCTACGCGCTGTTAACATCCAGCTGCCGCTGCCCAACACTACAATGGCAGACAACAATGCAAACTAGCCACAGACTGCACACAGCACAGCCAGTGATTTTCATACAGAGGTGGCGTTACCAATAAGAAATCCTAAACAGCCTACTTACATAAGAACCTAAACAGCCTACTTACATAAAGAAAACATAAACAGCCTACTTACATAGCCCCCATGCTCCCCACAAAAATTTTTACAAATTGGATTGGGCAGTGGCCAATACAGATTTGAAAAAAATTTTTCATAATTACAATAACAAAGAAATCAAATGCACACACTTATTGATACAACGTTGGTCAAAAGCTAAAGTTGTCTCACAGTCCATAAAGATAGTCCTAATCATTCATCATAATAGTAATTACGGTAAAATATAGTGTTTTTCTCAAAGTCTGAGCAGTAGAAGAAAATGCACACGGAAGTAGTGGATTTCCATGCAGTCTTGAAGAAGTAGTGTTGTCCTTCCAACGGAAAGACAGTGCTGACTCGACATGCAGACAGGTAATGGGCCACAACAGAGTAAACCCACAGCAGCGTCAGTCGACGTTTTGAAGAATATTGGTAGGTAGGTCATCACAGAGCAGACCCACTGTAGTCCTGGTAGAGATTACGGTATTGGTGAGTCAGCAAAGACGCAGACCCACTGTAGTTTTTGTAGAGATAATGGTATTGGTGGGCCACCAGAGGTGCAGACCCACTGTAGTCCTTGCAGAGATGATGGTATTGGTGGGCCGCCAGAGGTGCAGACCCACTGTAGTCCTTGTAGAGATGGCCAGCAGCCATCTGTTGCGATTGTGCAGGTGCACATTCACCATCGAAGAGTCTTGCGGAGAATATAGCAAGTCCATAAACCACCACTTGTGCACTCACAAAGTTTTTGGAATTGTCCTTAGAACCAGCAATGCTGTTATCCAGTCCCTTGCTGAATTAGTAACACACGTGCAAACACTAACAGTCCCTACTTCTCACATATTGTCCATATACTATGACCAACAGAAACGTGTGCAGTGAAATGGAACTTACAAGTTACTTAATTTGATGAACTGGTGTCAAGTACAATTTTATAACATGAGAATACAATAAGAAAGGTACAAAATACATCATTAAAGAACATAACAATACAGATAACATTTGTAGTAAAACAGAAGTTACAAAAGAATAGAAATAGACATATACGTCAGTGTTACAGGAATTATGACATGAGTACATACATAAAAGATCACAATAACTTTTGAAACATCAACTTCACACATGAGCATTAAACAGAACGGAATTAATAATGTCTAACATCTTTACAAAGTAAATAACATATTATTAATGCTAATTATATTCGAGGATAACAGTCTTCCTCATCATAGTGAATGTAGCGTAATATTAAAAGAAGAAAAAATTCTATGAAACTACACAGAGACAGGAAGAAAACAAATACACAAGGGTACACAAACATATAGTGGGATAATACAAAAGGGAAAGGACAGGGTTCGTTTTCAGTGTAACATGTGGCACTGCAGTCCAACCCAAAACTTCATATATCTTTCCTCTTATTTCATCCTTTGTTTCCACCAAAAAAATTCTATCTAAGCATGCTTTCTGTATTTATATGTTCACACATTTCTTACCTCAACATTTATTTCCAAGAAAATCCTACCTAAACCTGTTTTCTCAATGCATTTCTTCCAATTCATCGCAACTCATTCTCTTAGAGGCTACCCCCTCTTAAGCTAACTTAAATCTACTGAGCTCAGATGCTAAACTAAGGGACGAGGCAATGCAGCAGCACAAAACAATTAATACAAACAGCAATGAAAAGAATGCAAAATGGCAAAGCCAGCAGCAGTAAATGTAATAACTTATATCTAAACATGACAAACGCACAAGCAGAAAAAATAGTACACTAAAGACAACAACACAGATAAGGGAAATGTATATTCACATCTTAATATCTATGTAATTAAAGTGGTGCACCACAACAACTTATTGTAAAAGAAATATTACCATGTACTTGAAAAGAAAATTATGTGTTACTGTTACTAGTTCCTTCTTATTGTTCTTTCCTTTCCAAGTGCTCCTTTTTTAAAGAATGTGGATCATAAAATAATTATTTAATAGATCTGTTGACAGAAAGTGTTCACATTAGCAAATGCATTTCATTTTATAAAAGCAATGCTGCAACACAGCTGGAAACCAGATATCAAATGAAATAAGCAATTACGCAAACCAAAGCATAAAAATATCATTCAATAGTCATGTGGCATTTCGTAAGTCAGTAGCTCTCAACTCTCATAGAAAGACACTTGTCATAATCAGGTGTGCAGATGTAAAAATATTTCTCGTCATTTCATTAGGCATTTCAGTAAATATCGTAAATTAAGAGCTAGTGTAATCATATGTTTTCAAGTTCGACCGTGTCGTTTTTGCGATGCTTTCTACAAAGGAATGTCAGAAGCGAGGTTAATGGCGTCCCCTTTTTTTTTCTACCTGTGCCGCTGAAAGGGTAATGGCTTTTTTTTTTTTTTTTTCGGGCGGCTGTCGCCAGGTGGGTGCCCGCGACGCATTACGTGCAGGTGGTCACTTAACTTTCTTACGGAAATATTTACGACAGCAGTTTCCGCTGCAGTGACAGTCTCACATGAAAATATTTCACAGGTCAAGAATTTGCGTTACAAATCTGTAGAAACAAAATGCTATTGATATAACAGTGTCCAAAAAATTTTCGTCTGCATTGTAATACATTCACGCATATACACACACATTTCATAACTCTTAAAGTACGTTTCTTGGTTTCCAACATCCTTTTCATAAATCAGAGTCCCTAATCACTATTCATTACTCCTTACCTTATTACACATATTTATATTCGTCGACACGTCAACCTTGCGACGACACTTCAATATTTCATCATAATAAATACATAGCATAACCAAATTCCTCATATAGCACCAGCTTATTAATCATAAACATACCTCAGCAGCATAATACACATCGTCGTCGTAAAAAAATAACATCATAACACCTCAGTCAAATCTCAAAATCGTCGTAGCTTCCTCCAAGAATTAAAAAATTCTCTGCTCATGTCAAAAGTGTCATCTGCCTCAAACGTACTTTAAAAATCATGAATCCATACCAAATACATCATTCAAAGCTCTCATAGAATCACAATGGTTCCGAAAAAATATGAGCATTTCACAAAGTACAGACAAAATACAATTTCATAAGTGTGAAGTTATCCAACTGTGTAATTGCGTAAACATGTGTCACTGATATAGTAAAAAGAATGATTGTTTCTCTGTCAAATAATCAGATAGCTGTGTAATTCTGTGTTAGAGAAATATGGTACCGATGTGTAAAGTTGTATAAGCAAATACCATATTAGCTAGGCCAAACACATGGTACACAAAGCAAGCGTGTACCCCCCTGAGGATAAATGTAATTATACTCCCAGGTGTTACAAATTACCGCAATGGAATGAAATGTATCACGGAAAACTTTCTTTGTAATTAAAAAAAATCTTTAAAAATAAGTGTTTTAAGTATAAGATTAATCACTCAAATGCGTGTACTGTAGCGCTAAACTGTGCATCTTGTCGCAACATAATCTCTGTGGAAGTGTCGTAGTTATCGTCCTCCGAAAGCTAAGTTCTGCAGAAGTCAATGTACTTACCACATGATAAACAAAAGTGAAATGCTTTGCGTATAGATGTCGTAGTTATTATGCTTATTGGCGTGATGAAGAAAGTACTGTACAGTAACGTAATGTTGTGCCACGAAAAAGGCTGTCTCATTGTTGCTATACCACAAAAGTTACTACTAAAACATGTTTTTCTTTCCAGAAGAATTCAGAAAACTGTGCAGATATAAAACAGATACACCGCAAAAGCAACATTGTAAATTGTCACTCATTAGTAGCGTCGTGATAAAAATCGTGTAGCTGTCACATAAACTAACCACTGTGTCATCTGGTATCTCACAGAAAGTACTTTAATTCCGAATGTATTTTCAAGTAAACCAAAATGTTGCATTAAAATCTCATTAGCAGTACCAGTATAATGTTATTTTTCTCGGAGCCAGCCAGCGCACGTGTATGCCTGCGGTGCGAGTCATTGTCTGTCTCTTTGTTGCCGCGCGTCGTTACTGGGATTAGAAGGCCTAACTTCCACAAATTCGCCTTGTCGAGAGGGCCCAGCTCTGTTTAAAGCTCGCCAGTTCTGATGGAATTCAGGTCTGTCGTTTTGTCGGTAGTTTACACAGTTTCTTTCGTGTCGATCATGTGGTGGAGAGTTTCTCCCTGAATCGTAACTGCGCGCTGAACTGTTGCGTCTGAAATTATTCTGTCTCCCTTGATAATAATAGTTCTGATTACCATATTGTCTGTTTCTATGGTTATCTCTGTCATATTCATTACTACGGAAATGCGATCTTTCTCTGTAACTATTATTACTCTGCCAACAGTTGTCATACGGGTGGTGTCTGTTTGGGTCACGATTTGCGTTGTAAGAATAGCCTTGTCGTGTCCAGTTATTGCTTCTGTCGTCACGGAATTGTGACGGATGTGACCTGTAGTGATTGTTTTCCTGTTTTCGCATCCGGCGACTGTCTGTGTCAATTTCTAATTCTTGTAACAGTCCCTGAAAAGCTTCAATGTCGTCTTTGCAACGTCCTGCCAAAATAATATGTCGTAAATGTTCAGGTAATTTGATTAAGCAAATGCGGATGAGTTCTGAGGGGCTGTATGGGTTTGACAGGTACTGATTCTTGTGCAACATGTCTTCAAAATATTTCACAAGACTGGAGAATTCAGATTGTTCGAAATGTTTCATCATTATGATACCATGTTTTACCCGGTCTTGTGTGGCTTGAGACCAATATGCTGAGAGGAAGGCATGGTAAAATTCTCCTTCACTGTGGCAATCGTGAATGACCGATCGCATTCTTACAGCTGGTTCATTCTCTAAGTAGCCACACATAAATTCTAATCTATGTTCCAACGACCAGTTGGGAGGAAAACAATGAGAGAATTGATGGAGCCATGCTTGTGGATGAATGTCGTTGCCAGAATTCTTAAATGTTTTGAATTTACGTGTAGTAATGAACAGCTTATAGTCAAAGTCATCATGTCGGCGAGTCGCATATCGGTCATTGTTACTTCGTTTCGGCGGTTCCATTTCAAAATTCGGTGCACCTTGCCAATTTCTTTCATAACTTCCGAAGTGTCCTGTGTTATTATTTTGTGGTTGTTCCGTATTTCTAAGTCCCTCTTCCCGTATTGGAGCGCGAGTGGCCTCTGAAATACGTAATTCTTGTATTACCTGAGTCAGCTGATCTTGTACTTCCCGGATTTCTCTTTGGTGTTGTGTATTAATCTGATTCTGATTTTGTTTGAATTTCCTAATTTGTTCGCACTCTTCAGTGTCAGTGAAGGCTACAGGTCTTGTGTCATTCAGATCATCATCTACCTTTGTAGATAAGTTAGTGACCTGATCCGAAAGTTCGGCTACTTTCTCCGATAGTGAACACATTTCCTCAGTGTGTTTTTCTGAACCAAGTTTCAGAGTGTCCATTTGTGTTGAAATCGAATCTACTGTGTCCTTTAAGTTTTCCTGAGTTATTGCAAGTTGCGTAACCGAATCGGTAGATGCAACTGAGTCAATTTTAGCCCACAAGGTCTCATGATTTTCATGAACAATGGCTTGCAGTTCTTTTATGGCTGCTTCGTGATTCTGTAATGCATTTTCATGCCGCGAAAAAATAGGTTGAAAATGCTCACAAATTTGTGTTTTTACGTCATTACAGACTTTTTGACATTTCGATTCAATGTTATGTAACTCAGTAGTTAAATCTTCACGTGTTTGTTCAAGCGTGGTGTGAAGATTTTGTTCCATTGCGTCTAACTGTTGCTGTGTTTGTCTCTGGTGTTGTTCCATTGTGTCTAACTTTTTAAGATTTTGTTCCACTGTGTCTAACTTTTGAAGCTTTTGCTGTGTCTGTCCCATTTGTTGTATTAATTGTAATAACAATGCATTGGTGTCTGAAACATGTTCCTCAGTGCTTTTCGGCAGTGAATTTACACCGGAAACATTCACATTTTGACAAGCAGAAAATGTGTCTTGACTTATTTGAGAAAACGGTGAGGATCCAAAACCTGAATCTACAGTATTTGCGAGATCGTGTCGTGTCATTTCGGCTTCCTGAGGCGAGCTATTGCCGACCGGTCGATCGATAATGCTTCCCTCTTCACTAATTGTTTCACTGTCCACGCCATTGTTTGACGCCCGCTCCATTTCCCTGTGCACAGTTACCAAATTACTACTTTGAACATTAGTTAATTCATTACTCTGCGGCGCTAACACACTGCTTTCGTCTTCACTGTCATTTCTCAATTTACTTTGGAGCCTAGTATTACGTTTTTCACACGCCATTATTGTCACAGTATTTCACACGACAACACAGAAAAACACAATTTGAAGATCAAAAATAAGAGAACACATTAACATAGCACTGAAAATAATATCTAGTTAATTACCAGCGCAGCTGCGAAATACTTGGTGCAAATCTACATGCATGCCACAACTGTTTTACAGTACAACAATGAAAGACTGCAACTACGAGGGCCAGTCAAAAAGTAATGCCTCCTATTTTTTTTTCTACGTTTAATTGTCAGGAAATTTAAATGCAATTACATAGGTTGAAAACCACAACATTGAGGATCATTTTGTCATTTTTCAATGTAATCTCCGCCCATCTCTACAGTTTTGGTCCATCTTTGAACAAGGGCATGTATCCCAGCACGGTAAAAATCACAGCTCTGCTTCCTAAGCCATTGACGCACGGATGTTTTGACGGCCTCCTCATCTTCAAAATGAATCCCACGATGAGCTTCTTTTAGTGGCCCGAACAGATGGAAGTCTGATGGTGCCAGGTCAGGGCTGTATGGGGGATGAGGCAAAACTTCCCATCCAATTTTGACAATCTCGTCAGAGGTGTGACGACTGGTGTGTGGTCTTGCATTGTCATGCAAAAGAAGAACATCTGCCATTGATTTTGTTGGGCGAACTCGCTGAAGACGTGCTTTAAGTTTGTTGAGGGTTGTGACGTATTGAACAGAATTTATTGTGCATCCCTGCTCCAAAAAATCAACCAGAATCACACCCTCTGTATCCCAGAAAACTGTTGCCATAACTTTCCCTGCCGATCGCACAGTTTTGAATTTATTCTTCCTCGGCGAGCTTGTGTGACGCCACTCCATTGACTGCCTCTTTGATTCGGGTTCAAAAAAAATGCACCCATGTTTCGTCCCCGGTCACAATTTTTTTCAGAAACTCATCTCCCTCCAAACGGAAGCGCTGCAAGTGTTGGGAGGCTATTGTTTTCCTTGCCTCTTTATTCTGATCGGTTAACATTCTTGGAACCCACCGTGCACAAACTTTTGAGTACCCCAATTGTTTAATAATCGTGATCACACTGCCTTTACTAAGAGAAATAATGCGACACACTTCATCTGCAGTCACCCGACGGTCACCACGAATGATGTCATCAACTTGCTGAATGTTGTGTGGAGTCACTGCACTCACCGGCCTGCCGCTCCGCTTTTCGTCAGTCAACGGTGTTTGCCCTTCAGCTTCCTTACAACGACGAACCCATCGTCTAACAGTGCTGACATCCACTGTCACAACACCATACACCTTCTTCAGTCTTTCATGAATGCGTATGGGCGTTTCACCTTCTGCATTCAAGAATTCAATCACACAACGCTGTCTCAAACGAACATCGATGTCGGCCATCTTACAAACTTCTGCTGTGCTGCCACCTGTTGACACAGAAAGTTACTACTGCAGTGGATTGCAGAAGAAGGTTTGAGGAATGGCGCCAAATTCAAATTTTTCACTTAACTTAATTTCTTTAAGTAGAAAAAAAATGGGAGGCATTACTTTTTGACCGACCCTCGTACAAAGGAGATTCTCTCTACAATTACGCGCTAGCAATAAACAAAAGCTACACTAAATACACAAACTACAAGAAAAAATCAGAAGATTCCAGTGAGGTATCCTAGGCTAAGGGTCGACATATGAAAAGTCCCCTTTGAACAATTCTCCATGACTGTGCTTAACCTGACACACAATGTTTTTAGCGCAACGCAATCTGACTTTCAAAATTCCCTACAAAACAATGGCCCTGACTAACATTAAACTATACCTTTCACAAATCACTTACCTCACAAAAATCTTCGCTGCTCAAGCTACTGCAATACAGCGAGCGCCACTACTGCCAGCTAAATAAAAGATTCAAACTATGGAAGGCACTAACTACTGATAGGGATAGTTAGCAAATGAAAGATATTAATAGAGAACAAACAATGTATTTACCTTGATATCATCATATATAAATATAGCAGTTCATGACAAATTTCAAAACTCCGCCATCTCTCTCCCCACATCCACCACTGCTGGCGGCTCACCTCCAACTGCGCAACGCTACGCGCTGTTAACATCCAGCTGCCGCTGCCCAACACTACAATGGCAGACAATAATGTAAACTAGCCACAGACTGCACACAGCACAGCCAGTGATTTTCATACAGAGGTGGCGTTACCAATAAGAAATGCTAAACAGCCTACTTACATAAGAACCTAAACAGCCTACTTACATAAAGAAAACATAAACAGCCTACTTACAATAGTTCCCTTCACTTCTCAAACCAAAATAGTCGCATGTGGAAAAAGGACTAACTTCTGCGACATTTTGTTCTTTTCAGGTTTAATAGATGGCCAGGCTGCAGATGCATCTCGAAACTTTTGCATTATGTATGGGGAGAGAGCATCGTGCCAAAATACGCTAGAAAAGTATTGTCTACATTAGCTCTCGTGTGGCAGTGGCATTTTATCTATATATATATAAAACGAAGTTGGGTTTGTTACAACACTTATAACTCGAGATCTGCTGGACCAATTTTCATAGTTTTTGATTTGTTGGAATTGTCTCCGCCCCGAATAGCAGAAGACATCTTAAAAATAATGAAAAATTGACGAATAAAAATTTTCATGGTTTTTGATTTGTTGGATTTGTCTCCACCCCGAATAGCAGAATACATCTTAAAAATAATGAAAAATTGACGAATACTTGAAAAATGCGTTATTTTCCCTAAAAGTTCTTTAGTTTCGGAGCTGTCAAATTTTTTTGTCAAAATCTGTAAGTAATGATTGACATTTATGCATGCGTTCATAAACTATTTAAAATGGATGAATAAACTATTATGTGCATTTTTTTTAAAAAAAAGATTGAAAAATATTACGTGTGCGTTCAGAAATGTGTAATGAATACTTCATCATTTCAATAAATGCTCATTTGTTTATTACATGTCAAACATTTGTTGTCCAATCCTGTCAAATACTGTAATAACTATTTATGTGTGCGTTCAGAAATTTATTTTCTGTAAAATGTCTCGAAAGTTCAGGTAGGAACTGTTATATTTGTATGTTTTAGACATTAATTTGTGTAAATTATTTATTAAATTAATTATAGATTTATTCTACAGGTTAACAAAAGTGTAAATGTCTTTTCATAGGTTGTCTATGATTTTTCTTGATAAGCTATTGTCTATGTCTTGATTGTTTTATGTGGTTTTGTGCGAGTGCATATTCAGTATTACTATTAATAAAAATGCCGCGTCCTAGAAGATCTAATCTTTCCCAGCGGAGCCGTAATGCAACTAGGCAACGGAATATCGCGAGTCAATTATCTGATGAAGAACGAGAAATTGCCCGAGAAGAGCGCCGCGTTAGGATGGAGCAAAGAAGGGCCTTAATTCGTGCTTCTCAAACACAAGAGCAATGAGAGGCAGCCCGTGAAACGGCTAGATTAGAAACGAGAAATCGTCGAGCTTATCGTACAGATGAACAGAGGAATAATCTTCGAAGTGCAAGAAGAAACGGTTAAAGTATTGATTTGAATCGAGCAGCGTTTCGATATGATTGCACTATCGACTACAGCTTGCATCGTTTAGTTTGCATTGGTCCAATGGACGTTGTTTGACAGCATTGTGGCGCATTGAAGTTTGCTGGTGAAACGCCTGGTTTGTGCTGCCTTAGTGGTAAAGTGACATTGCCATTAGTGGTCCAGCCACCAGAGCCATTGCGTTCCCTGCTTTATGGCGAAACACTAGAATCACGACATTTTCTAGTGAACACTCAAAAATACAATGTCTGTTTCCAAATGACTTCATTTGGGGCGGAAATTATCGAAGAACACGGATATAATCCGACATTTAAGGTAATTTACGTTAAAAACTTTATTTTCTATGATTGTAAAAAAAATTTGGAATGTAGTTTGTTAGATTTCTGTATTTGTCTCTAAAATAAAAATGGTATGTTATTATTTGAAAAAAAAGTGTTTGTAAATCTAACTATAACTATGGCTTTGAATTTACAGATTCAAGGCCAGATTTGCCATCGCACTGGAACATTGCAACCTATTGAAGGTGCACAGCACAAATTCTTGCAAATATACTTCATGGGCAATATGGAAGAACAACTTGACCGGCGTCAAGGGATCAACACAGCTACGAAAAGATCAATTCTCCAAGATTTGCAGCAAATGCTTCATGAACACAATGCATTGGTCAGGCTGTTCAAGACTGCTTTAGAGCGCATGCCAAGTGATGACTATAAAGTTGCAATCAGAGCAGATAAAAGACCAGCTGGAACACATGAACGCACATTTAATGCTCCAACAATCGATGAAGTGGCAATCCTGATTGTTGGTGAAAACTTGGAAACACGTGATATTGTGCTTACACGACGCAATACTGGGCAACTACAAAGAATATATGAAACACACCGTTCATATGACACGTTACAATACCCGCTGATGTTTTGGCAAGGAGACGATGGATATCACTTTAATATCAATATGATTAATCCATTGAATGGTAAGATCAATATCATTGTTTTCATTTTAACTTGATATACATTTTAGTCTGTTTGCTTTTGGTACACAAAAAAAGTTGTCACTCCTAATTTAGTAGAGGGTAGCTGTAAGAGTCGTTAACCTATTAGGGGTTCTAAAATACAATTTTTACTGTATTTGTTTCAGGTGAGGAAACTACCAAGAAGGTTAGTTCGATGAATTATTACGCATATCGTTTGATGATTCGTGAAAATTCTGACAATTATTTGTTGCGATTTCGTCGACTGCTTCAACAATACTGCGTTGACATGTACGTTAAAATCGAAACGGAGCGCCTGACTTTCATCCGGTTGAATCAAGCTAAATTGGGTTCGGAAGAGTATATTCATTTACGCGATGCGATAAGCACAGAAGGAGATTCAGAAAATGTTGGTCGATTGACTATTTTACCAGCGACATACACAGGTAGCCCGCGTCATATGCATGAATATGCGCAAGATGCAATGAGATACACTCCTGGAAATTGAAATAAGAACACCGTGAATTCATTGTCCCAGGAAGGGGAAACTTTATTGACACATTCCTGGGGTCAGATACATCACATGATCACACTGACAGAACCACAGGCACATAGACACAGGCAACAGAGCATGCACAATGTCGGCACTAGTACAGTGTATATCCACCTTTCGCAGCAATGCAGGCTGCTATTCTCCCATGGAGACGATCGTAGAGATGCTGGATGTAGTCCTGTGGAACGGCTTGCCATGCCATTTCCACCTGGCGCCTCAGTTGGACCAGCGTTCGTGCTGGACGTGCAGACCGCGTGAGACGACGCTTCATCCAGTCCCAAACATGCTCAATGGGGGACAGATCCGGAGATCTTGCTGGCCAGGGTAGTTGACTTACACCTTCTAGAGCACGTTGGGTGGCACGGGATACATGCGGACGTGCATTGTCCTGTTGGAACAGCAAGTTCCCTTGCCGGTCTAGGAATGGTAGAACGATGGGTTCGATGACGGTTTGGATGTACCGTGCACTATTCAGTGTCCCCTCGACGATCACCAGTGGTGTACGGCCAGTGTAGGAGATCGCTCCCCACACCATGATGCCGGGTGTTGGCCCTGTGTGCCTCGGTCGTATGCAGTCCTGATTGTGGCGCTCACCTGCACGGCGCCAAAGACGCATACGACCATCATTGGCACCAAGGCAGAAGCGACTCTCATCGCTGAAGACGACACGTCTCCATTCGTCCCTCCATTCACGCCTGTCGCGACACCACTGGAGGCGGGCTGCACGATGTTGGGGCGTGAGCGGAAGACGGCCTAACGGTGTGCGGGACCGTAGCCCAGCTTCATGGAGACGGTTGCGAATGGTCCTCGCCGATACCCCAGGAGCAACAGTGTCCCTAATTTGCTGGGAAGTGGCGGTGCGGTCCCCTACGGCACTGCGTAGGATCCTACGGTCTTGGCGTGCATCCGTGCGTCGCTGCGGTCCGGTCCCAGGTCGACGGGCACGTGCACCTTCCGCCGACCACTGGCGACAACATCGATGTACTGTGGAGACCTCACGCCCCACGTGTTGAGCAATTCGGCGGTACGTCCACCCGGCCTCCCGCATGCCCACTATACGCCCTCGCTCAAAGTCCGTCAACTGCACATACGGTTCACGTCCACGCTGTCGCGGCATGCTACCAGTGTTAAAGACTGCGATGGAGCTCCGTATGCCACGGAAAACTGGCTGACACTGACGGCGGCGGTGCACAAATGCTGCGCAGCTAGCGCCATTCGACGGCCAACACCGCGGTTCCTGGTGTGTCCGCTGTGCCGTGCGTGTGATCATTGCTTGTACAGCCCTCTCGCAGTGTCCGGAGCAAGTATGGTGGGTCTGACACACCGGTGACAATGTGTTCTTTTTTCCATTTCCAGGAGTGTATGTTCGTCATTATGGTCGGCCAGATCTATTCATTACATTTACATGTAATCCGAAATGGATGGAAATTATTCAATTGCTGCTTCCCGGACAAACATCAAGTGATCGACACGACATCACTGCACGGGTTTTCAAGCAAAAAATTCGGTCACTAATAAATTACATTGTTAAGCAACACGTCTTTGGGATTACTCGATGCTGGATGTATTCAGTCGAATGGCAAAAACGAGGCCTACCGCATGTTCACATTCTAATTTGGTTAGTAGACAGAATTCGGCCAGATCAAATAGATGACATCATATGTGCGGAGATTCCTGCTCCTGAAACCGATCCAGACCTACATGATGTTGTAATCACGAATATGATTCATGGACCATGTGGCACTATCAACCGCCAATCACCGTGCATGGTCGACGGCAAGTGTTCCAAACGGTATCCGCGAAAATTCGCGGCAGAGACCATTACAGGCAACGACGGTTATCCATTGTATCGGCGTCGATCGCCCGATGATAATGGTAGAACTATCACAACTAAAGTGAAAGGAAACGATTTCATAGTTGACAACAGTTGGATTGTTCCATATTCGCCACTTCTTTCCAAAACATTCAAGGCACATTGTAATGTTGAGTATTGCAATTCGGTCAAATCCATTAAATACATTTGCAAATATGTCACGAAAGGGAGCGACATGGCGGTTTTTGGTATCCAAACATCCAATATCAACGATGAAATCACGCGCTATCAAGTTGGTAGATATGTGAACTGCAATGAAGCAACTTGGCGTATATTCTCATTCCCTATTCACAAACGTTATCCCACTGTTGTACATTTGGGGGTGCATCTAGAGAACGGTCAGAGAGTATATTTCACAGCGTCGAATGCTGCTCAACGTGCCGAAACACCTCCAGCGACAACACTGAACAGTTTATTTGCGATTTGTCAAAACGATCCGTTCGCACGAACGTTGCTTTACTCGGAAATGCCACGTTATTACACTTGGAACGCTACATCGAAGAAATTTCAACGTCGGAAGCAAGGCGATGCAGTTCCTGGTCATCCAGATATGCGTTCTGCTGATGCTCTTGGTCGTATTTACACAGTTCATCCGAAGAATGATGAATGTTTCTATTTGCGGTTGTTGCTGGTACATGTTCGAGGGCCAACACCATTTGAATCACTACGAACTGTTAATGGTATAGTGTGCCCCCCATTTCGTGCAGCATGTCAAGAGCTGAATTTGCTTGAAAACGATACTCGTTGGGACACGACAATCGCCGAAGCAATTATTTCTGTATCTCCAAGTCAGATACGCACATTATTTGCTATCATCATTTCGACATGCTTCCCATCGAACCCACGTGACCTGTGGAACAAATACAAAGATAACATGTCAGAAGACATTTTGTATCGAATTCGTGTCAGCTCAAGAAATCCCGATCTTGAGGCGAATGAGGAGATGCATAACCAGGCTTTGCTCTTGATCGAAGATATGTGTTACCTCATGTGCGGCAGTTTGTTAGTTAGGTTAGGAATGCCAGCGCCAGATCGCGGAATGAATGACGCATTTAATAGAGAATTGGAACGTGAACGTGAATATGATCCACATGAACTAATCCAATCAGTTGAAACGAATGTACCACTGTTGAATCCTAAGCAGAAGGAAGTCTATGATACACTGATTAATGCAACTGATGATGGAAATGGTGGCTTATTTTTTTTGGATGCCCCCGGTGGAACTGGGAAGACATTCCTCATGTCATTGATTTTGGCCACTGTACGTGCGAGATCCGAAATTGCGGTAGCAATTGCTTCTTCTGGAATAGCGGCCACATTGTTAGACGGATGCCGTACGGCTCACTCAGCGTTAAAATTGCCATTAAACCTTCAAACTACTGAACAACCGACATGTAACATGGCCGAAGTTTTAGTAGCATCAAAAATCATCATATGGGACGAATGCACAATGGCGCACAAACGCGCATTGGAAGCACTAGACCGAACATTAAAAGATCTGCGCAATGACTCGAGATGTTTTGGTGGTTCAATGATTTTATTATCTGGCGATTTCCGACAAACACTACCAGTAATTCCAAGATCTACTGCTGCCGACGAAATAAACGCTTGCCTCAAAGCATCAAATCTGTGGCGATATGTAAACAAACTTCAACTGTCTGTAAATATGAGAGTTGCATTGTTGAACGATCTATCTGCTGATGATTTCTCGAAGCAATTGCTGACTATCGGTAATGGCCGTGTTCCTGTTGACGAATCGAGCGGTTTGATTTCATTTCCTCCAAATTTTTGCAATTTCGTCTCATCAAAAGACGAGCTTATCAACAAAGTATTTCCGGATATCATTGCTAACCACAAAAATACTAAATGGTTAAGTGAGCGAGCAATTTTGGCGGCTAAAAATAAAGATGTAGATGACCTCAATTTTATAATTCAAAATCAAATCGTAGGTACTCTGTATTCATTCAAATCTATCGACTGTGTAACAAACGAAGAAGAAGCCACTAATCATCCAACTGAATTTTTGAACTCCTTGGATGTGCCTGGTTTACCACCGCATAATTTACAACTGAAGGTTGGCTCGGTAGTCATCATGCTTAGAAATTTAAACCAACCAAAACTGTGCAATGGAACGCGTTTGGTGATAAGAAAACTGATGAGCAATGTGATTCACGCGTCGATACGCAAAGGAAAATTTAAAGATGAGGAAGTTCTTATTCCAAGGATTCCGATGATCCCAACAGATATGCCCTTTGAGTTTAAACGAATTCAATTCCCGATTCGTCTTGCCTTCGCCACGACGATCAACAAATCACAGGGCCAATCCTTGACTATTTGTGGCCTCAATCTAGAAAATGCGTGTTTTTCTCATGGTCAATTGTACGTGGCATGCTCACGTGTCGGCAAACCATCCGCATTATTTGTTCTTGCGCCTGACCAAAAAACAAAGAATGTCGTTTACCACAAGGTGCTTGAATGAAAATCCGATTAATGAATTAATCAGAGTGTATCCCAACCTGCACAACATAGTTTTCAATGATTTTTTTCTGACATGTGTTTGAAATACTTAATTACTATTATTTTTTTAATTTTTATTCTCATTCTGTATGTATTCATCATCATTCATCAAAATAAAATACTTTTATATTTCTATCTATATTAATATTATTTTGTATCATTGCATTACGTTCATCAAAGCCTAAATTAGTTCCGCTAAAAGGTAACACGACATTCATTGACTGTTAGGCGGTACGAAGTTCGCCGGGTCAGCTAGTTCTTCGTAAAACTTTGTTTGACAGCTTTAACTCAGAACAAGTTTTCTACACGCATGTAATCAATAAACTACATGTGCATTGTCAGACTGTTACAGAGAACATCAGAGAATTCGTATGTATCGTTGATGATTAATTTCTCTCTCATGTTAACTAATGTTTTAACAACTCTAAAAGAAACTGTACGAAAATTGTGCACTGTATTATATGAAATGAAATAAAACGACCCACGATAACCTTACGACGAAAGTCTGTTTCAATAAAACTGAGTTTCTGTACACAAGTGTGCCTCTATCGACACGAATTAGTAAAATACTAATCACTTAATTTCGATTGGGTCTATGTTTGATTGTTATGCTGTGACGTACTCAAGTGGTATGCAAATGTGGCACTTCACAAATAAAGTTATGTATTCCTAGAAACTCAAAATTTGTTTGTCAGCAGCGGAAAGGGCGTTACCTGTTGTGCAGCATTGTAAGTTTTTCACCAATGCACTATGAGCCGAAAGTATTTTCTTGCGATTTCCTTATCGATGTGTGATCTGACTGCTTGTAGCTCTTTCACAGAAAGGATAAAAACGTTACAGTCAGCAAGACTGGAACCGCAAACCATAACAGACTCTTTTTCACAGGTTAGCACGCTTCCACAGAGCTAGGGAAAAAGCATGCGCCTACGTCTCCTCTTACGAGACCAGTAGTGGCTAGAACTCGTAAACCGCTATTTAAAGGACGAGATTAGATGCGATTTTCACGTGCTACGACTTTCCTGGGCTGAAAACCGTAAATTTACAATCTTTTGACACAGCTCAAGCGTTACCAATAACTCAGATTATTCAATGGAAATGACAGCAAAAATCAAGTGAGCTTTGAGGCTTAATTCCGTGCACACCAGGAAGTAACTCGTCGATCACAGAGTTGCCAAATATACCTTGCCTTGTTGCCAAATCTCAGTTACATTACTAGCAGGAAGAAGACGAGCCGATGTGATCCTACAGTGGGCTGGGAAGTGACCATAGCTGACGTCTCAAAGACGCGGCTGCTACGGCCTGGAATACGTAATCCGTCTGATTCACATTTCTGTAACTGGGTTTAGGGACCGGAGCGTAGTTGTTAATAGTACTCGAAACTGACTGCAAAATAAGCTTCATAAATCAGAAACTCTCGTAGTTGTCTTTATATCTTTCGTAAGTGTACTCAGAACTAAGAAAAGCATTGACGAACGTTTTCGTGCCTCGCCGATAGTCGAGCACAACAAACAAATAAACATAAAAAAGACTGTGTGCGTGTGTGTGTGTGTGTGTGTGTGAGAGAGAGAGAGAGAGAGAGAGAGAGAGAGTGAGGGAGAGAGATAAAAATAGAAAAGAATGAGAGAGAGAGTAAAAAATAGTTGCAAAGAAACTGAATCATGGTATGTAAAGAAATTTTTCATTAAAATGACACGTTCTACATCATTATGAAATGTCGTATTCATAAGCTATGGAACAAGTATTAATCTAATCTAATCTAATCATATTGCTGACTAGTCATGAAGAGGCACGAATTACAGAAATTTTCGCCAATATCATTAACCAAATGTAAACTTGAAATAAAAAAAAGACGAGAGTTTTTGTAGTAAACCGGGACTCCTTTAAAGACCCTTTCGTCCCTGTTAACTAACCACGAATGATGTGTGATATACCTCCATTCAGAAGGAACGAAGTGTTCATGCATTTAAAGATGAAGTGCATGATGCGAAGTTCTGTGACAGAGATACGAACCCAGAACGCAATCAGATTGTTAACTAAATAAAATCAAATGTCACGTATCGGTTTTTCTTACCAGCTGCTAGATGTTTGAATCTAAAATAAGGATACAATTTTTTGTGCCTGAGCGACAATCGAACCGCACACCTATCGTCCTTCTTTATCATCCACGAACATAGCTTAAGTAACACTTGCTTACTCACCAACAGTAAGATGTGTGCGTGTTTGACTAGAAATAACGACACCAATTGTGATTGTTGGCAACACATGTTGTTGTTGTTGTGGTCTTCAGTCCTGAGACTGGTTTGATGCAGCTCTCCATGCTACTCTATCCTGTGCAAGCTTCTTCATCTCCCAGTACCTACTGCAACCTACATCCTTATGAATCTGCTTAGTGTATTCATCTCTTGGTCTCCCTCTACGATTTTTACCCTCCACGCCGCCCTCCAATGCTAAATTTGTGATCCCTTGATGCCTCAGAACGTGTCCTACCAACCGATCCCTTCTTCTGGTCAAATTGTGCCACAAACTCCTCTTATCCCCAATTCTATTCAATAATTCATCATTAGTTATGTGATCTACCCATCTAATCTTCAGCATTCTTCTGTAGCACCACATTTCGAAAGCTTCTATTCTCTTCTTGTCCAAACTATTAATCGTCCACGTTTCACTTCCATACATGGCTACACTCCATACAAATACTTTCAGATACGACTTCCTGACACTTAAATCTATACTCGATGTTAACAAATTTCTCTTCTTCAGAAACGCTTTCCTTGCCATTGCCAGTCTACATTTTATATCTTCTCTATTTCGACCATCATCAGTTATTTTGCTCCCCAAATAGCAAAACTCCTTTACTACTTTAAGTGTCTCATTTCCTAATCTAATACCCTCACCATCACCCGACTTAATTCGACTACATTCCATTATCCTTGTTTTGCTTTTGTTGATGTTCATCTTACATCCTCCTTTCAAGACACTGTCCATTCCATTCAACTGCTCTTCCAAGTCCTTTGCTGTCTCTGATAGAATTACAATGTCATCGGCGAACCTCAAATGTTTTTATTTCTTCTCCATGGATTATAATACCTACTCCGAATTTTTCTTTTGTTTCCTTTACTGCTTTCTCAATATACAGATTGAATAACATCGGGGAGAGGCTACAACCCCGTCTCACTCCCTTCCCAACCACTGCTTCCCTTTCATGCCCCTCGACTCTTATAACTGCCATCTGGTTTCTGTACAAATTGTAAATAGCCTTTCTCTCCCTGCATTTTACCCCTGCCACCTTTAGAATTTGAAAGAGAGCATTCCAGTCAACATTGTCAAAAGCTTTCTCTAAGTCTACAAATGCTAGAAACGTAGGTTTGCCTTTCCTTAATCTTTCTTCTTAGATAAGTCGTAGAGTCAGTATTGCCTCACGTGTTCCAATATTTCTACGGAATCCAAACTGATCTTCCCCGAGGTCGGCTTCTACTAGTTTTTCCATTCGTCTGTAAAGAATTCGTGTTAGTATTTTGCAGCTGTGACTTTTTAAACTGATAGTTCGATAATTTTCACATCTGTCAATACCTGCTTTCTTTGGGATTGGAATTATTATATTCTTCTTGAAGTCTGAGGGTATTTCGCCTGTCTCATACATCGTGCTCACCAGGTGGTAGAGTTTTGTCAGGACTGGCTCTCCCTAGGCCGTCAGTAGTTCTAATGGAATGTTGTCTACTCCCGGGGCCTTGTTTCGACTCAGGTCTTTCAGTGCTCTGTCAAACTCTAAACTCAGTTTCGTATCTCCCATTTCATCTTCATCTACATAATCTTCCATTTCCATAAGATTGTCCTCAAGTACATCGCCCTTGTGTAGACCCTCTACACACTCCTTCCACCTCTCTACTTTCCCTTCTTTGCTTAGAACTGGGTTTCCATCTGAGCTCTTGATATTCATACAAGTGGTCCTCTTTTCTCCTAAGGTCTCTTTAATTTTCCTGTAGGCAGTATCTATCTTACCCCTAGTGAGATAAGCCTCTACATCTTTACATTTGTCGTCTAGCCATCCCTGCTTAGCAATTTTGCACTTCCTGTCGATCTCATTTTTGAGTCGTCTGTATTCCTTTTTGCCTGCTTCATTTACTGCATTTTTATATTTTCTCCTTTCGTCAATTAAGTTCAATATTTCTTCTGTTACCCAAGGAGTTCTACTAGCCCTCATCTTTTTACCTGCTTGATCCTCTGCTGCCTTCACTACTTCGTCCCTCAGAGCCACCCATTCTTCTTCTACTGTATTTCTTTCCCCCATTCCTGTCAGTTGTTCCCTTATGCTCTCCCTGAAACTCTGTACAACCTCTGGTTCTTTCAGTTTATCCAGGTCCCATCTACTTAAATTCCCACCTTTTTGCAGTTTCTTCAGTTTTAATCTACAGTTCATAACCAATAGATTGTGGTCAGAGTCCACATCTGCCCCTGGAAATGTCTTACAATTTTAAACCTGGTTCCTAAATCTCTGTCTTACCATTATGTAATCTATCTGATACCTTCTAGTATCTCCAGGATTCTTCCATGTATACAACCTTCTTTCATGATTCTTGAACCAAGTGTTAGCTATGATTAAGTTATGCTCTGTGCAAAATTCTACCAGGCGGCTTCCTCTTTCATTTCTTAGCCCCAATCCATATTCACCTACTACATTTCCTTCTCTCCCTTTTCCTACTCTCGAATTACAGTCACCCATGACTATTAAATATTCGTCTCCCTTCACTACCTGAATAATTTCTTTTATCTCATCATACATTTCTTCAGTTTCTTCATCATCTGCAGAGCTAGTTGGCATATAAATTTGTACTACTGTAGTAGGCGTGGGCTTCGTATCTATCTTGGCCACAATAATGCATTCACTATGCTGTTTGTAGTAGCTGACCCGCACTCCTATTTTTTTATTCATTATTAAACCTACTCCTGCATTACCCCTATTTGATTCTGTATTTATAACCCTGTATTCGCCTGACCAAAAGCCATGTTCCCCCTGCCACCGAACTTCACCTATTCCCACTATATCTAACTTTAACCTATCCATTTCCCTTTTTAAATTTTCTAATCTACCTGTCTGGTTAAGGGATCTGACATTCCACTAAATCGTGTTACGTGAATCGTTTACTGGCTGTACTCTGCCGCATTTCGCTGGTTGGAAGGCAAAAAGCTTACTGACAAATTTCGCACAAGGAAAAGGGGGACGAAATGTCTCCCACTGGAAGGTCATGTTGTTTTATTTAAATGATTACAAAATCAGCTAAAACGAACAGTGAGGCGGTCAGTATAAGCACATTACTGTTGTCAGTATGATGTTGCACTGCCCAGGGCCTGTTATGATAAAGGGCCCGTTTAGGTCAGGCATATTGTATACAGAAGTGGAAGAGAGAGCACCACTAAATTTCACAATCCGCATGCATTGCATACACACAGAAATTACTGTTACGATGAACTATTGGAGCCCAATGAGTGAATTGCATATTTTCCGGTGAAAAAGAGCACTGGCAAACAGTCTTCGCTACATTAGGTTACTTAAACTGGTGTCACTCTGAGCTAGAATTTATGGTCAGCGACTAAGTATAAGGTCAATGAGTCGGATGCGGGTTTTGCAACTGTGAAATATTTTCCTACATTATAGAAGTGAATATTAAATCTGAACCAACAATGCGAAAATTTTGAACTTAGGTAGCTTACAATGAAAATCTTTCTGTTTATTGCAAAAGAAAACAATTGATTTTCTAAAACATTCTCCGCCATACACAACTTGAAACAGGTCACGTCGACCAAATCTTGTGGAAGAACTGACAGCGACGTATAACGGAAGGCAGTAAGATCCCTTGGCTTTTGGTTTGGCAGTATTCGACTGGCATTTCTAGGCGCAAGTAAATTAAGAAAGGCAGCGCGTTTTTGTTACCAAGTAACGTCTTCATCAATTACTTTAGTTTTAACGTAATGTGCGAGTAATTGCTGATGTTTGATATTAACTTGAAAAGGACTCCGTAGACAGGGAAAGAATCTCTTCTTGGGCAACTACTTCTATAATGACCAAAAGGCATTAAATGATCTTCAAGCACATGTGTTCCAGCAACGGTATGAAGAAAATGATAATAACAATGACGGTAATAATCGAATTATCCGGTAACTTCACACTTCACAGTGGGTTTTCTCGAACTAACAAACGTGCTGAATCAGTGAATATTTCAAAATGGCTTTACATCGAGGCTATGACGCCTAGAAGAGTCTTTACATCCTGCTGACATGAGAATAGCATAATCTCCACGTCAGAAGATTGCTTCTACTTGAACATTTAATAGACTTGCATTTTTTCCAACGTGACTAATTTTGTAAGCTAAGCACATCATCCGTTACAGCACACTTCTGAGGCTGGGAAATGTGGCCACAATGGTCTGGTGGAACGAACTATCACAGGTGCAATGCGTGGGTTCAGGCATTCACTTTTAAGGGGCACAAACAGATTTACTTTACCTCAGGTAACCTCAAGAGAAAGACGTTATAATCCAGAATCCGCTTTAAACATCACGTTCCTTCATTACCAATTGGGCAGAGCCAGTTCACGTTGGGAAATGACATAGGCGGTAGTCATGGTAAACAGAAACACTGTCTCCAGTAAACTTACTTACATCAGAAAATTTTATTTTATTTCATGAAACGATAGCCATTTAAAGGAACAGGGCTCTTATTTTTCTTGTACTTGATTGAACTAGAGACGTTGAAAAATTTGGTTCTGGACTGTGATTCGAATTCGTATCGCATCTTTCGAGGATCTGAATCTCTCGGAACATAATGGTTCAGTCATTTCGTTCCTTTTCCCAAGACTGCAATCTTCTCTATGTCTCCTCCAAAGGTAAGTATGTGGGTCCGAATCTTGATCCAGTACAAAAATATTCATAATTTCATTTCAAGCCCAATCACGTGCATACCAGTCTGCTAGTGAAAATTAACGTGCATTTTTAATGTCTGTTCATGTGTTGCCAACAATCGCAATAAGTGTCTTTATTTCTGGTCAAACACGCACACATCTTACTGTTGGTGAGTAAGCAAGTGTTACTTAAGCTATGTTCGTGGATTATAAAGAAGGACGACGGGTGTGCGGTTCGATTGTCCCTCAGGCACAAAAAATTGTATCCTTATTTTAGATTCAAACATCTAGCAGCTTGTAAGAAAAACCGATACGTGACATTTGATTTTACTTAGTTAACAATCCGATTGCGTGCTGGGTTCGTATCTCTGTCACAGAACTTCACATCATGTGCTTCATCTTTAAATGCATGAACACTTTGTTCCTTCTGAATGGAGGTATATCACACATCTTTCGTGGTTAGTAAACAATAACGAAAGGGTCTTTAAAGGAGTCCCAGTTTATTACAAAAAACGGCGTCTTTTTTTTTCAAGTTTAGATTTGATTAATGATATTGGCGAAAATTTCTGTAATTCGTGCCTCTTCATGATTATTCAGCAATATGATATGATTAGATTAGATTAGGTTATTACTTGTTCCATAGCTCATGAATACGACATTTCATAATGATGTAGAACGTGTCATTTTAATGAAAGATTTCTTTACATACCATGATTCAGTTTCTTTGCAACAATTTTTTACTCTCTCTCTCATTCTTTTTTATTTTTATCTCTCTCCCTCACTCTCTCTCTCTTCTCTCTCTCTCTCTCTCTCTCTCTCTCTCTCTCTCTCTCACACACACACACACACACACACATACACACACACACACACACACACACACACACACACGCACACAATCTTTTTTTATGTTTATTTGTTTGTTGTGCTCGACTATCGGCGAGGCTCGAAAGCATTCATCAATGATTTTCTTAGTTTTGAGTACACTTACGAAAGATATATTGAAACAACTATGAGAGTTACTGATTTATGAACCTTAGTTTGCAGTCAGTTCTGAGTATTATTAATAACTACGCTCCAGTCCCTAAACCCAGTTACAGAAATGTGAATCAGACAGATTACGTATTCCAGGCCGTAGCAGCCGCGTCTTTGAGACGTCAGCTATGGTCACTTCCCAGCCCACTGTAGGATCACATCGGCTCGTCTTCTTCCTGCTAGTAATGTAACTGAGATTTGGCAACAAGGCAAGGTATATTTGGTAACTCTGTGATCGACGAGTTACTTCCTGGTGTGCACGGAATTAAGCCTCAAAGCTCACTTGATTTTTGCTGTCATTTCCATTGAATAATCTGAGTTATTGTTAACGCTTGAGCTGTGACAAAAGATTGTAAATTTACGGTTTTCAGCCCAGGAAAGTCGTAGCACGTGAAAATCGCATCTAATCTCGTCCTTTAAATAGCGGTTTACTAGTTCTAGCCACTACTGGTCTCGTAAGAGGAGACGTAGACGCATGCTTTTTCCCTAGCTCTGTGGAAGCGTGATAACCTGTGAAAAAGAGTCTGTTATGGTTTGCGGTTCCAGTCTTGCTGACTGTAACGTTTTTATCCCTTCTGTGAAAGAGCTACAAGCAATCAGATCAAACATCGATAAGGAAATCGCAAGAAAATACAGGGTGATTCAAAAAGAATACCACAACTTTAAAAATGTCTATTTAATGAAAGAAACATAATATAACCTTCTGTTATACATCATTACAAAGAGTATTTAAAAAGGTTTTTTTTCACTCAAAAACAAGTTCAGAGATGTTCAATATGGCACCCTCCAGACACACGAGCAATATCAACCCGATACTCCAACTCGTTCCACACTCTCTGTAGCATATCAGGCGTAACAGTTTGGATAGCTGCTGTTATTTCTCGTTTCAAATCATCAATGGTGGCTGGGAGAGGTGGCCGAAACACCATATCCTTAACATACCCCCATAAGAAAAAATCGCAGGGGGTAAGATCAGGGCTTCTTGGAGGCCAGTGATGAAGTGCTCTGTCACGGGCTGCCTGGCGGCCGATCCATCGCCTCGGGTAGTTGACGTTCAGGTAGTTACGGACAGATATGTGCCAATGTGGTGGCGCTCCATCCTGCTGAAATATGAATTGTTGTGCTTCTTGTTCGAGCTGAGGGAACAGCCAATTCTCTAACATCTCCAGACACTGTAGTCCAGTTACAGTAGCACCTTCGAAGAAAAAGGGACCAAAACCTTTATTGGCTGAAATGGCGAACAAATGTACAACTAAATGAAACTTTATAGCTCCCTTAATTCGCCGACAGATAGTGCTTAGCTCTGCCTTTTGTCGTTGCAGAGTTTTAAATTCCTAAAGTTGTGGTATTCTTTTTGAATCACCCTGTACTTTCGGCTCATAGTGCAATGGTGAAAAACTTACAATTCTGCACAACAGGTAACGCCCTTTCCGCTGCTGACAAACAAATTTTGGGTTTCTAGGAATACATAACTTTATTTATGAAGTGCCACATTAGCATACCACTTGAGTATGTCACAGCATAACAATCAAACATAGACCCAATCGAAATTAAGTGGCTAGTATTTCACTAATTCGTGCCGATAGAGGCACACTTGTGTACAGAAACCCAGTTTTATTGAAACAGACTTTCGTCCTAAGGTTATCGTGGGTCGTTTTATTTCATTTCATATAATACAGTGCACAATTTTCGTACAGTTTCTTTTAGAGTTGTTAAAACATTAGTTAACATGAGAGAGAAATTAATCATCAACGATATATACGAATTCTCTGATGTTCTCTGTAACAGTCTGACAATGCACATGTAGTTTATTGATTACATGCATGTAGAAAACTTGTTCTGAGTTAAAGCTGTCAAACAAGGTTTTATGAAGAATAAACTGCCACTGCCACACGAGAGCTAATGTAGAAAATACTTTTCTGGCGTATTTTGGCACGATGCGCTCTCCCCATACATAATACAAAAGTTTCGAGATGCATCTGCAGCCTGGCCATCTATTAAACCTGGAAAGAACAAAGTGTCGCAGAAGTTAGCCCTTTCTCCACATGCGATTATTTTGGGTTGAGAAGTGAAGGGAACTATGTTCAAAGTTCCATTAGTTCGATAACTTCAGCAGACAGCAGTAGGGCGTTTTAAAAAATGTATCCATAATCGCGACGTCTTATCAAGAGTGCGCGACGCTTACCGTTACGCTACTAGCTGACACATAGCTGCAACACCTCCAGAACTCAACCACAATTCCTCCAGAACTTGCGCATTGTACAATGCTGTGAGATAATGCATATGGCCGGATCTAGACTTTTGAGAGACAGACAGTTACAGCTTTTCTTTTGCACTGCACGACGTTTTTAGCAAACAGATAGCGCAATAGAGTAGCTCAAGTCGAAAGGAACACTTCCTGTTTAAATTTCTGCATCCTACACTGTTGGCAGTTCTGTGTAGGTGTCAGTTACGTGATATTATTTCGCTGATTACAAAATGGAGTCGAATGTATGCACTGTGTAGCCGAGGCAGCTAGCTCATGGCGATTCGGTCAACCAAGTAAATGAATGTACTGAACATGCTGCAAACCACTACAGGAAGCCTGTGTGTCAGAGGTCTCACTCAGTGTGGCGCAACATTGCTATGATAGAAAAATTACTTGTACGGAAGAGAATTTGGTGGTCTCTTGGATTGATGTTAGGTTCATATTATTATGGTCTCGGTTCGATTCCAACTTCTGTTGGTGATTTTTTCATAAGGAGATACAGATTCTGTTCTCTTCTGGCTACGCCAAGTGAAGAAGGTATAGTGGCATTGTGGTCTGAAAATCACATTAAACATGATATTCCTTCTCTGCCAAGTAGACGTTAGGTTGAGCCACAGTAAATTCAGGAGTCGCGACACGTAGAAACTCTATCAACAGTAACCTTTCTTATACTAGTTATTTATTTCTAGTGACGAAACAAACGCTATGTAGGGCACAGGACACTTATTCCATCTTTTATTTGAGCTTCTGTATGTCGATAAAATTGATTTTGATCTGGGAATGCAACTCAGACCGCCCTTAACGCGGAATTTGATCTCTTCGTGATAATACAGCTCGACTGCAATTTGTTGTTTGTTCAAAACTGCAGATTCCTCAACATCTCCACATATTGCGCGTGAAAGGGTTCGAATCCTGTCCCGGCACTAAAGCTTTCATTATGTATTATCAAGCTCTAGCATGAGAACACCTATCTGCTGGTGGGCAATAATTTTGATTTTTAATGTATTTTCATTTGTTGTCAACACTAACGGTATCTGACGTTTTTGAGTCCCAGTGAGACACAGAACTGTTTGCGAAATCATTGTAAATTCAAGGATGTTATTCCGAGCTGCTGGTGGAGAAAAATTCGGTAGCTGACGTCTCTTTGTGTGCAGTCAACAACGATATGTGTAGGGCTCGATTCCCAGTCGGCACTGAACTCTTCGTCATATTATTTCTAGTTCAAACATGCTCACATGTCGCTGCTAGTGTAACAAACCCATTTTTAACGTTCGTTTTCTCTAGAGCACTATGGGACTTAACTTCTTAGGTCGTCAGTCCCTTAGAACTTAGAACTACTTAAACCTAACTAATCTAAGGACACCACACACATCCACGCCCGAGGCAGGAATCGAACCTGCGACCGCAGCGGTCTCGTGGTTCCAGACTGTAGCGCCTAGAATATAACAGCGATAGGTGCTAGGTCGGAGTCCTGAGAAAGAAAAAATTAATGTTTCGTCTCGTCATGTCAGTTAAAACATCTAGCTACTGCCGAGAAAATCCGATATGCCACAGTTGATTGTGCTTCGACGACAATCCAATTAGGTTCTAAGTTCGAATCCCTGTCCAACACAAAGCTTTACCTCACGGCATTTCAAGTAAGTTAGTTGTGAAGGAGCAATATTTAACATCTCTCGTAGTTCGTTAACAAGGACAATAGATGCTGGGTAGGAATTCGCGTCCGTTAACAATGTTTACGTTATGTTATTTAAAGTTGATATTTGCTTACTGGTACTGTCTAAAATCGAGGTATATCACTCTCTGTATGCCTAGTCAGGCATGACTGTTAGTTTCTGTCAGCCACGAAGTCTTTGCTTAGTCTGCATAACCTGGGTTTGAATCCATATGCAGAACTAGACGGTTCGTCGTGTCATTTGAAGTTCATACATATTCTCAACTAGCTGCTAGTGAATAACTTAAATTTTTGATGTCATTTTGTGTTAAATAATAAGTACGGTATGTTATTTTGAAGAGTAAATCATGAATACGACGAACTTACTACGTGAATTACCTATCTGACGTAATAATGAGAGTGGTAACATTTCATGTATGTCATTTATTATAATAAATGTGAACTTAGAAGCCTGAAGAACCGTCTTATCTGTGATAAGATGTTCCCTGATATTTGTAGTACCTTGGTATTACTTTCCATCTTGAGTTATTGCGATACAGAGCAGTGTTTTCTACTGGTGACTTGTTGGAAGCATTTTGAATAGTCAAACGACTGTACTGAGGGGCGATTAGAGGACCTGCTAGACAGCTGCGCTATGTGGGTTGCATTCGAATCAGCCGAAATGCGATTCAGGTCGTTCGGTTACTTTTGAGGCCGACTGTACCTACTCTTTCGTTTCCAATTCACCAAAAGAAGATCTTCCTATGGGTTTTCCAGCTGCGTCATCGTCGTATGCCTATTATCGATTTCAAAATATCACGATAAGTGACAAATGTAAGCATAAGCCGGCCGCTGTGGCAGAACGGTTCTAGGCGCTTCAGTCCGGAACCACACTGCTGCTACGGTCGCAGGTACGAATCCTGCCTCGGGCATGGATGTGTATGATGTCCTTAGGTTGGTTAGATTTAAGTAGTTCTAAGTTCTAGGGGACTGATAACCACAAATGTTACGTCCCATAGTGCTCAGAGCTATTTATGAACATTATTTTAGAAAACATCGTTGTTGTGAAACGTAAGTAGCTCTTTAAACACACGAAGTGTCGAGTGCTATTGACAAGGGATTTCAAATTGATTCCGTATTTCTAGATTTCCAGAAGGCTTTTTACACTGTATCGGAAGCGCCTTATAGTGAAATTGCGTGCTTATGGAATATCGTGTTAGTTTCGTGATTGGATCTGTGATTTCCTGTCAGAGAGGTCACAGTTCGTAGTAATTGACGGAAAGTCATCGAGTAAAGCAGATGTGATTTCTGGCGTTCCACAAAGTAGTGTTATATAGGCCCTTCGCCGTTCCTTATCTATATAAACGATTTAGGAGAGAATCTGAGTAGCCGTCTTAGGCTGTTTGCAGATGATGCTGTCGTTTATCGACTAATAAAGTCATCAGAAGTTCAAAACAAATTGCAGAACAATTTACAGAAGATATCTGTGTGGTGTGAAAAATCGCAATTGACCGTAAATAACTAAAAATGTGAGGTCATCCACATGAGTTGTAAGGTGTCAGTCAAATCCAACACCTTCCATGAAAACCCTGACATGATAGCAAATCCGGCAGTATGTCACATAGCTCCGAATAAATCCTGACATTAAATTAACCAAAGTAATACGACCAACGAGTGAGCAAATGGAATACCACAGACTAACACAAGAACGCCTAAATGCATGTCATACCTTCCCACCGTGAAACAGACGCAGTTCCGAGGGGAGAAACGAGAACAGGAGCCGAGAGCAGAGCCGTATAGGCTAGAAGGCCCTACGATAAGGGACACCACCCACATTGCCGGCCAATCGCTAAGACCACCCCCCAGCCTATGTTAAAAGATAGAGCCCTCCAGAAGAGCAGTGTAGATCTTACGATAACACTAAAAGGGCCACACCGGCTGCAAGTTTTAGCGTGAGACTATACGCGTCACTGTTACGTTGCAACATTAAAAACATTGCCCCACCACGAAAAGTATAACGTTTCTCATTGGATCAGACAGAATTTTTGTAGGCGGAGCTTAAGGTTAACATTGAGACCCTGATTGGTCAGTTGAAAACACAGCCAGATACCTTTTTCTTAAACCCACATCAGTAAATTGTAGTAAGGAGAAGTTAGGAGGAGTTGCTTCCGAGACGGCGAGCTGTATGGAGCTGCGCCGCCCGCCGCCCCCTGACGCTGCTTAACCAACGACAAGGTAATGAACGCACGCGATGCCGTATAATCGCGCATAAGGCTTCACTCAGAACTGCAGAAGTCTCATCTGTTATATCCCCTTTTTACGCAATACTGGTGTCGATCGTCAATTAAACCTCATGGGATTCACATTTGCTACTTGAAGTTAAAATCTGAAAAGCGATCATTTTTGTGTTATATAATTATTGAGAAGCCACATCAGCCACTGTAATTTTTGAAAAGTTAAATAAATAATTAAATATAATTGAGAGTCACTGTAGACCATTTTGATAGTTTTATATTTTATGAAACTTAGCTTAAACCTATTTTATAGATGTTATATGGCATAGGTCATCCTTCGATCCATTATAGAACTTGGAAACCCATTCAGGGAATATTCGTTCACATTTTTCTTGAACGCAGTTGGTTTTTATCATCCTGTATTAAAATATTTCCTTTTATCAATAGAGCAATTTATAAACGAAGTTTTGTGAGTAGAATAAAAATTCCAATGGTAAACGTAACTGCTTTTTCGACGTTATTTTACCAGCTAACTAAAAATAGGAAAGTCTTGAACGCCTTCCACTAAATTTAGTTAGTATTAAGATTCTTTTACAGGGAGTGCAGTGGAGCTGACGCTGAAATCATTAAGTATTTGGTTACATCATCGCTAGTCTCACTGAACTCTTCTGAACTCTACATGTCATGTGTGGTCTGGCGTCTCTTTACCAGCAACAGGTCCCAGGTTCAAACTACTCAATTTCCTAAAAAACACGCTCAGAGCGTCATTGTGCAAAAGTGGTAGGGAGACACGACTCAGAACAAACAGACACCACGCAGAATGTTAGAGAGTGCTAAAAGGAATTCGTTAAAGTTCGGTTATACGATAAATCAGTCAAATCTAAAGGCCGTAAATTCAACTAAATATCCAGGAATTTCAGTTACGAACAACTTAAATTGGAAGGAATGCATAGAAAATGTTGTGGAGATGGCTAACCAAAGACCAAACATCGCCAATATTTACGTATCCCCGCTTCTTAAAGTTTCTGGCTACAGTAGCACGAGCGACATCGACCCTTAATGGATACACCCGCGTTGTCATTCGTGTATTGCAGACTATCGTGTCATTAAGCCGTTCCACGCTTGTAACCGTTGGCAGTCCATATCGAGGTTTGTCTGTTAGGAGGAAATTGCCAGCTCCAAATCGACTGAACCACTTTTGACACGGTCGAGCCGTTGCTGCATCGTCCCCGTGTACAGCACAAATCTTCTGCCGTTTTCCGCTTACGAAAGTAAAGCAACGTTAAATCTCAGTATTGTTTCTCCTTGCTTTCCATAGCCTGTAAGCACACTTTTACGCTGTTCCGTCAAACGCCAGGCACAAACAAACACTGACGTATCGAATGGCGCGTCAGGTTGTCAACTATGTTACACTGTGGGCCACGCCGGGTGCAGGGTTTGCAGGCGCTGCAGATGGAAAGCGCGAGCAAAACGAAAGAACTTACGGGACAGCCCAATACGTAGCTTTTTTCTGTGTAGTAGTAGGTGCAGACCTGTTTGTAAATATTGCACTCTGGTTCCATACAGATCGGCGGCCTTAAATGTGCGTACCGAAACACATGGATGATCTTTTCTGTAGTATTTCTTGCGCCTTCCCTGAGTACCTCGCTTCGCGACGGATACGGGTTAGCCACCGCATGCAGAAACAGGAAGAGACGCACTCACATGTGCGTTCTGCCTGTGCTCAGTAGTCCTGAGGCGTTTACTGCTGGCCGGAGGACGGATTTGTTTTGTGAGTCCTGCGGGAATAGGGGAAAGTCACAGAGAGAGAGAGAGAGAGAGAGAGAGAGAGAGAGAGAGAAGGTATTGCGCCGTGGTGCCGCAGCGTTAAAAAATGCATCCGTCGGGCTGTTTCCAAGCGAAGGGGCGCCGGTCGCAACACAGATTTCCCGACCCTGTGCGTTCTCAACGGAACTGTCACACTGCGACACTTCTGGAGTCTTTACACACAGTGTGTGAAACGATGCTAATGTGTTCAGAAGTAGCGTTGCGCGTGGAAAGCGAGAAACTCAAATATTGCTGGAAACATCGATATTACCGTTTATAAGCTCGCGTGAAGTCGCTGCAGGAATGATGTGAAGTACACTACTGCCCATTAAAATTGCTACACCAAGAAGAAATGCAGATGATAAACGGTATTCATTGGACAAATATATTATACTACAACTGACATGTGGTTACATTTTCACGCAATTTGGGTGCATAGATCCTGAGAAATCAGTAAGCAGAACAACCACCTCTGGCCGTAATAACGGCCTTCATACGCCCGGGCATTGAGTCAAACAGAGCTTGGATGGCGTGTACAGGTACAGCTGCCCATGCAGCTTCAACACGATACCACAGTTCTTCAAGAGTAGTGACTAGCGTATTGTCACGAGCCAGTTGCTCGGCCACATTGACCAGACGTTTTCAATTGATGAGACATCTGGAGAATGTGCGGGCCAGGACAGTAGTCGAACATTTTCTGTATCCAGAAAGACCCGTACAGGACCTGCAACATGCTGTCGTGCATTATTCTGCTGAAATGTAGGGTTTCGCAGAGATCGAATGAAGGGTAGAGCCACGAGTCGTAACACATCTGAAATGGAACGTCGACTGTTCAAAGTGCGGTCAATGCGAACAAGAGGTGACCGAGACTTGTAACTAATGGCACCCCATACCATCACGCCGGGTGATACGCCAGTATGGCGATGACGAATACACGCTTCCAATGCGCGTTCGCCGCGATGTCGCCAAACACGGATGCGACCATCATGATGCTGTAAACAAGACCATAATTCATCCGAAAAAATGACGTTTTGCCATTCGTGCACCCAGGTTCGTCGTTGAGTACACCATCGCAGGCGCTGCTGTCTCTGATGCGGCGTCAAGGGTAACCGCAGCCACCGTCTTCGAGCTGATAGTCCATGCTGCTGCAAACGTCGTCGAACTGTTCGTGCAGATGGTTGTTGTCTTGCAGACGTCCCCATCTGTTGACTCAGGGATCGAGACGTGGCTGCACGATCCGTTTCAGCCATGCGGATAAGATGCCTGTCATCTCAACTGCTAGTGATACGAGGCCGTTGGGATCCAGCACGGCATTCCGTATCACCCTCCCGAACCACCGATTCCATATTCTGCTAACAGTCATTGGATCTCGACCAACGCGCGCAGCAATGTCGCGATACGATAAACCGCAATCGCGATAGGCTACAATCCGACCATTATCAAAGTCGGAAACATGATGGTACGCATTTCTCATCCTTACACGATTCATCACAACAACGTTTCACCAGGCAACGCCGGTCAATTACTGTTTGTGTATGAGAAATCGGTTGGAAACTTTCCTCATGTCAGCACGTTGTAGGTGTCGCCACCGGCGCCAACCTTGTGTGAATGCTCTGAAAAGCTAATCATTTGCATATCACAGCATCTTCTTCCTGTCGGTTAAATTTCGCGTCTGTAGCACGTCATCTTTGTGGTGTAGCAATTTCAATGGCCAGTAGTGTAACTGAATAGGAAACTATTGTCGGTAGGATGATTCAGCTTTAGTAAGGCAAAACAACCTTCGGTGAAATTAAAGCAAGGGTAGTAAGTTTCAGAACACAATGGGAATTCCACCGTTAAATGAAGAGGAGAGAGAGGATACGTGGAAAGAGTACATTGAAGGCCTCTGTGAGTGGGAGGAATCGTTCGATGACAAGACAGGAGAAGGAATTGGAGTAAACATGGAAGAGACAAGGGATCTAATATTACAATCACAATGTAAAAGAGTTCAGTTGAAGAGAAGTGGATATCTGTAAGATCGGCAAAGTCTGAAAGAAAAACACAGGTACAAAGAAAATAACAAAGGCGAAATCATGAGTAACATAAGAAATGCTTCAGTTGATCGATGGAAGAAGGAAGAACAAAATTGTTTAGACAAATACAGCAATACAGATGTCCAAGTCGCTTAGGAAGGAAATAAATAGGAAATGCAGAGAAGCTAAGGCGAAAAGTCTGCATGAAAAATTTCAAGAAATCGAAAAAAACATTACTGTTGGAAGGGCTGGCTCAACATATAGAAAAGACAAAACAACCTTCTGTTAAATTAAAAGCAAGGGTGGTAACATTAAGAGTGCAATGGGATTCCCACTGTTAATTGCAGAGAAGAGAATGGATAGGTGGAAAGAGTACATTCGACGCCTCTATAAGGAGGTGGACTTGTTTACTGACGTGATAGAAGAACAGTAGTCGACAGGGGAGGGACAGGAGATGTAGTATTAGAATCAGAATTTAAAAGACTTGAGACCAAATAAGGCAGAAGGGATAGAGAACATTCCGTCGTAATTTCTAAAATCATTGTAGGAAAGGCAACCAAACGACTATTGAAACCAATCTGCAGAATCTATGAGATTTCGGAAAAATATCATGCTCACAATTTCGAAGACAGCAAATTGTGATAAGTGCCGAAAACTATCGCACAATCAGCTTAACGGCTCATGCATCCCATGCAGAAGAATGACGAAGAAGATTGAGAAACACTTAAATGACGATCAGTCTGGCTTTTTGGAAAGGTAAAGGCACCAGAGAGGGAATTACCCCGTTGCGCTTGATCATGGAAGCAAGACTAAAGAAAAATCAAGTCTTGTTCGTAGGTTTTTGTTGACCTGGAAAAAGCGTTCGACAATGTAAATCGGTGCAGAATGTTCCGAGTTCTGACAGAAATATGAATAATTTATAGGGAAAGACGGGTAATACACAACATGTACAAGAAGCAAGAGAGAACAATTAGACTGGAAGGCAAAGGAAAAAGTGCTAGGATGCTCAGTGAATGCGAAGAACAAGTATAAGATCTCGCAGGCGCATACCGCCGTGGTGGATGATATAATGCCGTGCTTGATGGCGCCTCTCTGTTGAATGCTTTACATCCAGTGCAGCACCAATTACACTGCGAGAAGTTGTAATGTGCACTCATTGGAGAAAATTAGTTTGCTGATGGCGTAGCTGTGCAAGCGGTGGTGAGGTTATTGCTTAGAACAAATTTGAACTATTGAAGATAATAATGGTGATGATGAAGTTCCATACTCCGAGGAGCATAGGGGACGATGCGGGAGACCCGCACCGCTGTACTAGGTAAGGTCATAGTGGAGGGGGATGAATGGTGATGAGGAAGACGACACAACAACACCCAGTCATCTCGATGCAGGAAAAATCTCTCGGTTCGCCGGGAATCGAACCCGCGACCCCGTGCGCGGGAAGCTAGAACGCTACCGCAAGACTACGAGTTAATAGTATTGGGGGATTAACTGCAGCTATGACAAAAAGAATATATCAGCATATTATACAGAGTGAGGACTTTACGACTTCGAAATGATACATAAATTTATTGAGATAACTTACAGAATCGATGGATGTGTTATTTTCTAGCAAACAACCTCAAGTTTCAGTGGAGAGTGCTCTCTGCGTGTTTTGGTTTCATGAAACGAAGTCTGCAACTACTGTTCGGTGTAAATTTCACATCGAGTCTGAAGAACCTCCAAGCAGCATACAATTTACTCTTGGCGGTTTACTTTGTTGAGACGGGTTGTTCACTGCGACATGATAAGTCACCAGGTCGCCGGAGTGTTGATGATTATTCCGAACAGTCCACAAAAATCAACGCGGCGTGCGTCTAGCTAGACTAGCATTCCACAAAAGACTGTTTGGCGTGTACTGCGTAGGCGTTTACACTCGAAAACACACAGATTCACCAGTGGCAGCTCGTGATCCTGGTTGTTCACAAATTTTTGAGATTCAGATAAGTGTGAAATTAATAGCACCTGCTATATAACTGTTATGCTTATCTACAAGTTTATGCAACTACAGCCACCAAAAATGGTTCAAATGGCTCTGAGCACTATGCGACTTAACTATGAGGTCAGCAGTCGCCTAGAACTTAGAACTACTTAAACCTAACTACCCTAAGGACATCACACACATCCATGCCCGAGGCATGATTCGAACCTGCGACCGTAGCGGTCGCTCGGCACCAGACTGTAGCGCCTAGAACCGCACGGCCACTCCGGCTGGCCTACAGCCACCGCCAATCATGATAACAGCTGTAATAATAATAAAATAAGATGCATAACTTATCTGACAAAAGAAGGAATTGTTTTTGTGGAATTTTTTGTTTTGAACGTAATTAAGTACTGTTTAGTGTAATAACGAAATAATGTGCAAGTTTTCACAACTCTCAATTTCGCATTTTTGTGTAAGTAGGAATTTTTATGCTTTTCCATTTGTTCGGACAAATGTACAAGATCCCTGACAGATGTATAAGTTCACGAATTTACACCCGGGCTGAAAATCAGATATTCTTACGCTGCGCCCGCACAATAATTTGTACGAACTGTACACTTCCTCGTTAAATGTTCGCTCGTAATCACGCGTATCTGATTTCGTCACTCTCCCAAGCAAAGAATCTGTTGTCGGAGGCCATAGTTCCTTTGCGGCTAACTTTTCCTGCTAATTTACTTTGCTGTTCCCAGAATGATATTTTCCCTCTGCACTCACATGAAACTTCCTGGCAGATTAAAGCTGTCTGTCAGATCGAGACTCGAAATCGGGACCTTTGACTTTCGCGGGCAAGTGTGCTCTACTGACTCAGCTACCCAAGCACGACTCACGGCCCGTCCTCACATCTTTACTTTTCCGTTAGCATTTAAAATAGATTCAACACAGTCCACGTTCACACTGCATACTGAAACAGTACAGTAGTTACCGCTCCATAAGCAGCAAGTTTCGCTGCTCGCTGACACCGGAAATAATTGCACGACGCGGACGGCCGCCGGTGCAGTGGAGCCCCATGTGGACGGATGGAGAATGTTTTAGGCCTCATTATACATGTTTATATATGTCGTGTATCATGCACGTGAACATTACTAATCCTCCTCCCACCTTTCCATAAAGCTTGGCCAAATACTAGTTGGGATAAAGCAGAAGTAGTTCTGTAGTGTAGTAGTGCCAACCTTACTCCTGGGTAGGGGATCAGAGATCAAACACGTTCCAGTATCATAAGATTTGGGGTGCAGAGGTTGGTCACGGCCAAGTGGTTCGGTGATCCCCTCCATTGGGGCCCAGGAAGACCTCCGGGTTCCCGCCACATTCTGGGAGTTCTACGGAAGACTGGTAAGTGAGCAGACGTGCCCTCAGTGCGTCTGTCTCGGTGTTCACAGGAAGAAAGGTATTTGAATATTTGTCGTGTATCATGCACGTGAACACTACTAATCCTCCTCCCACCTTTCCATAAAGCGTGGCCAAATACTAGTTGGGAAAAAGCAGAAGTAGTTCTGTAGTGTAGTAGTGCCAACCTTACTCCTGGGTAGGGGATCAGAGATCAAACACGTTCCAGTATCATAAGATTTGGGGTGCAGAGGTTGGTCACGGCCAAGTGGTTCGGTGATCCCCTCCATTGGGGCCCAGGAAGACCTCCGGGTTCCCGCCACATTCTGGGAGTTCTACGGAAGACTGGTAAGTGAGCAGACGTGCCCTCAGTGCGTCTGTCTCGGTGTTCACAGGAAGAAAGGTATTTGAATATTTGTCGTGTATCATGCACGTGAACACTACTAATCCTCCTCCCACCTTTCCATAAAGTGTGGCCAAATACTAGTTGGGAAAAAGCAGAAGTAGTTCTGTAGTGTAGTAGTGCCAACCTTACTCCTGGGTAGGGGATCAGAGATCAAACACGTTCCAGTATCATAAGATTTGGGGTACAGAGGTTGGTCACGGCCAAGTGGTTCGGTGATCCCCTCCATTGGGGCCCAGGAAGACCTCCGGGTTCCCGCCACATTGTGTGAGTTCTACGGAAGACTGGTAAGTGAGCAGACGTGCCCTCAGTGCGTCTGTCTCGGTGTTCACAGGAAGAAAGGTATTTGAATATTTGTCGTGTATCATGCACGTGAACACTACTAATCCTCCTCCCACCTTTCCATAAAGCGTGGCCAAATACTAGTTGGGAAAAAGCAGAAGTAGTTCTGTAGTGTAGTAGTGCCAACCTTACTCCTGGGTAGGGGATCAGAGATCAAACACGTTCCAGTATCATAAGATTTGGGGTGCAGAGGTTGGTCACGGCCAAGTGGTTCGGTGATCCCCTCCATTGGGGCCCAGGAAGACCTCCGGGTTCCCGCCACATTCTGGGAGTTCTACGGAAGACTGGTAAGTGAGCAGACGTGCCCTCAGTGCGTCTGTCTCGGTGTTCACAGGAAGAAAGGTATTTGAATATTTGTCGTGTATCATGCACGTGAACACTACTAATCCTCCTCCCACCTTTCCATAAAGCGTGGCCAAATACTAGTTGGGAAAAAGCAGAAGTAGTTCTGTAGTGTAGTAGTGCCAACCTTATTCCTGGGTAGGGGATCAGAGATCAAACACGTTCCAGTATCATAAGATTTGGGGTGCAGAGGTTGGTCACGGCCAAGTGGTTCGGTGATCCCCTCCATTGGGGCCCAGGAAGACCTCCGGGTTCCCGCCACATTCTGGGAGTTCTACGGAAGACTGGAAAGTGAGCAGACGTGCCCTCAGTGCGTCTGTCTCGGTGTTCACAGGAAGAAAGGTATTTGAATATTTGTCGTGTATCATGCACGTGAACACTACTAATCCTCCTCCCACCTTTCCATAAAGCGTGGCCAAATACTAGTTGGGAAAAAGCAGAAGTAGTTCTGTAGTGTAGTAGTGCCAACCTTACTCCTGGGTAGGGGATCAGAGATCAAACACGTTCCAGTATCATAAGATTTGGGGTGCAGAGGTTGGTCACGGCCAAGTGGTTCGGTGATCCCCTCCATTGGGGCCCAGGAAGACCTCCTGGTTCCCGCCACATTCTGTGAGTTCTACAGAAGACTGGTAAGTGAGCAGACGTGCCCTCAGTGCGTCTGTCTCGGTGTTCACAGGAAGAAAGGTATTTGAATATTTGTCGTGTATCATGCACGTGAACACTACTAATCCTCCTCCCACCTTTCCATAAAGCGTGGCCAAATACTAGTTGGGAAAAAGCAGAAGTAGTTCTGTAGTGTAGTAGTGCCAACCTTACTCCTGGGTAGGGGATCAGAGATCAAACACGTTCCAGTATCATAAGATTTGGGGTGCAGAGGTTGGTCACGGCCAAGTGGTTCGGTGATCCCCTCCATTGGGGCCCAGGAAGACCTCCGGGTTCCCGCCACATTCTGGGAGTTCTACGGAAGACTGGTAAGTGAGCAGACGTGTCCTCAGTGCGTCTGACTCGGTGTTCACAGGAAGAAAGGTATTTGAATATTTGTCGTGTATCATGCACGTGAACACTACTAATCCTCCTCCCACCTTTCCATAAAGCGTGGCCAAATACTAGTTGGGAAAAAGCAGAAGTAGTTCTGTAGTGTAGTAGTGCCAACCTTACTCCTGGGTAGGGGATCAGAGATCAAACACGTTCCAGTATCATAAGATTTGGGGTGCAGAGGTTGGTCACGGCCAAGTGGTTCGGTGATCCCCTCCATTGGGGCCCAGGAAGACCTCCGGGTTCCCGCCACATTGTGTGAGTTCTACGGAAGACTGGTAAGTGAGCAGACGTGCCCTCAGTGCGTCTGTCTCGGTGTTCACAGGAAGAAAGGTATTTGAATATTTGTCGTGTATCATGCACGTGAACACTACTAATCCTCCTCCCACCTTTCCATAAAGCGTGGCCAAATACTAGTTGGGAAAAAGCAGAAGTAGTTCTGTAGTGTAGTAGTGCCAACCTTACTCCTGGGTAGGGGATCAGAGATCAAACACGTTCCAGTATCATAAGATTTGGGGTGCAGAGGTTGGTCACGGCCAAGTGGTTCGGTGATCAACTCCATTGGGGCCCAGGATGACCTCCGGGTTCCCGCCACATTCTGGGAGTTCTACGGAAGACTGGTAAGTGAGCAGACGTGCCCTCAGTGCGTCTGTCTCGGTGTTCACAGGAAGAAAGGTATTTGAATATTTGTCGTGTATCATGCACGTGAACACTACTAATCCTCCTCCCACCTTTCCATAAAGCGTGGCCAAATACTAGTTGGGAAAAAGCAGAAGTAGTTCTGTAGTGTAGTAGTGCCAACCTTACTCCTGGGTAGGGGATCAGAGATCAAACACGTTCCAGTATCATAAGATTTGGGGTGCAGAGGTTGGTCACGGCCAAGTGGTTCGGTGATCCCCTCCATTGGGGCCCAGGAAGACCTCCGGGTTCCCGCCACATTGTGTGAGTTCTACGGAAGACTGGTAAGTGAGCAGACGTGCCCTCAGTGCGTCTGTCTCGGTGTTCACAGGAAGAAAGGTATTTGAATATTTGTCGTGTATCATGCACGTGAACACTACTAATCCTCCTCCCACCTTTCCATAAAGCGTGGCCAAATACTAGTTGGGAAAAAGCAGAAGTAGTTCTGTAGTGTAGTAGTGCCAACCTTACTCCTGGGTAGGGGATCAGAGATCAAACACGTTCCAGTATCATAAGATTTGGGGTGCAGAGGTTGGTCACAGCCAAGTGGTTCGGTGATCCCCTCCATTGGGGCCCAGGAAGACCTCCGGGTTCCCGCCACTGTCTTGGAGTTCTACAGAAGACGGGTAAGTGAGCAGACGTGCCCTCAGTGCGTCTGTCTCGGTGTTCACAGGAAGAAAGGTATTTGAATATTTGTCGTGTATCATGCACGTGAACACTACTAATCCTCCTCCCACATTTCCATAAAGCGTGGCCAAATACTAGTTGGGAAAAAGCAGAAGTAGTTCTGTAGTGTAGTAGTGCCAACCTTACTCCTGGGTAGGGGATCAGAGATCAAACACGTTCCAGTATCATAAGATTTGGGGTGCAGAGGTTGGTCACGGCCAAGTGGTTCGGTGATCCCCTCCATTGGGGCCCAGGAAGACCTCCGGGTTCCCGCCACATTCTGGGAGTTCTACGGAAGACTGGTAAGTGAGCAGACGTGCCCTCAGTGCGTCTGTCTCGGTGTTCACAGGAAGAAAGGTATTTGAATATTTGTCGTGTATCATGCACGTGAACACTACTAATCCTCCTCCCACATTTCCATAAAGCGTGGCCAAATACTAGTTGGGAAAAAGCAGAAGTAGTTCTGTAGTGTAGGAGTGCCAACCTTACTCCTGGGTAGGGGATCAGAGATCAAACACGTTCCAGTATCATAAGATTTGGGGTGCGGAGGTTGGTCACGGCCAAGTGGTTCGGTGATCCCCTCCATTGGGGCCCAGGAAGACCTCCGGGTTCCCGCCACATTCTGGGAGTTCTACGGAAGACTGGTAAGTGAGCAGACGTGCCCTCAGTGCGTCTGTCTCGGTGTTCACAGGAAGAAAGGTATTTGAATATTTGTCGTGTATCATGCACGTGAACACTACTAATCCTCCTCCCACCTTTCCATAAAGCGTGGCCAAATACTAGTTGGGAAAAAGCAGAAGTAGTTCTGTAGTGTAGTAGTGCCAACCTTACTCCTGGGTAGGGGATCAGAGATCAAACACGTTCCAGTATCATAAGATTTGGGGTGCAGAGGTTGGTCACGGCCAAGTGGTTCGGTGATCCCCTCCATTGGGGCCCAGGAAGACCTCCGGGTTCCCGCCACATTCTGGGAGTTCTACGGAAGACTGGTAAGTGAGCAGACGTGCCCTCAGAGCGTCTGTCTCGGTGTTCACAGGAAGAAAGGTATTTGAATATTAGAACTAATTCTTTTTTATTTCCAGCTTCAGATCATGTAGGGAAACGAATGCACGCAATGATTGCTTTCTCGTTGATTTCGGAAAGTTTGTGTTGAAACAGAGTAGGCTCAAATCCTTTGTACAAATCCACGTGGTGTCGTAAGCTACAGTCTCATCAATAGTTCCAGTGTATAAAACTATAACGTAGATCGAGTGCAACGAAGTATATTCAAATGCGAGTGATTTATTTTGGTCGAAAAACTGAACCGTAAAAATGTTTCTATGTGCGAAGGGGGTCTTAGAACACATGGTATGCCCCATGCTAGTAATAGTCAACGTGGTTGGTCATAGGGTAGCCGAATTATAACATCGAACTGTCACATCGTAATTCGCCGCCTCACGGCATAGTTAAATTGATGGCAGTTTCCATTTCCTTTGTAGTTGGATGAACTGTAATTCCAAGTGGTCGATCGTTCGTTGCCGGAGGGCACGAGTTTCAAATAGGGACAAAACAGACATCGGTCCGCTAAACTCCTTCGAGCCCCTGTGTTAAAGTGTCTGGTCCACAGTCTGTCCGTTATCCCCCTCGCACACAGTGGATGTTCTGTGTAAAGTACTGGTAGAATTTGGTGGTACACATTTGGCCAAACGCAGTTCCGTGTTGCCTGAAGACAATGTGCGCGCAGTCTGGCAAACAAGATAGCCAAGCTATAAGTTGTAAAAATGTAATCTCTGTAAAGTGTAATAATTTCTGTAATTGCTGTAAAGTCGAATGTTTAAAATAAATAGGTTATGAACGATCATCAATCTTTAACATACCCTGAAATCACAATGAAGTCAAGTTAAGAGAATTCATTTATAGAAGGAAAAGAGTTCTAAAAATAACGAAAAGATATAGAACTCAAGGACCCACACATCAGCGTGTGAGCCCTTCAGCCCCTTGCTTAGTTACGTGCAAAATAGGACACGCTCTGCTCTCTGGGTAACGCTCTCACGTTCCCCTCCCCCAATTATCGGTTGCGCCATTTCCATTCAGGGCTAGTTGCAATGGCTACCTCATTTATTAATGCCGATGTCAGGTGTCGGTTTCTGCCTGGTTGTGGACCAGTATAGAAACAAGAAAATCCACAAAAATCACGAGGGCTGCGTAAAGCAGAAATACGAGCGTTGCCAGGGTTTTTTTAAAAGAAAGTACAGGCAAAACCATAGTTTTCTCTCCTCCTCAATAATACGGTTATCTTTCATCTGGCGTCCTCTGCTGGGTTTATTGTAAGAAAGATTGTTTAATTCCCACAGTACGGTTATCTTCCAACATGAATGCTGATTCCCCCACAATAAACAACCAAACGCAAAGTGCCGTTTGTGGAAATAATCAAACTCAAGTAGTAATGTCTACCTACATGGTCACTTGAGTAGAATACTAGGGATCCATAAGGGCCTAAAGCACACGGACGTCGATTCCAAATTTAAGTGAATATCAGAGAAACCAGTGACACAGCATTTCGTGAATTTTCATTTATAGAATGTGAGTCTACAGCACAGGTAAACCTGCCTCACCATAAGATCAACAGATTTCTGAAGCATGAATAAATGCTACAATCACACAATCGACAGTGATGTGCTTTAGGCCATTATGATTCTCAGCGCCTCAAATGGATTGCTGTATGATAAAAGTTATAACGTAACACACTATAACTCATTCAGAAACCCACTAAATAGGTTTACGCTCAGTACAGCTTTAACATATACTGACGTCCGATCTAATTTTCTACAGTATATAGCAGGCGCGGCTCGTAATTAAAGGCTCTGAGGCGGAGCCGCCCCAAAATATATGTTAAAGTATATTTCGCAAGAACATATTACAAAATTTAAATTATCAGGAAGAATTTCGCACATTTCCCATTCCTATTAAAATAACGACGGTCAACGTTTTTGGAACTGTTTGTATCGATAGATGTTTTCGGAACGGTTAGTAGTGTTTAGGCTGCGCCTTGGAACGTTCGTAAGCTGCATGTAGTAGCGGTTTGGGGGCGTGGCTTCTACATAGTACCGCTCTTTATGGGCGACCCGAAGGCTCAGAGCTTGCAGCCTAAGGGTGTCATACCAACCACCACACGTTTTTCACGTTCCACTATCTATGTAATAAAGGAATGCAGAGTGGCCGAAACTTCGCTATCCAATCTCTGTCTCTGCACATCTCTACTACGCTTCGATGCGTCATTAATCGACGTTTAGTATTATTGTTTTGACAATGTTTTACATTGTTGTTTTGTTTCTACCATTGGCTATTTTATCCACATTTAGAATAAGTTTGCAAATATCCCGCCAGAGTGCACTAGACTACCGTAACTACAGGTTCTCTAACCGTAACAGTACTGCCATCTAGCGAGAGTTTCATAAGTGATTAGAGGACAAAGCGCGCGAAGTTTGTCCCGTGACTTTACTTTCCTTGCTTGCTGATGCCGACTGCTTTTGTTGATATCGTGTGATATTAGCAAGTTTCTGTTTCGGAGTGTATTTTGCAAGATTTTAGTGAGTTTTACTTGCTTGTGAAACCAGCGCAATATGAATTCAGTGTGCAATTTAATAGGTAAAAACTTGGAACACGGCCATAGGATGCAAGTGAAAGAACTTGGTGCACCCAGACCCGATCTAACGATCAATCAAGAACAGAAACAGTGCAAATCTAGGCAAGGATACAACCGCAGTTTTAATAGAGCAATGTACGATGCAGCCGAGTGGTTGTGTGGTTGTGAAGTGAAAAATGCATTTTTCTGTTTCACCTGTCTTCGTACAAATAGTACTGACAGTGCCTGGACTGAAATTGGTATCACTGACTTAAAGAATTTTCCCGCAAAGGTGAAAAAACATAATTCCAGCGAAACACATTTAACTTCGAGCTTTGGAGGTAAACTACAATAAACGCCTTAAATTTAGAACTGAAAACACCAAAAATATTAAGCAGCCGCAAAGTTAACATTCATCGCATTAAAGATCTCTCCGAAACGCATCTTTTCATATGATTTGCTGCAAAGTGTCAGAAAATGTAATGATGACGTATAAAAACACTAACCAAAGATTTTAACTCGAAGTTAGCCTCTAATGATATTTAATAAATACCTGATTATAGAAGACACAGTACGTAAAATTATGGGTAGAGAGTGATCTGCCCACCCCCCTCCCCCTGAATTCTTAGTTGTTTATGTCAGACTAATCTCTAACGTAACCAGAGGTCTATATTGGCTCCGACTGATAAATGCCGCAGCCTTCCCCAGTATAGAAACCACGAGCCGCCCCTGGTATATAGTATATACGGGCGTTTGAAAGGTCCGTGCAAAGTCCGAGAGATGGCACCACCGGTTAGTTAGTAGCATCTTTGGAAAGAACGCACACCAAGTTTCAGCCATATAGGTCTATTTCATTGTGTTTGGCATTTGTGTGAATCAAGGAAGTCGAGTGATTGTCAAAAAATGGACGAAAAAGAATTTCGTGTGGCGATTAAACATTACTTTATGAAAGGCAAAACGCCTCAGGAGACTAAAGAGAAGCTTGATAAACATTACGGTGACTCTGCTGCTTCGATTATAACAGTTTATAAGTGGTTTCAAAGTTTTCGGAGTGGCCATATGGGCACAAGTCATGCTGAACGTTCTGGACGCCCTGTGGTGGTTACGACTCCAGAAATCATTGATAAAATCCATGATATGGTGATGGACGACAGAAGAGTTAAGGTGCGTGAGATTGCTAGTGCTGTGGGCATCTCGAATGAACGGGTACATAATATTTTGCATAATCATTTGGACATGAGAAAGCTATCCGGAAAATGGGTTCCGCGATTGCTCACGCTTGACCAAAAACGGAATCGTGTGAAGTGTTGCAAGGATGGTTTGCAGCTGTTCATGAAGAATCCGCAGGACTTTAAGCGTCGTTTCGTCACTGTGTATGAAACATGGATACATTACTATACTCGTGAGACCAAATAACAATCTAAACAATGGGTTACCAAGGGAGAATCTGCACCAAAAAGGCGAAGACCATTCCTTCGGCTGGAAAGGTTATGGCGACTGACTTTTGGGATTCGCAAGGGATAATCTTCATAGACAATCTGGAAAAGGGTAAAACCGTTACTGGTGCATATTATTCATCGTTATTGGACCGTTTGAAAACCGAGCTGCAAGAAACAAGCCGGCGATTGGACCGCAAAGAACTCCTTTTCCATCACGACAATGCACCAGCACACAACTCAGCAGTTGTGGTCGCAAAATTAATGGAAATAGGATTCCAACTCGTTTCAAATCCACCCTATTCTCCATACTTGGCTTCCTTGGACTACCATTTGTTCCCAAATTGAAGAAATGGCCGGTGGGATAAAGAGTTTTTTCAAACGAGGAGGTGATTGCTGCAACTAATAGCAATTTTGCGGGGCGACTTGGACAATTCCTATTATTCGGAAGGTATCAACAAATTAGAACAGCATTGGACGAAGTGTATAAGTCTAAAAGGTTTACCCCAAACACATAAGTAGTTTCTATTTTTGCACGGACTTTTCAAACGCCCCTCATATGCTGTCATCTACCAGATTTATGCCGAGAGAATGGGGATAAAAGTCTGCTAGTGTGCTACCACCTGGTGGCCCTGACATAAACTTGCACTTCAGTGGCAAGGGCCAACTGTACACGTCGTGAACCGTGCAGGCTGTTTATCAAATCCGTGTGTATTTGGCCCGTAAAGCAATTTCGTCACGCGAGTTGCGCATGCGGAAAAGCTCCTTAAAACGTGCACAAGCGATGGTGTGCTCGCGACCCTGATGCCAAGTTTCAGAGAGTCTAGACGGGCAGCAGCGCGTGGAGGACTCACCGCCTGTGCAGAGTCACCGCCCTGTGGTCGTGCACGACGTGGTTCATGGCGGCATTTCCTCCATCTGCAAAACAGAGAAACACGCTTACTGACTGTACTGGAAAGACAACGGAATAGCATCAGTATAACGAAAAACCAGTCCTAAGCTGCAAATTTTACTTTTTTTTTTATTCACTCGATGACTAGTTTCGGGCCAAGACCCATTATTTGAATGACGATGATTTGAAAGTGGGTCTCGGCCCGAAACTACACTCGTGCTCATAAATTAAGGATAATGCTGATACATGATGAAACAACGCTCTGGTGGGCGGTTTGCGGGTTTAAATCACTTCGGGGTACGACCGTGTGGTGCATTTGACCTGCGGTCGTCGCACGGTGGCGATGGCAGCTGTCCACATACGCAGAGGAGTGTTGGTGCATGTCAGAGTACGGTGCAGCGAGTAAGTGTGCAGACGTTTTCAGACGTGCTAATGGTGACTGTGTGTTGAAATTGGCTCAAAGAACACAAATTGTTGACGTTGTGAGGGGTAGAATATTAGGGCGACTGGAGGCTGTCCAAACACAACAGGTCACAGCACAGTCCCTCCGTGTGCCACAAAGTATGATCTCAGGATTATGGCAACGATTCCAGCAGACAGGAAACGTGTCCAGGGGCTACAGTATGGGACGTCCACAGTGTACAACACCACAAGAAGATCGATACCTCACCATCAATGCCTGAAGACGGTCACGGAGTGTTGCAGGTAGCCTTGCTCGGGACCTTACTGTAGCCACTGGAACAGCTGTCTCCAGACACACAGTCTACAGACGACTGAACAGACACGGTTTATTCGTCCGAAGACGTGCAAGGTGCATCCCAGTGACCTCTGGTCATAGATGATCCCACAAAGTCTGGTGTCAAGAACACAGTACATGGTCATTGGAACACTAGTCCTAGGTTATGTTCACTGACGAGTCCAGGTATAGTCTGAACAGTGATACTCACCGGGTTTTCATCTGGCATGATACCACAAACCAGATATCAACCCCTTCATGTCCTTGAAAGGGACCTGTATGCAGGTCATGGTTTGATGGTGCATGTAGACCCATGACTGTCTTTGACAGAGGAACTGTAACAGGTCAGGTGTATCGGGATGTCATTTTGCACCAGTTAGGCTGCCTTTTGAGGGGTGCAGTGGGTTCCACCTTCCTCCTGATGCATGATAACGCACGGCCACACTGAGTTGCGATCGTGGAGAAGTACTTTGAAACAGAAAATATCAGGCGAATGGAGTGGCCTGTCTGTTCTCCAGGCCCAAACCCCATCGAGCATGTGTGGGATGTTCTCGGTCGACGTATCGCTGCGCATCCACTTCAGGAGGTCCGACACGCACTGGTGCAAGAATGGGAGGCTATACCCCAGCAGCTGCTCGACCACCTGATCCAGAGTATGCGAATCCATTGTGCGGCCTGTGTACGTGTGCATGGTGATCAGATCCCATATTGATGTCGGGGTACATGTGCAGGAAACAGTGGCTTATTGTAGCACATGTGTTTTGGTACGGTTTTCTCAACCTATCACCAATACTGTGGACTTACAGACCTGTGTCGTGTGTGTTTCCTATGTGCCTATGCTATCAGTGCCAGTTTGGTGTAGTGTTGCACCACATTCTGTAATTATCCTTAATTTATGAGGATGAGTGTAGTTGGTTGGTTGGTTTGGGAGAGCGACCAGACAGAGTGGCCATCGGTCCCATCCGATTAGGGAAGGATGGGACCGATGACCCCGCTGTTTGGTCCCCTGCCTCAAAGCAACCAACCAACTAGATTCAGGTCGAGACCCATTTTCAAATCATAGTCATTCACATCAAAGTTTTGCAAGGGAACGGCCGACTTCTTTCCCGATTCTTCCCTAATCCAATGGTACCAATGACCGCACTGTTTGGTGCCCTCCCCCAAACCAACCAACCAACTAGTTTCGTGCTGAGTCCCATATTTAAATCATCGTCATTCAAATCGTCACTTTGAAAGGGCACTGCCAGGAACCTTGCTCATTATTTCCTAATCTGATGGGGCCGTTGACCTCGCTGTTTGGTTCCATTTCCCAGACCAAGCAACCAACCAACTAGTTTCGGACTGAGACCCACTCAAATCATAGGTCTCGGCCCGGAACCAGTCATCGAGTGAATAAAACAAAAAGGAAAATTTGCAAGTTCAGACTGGTTTTCCGTCGTAATGATTAACGGAAGTTGCTGATTCGTAGCTATTCCAGCATCCTGTAAGTCTAGGTAACCCAAAAGTCTTACAATCATTTAGTCACTTAGACTGGACTCCAGGCAACAAGCGATTCATGGCGAAAGTCTCCCAGGCAGGTAAAAGCTGTGGGACTCGAATCGAAAATCTCGCCGTCTGCAGGCAATGCTCATGGTTGGTTGGTCGATTTGGGGGAGAGGACCAAACAGCGAGGTCATTAGTCCCTTCGGATTAGGAAAGAATGGGAAAGGAAGTCGGCCGTGCACTTTCAAAGGAACCATCCCGGAATTTGTCTGGAGAGATTTGGGAAAATCCAGGGAAACTTAAATGAGGACGTCCTGACGCAGGTTTGAACCGTCGTGCTCCAGAATGCGAGTCCAGTGTGCTAACCAATGCGCCCTCTCGCTCGGTGGCAGTGCTCTTACCGACCGAGGTATCTTCAGGACGATTCCCATTAACGTTCAAAAACCCCTCGAAGCGGCGTAGATGACGCTGAGACAAGTAATTTAATATCAGACACCGGGGGTCGCAAATGTGGGGAAATACCCCAAAAATGGATGAGAAATGTTGAACATGTGACGTCAACAGATGACGTACCTCGCCGCGTGTGCAGCGGGCGGGCGTAGACGTGAAGGGATGAATGAGCTACACAATACTTGCATTCCAGGAAACTGTCAAATTTCGAAGACCTTTTGTAAATGTGAAATGTTGTAAACGTAGAAGTTACAGAATTATTGTCCCCACCGTAACCAAGTAAAAGCTGTTCTTGAGACTTTAACTTTTCCCGGCGAATTGACGGGTTTGCTGCCGGGTGACGTCGTCGACCACCGCCGATATTTCGACAGGAGCACACCCTGCCATTCTCAAGGCACAAATGAAAGGAAGAAGGAATGTGTAAGCAAATTTAATACCTCGGTTCACAGAGGAAAACAAGGAAGATACTACACACAGAACAAGTAACCGTACAGTCAACAAACAACCAAAGATAACTTACATCAGATATATCGATGGTGACTATTAATCAAAAGGTGAGGTAGCACTAATTCTGTCCCTCTGTTTTTAGATCAGAGACAGAGCCGGATTCCAAGCAGCATTTAAACAAAATCCACCGTGTCTGTCTATAAGGTTGCTTGACAGTTTGATTTCAACAGCTTTCTTAATAACACAATCCCAACACCTGAAATCAATCCAACCGAATATTCAGTTCACTATGGAGGTGGAAGTCATTTCTGAAAGCATTTGTATGGAGTGTAGCCATGTATGTAAGTGAAACATGGACGATAAATAGTTTGGACAAGAAGAGAATAGAAGCATTCGAAATGTGGTGCTACAGAAGAATGCTGAAGATTAGATGGGTAGATCACATAACTAATAAGGAAGTATTGAATAGGATTGGGGAGAAGAGAAGTTTGTGGCACAACTTGACCAGAAGACGGGATCGGTTGGTAGGACATGTTCTGAGGCATCAAGGGATCACAAATGTAGCATTGGAGGGCAGCGTGGAGGGTAAAAATTGTAGAGGGAGACCAAGGGATGAATACACTAAGCAGATTCAGAAGGATGTAGGTTGCAGTAGGTACTGGGAGATGAAGGAGCTTGCACAGGATAGAGTAGCATGGAGAGCTGCATCAAACCAGTCTCAGGACTGAAGACCACAACAACAACAATGGAGGTGGAAAAGAATGGATGCGTTCCCTTCGTTGATGTGTTGCTCAGAAGGAAGACTGATGGTACGTTGGGACATTCTGTTTATAGGAAGCCTAATCACACTGACTTGTATCTGCGAGCTGATAGCTGTCACCATCCAGCTCAGCGTGAAGGAGTACTTCGTACCTTGGTTCACAGGGCCCACGTTATCTCAGACCCTGAAAGTTTGGCAGCTGAGGCATCACATCTCGAAGTCATCTTTCGTCAGAATGGTTATAGTGAGAGGCAGATCAAACGTGCGTTGCGCCATCAGCCTTCTGTGAAACGGGTGAGTGGCGATAGCAACGAAGTGGCACCGACGTTGGACTGTTGATGACTGGAAATATGTTGCCTGCTCGGACGAGTATCGTTTCAAATTGTATCAAGCGAATCGACGTATCCGGGTATGGACAGAAGCTCATGAATCTATGCATCGTGCATGTCAGCAGGGGACTGTTCAAGCTGGTGGAGGCTCTGTAACGGTGTGGGGCGTGTGCGGTTGGAGTGATATGGGAGCCGTGATACGTCTAGATATGACACTGCCAGGTGATACGCCAGATCATCTGCATCCATTCACGTCCATTGCGCATTCCGACGGACTTGGGCAATTGCAACAGGACAAAGCGACACCCCACACGTTCAGAATTGCTACAGAGTGGTTCCAGGAACACTCTTCCTAGTTTAAACACTTCCGCTGGCCACCAAACTCCCTAGACATGAACATTATTGAGCATATCTGGGATGCCTTGCAATGTGTTGTTCAGAAGAGATCTCCACGCCCTCCTACTCTTACGGATTTATGGAAAGCCCTACACGATTCATGGTGTCAGTCCCCTCCAGCACAGCTTCAGACATCAGTCGAGTCCATGCCGCGTCGTGCTGCGGCACTTCTGCGTGCTCGCGGGGGTCCCACACGAGTTAGGCAGGTGTACCAGTTTCTTTGGCTCTTCAGTTTATTTATCTTGCATACTCGCGAAATTCCTACAAAAAAGCAACAACGCATCTGTGTGAAAACTTTGAACCTTCCTCTATCCAGTGGGATGCGCAATGTGTTTCTTTTATTGTTTTCCTTAATAAACAATTGAGATATTTCTTTTTGAATCACCGTTAGTGCGAGCTACGACAGAGGTTTCGTCAAATTTGACCTGGTGACCGCTTTCTAGAGCATGCTCAAGTAAAGTGGATTTCTCGGGGTACAGTAGGCGATAAAGCCTCTGACGCTCCTTCGTGCGTTGATCTACAGTGCGTACCGTCTGCCCCACGTGACACTCATCCACCCTGTCCAGCCTCCACTGATCTACTAAATCACCCGGGCTTTATTTCGTTGCTCTGCTCGATGTAATAACCGTCGAGTGGCTTAAGCTAGGTGTGGCGTGTCTCAAAACTACATGGACTCTCTTCCTCGCCGAACGGATGCCGCTATGAAGGCTTGGGCTGACGTCAGGGAATATTAGCGTTCTCTCTTCTGGAGGTGATTATTTTCTTGTCCACCGTGCTTAAAATAGCAGGAGAGAAAAAAAAGACTTGAAGAGTAAGTGCTCCAGTTTAAAAGAATTGAGGGAGGAATGGAATCTTGTTCCCCTGCTGCCCAACTTTTGCATCGAAGAAGCAACGAAGGAAATAAATGAAAGGTTCAGACGTGGGCTTAAAATTCAGTGTGAGTGGGTACCAAAAACAAGATTCGCATGCAACACTTCTATCGTCTGTGAAAGAACTAAACAGAAACAGTATCTGTTGAATGGTATAAAAACTCTACTTAGCTTAGAGTAACGGTTTAGGGGAAAACAGAGAAAGGCAGAAGTACTGAGGAAATGAAAGTAGAAATAAACATAACATAAAAAATTGGGAGCATAAGGTCGATGAAGTGAGAATTCTGTTGCCTTGGGCGCGAAATAACACATGGCAATAAGGATGCCATAAAAAGTAGACCACAAAGAGAAACAGAGTATATTTGGCCATAAGAAGCATACTAGTATCAAACATTCGCCTTAATCTGAGTAAGAAATTTCTGACAAATGCCCCACAGGGTGGAAATCGGAAAAAAATAGAACCGTTTGACAGGTGGTGCTACAGAAAGATGTTAAAAATTAAATGGACTGATAAGGTGAGAAATGAGGAGTTTCTCCGCAGAACAGTAGAGCAAAAGGAATGACTAGAAACAATGGCAGGACGAAGGGGCACGACGATGAGATATGTGTTGCTGCAGCAAATACGAATGCGTGCTGAAAAGTAATAACTCCGAATTTTAATGTGAAAACTCTTCCATATTTTTAAATAAATCAAACTTCATTAACATCCTACATATTTATTCTTCAAGTCTACGTATTTGTAGCCCTCTGCCGCTAGAGGGCTCCGACTTGTAGCGTGTAACATGGCGTTATGTGACGCAATTATCAAGTCGGTGCTTGAGGAAGAGCGTGTTGTAATCGAGTTTCAGATTCGAAGAGTTGGTCCACCCTCTCCTTCTACATGACGTTGCCAAACTACACACGGGCTCTACCACATCTACAACAAACAATGGAAAATTGTACTGAAATGCAGGAGGATCTGCAGCAAATTGACGCATGGTGCAGGGAATGGCAATTGAATCTCAATGTAGACAAGTGCAATGTGCTGCGAATACATAGAAAGATAGTTCCCTTATCATTTAGCTGCAAAATAGCAGGTCAGCAACTGGAAGCAGTTAATTCCATAAATTATCTGGGAGTAGGCATTAGGAGTAATTTAAAATGGAATGATCATATAAAGTTGAACGTCGGTAAAGCAGATGCCAGACTGAGATTCGTTGGAAGAATCCTAAGGAAATGCAATCCGAAAACAAAGGAAGTAGGTTACAGTACGCTTGTTCGCCCATTGCTTGAATACTGCTCAGCAGTGTGGGATCCGTACCAGATAGGGTTGATAGAAGAGATAGAGAAGATCCAACGGAGAGCAGCGCGCTTCGTTACAGGATCATTTAGTAATCGCGAAAGCGTTACGGAGATGATAGATAAACTCCAGTGGAAGACTCTGCAGGAGAGACGCTCAGTAGCTCGGTACGGGCTTTTGTTAATGTTTCGAGAACATACCTTCACCGAAGAGTCAAGCAGTATATTGCTCCCTCCTACGTATATCTCGCGAAGAGACCATGAGGATAAAATCAGAGAGATTAGAGCCCACACAGAAGCATACAGACAATCCTAATTTCCACGAACAATACGAGACTGGAATAGAAGGGAGAACCGATAGAGGTACTCAGGGTACCCTCCGCCACCCACCGTCAGGTGGCTTGCGGAGTATGGATGTAGATGTAGATGTAGATGTAGAACCTTCGCCTCGGGTACACTGGCACCGTTCATTGTGCATACAGTCCCGATTTGGCCCCGTCCGATTCTCACGTGTTTAGAGAACTTGAAGAAAACCTTCGAGGACTTCACTTTGATAGTGATGAAGCGATGCAAGCGGGGGGAGAGGGGGGGGGGGATGTGGCCCCGTCAACAAAGTCAGACATTCTACAGTGATGGTATCATTAAACTGGTGTCTCGTTGGGAGAAATGTGTTCGTCGCCTGGGTGACTATGCCCGGAAACATGAAGGATAAAGATGTAAAATGTTAATAACGTTAGATTTGTTTAAGGAGCCTTAAGACTTTGCACATTAAAAAATTTGGAGACATTAGTTTTCACAGCACCCTAGTAACTTGCATGGTACTAGAGGGAGCTATAGAGTGTTGTATAACACTGGCTTTCAGTCTCAATATGGAACTTCTAACAATACCACCACTTGCAAAGTAGGTTGGAAATCAGATTAATAATGTTGCTCACGCAGCATATGTTCGCTTTAGCGAGCAACAACAAAGTTATTGAGTGTTGATGGTATCGTCAGAATGGAAATAATGAAGTCACTGTAAAAAAGTCATTAATTTTGGCACTTACCTTGAACGGATTACCACGTAGATTTCGTCGAAGTTGTTATGGCTCATCTTGTTGATTCTAGGGTGATTCCACTTCGATTGCTAGAAGGTCCAGATCTGTATTTTAGCAATATTTGAAGACCTAACAAACGCGTTTTTAAGGAAATTCTTAATGATCAAACAATCCCAGATCAGAACAATGGTATGGTAGAAATAATTTTTGACTTGGTGTTCACGATCCACATTTTTATTAAACTTCTTGTAAATTCAGATATACTTTTCTTAATTGTCACATCATCAAGAAAACAGGTTTGTATCAATCTTCATATATTTAATTTCCATTTTAACCAAACACAAGACTTGACTGTTCTTTTACAAAGCGAAATAACAGCTTAACTTCTGCAAAGTGAAACAAAGACTGCTCTGTGCGCATTCGCGCCAAAACGGTTACAAGTAAGTCAAAGATTATGACAGTCTCACAGAAATGAATACACACAAGAACCATATCAGTGTAATATATCGGTACATCGGAGTACCTATACATTAATAAAACCAAATGTGAATATTGTCACAAAAATATGTCTGTTACTTCGCAGAAAAGTAGTACGATATTATTGGTATCGAGAACTGGGATTGGAGTGCCGTAATTGTCACTTAAATAAAGAACCATTACAAACTGTACAAATTAATATTTTCCTATTTTTTCATTTTTCTTTAGGATTTTAATTTCTGACGCATATGGTCTAGCCAGCTACACGTGCCCCTACATCAGTGTTGTATTATATGTTCCAATTCTACACGTTATTCCCTGATGTCTTAACAGGTACCCTACTATCCCACCCCTTCTTCTTGTCAGTGTTTTCCATGCACTATCTGTTCAAAAGTAAGCGGACATTCGCAAAAACACACGTTTTTCATATTAGGTGCATTGTGCTGTCACCTACTGCCAGCTACCCCACATCAGCGACCTCAGTAGTGATTAGACATCGGGAGAGAGCAGAATGCGGCGCTCCTTGGAACTCAGGGACTTCGAACGTGGTCAGGTGATTGGGTGTCACTCGTGTCATACGTCTGTACTCGAGATTCCCACACTCCTAAAAATCCCTATGTCCACTGTTTCCGGTGTGATAGTGTAACCTCCCCCTCACTTATCGACCTTAATGACAGTGAAAAATTAAACCGCGTGTACCTAATGGAAATTTGGGAAAGCAATCGTCACCGAAGTTAATCTGTCGGTAAAGAGGGAGGAAAGGGTTACATCTAAATGAAAGGAAAAGTGCAAATGAAACTGGTGGAAATTAATTTTGAAAAGGGGTAAAGTTAATAAAGAAAGTAAATGTGCGGCCGTTACGTTAACAATTAACTAGCGGTAATTAGATATTTGAGATTTGGGGGAAATCACGGTCGCCAGTCCTAAGGACAATTATTATAGTAACTGAAAAAGAAAGGCAATTACACATATAATTAGCACTAGAAGCGTGGCAACTGAAGGTTGACACGTGTAGTGTGAAAACTGAAAGTTTGTCAGAAGCAATAACTTTCTCTGCACTCTGACTTAATTTAGCAAAAGAATTAATAAAACCGGAAAACTGAAAGTTAATTTAGTGACTGAAATTAATAAGAAGCTTTCTTTCTTAAGCACATCGAAATTCAGTAAAATACGGTTAGTCTAGGACTACCTCAGCAATCATTTCAAAAGCTACTTGAATCTACGCAATTTAGAAATAAGAGATTTAGCTTTGAACTTGAATTAAATGATTCTGAACAATTAACAATAGTAAAATTTAGTACGTACCAAGCTGAGCTGCACTCACAGGTAAGCTAAAATATGGTAACAAAACTCGCACTCTTAATTTGTGCTTGTGTAATCTAAATATTGTAGCCAGCTATGAATACTTTAACTGAACTTTGAAATTAAGGCAGTGAAATTGAATGATGCTGGCGTTTGAATTTCAACGACACTCGGGTTCATTCCGGAAAAGGAAGGGACCCTGCTTGGTAATGCAATTGGGACAATGAGCAACAAAGGTTCATGCTACGTTGCTCTAATTTTGTGATTTGAACAGTTTTAAAAGCTGAGGTCTGCCATACAGTTCTAAAACTTTACGTGCTTCCAGTCTTCCTTGTTGGTTGATTGAAGGTTTGAAGCCGTCGATCGAGGAGGTGGCGACAGTCACTCATTGTCGGCCGTCGCTGTTGCAGAAGCTGGATGTTGGCGCGCCTTCTTCTCGACACGGTCACCAGACGAAACGGGCTCTTGATGTGCGCCAGCTAATGCTTCCCGTCCGCGACACCATGTCAGAAACTATCATCGCAAGTCGAGCGCAATTACATGCTGCCAAACCCCGAAAGCGCGGCAACTCGCGGGAGCTTCACACAACACACCTGCTCCACTGCACCACCCCAGCCAGACTCCCACTGCTCTGCCCGCGCTCCACGCGGCAGAGTTAACACTACCAAAGGTCCTAAACACTTTCGTTCTCCACACGACCTATCGATGCATTCGTTCGATAGTATAGTTTTCCCTAGGCCAGACCCAGCGTATAAATACAAATAATCTTTACACAACAAATCAATTATACATCGACATAAATGCATAAATATATATATATATATATATATACAAATAGTAAAACAATTACAACATATAAAGGCACAGAAATGTCATATATTCAGGTAACAAAATAAGGAAAAAATTTACAGTACAATAGATGGAAATAGGAGGATATGCATTTCCGGTGGAAACCTGAAGGGACACGTACAGCACGAAAGCGTACAGCGTACAACGTACAGGCCGACCACGTCTGTTGACTGACAGAAACCGCTGACAGTTGAAGAGGATCGTAGCGTGTAATAGGCAGACATCTATCCCGACCATCACAAAGAAATTCCAAACTGCATCTGCATTCCTGGCAAGTACTATGACAGTTAGGCGGGAGGTGAGGAAACTTGGATTTCATGGTCGAGCGGCTGCTCATAAGCCACACAATACACCGGTAAATGCCAAGTGACGCCTCGCTTGACGTAAGGAGCGTAAACATTGGGTGATTGAACAGTGGAAAAACGTTGTGTGAAGTGACGAATAACGGTACACAATGTGGCGATCCGATGGCAATGTGTGTAGTGCCAAAAGTAAAATTCGGAGGCTGTGGTGTTATGGTGTGGTCGTGTATTTCTTTGTTGTTTAGCGTGGCAATACCATAGCACAGGCTTCCTACTGTTGAAGAGCAATTCGGGGACGGCGATTGCATCTTTCAACACAATCGAGCACCTGTTCATAATGAACGGCTGTGGCGGAATGGTTACATTACAATAACGTCCCTGTAATGGACTGGCCTGCACAGAGTCCGGACCTGAATCCTATTGAAACCTTTGGGATGTTTTGGAACGCCGACTTGGTGTCAGGCCTCACCGACCGACATCGATACCTCTTCTCAGTGCAGCACTCCGTGAAGAATGGGCTGCCATTCCCCAAGAAATCTTCCAGCACCTGACTGAACGTATGCCTGCGAGGGTGGAAGGTGTCATCAAGGCTAAGGGTGGGCCAACTTTATACTGAATTCCAGCATGACCGATGGAGGGCGACATGAACTTGTAAGTCATTTTGAGCCAGGCTTCGCCGGCCGGAGTGGCCGAGCGGTTCTACGCGATTCAGTCTGGAGACGCGCGACCGCTGCGGTCGCAGGTTCGAATCCTGCCTCGGGCATGGATGTGTGTGATATCCTTAGGTTGGTTAGGTTTAAGTAGTTCTAAGTTCTAGGGGACTGATGACTTTAGCTGTTAAGTCCCATAGTGCTCAGAGCCATTTGAACCATTTTTTTGAGCCAGGCGTCCGGAAGTTATTTTACCTCCAAGGTAGCAGAGTTCCTTCAATTCATCCACTTCGTGTAGATTTGATTTTGAGATTCAGATGAATCTCAGTACTCATCATTACTGTCGTCTTCTTTCGGTTTTCTCTCAGTTCATATTCTGTGCTCAAGAAAATGTTCATTCCATTCAATGCGTCCTGTAAAACGTCTTCGCTTTCACTTAGGATACCAATGCTGCCAGCAAATCTTATCACTAATACCCATTCACGCTGAATTTTAAACCCACTGCTGAACGTTTGTTTCCCCCATTCGATGTGCAGACTGAACATTAGGGGTGAGAGAGTACATCCCCGTCTTTCACCCTTTCCAATCCGAGCACTTCGCTCTTCATCTTCCACTCATAGTTTTCCCTCCTGGTTCTGATGAATGTTGTATATTACCTGTCTTTCTCTATACCCAATACCAGTTTTCCTGAAAATTTAGACCATCTCACTCCCTCATAATTACCATCTGCTATTATCTTCTGACGCTATTATTCCGCATTCACCCCAGAGGTATCACTATTGCTTTGGGATAACCTAACTTTTGCTACCGGTCCCTGTTGCCCTGGCACTCGATGCGACACCTTTCCTCGAGAGCCCTACAGTAAACCGTCACTGCAAATAAAAGCAGAATACTGATCTTGTACTCATCTCATGCATCAAGATCGCCGTCTCTTGCAACCTGCCTGAAACCCACTCGGCGCCCTGTACAGAGGAAATTTTTTGAAGCGAAATCAGACCCTGGAATGTATCCAACAAATAACTGAGGATATTGGGTGGTGAAGAGGTTGGCACAGTAGAGGAAGTTGCGAGGGGTCGCGTCAAACGATTCAGAAGACTGATAGCGAACAGATGTTGTGTGGAGAGCAGCTGAGACTGGAAATTCAGAGGTGTGAGGTGTCCCCCGTGCTGGTCGGAGTGGTGGAGTGGATCAAATATTCACGTTTACGGTCCGTGGCGAGACGAGCAGTGGGCAGTTTAGAGGCTGCCGACAACCTCAGGGGCACGTTTACGGCCCCTCTGAGACGTCACAGCCCCGGTTCCCATCTGCAGATTCTAAAGCAGTCGTATCCTGCAATGGCATCAACGCACGCCCCGCGAATGCTGGTGCTCCAGTTCGCTGGACTGAAGCGAGAACAAGATGTGTTCGACCTATTTTGTTATTTATCGCTTTCTTGAAACCGTACTTGACGATGTTCTTGCCAACTAAACCACCTAACTTCCCACTAAAATCTGATCTTCTGACGCTCACAACAGAGAAAGTCGTCTAAAGCTCGAGGCTAACAAATCTGACGCAAACTCCGGGAACCTATTTAGTCTGTTTTGTTGTTTCATCCCAGTGGCCTGACTACGTCTGCATCGAACGAACGTATGATGCGACAATTTTTTTCTTTGAAGTCGTGCTCATTATCGCCATCCCAGAATCCTCTCTATATTATGGTCACCCTAAAAATTACCTTTCTGCATTTTTTCCTATCTTAGCAAATTTTATAACTGTGTAAGGAGGATTAATTCTTCCACCTCAGCCTATTCCAATACACGTTTTTGAAGTGGACTAAGAAGTATAACATCATTACTCCTATCCTCGTACAGATTCCTAAACCTATAAAAATAGTCCTGAAAATTTTTGGTTGCAAATTTTTGCTAGCAACGACAAAATTGATAAAATTGACACTACTGGCCATTAAAATTGCTACACCAAGAAGAAATGCAGATGATAAACGGATATTCATTGGACGAATATATTATACTGAAACTGACATGTGATTACATTTACACGCAATTTGGGTGCATAGATCCTGAGAAATCAGTACCTAGAACAACCACCTCTGGCCGTAATAACGGCCTTGATACGCCTGGACATTGATTCAAAAAGAGCTTGGATGGCGTGTACAGGTACAGCTGCCCATGCAGCTTCAACACGATACCACAATTCATCAAGAGTAGCGACTGGCGTATTGTGACGAGCCAGTTGCTCGGCCACCATTGACCAGACGTTTTCAATTGGTGAGAGATCTGGAGAACGTGCTGGCCAGGGCTGCAGTCGAACATTTTCTGTATCAGAAAGGCCCGTACAGGACCTGCAACATGCGGTCGTGCATTATCCTGCTGAAATGTAGGGTTTCGCAGGGATCGAATGAAGGGTAGAGCCACGGGTCGTAACACATCTGAAATGTAACGTCCACTGTTCAAAGTGCCGTCAATGCGAACGAGAGGTGACCGAGACGTGTAACCGATGGCACCCCATACCATCACGCCGGGTGATACTTCAGTATGGCGATGACGAATCCACGCTTCCAATGTGCGTTCACCGCCATGTCGCCAAACACGGATGCGATCATCACGATGCTGTAAACAGAACCTGGATTCATCCGAAAAAATGACGTTTTGCCATTCGTGCACCCAGGTTCGTCGTTGAGTTGATGCAGCGTCAAGGGTAACCGAAGCCACGGTGTCCGAGTTGATAGTCCAAGCTACTGCAACCGCCGTCGAACTGTTCGAGCAGATGGTTGTCGTCTTGCAAACGTCCCCATCTGTTGACTCAGGGATCGAGACGTGGCTGCACGATCCGTTACAGCCGTGCGGATAAGATGCCTGTCATCTCGACTGCTAGTGATACGAGGCCGTTGGGATCCAGCACGGCGTTCCGTATTACCCTCCTGAACCCACCGATTCCATATTCTACTAACAGTCATTGGATCTCGACCAACGCGAGCAGCAATGTCGCGATACGATAAACCGCAATCGCTCTAGGCTACAATCCGACCTTTATCAAAGTCGGGAACGTGATGGTACGCATTTCTCCTCCTTACACGAGGCATCACAACAACGTTTCACCAGGCAACGCCGGTCAACTGCTGTTTGTGTATGAGAAATCGGTTGGAAACTTTCCTCATATCAGCACGTTGTAGGTGTCGTCACCGGCACCATCCTTGTGTGAATGCTCCGAAAAGCTAATCATTTGCATATGACAGCATCTTTTTCCTGTCGGTTAAATTTCGCTTCTGTCGCACGTCATCTTCGCGGAGTAGCAATTTAATGGCCAGTAGTGTAGAACTTAGGCTGCATGTAACAGAAAATTCATGCATTGTCAGTTATTCTAAGTGACCAACAGTTTTATTAGAGTGCAAATGATATGAACTTCTGTGTGATTTTTCTGAACACGCCTACCCCCTACCACTCGTTGCTTTTATCTACGGCGTACGCCCCACGTTTTTCGCTTTAAATTTTACAAGTATTATCACAGCTATTAAAAACTCATAAACACAAATTTTTAGGGCTACCTGTATGGGTTTTGGAATCTGTATGGGCTGTTTTTAAGCCACTTCATAATCGTGTTGTATTAAAAATCTTTTTTATTTAAATAATTATTTTATCCTTTTTATTCTTAGGTGTGCGTTTGAAGTTTTTCAACCGATTTCAAAAGTTTTGAGGAGGTTACAAGCGCAAAATTTCAGATTTATTTCAGTTTCTGGTTCAACCTTTGTATTGCTTCGTCGTACATATATTTCGTGAAAAGACGGGAATGTAACAATTAAAGAGAATCGAGCGCACGCAGACGCCTACCAACAGTCGTTCTTAGTGTGAAAATTCGCGACTGGAACAGGAGGAGGGGGCAATTAGCAGTGATTGACAAAATAATCCTGTGAGAAACGCCATACAATATCGCGAGTTAAAGTTTCAAGTTTCTAGCTCTTCAGGTAACTGGTTTGAAATCAACTGCAAAATCCGTGCCTTACAGACAGACTGAAAAACAAAGTACCCTCCATCACACAACGGACAAGAAAGAGAGTAAATATTGCATTGTCATCAGATGCTGAGCAATGTTGAAAGCCTTGAGTCTCCAGTTCACCGCTTATTTAGTTTAAAATGAATTCCAAGATTTGTAACGAATGCACAGAGAGACAGACGGAAAAACACGGTATCTTCCCCAACACACGAGACGCGAAAGTGAGTTAATATCGCACTGTCGTACTGCTCTTAGCCATGTTGCAAGTTCCAAGTCTGCAGTTCATCGGGAAATTAGTTTAAAATCCACTGCAAAATTTGTACCGAACACACAAACAGAGAATAAAGCGACCTGATAAAACCATGTCAGTAAAAATTAAACACTTTAATGAACCATACTGATGAAACTGTTGTATACGACACTGTACTACTGTAGATGATAAATTACACACTGTATAAGCTTTCTTAAAAAGACGAGTGAAACAAAATCTATTTCTCATTTTTCTTAACAGACAGTGTACAATGATTTCAATAATTGTACGTAAGTTCACATTTCACTTGCCCCTCATAAATTATTATTTGTGCAGAAATTATTTAATAGAAATAAGTATATTATTGAATTGATAAAACGGTCAAATGGCCATCCAGTCCGATTTCCACGCTGCATATGTAACGGCTTCCAGGCGTAACACAAATCTGATTCTCAGTATTTCATGTCACAAATTATAGTCTTAATTAAAAAATTTAAAATGTTACCATAACCTAGGCATTAACAGATACAAGCTTACGTTAACTGTTTAACGTGCTAAGACAAGTATTAAAACTAGAGGCTGTGTCTATGCCTTGAGGCACGCAAATTACCCGGGACTATGTTCATAAAAAAAAAAAAAAAAATCAAATGGCACTGAGCGCTATGGGACTTAAGATCTATAGTCATCAGTCCCCTAGAACTTAGAACTAATGAAACCTAACTAACCTAAGGAGATCACACAACACCCAGTCATCACGCCCTATGTTCATCCAGCGTTTGACAGTGAGAGCAATTAGCGGCTTCCGGCAAAGCTTACACATAATTTCAAACCATTTCCAAACTTTTCCTCGCTGCCTTCACCCCCTCCCCCCCCCCCTCCCTGCTTCCCGCCACTGCATGCACACACAAAATAATGAAAGAAGAAAGCTTTATCGTTCACTATATTTTCGCTGTTCAAGTAGTAAAACTTCAGCATCAGGTATTAAGTTTTAGTCTATTAGTTTCTTACTACTAACTAAGTTAATTCCCGACAAGTTTTACACAAAGTATCCAGACATACCACTAAATGTTCCTGCAGAATGATATGACACACAGTTCAAAAGCATGCCGTCATAGGCATTGAGGTGCATGGAAAAAAAGCTTACCCAGGCTACACTCATGCAATTTTTGAGAAGGAAAGAACTTACAGAATTACAAAAAATTTGAAACTTAATTTCAAACCGTCTCTAACCATTATCTCGCTTACATGCTTAACGTCAAATACATGGTGTCCATAATTAAAGTCACAGTGGCAAAACGCTATAGAAGTAGAACCACTGCTCAGAATGACGTCATATTTGAATAGCGTATCACTGGCGAAGGGGGAAATGTCACGGAATGAAAAGTAAATAAACTAACAAAGTTTAACCAGTAGATGGCACTGCAAGCGTCCTAATGTAAGTGGGGTCGGCTACAAATGACACATGAATCGCAATACGACAGCTATGTTTACAATATTCGTACTCTTCAAGGTTCACGACTGCATGTTTTCGGCAGTCAACACCTGCGAGGCTGTAAGTTAGGTACAGTGGTCCACCGGAGTGTCTCCGGGGTCACGTTCAGAAAGCGTCGTGCATTGCGTGTCTTCAGTTTAGCTACGTTCGTAACTGGAGCACAGAAGTCATATGGATTAAAATCAGGTGGTATGGCTAGCCAGGCTGTACGGAAATGAGGGCTGATAATTGTAACATTTCTCAAATGCCTCTGCAGCTGCCACTTCACTGGCTGTGCAACGTCAGCAGGAGCGCCATCTTGCATAAAAACGATCCCATCCCACATATACTCGCTGCCGGACGGTTGGAATGACGTTGATGATGTTTGGGTTGTGGGGCGCTCAACTGCGCGGTCATCAGTACCCATATAAAGTCCCAATTTTTACACAGTCCAATTTTTTTTACCCAGTCCAACTCAGCCACCATCACGAACGATGACGACGGCGATGATGATGATGGTGAAATGATGACGTCGACACAAACACCCAGTCCCCCGGGCGAAGGAGGTCCCCAACCCGGGAGCTTAGAAGACACTCGTAGAGTCCGCCATCTACATCTACATTTGTACTCCGCAAGCCACCCAACGGTGTGTGGTGGAGGGCACTTTACCTGCCACTGCCAGTATCTCCCTTTCCTGTTCCAGTAGCGTATGGTTCGCGGGAAGAACGACTGCCGGAAAGCCTCCGTGCGCGCTCGGATCTCTCTAATTTTACATTCTTGGTCTCCTCGGGAGGTATAAGTAGGGGGAAGCAATATATTCGATACCTCATCCAGAAACGCACCCTCTCGAAACCTGGACAGCAAGCTACACCGCGATGCAGAGCGCCTCTCTTGCAGAGTCTGCCACTCGAGTTTGCTAAACATCTCCGTAACGCTATCACGCTTACCAAATAACCCTGTGACGAAACGCGCCGCTCTTCTTTGGATCTTCTCTATCTCCTCTGTCAACCCGACCTGGTACGGATCCCACACTGATGAGCAATACTCAAGTATAGGTCGAACGAGTGTTTTGTAAGCCACCTCCTTTGTTGATGGACTACATTTTCTAAGGACTCTCCCAATGAATCTCAACCTGGTACCCGCCTTACCAACAATTAATTTTATATGATCATTCCACTTCAAATCGTTCCGCACGCATACTCCCAGATATTTTACAGAAGTAACTGCTACCAGTGTTTGTTCCGCTATCATATAATCATACAATAAAGGATCCTTCTTTCTATGTATTCGCAATACATTACATTTGTCTATGTTATGGGTCAGTTGCCACTCCCTGCACCAAGTGCCTATCCGCCGCAGATCTTCCTGCATTTCGCTACAATTTTCGAATGCTACAACTTCTCTGTATCCTACAGCATCATCCGCGAAAAGCCGCATGGAACTTCCGACACTATCTACTAGGTCATTTATATATATTGTGAAAAACAATGGCCCCACGCCAGTGATGGTACAGGCAACACCAGCTTCAAGACTCAACTCCTCGAAAAAATACGCCCCTGCAATAAACGATGTCTTCAACCCGCACCACACTACCTTTGCAGAACGAATGGTACCAGTTGATGTGCTTACGGATTTTCCATTGTCCATATTCTTCAAGTCTGCGTATTTACATGTAATTGGAAATGGTAGTGGGCTTCGTCTGTTCACTTCGATGCGAGCAAAATATTTCAGACTGAAAGTTTGTCTTGCTGGCAGCTCAGCAGAAAGCAGCTCCTGAAGGTGGGCGGTTTTCTATGGATAGGAATGCAGTATGTTTCATAGGATTTTATGCACCGTGATCGTGGGCGTGTCCAACGTACGGGCAATTCTCCACCACCTATGGACCCCTCCAACAATGTTGTGGCCACATCTTCGGCAGAGGTCAGATCAATTGCTTTTCTCGTTCTGCCACATTACACTTTAAAACAAACTGTCTTTTCGAATTTTGCAATCATTTTATGCAGCCCCTTAGCAGACATCGGACCAAGGCTTTTTTTTCATACCCGTAAGTGGGCGGAACTTCTGCAGGTCCACTGGCGCACAGCCAGTGACTTGCAAAAGAGGTTCACCAGTAGCGCGAGACCTTTCGTTGAGACAGTCAGGATGGCCGTCTCGGGCGCAAACTCAGGAACAGCCATTTCCCACGCTTCTGTTGTTGTGCATATTCTGATGCTTACAGCCCCATCTGTAGATAAGATTTTTTCCCCATGTCGTTTCTTCCTGCGTCAATCATATGCTGTATTTAACACGTTTACACCCCCCCCCCCCCATATGAACCATGGACCTTGCCGTTGGTGGGGAGGCCTGCGGGCCTCAGCGATACAGATAGCCGTACCGTAGGTGCAACCACAACGGTGGGGTATCTGTTAAGAGAGGCCAGACAAACGTGTGGTTCCTGAAGAGGGGCAGCCGTCTTTTCATTAGTTGCAGGGGCAACAGTCTGGATGATTGACTGATCTGGCCTTGTAACGCTGACCAAAACGGCCTTGCTGTGCTGGTACTGCGAACGGCTGAAAGCAAGGGGAAACTACAGCCGTAATTTTTCCCGAGGGCATGCAGCTTTACTGTATGGTTAAATGATGATGGCGTCCTCTTGGGTAAAATATTCCGGAGGAAAGTAGTCCCCCATTCGGATCTCTGGGCGGGCACTACTCAAGAGGACGTCGTTATCAGGAGAAAGAAAAATGGCGTTCTACGGATCGGAGCGTGGAATGTCAGATCCCTTAATCGGGCAGGTAGGTTAGAAAATTTAAAAACGGAAATGCATAGGTTAAAGTTAGATATAGTGGGAATTAGTGAAGTTCGGTGGCAGGAGGAACAAGACTTCTGGTCAGGTGAACACAGGGTTATAAATACAAAATCAAATAGGGGTAATGCAGGAGAAGGTTTATAATGAATAAAAGAGTAGGAGTGCGGGTAAGCTACTACAAACAGCATAGTGTACGTATTATTGTGGCCAAGATAGACACGAAGTCCACGCCTACTACAGTAGTGCAAGTTTATATGCCAACTAGCTCTGCAGGCGATGAAGAAATTGATGAAATGTATGATGAGATAAAAGTAATTATTCGGGTAGTGAAGGGAGACGAAAATTCAATAGTCATGGGTGACTGCAATACGAGAGTAGGAGAAGGGAGAGAAGGAAACGTAGTAGGTGAATATGGAATGGGGGTAAGAAATGAAAGAAGAAACCGTCTGGTCGAAAGATTAGCTAATATTTGGTTCAAGAATCATGAAATAAGGTTGTATATATGGAAGAAGCCTGGAGATACTAGAAGGTATCGGATAGAGACAAAGATTTAGGAACCAGGTTTTAAATTGTAAGACATTTCCAGGGGCAGATGTGGACTCTGACCACAATCTATTGCTTATGAACGGTAGATTAAAACTGAAGAAACTGCAAAAAGGTGGGAATTTAAGTAGATGGGACCTGGATAAACTGAAAGAATCAGAGGTTGTACAGAGATTCAGGGAGAGCATAAGGGAACAACTGACAGGAATGGGGGAAAGATATACAGTAGTAGAAGTATGGGTAGCTTTGAAGAATGAAGTAGTGAAGGGAGCAGAGGATCAACCAGGTAAAAAGACAAGGGCTAGTAGAAATTCTTGGGTAACAGAGGAAATATTGAATTTAATTGATGAAAGGAGAAAATATAAAAATGCAGTAAATGAAGCAGGCAAAAAGGAATACAAACGTCACAGAAATGAGATCGACAGGAAGTGCAAAATGGCTAGAGGACAAATGTAAGGATGTAGAGGCTTATCTCACAAGGGGTAAGATAGATACTGCCTACAGGAATATTAAAGAGACCTTTGGAGAAAAGAGAACCGCTTGCACGAATATCAAGAGCTCATATGGAAACCCAGTTCTAACCAAAGAAGGGAAAGAAGATAGCTGGAAGGAGTATATAGAGGGTCTATACAAGGACGATGTACTTGAGGACAATACTACGGAAAGAGGATGTAGATGGAGATGAAATGGGAGATAGGATACTGCGTGAAAAGTTTGTCAGAGCACTGAAAAACCTGTGTCGGAACAAGGCCCCGGAAATAGACAACATTCCATTAGAAATACTGACAAAAGGTGTATGACAGAGGCGAAATACCCTCAGACTTCAAGAAGAATATAATAATTCCAATCCCAAAGAAAGTAGGTGTTGACAGATGTGAAAATTACCGAACTATCAGTTTAATAAGCCACGGCTGCAAGATACTAACGCGAATTCTTACAGGCGAATGGAAGATCAGTTTAGATTCCGTAGAAATATTGGAACACGTGAGGCAGTAATGATGCTACGACTTACCTTAGAAGATATGTTAAGGAAAGGCAAACATACGTTTCTAGCATTAGTAACCTTCCAGAAAGCTTTTGACAATGTTGACTTGAATACTCTCTTTCAATTTCTCAAGGTGGCAGGGGTAAAATACAGGGAGCGAAAGGCTATTTACAATTTGTACGAAAACCAGATGGCAGTTATAAGGGTCGAGGGGCGTGAAAGGGAAGCAGTGGTTAGAGGGGAGTGAGACAGGGTTGTAGCCTCTCCCCGATGTTATTCAATTTGTATATTGAGAAAGCAGTAAAGGAAACAAAATAAAAATTCGGAGTAGGTATAAAATCCATGGAGAAGAAATAAAAACTTTGAAGGTCGTCGATGACATTGTAATTATGTCAGAGACACCAAATGACTTGGAAGAGCAGTTAAAAGGAATGGACTGATCTTGAAAGGAGGATATATGATGGACATCAACAAAAGCAAAACCAGGATAATGGAATGTAGTCGAATTAAGTCGGGTGATGCTGAGGGAATTAGATTAGGAAATGAGACGCTTAAAGTTGTAAATGAGATTTGCTGTTTAGGGAGCAAAATTACTGATGATGGTCGAAGTAGAGAGGATATAAAATGTAGATTGGCAATGACAAGGAAAGCATTTCTGAAGAAGAGAAATTTGTTAACGTCGATATAAATTTAAGTGCCAGGAAGTCTTTTCTGAAAAGATTTGTGTGGAATGCAGCCATGTATGGGAGAAATACATGGAAGATAAATAGTTTAGACAAGAAGAGAATAGAAGCTTTCGAAATGTGGTGCTACAGAAGAATGCTGAAGATTAGATGGGTAGATCACATAACTAATGAGGAGGTATTGTATAGAATTGGGGAGAAGAGAAATTTGTGGCACAACTTGACTAGAAGAAGGGTTTGGTTGGTAGGACATGTTCTGAGGCATCAAGGAATCACCAATTTGGTATTGGCGGGCTGTGTGCGGGGTAAAAATCGTAGAGGGAGACCAAGAGATGAATACACTAAGCAGATTCAGAAGGATGTAGGCTGCAATAGGTACTGGGAGATGAAGCTTGCACAGGACAGAGTAGCATGGAGAGCTGCATCAAACCAGTCTCAGGACTGAAGACCACAACAGTAACAACAAAAAAATGTGTCAAATGGCTCTGAGCACTATGTGACTTAACTTCTGAGATCATCAGTGGCCTAGAACTTAGAACTAATTAAACCTAACTAATCTAAGGACATCACACACATCCATGCCCGAGGCAGGATTCGAAACTGCGACCGTAGCGGACGCTCGGTTCCAGACTGTAGCGCCTAGAACAGCATGGCCTCTCCGGCCGGCGCACACTATAACAACAACTCGTTTGTATAGTAATTAAACGTTTCAAGTGCTTTAATGGGCTGGAGTTGGATTCTTTAAGGAATCGAGTGCGGGGTAGTTACCGGTGAGTTGGAAGGAAAAACTTTGCGATGCACGTACAACTTCGATGGCTGTTCTAGCACGCAGTCACAAAGGCGTGGTGCAACCGACAGACGTCTACGGCCGCCCCTGGCCCATAACACGGTGCAAAGCCGCCGCGGTATCCAGAGGACGTTGTTTGTTGTCACGCAGCGACACCCCTATTGTGTGTGGGGCGGCTACCGGGGAAGGGAGGCGGGTAGGCAGCAGGGACGCTGTGAATGGGCCCGGATTAGAGGGACGGCGAACTCGTTAAATCCAGGCCAGCAGGCGGGGAGGCGCAGAGGTGGTGCGGCCAATTAGCAGCGCAGCGTGGCTCGCACGTGTGTCCAACGTGGCACGGCGAGCCGTCTGCGTGGAGTCATGAGTGCCGGCAGGGCACGTGGCCCCAGCCGAGTCCCGGCTTTCGTTTTCCACAGCATCTTCAGTTGCATCCACACAGCCTGCTCTCTTCGGATCTTTTTCTACTATTGACGAGTAACTGTACTGAGACTGACCATTAATACACTACTGGCCGTTAAAATTGCTACACCAAGAAGAAATGCAAATGATAAACGGTTATTTATTCGACAACTATATTATACTAGAACTGACATATGATTACATTTTCATGCAATTTGGGTGCTTAGATCCTGAGAAATCAGTACCCAGAACAACCACCTCTGGCCGTAATAACGGCCTTGATACGCCTGGGCATTGAGTCAAACAGAGTTTGGATGGCGTGTACAGATACAACTGCCCATACAGCTTCAACACGATACAACAGTGGCGTATTGCGACGAGCCAGTTGCTCGGCCACCATTGACCAGACGTTTTCAATTGGTGAGAGATCTGGAGAATGTGCTGACCAGGGTAGCACTCGAACATTTTCTGTATCCAGAAATGCCCGAACAGGACTTGCAACATGCGGTCGTGCATTATCCTGCTGAAATGTAGGGTTTTCCACGGATCGAATGAAGGGTAGAGCCACGGGTCGTAACACATCTGAAATGTAACGTCCACTGTTCAAAGTGCCGTCAATGCGAACGAGAGGTGACCGAGACGTGTAACCGATGGCACCCCATACCATCACGCCGGGTGATACTTCAGTATGGCGATGACGAATCCACGCTTCCAATGTGCGTTCACCGCCATGTCGCCAAACACGGATGCGACCATCACGATGCTGTAAACAGAACCTGGATTCATCCGAAAAAATGACGTTTTGCCATTCGTGTCACCCAGGTCCGTCGTTGAGTACACGATCGCAGGCGCTCCTGTGTACGATGCAGCGTCAAGGGTAACCGCAGCCACAATCTCCAAGCTGATAGTCCGTGCTGCTGATAACGTCGTCGAACTGTTCGTGCAGATGGTTGTTGTCTTGTCTGTTGACTCAGGGATCGAAACGTGGCTGCACAATCCGTTAAGCCATGCGGATAAGATGCCTGTCATCTCGACTGCTAGTGATGCGAGGCCGTTGGGATCCAGCACGGCGTTCCGTATTACCCTCCTGAAGCCACCGATTCCATATTCTGCTAACAGTCATTGGATCTCGACCAACGCGAGCAGCAATGTCGCGATACGATAAACCGCAATCGCGATAGGCTACAATCCGACCTTTATCAGAGTCGGAAACGTGATGGTACGCATTTCTCCTCCTTACAGGAGGCATCACAACAACGTTTCACCAGGCAACGTCGGTCAACTGCTGTTTGTGTATGAGAAATCGGTTGGAAACTTTCCTCATGTCAGCACGTTGTAGGTGTCGCCACCGGCGCCAACCTTGTGTGAATGCTCTGAAAAGCTAATCATTTGCATATCACAGCATCTTCTTCCTGTCGGTTAAATTTCGCCTCTGTAGCACGTCATCTTCGTGGTGTAGCAATTTTAATGGCCAGTAGTGTACATCAAGTTTTGTCTTGTGAAGTTCGCTAGTGCTGAATCGCACCGTAAGGAGTGCCAGCGGCAGTTGAGTTAAAGATGGCTGACATAAAAGCGATGGTGTACCTGGATACGTTACGACAATTTTTGACACTACAGATCGATGAGGACGACCAAGGACGAAATATTTACCTTATGTATGCCGTAAAGTGGAATGTATGCCGTAAATGACAACAGATTTAAGAAATTAACACGAACGGAATCCAACAGAGACCTTTCAATAATATTGAAAATTTTCCAAGCTGTTCTGGAGTCTTCTATCCCGCAGATATGTGTTCGTAATTTCAAATCTTTCTATAAAATAATAATAATAATAATAATAATAATTTAACTGTACATTCAGAACTAGTACTTATCGATTATAGCATCGAAACTAAAATATTTTGTGAAGTAATTCTTTTTCATAAATTTTAGCTTAAAAAATAACATACTTTATATAATATTATATGAAAGTTTTCAGACATGCAACTGAGATATCATTGACCTGACCAAAATTCGGAAAAAAGTAATACTGGTCTAGACAACTACTTCTGGGTAAAAGTAACGCTAGAGCAGGATGTCCCGCTACAACCTCTAGCCACGTACAACGGTGTGGCTGACGGCCTTCGCTTAACGACAGAGAGCAGCGGCGTTTACGTTGAGTTGTAGGTGCTAACAGAGAAGCAACGCTTCTTGAAATAACCACAGAAAACAATGTGGGGCGTAACACGGACGTATCCATTAACACAGTGCGGCCAAATTTGGCGTCAATGACCTGTGGCAGCAGACGAGCGCCGCGAGTGCCTTTGCTGACAGCACGACATCGCCTGCTGCGCCTCTCCTGGGCTCGTGACCACATCGGTGGGACCCTAGACGACTGGAACGCAGTAGTTTAATCAGATGAGTCCCGATTTCATTTGGTAAGAGCTGACGGTAGGGTTCGAGTGTGGCGCAGTTTTGGAAACAAACTGTGCAGGCTGGTGGTGGCTCCATAATGGCGTGGCCTGTGTTTACATGGAATGGACTGGGTCCTCTGGTCCGACTGAAGAGATTATTAACTGGAAATGGTTATGTTCCATTAAGTTTCAGGTGTGCAGCCGCAAGAAATCTCCTTCTTCTTCTAATATTTCGGCTGTATAACGTTCAGCCATCTTCAGAGTGAGCCGCAAGACTGCCGCTCCAGTTTTTTTTTCTTTTATTGATTTTCAATTCCCCCTGAAGGGGGCGGGCTGGCAGCAGCTTAGTACGCTGCTCTACAGACTACAGACTTTTATTTAAAAAAAACGGAAGAAGAAAACAAACAAGAAAAAACAGGCGATAAAACAGACTTTTATTTTAAAAAAACGGAAGAAGAAAACAAACAAGAAAAAACAGGCGATAAAACGATGACGTCAAGTGTAAAATGGCGGAAAAATGCGGAAAATTAAAACAGAAAGCAATAGGAGTTGGCAACGTTAATAAAAGACACAGGAATCAGACAAGTAACATAGCGCACACACAATTAAATAACACGGCGACAGTCTGGTTTCTGTTCGCAAGAGATAAAAGGCACACCCAGCGACAGTATGATGGCCGTTCGCAACACTTCTCAAAAAACACAACACGGAACACCCACTGTAAGACTCACTGTAGAACACTCAATGTAGAACACTGCACGAAAGTGGCGGCACAAAGATGACACTCCCGAGCCAAAGGCAGATGGGGTGGGGGGGACCTGGAGGAGGGGGAAGAACAAGGAGGGAGGAAGGAAAAAATCGAAAAAAGGGGGGGGGGAACCAAGGAGGGAGAGGACTAATAAAGGGGGAGAAGGGCAGACGCAAGAGGGAATGAGAGGACGCAGAGGAGGGAAATGTAAAAGAGGACTCGGGGGAGAGAAGGGGGCAAAGAGAGGGGAGGTGGGGAAGAAAGAGGATGAAGGGGGGGCAGAGGGAGCCCAGGAAAAGGACAGAGGAAAGGAGGGGGAGTGAGGATCAGAGTTGATAGGAGGGATAAATGCAGGGAGAGAGGGCATCATCCGGGAGGGGGAGTTGATGGAAGCCACCTTGGGAAAGGAAGGGTGTAGAGATGGAGGGTAGGGGGGACACAACACTAAAGACGTGGGCGGGGATGGGAGAGGAGAGGAGCAACCAGGGGGTGAGGGGGATCAAGGCGGTGGGAGGTGTAGAGGATGCAGATATGTTCGATGAATAGGAGCAGATGGGGGAAAGGAATGAGATCATAGAGGATCCGCGTGGGGGACGGGAAGCGTATACGGAAGGCGAGGTGGAGTGCATGACTCTCAAGGATCTGGAGGGACTTATAGAATTTGGGAGGGGGGGGGGCAGATATCCAGGCAGGACTGGCATAACAGAGGATGCCGCTCCAGTGCTCGCTTCGTCCCTTTATACTGTTGTACCGCGCGACTGCGCATGCGGCCACAGATGCAAATGCGCCAGAGACGTAGGTCGGTGGCAGAGACGTCCATAATGCGCGAGTTGTATCTATGACTCCGCAGTTGATCTGTGTTGGCATATCGATATATCATTTTGAGCTGCACTCTGACGACGTCTTTGCGAGTTTATTACAGCAAGTGTCAGATTTCATGATTTATCAAGATTGAAACCACTATCTATATTAATTAAATTCGTCGTCAAGCGAATTTCAATTGCCTCCTTCACTATCGAGTCCCAAAAGGATGATGTAGTTGCTAAAATTTCGACGTTGTCATACAACATACTGTGACTATTATCAATACAGTGCTCTGTCAATGCCGACTTGTTAGTTTGTAAAAGCCGTGTGTACCTCCGGTGTTCTGTACATCTTTCTTGGACAGTACGAGTTGTTTGTCCGACGTAAGAAACGACACATTCACATGGAATTTTGTAAACTCCAGATTTTCGGAGCAGCAAATCATCTTTGACGGAGCCCACGAGTGCAGCTGTCTTGGGTGGAGGACGAAAAATCACTTTTACTTTGCGTCTGCCGAGAATGCGTCTTATTTTTGATGAGAGGCTACCCACATATGGCAGGAAGGCCATCGATTTAAGGGTTTCTTCACCTTCTTCTGCTTTCTTCGTGGCCTATTTCGGTTTCATTTTCAGTGTCCTCTGTATTTGTTGTGGAGAGTAGCCATTGTCTTCAAACACTCTTTGTAAGTGGGAAAGTTCATCTTGCAGACTGCTTTCGTCAGAAATAATATGCGCTCTGTGAGTCAAAGTTCGGAGAACACTCATTGTCTGGGCAGGATGGTGGCAGCTATTTGCACGTAAATACAGATCGGTGTGCGTCGGCTTCCTATACACTTCATGTTCCAAAGTGCCATCCTCTCTGCGCCGAACCAAAACATCCAAGAATGGAAGGCATCCCTCCTTTTCAATTTCCATGGTGAACTTTATTTGATCGTGGAGGGAGTTCAGATGTCTTAAGACGTCTTGTAAATTGTCTTCACCATGGGGCCAAACTACAAAGGTGTCATCAACATACCTCCAGAATACCGTGGGTTTCAAGTCAGCAGATTCAAGCGCCTTCTCCTCGAAGTCCTCCATAAATAAATTGGCCACCAGAGGGAAATGCTTATGTTCAGATCCTTGGAGAGAATTTGGAGCCATTCGTGGACTTCAAGTTCCGAAACAACGACGCAATTTTTATGGATGACAATGGGCCATGTCGCAGGGCCACAACTGTTCGCAACTGGCTTGAAAGACATTCTGGACAAGTCGAGCGAATGATTTGGCCATCCAGTTCTTTCGACGTGTATCTCATAGAAAATTTAGGGGACATAATCGAGAAGTCAGTTCGGGCAGAAAATCGTGCACCGGCAACACTTCCGCAGTTGTGCACGGCTTCAAACGCATCATGGCTCAACATTTACGCACGGGACTTCCAGTAACTTGTTGAGTCCATGCCACGTCGAACTTCTGCAGTATTTCGGGAAAAAGGAGTTCCGACAACATATTACGACATATCCCGTGACTTATTATGTCAGTGTAGTCTCTTTTAGTTTCCATTCTCTTCTTTCATGCTATAATGTGTCTCTATTTTTTAATCATTGTCCACATAGTTGTCCAGAAAGTAACTTCCGATTGGTCGCGAAATGGAAACCACTGGGAAAATCCGGTAAAGCTTTGCACAGATGTGTTGGGCAGTTTCTCTAGTAAGCCCGTCGATCGTGTCGCGTCGCTCTTTTCACTTTTGAGTGAACAGTGAGCACGTAAAGATGCGTAGTGAATAGCGTCTCCCGCCAAGTATGAGGGCCTGGTTAGAAATTTCGCCTGTGTCATGCAGCCCACATAACACAACTGCAGGGGCAATGAAGATGCTCCTGCAGTGTTTCCGACGAGAAATGTTTGATCACCCACAATACACTCCGTAATTGGCTCCTCTGAGTGTCATCTCTGCTGGCTATGGAGACAAAAGTTTTCCACCGACAACGTGCTGCAGACCAGTGCAGATAACTGGCCGAAAGCACAGGCGGCTGCTTTCTATGACGAGGATATTGGAAATTTGATACAACACTACGACTGGAGCGGCGACTGTGTAGAGAAGTAGGTGGAAGGTGTACCTCACTGTTGCTAGTTTTCATTGTGGTTTCCATTTCGCGACCGATCGGAACTTACTTTCTGGACAACCCTCGTATAAAATTTTTGCCCCGGTAGGGAATCGAAAGCGCGACTTGTAGCTTACAAGCCAGACATTCTGACCATTACATCACCGCAGAACCATAGTTGCAAGTGCTGCACAAACTATTCAAGTCGATTGCCCTCCCTAACACAAACTTCAATTCTATCTCCAGCTTTTTTCCTTTACATTGTCACTATGGGGAGTGCATTCGACTTGGGTATTTCGTGCAGCAATGATGACCATAGTGCTGTGGTGGTGTAATAGTCAGCATTTATGCCTAGTACGCATGAAGTTCCGGTTTTTCTTTTTAATTTATTTATGAACATAACATCGTTACCACAATACATGAACAGAAAAATGTAATTGTGAATAGCTGGTCAATATTTCACACAATCGAAACCCTTTAAAAATAGAAATAAATACAACTGAAATGTGTGACAAGTTATGCGCAGAGAGCTTTTAGTAACAATTCTAAAAAAATCTGTATGAGGTGTGAAATGTAAACAAAAATTGGAATAAGTGTATCAGGTAAGAAACAGAGAAATATGAAAACTCTAATGAGAAAAGAGAATCAAAAGGGATCGAGTCCCGTCCACAGCACACATTTTAAATCATATCGTCAGCTTCCAACATTATCGTAGATGCTTGACAATTGCTAAGAAACAACTGACAGTTGCTAGGGAAGGGACGACCGACAATTGCCACGGAGCGTCCGACTAATGACAGTACAAGGAAACATGGAGGAGGGGACGTGTTAACGGCAGCGAAGCCTGTGCACGAACGCTATGTATGCATTCGACAGTTCAGGCAGTGCGGTTTTTGATTAAGGTTGTTGTGGAACCGATTAGTGAGTCGTCCCGTGTTCTACAGAAACATGTCTCCAAGACGTCATTTGAGTGCTTACGGTCGTGGACGAGCAGTTCTGATGGCTGGGTGTTGTGTGCTGTCCTTAGGTTTAAGTAGTTCTAAGTTCTAGGAGACTGATGACCATAGATGTTAAGTCTCATATTGCTCAGAGCCATTTGAACGAGCAGTTCGTCGGCTCGAAGCCGAACAAAGTGTCACTGCCGAGACCATAGCAATGGGTGTGACCGAAAGTGTCATCTCGTGCAAATGATATGTGAAAACACCGGTGGTCATAGACGGACCGCCACACTGCAAGACGATGAAGGTGGTGGTCCAGATTGCTGTACACACCGATACCTCTAATACCCAGTAGCACGTCCTCTTGCATTGGTGCACGCCTATATTCGTCGTGGCATATTACCCACAAGTTCATCAAGGCACTCTGGCTCCAGACTGCTGTTTGTGTATAAGAAATCGGTTGTAACTATCCTCATGCCAGCACGTCGTAGGTGTCGCCACCGGCGCCAACCTTGTGTGAATGCTCTGTAAAGCCAATCATTTCCATATCACATCCTCTTCTTCCTGTCGGTTAAATTTCACGTCTGTAGCACGTCATCTTCGTGGTGTAGCAATTTTAATGGCCAGTAGTGTATAATCCGCCGAAGTGGCCGTGCGGTTCTAGGCGCTTCAGTCCGGAACCGCGCGACCGCTACGGTCGCAGGTTCGAATCCTGCCTCGGGCATGGATATGTGTGATGTCCTTAGGTTAGGTTTAAGTAGTTCTAAGTTCTAGGGGACTGATGACCTCAGAAGTTAAGTCCCATAGTGCTCAGAGCCATTTGAACCATTTTGAAACCTTCCAGTGTCTCCGAGCCTCTTCCACGTAGCGCCATCGAAACCATCGAAATATTAGTCGATCTATGATTGCATCGTAAAGTTATTCTCGATTGAATATGTCGACTTACGAGCCCAATCTAGTCATTTGCTGGAAGTTTTAACAGGAAAAAATCTTCAGGACCGGCTCATAAAATGGTGGATGGCAGCTTTGTTGAGACAAATACTAGAAAGAACGCACAGAGAATGGTTTCAACGCTTCAATGATGTTTCTGACATTGGAGACTAGCATGGCAATGGAAGAGAAAAGGTTTTTGAAGCTACTGGAACCGACAGAAACAATCACAGGAGATCTTTATCAAAAGCAATTGGTGCGTTTGAGCCGAACTCTGAAAAACAAACGGCCACAACACAGTGAGAAACATAAAAGGTGATTCTGCAGCATGACAGTGCTCGATCCCATGTCGCAAAAAAACGTCAAAACATACGTGGAAACGTTGACATGGGAAGTTCTGCACCACCCGCTGTGTTCTCCAGACGTTGCTCCGTGTGACTACCACGATTTTAGATCAACGGCCCGTCGGATGGCAGCAGAAATTATTCAGCACACACCAGGGTTTTTGGGTACGTGTATGAAGGCGAGCGTCGCAGGTATACCATGTGCAACGAACAGCCGTATCGCCACGTGCGGAGCACACGGGGCAGAACTCATTGTCTGCACGGCGTGCGCGCCATGGAGTGGGAAATCTGAAAGTGGTCCAACGTCAATATTTATTTTTCATCCAAATGACTCATTGCAGGACATGTGTTCCTTATCATCTTCAACCCATAGATGCCTGTAATATGAATTATGAAAGGCCCTGTGTAGAGAAGGACCATCAACATTCAAAGTTTGATATTTTCGAGCTGATAATGAAAATTTTATGGCCAAATATCGTACGCTGTATATACCGGCTGCCATACCATATCACCCAGAGGCACGCCAGACAGTACTGTTCTGACAGTGATCAAAATTGATTGGACGTAAATGTAGTCATAGACTTCAACTATTTGGCGCTGAGTATTTCTAGCGGGTGGTTATAATAATCGTGCAGCGGCTCACAGAGTTGCAGTGTGGGCTGTAATTATAGAGTGGCAGCGAAACGCGGTAGATATTCTAATGCGTTAAAGTGGATCGGATTTACGCTGAAAAAAAAATTACTTCAAATTTTGGCCACTACATGCAAATATGACGCTATGAACGCAAGCAAGACATACAGAATACACACACAAAAAAAAGTTTTTCATCATCCTGGTTCCCAGAACTCCTGAAGACAGACGTTGACTGTGGCTATTGTATCACAGACACAGTCCCTTTGACTGTTCAGAGATGTAACCAAACCCGCCCAAAGATGTAAACAACATCCATGAACAGCGCCTATTACACGGAAGGAGTCCGACAGCCGACCAGTTCCTGTCATTCCACCAGGAAGGAGGTCTGTAGTTCGACCATGCCTTGACGCTCAATACCTCCGTTCGATGGCGTCCGCATTGTTACCGTGTGCCAGGAAGGGCTCTCAACAAGGGAAGTGTCCAGGCGCCTCGCAGTTAGCCAAAGCGATGTTTTTCGGACATGGAGGAGACAGAGAGACAGGAACTGTCGACGACATGCCTCACTCAGTCCGCCGAAGGGCTACTACTGCAGTGGATGACCACTACCTACGGATTATGGCTCGGAGGAACCCTGACAGCAACGCCACCATGTTGAATAATGCTTTTCGTGCAGCCATAGGGCGTCGTGTTACGACTCAAACTGTGCGCAACAGGCTGCATGATGCGAGATCCATCTTTGCAACCACGACACCATGCAGCGCGGTAGAGATGGACCCGTCAGCATGCCGAATGGACCGCTCAGGATTGGCATCAAGTTCTCTTCACCGATGAGTGTCGCACATGCCTACAACCAGACAATCGTCGGAGACGTGTTTGGAGGCAACCAGGTCAGCCTGAATGCCTTAGACACACTGTCCACCGAGTCCAGCAAGGTGGAGGTTCCCTGCTGCTTTGGGGTGGCATTATGTGGGGCCGACGTAGGCCGCTGGTGGTCATGGAAGGCGCCGTAACGGCTGTACGATACGTGAATGCCGTCCTCTGACCGATAGTGCAACCATATCGGCAGCATATTGGCGAGGCATTCGTCTTCATGGACGACAATTCGCGCCCCCATAGTGCACATCTTGTGAATCACTTCCTTCAAGATAACGACATCGGTCGACTAGAGTGGCCAGCATGTTCTCCAAAAATGAACTCTTTCGAACATACATGGGATAGAATGAAAAGGGCTGTTTGACGTGTCCCACCAACCACTCTGAGGGATCTACGCCGAATCGCCGTTGAGGAATGGGACAATCTGGACCAAGAGCACCAAGATGAATTTTTGGATAGTATGCCACTACGAATACAGTGATGCGTCAGTGCAAGAGGACGTGCTACTCGGCATTAGAGGTCTACAGCAGTCTGGACCACCACCTCTGAAGGTCTCGCTCTATGGTGGTACAACATGCAGTGTGTGGTTTTCATGAGCAATAAAAAGGGCGGAAATGACGTTTATGTTGATCTCTATTCCAATTTTCTGTACGGGTTCCGGAACTCTCGGAACGGAGGTGAAGCAAAACTTTTTTTGATGTGTGTATTTCCATATGTAATAGATTAGGTACGGGACAAGAAAAGAAAAGGTCAAACAAGTGAGAAAGACATGATGTTGATTTTATTATTAACTGCCACTTACACCATTTGTTCAATATCAGTACCAGAGACGTCAGTGAGATGCTGTACAGCGCCAAATTTGCAGTTGGTTGCGAAAATTAGAACTACTTTTTTTTACAGTGTAAATCTCTTCTACACTCCTGGAAATTGAAATAAGAACACCGTGAATTCATTGTCCCAGGAAGGGGAAACTTTATTGACACATTCCTGGGGTCAGATACATCACATGATCACACTGACAGAACCACAGGCACATAGACACAGGCAACAGAGCATGCACAATGTCGGCACTAGTACAGTGTATATCCACCTTTCGCAGCAATGCAGGCTGCTATTCTCCCATGGAGACGATCGTAGAGATGCTGGATGTAGTCCTGTGGAACGGCTTGCCATGCCATTTCCACCTGGCGCCTCAGTTGGACCAGCGTTCGTGCTGGACGTGCAGACCGCGTGAGACGACGCTTCATCCAGTCCCAAACATGCTCAATGGAGGACAGATCCGGAGATCTTGCTGGCCAGGGTAGTTGACTTACACCTTCTAGAGCACGTTGGGTGGCACGGGATACATGCGGACGTGCATTGTCCTCTTGGAACAGCAAGTTCCCTTGCCGGTCTAGGAATGGTAGAACGATGGGTTCGATAACGGTTTGGATGTACCGTGCGCTATTCAGTGTCCTCTCGACGATCACCAGTGGTGTACGGCCAGTGTAGGAGATCGCTCCCCACACCATGATGCCGGGTGTTGGCCCTGTGTGCCTCGGTCGTATGCAGTCCTGATTGCGGCGCTCACCTGCACGGCGCCAAACACGCATACGACCATCATTGGCACCAAGGCAGAAGCGACTCTCATCGCTGAAGACGACACGTCTCCATTCGTCCCTCCATTCACGCCTGTCGCGACACCACTGGAGGCGGGCTGCACGATGTTGGGGCGTGAGCGGAAGACGGCCTAACGGTGTGCGGGACCGTAGCCCAGCTTCATGGAGACGGTTGCGAATGGTCCTAGCCGATACCCCAGGAGCAACAGTGTCCCTAATTTGCTGGGAAGTGGCGGTGCGGTCCCCTACGGCACTGCGTAAGATCCTACGGTCTTGGCGTGCATCCGTGCGTCGCTGCGGTCCGGTCCCAGGTCGACGGGCACGTGCACCTTCCGCCGACCACTGGCGACAACATCGATGTACTGTGGAGACCTCACGCCCCACGTGTTGAGCAATTCGGCGGTACGTCCACCCGGCCTCCCGCATGCCCACTATACGCCCTCGCTCAAAGTCCGTCAACTGCACATACGGTTCACGTCCACGCTGTCACGGCATGCTACCAGTGTTAAAGACTGCGATGGAGCTCCGTATGCCACGGCAAACTGGCTGACACTGACGGCGGCGGTGCACAAATGCTGCGCAGCTAGCGCCATTCGACGGCCAACACCGCGGTTCCTGGTGTGTCCGCTGTGCCGTGCGTGTGATCATTGCTTGTACAGCCCTCTCGCAGTGTCCGGAGCAAGTATGGTGGGTCTGACACACCGTTGTCAATGTGTTCTTTTTTCCATTTCCAGGAGTGTATATTAACGAATTAGCGTGTGTTCCAAGTTTCGCTGCTGTACGATAATTTCAGCCCACTCTGGTCCTCCGTGACTAGCTAGACTTTAATTACAGCCACCGGGTATTTCTGTTGTTAAAATTTAAAAACTTACAACCGAAAGAGGTGGAATATGAGTGTGTGGTGTCTGTTCCTTCGGACACGCCCGAAAGGACAGACGCCTCTCTGATTCCTTACCTGTGAGCCATATTATTAAATTGAAGTTGTAGGGGAGAGAAAGGAAAGGAAGAGCTGATGTCAGCTGCGTCAGAACTGTACGCGGAAACAGCGGCGACGAGTGAAAATGTGTGCTGGAGTGGGATTGAAGACCACGATCTCCCACTTACTAGATAGTGACGTTAACGACTGCGCCACCTGGACGTGATGTTCAACGCAATTGCACTTAGAGGCTTAAGATGGAATATTGGGGAAATATGGAACCGAGTTGTAAAAATGCAGATAATGAGGGTGACTTGGGTAAGGTTATATTTCATGAACACAAAGTACAATTCTGAGATTCCCCTTGATTGAAATCTCTTAGAGAATTACTTATGAGTAAGAGAAAAAAGCAATTTGATTATTAATTTCAAAACAAACTTCTGAAAGAACTATTTGTTTATATAGCAGACGCGGTTCATTTAACATTCATCTATTTGTGTATGTCAGAAAACTAATCCTCGTTTACAGCACCTGCACAATGAAGGTCCGTTTTATGGAATACCAACTATTCCATATCGCCCGATGAGCCATCTTGGACTTAACAATGTAGGTACAGAACCAACTGCATCCATTGCCAACAATGGAGAATACGTAACGGTGTAGTACTCTTCTACTTAATAGCTCTCGTAGCTTTCGTCGTTAGTGTACATTTTCAATAACTATCGCATATTTTTGAAAAATTACCTCCAAAATACTTCTTCAAACTGCGCAAACTTATTTTTTGCGCCGTAATTCGCACGATCTCTGGAGACGGACTCGTCCCAGAGCATCACGTGGATGTTTTGCAGTAGATAATGCCTCGCCTGCTTTCAAACACCACTCGATGGATGAGAAATGACAGTAATTCCGTACTGCCCGACAGTTGCATAATACGCTAAGTTAATTTAATTCTTACAGATTCTTTTTTTTTTTTTAAAGGGGCGTTTAATTGAAGACACTCGTAGTGTGGGCTGACATGCAAAGAGGATGAAGACGTGACGTGAGGGATGACTGCTAGCTTCGCCGCCCACAGCGCGTCACGTGCAGACACGCCCACTCACTGGCGCCGGCCACAGCCACGTGTGGCGCACGTGTCCGCCGGCCTGGGACTCGGACGCTCCCCCGCCGTGTCACCAAGCGGGCCGCCACCGGCCTATCCCGGTCTAGACGGATCGCTCCCCAGGGGTACGCGGGACCCGCTGGCGAGGTCGTGGGATTCGCGAGGCGTCGCGTCATCACTTCCCGATCAGTCGACGGTGGGAAGGGGAGGGGGAGGGGGAGAGGGGACCCCACAACCAGCGCCGCAACCAGCAGGCTGTTCCCCGCAGCAGTATACGTACACCAACACAGGTCCTTACATATTACGAGAGCATTCTGAAAAGTAATAACCCAGAATTTTTTATATGCAGTTTGTCAAAGGTTTTTAAATAAAACAATCGTTATTAACATTACATACCTTTATTCTTCATGTCTACAAAGACCGAGAAGACAAATTCATGGGACACGTCCTAATGCCGTGTCTACATCTACATCCATATTCCGCAAGCCACCTGACGGTGTGTCGCGGAGGGTACTTTGAGTACCTCTATCGGTTCTCCCTTCTATTCCAGCCTAGTATTGTTCGTGGAAAGAAAGATTGTCGGTATGCCTCTGTGTGGGCTCTAATCTCTCTGATTTTATCCTCATGGTCTCTTCGCGAGATATACGTAGGAGGGAGCAATATACTGCTTGACTGCTCAGTGAAGGTATGTTCTCGAAACTTCAACAAAAGCCCGTACCGAGCTACTGAACGTCTCTCTTGCAGACTCTTCCACTGGAGTTTATCTATCATCTCCGTAACGCTTTCACGATTATTCAATGATCCTGTAACGAAGCGCTCTGCTCTCTGTTGGATCTTCTCTATCTCTTGTGTCAACCCTATCTGGTACGGATGCCACACTGGTGAACAGTATTCATGCAGTGGGCGAACAAGTGTACTGTAACCTACTTCCTTTGTTTCCGGATTGCATTTCCTTAGGATTCTTCCAATGAATCTCAGTCTGGCATCTGCTTTACCGACGATCAACTTTATATGATCATTCCATTTTAAATCACTCCTAATGCCTACTCCCAGATAATTTATGGAATTAACTGCTTCCAGTTGCTGACCTGCTATATTGTAGCTAAATGTTAAAGGAGCTTTCTTCCTATGTATTCGCAGCACATTACACTTGTCTACACTGAGATTCAATTGCCATTCGCTGCACCATGCGTCAATTCGTTGCAGATCCTCCTGCATTTCAGTACAATTTTCCATTTTCCATTCTCGATATACTACAGCATCATCCGCAAAAAGCCTCAGTGAATGTTATCCACGAGGTCATTTATGCATATTGTGAATAGCAACGGTCCTACGACACTCCCCTGCGGCACGCCTGAAATCACTCTTACCTCGGATGACTTTTCTCCATTGAGAATGACTTGCTGCGATCTGTTATCTAGGAACTCTTCAATCCAATCACACAATTGGTCTGATAGTCCATATGCTCTTACTTTGTTCATTAAACAATTGTGGGAAACTGTATCGAACGCCTTGCGGAAGTCAAGAAACACGGCATCTACCTGGGAACCCCTGTCTATGGCCCTCTGAGTCTCGTGGACGAATAGCGCGAGATGGGTTCACAGGACCGTCTTTTTCGAAACCCATGCTGATTCCTACAGAGAAGATTTCTTGTATCCAGAAAAGTCATTATACTCGAACATAATACGTGTTCCAAAATTCTACACTGGTAGACGTTAGGAGTATAGGTCTATAGTTCTGCACATCTGTTCGACGTCCCTTCTTGAAAACGGGGATGACCTGTGCACTTTTCCAATCTTTTGGAACGCTACGCTCTTCTAGAGACCTACGGTACGGTACACCGCTGCAAGAAGGGGGGTGGGGGCAAGTTCCTTCGCGTACTCTGTGTGAAATCGAACTGGTATTTCATTAGGTCCAGCGGCCTTTCCTCTTTTGAGCGATTTCAATTGTTTCTCTATCCCTCTGTCGTCTATTTCGATATCTATCATTTTGTCATCTGTGTGACCATTTTATCATCTGTGTGACAATCTAGAGAAGGAACTACAGTGCAGTCTTCCTCTGTGAAACAGCTTTGGAAAAAGACATTTAGTATTTCGACCTTTAGTCTGTCATCCTCTGTTTCAGTACCATTTTGGTCACAGAGTGTCTGGATATTTTGTTTTGATCCATCTACCGCTTTGACAATTTCGGGCCTCCTTTTACCAGGAGTGGAACAGCAACTCGACGTGTCATGGACTGAACAACTGGTAGGAAGTCTTCTGCTGAACTATTGAACCATGTTGCCTCTATAGATTGCGAAAGATTCATGTCGGGGTGCCCAAATCATTTGCTCGAATTGTCCAGAATGTTCCTCAAACCTATTACGAAAATTTGTGATCCAGTGACAGGGTGCATTGTCATTTATAAAAATCGTTTCTCGGCTGCAGATGGTCTCCAAGCATCCGAACATAACCATTTATAGTCAACGGTCGGTTCAGTTGGACCACACTACCTAGTCCATTGCGTGTAAACAAAGCGCACCCAATTTTGGAGCCACCACCAGCCTGCACACTGGCTTATTGACAACCTGGGTCCACGGTTTCGTGGGGTCTGCTCCACAATCGAATCCTACCATCAGCTCTTACCAACCGATATCGCGACTCCAGACGTCTAGGGTCCAAAACTGATATGGCCACGAGCCCAGGAGGGGCGCTGCAGGCGATGTCGTGCTGTTAGCAAAGGCACTCGCATCGTTCGTCTGCAGCCATAGCCCAACAATGCCAAATTTGGCAGCACTGTCCTAACGGATACGTTCCTCTTACGTCCCACTCAGACTTCTGAGGTTATTTCACGTAGTGTTGCATGTCTGTTAGCACTGACAAGTCAGTACAAGCACCACTGTTCTCGATCGTTAGGTGAAGGCCGTAGGCCACTGCATTTCTCTGGTGAGAGGTAATGCCTGTACTTTGGTACCCTCAGCACGCACTTGACACTGTGAATGTCGGAATATTGTATTCCCTAACGATTTCTGAAATGGAATTTCCCATGCGTCTAGCTTCGACTACCATTCCGCGTCCAATATCTGTTAATTACTATCGTGTGACCATACTCACGTCGGAAAGCGTTTCACATGAATCCCCTGAGTGTAAATGACTGTCCCAGCCAATGCAGTGCCCTGTTGTACCGTGCGTACGCGATACTACGGCCATCTGTGTAGTTCCCCATACCTCAGTGTATTTGCAGCCCTCTGCTGCTACAGGGCTCCGAATTGTAGAGTGTAACATGGCGGTACGTAACTATGTCGATGGGTGAGAAACAGCGTCCTGCATTCGAGTTTCGAATTCGAAGAGTTCTTCCACACATGGACCAGCCCGTCCTTCGGCGTGAGTGCCAGACCACACACGAGAGCTCCGGCATCTTCAACAAATTGTCGCCTCGGGTTCGCTGTCGTCAGTCATCTTCTATACAGTCCAGACTTGGCCCCATACGATTTTCGTCTGTTTCCAGAACTTAAGAGAACACACGAGGATCTCGCTTTGGCAGTGACGAAGTAGCTCAAGCAGAGGTGGAGTTGTGGATCGATCACCAGGATCAAAAGGACATGAGTTGACTCCGTTGAGAAATTGGCTTTACACATGAGGAATAAAGATATAGAAAATTAATAACGTTTGCTGTGTTTAAAAAGCTTTAAGAATTTTCTCATAATAAATTGGGAGGCACTACTTTTCAGTATGCCCTAATGTAAAAGTGTAGCAATGCGTGTATGTTCCACACCTCCTAAGCCACTGCATCAATTTAAACCAAACTTGCTACATGTAACACTTACTGTCTAGAAAGAGTTACTCTGGGGGTAAGAACCACATACTTGTCAAAGGGGTGGGCGTGGGGATGAAAAACGAGCGAAGCTCACGGCGCTCAAACAGCCAGACAGTGTTCGTCCTTTATATGAGAATGAGATCACTTAGGCACTAGTGTAAAAGTTGACACTTAATTTCAAATCCTTAGATTTTTCGTTGTTCCCTCCCCCCCCCCTCCCCACCCTCCTCCCGTTTTGCATCACCCCAGTTCCCAGAACTCCTGAATATAGACGTTGACTGTGGATATCGTATCACAGAGGCAGTCCCTTTGACTGTTCAGAGATGTCACTAAACCCGCCCAAAGATGTAAACAACCATGCATGAGTAGCGACTATTAGACGGAGGGGGTCCGACAGGCGATGAGTTCCAGTCATTCCACCAGGAAGGAGGACTACGGCTCATGTTGTCTGTAGTTCAACCACGCTTAGACGGACAGTACCGCGGTTCTATCGTGTCCGCGTTGTTACTTTGTGCCAGGAAGGGCTCTCAACAAGGGAAGTGTCCAGGCCTCTCGGAGTGAACCAAAACTGTGTTGTTCGGACGTGGAGGAGATACAGAGAGACAGGAACTGTGGATGACATGCCTCGCTCAGGCCGCCCAAGGGCTACTACTGCAGTGGATGGCCGCTACCTACGGATTATGGCTCGGAGGAACCCTGGCAGCAACGCCACCATGTTGAGTAATGCTTTTCGTGCAGCCACAGGACGTCGTGTTACCACTCAAAGTGTGCACAATAGGCTGCATGATGTGCAACTTCACTCCCGACTTCCTTGGCGAGGTCCATCCTTGCAACCACGACACCATGAAGCGCGGTACAGATGGGTCGAACAACATTCCGAATGGCATCACGTTCTCATCACCGATGAGTGTCGCATATGCCTTCAACCAGACAATCGTCGGTGACGTATTTGGAGGCAACCCGGTCAAGCTGAACGCCTTATACACACTGTCCAGCAAGTGCAGCAAGGTAGAGGTTCCCTGCTGTTTTGGGGTGGCGTTATGTGGGGCCGACGTACGCCGCTGGTGGTCATGGAAGGCGCCGTAACGGCTGAACGATACGTGAATGCCATCCTCCGATCGATAGTGCAATCATATTGGCAGCATATCGGCGAGGCATTCGTCTCCGTGGACGACAATTGGCGCCCCCATCGTGTACATCTTGTGAATGACTTCCTTCAGGATAACGACGTAGTTCGACTAGAGTGGCCAGCGTATTCTGCAGACATGAACCCTATCGAACTTGCCTCGGACGGATTGGTAAGGGCTGTTTATGGACGACGTGACCCACCAACCACTTTGAGGGATCTACACCGACTCGCCGTTGACATGTGGGACAATGTGGACCAACAGTGCCTTGATGAACTTGTAGATAGTATGCCACGACTGCCACGACGAATGTAGGCATGCATCAGTGCAAGAGGACGTGCTACTGGGTATTAGAGGTACTAGTGTGTGCAGCAGTCTGGACCGCCACCTCTGAAGGTCTCACTGTGCGGTGGTGCAAAATGCAATGTGTGGTTTTCATGAGCAATAAAAAGGGCGGAAATGATGTTTATGTTGCTGCACAGGACCCGCAACCCTCGGAACCTGGGTGATGCAAATTTTTTTTTTTATATATGTATTTGGTGCGAGATCTGGTGACTGGAACGTTCTATAACGTTATTCCAGAGCGCGTTATTGTAAGTGATCTTGGCTCTGCGTGTTCCTCGAGCGCCAAAATTTCTTTCTTTTGTACGTTCAAGTGATTTTCCCCCGATTTGGCAATTCAGTTTGCACGAACTGATGTACGGAGAGTCTGGTGTTATAATGAACGGCTACGTCGTAGAGAAAAATTAATTAACTTGACCTTTGACACAGATATGACATGTACTGCGCTTAAACTCTCTTTTGATATTTTGCCTAGATGCATAGATTTTATAATTTTGTTCTGTCTAGTATATAAATCTGTGAAAAAACTTGCTTATAGATGAATATGATTTTTCCTCGTGGCTGCTGTAAGGAGAGAACGTGTTACGTATAAGATGAGTTGCCGGTCGGAGGTTTCTTTTTCTCCGTTTCTCAGAGAACGCCAGGCGAAGTCGGAGAAAACTGCTACAACTCGCGATGAAGACTCCGTCTTTGGTGGCAGCTAAAGTGCTCACAGTCGCCGTAAGATTTTTTGGAAACGCTTTCAGAATGAGGAGGTCGAGAAACAGTGGCAGTATGATTTCTTAACAACGAACTGATCGCTTAGGGAAGATCTTTAGCACACAAGCTGACGGCGAAATATTTCGCGTCGTTCGGGCCGTAATAGTATCAGATTCGCCCAGTGTTTTTTAATTGCTAAACACAGTAATCGTTTTGTGAAGGTCCGGGGATCCAACATCGAAGAAAAGTTCGTAGACGACATTTACCTTCTTTTCCACAAAATAAATTTTTTATTCTTGATAACTGAGATTACAAGTTGTATCACCTCTGCACTTGAAATTACGTCTATATGCAAACTACATAGCCATTCGTTTTCTCCAGAATTTAGAAAAGACGTAGATGCTCTTTTTCACAACAAAGAGGGGTGTCGTCTCATCACGGTATCGCATCAATGCTGGTACTCGCAGCCGGAATTCTACATTAGTATTAGTTAAGCGCTCCGCTGTCTTATAACATCAAACATTCTCCACATCAAGGGCTGCTATGCGGACAGCACGATGGTAATTGCGGGGGGCGACGACGAGAGGTGTTCGGCAAGGAGATCCCTTGTCCCCTCTCCCTTCCAATTTCGCTGTTGACACTGTTTTAGAACAGCTGCCCTCACACATTGGTGTGAAGGTGTTGGGCCGTCAGATCAACGCGGCGGCCTTCGCGGACGACATCCTGCTCTTCGCCTCCACGAGGGGGGCGGGGGGCCTGCAGTCCCTCATCAACGCAGCGGTGGTAGCCCTCGACCAACTGGGGCTGCGGGTTAACCCGCGGAAGTGTCTCACCCTCGCACTCGTGGCGTCCGGCCGCGAGAAGAAAGTGAAGGTGGATGCTAGCGTCACCCTTACTGCCGGCGACACCACCATGGCGGCGATGGGTGAGACCTTCCGCTACCTTGGACTGCAGTTCTCCTCCTCGGGGCGGTGTCTCTTCCATCCGAGGCACCACATAGAGGAGCAGCTGTCGATCATCACGCGGGCGCCGCTGGAGCCGCAGCAGCGGCTTTTTGCACTTCGTGAGGTTCTTCTCCCGGGCGTGTACCATGGCCTAGCCCTGAGTCGCACCCGCATCGGTGCGCTCAAGGCCACGGACAACTGCGTTCGGGCTGCGGTGAGGAGATGGTTCCGCCTCCCAGCTGATACCCCCTTGGGCTACTTTCACGCTCCAATAGCCCATGGGGGCCTCGGGATTCCATCAGCCCGCTGGATGGGGCCAACCCTGAGGCGGGGCAGGCTCCTCACCCTGCTACAGCTCGAGACCTCCACCACCGACGCAGACCTGGGGGAGGCACGACACGAAGTGGCGGCGCTAGAACGACACCTCACGTGGGAGGGCCATCTGCTGCAATCGGCTGCAAAAGTTGGTGAGATGTGGGCGGCGCGCCTGCATATTACCTTCGACGGGGCAGCCCTTTCGTCGTCAGCCAGGACATCAGGCCAACACAGCTGGGTCGAGGACACCAGTCGCTTCCTGTCTGGCCGTGACTACGTCGCGTGCATTGTAATGGGACGAAATTAAGCGTCACCCATCCACCAATGTCAGCCCAGTTTGCAGGTGACTATAAGTTTAATTTAGTTTTGTTTATGTATTTTTCTTAATATTTGTAATAGCTGTGAATTATCTAAAAGTTTTGTATTTTTTTATGTGTTTCATGTACGGAGAGGGCGGCGCAACGAACGGAGACAGCATCTTCGTTGCCGCGACCAGAGAGGAAATTGCTGGCCGCTATACGTCGCGGGTCGACAGCCAAGGAGCAACAGAAGATCCTGGAACCGAGTTGTTGCATCGTGCTTCTAAAAATTAAAAATGAATTTTTGTACTCTTTTTGTACAACAATGACGTCATATAGAGCGTAATCTTATTGAAAAGTCAGTCATTGGTTGTCAACGGTCAAGTTCACATCTGTATGTGTAGGAAGCTAATAAAATAGTGTATGCTACTAAAGCTGAAACACGTGTTCTGAGGATTTATTTATGAAGAATTATATGAACGGATTAATAATATATTTGACAAGATTATTGATTCTGACAGCGTTCATCGAAACTTTGAATCTCAAAAGTTTATTAAATGTGTGATTCTGATATCGATTAGATCAAGATAACGTGTGTCAATATAATTTCTGAGGAGAAACAAACGAAATTTAAATCGAAAAAGTTTATGAAAACCAATTGGTCCAAGTGATGTAATTCTTTGCATACGACTCAACTGATGTTTTACAGTTTCGTTCAAGAACCATTCTATGACAATTTAAAAAGAATATAAATCATTTTGAAGTGGGTTGTAACTGATGTAGGTGACGAAGTCTGCACATGGTCATATGTCCAAAGAAAATCAGTTATAATAAAAAACTTACATCGTACCACTACAGCATCCGCACGCGCATTAACGCATTACCATCCAAAGCGCGCAGGAGTCGCGGCCGAGACAGGGAGAAGATGTGTCGCGCAAGATGCAACGCCGTCGAGACCGCGAACCACGTCGTCCAGGGCTGCGGGCTCAACAGCCGAGCCCGGGTGCGGCGTCACGACGCGGTTGTGAAATACGTCGCGCGCGGGCTGGCTCAACGAGGGTTCGACGTGTCTGTCGAACCACACCTCCGGACGCCAGAGGGAGTCCGCAAGCCCGACGTCGTGGCGTCTAAGGACGGCGTGGCGCATGTCATCGATGCGCAAATTGTCGGCGACCACCTCGACACCGACTGGTGTCACCGGCAGAAGGCGGCGAAATACGACGTCCCGTCGGTGCGGCATGCCGTCGGCGCTCTCCGACCCGCAGCCAGCAGCATACAGTTTGAAACAGTGACCCTGAATTGGAGGGGGACTTGGGCACCTACATCAGCCCGCCAGCTCCTACAACTTGGCTTCCGCAGGCGGGAGTTAAGCACCATTAGCACGCGGGTGCTCTGTGGAACGACGTGGATCTTCGGCCTGTTCGAAAATATGACGTCGACAAGGCCGAAGTACAGGGAGGGTGTGGGCTCGTTAGTCGGTAATGCTTAGGTTAGTTTGCCCCGACTCCCGGGGCTTCAATATCGGGAGCAATTCCGTCTTTTATTCTAATTCTTATATTTTATTGCTTATACTGTGTATAATATTAAGGTGGAAGCGGTTACACAAACATCGGTAACCGTCGCCCTTGTGAGCTCCTCTCGGGGAGCAAGGCGCAATAGATTAAGAGTGTTTATAACCTTGTATTATTCACTGTATTCTTGTGAATAAAGACGGCTTTATAGCCGGATACATCTTATAGTAAGCACAAATGATAGAATTCAAGCTAAGTATAAAATCCAGACTAAAATTTAAAACAATCCATACAGTGTAATGCCTTTGTGATACCTATATCATGGCAGATCTGCCTCTACACCACTTACAGTTCCTGCTAAAGAAGTTTGTTTGAGGCACAGGTGCATGGAGTTCCGTCAAGTACTCACAGCAAGGAGATGTATTACCATTTTATTATAAACTTCCCCAGGAAATCAGAGATGAAGTTACGTCGCTGTTGAAATGCAGTTTTTATCACAGTATCTGAACGCCAAAAACAAAGGTGTCGGAGTACCATTGTTGATTTGCCTGAGAATTATTTATCATACACCAGTATCAAGATGCCTATAGTGTAATAACCAAACACAGCCCATTTACAAAAATAAACACACAAACATATACATACACAAACCAGATAATTATTCTGAAACTCATAAATGAATAAATAACACACTCAAAAAAATTAAACTCACTGAATGGTGAGTAAAAACGTGTCTTCTGAGTGAAACAAATTTGAGAAAAATGTTCTTGTGAGGTAACTACAAGCACAGATTACTGGACTAAGAAAAATACAATCAAATATAAATTCAGTGCACTCTGTCCAGAGAAGAACAAAATCAATTGAAATTTTACTGTTTCATTTCTGAGTAGAACTGTTGTACCTATTCTAAGCTATAGTTTAAAAATATTATTTTTGATAATTTTTCACTCGAAAGACGGGATCATCTGGCTGTTGTTGTTGGCCCCTGCTTCGAAAATATGTGTTCACATGGAACATAGATGGCCATAATACAAAGACGTCGTTTCATTATTTCAAACAGTGTAGGAAACAACACATGATTTTCTTTCCACCACAGCAATGGATCTTGTGATGTGTGTATGGCTCTGAGCGCTATGGGACTTAACATCTGAGGTCATTAGTCCCCTAGAACTTAGAACTACTTAAACCTAACTAACCTAAGGACATCACACACATCCATTCCCGAGGCAGGATTCGAACCTGCGACTATAGTAGCAACACGGTTCTGGCCTGAGCGCCTAGAACCGCGCGACCACAGCGGCCGGCGGAAATGGAGGAAGAAAGTCCTATGAACGTGTGTGTGGAAATGCATCATTGCCATGGTAGAAGGCGATGACGAATGACAGTTCCTCTGACCAGGTGCCGTGTGTTGCTTGCGTGTTGCACGCTGTGTGACGGATGCAGCGTACTGTAAGCAGCAGGATGGTCCGGTGTTCATGGCCGGAAATAGCTGAGATGGTGTCTGTGTAAAGCCAAACAGGCGGAAACGAACGACAGGCAGCACAACAATACCCGCACAGACACCAACCATGTCACACAACATTCCGAGCCCTTTTTGGGCGTCTGTGTGGTCGTGGGTCCTTTCAGACCGACGAATGTCCAGGGTTGCGGCGGACTGTGAGTACACCAGATTTGGAGGGCCGGGTCTTACAGGACGTTAAGACGGACTCTATACAAGCTCCAGGAAAGTTGTCCGCCAATGGGGTGTAAGCCGAAGTACAATTGTGTAGGTTAGAGTCATAAATTATATGCTCCAAAGTAATGAAAATTGAGATGCCGACGTATTCTCATATAGCTTTATACAAAGAACATAAATCACGAAACAATTATTCACATTTGGCACAAGATCCTTGAGAAAACCGGTGTTAAAATTCATAGTTAGTTTTAAAAGTCTCATGATCCGTGGGATCTTGTGAGTTTTCTCCCGTACCTCATCTTGACCAGTCAGCGATTAGCTCACTCGGCGCAGTTTTCTTGTGTAGTAGTAAATATTGATGTCAGTGGAGTGTGTTTTCTGGTCTGTTCAGTTATTTTGGGGAATATAACTCAATATAGTGGTTGGAATAAAACTGATTTGAGACACAAGTCATGAAAGAAAACGTTTCACCCATTGGAGAAAGAGGAAGGCCAAGAGAACATTCACAGCATCCAGAAATGTGGAAGCCAAACGAATGAGGTTAGAATATCCTGTTTTCTTCATTGCTTTCAAATTAAACTGGTTCTTATTACTGGCTTGATTTCTTCCTCCACGTAAGAATGTATAGGATTCTTTCTTTGGAACTTAACAGTGAGGAATCGCAAATTCAATATTGTAAGTCCATTATTGAAAAATAAACAGAGCCTCACAGTGTAGTTTGTTCTATCATTATAGGTACAAACCTCCAGGGCTGCCCCAATATCCGACATGTCAACACCGTGGAGGAGCATTTAATTGCTATTCAGTTTCTATGAACGACATCAAAAACTTTCATGATCTGCATATCGAGTCGCAACACGATAGTTCCCGCGAAACCAACATCGTCCAAACAGCTCGGTACCAAAACTCACAAGATCCAAAATGGGGATTGTCAAAACTTACATGTTCCATAGCTCATTAACAAAACTCATGTGATCCATAATATAACCTTAAATAATTGTAATTTCTCAATAAGCAGACATAATTTGAAATATACATAATGATTTGTAGCCATTGACCTTGCACATACTAATGTCAATATATGGGACATGCGCACGACGCATGTAAAACACGTTTTTAGTCGCTTCCTGGCAGATTAAAACTGTGTGCCCGACCGAGACTCGAACTCGGGACCTTTGCCTTTCGCGGGCAAGTGCTCTACCATCTGAGCTACCGAAGCACGACTCACGCCCGCTACTCACAGCTTTACTTCTGCCAGTACCTCTGCAAGGTTCGCAGGAGAGCTTCTGTAAAGTTTGGAAGGTAGGAGACGAGATACTGGCAGAAGTAAAGCTGTGAGTAGCGGGTGTGAGTCGTGCTTCGGTAGCTCAGATGGTAGAGCACTTGCCCGCGAAAGGCAAAGGTCCTGAGTTCGAGTCTCGTTCGGGCACACAGTTTTAATCTGCCAGGAAGTTTCATATCAGCGCACACTCCGCTGCAGAGTGAAAATCTCATTCTGGCTACGTTTTTAGTAATTTGTGAAAATTTATGTTTTTGAAGCATGTGAGTTATGCTTCTAACCTACTCAATTGTGTGTATCCTGCATGACAACCACTTCTATCCCTGTCACCTGCAACGAGTGGCAGGATTATCAGCAGCGGATTTCCCTCCACACGAAGGATTTTGTCGATAGTTTTTGCAGAATTACGGGATTTCTGTCATGGGTCCTCTCTACCAAAGAAGCAACCTTTACCAGAACTGGCATCATCAATCTGAATCCAGAATGACATTTTCACTCTGCATCGGAGTGTGCGCTGATATGAACTCCCGAGTTCGAGTCTCGGTCCGGCACACAGTTTTAATCTGCCAGGAAGTTTCATCAATCTGCATAATTGCCACCTGTGGCTACAGACAATCGTCGGGGAATGGCTGCGGCGTCTCATCAGCGTCGCTTCAGCATCAGTGTGTGGGCAGGGATTTTTAGTGACCACATACTTGGATTGGTTATTATTCCACAAAGTTGGTTTGTGGGATCGAAGGGACCAGACTACAAGGGCCATCGGTCCCTTGTTCCACAACGTCTCGACGGAGGATCGTACCTGGACTTACTGTGGAATACTCTGCTAGAGCTGCTAACAATACCACCACTTGCAAAGTAGGTTAGAAATCAGATTCATAATGTTGATCACGCAGCATATGTTCGCTTTATCGGACAACGACAAAGTTATTGACTGTGGATTGTATCGTCAGAACGGAAATAATGAAGTCACTGTAAAAAAGTCATTAATTTTGGCACTTATCTTGAATGGATTCCCACGTAGATTTCTTCCAAGTTGTTATGGCTCATCTTGTTGAACCTAGGGTGATTCCACTTTGACTGGTAGAAGGTCCAGATCTGTTAGGTTAGTGTTGTTTAACGTCCCGTCGACAACGAGGTCATTAGAGACGGAGCGCTAGCTCGGGTTAGGGAAGGATGGGGAAGGAAATCGGCCATGCCCTTTGAAAGGAACCATCCCGGCATTTGCCTGAAACGATTTAGGGAAATCACGGAAAACGTAAATCAGGATGGCTGGAGATGGGATTGAACCGTCGTCCTCCCGAATGCGAGTCCAGTGTGCTAACCACTGCGCCACCTCGCTCGGTCCAGATCTGTATTTTAGCAATATTTGAAGACCTAATAAGTACGTTTTTAAGGAAATTCTTAATGATCAAACAATCCCAGATCAGAACAATGGTATGGTAGAAATAATTTTTGACTTGATGTTCACGATCCACATTTTTATTAAACTTCTTGCAAATTCACATATACTTCTTCTTAATTGTCACATCATCACGAAAACAGTTTTGTATCAATCTTCATATATTTAATTTCCACTTTAACCAAACACAAGACTTGACTGTTCTTTTACAAAGCAAAATAACAACTTAAATTCTGCCAACGTGAAACTGTGCGCATTCCCGCCAAAATGGTTACAAGTAAGTCAAAGATTATGACAGTCTCACAGAAATGAATACACACAAGAACCATATCACTGTAATATATCGATACATCGGAGTACCTATACATTAACAAAACCAAATGTGAATATTGTCACAAAAATACGTCTGTTACTTCGCAGAAAAGTAATACGATATTACTGGTATCGAGAACTGGGGTTGGAGTGACGTAATGGGCACGCAAATAAAGAACCATTCCAAACTGCTTGAGAATATGCCTTTGCCGATACGATTGGTGATGTGGTTTCTGCATGACGGAGCACCAGCCAACACCCGCATTACAGTTCGTCGACACCTCAACACCTTCCCCAGACACTGGATACGACTTGGAGACCCTGTAGCAATGTTTACTAGACCGTCGGACTCAAACCCTTTGATTTTTACTTCTGGGGACATCTGAAAAGCGTTGTGTATGCTGAACGAATGTGTGATGTACAGACCCTTCAACAGTGTATTCACAACGCCAGTGACGCAATTCGGAGTGAATCCGGAACGTGAGAAAGGGTGCAGCAGTCCATGATGCGACGCGTGAACGCGTGCGTTGCACACCATGGAGGTCACTTTGAACATCTGTTGTGACGAGGATGCGATAAAACTCTGTACTGTATGCAGGGACGATTTATTGTCGTTGTACGCCCACTGTCTATTTCCGGACTCATGTTCATAGGACCTTTTTTCCTTCCTTTCCAGTCAGGAAGGCGGCCGCTGTGGTCGAGCTGTTCTAGGCGCTTTAGTTCGGAAACGCGCGCCTCTTACGGTCGCAGGTTCGAATCCCGCCTCGGGCATGGATGTGTGTGATGTCCTTAGGTTAGTTAGGTTTAAGTAGTTCTAAGTTCTAGGGGACTGATGATCTCAGATGTTAAGTCCCATAGTGCTCAGAGCCATTTGAGCCTTTGGACCAGACAGGAATCTATCCTCGCAGTTGTCGGTTTTATTAATGTTCACCAAATATGAATAATTATTGTTTTTTCCTGTCTCTCTCTCTCTCTCTCCCCCCCCCCCCCCTCTCTCTCTCTCTCTCGCACACCCACCCACATACATGGTCTCTCTTTGTTTCTCTCTCTCTCTATATATATATACACTCCTGGAAATAGAAATAAGAACACCGTGAATTCATTGTCTCAGGAAGGGAAAACTTTATTGACACATTCCTGGGGTCAGATACATCACATGATCACACTGACAGAACCACAGGCACATAGACACAGGCAACAGAGCATGCACAATGTCGGCACTAGTACAGTGTATATCCACCTTTCGCAGCAATGCAGCCTGCTATTCTCCCATGGAGACGATCGTAGAGATGCTGGATGTAGTCCTGTGGAACGGCTTGCCATGCCATTTCCACCTGGCGCCTCAGTTGGACCAGCGTTCGTGCTGGACGTGCAGACCGCGTGAGACGACGCTTCATCCAGTCCCAAACATGCTCAATGGGGGACAGATCCGGAGATCTTGCTGGCCAGGGTAGTTGACTTACACCTTCTAGAGCACGTTGGGTGGCACGGGATACATGCGGACGTGCATTGTCCTCTTGGAACAGCAAGTTCCCTTGCCGGTCTAGGAATGGTAGAACGATGGGTTCGATGACGGTTTGGATGTACCGTGCACTATTCAGTGTCCCCTCGACGATCACCAGTGGTGTACGGCCAGTGTAGGAGATTGCTCCCCACACCATGATGCCGGGTGTTGGCCCTGTGTGCCTCGGTCGTATGCAGTCCTGATTGTGGCGCTCACCTGCACGGCGCCAAACACGCATACGACCATCATTGGCACCAAGGCAGAAGCGACTCTCATCGCTGAAGACGACACGTCTCCATTCGTCCCTCCATTCACGCCTGTCGCGACACCACTGGAGGCGGGCTGCACGATGTTGGTGCGTGAGCGGAAGACGGCCTAACGGTGTGCGGGACCGTAGCCCAGCTTCATGGAAACGGTTGCGAATGGTCCTCGCCGATACCCCAGGAGCAACAGTGTCCCTAATTTGCTGGGAAGTGGCGGTGCGGTCCCCTACGGCACTGCGTAGGATCCTACGGTCTTGGCGTGCATCCGTGCGTCGCTGCGGTCCGGTCCCAGGTCGACGGGCACGTGCACCTTCCGCCGACCACTGGCGACAACATCGATGTACTGTAGAGACCTCACGCCCCACGTGTTGAGCAATTCGGCGGTACGTCCACCCGGCCTCCCGCATGCCCACTATACGCCCTCGCTCAAAGTCCGTCAACTGCACATACGGTTCACGTCCACGCTGTCGCGGCATGCTACCAGTGTTAAAGACTGCGATGGAGCTCCGTATGCCACGGCAAACTGGCTGACACTGATGGCGGCGGTGCACAAATGCTGCGCAGCTAGCGCCATTCGACGGCCAACACCGCGGTTCCTGGTGTGTCCGCTGTGCCGTGCGTGTGCTCATTGCTTGTACAGCCCTCTCGCAGTGTCCGGAGCAAGTATGGTGGGTCTGACACACCGGTGTCAATGTGTTCTTTTTTCCATTTCCAGGAGTGTATATATCATCGTCATCGTCAGCCAGTTCGATCACCTGGTGATGTGGGCTTTTTGAGTCGGTGTATAACAGTTGCCAAATGAGTCAAGCTGCCTTTATTACGTCTCTGTGCCATTAGTCGAGTGGTCTTCTCCCTCTCCAATGTAGTATTTGTTTTGGGCACCTGCCATATTTATTCGCCGGCCGCTGTGGCCGAGCGGTTCTAGGCGCTTCAGCCTGGAACTGCACGACTGCTACGGTCGCAGGTTCGAATCCTGCCTCGGGCATGGATGTGTGTGATGTCCTTAGGTTAGTTAGGTTTAAGTAGTTCTAAGTTCTAGGGGACTGATGACCTCAGATGTTAAGTCCGATAGCGCTCAGAGCCATTTGAACCATATTTCTTCGAGTAATGTGAGCAACCCACTGCCATTTCAAAGTTTTCACTCTTCCCATTATGTTACTGACCTTTGTTGTCTATCTGATATCAATTTCTTTCTTTCCATCCTTTCTTTGTGTAGCCCAACATTGATCTTTCAATTCCTCTTTGTATAACTATCGGTTCTCTAACAATGAATTCATTTAATATCCGTGTCTCACAGCCGTGAGTTATTACCAGCAATGTACATTGGTCAAAAACTGTTTTCTTCGGCTAAGCCGACATCTTACACTTCAAAACTGAACAAACCTTCCAACGGCAGCATTTTACCCGCGTCTGTGTCCGCGTACGCACATGTCACATATATTTCTCATTTTCCACATTTTTGTACACACATTTCATCTGTTTCTCTAGTGATTTTCCTGAACGATGTGATTTTTAAGGATATAATATTGCAAGTACATATAAATATACAGGGTGTTACAAAAAGGTACGGCCAAACTTTCAGGAAACATTCCTCACACACAAAGAAAGAAAATATGTTATGTGGACATGTGCCCGCAAACGCTTACTTTCCATGTTAGAGCTCATTTTATTACTTCTCTTCAAATCACATTAATCATGGAATGGAAACACACAGCAACAGAACGTACCAGCGTGACTTCAAAAACTTTGTTACAGGAAATGTTCAAAATGTCCTCCGTTAGCGAGGATACATGCATCCACCCTCCGTCGCATGGAATCCCTGATGCGCTGATGCAGCCCTGGAGAATGGCGTATTGTATCACAGCCGTCCACAATACGAGCACGAAGAGTCCCTCCATTTGGTTCCGGGGTTGCCTAGACAAGAGCTTTCAAATGCCCCCATAAATGAAAGTCAAGAGGGTTGAGGTCAGGAGAGCGTGGAGGCCATGGAATTGGTCCGCCTCTACCAATCCATCGATTGCCGAATCTGTTGTTGAGAAGCGTACGAACACTTCGACTGAAATGTGCAGGAGCTCCATCGTGCATGAACCACATGTTGTGTCGTACTTGTAAAGGCACATGTTCTAGCAGCACAGGTAGAGTATCCCATATGAAATCATGATAACGTGCTCCATTGAGCGTAGGTGGACGAAGCTAAAATGAGCTCTAACATGGAAATTAAGCGTTTCCGGACACATGTCCACATAACATCTTTTCTTCACTTGTGTGTGAAGAAGGTTTCCTGAAAGTTTGGTCGTACCTTTTTGTAACACCCTGTATATATGGATAATGTCTTGAGATTTTTTTTGCGGATACAGTTAGTAGTAAATTAAAACGTCATTCCTCATGCTGAAGTTTTACCACATGAATAGCTAAAATTTAACTTATAATTTTTTTTCCTTTTATCATTTTGAACGTATGGGAGGTGGGGGAGGGGGAACGACGAAAAATCTAGCAAACATTTAAAATTATATGTAAACTTTGATAATGCTAAGTGCCCTCATTCTCAAATACTGGACGAATGCGGTCTGGCTACTTAAGCGCTGTGAACTACGCTCTCTGCTAGTTCTGCAAGGTTCGCAGGAGAGCTTCTGTAAAGTTTGGAAGGTAGGAGACGAGGTACTGGCAGAAATAAAGCTGGTAGGACGGGGCGTGAGTCGTGGTTGGGTAGCTCAGTTGGTAGAGCACTTGCCCGCGAAAGGCAAAGGTCCCGAGTTCGAGTCTCGGTCCAGCACGCAGTTTTAATCTGCCAGGAAGTTTCATATCAGCACACACTCCGCTGCAGAGTAAAAATCTCATTCTGGAAACATCCCCTAGGCTGCGGCTAAGCCATGTCTCCGCAATATCCTTTCTTCCAGGTGTACTAGTTCTGCAAGGTTCGCAGGAGAGCTTCTGCAATGTTTGGAAGGTAGGAGACGAGGTACTGGCAGAAATAAAGCTGTGAGGACGGAGTGTGAGTCGTGCTTGGGTAGCTCAGTTGGTAGAGCACTTGCCCGCGAAAGGCAAAGGTCCCGAGTTCGAGTCTCGGTCCGGCACACAGTTTTAATCTGCCAGGAAGTTTCATCGCGTACGTTATCCAACTCGGAGGATTGCGAATCTACGAACCATTAGTGGAGTATTTCCAATTTTACTGGAAACAGGTCCTCTACCTAGCGTTCATAATCAGTACGAGCGCTCGATACGTGAGGATATTGTGGATGCTGTTCAACGCAGTCCGTGTACCAGTATACGACGTATCTCTGAACGCTTAGGCATTTTGGAATCTAAGTTATGGTGTACACTGAAGTACAATAGTCTGTAGCCTTACCATATACAAAAAGTGCGTCATTTACACCCGGGAGATTCTGCCCTTCCCTTGGAGTTGTGAAACTGGTTAAATACTAATCGCCAGTTACACAAATACATTTTATTTACCAATGAGGCACTGTTTACTCGAGATGGTATAAACAATTTACATAACGAGCACGTATGGTCTGAAGCAAACCCACACGAAACAGTGCAACGCAATTTCCATCAGCGGTTTAGCATAAATGTGTGGTGTGGTATAATCAACACACGCTTTATTGGGCCACTGGCGAGACGTATTTACAATTCCCTCAAGAAGAAATGCCCCGCTTAATCGAAGATGTTCCCCTTGCTACGCGATTGCAAATGTTTTTTCAACAGGACGCCACGATTCCACATTTCACCAAAGCCGTTACTACACATTTAAATGAACACATTCACCAGAAATGGTTTGGTTGTGGTGCTACACGTCTGTGTCCACCCAGATCGCCCGATGTAACATCTATTGATTTTTTTGTATGGGGGATGGATGAAAGACATAGTTTATGAGGACAAAGTCAATACATGTGAGACATTACTTGCTCGCATTATGAATGCAATAGCCGAAGTTAAGAACAACCCTGTAAAACTGAACCGAGCAACAAAATCTGTTCATACACGTGCAGCTGAATGCTAAAAACTCGTTTTGAGCATTTATTGTCAATGTATTGTAAAAAGTGTGTGTACGCTATACAACTTCCTTAACACTGAGCTTCGTTTTGTTCCGGTTTAACATGAATTCACGTGTGCTATGGTGTTAATAAAAGCAGATTATCTGATATATTCACACAGTTTCAATAAACGTTACTACCATCATTTTTCCCAAATTAAATTCTCTACAGCTTGTGTTGAAAACTTGGTGCAATTGTCTAGAATTTAAAAAAAAAGGTGGGCCAAGTAGCTAATAAATTAAAATTTTTACGGAAATACTTCTTTGCTTCTCTAGATGTTCTGGAAAACTACTGCAGATACACTTCTGGGACATGTTTTATTAGATTCACCAAATCAATAACAACAAAATAAATGGAAATCGTACTTTTCTTTAACTTCGTACAATTTTGCGACGGCTTCATATTAACAAAGTTGCTATATTTGAGGGAAAATCTTTTATTAGGCGTAACTGCGTAACTAAACCTTTGGGGAACAATGTTTATATGTACTTTTTTTCAGTTTTACTTGTAGAATAACGTATTAATATATTTGCATATCTTCGTGAATCACCCTGTGTAGTACAGGAAAGCAGAGAAGTGTTAACATGAAGCGTGATGAAAGATACTTTTGTTTCAGTATATTGACAGTTAAATATAACCAATGTTACTATCTTTCTTGCTTCAAGTAGCTACCACTGATTTTGCGTAAACCACTTCTTATAATCATAATTTATGGAAAGTAAAACTTCCAACATTCAGTGCAATATTGTTGTGGTTTATTAAAGTAAGACAGCAGAAACACGTAACTTTGTAATTGTACTTGCTTAAATTGCGTTTGTTTGAATTCATTTACCAAAAGTTTCGAGGTTATAGTTTTTTCGGTCTAATGACATGAACTAACTTCATTTTTGCTTTGCGACGTTCATAAAGTACGTTTGAAAATGAAGTCATTTAAAATCTTGTTAGTTTAATTCCGGTACAAGAAGGTATAATTACATTTATTAAGATGTAAATTAATTATCAGTTCTAAGTTGAAAGAACAGGACTTGTTCCAAAGTTTGTCACTTGAGGATTGCCCACCGGTATTAGCAAGTAGAATTACTGGTTTTCCTGAGAACCTTCTCAAGTTGAGATGGTACTGAACATCGAAGGACAGACCGACGCCAGCTGCAACCGAGTATAGAAATAATTCGGTGGTGAAAGTTAAAAGTTTGTGCCGGACCGCGACTCGAACCCAGATCTCCCGCTTAGCGGGATGGCTGCCCTAGGCGCCTCGGCCATCCGGACACGATTCCTGTGCGACCGAAATTCTCAACTCATTCCACGTTAGTAGCGCCCATCGTGCACTCGCTTACTCGCTCGCAGTGAGATCAGTATTCCAGCAAGAATATCGGACCCTGTTGTGCACCCACACTAAAAGTTATCAAGGCAGTCATGCCTGTAGGTATACTACACTACTGGCCATTAAAATTGCTACACCAACAAGAAATACTGATGATAAACGGGTATTCATTGGACAAATATATTATACTAGAACTGACATGTGATTACATTTTCACGCAATTTGCGTGAATAGATCCTGAGAAATCAATACCCAGAACAACACCTATGGCGTTAATAACGGCCTTGATAGGCCTGGGCATTGAGTCAAACTGGATGGCGTGTACAGGTACAGCTGCGCATGCAACTTCAACACGATACCACAGTTCATCAAGAGTAGTGACTGGCTTATTGTGACGATCCAGTTGCTAGGCCACCATTGACCAGACGTTTTCAATTGGTGAGAGATCTGGAGAATGTGCTGACCAGGGTATCAGTCGAACAATTTCTGTATCCAGAAAGGCCCGTACAGGACCTGCAACTGCGGTCGTGCATTATACTGCTGAAATGTAGGGTTTCGAATTGATCGAATGAAGGGTAGAGCCACGGGTCGTAACACCTGAAATGTAACGTCCACTGTTCAAAGTGCCGTCAATGCGAACAAGAGGTGACCGAGACGTGTAACCAGTGGCACCCCATACGATCACGCCGGGTGATACGGCAGTATGGCGATGACGAATACACGCCTCCTAGGTGCGTTCACCGCGATGTCGCCAAACACGGATGCGACCATCATGATGCTGTAAACAGAACCTGGATTCGTACGAAAAAATGACGTTTTGCCATTCGTGCACCCAGGTTCGTCGTTGAGTACACCATTTCAGGCGCTCCTGTCTGTGATGCGGCGTCAAGGGTAACCGCAGACATGGTCTCCGAGGTGATAGTCCATGCTGCTGCAAACGACGTCGAACTGTTCGTGCAGATGCTTGTTGTTTTGCAAACGTCCCCATCTGTTGCTTCAGGGATCGAGACGTGGCTGCACGATCCGTTACAGCCATGCGGATAAGAAGCCTGCCATCACCACTGCTGGTGATTCAAGGCCGTTGGGATCTACACTCCTGGAAATTGAAATAAGAACACCGTGAATTCATTGTCCCAGGAAGGGGAAACTTTATTGACACATTCCTGGGGTCAGATACATCACATGATCACACTGACAGAACCACAGGCACATAGACACAGGCAACAGAGCATGCACAATGTCGGCACTAGTACAGTGTATATCCACCTTTCGCAGCAATGCAGGCTGCTATTCTCCCATGGAGACGATCGTAGAGATGCTGGATGTAGTCCTGTGAAACGGCTTGCCATGCCATTTCCACCTGGCGCCTCAGTTGGACCAGCGTTCGTGCTGGACGTGCAGACCGCGTGAGACGACGCTTCATTCAGTCCCAAACATGCTCAATGGGGGACAGATCTGGAGATCTTGCTGGCCAGGGTAGTTGACTTACACCTTCTAGAGCACGTTGGGTGGCACGGAATACATGTGGACGTGCATTGTCCTGTTGGAACAGCAAGTTCCCTTGCCGGTCTAGGAATGGTAGAACGATGGGTTCGACGACGGTTTGGATGTACCGTGCACTATTCAGTGTCCCCTCGACGATCACCAGTCGTGTACGGCCAGTGTAGGAGATCGCTCCCCACAGCATGATGTCGGGTGTTGGCCCTGTGTGCCTCGGTCGTATGCAGTCCTGATTGTGGCGCTCACCTGCACGGCGCCAAACACGCATACGACCATCATTGGCACCAAGGCAGAAGCGACTCTCATCGCTGAAGACGACACGTCTCCATTCGTCCCTCCATTCACGCCTGTCGCGACACCACTGGAGGCGGGCTGCACGATGTTGGGGCGTGAGCGGAAGACGGCCTAACGGTGTGCGGGACCGTAGCCCAGCTTCATGGAGACGGTTGCGAATGGTCCTTGCCGATACCCCAGGAGCAACAGTGTCCCTAATTTGCTGGGAAGTGGCGGTGCGGTCCCCTACGGCACTGCGTAGGATCCTACGGTCTTGGCGTGCATCCGTGCGTTGCTGCGGTCCGGTCCCAGGTCGACGGGCACGTGCACCTTCCGCCGACCACTGGCGACAACATCGATGTACTGTAGAGACCTCACGCCCCACGTGTTGAGCAATTCGGCGGTACGTCCACCCGGCCTCCCGCATGCCCACTATACGCCCTCGCTCAAAGTCCGTCAACTGCACATACGGTTCACGTCCACGCTGTCGCGGCATGCTACCAGTGTTAAAGACTGCGATGGAGCTCCGTATGCCACGGCAAACTGGCTGACACTGACGGCGGCGGTGCACAAATGCTGCGCAGCTAGCGCCATTCGACGGCCAACACCGCGGTTCCTGGTGTGTCCGCTGTGCTGTGCGTGTGATCATTGCTTGTACAGCCCTCTCGCAGTGTCCGGAGCAAGTATGGTGGGTCTGACACACCGGTGTCAATGTGTTCTTTTTTCCATTTCCAGGAGTGTAGCACGGCGTTCCGTATTACGCTCCTGAACCCATCGATTCCATATTCTGCTAACAGTCATTGAATCTCGACCAATGCGAGCAGCAGTGTTGCGATACGATAAACCGCAATAGCGATAGGCTACAGTCCGAAAGTCGGAAACGTGATGGTACGCATTCTCCTCCTTAGACGTGACATCACAACGTTTCACCAGGCAACGCCGGTCAACTGCTGTTTGTGCACGAGAATCGGTTGGAAACTTTCCTCATGTCAGCACGTTGTAGGTGTCGCCACCGGCGCCAACCTTCTGTGAATGCTCTGAAAAGCTGATCACTTGTATATAACAGCATGTTCTTCCTGTCGGTTAAATTTCGCGTCTGTAGCACGTCATCTTCGTGGTGTAGCAATTTTAATGAACAGTAGTGTATATGCAGGGTGACAATTACTGAACTATATGAAAAACAACGTGAATTAGTTACAAACTACTGCGCGCACACACTTTATTCAACACGTAGATACCTCTACAGACATGTTCGATATGACTGCCGTCGTTGGCGATGATGTGGCGCAGGCGAAAAGCGAAATTCTGCATTCTGCATCACCCACTGAAGTGTCGGAACATCGATGGTGTCGGTGACTTCCTGAATGGCTGTTTTCTGCTCGGCAATGGTTTTGGAGTTATTGCTGTACACATTGTCTTTAATACAACCCCACTTTTAGGAGTCGCATGTGTTCGGACCCGGAGATCTGGAGAATATAGCGGCCAATCGAGGCCCACGCCAGTGGCCTCTGGGAACGCCAGAGCCAGAATGCGGTCCCCAAAGTGCTCCTCCAGGACATCAAACACTCTCCTTCTTCGATGGAGTCGAGCTCCGTCTTGAATGAACCACATTTCATCGAAATCAGGGTCATTTAGGATAATGGGGATGAAATCTTCTTCCAAAACCTTCACGTACCTTTCGGTAGTCACCGTGTCACCAAGGAACGTCGCAGCGATTATTCCGTGACTGGACACTGCACACTGCACAGTCAGCCGTTCAGGGTGAAGAGACTTCCCGATCTCGAAACACGGATTCTCAGTCCACCAGATGCGCCGGTTTTGCTTATTGACGAACCCATGCGAATGAAAATGGGCTTCATTGCTAAACCAAACCATGCTGATTCCCATCATACCCCTCGGCTGACCGTGCAGTTTGAATGTCCTAACGCAAACCAATAAGTCAAGAACAGTCTTAATCGCATTTATTATTGTTGTAATACCGCCAACCGGCTTCAACCCGACGTAGGGGTCATCTTCTCGGCGTTTACATCATTGGTCGACTGCTGGTGCTATAGTTTCCTGCCGTTATGTAGAAAGGAGTGACACCACCAGTAGTCAAACTGTGGTGTCACCGCCAGACACCACACTTGCTAGGTGGTAGCCTTTAAATCGGCCGCGGTCCGTTAGTATACGTCGGACCCGCGTGTCGCCACTATCGGTGATTGCAGACCGAGCGCCGCCACACGGCAGGTCTAGTCTAGAGTCTTCCTAGCGCACGCCCCAGTTGTACAGCCGACTTTGCTAGCGATGGTTCACTGACAAAATACGCTCTCATTTGCCGAGACGATAGTTAGCATAGCCTTCAGCTACGTCATTTGCTACGACCTAGCAAGCCGCCATTATCAATTGCTATTTATCTTGTGATGCATGTACCGTCAGACCGATGTTCACCAATTATGGATTAAAGTTAAGTATTCCAACAGATACGTACTATTTTTGCTAGTCTCATATCCCTGACCTGTTCCAGACCTCACGCCATCCTGCGTGAGCTTAAACGCGTGCCTTTCGGCTACCCGTCACTGTGGATTGGCTGTCTTGCCAGTCCACAACACAAACAATGGTGTAATCGCCCAGAAGATGCCCCTACGTCGGGTTGAAACCGGTTGGCGGTATTATATGAATAATAAATGCGATTAAGACCTTGAATTATTGATTAATCATACTGATCGCTGCTTCTCTCCACAGCCATGTTGTCCAAAAATCTGACGCAAACCGTTCAGAAGTTATGACAATTTTATTTCATACACACTCATGCTCGTACAGGGTGTTTCAAAAATGACCGGTATATTTGAAACGGCAATAAAAACTAAACGAGCAGCGATAGAAATACACCGTTTGTTGCAATATGCTTGGGACAACAGTACATTTTCAGGCGGACAAACTTTCGAAATTACAGTAGTTACAATTTTCAACAACAGATGGCGCTGCGGTCTGGGAAACTCTATAGTACGATATTTCCCACATATCCACCATGCGTAGCAATAAGATGGCGTAGTCTCTGAATGAAATTACCCGAAACCTTTGATAACGTGTCTGGCGGAATGGCTTCACATGCAGATGAGATGTACTGCTTCAGCTGTTCAATTGTTTCTGGATTCTGGCGGTACACCTGGTCTTTCAAGTGTCCCCACAGAAAGAAGTCACAGGGGTTCATGTGTGGCGAATAGGGAGGCCACGCCGCCTCCTGTATGTTTCGGATAGCCCAAAGCAATCACACGATCATCGAAATATTCATTCAGGAAATTAAAGACGTCGGCCGTGCGATGTGGCCGGGCACCATCTTGCATAAACCACGAGGTGTTCGCAGTGTCGTCTAAGGCAGTTTGTACCGCCACAAATTCACGAAGAATGTCCAGATAGCGTGATGCAGTAATCGTTTCGGATCTGAAAAATGGGCCAATGATTCCTTTGGAAGAAATGGCGGCCCAGACCAGTACTTTTTGAGGATGCAGGGACGATGGGACTGCAACATGGGGCTTTTCGGTTCCCCATATGCGCCACTTCTGTTTATTGACGAAGCCGTCCAGGTAAAAATAAGCTTCGTCAGTAAACCAAATGCTGCCCACATGCATATCGCCGTCATCAATCCTGTGCGCTATATCGTTAGCGAATGTCTCTCGTGCAGCAATGGTAGCGGCGCTGAGGCGTTGCCGCGTTTGAATTTTGTATGGATAGAGGTGTAAACTCTCGCGCATGAGACGATACGTGGACGTTGGCGTCATTTGAACCGCAGCTGCAACACGGCGAACGGAAACCCGAGGCCGCTGTTGGATCACGTGCTGCACTAGCTGCGCGTTGCCCTCTGTGGTTGCCGTACGCGGTCGCCCTACCTTTCCAGCACGTTCATCCGTCACATTCCCAGTCCGTTGAAATTTTTCAAACAGATCCTTTATTGTATCGCTTTTCGGTCCGTTGGTTGCATTAAACCTTCGTCTTGTTGCAACAACACTGTGTTCTAGGCGGTGGAATTCCAACACCAGAAAAATCCTCTGTTCTAAGGAATAAACCATGTTGTCTACAGCACACTTGCACGTTGTGAACAGCACACGCTTACAGCAGAAAGACGACGTACAGAATGGCGCACCCACAGACTGCGTTGTCTTCTATATCTTTCACATCGCTTGCAGCGCCATCTGTTGTTGAAAATTGTAACTACTGTAATTTCGAAAGTTTGTCCGCCTGAAAATGTACTGTTGTCCCAAGCATATTGCAACAAACGGTGTATTTCTATCGCTGCTCGTTTAGTTTTTATTGCCGTTTCAAATATACCGGTCATTTTTGAAACACCCTGTAAATTAAGGATAATGCTGATACATGGTGGAACAACGCTCTGGTGGGCGGTTTGCGGGTTTAAATCATCTCGGGGTATGACCATGTGGTGCATTTGACCTGCGGTCGTCGCACGGTGGCGTTGGCAGCAATCCACATGTGCAGAGGTGTGCTTGTGCATGTCAGAGTACGGTGCAGCGAGTAAGTGTGCAGACGTTTTCAGACGCGCTAATGCTCACTGTGTGTTGAAGACGGCTCGAACAACACATACTGATGACGTTATGACGGGCAGAATACTGGCGCGACTGGAGGCTGGTCAAACACAGCAGGCCCTCCGTGTGCCACAAAGTGTGATCTCACGATTATGGCAACGATTCCAGTAGACAGGAAACCTGTCCAGGCGCTACAGTACGGGACGTCCACAATATACAACCCCACAAGAAGACCAATATCTCACCATCAGTGCCTGCAGACAGCCACGGAGCACTGCAGGTAGCCTTGCTCGGGTCCTTACCGCAGCCACTGGAACAGTTGTCTCCATACACATAGTCTACAGACAACTGAACAGACACGGTTTTTTCGCCTGGAGACCTGCAAGATGCATTCCACTGACCCCTGGTCACAGGAGAGCCTGTAAAACCTCGTGTCAAGAACACAGTACATGGTCATTGGAACAGTGGTCCCAGTTTATGTTCACAGACGAGTCCAGGTACAGTCTGAACAGTGGTTCTCATCTGGCGTGATCGAGGGACCAGATACCAACCCCTTAAGGTCCTTGAAGGGACCTATATTGAGGTCGTGGTTTGATGGCGTGAGGTGACATTATGATTGGTGCACGTACACCCCTGCATGTCTTTGACAGAGGAACTGTAAAAGGTCAGGTGTATCGGGACGTCATTTTGCACCAGCATGTCCGCCTTTTCAGGGGTGCAGTGGGTCCCACCTTCCTCCTGATGGATGATAGCGCACGGCCCCACCGAGTTGCCATCGTGGAGGAGTACCTTAAAACAGGCGAATGGAGCGGCCTGCCTGTTCTCCAGACCTAAACCCTATCGATCACGTCTGGGATGCTCTCGGTCAACGTGTCGCTGCACGTCTTCAGACTCCTAGGACACTTCAGGAGCTCGGGCAGGCACTGGTGCAAGAATGGAAGGCTATACCCCAGCAGCAGTTCGACCACCTGATCCAGAGTGTGCCAACCCGTTGTGCGGCCTGTGTACGCGTGCATTGTGATCATATCCCAATTGATGTCGGGGTACATGCGCAGGAAACAGTGGCGTTTTGCAGCACATGTGTTTCGTGACGGTTGTCTCAACTTATCACCAATACCGTGTCGTGTGTGTTCACTACGTGTCTGTGCTATTAGCGCCAGGCACCACATTCTGCAATTATCATTAATTTATGAGCATGAGTGTAGTACAACAATTGTCAACCTGTATATGTGTGCTGCCTCTACTGTGAAACATGTTCGACGGAACAGACACCACAACTATACAGGCTGTTTTCCAGTTCATGTTACACACTGGTAGACGTCGTAAAGAAGACTTTGTAGATCAAGTTTTATATAGTAGCCCATGTCTGGGAACGTCATCCAACGTTGCTGCAGAGCGTAAAAGTTATACAGGCGCCGGCGCCTGTAAACTTATGTATGTTGTTGTGGTGGTCTTCAGTCGTGAGACTGGTTTGATGCAGCTCTCCATGCTACTCTATCCTGTGCAAGCTTCTTCATCTCCCAGTACCTTCTGCAACGTACATCCTTCTGAATCTGTTTAGTGTATTCATCTCTTGGTCTCCCTCTATGATTTTTACCCTCCACGCTGCCCTCCAATGCTAAATTGGTGATCCCTTGATGTCTCAGAATATGTCCTACCAACCGATCCCTTCTTCTAGTCAAGTTGTGCCACGAACTTCTCTTCTCCCCTATCCTATTCAATACCTCCTCATTAGTTATATGATCTACCCATCTAATCTTCAGCATTCTTCTGTAGCACATAACTTCGAAAGCTTCTATTCTCTTCTTGTCCAAACTAGTTATTGTCCATGTTTTACTTCCATACATGGCTACACTCCATACATATACATTCAGAAACGACTTCCTGACACTTAAATCAATACTCGATGTTAACAAAGTTCTCTTCTTCAGAAACGCTTACCTTGCCATTGCCAGTCTACATTTTATATCCTCTCTACTTCGACCATCATCAGTTATTTTGCTCCCCAAATAGCAAAACACCTTTACTACTTTAAGTGTCTCATTTCCTAATCTAATTCCCTCAGCATCACCCTACTTAATTCGACTACATTGCATTATCCTCGTTTTGCTTTTGTTGATGTTCATCTTATACCCTCCTTTCAAGACACTGTCCATTCCGTTCAACTGATCTTCCAAGTCCTTTGCTGTCTCTGACAAAATTACCTCATCGGCGAACCTCATTGTTTTTATTGCTTCTCCATGGATTTTAATATCTACTCCGATTTTTTTTTTGTTTCCTTCACTGCTTGCTCAATATACAGATTGAATAACATCGGGGAGAGGCTACAACCCTGTCTCACTCTCTTCCCATCCACTGCTTCCCGGCCCGCATCTCGTGGTCGTGCGGTAGCGTTCTCGCTTCCCACGCCCGGGTTCCCGGATTCGATTCCCGGCGGGGTCAGGGATTTTCTCTGCCTCGTCATGGCTGGGTGTTGTGTGCTGTCCTTAGGTTAGTTAGGTTTAAGTAGTTCTGATGACCGTAGCAGTTAAGTCCCACAGTGCTCAGAGCCATTTGAACCACTGCTTCCCTTTTATGTCCCTCGACTCTTATAACTGCCATGTGGTTTCTGTACAAATTGTAAATAGCCTTTCGCTCCCCGTATTTTAGCCCTGCCACCTTTATAATTTGAAAGAGAGTATTCCAGCCGACATTGTCAAAAGCTTTCTCTAAGTGTACAAATGCTAGAAACGTAGGTTTGCCTTTCCTTAATCGATCTTCTAAGATAAGTCGTAGGGTCAGTATTGCCTCACGTGTTCCAACATTTCTACGGAATCCAAACTGATCTTCCCCGAGGTCGGCTTCTACCAGTTTTTCCATTCGTCTGCAAAGAATTCGCGTTAGTATTTTGGAGCTGTGACTTATTAAAATGATAGTTCGGTAGTTTTCACATCTGTCAACGCCTGCTTTCTTTGGGATCGGAATTATTATATTCTTCTTGAAGTCTGAGGGTATTTTGCCTGTCTCATACATCTTGCTCACCAGATGGTAGAGTTTTGTCGGGACTGGCTCTCCCAAGACTATCAGTAGTTCTAATGGAATGTTGTCTACTTCCGAGGCCTTGTTTCGACTCAGGTCTTTTAGTGCTCTGTCAAACTCTTCACTTAGTATCGTATATCCCATTTCATCTTCATCTACATCCTCTTCCATTTCCATAATATTGTCCTGAAGTACATTGCCCTTGTATTGGTCCTCTATATACTCCTCCCACCTTTCTGCTTTCCTTTCTTTCCTTAGAACTGGGTTGCCATCTGAGATCTTGATATTCATACAAGTGGTTCTCTTCTCTCCAAAGGTCTCTTTAATTTTCCTGTAGGCAGTATCTATCTTACCCCTAGTGAGATAACCCTCTACATCCTTTCATTTGTCCTCTAGGCAATCCTACTTAGCCATTTTGGACTTCCTGTCGATCTCGTTTTTGAGACGTTTGTATTCCTTTTTGCTTGCTTCATTTATTGCATTTTATATTTTCTCCTTTGATCAATTAAATTCAATATTTCTTCTGTTACCCAAGGATTTCTACTAGCCCTCGTCCTTTTACCTAATAGGTCCTCTGCTGCCTTCACTACTTCATCTCTCAAAGCTACCCAATCTTCTTCTGCTGTATTTCTTTCCCCCAATCCTGTCAATTGATCCCTTATGCTCTCCCTGTACAACCTCTGGTTCTTTCAGTTTATCCAGGTCCCATCTCCTTAAATTCCCACCTTTTTGCAGTTTCTTCAGTTTTAATCTACAGTTCATAACCAATAGATTGTGATCACAGTCCACATCTGCCCCTGGAAATGTCTTACAATTTAAAACTTGTTTCCTAAATGTCTGTCTTACCATTATGTAATCTATCTGAAACCTGTATATATATATACAGAGTGATTAAGTGATAATGTTACAAACCTTCTGAGATGTTGGAAAAGGATCAATGTATCAATCTGAGGTAAGGATGCCTGTGTTGGGAACGAACAAGTCGAAAACTATAAGCGAAAACCGCTGTGATACCTCTTACAGTCGAATATACACTGATGAGTCAGGACATTATGACCGCCTACCTAGCAGCCATTATACCCACTTTTGACAAGAATAACAGCGGCGACGCGTCGTGGCATGACGCCTCGGTAGGTCGCTCGGGGGAGTTGGCACCACATCTCAACACGCAAGCCACCTAATTCCCGTAAATACCGGGGAGGGGGCAATGAGCTCTGGCGCCACGTTCAGTCACAGCGCAAATGTGTTCAATCGGGTTCAAATATGGAGAAATGGGGCCAGCACATCAGTTGGAACTCGGCACTGTGTGCCCCAAACCACACCATTACACTGCTGGCCTTGAGAGATGGGCCATTATCTTGTTGAAAAATTCCACTGCCATCAGGAACATGATCGTCATGGAAGGTCTGCAACCGGTGTACGATACTCTTTGGCCGTCATGGCGGCTTGTTCGAACTTCACTGAAGCCAAGAATGCCTATGTGAATGTTCCTCAGAACTGAATGGAGCTGCCTCCAGTTTGTGCCTGTCCCGCAATACTGGTTTCACGGAGCTCTTCCCCTGGAAGACGACGGAATGGCGCCCTCCCATAGGCATGATGAAGGTATCGGCATTCATCAGACCATGCAAAGATCCGTCACTGCTCCAACGTCCAGTGCCGATTGTCACGTGCCCATCTCAGCAGTAGTTGCCGATGTCGTAGTGTTAGCATGGGCTCATGCACGAGTCGTCGGCTGAGGAGGCCCATCCTTAGGAGTATTCGGAGCATTATGTGTTAAGACACACTTGTACTGCGGCCAGCACTGAATTCTGACGTTAGTTCCGCCACAGTTCGCTGTCTGTCTGTCCTGTTTTACCTGTTTGCCCAATCTACGATGTCCAACATATGTAATGAGGAGTGGCCGCCAAACCCACGACGTCCGGACGTGGTTTCCCCTTGGTTTCACCACGTGGTTGAAGACACTCACCATAGCACTCCTCGACCGCCCGACAAGTCGTGCAGTTTCCGAAATGCTCCTGCCGAGCCTCCGGGACGTCACAATCTGCCCTCGGTCAAACTCAGATACGTACACTACTGGTCGTTATAATCCCTACACCAAGAAGAAATGCAGATGATAAACGGGTATTCTTTGGACAAATATATTATACTAGAACTGACACGTGAGTACATTTTCACGCAGTTTGGGTGCACAGATCCTGAGAAATCAGTACCCAGAACAACCACCTCCGGCCGTAATAACGGTCTTGATACGCCTGGGCATTAACAGAACTTGGATGGCGTGTACAGGTAAAGTTGCCCATGCAGCTGACTGGCGTGTTGTGACGAGCCAGTTGCTCGGCCACCATTGACCAGACATTTTCAGTTGGCGAGAGATCTGGAGAATATGCTGGCCAGGGCAGCAGTCGAACAATTTCTGTATCCACAAAGGCCAGTACAGGACCTGCAACATGCGGTCGTGCATTATCCTGCTGAAATGTAGGGTTTCGCAGGCATCGAATGAAGCGTAGAGCCACGGGTCGTCACACATCTGAAATGTAACGTCCACTGTTCGAAGTGCCGTCAGTGCGAACAAGAGGTGACCGACACGTGTAACCAATGGTACTCCATACCATCACGCTGGGTGATACGCCAGTATGGCGATGACGAATAGACGCTTCTAATGTGCGTTCACCGCGATGGCGCCAAACACGGATGCGACCATCATGATGCTGTAAACAGAACCTGGATTTATCCGAAAAAATGACGTTTTGCCATTCGTGCACCCAGGTTCGTCGTCGAGTACACCATCGAAGGCACTCCTGTCTGTGATGCAGCGTCAAGGGTAACCGCAGTCATGGCCTCCGAGCTGATAGTCCATGCTGCTGCGCACGTCATCGAACTGTTCGTGCAGATGGTTGTTGTCTTGCAAACGTCCGCATCTGTTGAATGAAGGATCGAGACGTGGCTGCACGATCCGTTACAGCCGTGCAGATAAGATGCCTGTCATCTCGACTGCTACTGATACAAGGCCGTTGGGATCCAGCACGGCGTTCCGTATTACCCTCCTGAATCCACCGATTCGTTATTCTGCTAACAGTCATTGAATCTCGACCAACGCGAGCTGCAATGCCGCGATACGATAAACCGCAATCGCGATAGGCTACAATCCGACCTTTATCAAAGTCACAAACGTGATGGTACGCATTTCTCCTCCTTACACGAGGCAACACAACAACGTTTCACCAGGCAACGCCGGTCAACTGCTGTTTGTGTATGAGAAATCGGTTGGAAACTTTCCTCATGTCAGCACGTTGTAGGTGTCGCCACCGGCGCCAAGCTGGTGTGAATGCTCTGAAAAGCTAATCATTTGCGTATCACAGCATCTTCTTCCTGTGGGTCAAATTTCGCGTCTGTAGCACGTCATCTTCCTGGTGTAGCAATTTTAATGGCCAGTAGTGTAGATCGCGCGCCTTCCCCTACTCACCGACAGCACGACCACTGCTACTGCACGCACCGTCCCTGTGTCTGGCTAGCAGTCATTCGCCGCCAGATGAGGCTGGTATCGCCGAGATGAGTTTACATCGATAGTTGGTCGGTGGTCACAACTTTCTGGCTGATCACTACATCTACCATTACTATTGTTGGTAAGATTATAGGGTATGCAATTTTCAGAGGTGGTTGTACAAAGTATGGACTAGAACAAGAAAAACATTAATAAACATGGTCCCTAAAATGTGTACCTTAATAGCTGCACAATGTGATCAAATGTTTCCGGACACCTGGCTGAAAATGACTTACAATATTGTGGCTCCCCTCATTGTTAATGCTTGAATTCAATATGGTGTTGGTCCACCCTTAGCCCTGATGACAGCTTCCACTCCCGCAGGCATACGTTCAATCAGGTGCTGGAAGGTGGGGAATGGCAGCCCATTCTTCACGGAGTGCAGCACTGAGGAGAGGTATCGATGTCGGTCGGTGTGGCCTGGCACGACGTTCGGCGTTCCAAAACATCCCAAAGGTATTCTATCGGATCCATGTCAGGACTCTCTGCAGGCCAGTCCATTGCAGGGATGTTATTGTCGTGTAACCACTCCGCCACAGGCCGTGCACTATGAACAGGTGCTCGATCGTGTTGAAAGATGCAATCGCCATCCCCGAGTTGCTCTTCAAGAGTGGGAAGCAAGAAGGTGCTTAACGCTTCAATGTAGGCCTGTTCTGTGACAGTGCCACGGTAAACAACAAGGGGAGCAAGCCCCATACATGAAAAACGCGACCACACCATAACACCACCGCCTCCGAACTTTACTGTTGGCACTACACACGATGGCAGATGACGTTCACCAGGCATTCGCCACACCCACACCCTGCCATCGGATCGCGACTTTGGTCTACCGTGATTAGTCACTCCACACAACGTTTTTACACTGTTCAATCGTCTAATATTTACGCTCCTTACACCAAGTGAAGCGTCGTTTGTCATTTTCCGGCGTGATGTCTGGCTTATGAGCAGCCACTCGACCATGAAATTCAAGTTTTCTCACCTCCCGCCTAACTGTCATAGTACTTGCAGCGGATCCTGCTGTAGTTTGGAATTCGTGTGTGATGGTCTGGATAGACGTCTGCCTATTACACATTACGACCCTCTTCAACTGTCGGTGGTTTCTGTCAGTCAGCAGAAGAGATCGGCCTGTAAGCTTTTCTGCCGTACGTGTCCCTTCAAGTTTCCACTTCACTATAACATCGGAAACAGTGGACCTAGGGATGTTTAGGAGTGTGGAAATCTTGTATGACACAAGTGACACCCAATCACCTGACCACGTTCGAAATCCGTGAGTTCCGTGGAGCGCCCCAGTCTGCTCTCTTACTATGTCTAATGACTACTGAGGTCGCTGATGTGGAGTACCTGGCAGTAGGTGGCAGCACAATGAACCTAAATGAAAAAAAAAACGCATCCTGTTGGAGGTGTCCGGATACTTTTGATCACATAGGATATGAGCAATAGTTCTATAGAGGAGGTGTGTTTCACCGTGGCGAAGATGAACAAGTAGTCATACCTCCTCATGTATGCATTTTAGAGCCCATGTTTGTTGCACGTCGCTTCCTTGTTTTCGTCGTAACTACCACCGCTGAAAGTTGCCTACCCTACAATCTTAGCAAAAACAGTACCAATACATGGATTCCACATTTAGAGGAGCTGGCGCTATAAGTTTGATGCTCTGTAGTGTGTTTGGATGACATTTCCGAACATACGTTCCTATGTAAAACTTGATCTACTAAGTCCCCTCTACAACCTCTACAGGGTGTTACAAAAAGGTACGGCCAAACTTTCAGGAAACATTCCTCACACACAAATAAAGAAAAGATGTTATGTGGACATGTGTCCGGAAACGGTTAATTTCCATGTTAGAGCTCATTTTTGCTTCGTCAGTATGTACTGTACTTCCTCGATTCACCGCCAGTTGGCCCAATTGCAGGATACGTTTGTATCGAGACAGATTTCCAGAACGAAGGTGTCCCGACAGGAAGAAGTTCGAAGCAATTGATCAGCGTCTTAGGGAGGACGGAACATTCCAGCCTATGACTCGTGACTGGGGAAGACCTAGAACGACGAGGACACCTGCAATGGACGAGGCATTTCTTCGTGCAGTTGACGATAACCCTAATGTCAGCGTCAGAGAAGTTGCTGCTGTACAAGGTAACGTTGACCACGTCACTGTATGGAGAGTGCTACGGGAGAACCAGTTGTTTCCGTACCATGTACAGCGTGTGCAGGCACTATCAGCAGCAGATTGGCCTCCACGGGTACACTTCTGCGAATGGTTCATCCGACAATGTGTCAATCCTCATTTCAATGCAAATGTTCTCTTTACGGATGAGGCTGCATTCCAACGTGATCAAATTGTAAATTTTCACAATCAACGTGTGTGGGCTGACGAGAATCCGCACGCAATTGTGCAATCACGTCATCAACACAGATTTTCTGTGAACGTTTGGCAGGCATTGTTGGTGATGTCTTGATTGGGCCCCATGTTCTTCCACCTACGCTCAATGGAGCACGTTATCATTATTTCATACAGGATACTCTACCTGTGCTGCTAGAACATGTGCCTTTACAAGTACGACACAACATGTGGTTCATGCACGATGGAGCTCCTGCACATTTCAGTCGAAGTCTTCATACGTTTCTCAGCAACAGATTCGGTGACCGATGGATTGGTAGAGGCGGACCAATTCCATGGCCTCCACGCTCTCCTGACCTCAACCCTCTTGACTTTCATTTATGGAGGCATTTGAAAGCTCTTGTCTACGCAACCCCTGTACCAAATGTAGAGACTCTTCGTGCTCGTATTGTGGACGGCTGTGATGCAATACGCCGTTCTCCAGGGCTGCATCAGCGCATCAGGGATTCCATGCGACGGAGGGTGGATGCATGTATCCTCGCTAACGGAGGACATTTTGAACATTTCCTGTAACAAAGTGTTTGAAGTCACGCTGGTACATTCTGTTGCTGTGTGTTTCCATTCCATGATTAATGTGATTTGAAGAGAAGTAATAAAATGAGCTCTAACATGGAAAGTAAGCGTTTCCGGACACGTGTCCATATAACATATTTTCTTTCTCTGTGTGTGAGGAATGTTTCCTGAAAGTTTGGCCGTACCTTTTTGTAACACCCTGTATAAGAGAGTAACATGAATTGTGAAACACACTGTATAAAGTATGAGTTAGTATTGGTTCCTAGAGCAATGGTGAATGCTGTCATTGCATCTTAGTGTTAAACTTTAATTATCAGAATGATTATCAAATGATTACAGGTCATAGCGAAGGTTTCTTGTTTCTGTATACGAGGTCCCGTAGTCAGTAAACACTACGGAGCAAGTACAATAGCCTAAGTAACTTTAAAAGAGGTACAAACGTGGTTATCATTAGTAGGGAAGTTCAGTTTACTCTAAAATAGTGTACAAAGTGTTAATATTATTGTTTGTAGTAGCGATTCTGAAGTTATACGTTACGTTAGGGAGCCAACGTTCTAACAGGGTCACGCGTGTTAACATGAATGACCAGATACTGGTAATAAAATGTTAGCGAAGCAGCTTAAAGCACTTAAAGGCATGTCTTCCAGTCCAGCTAGCGTACCAGTAAGATATCTTTCAGAGTGTGACTATAGAGACACCCCATACTTACTAATCATGTACAACCCCTCTCTCGACGAATGGTCCGCACCAAAAGACTCTAAATGTTGCACACAGGTCACACCAACACTCAGGTAGGGAAATAGGAGCAATCCGCTGAATTACAGACCGGTACCAGTAATGTCAATCTGCAGTAGGATTTTCGAACATATACTGTGTTCAAACATTACGAACTGACACGCCGTACGAATTTAGAAACCATCGTTCATGTGAAACATGACTAGCTGTTAATTCACATGAAGCAGTAAGTGCTGTCCACAGGGAATCTCAAACTGATTCCATGTTTCTAGATTTCCGGAAGGCTTTTGACGCCGTTTCTCGCAAGAGCCTTCCAATCAAAATGCGTGCCAATGGAGTATCGCTTCAGTTGCACGATTCGATTCGTGACTTCCTTTCAGAAAGGAGACAGTACGCAGTAATCGACGGAAAGTTGTCGAGTAAAAAATTGTATCTGGCGTTCCCCAACGAAGTATTCCGCTGGTCGTACTCTACATAAACGATTTAGGAGATAATCGGAGCTGCCCTCTTAGGTTTGTTCGCAGATGCTGTGGTTTACCATCTAGTACAGCAATTGAAAAACGACTTACGACGTCTGTACGATGTGAAAAGTGGCAATTGTCTCTGAATAAAGAAAAGTGTGAGATCATCCACATGGTTACAAAAAGAAATCCGTAAAATTTCGGTTGCACGATAAATTACACAAATTTAAAGATTGTCAGTTCCACTAAATACCTGTTGTTGTTGTTGTGGTCTTCAGTCCTGAGACTGGTTTGATGCAGCTCTCCATGCTACTCTATCCTGTGCAAGCTTCTTCATCTCCCAGTACCTACTGCAACCTACATCCTTCTGAATCTGCTTAGTGTATTCATCTCTTGGTCTCCCCCTATGATTTTTATCCTCCACGCTGCCCTCAAATACTAAATTGGTGATCCCTTGATGCCTCAGAACATGTCCTACCAACCGATCCCTTCTTCTGGTCAAGTTGTGCCACAAACTTCTCTTCTCCCTAATCCTATTCAATACTTCCTCATTAGTTATGTGATCTACCCATCTAATCTTCAGCATTCTTCTGTAGCACCACATTTCAAAAGTTTCTATTCTCTTCTTGTCCAAACTATTTACCGTCCATGTTTCACTTCCATACATGGCTACACTCCATACAAATACTTTCAGAAATAACTTCCTGACACTTAAATCTATACTCGATGTTAACAAATTTCTCTTCTTCAGAAACGCTTTCCTTGCCATTGCCAGTCTACATTTTATATCCTCTCTACTTCGTCCATCATCAGTTATTTTGCTCCCCAAATAGCAAAACTCCTTTACTACTTTAAGTGCCTCATTTCCTAATCTAATTCCCTCACCATCACCCGACTTAACTCGACTACATTCCATTATCCTCGTTTTGCTTTTGTTGATGTTCATCTTATATCCTCCCTTCAAGACACCATCCATTCCGTTCAACTGCTCTTCCAAGTCCTTTGCTGTCTCTGACAGAATTACAATGTCATCGGCGAACCTCAAAGTTTTTATTTCTTCTCCATGGATTTTAATACCTACTCCAAATTTTTCTTTTGTTTCCTTTACTGCTTGCTCAATATAGAGATTGAATAACATCGGGGAGAGGCTACAACCCTGTCTTACTCCCTTCCCAACCACTGCTTCCCTTTCATGTCCCTCAACTCTTATAACTGCCATCTGGTTTCTGTACAAGTTGTAAATAGCCTTTCGCTCCCTGTATTTTACCCCTGCCACCTTTAGAATTTGAAAGAGAGTATTCCAGTCAACATTGTCAAAAGCTTTCTCTAAGTCTACAAATGCTAGAAACGTAGGTTTGCCTTTCCTTAATCTTTCTTCTAAGATAAGTCGTAAGGTCAGTATTGCCTCACGTGTTCCAGTATTTGTACGGAATCCAAACTGATGTTCCCCGAGGTCAGCTTCTACTAGTTTTTCCATTCGTCTGTAAAGAATTCGTGTTAGTACTTTGCAGCTGTGGCTTATTAAACTGATTGTTCGGTAATTTTCACATCTGTCAACACCTGCTTTCTTTGGGATTGGAATTATTATATTCTTCTTGAAGTCTGAGGGTATTTCGCCTGTTTCATACATCTTGCTCACCAGATGGTAGAGTTTTGTCAGGACTGGCTCTCTCAAGGCCGTCAGTAGTTCCAATGGAATGTTGTCTACTCCGGGGGCCTTGTTTCGACTCAGGTCCTTCAGTGCTCTGTCAAACTCTTCACGCAGTATCGTATCTCCCATTTCATCTTCATCTACATCCTCTTCCATTTCCATAATATTGTCCTCAAGTGCATCGCCCTTGTATAGACCCTCTATATACTCCTTCCACCTTTCTGCTTTCCGTTCTTTGCTTAGAACTGGGTTTCCATCTGAGCTCTTGATGTTCATACATGTGGTTCTCTTATCCCCAAAGGTCTCTTTAATTTTCCTGTAGGCAGTATCTATCTTACCCCTAGTGAGATAAGCCTCTACATCCTTACATTTGTCCTCTAGCCATCCCTGCTTAGCCATTTTGCACTTCCTGTCGATCTCATTTTTGAGACGTTTGTATTCCTTTTTGCCTGCTTCATTTACTGCATTTTTATATTTTCTCCTTTCATCAATTAAATTCAATATTTCTCCTGTTACCCAAGGATTTCTACTAACCCTCTTCTTTTTACCTACTTGATCGTCTGCTGCCTTCACTACTTCATCCCTCAGAGCTACCCATTCTTCTTCTACTGTATTTCTTTCCCCCATTCCTTTCAATTGTTCCCTTATGCTCTCCCTGAAACTCTGTACAACCTCTGGTTCTTTTAGTTTATCCAGGTCCCATCTCCTTAAATTCCCACCTTTTTGCAGTTTCTTCAGTTTTAATCTACAGGTCATAACCAATAGATTGTGGTCAGAGTCCACATCTGCCCCTGGAAATGTCTTACAATTTAAAACCTGGTTCCTAAATCTCTGTCTTACCATTATATAATCTATCTGATACCTTTTAGTATCTCCAGGGTTCTTCCATGTATACAACCTTCTATCATGATTCTTAAACCAAGTGTTAGCTATGATTAAGTTGTGCTCTGTGCAAAATTCTATCAGGCGGCTTCCTCTTTCATTTCTTAGCCCCAATCCATATTCACCTACTACGTTTCCTTCTCTCCCTTTTCCTACACTCGAATTCCAGTCACCCATGACTATTAAATTTTCGTCTCCCTTCACTATCTGAATAATTTCTTTTATTTCATCATACATTTCTTCAATTTCTTCGTCATCTGCAGAGCTAGTTGGCATATAAACTTGTACTACTGTAGTAGATGTGGGCTTCGTATCTATCTTGGCCAAAATAATGCGTTCACTATGCTGTTTGTAGTAGCTTACCCGAATTCCTATTTTCCTATTCATTATTAAACCTACTCCTGCATTACCCCTATTTGACTTTGTGTTTATAACCCTGTAGTCACCTGACCAGAAGTCTTGTTCCTCCTGCCACCGAACTTCACTAATTCCCACAATATCTAACTTTAACCTATCCATTTCCCTTTTTAAATTTTCTAACCTACCTGCCCGATTAAGGGATCTGACATTCCACGCTCCGATCCGTAGAACGCCAGTTTTCTTTCTCCTGATAACGACATCCTCTTGAGTAGTCCCCGCCCGGAGATCCGAATGGGGGACTATTTTAACTCCGGAATATTTTACCCAAGAGGACGCCATCATCATTTAATCATACAGTAAAGCTGCATGCCCTCGGGAAAAATTACGGCCGTAGTTTCCCCTTGCTTTCAGCCGTTCGCAGTACCAGCACAGCAAGGCCGTTTTGGTTATTGTTACAAGGCCAGATCAGTCAATCATCCAGACTGTTGCCCTTGCAACTACTGAAAAGGCTGCTGCCCCTCTTCAGGAACCACACGTTTGTCTGGCCTCTCAACAGATACCCCTCCGTTGTGGTTGTACCTACGGTACGGCTATCTGTATCGCTGAGGCACGCAAGCCTCCCCACCAACGGCAAGGTCCATGGTTCATGGGGGGGGGGGGGGGGGGGGGGAAATACCTAGGAATTACAATTACGAACAACTTTCATTGGGACGATCATATAGATTATGTTGTGGGGAAGGCAAACCAAAAACTACATTTTATTAGAAGATGCAACAGGCTTACACCAATCTTGTTCGTCCTCTGCTAGGGGATTGCTGTGTTGTGCTGTCCTTACCAGATAAGACTGACGGAAGACGTCGAAAAAGTTCAGAAGAGAGTAGCTTGTTTTGCATTATAGCTAAGTAGAGAAGGGCGTGTCACGGTTATGATACGAGAAGTGGGTTGGCAACAATTAAAACAATGGAGTCTTTCCTTGCTGCGAGATCTTTTCACGAAATTTCAATCACAGACTTCCTTTTCTGAATGTGAAAATATTTTATTGTCGTCGACCTGCATAGGGAGACATAATCATCAGAATAAAGTAAGATAAATCAAAGCTCGTACAGAAACATTTAAGCGTTCACTTTCCTCGTGCGCTGTTAGTGAATGGAACGGTAGAGGAACAGTGTGAAATGAGAACTGGCGAGCAGTCATGTAGATGTAGATAAAAGACGATAGGAGAACAGTATAATTACGGATATAGAAGAGGGTGTAGCGTCCTTACAGCGTAACACACCGAATGAATCGCAATTACATTATTACTGTGTAGAGAGCCACTGAAAACCGGGGACAGTAGCATAGAACACGCAACACATACATTCACGCGGAACTGTCTGCAAATAATGTTGATGGTGTTGGGACAGCAACCAGCCACAAATTTACTTACAATTCCTTTATTCAAAGGGTGCCGTTACCGGTTTCGAATCGTTGTGATTCATCTTCAGACGGTTTACACGCTTTCCTTATCATATGTGGTGTTTTTTTACAGATTAATTGTCCTAAAATATAAATAATAAATAATTATAAGCACGCCACACACAGATGGTTGCGTTAAGATTTTCGTTGCATGTGACTTACGTGAAATGTCGGTTTGGAGTGTTTGTTTTCATAACATTCGTCCAACAGATGTGAATACATTCCCACTGTATTCTTATTGTTGCACACGCAAATTTTTCTCACTGAACACTTTAGATTTGTCACTGCGAAGATTTCTACCACGCACCACATGTTTAGATATATACAAATGGTTCACATGGCTCTGAGCACTATGGGACTTAACTTCTTAGGTCATCAGTCCCGTAGAACTTAGAACAACTTAAGCCTAACTAACCTAAGGACACCACACACATCCATGCCCGAGGCAGGATTCGAACCTGCGACCGTAGCGGTGGCGTGGTTCCAAGGTGTAGCGCGTAGAACCGCTCGGCCACCCCGGCCGGCTTGGATATATACAAAGAGCTTACAACATATGAGTATCAAAGATGCTATGATATGTCGTAAAATTTGAAGATGTCCTATGTTTTGAAAGGATCATATTTTCACTTGCGCAACTGAAATGCATTTTACACTAGTACAGAGACATTGATTTTTTGAGTTGATACTGTTACATGAATTATAAAGTTGTTCCTTTTTTTCCTTTATAGGTAAAATAGTACATTATTTGATTACGTTTAGTCTCATGAGAATTATAGTAACATATAAATTTGCTACTTGATCTGCAGATAGGTGTACTAATATTATTTGCTTTGGAGGCTGGAAAATAATTTTTGGAAGTTTTTCAGGGAAGGGGTGTTAGCTAACACTGTTTGTTCATTAAGGATATAGCCTGGGGTGCTGTTTTTGTGTGTATGTGTATTTCTATTTCTTCTAATATATTCATGGTGGCTCCTTTTTCTGCCAGAGGTAAAATTTTTAAGTTGTTCTCAGTGTTTCTCACTGAATGATTTTCTTCAGCAATATGGGCTGCAAATGCAGATTTGTTCAAGTTATCAAGAATTAAAGCATCAATGTGTTCTTTGTATCTAATTTCAAAACTTCTACCTGTCTGTCCAATGTAGAATTTTGGGCATGTATCGCATCTGAGTTTGTATATTCCTGATTTACGGAAGGGACTCTTGGAGGTATTTACATCATGGGTTACTTTTTGTTGCAATTTATTATTTGTGGAAAAGCTGATTGTGATATTTTTCTTTTTAAATAAGTTTGCTATTTGGTATGATAGTGGGCCTATGTATGGGAGAGTAGCACATTTAGGTGTGGGTTCTGTGGTACACTGATTTGGCTTGAAGTGACTGCTGTGAAGTGGATCTGTGGTTTTTGTCTGCATTTTGTTGTGTTTTTCTATTATTATGAGTTTATATCCATTATTATGAGCAACTGTTTTAATTATGTTGATTTCAGTTTGTTGGTCTGTGTCACTCATTGGTACTTTTTTAATTCAGCGTAGCATCCTTCTGAAATATGCCATTTTTTGTTGGCGGGGGTGGCAAGATGAGTTGTCAACACTGACATCTGTGGTGGTATGTTTTCTGTAAATACCAAATTGATGTTTATTGTTACTATTGCAAATCTTCAGGTCAAGGAAGTTCATGCTTTTATTAGTTTCATGTTCAACTGTGAATTTAATATTTTTGTGCATTTTGCTTAGATCTGCTGCTAATGTATCTAATCTGTAAAAAACACACCACATGTTATAAGGAAAGTGTGTAAACCGTCTGAAGATAAATCACAAAGATTCGAAACCGGTAACGGTACCCTTTGAATAAAGGAACTGAAAGTAAATTTGTGGCTGGTTGCTGTCCCAACACCATCAACATTTGTCTTCAAACAACAGCCACGGTCGCCAACGACGTCATCATATGACAGAATTGCATGTATGCTGATAAGACGGTAGCCGCTCACCTGTGTGCAGAAACAGCGGCTTGTCCTGCATGCAGCTGCCTCCCCAACACGTCGAAGTCCTTCAACGTGGATCTGCTGGCTGCTTAGCTGCCCACGCCTGCCAACACACAATTTAGGGTCTTACACACAGTTAGCACTATTTCGGGGTGGAATATATCAGTTACACACCAAACCTCTGCCCAGAATCGCGCTGCTGCTTCGCTCGCAGGTTCGAATCCTGCCTCGGGCATGAATCTGTGTGATGTCCTTAGGTACGTTAGGTTTAAGTAGTTCTAAGTCTAGGGGACTGATGACCTCAGATGTTAAGTCCCATTGTGCTTAGAGCCATTTGACCCATTTGAACCAAACCTCAATTCCTTAAATAATCGAACTTCCAAGTATAAAACGGCTTCAAAGGTCTGATCACATTGCAAGTGAGTTAATGTATCAAATACGAGGGCTATTCGGAAAGTAAGAAACGACAGGTCGCGAATTGGAAACCAGAGTGAAAATCAAAACTGTTTTATTTGCAACAGTTACCTACAACTTAAAGCTACTTATCTCCATAGTCGCCGATCCGACTTAGACGTTTGTCGTAGCGTTGTACCAGCTTTCCAATACCCTCGTTATAGAAGGCAGCCGACAATGCTTCCAGCCAATTCTCTACTCTGGCCAACAGCTCGTTGTCTGTGCCAAAATGTTGTCTTAACAGCCAGCGGTTCATGTGAGCAGAGATGAAACTCAGAGGGAGACAATTACGGGCTGTATTCTGGGTAATCAAACATTTCCAATTGAAAACGATGCAGGAGAATTTTCATTGCCACTGCAGAATGCGGCTGAGAATTGTCTTCAAGAAGAAAACGCACGACAGTTACGTAATGTTGGCTGCGTAGCTTCAGGCGAAATTTCTCACCAGGCTCTTGTACTTGTTGCGAGACACTGTTGTTCTAGGTATCTTTATGTGCTCCCTGTGTGTTCACAACTAAAAAGAATGACGTAACGCGATCGACGGGCATACTAGAGACACTGCCCAACACAGCTGTGCAAAACTTCATCGGATTTTCACTGTCGTTTCCATTTAGCGACCGATCGTCCCTTACTTTCCGAATAACCCTCGTACTTTACGTTAAATACGTAAATCCCTTATGGTTGGATACACAAAACCCTAATTGTGTTTGCTTTTATTAGTTTAGGATAATTCGCCCATACACTAATGAAAAAGTCAAAAGCAATTTTTTCTCCTAAAGTGTGAGTAGTACAATGATATAATTTTCTATATACCTTCAGTGATATATGTGACCGGCCGGGTTGGCCGAGCGGTTCTAGGCGCTACAGTCTGGAACCACGCGACCGCTACGGCGGCAGGTTCGAATCCAGCCTCGGGCATGGATGTGTGCGATTTCCTTAGGTTAGTCAGGTTTAAGTTGTTCTAAGTTCTAGGGGACTGATGACCTTAGAACTTGAGTCCCATAGTGCTCAGAGCCATTGGAACCATTTGATGTATATGGATACTGTATGCAAAACAAATACCGAGTAGAGTTAGTAGTAAGAATAACTAAGTTAAAACGTGATAGTAGATAATAAGCTATCATTATTTTTGGGCTGCAAACGAGAAAAATTTCGGGAAAGTTCGAAGTATATTTAGTTTGTTGCTATTCGGTTGAAGTGCTGTCACTGTCAAACGCTGGATCAGTAAAATATGGGTAATTCGCGTTCCTTTTTAAGAAAAGCTACCTTTTCGCGCTTCTCAATGTTTATGATGTCATGTCTCCTCAAGTATGTGTCATACAATGATTTACACTGTGGTTATAGAGGACCGCATCCTCCTGACACCACACTGGACCTCCTTTTGCTCGACATGGCATGGACTCAACAAGTCGCTCCAAGTCCTATGCAGAAATGTTGAGCCACGGTGTTTCTATCGATGTCCATAATTCCAAAAGTTTCACTGGTGCAAGATAACGTACACGACCTGATTTCTCGATAATGTCCCATAAATCTTCGATGAGATTCACGACGACGGGCGATCTGGGTGTCCAAGTTATCGCTCGAACTGTCCAGAATGTTCTTGAAACTAATTATTTGGACCAGTGATAGGACGCATTGTCATCCATAAAAATTCCATTTTTTAGAAACTTGAAGTTCATGAATGGCGGCAAATGGTCCCTGATCGGTCCAGTTGGGCCAGAGGACCCAGTCCATTCCATGTCAACACAGCCCACACCATTATTAAGCCACCACCAGCTTGCACAGTGCCTTGTTGCAAACATGGGTCCATGGCTTTGTCGAATCTGCGCCACACTCGGCCCCTACTACCAGCTCTTACCAACTGAAATCTGGACTCATCTGACCAGGCCACGGTTTCCCAGTCGGTTAGGTCCAACCGACATGGTCACGAGACCAGGAGCGGCGCTGCAGGTGATGGCGTGTTGTTAGCAAACGCACTCACCTCGGTCGTCTGCAGGCATAGCCAATTAACGCCAGATTTCGCCGTACTGTCCTAACGGTTACTTTCGTCGTACGTCCCACACTGATTGCCGCGGTTGTCTCAAGCAGCGTTGCTTGTCTGTTAGCACTGACAACTCTACGCAAACGGCGCTTCTCTCGGCCTTTATGTGAAGGCGTCGACCATTGCGTTGTCCATGGTGAGAGGTAATGCCTGAATTTTGGTATTCCCGGCACGCTCTTGACACTGTGGATCTCTGAATATTGAATTTCCTAACGATTTCCAAAATGGAATGATCAATGCGTGTAGAGCCAGTTACTATTCGGCGTTCAAAGTCTGTTAATTCTTATTGTGCGGCCATAATCACGCCGGAAACCTTTTCACATCAATTACCTGGTTACGAATGACAGCTCCACCAATAAACTGTCCTTTAGTACTTTGTGTAGGTGATACTACCGCCCTCTGTATCCCATGATTTTCTGACCTCAGTGCATTTTCTGAGCCAACGGCCTTGCCGCAGTGGTAACACCGGTTCCCGTCAGATCACCGAAGTTAAGCGTTGTCGGGCTGGGCTAGCACTTGGATGGGGGATCATCTGGTCTGCCGAGCGCTGTTGGCAAGTGGGGTGCACTCAGCCCTTGTGAGGCAAATTGAGGAGCTACTCGACTGAGAAGTAGTGGCTCCAGTCACGAAACTGACATACGGCCGGGAGAGCTGTGTGTTGACCACATGCCGCGGAGTTTAGTTGTAGTTTTAGTGTATTTTCTGAGCCGGAGATTGCGGACTAACTCAGCATTTGCCTAAACGAGCGTGGAAAGCCTTCCAAAAAGAAAAAAAAACCCAGGCTTGGTTGCTGTACCAGAACAACACCGTGCGGATTCGTTTCGTCTCTCGCTGTGCGTTTGCGCTATACGAGTCACGCTGGTTGTTTGTTTAGAAATAATGTGGTCTAGAAAGAAAGTGCATAAAGGATTGTAACAAATAGTGTGTCGCTAAAATCCTCGCCACTATTTTGGTGGGTAACCCCAGTGCAAAGATTTTTTAAGCGCATTTCTTTTACGTGGTAAGAGTAAAAACGTGAAAGCCTCTCTTACATTTACACAGATATTCCTCAAATTTCTCCTATATACTTACACCAAATTGGTCTTTATTGGTCCTTTCGATCACGGATTGCACGAAATGTACGATATGGTATTGGACAAGTCAGCTTGTACAATTATGGGCTATATGGTATTATGATGAACTAATGTGAAATGGTTGAGTGACTTATTAGAAAATCATGCAGTGGTATCACGATCAATTGAGAAAACAATTTTGGTGTTTAACATGAATCAATCTTATACACAAACTAGCTGACAAACAGGAATTGTCCAGATATTAAAAATGGTTAAAACGGCTCTGAGCACTATGGGACTTAACATCTGAGGTCATCAGTCCCCTAGAACTTAGAACTACTTAAACCTAACAAACCTAAGGACATCACACACATCTATGCCCGAGGCAGGATTCGAACCTGCTACCGCAGCGGTCGCGCGGTTCCAGACTAAAGCGCCTAGAACCGCTCGGCCACAACGGCCGGCTGATATTCATTTTGCCAATTTTCTATTAGAAAAAATAACCAAAAATGAAATCTGTTAGTAGGGTAACATCGAAAAAAAAAATCGTATACAAGTACTCGCGAAAACACCAGGCGCGCAAAGACATTTGCATACTGTACACGTGTATAAATACAGTATCCAAATCAAGCGACGTTGCTTCTGCACGCTGGGCAACGCCTCTTCATAGTTCTATAAACGGCTATCGTTTCCGCCTACAGCGTTCGCTCTTCTCAGTTGAGAGCTGTCAAAAGCTGTCAGGTATCAGGGTTTTCCTTGACTCGACTGTAGGGGTGTCTTACAAGGGAACGCCCCATCGCACTCCACACAGATTTAGCGGTAAGATGGTCCAATGGATAGCCTATCAGAAACTGGACACAGATCAAATTGGTAGGCTCTTTGCCAGCTCAGTGCCGCCTGTGTTGTGACTTGGCTTGTTGTGTTCATCTACAGCGATTGTTTTTGCTAGCTCTGTTTTGTTCTTGTTTCGTTTTTTGCGATGGTAAGTTTAAGGATACACGGTACTTTTTCGGCTCGATATTATGTGAAAATCAACACCTATTTCTTTCAGGCACTGTTTATAATGTACATGTTTTACAGGTTTTTTTTTGATATCAGGTAACGCAGCACACTTTCTAAACAATTTGAAGTAGTTTGAAAATTTTTGAACCTGTTTAGGGTTATTAAAAAAATTACAAAGAAATTAATGCAATTTTTTTCCAGAAACTTTCCTCAAATTGAGCTACCATTTAATCCAATGTTATACTTTTGAAGGAGACTTAACTTTGACCATATATGCATGACATGAGGTACTAGACCTACTTATTTCCACCTATTATATATATTACGAGAATAAAAAACATCACATCTTACATTTCAAAAAATATAATTTTTTTCTTAATAAAAATGTTATTTTTTCTAAAATTTAGTTGATTCTGCAATAAAGCTTAGGTCTACTATATAAGTATGGACTATTTTAAGTTACAGAAAAAAATGAGAGCAATGCTTTCTAAATTTTAGGAAATATTTGTACCTGGATTCTGAAAAATGCAACTTGCAGGAAATGGAAAATGAAGATATGAGTTCAATTAAACTGTGCCTCAGAACATTCCTGAAGCAAGTCTTCATCCCGCAGCATTTATTCACCGTCAAGCTTCCGTTTAGCACTTCTTGCTTCTTTGGTAACTTGAAGAGCGAATCTTTCAGCTTCACACACCCGTTGTCTGTCACACACAAGCAGTTGATGTTCCATATTAGAGACACATTTTATGCCTAATTTCTCAGGACTTCCAACCTTCTTATCACTCCATCATTGAAACATATTACTGCATCTAGTACACCAACGTTTAATGTATTTAGTCCTACAAATCATTCTTGGGTAATCTTTCCCATGTGCGATGTTTGATGATGATGTTGATGTTTGGGTTGTGGGGTGCTCAACTGCGCGGTTATCAGCGCCCGTAAAAATTCCCAACCTTTGCGCAGTCCAGCCTCGCCACTTTCATGAATGATGATCCACAAATACCCAGTAATCTTGAGGCAGTTGAAAATCCCTGACCCCGCAGGGAACCGAACTCGGGACCCCGTGCTCGGGAAGCGAGAACGCGACCGTGAGACCACGAGCTACGGACACAATGATTGAAATTTTCATTTGTATTCTCCCTAAATGTTTCTTTTATTTCATTCATAACAGGCTCAGGAAAAGAATGCTTATGATGGTATATTTGACCACTTTCGTTTGCTTTTTGGTAACCACACCGAGAATCTGCTGCTTTATGGCAAAGTCCGTGAACAGGGTGGTCATCTGTGGACAACTTATGAAAGCAGGTGGCCCATACAGCTTTTCTCGTTACTGTAACATCATTCAGAGGTGCAATTCGTCTAATGGCCAGTCCAAAATAACTCTGAAGAAGGTCTATTTCAGTTTCTGTCAATCTGCTCGGCCAGACAGGGATTTTTCCATCAGATAGCATTTTCCTTTCATTTTTCTTCATAGCTCCCTCAATCTAGCACCCGTCCTCTTTTGTACATGTCCACAACACTCCAGTTTCGTTACCAAGGAGTCACGATAAACATTGAACTCATTAATTTTATTGAAAGCTTTAGAGTCCCCATCGCATAGGTACTTCGTATATCTAACTTTACAAATGGGCGCCGACCTCTGAAATATTTTTAGAGCTCCATCACACTCCATACCACCACCGTAACCATCATAATTCTTAGAATTCTGATGTTCAATATGTTCTTCCATGTTACCATGGCAGGTGTGTCAGTACTTAGATAAGCACTCAACATCAGCAACTTTTCCATTCTCCAGAGAAGTAGCACTTACAACACCATTCAAGGAACTATTATTCTGGATGTCGCCATGTCCCATCATGTGCAACAGCAATGTCCCTGGTTCCTCTAATATTTACAGTTTCTTCCACTGCACGTTTCATAGACTCTTTAGACACAAGCTTCAAGGCACCTAAAAGTATTTTTATGTACTTGCTGAACCTACTGAGAGGAGGAGGAAGCTCCATCAAACCACAAAACATTTGAGCAGCCTTTTCTCCTTTTCCTGTTGTTGCATGCATTACATACACCAACTTCAAATTCACATCATATGAATTATGCACAATGTGCAAAGTCATTTTCGATTTAGATTTATTGCAGGATCTACACAGAACGACTAATTTTGACGCTAAACCCTTCCTGCTAATTTGTTGTTCAGTTATTTCCAGACAGCCTACACCATCACATTGTGCACATTTCGCCAATTCCTTTACCAAAGAAGACAAGATGCCCACATCAACAACAACAAATCCAGTACCATCAGCGTCATTGATAACACAAAAATTTGAATCACCAGGAGGCGTGCCATGCGGGAGTTTCTTCCCTGAAGAACTGATACATAGGTTACTTCCAACAGTGTGGCTTACTATGTTTGTGAACTGGTTACCACGGAATTTCCTTTTATTGAATTTCTTTATGCGTGGCATAGTTCGTATTTATTGCACACTAAAGGATATGTACTTCCACAAATATATGTAGCACTTGGGCAACAAACATTCAGTAACTCGTGAACAAACTGCTTCAGCAAAACAAAAGAAAATACTAGCAAAGATAAACATTTACGGACACTAGAAACCTGTACTGTTACCAACATATACAATGTATCATACGTATAATCGCTGGAAACAGGACGTTCACAGTTCTTTTCGGAATAATACTGGTTTCTGTAACAGAAATAAAGGGAATGTGGAGGCATACATGACAGTAACTTTAAAATTTGTTATATATTTCGGTATATATTTCATTTGGAATCCTAAAATGTATTATGTCAAAGAAATCAGGAAAGACTATAGAATTTAATAAAGTCATAAAAAATTCGATTTTTCCACCATTTGTAAGTACCCTGTATCCTTAAGTGAACAATGGGCAGCTGTGAAATTTTGTTTTATACTCGATAAAATGCTGCTTAAACTGTTTTAATGTTGAAGACAGCATACCAAGATGACGCTCTGGGAAAAATTCAAGTATACGAATGGTTTGCAGATATAAAAATGGCGACATGTCGATTGATGACGAACATCGTTCTGGACGTCCATCAACAGCCCGAATCGACGAGAATATTGAAAAAATTCGATAGGTTGTACACACAGGCCGTCGACAGAGAATTCATCAACTGTCAGAGATTAGTGACTTGTCTTGGAGCTCGGTCCAACGAATTTTAGGGGAAGATTCGAGAATGAAAAGGGTTGCTGCCACGTTTATTCCTCAGGTTTTGACTGACAAAAAGAACGTCGAGCTGAAACATGTGCTTTAAAACAACAGCTTGAAACTGATACAGGTTTTCTGTGAAGGGTCATTACCGGTGATGAGTCATGGTGCTATGGTTATGACCCAGAAAAAAAGCAACAGTCAAGCCAATGGATTTCATCGTCACCCCGTGCAAATAAATGTCGTCAAGTCAGATCAACTATTGAAACAATGCTGATTTGATTTTTTGATGCCAAGTGTGTAGTTCATTCAGAGTTTGTTCCCCCAGGTCAGGCCGTCAATCAAACCCTTTATTTGGAACTTTTAAGAAGATTGCGCAGCAGTGTTCGTAAAAAAAAAAAAAAAAGATTTGTGCCTAACAGGAGGCTGGTTCTTCCACCACGACAATGCACCTGCACACACAGCCATCTCTGTTAGACAGTTTTTGGTTAACAGTGGCCTGGTTCCGCTCACCTTACAGACGTATACACATTATTAGACCAAACGATTATTTTTGAGACTCACAAGTTTTCTGGTGTATACATAGAAGAAAAAAGTGTAATAACTGATTTGTTTTAATGGTTTGATTAATGCCACGAAATTTCCCTTACAAGCAACTCACAGATCACTGAATTATTCACAGTTGGCAACATATGATATTTTCCCTCCAAATCGTGTTAGTGTTAGTTGTCTGTGTGCATGCTTTGATACTGTGTTTACAGTAATGTTTTGTATTTCCGAGGTGTACTTCAGCTTGTTATTTATTCTATCAACTTCTTGTTACATTAGCAAGACATTATATAGCTTGTGAACTTGCATGTTTTTAGCTATAGGAATAAATCGTGGAGTTTCTAGAGAATGTGAGGTTATGGGGGAAGACAAAAGATGTTTCACTTTGGAAGTTTCGGCTGTGGCAGCACTTCTTGCTGAAATTCGTTATACATAGCAAGAAGTTGCTGACAGAATGAGAATATCACAGAAAACTGTCAGCAGAATCAAACCCTCAGTGTAGAAAGGTGGAGAATACAAGTCAAACAGGAAAGGAAAATGTGGTCATAAAAGAAAAATCAGTCCTTGAACAATGAGAAGACTTATAAACACAGCAGCAATAAACCATAAACTTACTTCTGCAAACACGAGGTATCAGCTGAGAGGTTTGGGTGTCGAAGTTTCACCTGTGACAGTGAGGAGGGGTCTGTTTGAATGTGGTTTAAAGGCATGCCGACCGAGAAAAAAAAGATGAAAAACAGAAAATCACACTTGCAATGAAAACTAAAAGATTTAATGGGATAAACAACTTAAGGAGCGTACAAGTGCGGACTGGGCTAAGGTATGTGCAGTGATATAGTAAATTAAGTGGGTCTGATCTCTAAAGTTAGGAGTTTTGGCTTGAAATTGTGATGTTTTATTGATACCGAAGAAATGCACATTTGAATTTTGGGATTGTCGAGGTCTGATATGCTACTATTCCCAAGTTTTCTAACTTGCAATTTTGTACACATGCTTCAGGTATGCTTCAGTGTTGAGTCTTTATTCACTGTGATGGAAAAAAGCAGTCAGTAGGTTCGTCGCAGACCTGGAGAACAGTTCAGAGCTGTGTGTGCAGCGACGTGCGCAGCATCCAACATCCGTTATGGTCTGGAGTGCGATGTCCGTGAAAGGTCCTGGCAGATTATACATTGCTGAAGGGACAGTGAGGCAAGAACAATATAAAGAAATCCTTGAGAAGGAACTTTTTCCCCAAATAAATAAGTGGTTTCCTAATAAAGATGCCACTTTTATGCACGATGGGGCATCTGCCAAAAAGCCAAAAGTGTTTCCAAGTACTTGGAAGAAAAGCAACTGAAACTGTTGCCCTGGACAGGGAATAGCCCTCATATGAACCCAACTGAAAATGAATGGGCTATTGTGAACAGAGGATAAGGAAATTTACAATAACCACCAAACAAGACCTCATGGAGAAACTAGACGACATGACAATGATATTAAAATGTCATGTGAAAAGTTAATAAAAACTATTCGAAACAGGTTAAAAATGTTGATTAAGAACAAAGGCATTCGTACAAACTATTGAATGTACAAATATAAGGACACTGCTTTGACAACATAGAAGAAGTCAAGAGAAAAACGTAGATGGAGCTGTCAGACATTTCTGAAGATGACTACATGAAATGTTTCGAACAGTGGAGGCACCGGTGTGACAAATGTATTTGTTGTAATGAAGAGTATTTTGAAGGGGATAAAGTTGCTTCGTAAACAATTAGAAATTATATAGCTTTTAAAAAATAATTCCGGTTTTCTTGGGTACCCCCTCGTACAGCATTCCCTTCATGTCCATCGACTCGTATGATGGCAGTCTGGTTTCTGTACAATATGTAAATAACATTTTTCTCCTTATATTTTTATCGCTGCTACCTTCAGAAATTGAAAGGGTGTAATCCAATAAGCACTGTCAAACTCTAAATGTACAAGTGCTATGGACGTTAGTTTGCCTTTCTAGCAGCCTAACTTCTAGGATAAGCCGTGACAGGAGCTGTATTGCCTCGTGTGTTCCTATATTTCTCCGGGAGCCAAACTCACGTTCCCCCGACGTGGCTTCTACCAGGTTTTTCATTCTTCTCTAAAGAATTCGTATCAATATTTTGCTACCACGACTTATTAAACTGACGTTATTCACACCTGTCAGCACATTCATTCTTTGGAATTGAAATTATTTCATTCTACTTCGATTACGAGGGTATTTCGCCTGTTTCACATACTTTGGACACCGTCTGGAATAGTTTCATCGTGGCTGGCTTTCCCACGGAGCTCAGCAATTTTTAGGCAACGTCGTCTGTTCCAACGACCCTCTTTCATCTTGGTTCGTTACAGAATAATAATATACGAGGACTTGCTGAAAAGTAATGCCTCCGAATTTTTGAAGTGAAAGCTCTTTAAGCTTCTAAAATAAAACAGACGTTGCTGACATTCTACATGTTTATTCTTCATGTCTTCACAATTATTAGCATAGTCACGCTGGCGACGAACACATTTCTCCCAAAGAGAGACTAGACTTTTTTTTCTCTCTTTAAGGACACCATATTTGCCACTCACTGCAGAAATTATTTATTTAACAATTGCAACTTTGACCTTTGAGCCATTTTCATGTGGGACTGCAAAACATTTTGCTTGAGAACTTGTAGGGTTTTAAAATTCTCCGACATGTATACATGTGATTTAAAGTTTGACATGTGTTGAAGCAAAATCTTTTGCATTACCACTTGAAAGTGACCAAAAGTCCGAAATTGCTGTTGTGAAATAAATAACTTCTACAGTCAACGGCGAATGCGATGTCCTTTAAAAAATTCTACATGACTGTGAACTATGACCCTTAGAAGCTGATCAGACAACAGTCCGTGATCACCGTCACTGTAGAATGTTTGATTTGGTTGGCCGAGGCACAACATCACTTCCGCTTCTACCGCTTCAACGCTATCAAAGGGAAACTCCCGACGGTGTTCTTTAAATTTTGGAAACAGATGAAAACCGGTTGGGGCCAAATCGGGACTGTTATGGAGGATGATCGATGGCAGTGAACCTAAGGCGTCGGATTGTTGCAGAGGTCGCAGCGCTTAATTGTATGGTTCAGCGTTATCATGCTGAAGGGGCGGGGGGGGGGGGGGGTGCTACGTGAGACTTGAGTGGACGAGCTATTCGAATTCGAAACTCTGTAACAGCACCGACTTAAATACGTTAGATATCACGATGTCAGACACTACAGCTCGGAGCTTTCTACCGGCAGAGTGCTGCAAATATGTAGACATAAAGAATAAAGATGTAGAATGTTAATAACATGTGATTTATTTAAAAATAAACATTAAGAGTATTCCCATAATGTTCGGAAGCTTTACTTTCTAGCACGACCTCGTAATTTTCATTTATTCGGCTTGCACCTTACATGATGCTAAATCAGTACTAATGCATCGAATACACAGAGATAGCCATTTAACAAAACGAGAAAATTTGCCCACCGTTAGGAGAGAATGGACACAGAAAAGGAAGTCGTGTGTGTCATGTCAAACTAACGAGATGGCCGCAGAGGCTGGAACACGGACGGACCCCTTTGTCGGCTGGCACTTCAGACCACCAAAGACGCTGGAAGAGGTTGGGCCAACACAACAAGAAGTGGGAAGAAGCTATATGCGAAAGAAAGAAAGACGGTTTCGCGCCACAGTGGAAAATTGACAGAAGACTGTGACGGAATTGGCGCAGAGCGCGTAGAGATACATATTAAAAGTTTGGCGGCAAAAGTAACCGCGGGAGAATTCTGTGTCGTGGTTGGGTACAAACGGGCACGGATACATGGAAGTCTGTGTCGTGATTGGCTACCAACGCGCACGGATCCATGCGGCGAAGAGCGGCCAGGTTTCCAAAGACTCTGAAGGAGGACTCTGGGGTCGGCTGTGGAAGAGAGCAGTCGCGGTGTCTGGCTGCCCTGCTTGGAGAGCGTGGAGAGAAGTAGCTTGGAGAAGCCACCGGCATTGAGTCCAGTGGTTACTCTCCAAGCCTGAATAGTGTAGAGCATACGACTCCATGCACGTAGCGTTATCTGTTCCTCTGAGAAGAAAAACAGATTTGTACTAACTTGCGGAGTTCATATGCAATCTGAAGTGTAGCTTTGCTGCCGCGCACTTGAGTCGACCGACTACTCTTGGCATATGTGCAAGTAGCTTGAGTACTGACTCGTGACGGACTCCGCAATTGAACACTTGCGTACAGGAGTTTACGGACGCAAAGCACGTCGACGTTGGAGATTAAAGGGAAGCTCGCTCACGGGAAAGACGGCATCACGACGTTGGCTGGGCCGACCGTCGTAATCGTCACGCAGAATTACGGTGATATTAGCAATCGTCAGCCAAAGTAGGGCACCGTAATTCTAAATGAGTTCGTATTCCACCAGCTCTTTGACTGGCGCTCGCTGAGTCTGTGTCCATTCAGGCAGAACTTCAATAGAGTCACTTGCGGGTTCAGTGTTGACTTAAGGAGTTGGGAAAAAGAGGATACGTTGTGCCAATGATAGGCTAGTTATAGTCTGTCTGTAGACTGAAGAGCGAGCAGCGCTTTTGGTGGGGGAAGTGGCCTTTCCCGGAAGAACGCTGCCACCGGCCTACAGGGCCAGCCAAAATCAATTGCCCCGTACCTGTCTAGCAGTGCAGTTCGGGGTGCAGTGATATACGTCGTTTCTGTTCGTGGGATCTTAGTTCCAGTGTCAGTTAGTTGACTTTGTGTATTCACTGATATACTGCAGTATCAAGAAGTGGTGGATAATCGCCCTGCATTGCAAGAAAATGTACAGAATACGAAGAAGAGGAGGTATTTGCGGAGTAACGAGCGTTCGATCGTCTCTAACGTTATTACAGCGTGTGTTGAGGAGACGACACAAAACGAACTGTTGGCTAATATTACCAGTCCCAATCAATCGGCTGCAGTTTATGCAAACGTCAGCCTCGCCACAATAGGACGCATAAGGAAGGAACGCGAAAATAAGCCGCATGGTTTACTGGAATCGCCGCAAAGGAAAACTAATAATTTAGGGAGGAAACCCACCGTTATAGACAGTTTAACAAAATCGGTCATTCCACAAACGACGGAGGACTTTTACACAAAACAAAAAATAGTGCCCCCATTACGGAAATTACTTACTGCCGTGAAACAAAAAATACGTTTTCCTTGCAGAAAGATGTTTTACACAAGACATTGCGTGAAATGGGATTTACCTGGAAATACTTTTCAGACATGTTTACAAAGACAGTGACAAAAAAAGCAGTGCCAATCGAACTAATATAAGACACAAAATTATAAATTTCTGGTAACTTTTTAAACAATCTTCGTGATGTAAGAGTTGTTAAGTTTCAATGCAGCCCTTCAAAGAAAACTTCAACCTTTTAGTAGAAACACAAAGTAAGAACAAGGCTTAAATTCTACAGATTGATTGCACTATATCTGGTTCGTCTTACGAATAGAGGAACATACATTCACATGAGTAGGCATTCGGTTCTATGTTTGTAGCAGAATCCTGACTTCCGTTCTTATGTTAATATTAATTACTCTATTAAGTTTTGTTTCGTTAAAGCTATCGTCTTTTGTTTTCCTTATACTCTTAAAGCATTTGCCTAAAAATAAACGCAGCCGAGACGTATCTGTACACGGCGTCGCCACAGATTTAAACGCGCGCCGCGGCTGGGCCGAAACTACGTTGTGAAACAGCCTGTAGAAGAGCCTCGTGACGTAGCAGGGTAGGCAGAGTGGGGACTCGCTCGCTCGCTCTTCAGTTTACCGACAGACTATAGGTTAGCGAGTGTATTGGATTGCCATGTTAGGCTAGAAATATTGCTCATCCTGTTTTCGGAATAAACCTTAATTTTGGTGTCATATGCTAATCACCGCTTTATTGATTTCGTAGCTAGCAATCACCATATTTTTGTTTAATAATTAGAGTGCAATGATAATATCGATACAAATGATACTGGGGGCCTAACCGGGCGTTTAAATAGAGCCAACTTAACTCAGATAGCAACTCAAGGTCGACTAAGACTACCAGTAGATAATTTGCAATATATATATAATTTGCAACAAAACCTCCCAAACTTTGCACTTTGTTTCCACCTAAAAATCACCACAACGGTAAAAAAGCGTGCAATTTTCAGTCACCCCAACTTAACAGCAGAAGTCACGAATGTAACGATGCTCAGATACAAAATGCTGTGATGTGATTGATATCGCTGCGGGAAAAGGTCAACGTAAGAAAGCCATTAATTCCTTACTCCCCGCCTCCTCATTTACTTTTGTATCTGAGTTGCACTGAAAATACGTGTAAAACACTTCAGATGTCGACTATATGAGCTGACCGTTTCTCGTTCGGAAACAAACATTTTCAGCCTGCCGTTGTGGCCGAGCGGTTCTAGGCGCTTCAGTCTGGAACCGCGCGACTGCTACGGTCGTAAGTTCGAATCCTGCCTCGGGCATGAATGTGTGTGATGTCCTTAGGTTAGACAGGTTTAAGTAGTGCTAAGTTCTAGGGGACTGATGACCACAGATGTTAAGTCCCATAGTGCTCAGAGCAATTTGAACCAACAAACATTTTCGATGCGCTCGTGGGAATAATAGTTGACAACGCCACTCCCTGAATCTTGCCTTCAGTACTTATGGGTTCTGTCTCGGGTTTGCTTTTGCGGCAGCGTTAGTCGCACGTTAAGCATTATACAGCATTAAGAGTGCAATGGCAGTTCCATGGGTTAAATGCGGAGGAGAGAGTGAGTAGGTGGAAAGAGCACATTCAAGGCCTGTATGTGGGAGAGGATTTGACTTATGACGACATATGTGCTGTGGCCGTAATATTGCGGTAAAACGCGTGATATGTAGAGGTAGAAGTACGAGAGACAGGGCTGAGATGGGGCATCTAGTACTAGAGTCAGAATTTAAAAGAGCTCTGGAAAACTTACAAGGGGAGGCCGCCAATTGTGAAATTCAGATCCGATTCATACTGCGCATAATAAAAGCTCATGGCCAGAGGTGTAATGTGGCAAAGCACCAAGATGCACTTCTCAGCCGTTGTCGAGAAAATCGACATTTAAAAGAAACCGTTGCAGTGAAATACTCTCTACGATTAATTATTCTCTACGGCGTCGTGGCACAGCGGTAAACGCTGGGGTTTGTAATCCGAAGGTCGCCGGATCGAATCTCGCGCCATGCAATTTTTTTTAATTATTAGTTTTTTGTAATTCAAATATATATATATATATATATATATATATATATATATATATATATATATATATATATATATATATATATATAATATATTATATATATATATATATATACATTACAATTACAAAAAACAAATACTAAAAAAAAAGTGCATGGCACCAGGTTCGATCCGGCGACCTTCGGATTACGAACCCGAGCGCTTACCGCTGCGCCACGACAATGTAGAAAATTATTAATCGTAGAGAGTATTTCACCGCAACGGTTTCTTTTTAACTGTCGATTTTCTCGACAACGGCTGAGAAGTGCATCTTGGTGCTTTGCCACATTACACCTCTGGCCATGAGCTTTTATTGTGCACAGTATGAATCGAATCTGAATTTCACAATTGGCGGCCTCCCCTTGTTAGTGCCAAACGAGGCAGAATGGACATTCCATTGGAATTTCCAAAATCATTGGGGGAAGTGGCAACAAAGTGAGTATAGACGTTAGTGTGTTAACTGAAACAGGCGATATACCATCGACTTTCGGGAAAAAAACCACACAATTCCGAAGACAGCAGTTGGCGACAAGAGCGAGGATTATCGTACAGTCAGCGTAATGGCGCATGCATCCAAGTTGCTGACAAGAACAATATACAGAAGAATGGAAAATAGAATTGAGGATGCGCTAGGTGATGATCAGTTTGGCTTTAGGAAAAGTAAAGGCACGAGAGAGGCAGTTCTCGCGTTGCGGTTGGTAACGAAGGCATTTAAAAAAATCAAGACACGTTCACAGGATTTGTCGACCTGGAAAAAGTGTTGGACAGTGCAAAATGGTGTAAGACTCTCAAAACTTTGAGAAAAATAGGGGTAAGCTACGGGAAAAGACGGGTAATATAAAATATGTATAAGATAAAGGAGGCAACAGTAGGACTCGAAGATCAAAAACGAAGTGCTGGGATTGAAAAGGGTGTGAGACAGGGATTTAGTCTTTCGACCCTACTGTTCAATAAATACATCGAAGAAGCAATTACGGAAATAAAAGAAAGTTTGAGAAAAGGGGATTAAAATTCAAGGTGAAAAGATATCAATGATAATATTCGCTGATGGCACTCATATCTTCAGTGAAAGGGAAGAAGAATTACAACATCTGCTGAATGGAATGAAGTGTAAAGAGTAAATAATATGGATTGAGCGTAAATCGAAGAAAGACGAAAGTAATGAGAAGTGGCGGAAATGAGAACAGCGACAAACTTAACGTCAGAACTGGTGATCACGAAGTAGATGAAGTTAAGTAATTCTGCTACCTGTTTAGCAAAATAACCAAGGAGGGACGGAACAAGAAGGACATCAAAAGCAGACTAGCGCTGGAAAAAAGGGCATTCCTGGCTAAGAGAAGTCTGCCAGCATCAGACATAGGTCTTAATTTGAGGAAGAAATTTCTGAGAATCTACGTTTGGAGCAGAGCATTGTACGGTGGTGAAACATGGATTCGGAGTGGCCAAGCTGTTCTAGGCGCTACAGTTTGGAACCGTGCGGCCGCTACGGTCGCAGGTTCAAATCCTGCCTCGGGCACGGATGTGTGTGATGTCCTTAGGTTAGTTAGGTTTAAGTAGTTCTAAGTTCTAGGGGACTGATGACGTCAGAAGTTGTCACATAGTGCACAGAGTCATTTGAACCATTTTTTTTTTTTTTTTGAAAACATGGATTGTGGGAAAACTGGTGCAGAAGAGAACCGAAGTATTTGAGATGTGGTTCTACAGAAGAAACCTGAAAATTAGGTAGGCTGCTAAGGTAAGGAATGAGAAGGTTCTTCAGCGAATCGGTGAGGAAAGGTATACGTGGAAAATGCTGCCAGGAAGAAGGAACAGGATGGTAGGATATCTGTCAGGATATCAGGGAATAACTTCCCTCGTACTACAGGGAGCTATAGAGGAAGACAGAGATTGGAATACATACAGCAAATAATTAAGGAAGTAGGTTGCAAGTGCTACTCTGATATGAAGAGGTTCGCACAAGAGAGGAATTCGTGACGGGCCGCATCAAAACAGTCAGAACACTACTGACTCAAAAAAAGAGAGTACACTGCTACGTTTTTGTCTGTCTGAGATTTGCATTTCACTTGATTGTTTACGAAGGTCCAAATAATAATCTTCTGGTCTATATTTCGCGTTGTTTTGTAGTCGTTCCTTGCGCCTACTAATTTGCTGTGTTTACATGTGTTAACTGAACCGTTAGCTACGAGTTTTTCGATGACTAATGCATAGTTTTGGGGACATGTGTAAAAGTAAATTTTTTTTTCTGCTACAGTAATAACTGGAGTCACGCTGTGTTTTAATGAATTTAAGTTCTAGACATTTCACTACTTCCATTTCAATTTGAAATTCAAATATTAAATAGTTACTGGTGACAACTTGATTTATCGTGGCACTTTTTCTACCGTTGCCCATTTATTTTACAGTGTTTTTATAGCGTCTCATTGCCTCTTGTAATCCTCTAACTAAGTGTTTTCTAATGTTAGATTTATTATTATGGAACATTTGGTAGCTGAAACGTTTTCTCTCTGTTTTTAGTGATATAGTGTGAGTCATTCTGTGCCTTATTTAAATTATGTCGAAGAAGAACCACCTGTGTGGGCTGAAACTACGATTTGATATCTCAAATTAAATTCGTCAGTTTCTCATGTTAACTGAATCTTCCTATCGGTTCTGGGTAGTCAACATCAAAATAAGTGAAAAGTGCTAGTTTGCTTTTGTTCTACAGTGTTACTTTTATTGTGTTAACCGGTTTTCGGCTTACAACGCCAAAACAAACATGTGTTCAGTTTCCAATTATAAATCTGTATTGCAGATTTACTTCCATTCCCTCAGAGTTTCTCAGACCCTACACGTTAAAGAAATACATAACAACTTTTTCGAACAACTTTTTAAAAATAAATTTCTCTTTTCTGATTGAAGTGTCACGTAGCTTGTGACCACGCACCTTACCACTACCGGAATATCGCTTGCTATAGTATTTCAATAAGCAAAACAAAATTAATTGTCATTGGCAAGAAAAGCGTACCAAACTGTCATCTGAGAATTAATGGTAAAGTTGTTAAACAAGTAAACACACTGTGTAGGTTTTTTAAATAGCCTACACATACAATTAAATATTCGCGCCGAACGGCAAATACACTCCTGGAAATGGAAAAAAGAACACATTGACACCGGTGTGTCAGACCCACCATACTTGCTCCGGACACTGCGAGAGGGCTGTACAAGCAATGATCACACGCACGGCACAGCGGACACACCAGGAACCACGGTGTTGGCCGTCGAATGGCGCTAGATGCGCAGCATTTGTGCACCGCCGCCGTCAGTGTCAGCCAGTTTGCCGTGGCATACGGAGCTCCATCGCAGTCTTTAACACTGGTATCATGCCGCGACAGCGTGGACGTGAACCGTATGTGCAGTTGACGGACTTTGAGCGAGGGCGTATAGTGGGCATGCGGGAGGCCGGGTGGACGTACCGCCGAATTGCTCAACACGTGGGGCGTGAGGTCTCCACAGTACATCGATGTTGTCGCCAGTGGTCGGCGGAAGGTGCACGTGCCCGTCGACCTGGGACCGGACCGCAGCGACGCACGGATGCACGCCAAGACCGTAGGATCCTACGCAGTGCCGTAGGGGACCGCACCGCCACTTCCCAGCAAATTAGGGACACTGTTGCTCCTGGGGTATCGGCGAGGACCATTCGCAACCGTCTCCATGAAGCTGGGCTACGGTCCCGCACACCGTTAGGCCGTCTTCCGCTCACGCCCCAACATCGTGCAGCCCGCCTCCAGTGGTGTCGCGACAGGCGTGAATGGAGGGACGAATGGAGACGTGTCGTCTTCAGCGATGAGAGTCGCTTCTGCCTTGGTGCCAATGATGGTCGTATACGTGTTTGGCGCCGTGCAGGTGAGCGCCACAATCAGGACTGCATACGACCGAGGCACACAGGGCCAACACCCGGCATCATGGTGTGGGGAGCGATCTCCTACACTGGCCGTACACCACTGGTGATCGTCGAGGGGACACTGAATAGTGCACGGTACATCCAAACCGTCATCGAACCCATCGTTCTACCATTCCTAGACCGGCAAGGGAACTTGCTGTTCCAACAGGACAATGCACGTCCGCATGTATCCCGTGCCACCCAACGTGCTCTAGAAGGTGTAAGTCAACTACCCTGGCCAGCAAGATCTCCGGATCTGTCCCCCATTGAGCATGTTTGGGACTGGATGAAGCGTCGTCTCACGCGGTCTGCACGTCCAGCACGAACGCTGGTCCAACTGAGGCGCCAGGTGGAAATGGCATGGCAAGCCGTTCCACAGGACTACATCCAGCATCTCTACGATCGTCTCCATGGGAGAATAGCAGCCTGCATTGCTGCGAAAGGTGGATATACACTGTACTAGTGCCGACATTGTGCGTGCTCTGTTGCCCGTGTCTATGTGCCTGTGGTTCTGTCAGTGTGATCATGTGATGTATCTGACCTCAGGAATGTGTCAATAAAGTTTCCCCTTCCTGGGACAATGAATTCACGGTGTTCTTATTTCAATTTCCAGGAGTGTATATCGTGGGGAAAATTTTTGTACATGGCTGCACGTTCAGAGACCATGAATAGTTACAATTGAAAGAAAACAGCCCTCGGTCACTATTTTTAACGAATTAACCGGGTTTCAACACTACTAGCAGTGTCTTCCTCAAAATTTAAATCAAAGAATGGTCTATAACATGGTCACAGAATTATGACTAAGGTATGATACAGAGTATAAGTACAGAATCATCGTGAAAGACTGGCAGTACTTATATGTCATTTATAAAATAATAAATATGCCAAAAGGGCATTAGTCATTTAAGGTAAAAAATTGTGTTGGCGAGCCACTAAGGGCTGCTCGTTACTTGAGCGGTTACAGGTATAATTCGTTAAAAATAGTGACCGAGGGCTGTTTTCTTTCAATTATATCGTGGCGATGTGTGATTATATCCCTGCCGCTAGAAAATTGAAGAACAGAAATTGCAATTATTTTATGTACCTCATTTCTTTCACTGATGTCGGTGTGTGTCGGTCTTCTGAGCTGGCGCGAGAAAGATGCATCTAATTGAGTCGTCTCAGTGTTTTGTTAAGCAAAAGTTCTAATATGCGGAAGTCACAAGTTTTCATTCTACTACCGAGTTACGACCTAATTTCCTTCTCCCGTTGCGACGATGACTCGCATTTTAAAATTCATCTCTTCGGTGACGAAATCAACAGGAGCAGGGAATAGCCGCTACAGCCACGACGGCATTGTTGTACAACATTGGGGAGGAAAGATCAATTACGAAGCCACACAGTAAACTAAAAGGCAATTAACATGAGTTCTGTGTTTTAGAACTGCCAGAACTTTCTTAACATGCACGTATCTATGCCTACGCGCGTTTCTGGGCAGACAATGTTTGGTGCAGCTTAACTATAACTACTGCATTTATCTCTTTCCCCAACCAATACGTCTGGCAACCTGCGGTAGGACGTCGCTATAGCGAGAGAGTTAGCACGTTTGTAGTAATTTAAACTAATTGTGTAATTCTGTAAATTTTCTATTATACGAATTGTTGTCTTTCTCCGTTTGATGAATGGGACACTTTGTTATCGCAACTAGGATGAAAATCAGACGATGCGCAAAAGATTAAACATAATCAATTGGAACATCAATTCTGGAAGAAACGAGAAAGCCAACGAAAATGTAGGAAAATTCACGACCCGTTGCGTGCGTGACTATGGTTACTAGAGTCTGTGCCAATAGTGAGCGTAGTACCTTTCCTAATCCAATTCCCAGATTCAAGCATTCTCGCAAAATACGTAGACAATTGGACAGAAAATTAATTTTTGGGAGACAAATGTGTGTGTGTGTATACAATTGAGTTGCGCTGACAATGTAGTTTGATACGTTTTGCCTAGGCACCACTGAATAGATATCTTACTTGTATCCCCACTATTACGAACAGAATATTTCATTTTCAAAAGTATTTATTATTTTCTCATTTTATAAAATTGTCAAAAAAGGAGTACACACAATAGGCACATTGTTGCCAGCCCATTGCTGGATATCCAGGCACAAGATGTAACCGAAATGGACTTGGCAACAAATGAAATCGAAACTGAAAATGTCGGTCGCACTGACGACGACCAATTACATTTTTCAATTAACATGAACACAGATGATAGTAACATTGCCATTCGAAATGATACAATGATGACAATAGATGAGACAGGTTAACAATTTTCCCCATACAGTATTTTTTCCCCTGGTGAAAATGTAACTTGCGGCTGCGCGGACTTATTAAATCATTCTTTGCGTGCCATACTTACACCTAATGCAAACGCGTTTGGAGAGGGTGCACTGCGCACACCGGAAACCCCGACCACGATGCAAGTGTTATAACAGTTATTTAAACGAAGCTTCATTGATTTTAAAAACGTGTTTAAGGAAGATCAAAAACATCACTCAAACAAAGTATTCATGAAAAATTTAATGATTTTACAAAACAGCAGACAAATACAGAAAAGGAATTATTCGAACAGCAAAAGCAAACTCTTGATGCTTTCAAAACCGACATACACAACATCCATATCTGGTAATTAATTCGAAAGAAATTAAAGTCCGTATTGAAAATGCTTGAATCAAGTATTGTAAACCGACTAATATGTTCAAGAGCCATCATCTCTCAATGGAACAAAATTAAGATATCGACGTTCCTACACGTTTTCTATCTACATCTACAACTACATCCATAATCCGCACGCCACCTGACGGTGTGTGGCGGAGGGTACCCTAAGCACCTATATCGGTTCTCCCCTCTATTCCAGTCACGTATTGTTCGTGGAAAGAAGGATTGTCGGTATGCTTCTGTGTGGGCTCTAATCTCTCTGATTTTATCCTCATGGTCTCTTCGCGAGATATACGTAGGAGGGAGCAATATACTGCTTGACCGGTGAAGGTATGTTCTCGAAACTTTAACGAAAGCCCGTACCGAGCTACTGAGCGCCTCTCCTGCAGAGTCTTCCACTGGAGTTTATCTATCACCTCCGTAACGCTTTCGCGATTACTAAGTGATCCTGTAACGAAGCGCGCTGCTCTCCGTTGGACCTTTTCTATATCTTCTATCAACCCTATCTGGTACGGATCCCACACTGCTGAGCAGTATTCAAGCAGTGAGCGAACAAGCGTACTGTAACCTACTTCCTTTGTTTTCGGATTGCATTTCCTTAGGATTCTTCCAATGAATCTCAGTCTGGCATCTGCTTTACCGCAATCAACTTTATATGATCATTCCATTTTAAATCACTCCTAATGCGTACTCCCAGATAATTTATGGAATTAACTGCTTCCAGTTGCTGGCCTGCTATTTTGTAGCTAAATGATAAGGGATCTATCTTTCTAAGTATTTGCAGCACATTACACTTTTCTATACTGAGATTGAATTGCCATTCCCTGCACCATAGCCGGCCGGAGTGGCCGTGCGCTTCTGGGCGCTACAGTCTGGAGTCGAGCGACCGCTACGGTCGCAGGTTCGAATCCTGCCTCGGGCATGGATGTGTGTGATGTCCTTAGGTTAGTTAGGTTTAATTAGTTCTAAGTTCTAGGCGATTTGTGACCTCAGAAGTTAAGTCGCATAGTGCTCAGAGCCATTTGAACCATTTGAGCCATCCCTGCACAATGCGTCAATTCGCTGCAGATCCTGCTGCATTTCAGTACAATTTTCCATTGTTAGAACCTCTCGATACACCACAGCATCATCTGCATAAAGCCTCAGTGAACTTCCGATGTCATCCACAGGGTTATTTATGTATATTGTGTATAGCAACGGTCCTATGACACTCCCCTGCGGCACACCTGAAATCACTCTTACTTCGGAAGACTTCTCTCCATTGAGAATGACATGCTACGTTCTGTTATCTAGGAACTCCTCAATCCAATCACACAATTGGTCTGATAGTCCATATGCTCTTACTTTGTTCATTAAACGACTGTGGGGAACTGTATCGAACGCCTTGCGGAAGTCAAGAAACACGGCATCTACCTGTGAACCCGTGTCTATGGCCCTCTGAGTCTCGTGGACGAATAGCGCGAGCTGGGTTTCACACGATCCTCTTTGTCAAAACCCATGCTGATTCCTACAGAGTAAATTTCTTGTCTCCACAAAAGTCATTATACTCGAACATAATACGTGTTCCAAAATTCTACAAATGATCGACGTTAGAGATATAGGTCTATAGTTCTACACATCTGTTCGACGTCCCTTCTTTAAAACGGGGATGACCTGTGCCCTTTTCCAATCCTTTGGAACGCTACGCTCTTCTAGAGACCTACGGAACACCCCTGCAAGAAGGGGGCCAAGTTCCTTCGCGTACTCTTTGTAAAATTGAACTGGTATCCCATCAGGTCCAGCGGCCTTTCCTCTTTTGAGCGATTTTAATTGTTTTTCCATCCCTCTGTCATCTATTTCGATATCTATCATTTTGTCATCTGTGCGACAATCTAGAGAAGGAACTACAGGGCAGTCTTCCTCTGTGAAACAGCTTTGAAAAAAGACATTTAGTATTTCGGCCTTTAGTCTGTCATCCTCTGTTTCAGTACCATTTTGGTCACAGAGTGTCTGGACATTTTGTTTTTTTTTTGATCCACCTACCGCTTTGACATAAGAACAGAATTTCTTAGGATTTTCTGCCAAGTCAGTACATAGAACTCTACTTTCGAATTCATTGAACGCCCCTCGCATAGCCCTCCTCACACTACATTTCGATCCGCGTAATTTTTGTTTGTCTGCAAGGCTTTGGCTATGTTTCTGTTTGCTGTGAAGTTCCCTTTGCTTCCGCAGCAGTTTTCTATCTCGGTTGTTGTACCACGGTGGCTCTTTCCCATCTCTTACGATCTTGCTTGGCGCATACTCATCTAACGCATATTGTACGATGGTTTTGAACTTTGTCCACTGATCCTCAACACTATCTGTACTTGAGACAAAACTTTTGTGTTGAGCCGTCAGGTACTCTGTAATCTCCTTTTTGTGACTTTTGCTAAACAGAAAAATCTTCCTACCTTTTTTAATATTTCTATTTACGGCTATTTACAGCTATAAACTCGTGGACTTTGATCTAGACGACTAGCAAACGACCTGAGGCATTTGAGATGTATATGCACAAGACAGCGCTAAGAGCGCCACGGATAAAGAAAATTACTGACAATGACATTCCCTGGAGAATGCAGAAAGAAAAAGAATTCCTAAATTCGCTTAAGTGCAAAAAACTACTGGGTTGGTGCTAAAGTTCGTAGCGTTTTTCCATAACTTTAATAATCACAACAGATACACGTAACAGAGACTTTAGTCATTAATGACATATTCTGCTTCACAACCTACAACAGTCTGCCAAGCTGGGTTAGCTTTTTGATCCCGCGACTGTAGAAATCAGGTGGTTTTGAAGCGAAGAACTCGTAGAGCCATATTCGGAGCGCATTTTCACCCGGGAAAGAAGTTCCTTTTTCACTACTGGCCATTAAAATTGCTACACCAAGAAGAAGTGCAGATGATAAACGGGTATTCATTGGACAAATGTATTATACTAGGACTGACATGTGATTACATTTTCACGCAATTTGGGTGCATAGATCCTGAGAAATCGGTACCCAGAACAACCACCTCTGGTCGTAATAACGGCTTTGATACGCCTGGGCATTGAGTCAAACAGACCATGGATGGTGTGTACAGCTACAGCTGCCCATGCAGCTTTAACACGATACCACAGTTCATCAAGAGTAGTGACTGGCGTATTGTGAACCGGCCTGAGTGGCCGAGCGGTTCTAGGCACTACAGTTTGGAACCGCGCGACCGCTACGGTCGCACGTTCGAATCCTGCCTCGGGCATGGATGTGTGTGATGTCCTTAGATTAGTTAGGTTTAAGTAGTTCTAAGTTCTAGGGGACTGATGACCTCAGAAGTTGAGTCCCAAAGTGCTCAGAGCCATTTGAACCATTTTTTTTTTATCCTGAATAAGGAAAAGTGTGAAGTAATTCACATGAATACTAAAAGAAATCAGCTAAATTCCGGTTACGCGATAAGTCACACAAATCTGAAGGCCGTAAATTCAACTAAATTCCTAGGGATTACAATTACAAATAACCTAAATTGGAACGATCACATAGATCATATTGTGGGTAGAGCAAACCAAAGACTGCGATTCATTGGCAGAACACTTAGAAGGTGCAACAGGTCTACTAAAGAGACTGCTTACACCACGCTTGCCCGCCCTATTCTGGAGTATTGCTGTGCGGTGTGGAATCCGCATCAGGGGGACTGACGGATGACATCGAAAAAGTACAAAGAAGGGCAGCTCGTTTTGTGTTATTCCGAAGTAGGGGAGGTAGTGCCACAGACATGACACGTGAATTGGAGTGGGAATCATTTAAACAAAGGCATTTTTCGTTGCGACGGGATCTTCTCATGAAATTTCAATCACCAGTTTTCTCCTCCGATTGCGAAAACATTCTGTTGGCACCCACCTACATAGGGAGAAATGATCATCACGATAAAATAAGAGAAATCAGGGCTCGTACAGAAAAATTTAAGTACTCGTTTTTCCCGCGTGCCGTAAGAGAGTTGAATGGTAGAGAGACAGCTTGAAGGTGGTTCATTGAACCCTCTGCGAGGCACTTTATTGTGAATAGCAGAGTAATCATTTCAAGTCAAACAATCTTTATTAACATTCTAAATTTTTATTCTTAATGTCTACAAATTCATTTCTCGACATAGTCATACTGGGGACGAACACGTTAGTACCAACGAGAGACTAATTTGTTGTCACCATCTTTGCAGAATGTTTTGCCTTTGTTGACGGAACGACAGGCTCACCTCTGCTTCCACCTCTTCATCACTATCGAAGTGAAGTCCTCGAAGGCGTTCTTTAAGAGTTGTACACGGATGAAAATCGGCTGGGGCCAGATTGTGACTGTATTGGAGGGTGACGGATGGCAGTGAAGCAAAGGCGCCGGATTATTGCAGGTGAGTCAGCGTTCGTGTGTGGTCTGGTGTTGTCGTGTTGAAGGGGACTGTGCTCCATGCGTAGACGAACTCTTCTGCGGTTAGAAACTGAACTACACACGCACAGACTTTGTTAGGCTACACACCGCCATGTTACACGCTACAATTCTGCACCCTCTAGCGACAGGAGGTTTTCGTCATCGAAGCGAAAAAGTCGATCGAGTAATATGCGTGGCGTCTAACACCTCAACCGACACTGATGACAGAATAAAAAAAAAATTCGGAAGCATTACTTTGCAGCACACACCTTCGTAGAAATGGCCATCGTACTAACTTGAGCGAAATCAGAGCTCGCACGAAAATATTTGCGAGTTTATTTTCCCCATAGCTAACACTTGGTTCAAGAATCATGAAAGAGGGTTGTATACGTGGAAGAAGCCTGGAGATACTGGAAGGTCTCAGATAGATTATATAATGGTAAGACAGAGATTCAGGAATCAGGTTTAAAATTGTAAAACATTTCCAAGGGCAGATGTGGACTCTGATCACAATCTATTGGTTATGAACTGTAGATTAAGACTGAAGAAACTGCAAAAAAGGTGGGAATTTGAGTAGATGGGACCTGGATAAACTGAAAAAAACCAGAGGTTGCAGAGAGCTTCAGGGAAAGTATTAGGGAACCATTGACAAGAATGGGGGAAAGAAATACAGTAGAAGAAGAATGGGTAGCTTTGAGAGATGAAATAGTGAAGGTAGCAGAGGATCAAGTAGGTAAAAAGACGAGGGCTAGTAAAAATCCTTAGGTAACAGGAGAGATATTGAATTTAATTGATGAAAGGAGAAAATAAAAAATGCAGTAAATGAAGCAGGCAAAAAGGAATACAAACGCCTCAAAAATGAGATCGACAGGAAGTGCAAAATGGCTAAGCAGGGATGGCTAGTGGACAAATGTAAGGATGTAGAGGCGCATATCACTAGGGGTAAGATAGATACTGCCTACAGGAAAATTAAAGACACCTTTGGAGAAAAGAGAAGCACTTGTATGAATATCAAGAGCTCAGACGGAAACCCAATTCTAAGCAAAGAAGGGAAAGCAAGAAGGTGGAAGGAGTATGTAGGGGGTCTATACAAGGGCGATGTTCTTGAGGACAATATTATAGAAATGGAATGAATGTAGATGAAGATGAAATAGGGGATATGATACTGCGTGAAGAGTTTGACAGAGCACTGAAAGACTTAAGCCGAAACAAGGCCCCGGGAATAGACAACATTCCATTAGAAATACTGACAAAAGGTGTATGACAGAGGCGAAATACCCTCAGACTTCAAGAAGAATACAATAATTCCAATCCCAAAGAAAGCAGGTATTGACAGATGTGAAAGTTACCGAACTATCAGTTTAATAAGCCACGGCTGCAGAATACTAAAGCGAATTCTTTACAGACGAATAGAAAAACTGGTAGAAGCCGACCTCGGGGAAGATCATTTTGGATTCCGTAGAAATGTTGGAACACGTGAGGCAATACTGACCCTACGACTTATCTTAGAAAATAGATTAAGGAAAGTCAAACCTACGTTTCTAGCGTTTGTAGACTTAGAGAAATCTTTTGACAACGTTGACTGGAATACTCCCTTTCAAATTCTGCAGGTGGCAGGGGTAAAATACAGGGAGCGAAAGGCTATTGACAATTTGTACAGAAAGCAGATGGCAGTTATAAGAGTCGATGGGCGTGAAAGGGAAGCAGCGGTTGGGAAGGGAGTGAGACAGGGTTGTAGCCTCTCCCCGATATTATTCAATCAGTATATTGAGTAACCAGGGAAGGAAGCAAAAGAAAAATTCTGAGTAAGAATTAAAATCCACGGAGAAGAAATAAAAACTTTGAGGTTTGCCGATGACATTGTAATTCTGTCTGAGACAGCAAAGGACCTGGAAGAGCAGCTGAACGGAATGGACAGTGTCTTGAAAGGGGGATATAAGATGGACATCAACAAAAGCAAAACGAGGATAATGGAGTGTAGTCGAATTAAATCGGGTGATGCTGAGGGAATTAGATTAGGAAATGAGACGCTTAAAGTAGTAAATGAGTTTTGCTATTCGGGGAGCTAAAATAACTGATGGTGGTCGAAATAGAGAGAATATGAAATGTAGACTGGCAATGGCAAGAAAAGCGTTTCTGAAGAGGAGAAATTTGTTAACATCGAGTATATATTTAAGCGGCAGGAAGTGGTATTTGAAAGTATTTGTATGGAGTGTAGTCTTGTATGGAAGTGATACGTGGACGATGAATAGTTTAGACAAGAAAAGAACAGAAGTTTTCGAAATGTGGTGCTACAGAAGAATGGTGAAGATTAGATGGGTAGATCACATAACTAATGTGGAGTTATTGAATAGAATTGGAGAGGAGTTTGTGGCACAACTTGAGTAGAAGAAGGGATCGGTTGATAGGGCATATTCTGAGACATCAAGGGATCACCAATTTAGTATTGGAGGGCAGCGTGGAGGGTAAAAATCGTAGAGGGAGACCATGAGATGCATACACTAAGCAGATTCAGAAGGATGTAGGTTGCAGTAGGAACTAGGAGATGAAGAAGCTTGCACAGGATAGAGTAGTATGGAGAGCTGCATCAAACCAGTTTCCGGACTGAAGACGAGAACAACAACAATATTTTCCCCACGTGTCGTTCGGGAGTGGAATGGTATAGTAATAGTGTGATGGCACTTACGAGTGAAATGGTTCAAATGGCTCTGAGCACTATGGGACTTAACATCTATGGTCATCAGTCCCCTAGAACTTAGAACTACTTAAACCTAACCAACCTAAGGACATCACACAACACCCAGCCGTCACGAGGCAGAGAAAATCCCTGATCCCGCCGGGAATCGAACCCGGGTGCGGGAAGCGAGAACGCTACCGCACGACCACGTCTGCGGACACTTAAGAGTGAATTGCAGGCTACTGATTTAGATGTGGATGAGGGAAGGGTAGGAGTTGCTGCGCGCAAGACCCGCACTGCTTGGCTGCGGCCGACTCACCAGGCGCTGCGCCACTCCACCACACGACCTGCCCTCCCGACGCAGAACGCAAGACTGCCGACCGCGTCGCCGCCACCCCCTCACACCCACGCAGCACCACCCACTTGCGTCTGCGCTGGAGAATCCTCCCTCCCCCCCTCCCCCCCCCCCCCCCAGCGCTTCAACAGCAGTGGCCACGCCCCTCGCCGAAACAGTCGCCCTACCCTCGCCGCTGGCCAATACGCGCCTCTCAGCAGACGGTAGCCACGCCCACCGCTGTGTTCCATTGCGCGGGGGTCCATCTGTCGCTCACGCCGACCAATAGGAGCCCCTCTGCCGCTGCCGAGAGTAATTGCAGCTGTTACAGCGAGAGTGGCGGCTGTAATTATTGTTGTCTGGCTCTCTTGTCCGGTAACTCGCGAATGCAAGGGACGGAAAATATGTTGCATTTGATTTTCAAGTCAATATTTCCCTCGAGTTTGTTGACATTGTCCATTAGGAGATATGCGATCTGTTGTAAATTTTTTGTTTGTTAGGGATCGAAGAAAAGAAAACAGGAAGTCAACATAGCACATGAAATCCTCTTTACTTGGATGGATTATTAGTTTCGCCAGTGAGGACAGGAGGGGCGTCTGGCCATCCTCTGACATTAACATCCGTAGCTGAAGTGGGACAAAGGCCCAAGAGAATGACTATGAATTAGTTTCGGGTAACAGTCGAACTATAATCTGTGTAAACATACATTACCTCAAACCATTTCAGATGAGAACAGCTCGAGGTTGTACCGAGACCCTCTCACCTGAGTTAGATAGAAATAGGCCATTACTAACCAACATGCTCGCTCTATATTACAAATAAACTCAACAAAATTAAACTAAAAGAAAAATAATCAATACCAAAATAATATCTAATTATATTTAAATCAGCATATGAATACACACAAATTATAAAAACAAAACTCGACAGAAACATTAAAGAATGAACCAACCACCAACAATTATTTAATAAACAAAGAGGGATCAAAAAATAGTTATAAATAAATACTTTAACGTAAAGATAAACCAAAAGAATCTAAAAAATCATTACTATGAGACCGAATTATTGAAACCAAAATAGAAAGACTTAAAGCACCTTCACAAACAGAAAAAACTAAAAGAATAACAGGAAAGAAATAATCATATTCAAATTCAATAAGAAAAACAATAATTAATATAAATAAAGAAAGAACAATATACTCCAACCTTAGAAGTGGAACAAAGGCCCAAGAAAATGATATGAATTACATTCGGCTAACAGTCGAGCTATACTCTGTGTAAACATACATTAGCGCAAACCATTTCAGATGAGAACAGCTCGAGGTTGTACCTAGATCCTTTCACCTGAAATAGATAGAAATAGGCCATTACTAACCAACATGCTCTCTCTATATTACAAATCATTCTTAACCACGCTCATTGTGTTACGCTTTCATTTCTTTTTCTTTGACATTTCCATTGTATAAATTATATTCTCATCAACTAGGTAGTAACAAATTACCATTTTAACAATTGTTAAGCATTCAATTCGCTGTAACCTCAGAGAAATCTTTATATATTATTTTCTTTATATTATTTTTAAAAAAAGCATTAACAACTGTATACCAATAAGACTGTTAGATTCAGAAGCATCCGACCCACCTTACATTTCAAGGCTGTGGGTTACTCTGTACTGTTAATGAAATAAATAAATAAATAAAATAAAAATCGAGCTTTCTTCAGATCATAAAACATCCTTGACTTATGTTGGTGCCATTAAAAGCTTCACACATCGTTAAAATTTTCCTTAAAATGACATCATCCTCACATGAAATAGGTAAAAAGAGCTTTCCATCGTTCGTGCCCAGTGTAATTGTACGTTGAGTATAAAACGTTATGTCGTTAAAGCTTAGTAACTGTTTGACAGCTGATGCCCATTTCTGTTCGCACGTACAACGTTACAGCAACATATATGTGATAATCTACATCTACATCTACATTTGTACTCCTCAAGCCGACCAACGGTGTGTGGCGGAGGGCACTTTACGTGCCACTGTCATTGCCTCCCTTTCCTGTTCCAGTCGTGTATGATTCGCGGGAAGAACGAATGCCGGAAAGTCTCCCTGAGCGCTCGAATCTCTCTAATTTTACATTCGTGATCTCCTCGGCAGGTACAAGTAGGGGAAAGCAATGATTTGATACCTCATCCAGAAACGCACCCTCTCGAAACCTGGCGAGCAAGCTACACCGCGATGCAGAGCGCCTCTCTTGCAGAGTCTGCCACTTGAGTTTGCTAAACATCTCCGTAACGCTATCACGCTTACCAAATAACCCTGTGACGAAACACACCGCTCTTCTTTGGATCTTCTTTATTTCCTCTGTCAACCCGACCTGGTACGGATCCCACACTGATGAGCAATACTCAAGTATAGGTCGAACGAGTGTTTTGTAAGCCACCTCCTTTGTTGATGGACTACATTTTCTAAGGACTCTCCCATTGAATGTCGACCTGGCACCCGCCTTACCGACAATTAATTTTATATGATCATTCCACTTCAAATCGTTCCGCACGCACGCTCCCAGATATTTTACAGAAGTAACTGCTTCCAGTGTTTGTTCCGCTATCATATAATCGTACAATAAAGGATCCTTCTTTCTGTGTATTCGCAATACATTACATTTGTCTGTGGGTCAGTTCCACTCCCTGCACCAAGTGCCTATCCGCTGCAGATATTCCTGCATTTCTCTGCAATTTTCTAATGCTGCAACTCCTCTGTATACTACAGCATCATCCGCGAAAAGCCGCATGGAACTTCCGGTTGATTTGTGGGACGGTACCAAACAAGGAGCTCATCGGTCCCATCGGAGTAGGGAAGGAAGTCGGCCGTGCCCTATCAAAGGAACCATCCCGGCATTTGCCTGGAGCGATTTACGGAAATCACGGAACACCCAAATGAGGATGGCCGGACGCGGATTTGAACCAGCGTCCTTTCCAATGCGAGTCCACGGTGCTAATCACTACACCTGCACGCTCGATGTGTATGATTATTTCTGTTACCAGACTATGTAAATACTGACTGTCAGTTACAAGGTTGTAACGGCATTAAGGTTTTATAACCGTTGTTGAATATCACGAGCCACGATCGACGAACAGCTGTTTTTACCTGTTTCATGTGTGGATGAGGTCCTTTTGAGGAAGATTTTAACGATATGTGAAGCGTTAATGGCACTTATATTAATCAAGAATGTTTTATGATTAGAAGATGGCTCGATTGTTAGCCGAAATAAAAATAAAGATAAACCCAAATAAAGAATACTTCGTGTGCGGTGTTATGTCATGAGTATTCAATCCCCAACATAAATACACTACCGGCCATTAAAATTGCTACACCACGAAGATGACGTGCTACAGACGCGAAATTTAACCAACAGGAAGAAGATTCTGTGATATGCAAATGATTAGCTTTTCAGAGCATTCACACAAGGATGGCGCCGTTGGCGACACATACAACGTGCTGACATGAGGAAAGTTTACAACCGATTTCTCATACACAAACAGCAGTTGACCGGCGTTGTCTGGTGAAACGTTGTTGTGATGCCTCGTGTAAGGAGGAGAAATGCGTAGCATCACGTTTCCGACTTTGACAAATGTCGGATTGTAGCCTATCGCTATTGCGGTTTATCGAATCGCGACAATGCTGCTCGCGTTGGTCGAGATCCAATGACTATTAGCAGTATATGCTGCCCTGGCCAGCACATTCTCCAGATCTCTCACCAACTGAAAAAATCTGGTCAATGGTGGCCGAGCAACTGCCTGGTCACAATACGCCAGTCACTACTCTTGATGAACTGTGGTATCGTGTTGAAGCTGCATGGGCAGCTGTACCTGTTCGCGCCGTCCAAGCTCTGTTTGACTCAATGCCCAGGCGTATCAAGGCCGTTACTACGGCCAGAGGTGATTGTTCTGGGTATTGATTTCTTAAAATCTGTGCACCCAAATTGCGTGAAAATGTAAATCACATGTCAGTTCTAGTGTAATATATTTGTCCAATGTATAATGCTGCATTTCTTCTTGGTGTAGTAATTTTAACGGCCATAGTGTAAAAAAAGAAACAATAGTTCTGTGCTAGGGATGGTTTCGATGAAGGGATAAATAATGGAGTGCTCGCAGCACGTTTGAATTGGTGGATGTTCACATCTACTTTTGTTCCGGCGTAACATCTAGCACCGGAATGACGGAAATGCAGAGAGGGGTGTGAGGCGATGTCAGCCATAGTACGCTGACAGACCCCTCTCTAGGGTGACACAGATACAGAAGTGGCATCTAGGCCAAGAGAATATAAGCGCCGCTCCGTCTGACTGCAACCAAATTCGCGAGTTCAAGTCTAGCCGATCTACGAACGCTACAGCAGTGTCTCAGGACTGTATTATTGGACTTGTATTGGAATTCTATATACTGAAGAGACTGCGTATGTTTCATGTCGCCTTTTGCTTGCGACATTCCATTGTAAATTTCTGAAAGTTAAATATTGTCGGTAAATGTAAATGTCGTGTGACTAGGGCCTCCTATTGGCTAAACCGTTCGCCGGGTGCAGGTCTTTCGATTTGATGTCACTTCGGCGACTTCCGCGTCGATGGGGGTGAAATGATGATGATTAGGACAACACAACACCCAGTGCCTGTGCGGAGAAAATCTCCGATCCAGCCGGGAATAGAACCCGGGCGCTTAATATTGTCATTCTGTCGCACTGACTATTCAGCTAACTCGGGCGGACAGTATTGTCGGTTATCTTGCAGTACTAAAAATCTATTGATACGATGAATTATATCCGTAATGGATGCTGTTGAACTCCGTAACTGTTCCTTTATAGGGTACAGAAAAATAGCCGCTACCAGTCACAATAAAAGGTTATTTATTTGTCACACAACCGGTTTCGGGGTTATGCCCATCCTCGGGTGTTTATACATTCATATACGTGTTTATATTGATCTCCAGCAATATAAACATGTACATGAATGTGTAAACACCTGAGGATGGGCACAACCCCGAAACCGGTTGTGTGACAAATAGAAAACCTTTTATTGTTGCAACGTACAGGGGGTTTTATTAAAAAATTATCGATATATTGAAAAATATCTACTGGTAGTCTTAGTCGACCTTGAGTTGCTATCTGAGTTAAGTTGGCTCTGTTTAAACGCCCGGTTATGCCCCCAGTATCGTTTGCATCGAAATTATCATAGCACTCTAATTATTAAACAAAAATATGGTGACATCTTGGGTTGTCGGGTGTTCTGCCGGATATCAGCGTCGTACTTGCACGATATTTCGGTCACGTAGCTCGAGACCTTCATCAGGTGCGACCTGAGACTGCTCCTCGAGTGGACCTGGTCCAGTATTTATGCCTATGGCCTTCCCCCTCTACCAACGGCTGCAGGCGCTTCCTCTGTGGTCCGCGCCCATTCCCTGTGACCTGCTGGATCGTTGCAGCTCCGTTTTCCGTCCGCTGCGGTTCTAGGTGTTCCCTCTGCGGTCCGCGCCCACCAAACCCGCTCCTGGAGGTTTCATCTACGGTCTGGGGTACCAGGCGTTCCCCCTGCGGTCCGCGCCCGCTCACCACGATCTGTTGGAGCGTTGCCGCTGCGTTTTTCGTCTGCTGCGGCTCAGGATGTTCCCTCTGCGGTCCGCGCCCACCAGTCCCACTTCTGGGTGTTCCATCTTCGGTCTGGTGCTCCTGGCAGTCCGTCAGGGGCTCGTTTACCATCTCCATGTCTCTGGTTCTTCTGTTTGTGTAGTGTTGCAGCTGGCCCCGTTGCTCCTTTAACAATTCCAGAGCCGGATCCCAGGCTCTGGTTAGCTGGTACCCTGTGTCACGATTCATAAGACCGTCAGCCATTTTAATCTCAATCGATTCTCTTATAAAACTGTCCCAAAATCTGGGCGTTTGTTCTAGAACCTTGGTATCCTCATACTTCATGGCATGATCTAGTTCTAGACAGTGTTCAGCAATGGCTGACTTAGTCACCTGTCTTAATCTAGTGTGCCTCTGATGTTCTTTGCACCTGATCTCCACAGTTCTTGTCGTCTGGCCAATGTAGGACATGCCACATTGACAAGGTATATTGTAAATCCCTGGTTTTCGTAACCCCAGGTCGTCTTAGACACTCCCCAGCAGTCCCCCGATCTTGTTGGATGGACAGAAAACACACTTGATATTGTGTTTACGCAGGATCCTACTGATTCTGGCAGAAATAGAGCCAGCATAGGGCAGATATGCCAACTTCCTTGCTTCATCTTGGTCTTCTTCAGGAACCTGTGGTATAGTGGCTGGACGGAGTGCCCTCTCAATTTGTCTGTCCATGTATCCATTCTTGGAGAAAACTGTTTTGAGACGTTCTATCTCTATGGGTAGATTCTCTTGGTCTGATAGGGCACGTGCTCTGTGGACCAAAGTCTTCAGAACCCCATTCTTCTGTGCAGGGTGGTGACAACTGCTGGCCTGCAGATATAAATCAGTGTGTGTAGCTTTTCGGTACACACTGTGGCCAATTGATCCATCTGCTTTCCTCTGGACTAGTACATCCAGAAATGACAGCTGGCCATTCTTCTCCAGTTCCATGGTGAACTTGATATTAGGGTGGCATGAGTTAAGATGTTCAAGAAACTCATTGAGCTTGTCCATCCCATCCCGCAGAGGGAACACCTAGAACCGCAGCGGACGGAAAACGGAGCAGCAACGCTCCAGCAGGTCACAGGGAATGGGCGCGGACCACAGAGGAAGCACCTGCAGCCGTTGGTGGAGGGGGAAGGCCATAGGCATAAATACTGGACCAGGTCCACTCGAGGAGCAGTCTCAGGTCGCACCTGATGAAGGTCTCGAGCTACGTGACCGAAATATCGTGCAAGTACGACGCTGATATCCGGCAGAACACCCGACAACCCAAGATGTCATTAGATCGCCGGGAAAGCCTTAGGAGTTACAAAAATATTGTGATTGCTAGCTACGAAATCAATAAAGCGGTGATTAGCATTTGACACCAAAATTAAGGTTTATTCCGAAAACAGGATGAGCAATATTTCTAGCCTAACATGGCAATCCAATACACTCGCTAACCTAACTAGCCTATCATTGGCACAACGTATCCTCTTTTCCTAACTCCTTAAGTCAACACTGAACCCGCAAGTGACTCTATTGAAGTTCTGCCTGAATGGACACAGACTCAGCGAGCGCCAGTCAAAGAGCTGGTGGAATACGAACTCATTTATAATTACCGTGCCCTACTTTGGCTGATGATTGCTAATATCACCGTAATTCTGTGTGACGATTACGACGGTCGGCCCAGCCAACGTCGTGATGCCGTCTTTCCCGCGAGCGAGCTTCCCTTTAATCTCCAACGTGGACGTGCTTTGCGTCCGTAAACTCCTGTACGCAAGTGTTCAATTGCGGAGTCCGTCACGAGTCAGTACTCAAGCTACTTGCACATATGCCGGTCGACTCAAGTGCGCGGCAGCAAAGCTACACTTCAGATTGCATATGAACACCGCAAGTTAGTACAAATCTGTTTTTCTTCTCAGAGGAACAGATAACGCTACGTGCATGGAGTCGTATGCTCTACACTATTCAGGCTTGGAGAGTAACCACTGGACTCAATGCCGGTAACTTCTCCAACCTACTTCTCTCCACGCTCTCCAAGCAGGGCAGCCAGACACCGCGACTGCTCTCTTCCACAGCCGACCCCAGAGTCCTCCTTCAGAGTTTTTGGAAACCTGGCCGCTCTTCGCCGCATGGATCCGTGCGCGTTGGTAGCCAATCACGACACGGACTTCCATGTATCCGTGCCCGTTTGTACCCAACCACGACACAGAATTCTCCCACGGTTACTGTTGCCGGCAAACTTTTAATATGTATCTCTACGCGCTCTGCGCCAATTCCGTCACAGTCTTCTGCCAATTTTCCACCGCGGCGCGAAATCGTCTCTCTCTCTTTCGCATACAGCTCCTTCCCACTTCTTGTTGTGATGGCCCAGCCTCTCCCAACGTCTTTGGTGGTCTGAAGTGCCAGCCGACAAAGGGGTCCGGCCGTGTTCCAGCCTCTGCGGCCATTTCGCTAGTTTGACATGACGCACACAACTTCCTTTTCTGTGTCCATTCTCTCCTACCGGTGAGCAAATCATGTCGTTTTGTCAAGTGGCTACCGCTGTGTATTCGATGTATTAGTACTGATTTAGCATCGTGTAAGGTGCAAAATCTGCTACCTTACATTGTGACTCATAGCGAAAATTTTTCTACACCCTATTGATACTATTTGCTTGAATTGATGTCTGGCGATTCGTGAAAGCAGGTTTCCTAGGCACCCTTTATTAGACGAGTGGGCAGAGCACAATTTCAAAACCAGCGTCTACTACATCTGCTACTGCACCAACAAGGGTGGACGAAAATATTGAGATAACCGCGAGAGTTCAAATGGCTCTGAGCGCTATGGGTTATAACATCTGAGGTCATAAGTCCCCTAGAACTTAGAACTACGTAAACCTAACTAACCTAAGGACGTCAGACACATCCATGACCGAGGTAGGATTCGAACCTACGACCGTAGCGGTCGCGCGGTTCCAGACTGTAGCGCCTAGAACCGCTCGGCCACACCGGCCGCCTAACTGCGAGAGATGCATGCTTGAACATAAATGCAGGTGCTAGTCAAGCCTGTAGGTGGGCTGTTGTGTCTGACCACGACGGTGTCCTCAGCATGTTGCAGGTGGGGTGGTGTTCAGAACACTGATCCGTGTACTTTGTCACAACTGAGAGATCTCGTTCTATGGCAAATTGTTGGTGGTCGTATAGTGGGTGTTTTCGTAACAGAGGTAGCCGAAGTATTTGCTGCTGAGCGACGCACCGTATCACAGACTTACAAGCTGAGTAGCACTTGAAAGATTTAAGTCGAAACAAGGACCCGGGAGTAGACAACATTCCATTAGAACTACTGATAGCCTTGGGAGAGCCAGCCCTGACAAAACTCTACCATCTGGAGAGCGACTTGTATGTGACAGGAAAATACCCTCAGACTTCAAGAAGAATATAATAATTCCAATCCCAAAAAAAAGCAGGTGTTGACAGATGTGAAAATTACCGAACTATCAGTTTAACAAGCCACGGCTGCAAAATACTAACACGAAATCTTTACAGACGAATGGAAAAACTGGTACAAGCCGACCTCAGGGAAGATCAGTTTGGATTCTGTAGAAATGTTGGAACACGGCAGGAAATACTGACCCTACGACTTATCTTAGAAAACAGATTAAGGAAAAGCAAACCTACGTTCCTAGCATTTGTAGACTTAGAGAAAGCTTTTGACAACTTTGACTGAAATACTCTCTTTCAAATTCCGAAGGTGGGAGGGGTAAAATACAGGGAGCGAAACGCTACTTACTATTTGTACAAAAACCAGATGGCAGTTGTAAGAGTCGAGGGGCGTGAAAGGGAAGCAGTGGTTGGGAAGGGAGTGAGACAGGTTTGTAGCCTCTCCCCGATATTATTCAATCAGTATATTGAGCAAGCAGTAAAGGAAACAACAGAAAAATTCGGAGTACGTTTTAAAATCCATGGAGAAGAAATAAAAACTTTGAGGTTTGCCGATGACATTGTAATGTCCTGGACCTGTAAGAGCAATTGAACGGAATGGAGAGCGTCTTGAAAGGAGGATATAAGATGAACATCAACAAAAGCAAAACGAGGATAATGGAATGTAGTCGATTTAAATCGGGTGGTGCTCAGGGAATTAGATTAGGAAATCAGACGCTTAAAGTAGGAAATGAGTTTTGCTATTTCGGGAGCAAAATAGCTCATGATGGTCGAAGTAGAGAAGATATAAAATGTAGACTGGCATGGACAAGGAAAGCGTTTCTAAAGAAGAGAAACTTGTTACCTTCGAGTATAGATTAAGTGTCAGGAAGTCGTTTCTGAAAGTATTTGTATGGAGTCTAGGCATGTATGGAAATGAAACGTGGGCGGTAAATAGTTTAGACAAGAAGAGAATAGAAGCTTTCGAAATGCGGTGCCACAGAAGAATACTGAATATTATATGGGTAGATCACACAACTAATGAGGAGGTATTGAATAGAATTGGGGAGAAGAGAAATTTGTGGCACAACTAGAAGAAGGGATCGGTTGGTAGGACATTCTGAAGCATCAAGGGGACACCAATTAAGTATTGGAGGGCAGCGTGGAGGGTAAAAATCGTAGTGGGAGACCAAGAGATGAATACACTACGCAGATTCAGAAGGATGAAGGTTGCAGTAGGTACTGGGAGATGAAGAGGCTTGCACAGGATAGAGTAGCATGGAGAGCTGCATGAAACCAGTCTCTGGACTGAAGGCCACGACAACAACAACCACAACAACAACAAAATATGCTGAGTCACGGCACGGAGGTGTGTGTGTGCTGAGTGATCGTGATAGTCGCTCATAGGAGAGGATTGTGACGAGAAATGAGCGGACGATAGCTGTAAAAGTCACTGCGGAGTAGAATGTCGCACTGGCGAGACCTGTCGGCATCAGAACAGGTACTGAGCTGGGAATTGCAGTGCGAGTTAGACTTGCAAAAAGATACATCAGTGACGCAAATGCTCTTAACAGGAAAGAGTGTTGTCAAAGCCATAAAATATGGACAGTGGCTAAATGGAAGGAAGCGGTTTAGTCGTATTACTCTTTTTCACTGCACCAGTATACGTCTGGCGTAGCCGTCCCAACCCTACAATGCAGAGTGCCTGCTAGCAAGAATGAAACATGGTGCTGATTCGGTGATGATTTGGGCAGTCATATCGTGATATTCCATGGGCCCTATGGTTTCTCTGCAAGGGCGGACTATCGCCAAGCATTATCTGTCCACTTTGGCTGATCAAGCCCATCCCCTGGTTTGTTCGCCAGCGGCGATTGTGCGTTCCAACACGACAGGGTCCCTCTTCACACAGCTCCCATCGTCCAGGACTCGTTCGGTGATCACGAGGCTGAATCATCGCTTCCCCCTGGCCACCACATTCATCATATCTTTTTTTTTTTTTTTTTAATCATCAGTCTTCTTACTGGATTGATGCGGCCCGCCGAGAATTCCTCTCTGTGCCAAGTGCCAAACTCTTCATCTCAAAGTATCACTTCCAACCTACGTCCTCCATTATTTACTGGACGTATTCCTATCAATGTTTTTCTCTATAGTTTTCGCCCTCTACAGCTCCCTTTAGCACCATTGAAGCTATTCCCTGGTGTCTTAACAGATGTCCTATCATCCTGTCCCTTCTCCTTGGCAGTGTTATCCACATATTCCTTTTCTCTCCTCATTCCTTACCTTATCACTCTACCTAATTTTCAACATTCGTCTGCAGCACCACATCTCAAAAGCTTCGCTTCTGGTTTTCCCACAGTCCGTGTTTCGCTTCCATACAATGCTGTGCGCCAAACGTACATTCTCAGAAATTTCTTCCTCAGATTAAGGCCTGTGTTTGAACTACTAGTCTTCTCTTGGCCAGGAATGCCCTTTTAGCCAGTGCTAGTCTGCTTTTGATGTCCTCCTTGCTCTGTTCAAAAAATCAAATGGCTCTAAGGACTATGGGACTTAACATCTGAGGTGATCAGTCCCCTGGACTTAGAACTACTTAAACCTAACTAACCTAAGGACATCACATACGTCCATGCCCGAGGCAGGATTCGAACCTGAGATCGTAGCAGCAGCGCGGTTCCGGACTGAAACGCCTAGAATAGCTCGACCACAGCGGCCGGCTCTTGCTCTGTTCGTAATGGGTTATTTTGTTGCCTAGGTAATAGAATTCCTTGTCATCTACTTCGTGACCATCAACCCTGATAAGTTCCTCGCTGTTCTCATGGGGTGGGGGGTGGGGGGGGGGGGGGTATGGGGTGGCGGCAGGAAGAGCATCTGGCCATCCCTACCACTAACACTGCCGAATCCGTTGTAACCACGCCGATCCTGCGATCGCTGCGGGACTATGGCGTAAGCGAAAGAAGAAGAAGAAAGAAGTATTACTACTCTGATGGATGACCTCACACTGTCCACTATTCAGTCATTTGTCACTTTTCCCGCCGTAGAGATATCTCGTCTAAATCATTTTGCAATTGATTTCCATCTTCCCAAGAATATAATGGAGGGTATATGACAGCATCATTTGCAAAACAAATTAAGATGGCTGCCCAGATTGTCCCTTAAATCGTTTATATAGACCAGGAGCAGCAGATGGCCTGTAATGCTTCCTTCGCGTACGCCATATATCTCTTTCGTTTCACTTGACGACTCTCTATCAGTTACAATGAACTGCGACCTGTACGATGGAGAATCACGAATCCAGACGGACAACACTAACGATATTCCGTAGGCACGCAGCATGTTAGAATACACTGGTGAGGAACAGTGTCAAAATAATTCTGGAGTGTTCGGTCAGACGATTGGCTGCCCTCTGTAATAGAAAAACTGAGTGAATAAGTCAACGATGAACTTGAACAAGCGTCATGGGACGTCCACCCCGAACGAATACAACGACCAACAACGAACAAAATGAGATTTAAAAAATAATAAGAAGATAACAAAAAAATCGGTTGAGCACTTGTCCAAGAAATTCAGAGGTCCCAAATTCGAGTCTCGGTCGGGCACACAGTTTGTTAGAGGTCCATGAATAAGGAATTTATTGCTAGCGCACTCGAGCAGAAGTAACTTCGATAGATTGCTCACGCCCTGCCTGCGATATGTAAGCTGTAATAGGATCGCAGACCAGAGAGCAGTGTCGGCAGCAGTAGTGGTAGAAGCTCGCAGTCGGGCGGTTGGGTCAGTATAGCTCTCAGAGAGCAGTTGTCAAGTAGTATAGCTCTCAGAGAGCACTTGTGTCCTGTATGGAATTGCGGCGTCCGGTCGTGGAGAGCGATGGCGGTGCCTGAGAGACGTAGTATAAGATAAAACCAAAAATTACTATTATTAGCCGCACGCATATGTAATTTGTAACAACTGATTTTGTTCTAGTATTGTTATATCAAGTCCCATGTAAATGTTTTTAAAAATCTTTTAATAATAATCTTTCTTATAAAATTAACTTTTGACAATCGTTCATCTGAATTTAAAGATTTTACTAATTTCTCCTATCCATGGTCATCCCGATTATCGTAAAGAAAAATCAGTTGTTTCTTTTTACACATCACAAATATAGCGGCCAGCATTGCACTGGGCTGTGCCAGAAAAATTTCTTATAGGAGCAGATATATACGCGTTATCCGGCGACTTCATTGAGTTAAGAATTTTCAATTTATTCAGAATGACTTTTCAGGGCGATGACGCAGCATTGCTGACGTCCAGATTTACCAGTTTAGATTCAGAGTCAGTTAATTCTTGAAAGGTTGCATATGAGTCACAATTTTATTGAGAGGTTAGTCAAATTTTATTATTCCGAGGTTGCGGAAGTAAACTGTGTAAGTAGGCTGTTGAGGTTTTTATGTTGGTAACTTCACCTAACGCTCTGTATGAAAATCACTGGCTGCGCTGTGTGCAGTCTATGGCTGGTTGGCATTGTTGGAATATTCGCCATTGTAGTGTTGGGCAGTTGGCTGTTAACAGCGCGTAGCGTTGCGCAGTTGGAGGTGAGCCGCCAGCAGTGGTGGATGTGGGGAGAGAGATGGCAGAATTTTGAGAGCGAACGATCTGGACATGTGTCCATCAGAAAGAGTAAATTTGTAATATTGGATATCATGAACTGATATATATATATATATATATATATATATATATATATATATATATATATATATATATATATATATATGAATTCACGGTGTTCTTATTTCAATTTCCAGGACTGTGTATTGTAAGTAGGAAGTAGGCTGTTTATGTTTTCTTTATGTAAGTAGGCTGTTTAGGTTCTTATGTAAGTAGGCTGTTTAGGATTTCTTATTGGTAACGCCACCTCTGTATGAAAATCACTGGCTGTGCTGTGTGCAGTCTGTGGCTGCTTTGCATTGTTGTAATACTCGCCATTGTAGTGTTAGGCAGCTGGCTGTGAACAGCGCGTAGCGTTGCACAGTTGGAGGTGAGCCGCCAGCAGTGGTGGATGTGGGGAGAGAGATGGCTGAGATTTGTAATTTGTCATGAACTGCTATATTTATATATGATGATATCAAGGTAAATACATTGTTTGTTCTCTATTAATATCTTTCATTTGCTAACTATCCCTATCAGTAGTTAGTGCCTTCCATAGTTTGAATCGTTTATTTAGCTGGCAGTAGTGGCGCTCGCTGTATTGCAGTAGCTTGAGCAGCGAAGATTTTTGTGAGGTAAGTGATTTGTGAAAGGTATAGTTTAATGTTAGTCAGGGCCATTCTTTTGTAGGGAATTTTGAAAGTCAGATTGCGTTGCGCTAACAAAATATTGTGTGTCAGGTTAAGCACAGTCCTGTATAAATTGTTCAAAGGGGACGTTTCATATGTCGACCCTTAGCCTAGGATACCTCACTGGAATCTTCTGATTTTTTCTTGTAGTTTGTGTATTTAGTGTAGCTTTTGTTTATTGCTAGCGCGTAATTGTAGAGAGAATCTCCTTTGTAGTTGTAGCCTTTCATTGTTGTACAGTAAAACAGTTGTGGCATGCATATAGATTTGCACCAAGTATTTCGGAGCTACGCTTGCAATTAACTAGATATTATTTTCAGTGCTATGTTAATGTGTTCTCCTATTTTTGCACTTCAAATTGTGCTTTTCTGTGTTATCGTGTGAAATATTGTGACAATTATAGCGTGTGAAAAACGTAACACTAGGCTCCAAACTAAACTGAGAAATAATAGTGACGACGAGCGTAGCTTATCAGCGCCGCAGAGTAATGAATTTACTAATGTTCAAAGTAGTAATTTGGTAACTGTGCACAGGGAAATGGAGCGGGCGTCAAACAATGGCGGGGACAGTGAAACAATTAGTGAAGAGGGAAGCATTATCGATCGATCGGTCGGCAATAGCTCGCCTCAGGAAGCCGAAATGACACGACACGATCTCGCAAATACTGTAGATTCAGGTTTTGGATCCTCACCGTTTTCTCAAATAAGTCAAGACACATATTCTGCTTGTCAAAATGTGAATGTTTCCGGTGTAAATTCACTGCCGAAAAGCACTGAGGAACATGTTTCAGACACCAATGCATTGTTATTACAATTAATACAACAAATGGGACAAACACAGCAAAAGCTTCAAAAGTTAGACACAATGGAACAAAATCAGGGACAAACACAGCAAAAGCTTCAAAAGTTAGACACAATGGAACAAAATTAGAGACAAACAAGCAAAAGCTTCAAAAGTTAGACACAATGGAACAAAATCTTAAACAGTTAGACTCATTGGAGCAAACTCTTGAACGAACACGTGAGGATTTAACTGCTGAGTTACATCACATTGAATCGAAATGTCAAAAAGTCTGTAATGACGTAAAAACACAAATTTGTGAGCATTTCCAACCTATTTTTTCGCGTCATGAAAATGCACTACAGAATCACGAAGCAACCATAAAAGAACTGCAAACTATTGTTCATGAAAATTATGAGACCTTGCTAGCAAAATTTGACTCAGTTGCATCTACCAAAACGGTTATGCAACTTGCAAAAACTCAGGAAAACTTAAAGGTCACAGTAGACACGATTGCAACACAAATGGACACTCTGAAACTTGGTTCAGAAAAACATACAGAGGAAATGATTTCACTATCGGATAAAGTAGCCGAACTTTCAGATCAGTTTACTAACTTATCTACAAAGGTAGATGATGATCTGAATGACACAACACCTGTAGCCTTCACTGACACAGAAGAGTACGAACAAATTAGAAAATTCAAACAAAATCAAAATCAAATCAATACACAGTACAAAAGAGAAATCCGGGAAGTGCAAGATCAGTTGGCACAAGTAGTACAAGAATTACGTATTTCAGAGGACACTCGCGCCCCAATACGGGAAGAGGGACATACAAATACGGAACAGACACAAAATAACAACACAGGGCACTTCGGAAATTGTGAAAGAAGTTGGCAAGGTACGCCGAATTTTGAGATGGAACCGCCGAAACGACGTAACAATGACCGACATGCGACTTGCCGACATGATGATTTTGACTATAAGCTGTTCATTACTACACGTAAATTCAAAACATTTAAGAATTCTGGCAACGACATTCATCCACAAGCATGGCTCCATCAATTCTCTCATTGTTTTCCTCCCAACTGGTCGTTAGAACACAGATTAGAATTCATGTGTGGCTATTTAGAGAAAGAACCAGCTGTAAGAATGCGATCGGTCATTCACGATTGCCACAGTGAGGGAGAATTTTACCATGCCTTCCTCTCAGCATATTGGTCTCAAGCCACACAAGACCGTGTAAAACATAGCATCATGATGATGAAACACTTTGAACAATCTGAATTTTCCAGTCTTGCCAAATATTTTGAAGACATGTTGCATAAGAATCAGTATCTTTCAAACCCATACAGCCCCTCAGAACTCATCCGCATTTGCTTACTCAAATTGCCTGAACATTTACGGCATATTATTTTAGCAGGACGTTGCAAAGACGACATTGAAGCCTTTCAGGGACTCTTACAAGAACTGGAAATTGACACTGACAATCGCGGAACGCGAAAACAGGAACACAACAATTACAGGTCACATCTGTCACAATTCCGTGACGACAGAAACGATAACTGGACGCGACAAGGCTATTCTCACAACACAAATCGTGACCGAAACAGGCACCACCCGTATTACAACCGTTGGCAGAGTAGTAATAGTTACAGAGAAAGATCGCATTTCCGTAGTAATGACTATCACAGAGACAATCAGAGAAACAGACAATATGGGAACCAAAACAAGTATTATCAAGGGAGGCAGAATAACTTCAGACGCAACAGTTCGGCGCAGAGTTACGATTCAGGGAGAAATTCTCCACCACATGACCGACAAACAAGAAACTATGTAAACTACCGACAAAACGACAGACGTGAATTTCATCAGAACTGGCGGGATTCTAACAGAGCTGGGCCCTCTCGGCAAGGCGAATTTGTAGAAGTTAGGTCTCCTAATCCCAATAACAACGCGCGCCAACAAAGAGACAGACAATGACTCGCGCCGCAGGCACCCACGTGCGCCGGCTGGCTCAGAGAAAAATAACATAGGCGCTAACCTTGAGAAAAATTCCAGTATTCTTTGCCGACGTATATCGCATGACAATTGCATTCAAGTTCAAACTCTGAGTACTATGAAGAGTAAAGGTTTACACCAGGTTTCACATGTAAAACCATTTATTGAAAGATAATCTGCTTTTTAACTTAGTCTTTGCCATAAAATTTTTCGCTTCACATTACTAATATGCATTGTCAGACTTAGAATCTGTTAACATACAACAATGTTTGAAGTTAAATATCCAATCAAGAACCAAGAGAACTTACTTACACAGAAATGACGAATGCATTGTTATAGTGAACAGACGTCACAGTGTTATTGCGTGTGTACATTCTTGCTTGTTAGTTGCACGATTATGGAACGACTATAAGGCTTACATACTTAGAACATTTACCAGTACTGCTAATGAGATTTTAATGCAACATTTTGGTTTACTTGAAAATACATCCTGGGTTTAAAGTACTTTCTGTGAGATACCAGACGGCACAGTGGTTAGTTTATGTGACAGCTACACGATTTTATCACGACGCTACTAATGAGTGACAATTTACAATGTTGCTTTTGCAGTGTTTCTGTTTTATATCCGCACAGTTTTTCTGAATTCTTCTGGAAAGTAAAACATGTTTTAGTAGTAACTTTTGTGGTACAGCAACAATGAGATTGTCTTTTCTGTAGCACAATAATACGTTACCGCACAGTACTTTCTTCATCACGGCAATAAGCGTAATAACTAAGATATCTATACATAAAGCATTTCACTTTTGTTTATCATGAGGTAAGTACATTGACTTCTGCAGAACTTGGCTTTCGGAGGACGATAAGTACGACACTTCCACAGAATTATCTTACAGAAAGACGCACATTTAGCGCTACAGGACACGCATTTGAGAGATTTTGTACTTAAGCCATTTATTTTTCAAGATTTTTGAATTACAAAGAAAGTTTTCCGTGATATATTTCATTCTATTGCTGTAATCTGTAACACCTGAGGGTATAATTACATTAATCCTCAGGGGGGTACATGCTTACTTTGTGTACCATGTGTTTGGCAAGCACAAGGAACCCTAGCTAATATGGTATTTGCTTATACAACTTTACACATCGGTACCATATTTCTCTAACACACAAATTACACAGCTATCCGATCATTTAACTGAGAGAGACAAACATTTATTTTTACTATATCAGTGACAGATGTTTACGTAATTACACAGTTGGATAACTTCACACTTATGAAATTATATTTTGTCTGTACTTTGTGAAATGCTCATATTTTTTCGGAATCATTGCGATACTATGAGAGCTTTGAATGATGTATTTGGTATGAGATCATGATTTTTAAAGTACGTTTGAGGCAGATGACACTTTTGACATGAGCAGAGAATTTTTTTAGGCTTAGAAATTATTGGAGGAAGTTACGACGATTTTGAGATTTGACTGAAGTTTTATGATGTTATTATTACGATGACGATGTGTATTATGTTGTTGAGGAATGTTTATTATGCTACGTATTTCTCATGATGAAATATTGAAGAAGTGTCGACGAATATGTATATGTATAATGAGGTAAGGAATAATGAGTAGTGTTTAGGGACTCTGATTTATGAAAAGGATGTTGGAAACCAAGAAACGTACTTTAAGAGTTATGAAATGTGTGACTGTATCACAATGCAGGCGAAAATTTTTTGGACACTGTCATATCAATAGCATTTTGTTCCTACAGATTTGTAACGCAAATTCTTGACCTGTGAAATACTTTGTATATGAGACTGTCACTGTAGCGGAAACAGCTGTCGTAAATATTTCCGTAAGAAAGTTAAGTGACCACCTGCACATAATGCGTCGTGGGCACACAGCTGTGTCAGACACCTGGAGAACAAGCCATTAGTGTGAGTGCCTCGTCAGAAGCACAGGTAGAAAAAAAAAGAAAGGGAAGGCCATTGTCCGCGCTACTGACATCTCCTTGTTGAAAGCATACTGTGGAGCTCGTAATTTATGATATTTACTGAAATGCCTAATGAAACGATGAGAAACATTTCACAGCTATTGTCTTGCTAGTTAAGAAAAATGCCATATGGCTTGCTTTATGTATTTATTTACACATTTTGTTTAATATCAAGTTTCTAGCTGCACTGCAGCATTGGTTAAAATAAAATTTAATATATGTACTAATATAAATATTTTATGCCTACAGATCCAGTAAATAATTTTATGATCTATCCAAAAAAAATGAGGGAGAAGACATTTCCCTTCACAGGAATTGCATAAATAATTTTTTTATGATTTGGTAACTTATCTACTAGCGTGAGTTTTTGTGATGCATCACTCTAGTGTTAAGATGTGACATAGGTATTAGACATGGCCATTTTAGTGTAATATTTTTTCTGCTTGAGCTTTGTCATGTTTAGATATAAGTTGCTGCTGCTGTATGCCAGGCATAGTGCTACTGAATTTTAAATTGTGTTACTCTGTTAAGCTAGTTTTACTACTGACTTATATTTATTGTTGCTGCACATTGGCTCATATTAGTTGTAATTTTGCATTTTATCTGTTAATTTAGATTTACTGCTGCTTGCTTTGCAAATTGGCATTTTTTTTTGCATTGCTGTTTGTGTTAATTTGTTATGTGATGCTGCATTGCCTCGTCCCTTGGTATATATATCTGAGCTCAGTAGATTTAAGTTAGCTTAAGAGGGGTAGACTATATAAGAAACTAACTATGATGAATTGGAAGAAATGCATTTAGACGCTATAAGAAAATGGTTTGGCCAAAAAAAAAAAAGTATTTTAGGTAGGATTTTCTTGGAAATAAATGATGAGGTAAGATAATGGAAAATAAAAATGAGGTAAGAGATGTGTGAACATATAAACACAGAAAGCATGCTTAGTTAGAATTTTTTTTGGTGGAAACAAAGGATGAAATAAGAGGAAAGATATATGAAGTTTTGGGTTGGACTGCAGTACCAAATGTTACACTGAAAACGAACCCTGTCCTTTCCTATTGGTGTTATCCCACTATGTGTGTGTGTACCCTTGTGTATTTGTTTTCTTCCTGTCTCTGTGTAGTTTCATAGAATTTTTTCTTCTTTTAATATTAAGCTACATTCACTATGATGAGGAATACTGTTATCCTCGAATATAATTGGCAATAATAATATGTTATTTACCTTGTAAATATGCTTAGACATTATTTATTCTGGTTTGTTGCTCACATGTGAAGGTGATGTTTCAAAAGTTCTTGTGATCTTTATGTATGTACTCATGTCATAATTCCTGTAACACTGACGTATATGTCTATTTCTATTCTTTTGTAAAGCCTGTACTACAAATGTTATCTGTATTATTGTTCTTTAATGATGTATTTTGTACCTTTGTAATTGTATTTTCATGTTGTAAATTTATAAAATTGTAATTGACACCAGTTCATCTTATTATTAACGTGTAAGTTACATTTCACTGCACACGTTTCTGTTGGTCATAGTATATGGACAATATGTGAGAAGTAGGGACTGTTAGTGTTTGCAAGTGTGTTGATAATTCAGCAAGGGGCTGGATAACAGCATTGCTGGTTCTAAGGACAATTCCAAAAACTTTGTGAGTGCACAAGTGGTGGTTTATGGACTTGCTATATTCTCTGCAAGACTCTTCGATGGTGATTGTGCACCTGCACAGTCGCAACAGATGGCTGCTGGCCATTTCTACAAGGACTACAGTGGGTCTACACCTTTGCTGACTCACCAGTACCATTATTTCTACAAGGCCTGCAGTGGGTCTGCACCTCTGGTGGCCCACCAATACCGTAATCTCTACCAGGACTACAGTGGGTCTGTTCTGTGATGACCTACCTACCAATATTCATCAAAACTTCGACTGACTCTGCAGTGGGTTTGCTCTGTTGTGGCCCATTACCTGTATGCATGTCGAGAGTCAGCACTGTCTTTCCGTTGGAAGGACAACACTACTTCTTCAAGACTGCATGGAAATCCACTACTTCCGTGTGCATTTTCTTTTACTGCTCAGACTTTGAGAAAAACACTGCTATTCTCCTGTTATGTACGATTAGGACTGTCTTTATGGACTGTGAGAGAATTTTAGCTTTTGACCAACGTTGTATCAATAAGTGTGTGCATTTTATATCTTTGTTACTGTAATTGTGAAAAATTTTTGTCAAATCTGTATTGGCCAGTGCCCAACACCATTTGTAAAAATTTTTTGTGGGGAGCATGGGGGCTATGTGAGTAGGCTGTTTATGTTTTCTTTATGTAAGTAGGCTGTTTAGGTTCTTATGTAAGTAGGCTGTTTAGGATTTCTTATTGGTAACGCCACCTCTGTATGAAAATCACTGGCTGTGCTGTGTGCAGTCTGTGGCTGCTTTGCATTGTTGTAATACTCGCCATTGTAGTGTTAGGCAGCTGGCTGTGAACAGCGCGTAGCGTTGCACAGTTGGAGGTGAGCCGCCAGCAGTGGTGGATGTGGGGAGAGAGATGGCTGAGATTTGTAATTTGTCATGAACTGCTATATTTATATATGATGATATCAAGGTAAATACATTGTTTGTTCTCTATTAATATCTTTCATTTGCTAACTATCCCTATCAGTAGTTAGTGCCTTCCATAGTTTGAATCTTTTATTTAGCTGGCAGTAGTGGCGCTCGCTGTATTGCAGTAGCTTGAGCAGCGAAGATTTTTGTGAGGTAAGTGATTTGTGAAAGGTATAGTTTAATGTTAGTCAGGGCCATTCTTTTGTAGGGAATTTTCAAAGTCAGATTGCGTTGTGCTAACAAAATATTGTGTGTCAGGTTAAGCACAGTCCTGTATAAATTGTTCAAAGGGGACGTTTCAGTATATATATATATATATATATATATATATATATATATATATATATATATACACTCCTGGAAATTGAAATAAGAACACCGTGAATTCATTGTCCCAGGAAGGGGAAACTTTATTGACACATTCCTGGGGTCAGATACATCACATGATCACACTGACAGAACCACAGGCACATAGACACAGGCAACAGAGCATGCACAATGTCGGCACTAGTACAGTGTATATCCACCTTTCGCAGCAATGCAGGCTGCTATTCTCCCATGGAGACGATCGTAGAGATGCTGGATGTAGTCCTGTGGAATGGCTTGCCATGCCATTTCCACCTGGCGCCTCAGTTGGACCAGCGTTCGTGCTGGACGTGCAGACCGCGTGAGACGACGCTTCATCCAGTCCCAAACATGCTCAATGGGGGACAGATCCGGAGATCTTGCTGGCCAGGGTAGTTGACGTACACCTTCTAGAGCACGTTGGGTGGCACGGGATACATGCGGACGTGCATTGTCCTGTTGGAACAGCAAGTTCCCTTGCCGGTCTAGGAATGGTAGAACGATGGGTTCGATGACGGTTTGGATGTACCGTGCACTATTCAGTGTCCCCTCGACGATCACCAGTGGTGTATGGCCAGTGTAGGAGATCGCTCCCCACACCATGATGCCGGGTGTTGGCCCTGTGTGCCTCGGTCGTATGCAGTCCTGATTGTGGCGCTCACCTGCACGGCGCCAAACAAGCATACGACCATCATTGGCACCAAGGCAGAAGCGACTCTCATCGCTGAAGACGACACGTCTCCATTCGTCCCTCCATTCACGCCTGTCGCGACACCACTGGAGGCGGGCTGCACGATGTTGGGGCGTGAGCGGAAGACGGCCTAACGGTGTGCGGGACCGTAGCCCAGCTTCATGGAGACGGTTGCGAATGGTCCTCGCCGATACCCCAGGAGCAACAGTGTCCCTAATTTGCTGGGAAGTGGCGGTGCGGTCCCCTACGGCACCGTGTAGGATCCTACGGTCTTGGCGTGCATCCGTGCATCACTGCGGTCCGGTCCCAGGTCGACGGGCACGTGCACCTTCCACCGACCACTGGCGACAACATCGATGTACTGTGGAGACCTCACGCCCCACGTGTTGAGCAATTCGGCGGTACGTCCACCCGGCCTCCCGCATGCCCACTATACGCCCTCGCTCAAAGTCCGTCAACTGCACATACGGTTCACGTCCACGCTGTCGCGGCATGCTACCAGTGTTAAAGACTGCGATGGAGCTCCGTATGCCACGGCAAACTGGCTGACACTGACGGCGGCGGTGCACAAATGCTGCGCAGCTAGCGCCATTCGACGGCCAACACCGCGGTTCCTGGTGTGTCCGCTGTGCCGTGCGTGTGATCATTGCTTGTACAGCCCTCTCGCAGTGTCCGGAGCAAGTATGGTGGGTCTGACACACCGGTGTCAATGTGTTCTTTTTTCCATTTCCAGGAGTGTATATCTTTCATTTGCTGACTATGCCTGTCAGTAGTTAGTGCCTTCAGTAGTTAGAATCTTCTATTTAGCTGGCAGTAGTGGCACTCGCTGTATTGCAGTTGTTCGAGTAATGAAGATTTTTGTGAGGTAATTGATTCATGAAAGGTATAGGTTATTGTTAGTCAGGGCCATTCTTTTGTAGGGATATTTGTAAGTCAGATTGCGTTGCGCTAAAAATATTGTGTGTCAGTTTAGTGTTGATCAGAATATTTAAAGAGCGAAATGTCTGAGTACGTTCAGTTCTGCTCAGCTGTTTGAAAATCAAATAATGTAAGAGGTTTATCAGCACAGTCACTCATAAATTTTTCTAAGGGGACGTTTCAACTGTTGGGAGGTTACAAGTTTTAACCTGCCAGGAAGTTTCAAAGAGCTAGTTGTCTTTCAAGAGAATAGCATTATCTAAAAAAAAAATAGTGCTGAGTTTGTGTTAATAAATCCTATTCCTCGAGGTACACCATCTGAAAAGCAATATCCGCACACCCCTGTGTAATTCGGAAATGATCACTGGATGTGTTGTCAGTAGAGAAACATTAATAGCAGAATGGGTCAGTGAGAAGAGCTCAGTGGACTGGAAGTTGGACGTAACCATAGTAACGAGTCAGTCGGGGGCATTCCAAGCTTCCTAGAGTTGCCCTTTCATCCCTGCCCCAGTTGTCATCACTAGCGACCTGGAGCATTTTCTCAGCATACAGTGGCTGCAGTACGCTCGCATCTGTACGGACGGTTCTAAATATGAGGCGGGCGTGGGATGCGACTTCTTTAGCCCTTCTAGTGGCTACAGAATGTTTACTCGTCCGCCTGAGTCTTCTGTCTACACGGCGGAGTTATTGGACATCAGGAAGCCATTCATTACTGCACCCGGACATTCGTCCTGGTACTGCAGAAACTGCAACATCACGCATTTGATAAGCAGACCAGCAGACACGTTCTGGACCTCATGGTGGCCATATGAAATGCACAGAGCTTGGGCATTCCCATCCAGTTACTCTGGATTGAAGGACATCATGGCATTCTTCATAATGGAACAGTTGACCGCCTTGCCAAAGGGAGTATTAGGCAAGGACAGTTACGCCCAACGCCGATCCCGTATGCGGATCTCATATCGACGGTACGGAAGGCTGCTTGTCACGCTTGTAACTGTGAAAGGCATATCCTCAGCACTCTAGGTTGGCTTCCTGGTGGCCAAACAACCGAATGTCCCTTCTCGACCATGGTTCGCTTCGGTGCAGCTCTGTAGACTTCATGTGTCTTCCATCACTCGCATGCGGCTAGGACACGGATATTACCTCGCGCAACAACATCTGTTGAAGTTTATCATTGTGGACAATGCGATAAAGATAAAGCGGCAGTAGCATATCTTAACCACATCGTATTGGCATGTCCCAAGTACGCGGCCACATAATCAGTCTTGTGTAATAAATTCGTTGCGAGAGGTTACCCCTGCCCACCAATTTTCCTGTTTTACTAGCCGGCCGTGGTGGCAGAGCGGTTCTAGGCCCTTTAGTCCGGAACCGCGCGACCCCTATGGTCGCAGATTCGAATCCTGCCTCGGGCATGGATGTGTGTGATGTCCTTAGGTTAGTTAGGTTTAAGTAGTTCTAAGCTCTAGGGGACTGATGACCTCAGATGTTGAGTCCTATAGTGCTCAGAGCCATTTGAACCTGTTTTACTCCACCGTTTTGATAAACATAACTTGCTCACAGACTATTTGAAAGCCAAGGGAATCCAAATTTAATTTATGGGTTGTCGAGGTTTTCATTTACACATGATATCATCCCATTTTGTAATCGGGTTCGTAATTTTGTGTTTTAATTTGTGTACAGACGCCTATTTGTACTTTAAAATTTCATTGTTGCTCTCTTGTGCATTTTATGTCACTGTTGTACTGTGCATACCATTTTGTGTTTGTCATTCGGGTTTTTCTTTTACTTTCACTACGTCTGCCTGTGTGCTACATTTTCCGTATTGTTATATGATGTTATTTACAGTTTTGTTCTTCCGCTATTATTGTACGATGTGCAGTGTTTGCCCTTTCATATTTTGTCTTTTACTTTAACAGCATATGCATGTTTGTCATAATATTATTGTGTAGTGCTGTTTGTAATTTTGCTCCAATGTCATTGTTATCACAGTCGCTGGCTGTCTGGTGTCTGTCTAACTGTGCTTTTATTTTACTTTAAGAGTGTGTTTGTAAGCCAACATCGTAATTTTGTGCTATTCTCAAAAATGGCTCTGAGCGCTATGGGACTTAACTTCTGAGGTCATCAGTCCCCCAGAACTTAGAACTACTTAAACCTAACTAACCTAAGGACGTCACACACATGCATGCCCGAGGCAGTTTTCGAACCTGCGACCGTAGCGGTCGCGCGGCTCCAGACTGTAGCGCCTAGAACCGCTCGGCCACTTCTGCCGGCCTTTGTGCTATTCTGCTCTTTTGCAGTTATGTTACTTCGGCACTTCATAAACGTTGGTGGCTGTATGGTACTTATAGCTCAAATCAAAATAAATAAATAAATAAAAGCATAAGGTTGCCGAAGTGGAACAGGAAAGAAAAGTAAATGATTTGTGGTAGTACAGGTACCCTCTGCGACGCACCGTACGTTAGCTTGCGGAATATTTGTGTAGGTGTAGGTATACAGCCGAAATATTAGAAGAAGAAACGGCATTTAAGCGGCTGCACGTCCAAAATTCAATGGAGCTGTAGTTCTGTGCATCACGGTGCCCCCGCTCACTTCAGCGGCTCAGTACGACGCCACCTGGACAACGCCTTCCCTTCGAAATGGATCGGTCGTGTAGGCCCTGTAGCATGGCCAGCAAGATCGCCAGACCTGAATCCACTGGATTTCTTTTTGTGGAGCCATCCTAAATCTGTGATTTATGAAGGAGAGGTTGTTGATGTCAACAGCCTTCAATTCAGAATACAACATGCCTGTGATATTAGGCAAAGAGATACAGGCATTTTGGATCGTGTTCACCAATCCTTCCTGGGAAGAGTTCAACTTTGCCACACACATCGTGGCTGTTATTTCGAACAGTGCTTATAAACAGCCACTGCAGCTTCTGGTCGTGTGTTTCTATGTTAGTTGCGATTTGTACAGCTGTACTGTATTTGTTTTGCATTAACTGCCACGTACCTGTGTAGTTGTACTTTGTGTTCTGCATCTATGTACTAGTTTCTTAAAACTAAGTCTGGTACACAAAAACCAAATTATAAAACGTGCATGTACAGTAGTGCAGCCCCTCCTTTCTCTGTGCCAACCAGCCACGGTACATAATACCGGCCAGCGTAACAGGTACGAGATAGATGTGGGCGCCGCCATTGCTCGCAGTGTCACGCAGACCGTCGCTTGGCGCCGCATGCCTCGACTTCTCGTCAGCGGCTAGACTACCTGCAGCACTCGCATGTTGTGCCCTGTTGCCGATCTGCCCCTTGGCCAATGTCGGCGCACAGTAACACCCAAAAGTCCACTTCATATTTCCAGACGAGGTGTTAGACAACGTTGTTGCCTTTCCCCACTGTTGTTTAACGTATACCTGGAAGAGATTATTGCGAAAAGCTTAGATGGGAAAAGAGGAATATGTATTGGTGGAAAGAGAATAGAATGTATAAGATTTGCTGATGACATGGTATTAGTGGCAGAAAGTGAGCGGACAGTGAATAACAGGCTCAAAGGTCTGAATGAAGCTTGTGTGGAATATGGGATGCAAATAAACACAGCAAAAACAAAGAGTATGGTCATCAGTACAAGACGCAGACTGTCCAATATTAAAATAGGACAATCTACCATTAGCCAAGTAAGTGCACTTAAATATCTCGGAAGCACGATAACTGAAGACTTGAGATGTCACCAGGAGGTGAAAACTCGAATTGCCATAGCGAAGGAGGCATTCAACAGACTCTTACGTGGCGAATTAGATAAAGGACTAAGGAAAAGGCTTGGCAAATGTTTTGTCTGGAGTGTGGCACTATATGGGGCAGAAACATGGACGCTGAGACGAGAGGATGAAAAAAGATTAGAAGCATTTGAAATGTGGATGTGGAGGAGAATGGAGAGAATAAGCTGGATGGAAAGAGTGAGTAATGAAAGAGTATTAGAAAGGGTTTTTGAGAGAAGATGTCTGCTAAAGGTTGGTAAAGAAAGGAAAAAGAACTGGTTGGGACATTCATTGAGAAGAGAGTGCTTGCTAGCAGATGCTTTAGAAGGATTGGTTTGTGGGAGAAGACTGAGAGGAAGAAGGAGATACAAATTGATAGACGACATAAAATTATGCAGACCTGAAGAGGATGGCAGAAGACCGGACAGCCTGGAGAAATTTAACGAAATCGTCGAAATGAATGGAATTGATTTGAAATTTTGTTAAAGAAGAATAACAAATTTTATCTTTTGCTTTTAAGTTAATTTTCTTTCGTGCGAACTTTGTTGTAGAACCACTCTCTTATTTTCGTGTGATAATAAAAATTTTTACTTTCTTAAGAATTACGTACATTTAAAGAAAAAATAATATTTACGTGAACTCATATGAACTGGTTAAGAATATTAGGTTGAGAATTGAGTCCTTTAAATCATTCGGCCTTGGCATACACTTTCCAGATGCAGTGGGTTTTTTTTAAATATTTTTACTGAATTTTATCCCGGCACTAGCCATAGAACACAAGATTACCTCTATTAGCAGAAAATGTTTTAATTATTGCCAAGCCGACATTTGTCACTGATCAAACCTACTTCATTACACATTTAAGATATTTTGAAAGAACCAAACTGTTTAAATTTCAATGTTAACTAACATTAGCTATCCGCCTACGAATGCACAAACATATAATTAATTCAAATTTTATCAGCCACAGGATCACTGAAAAAGAAGAACAATTTCTTAATTCACTATTGATTTTTATGCTTCTGTTCCCGATTTACAGGTTTGATAATTTTTTAAATGTGCCGCCTGTTGTTGGTCGCGGCACAGCCCAGCAACACCGCTAAAAAATGCTGAAAAATTCTTAAAGAAATTTTATAGATGACGTGGGCAAGCTAATTTACATAAATAATTCACACTTTTGATAAACTCTAATATATTTAGATCAAACAACAATACAACTCACATTAATTCGTAACGCATCGTCTAATGGCGGCTAAGACCAGACAGAGACAAAAGAAGTCTACCCATTTGTAAAAAACTCTTTCACAGTGTCCTACCGCAATGACTTCTGAACAGAGAAGACCAAAGAATACATAATGCATTGTGCTTAAATAGTATTGCTGACTATGAACATTTCTTTGCAAATTGACGATATTATTCTCTTCTGACAACATTTTATATATATCTCTGCTATCGCAAATACTGACACATTTTACAATCACATAATAAATACAGAAAAATTCCTATCCTAAATACAGAGAAATATTACAACAAAAAAATATAAGGAGAATAACAAATGTCTTTTACACCACATTCAGTAATATTTTTGTTCAATAATTACGATATATACAACTTGCCCAGAGCGGCGTATATGGTACAAATAAATTCTTGTTCTTTAATAATGTGAGTTTGCCAGGGAACGTTACATTGCCCCCTGGCAGCATTTGGCAAAGAGTTTTTACACTTTGACACAATGTTGCCAGTAACGTTCTTTACACTTGTATATTTTACGGAATGGATCTTTTATTTAGTCCCAGGGTTATATAAGCTCATGGCTCCCCCATTTGGGCGTAGGCAAACAGAAAACCTGGGCAAAACTGTGCCGGAGCCCAGCCATCCCAGTTGGTTCATGGTCAATATTGTCTCTTTAACAGTTATTCATTTGAATTAAATTAGCAGTTCGTCACAAACGGTTACACAATTACACAATATCACAGTCACATACAGTTCGACTGAAGTTTTTTGTGTGTGATACTATTATTCTTGTGATACCTACAAGGTCACTTGTCCTACGTAGTAAATGTTCAATGTTTATCGAAATGAAGTCATTGACATATTATTCAGTTTATGTGAACATAAAAAAAAAATCAATAATGCTGTATTTGGTGAGCGGTGCGGAGTTATGGTTGAGCGGCGCTTGGCGCGGCGCTCTGACTCCGTGTAGGTCACCGCCCCCGGCGTTGACAGCTACGGCGCGGAGGGGCGTGGCTGTCTGTCTGGTCTGCTACGGGCTGCTGCGGCCGCTGCATAGCTGATGTAGCCGGATGCGCGTTGGATATCCGCTCGCCCGTGCGACGTCTTCTTGCAGTGCTCCAGGAAACATGCAACAAGTTCAGAAACAGTGTACTATCCTTATAGGCATTTTTCCTGCTGTGGGAAAGAACGCACACAGTTAGTGGCAGTTATTACTCAGTAGGCCTTCACTAGTCTGGTTTGCACAATGTTTCGTTGTCACAGTAACACGTTTTATGGGCATACAATATTTTTCACCATGTCATGACTTGTCATTAGTCACACGCAAGTTTTCACCTTTGGACAAAATGTATCTCTGTAGTCAATGCGCTTTCCTAGCGTCCCTTGACACACAAAGAGTTAAAGTTTGACACTAGCTTGATCCACCGTCCGTTATCGGTTCACTGTTCGTGTCGTGCTAGTTCCTTGTGCATTTGCACACACGGCGATGATACAGTTTTTTATTACTTATACTCAACTACTCCGTGACGTATTGCTGCAGGTTTAACAGTCACTGTCTGTCTCTGCCGCACAATACTGCACTTTTGTTTAAGTTCCTTTTTTTTATTTACAATGTCCGCTGTGCAATTTTTTTTTTTTTTTTTTTTTTTTTTTTTTTTTTTTTTTTTTTTTTTTTGGAATAGCACATTCGTAACTCTTTACCAAGGTGTGATATTTGCGTACATGGTAACAAAATATTAAAATTTGGTATTAGTTTGCCCAAAAGTCATCTATATTCGTGTTCGAGTAGATTTTATTTGTGCATTCCAGCCGGATTCAGGCATATTGTTCAATAACTCCTTTGAACTCATGTCACACTTTACTATCAACGTCCTACGTAACTACAGTGTAGTCTCTGTAGGCAAAAATTGACTTGGACTGTATCTGGCTAGCTCTTTTTTACTGTTTGAATCTGCACATGCTTCAATTGAAGCTTCTTTGTGCGTAACTTTGCATTACATAAATTTGCAACAAGTTTGCCTCCCGTGGTGCCCTCGGGTCACTACTGGGTGCATTATTTTCTCTAATAACATTGGTGAGATAATAAAGTTCTCAGGGCCTCATATTATTGATATTATTCTGGGTTCGAATCTGTCAATCTGACATCTACACGTATCTACATACATACACATAATAGAAAAGATTGTGCCAAGAAATATTTCAAATTTGGGCACATAGAAAATTATGTAGTACACTAACTAATCATTACTAAAATGTTCTTTTTGATTGAACTCTGTCACAGATTAACACTACAAATAATTGCACTAATCAGATTATCTGTGCAAACATTTAGAGCATGTTCTAGATAACACAAATTAAAAGAGTACATAACACAAATATCCATACACATGAGAAAGTCAATCATATTCTTATAACTAAACACTTCTACACTAGTACATTATCTCTAAAGATCACACATCATTAATGTTCATTATTTACAAAAGAATGGTGTCCACATAGGACTATTAGTCTTTTACTGTAGGAATGCTTTTACATCCTTACGCGGATACAGTCCCCGTACTCTCCCTGAGTGGGGATCTGCTAAGAGATAGCTACACTCATGTGGCACACTTACTACTCTAAAAGGTCCATTGTACACCAATTGCCACTTGCTATTCTGTTTCAAGGATGCCGAGGACTTAGGATGATTGCGTAAGAGTACCAAGTCCCCAACACTAAATTTTTGGTTATTCGTCACATGTCGATTATATTTTTCTTTCCTTTTCTGAGCGCACCTGGTAAGGTTGCACCCTGCTTTTCTTATCTTCTCTTCCTTAGGCTCAGGAATGACTGGGACCTTAGGCAAAGGTGCCAGCCACTCATTCAAAACTCTATTATTATTCATTATAATCTCGTTTGGTGGATACCCCGTAGAAGCATGCGGGGTTGCGTTGTGAACTTCTACAAACTTAGGTATCAGATCTGGCCATCTTGTGTGTTTATATGCAATGTATAACCTGAAAAATTTATTTAACTCTCCAAATGTTCTCTCTACTAAACTTGCTTGTGGGTGAAAACGGGAAATTAGTATATGCTTTATATCTTGTTCATGTAAATAGTTTTTCCAGGTATGGCCTGTAAAATAGGAAGCATTATCCGATATTATCGCTTCAGGCTTACCCACTTGTGTAAAATATTCCTTCCCTAACCATTTAACTGTTCCACGAGCAGTGGCTGATTTAAGGCAGTATATTTTTAAATATTTAGAGAAAAGGTCATACACCGCTAAAATGTACTTCAATCCACCCCTGGCTCGTGGGTAGGGTCCTGCTATGTCTATAGATACTAACTGAAGTGGTCGATGAGGCACTATAGGATGCAGTTCAAACCTTGTGGACCTATTTTGAAACTTAGCTTTTTGGCACAGAGGACAAGTCCTGATAATGGTGCGAGTCTGCTGGCTTATCCCCTTAAAATAACAGAATTTGGACAAAATCCTTATTGTCTTGCCTATCCCAGCGTGACCCCATGCTAAATGCGTGTGCCACACTACAGCTGGGATAGCCTGTTGTGGTATACACACGACTCCATGGTCATTTGACACACCTGTTTTGTAATACAGAATATTATCTACTATTTTGAAATTCTGAACACTTTTAAGACTGGTTCCTTCTTTAATTTTGCTAATGATATCTCGCCAAATCGGATCAGTTTCCTGCAATATAGACATATTTTTACACATATGTAAAAAGTCCCTCCTATGTACCTTATCTTGTACTAATAGTATTCGATGTTCCTCCGATTGTTCCAAAATATTTGACATTGAGGATTGCCCCAGTGGAAGCCTCGACAAGGCGTCTGCTACAACATTATCTTGTCCTTTTAGGTACATGATTTTAATTTTATATTCCTGTAATGCTAACCTCCATCTTAGCAAGCGGGTATGGCATAATTTGCAAGTCATTAAATAGCTCAGAGCCTGGTGGTCACTGAATACTTTGGCTTCTTTACCATAGATGTAATAGTTAAATTTCTTTACCGCCCAAACCACTGCAAGAGCCTCTAATTCGGTAGCGGAATATGCTCTCTCGCAGCTGTTTAGTGTGCGGCTGGCAAATCCGATTAGATTGATTGTTGTGGGGTCGTTGCTCCTGTCCCACTGAAATAAACACGCGCCCAGACCGTATGAACACGAATCTGTCGCTATACAAAAATCTTTTGTCATGTCTGGGTGTCGCAGTATGTTTGCGTTCACCAAGGCATTTTTGGTAGCGTCAAATGCGCGTTGACATTCTTCTGTCCACACCCAGTGCGCATTTTTACGCAACAGGCTCAATAAAGATTCGTTATTCATTAATTGGTTGGGAACAAACCGTCTAAAAAAAGATGCTAGACCTATAAATGCTTTGAGCTGTTTCTTAGTTCTCGGACTAGGAAACCCACGAATTACATCAAGTTTTTTGCTGTCAGGCTTGATGCCTTGTGGTGTTATTATGTGACCTAGAAATTTAATCTGATTACGTCCAAATTTGGATTTCTCAAGATTCGCTGTTACTCCCGCTTGCTTAAACCTTTCTAAGACTTTACTCAGTAGTTCTACGTGCTCCTCCCAGGTGGCAGTGGCAATCACTAGATCGTCTACATACACTGTTACCCTTTGCAGCAAATCCGGACCTAAAACCGCGTCGAGGGCTGTTATGAAAACTCCTGCACTTACATTTAAGCCGAAAGGTAGTACCCTAAATTGGTAGCTCCTTCCCCCAAATATAAATGCAGTATATTTCCTCGACTCGGGTGTGAGCAGGATTTGCCAGAATGAACTTCTCATATCAATAGATGTCAAATATTGCACTCCATGAAATTTTTGAATTTGCTCATCAAGATTTTCCGGATGAGTCCTAACGGGTACAATAATTTCATTTATGTCTCTCGCATCTAGTACTAACCGTACCTGTCCGTCTGCTTTTGCTACCGCCACCAAAGGACTACTATAAGGGGACAAAGACGGTTCTATTATTCCCCACTCGATCAGTTTTCTTATTTCTTTAGCTACTATTTCCTTCTTGGACCAAGGAATGGAGTATGAGGCTCGACAGTAAGTTTTGTGAGGCTTCACCTCGGTATTGTACTGATATCCCTTAACAATTCCTGGTCGTTCTGAAAACACATCTGCATAATTAGATAATAACTGTACCAAATCCTGCTGTTGCATAGAGTTCAAATTTTCGGACTGTGATACTTTGTTCACAAGTGCGTCCACATTTGCTTTTAATTGATCACCTTGTACGTCAGCATAATAGAGATTCTGTCCTAGACAATGATTGTCTAAATGTAGTATCGACTGATTCCTACACTTTATGTTAATAGCATTACAATTAGGTACAGGTACCTCTTCAGATCTGAGCATGGACAATTCTATTCTCCTACCAGCATTCATCAAACTTAATTTTCTCCGAGAAAGGTCGATTATTGCGTCCCTTTCTCTCAAAAAATCTACCCCCAAAATGCAGGCTACTTTTAAACCCTTTACTACCAGGAATGAGCACGCTATGGCTTCATCCCCTAAATACATCTCTACCCGCACTTGGAGTTTAATTATTTGTCGCTGTGCACTTATGGCTCCAGTGACTTTACAATTATTCACGGGAAAAGTCAGCATACGCCTTTCCTTCCCCAGTACTTTGAATAAGTCCATACTCATAACACTGACAGTAGCACCTGTATCTACGACCGCTTGCACATCAATATTATTAATTTTGATCTCTATTATCGCTTGTACTTTGTCTTTGTGCTCCTTTATGCACGTGGATGGTCCAGTTATTAATTCATCTCCCATCTGTACCCCGTCATTATACCTAAGGATACAGATGTTGTTCGGTGTTTTGTTCTGTGTCGGGCTGCTCTCACTCCAAACCTCAGCCGACGATGGAGAGCGTATCTCGGCTGCATCTAGTTTGTTGAATTATTGCTAGTGGATGGGCGTGGCTGCTCTGTGTCACTGACCTCCACTATGTGCACGTTGTGTTGCGTCGGCCGCCACGGTTGCGCAATTGGCGCATTTTGTGGTGGCGGTCGGTTATTGTCATATCTATCACTGTTTTGCCGGTCCGGACTGGGCCTCTGGTTCTGCGGCCAAGTTCGGTTTGCATCATTATAAGTATTAGTGTTGCTCGGCCCCCTGGCATTTTTCCATCTATTATTGCTTGGTGGGCCTGTCTCATACCGGTCATCGAACCTCCTTTTCCGGTCATTATTCACCGGCGGACTATTGCCGTTCCGGTCTCTACCTCTATTTCCGTTTTGTGCATACTCTTGTCTCCTATTATTACCTCCGCCGTTTCCATTACTTGGTGGAGGCGTGTTATTTCGACCATTTCTATAACCGTTTCCGTTACTTCTAGCCTGTTCAGAGGCTGCCTTAACATCCTCCTGAATCAGGTCAATTGAGTCCAGAACAGACAAGAAATGTTCCATATCATTTTCAGGTACGTGTATAAGTTTTTCCTTTACATGTATCGGCAAGTGTGATTTCAAAAGCCTGATCAAATCCCGGGATGAAATCTGTTCGTCCCAGTAACGGGTCTTATTAATGTACTTCTCGAAATATTTTCGCAAATTGCCTAGTCGTGGAGAATACGGCTCTGGATTATATACCTCCTTCCGTAATCTCTCCTGGATACATGTTGACCAATATTTGGCCAAGAATGCTTTTTCAAATTGCTCATATGTATCACAACTGTCAGCTGCTTCGGTTGCCCATAAAGCAGCATCTCCTTGTATGTAAGACATAACGAACTGTATTTTCTGGGTATGACTCCAAACGCTAGGCAAAATGTTTCTAAATCCCTTGATAAACACTACAGGGTGAACAGATTTCTTCTCCGTTGTAAAGATCTGAAACTGTCGGTTCCTAATCAAGCTTTCTTCAATCACTACTTTGGAATGACATTTATTTGTTTCGCTTACATTGGTTGCCTGTTCTGTCTCGCAGTCGCAATTTTTTACTGCAGTATTTATATGCCTATCATTGTTGGACCTGGCTGGCGTGACATACGCCCGTGCCTCGTCATGCCGCAAGCTAAGCTCCATCTCGGCAAGACGACGGTCCACACTCCGCTGCCACAGCGGAATGTCCTTGTGCACTATCTTTTTTAGATCCTGCACATCCGCACTTGAGCCCACATCTCTGGCCTCAATTGCGGCGTGCACTTTCTGATCTACTTCTTTTATGACTTCATTTTCTACTTTGTGCACTTGTTCGATCACTTTGTTCTCAATTACTTGAGTTGTGTCAATTTCTAGTTGTTCGACCCTATTAGTCAGGACACTGATTTCCTCTACGATATTGGCGTTAGCCACGTGAACACTATCTACTCTTTCGCTTAATTCTTGCACCGTTTTGGGTATGGTTTCATATTTTTGTTTCAAACTAACAATCTCACTTTGCATAACTTCTAAAGTTTGCATCAACTGCAAGTCCCTCTCATGCAGGCGTCGGTCACGCTCTGCTTGTTTAGCATCACGTTCTCTATCGCGCTCTGCTTGTTTGGCAAATTCAGCTACCAATCTCTGGTCACGCTCTGCTTGTTTAGCATCACGTTCTCTATCGCGTTCTGCTTGCATACATGCAAATTCAGCTACCAATCTCTGGTCACGCTCTGCTTGTTCAGCATCACGTTCTCTATCACGCTCTGCTTGCACGCGTACAAATTCAGCTTGGAAATTGAGCATGCGCTCGAACATAACTCTTAATGATTGCACTTCTGACATCACACCACTCTCTGGTCCGTGTCCAGTGCTTGCGGATGGCACAGTATTTCCGCTATCAACTGAATCACTGGGTGGCAATGGCAACATTTCTTGCCCTTCCGCCCCCAGATTTTCACATTGTACTTCCTGAACTACGTCACTAACATTACTTTGTGTCCCACTTTCCAACTCGGTATCACTACTTACTGACTGTTGCTCATTATCCATGTTGATATCTTTCTGACTACGCAATCTAACCATAGTAAACAAAAGAAATAAAATCTGAACTAAATATCCTAACACTCAGGTTTCACTGACATAATCACACAAGAAATGGACATTAACTAATACACACTTACTATATACTACAATGACTAACTACCTAAATGTCCTGTTATTTTAAAACAAAGTACTAACAAGAAGCACACCACTAATGATCCGAGAACACTGCACTGAGGCTACTTTACTACCCACAGGACAACTACACTGTAGCTTTACCTTTTGGTGATCTATCTTGGGTGCAGCTGCCCCCTGATATTGTGGTAGGTAATTAATTTTCCGAAATATTGAGCTCTCTTCTTCAGCTTGCCTCTGGGTACATAGTGTTCTCATGCAAAAAATCATACACAGGTATTACCACACAATATTGGTTATGCAATACATACAATACATAGAAAAATTATTAAATGTTCTGCAACAAAGTTCGACTATATTAATTCCCTAGTTATCTCACGGGTATTTAGTGGCCACTGCATATTCGAGCCCCACGTTGGGCGCCAATTTAACGGAATCGTCTTAATGATTGGAATTGATTTGAAATTTCGTTAAAGAAGAATAATAAATTTTATCTTTTGCTTTTAAGTTAATTTTCTTTCGTGCGAACTTTGTTGTAGAACCACTCTCTTATTTTCGTGTGATAATAAAAATTTTTACTTTCTTAAGAATTACGTACATTTAAAGAAAAAATAATATTTACGTGAACTCATATGAACTGGTTAAGAATATTAGGTTGAGAATTGAGTCCTTTAAATCATTCGGCCTTGGCATACACTTTCCAGATGCAGTGGGTTTTTTTTAAAATATTTTTACTGAATTTTATCCCGGCACTAGCCATAGAACACAAGATTACCTCTATTAGCAGAAAATGTTTTAATTATTGCCAAGCCGACATTTGTCACTGATCAAACCTACTTCATTACACATTTAAGATATTTTGAAAGAACCAAACTGTTTAAATTTCAATGTTAACTAACATTAGCTATCCGCCTACGAATGCACAAACATATAATTAATTCAAATTTTATCAGCCACAGGATCACTGAAAAAGAAGAACAATTTCTTAATTCACTATTGATTTTTATGCTTCTGTTCCCGATTTACAGGTTTGATAATTTTTTAAATGTGCCGCCTATTGTTGGTCGCGGCACAGCCCAGCAACACCGCTAAAAAATGCTGAAAAATTCTTAAAGAAATTTTATAGATGACGTGGGCAAGCTAATTTACATAAATAATTCACACTTTTGATAAACTCTAATATATTTAGATCAAACAACAATACAACTCACATTAATTCGTAACGCATCGTCTAATGGCGGCTAAGACCAGACAGAGACAAAAGAAGTCTACCCATTTGTAAAAAACTCTTTCACAGTGTCCTACCGCAATGACTTCTGAACAGAGAAGACCAAAGAATACATAATGCATTGTGCTTAAATAGTATTGCTGACTATTAACATTTCTTTGCAAATTGACGATATTATTCTCTTCTGACAACATTTTATATATATCTCTGCTATCGCAAATACTGACACATTTTACAATCACATAATAAATACAGAAAAATTCCTATCCTAAATACAGAGAAATATTACAACAAAAAATATAAGGAGAATAACAAATGTCTTTTACACCACATTCAGTAATATTTTTGTTCAATAATTACGATATATACAACTTGCCCAGAGCGGCGTATATGGTACAAATAAACTCTTGTTCTTTAATAATGTGAGTTTGCCAGGGAACGTTACAAGAACTACCATGTGAAAACCTTCCTTTTGGCAGAACACTGATGATGATATTTCCAGATTTTTACCATTCAATTGCATTGTCATTTATTGACACAGGAACATACAGTAAACGAATTTATCTTTGTAGCTCAGTGTGTGACAATTTGCATGGCATATTTTTCCTCATTTATGACTCACCATGTATATGACTTACAGTTGAGTTGAATATACTCACTGCACTCTACGTGTTGTTAGAACCTACCGGTAACAAATCTAGTGGTGCGCGTCTGAGTTGCTTCGATATTTTCCTCTAATCGACTTGACGCAGGTCCCAAACATTCGAGCAGTACTCAAGAACAGGTTGCAATAGAATCATTTATGTGGTCTGCGGTCTCCCACACAGATGAACCACACTTTCCTAAAATTCTCCCAATAAATCAAAGTCGACCATTCGCCATCCGTACGGCAATCCTTACATGTTCGTTCCATTTCATATCGCTTTGCAACCTAATGTTTACATATTTAATCGACGTGTTATGTCAAGCACGACACTAGAGAAGTGGTGTAAATATGGAAATCCATTTTGTTTTTCGTTCATAAATTTCTCAGTTTTTCGCATTAAGCAAACAAAATATCTGTAGCACATAGTTTGAATTATGTTTTAATGGTTCCTACATTTTTTCGAATACATACTACACTGGAAACATTTCTACACTACTGGCCATTAAAATTGCTACACCACGAAGATGACGTCCTACAGACGCGAAATTTAAACGACAGAAAGAAGATGCTGTGATTAGCTTTTCAGACGATTCACACAAGGTTGGCGTCGGTGGCGACACCTACAACGTGCTGACATGAGGAAAGTTTCCGACCGATTTCCCATACACCAACAGCAGTTGACCGGCGTTGCCTAGTGAAACGTTGCTGTGATGCCTGGTGTAAGGTGTAGAAATGCGTACCATCACATTTCCGACTTTGATAAAGGTCGGATTGTACCCTATCGCGATTGCGGTTTATCGTATCGCGACATTGCCGCTCGCGTTGTACGAGATCCAATGACTGTCAGCAGAATATGGAATCGGTGGGTTCTGGTGGGTAATGCGGAACGCCGTGCTGGATCCCAACGGCCTCGTCGAGACGACAGGCATCTTATCCGCATGGCTATAACGGATCGTGCAGCCACGCTTCGATCCCTGAGTCAGCACATGGGGACATTTGCAACACAACAACCATCTGCACGAACAGTTCGACGACGTTTGCAGCAACATGGACTATCAGGTCGGAGACCGTGGCTGCGGTTACCCTTGACGCTGCAGTACAGAGGAGCGCCTGCGATAGTGTACTGAAGTACGAACCTGGGTGCACGAATGGCAAAACGTCATTTTTTCGGATGAATCCAGGTTCTGTTTACAGCATCATGATGGTCACATCCGTGTTTGGCGACATCGCGGTGAACGCACATTGGAAGCGTGTATTCGTCATCGCCATCCTGTCGTATCACCCGGCGTGATGGTATGTGGTGCCATTGGTTACACGTCTCGGTCACCTCTTGTTCGCATTGATGGCACTTTGAACAGTGGACGTTACATTTCAGATGTGTTACGACCCGTGGCTCTACCCTTCATTCAATCCGCGCGAAACCCTACATTTCAGCAGGATAATGCACGACCGCATGTTGCAGGTCCCATATGGGCCTTTCTGGATACAGAAAATGTTCGACTGCTGCCCCGGCCAGCACATTCTCCAGATCTCTCACCAATTGAAAAGTCTGGTCAATGGTGGCCGAGGAACTGGCTGATCACAATACGCCAGTCACTACTCTTGATGCACTGTGGTATCGTGTTGAAGCTGCATGGACAGCTGTACCTCTAGACGCCATCCAAGCTCTTTTTGACTCAATGCTCAGGCGTATCAAGGCCGTTCTTAAGGCCAGAGGTGGTTGTTATGTGTAATGATTTCTCAGGATCTATGCACCCAAGTTTCGTGGAAATGTAATCACATGCCAGTTCTAGTATAATATATTGGTCCAATGAATACCCGTTTATCATCTGCATTTCTTCTTGGTGTAGAAAGTTTAATGGCCAGTAGTGTAAATTAGGCTTAACACAAAGGTTGACTTTTTTGGCACTTCAGGAGATGGGGGTACAAGTATGGAATACTCCATTCGTTTGTTAAAGTTAAAATAAATAATGGAAAATCTAATAAATTCATTGTCAAAGAAAACACTGTAACACTTAATAACACATTTGAAAAACTCATGGGGTATACTATTTTCAGATCTAAAAATCCTTACTCTAAGTAATTTCACTTGCAGAAGTGACACACATATCGTCCTTTACTTGTGTCGTGCACGTTCAGTGTGCGCCCACATTTCGCACATTAGACACATTACCCATTCTTCCCCTGCCTCTTTCTGCGAAAATTTACCTGAGCAAGAGAGACACGTGCCCTCTTCACTAGTGGGTACGCTGTTGACAGGAATGCTGCTAAGGGTGGACGAATCATCTCTCACACTAAAAAGATGATTTTTGCTTCCTAGGCTATGGTGACCTCTGCTTCTTTGTCTCCAGTTTATTTGTTGCTGTCGTCGATACTTCAAGAGATCTCTTGTATGGAGACGAGGTTACGCTGCAGATGTTCCTGCCTCGACTTCAACATCAGCCTTTCCATTTTTAGAAGTCACAGCTCCTGCTGATGTTCCATTGACTGTATCATTTGGTAAATCCTTAATCATTCCTTTATTTCTGGCAATGAAATCTGCATCAATGAAAATATGAGGGTTTAGCAGATATATTGCTGTCGTACTAAAAACGACTGACTGCTATCTGCCCTCTCAGGCGCTTGAGATGGACCTTCCCATTGAGTTCAGCGATGTCGATGTTGGTTATTGGACCTTCATTTTCCCTCATCGAACCGCGTAGCAGCTCAGAACAAGAGATTTTCAAAGTTTTATACAGCGGTTGCATCTTGTAGGAGGTATGAAAGGCAGACATAAGGTTTTGACATGGTTTCGCGAGCGAGATATATAGTATGCAAATTTCTGGAGTGGCTCATTTTCTATTCTCTAGTATTTTTAATTGCTATTTACATAGCTTGTGATGTCATTTCTGAAGCAATTCCTATAAGTAAAACTGGTTGTGAAAGTATGGCACAAATATGGAATACTAGAGAACAAACATGGAATACTAGGCTACGAACATGGAATACTGGTACTGCATATTAGCGACACATGCATTTTGAAATTCAGAAACGCAAATAAAGTCGAAAATTACATCTACATCTACATCTACGTGATTACTCTGCTAAACACAATAAAGTGCCTGGCAGAGGGTTCCATCAATGACCTTCAAGCTGTCTCACTACCGTTCCACTCTAGAACGGTGCGCGGCAAAGTGAGCACTTAAATTTTCCTGTGCGAGCCCTGATTTCTCTTCTTTTATCGTGGTGATCACTTCTCCATATCTCATCTGTCAGTCTCACACCGCACAGCAATACTCCAGAATAGGGCGGACAATTGCGGTGTAAGCAGTCTCTTTAGTAGACCTGTTGCACCTTCCAAGAGTTCTATCAATGAATCGCAGTCTTTGGTTTGCTCTACCCACAACATTATCTATGTGATGGTTCCAGTTTAGGGTATTTCTAATTGTAACCCCTAAGTATTTAGTTGAATTTACGGCCTCCAGATTTGCGTGACTTATCGCGTTATCGAAATTCAGCGGATTTCTTTTAGTACTCATGTGAAAAACTTCACACTTTTCCTTATTCAGGGTCAAATGCCACTTTTCGCACCACAAATCTTATCTAAATCATTTTCCAATTCGTTTTGGTCACCTGATCACTTTACAAGACGGTAAATGACAGCATCATCTGCAAATTACGTAAGACGGCTGCTGAGATTGTCTCCTCTGTCGTTAATATAGATCAGGAACAATAGAGGGCCTATAACATTTCCTTGGGGAATGCCGGATATTATTTCTGTTTTACTCGATGACTTTCCGTCTATTACTTCGAGCTGTGACCTTTCTAACAGGAAATCACGAATCCAGTCACACAATTGAGGTGATATTCCATAGGCACGCAGTTTGGTTAGAAGACGCTTGTGAGGAACGCTGTCGGAAGCCTTCTGGAAATCTGAAAATATGGAATCAATTTGACACCCCCTGTCGACAGCACTCATTACTTGTTGAGTATGAAGAGCTAGTTGTGTTTCGCTAGAACGATATTTTCTGAATCCGTGCTGACTACGTGTCAATAAATCGTTTTCTTCGCGGTACTTTATAATGTTTGACACCGTAATTAACTTACATCGTATGTACAGTGTGACAATTACTGAACACTATATATATATATATTACAGGGCGAGTCACCTGACGTTACCGCTGGATATATTTCGTAAACCACATCAAATACTGACGAACCGATTCCACAGACCGAACGTGAGGAGAGGGGCTAGTGTAATTGTTTAATACAAACCATACAAAAATGCACAGAAGTATGTTTTTTAACCCAAACCTACGTTTTTTTAAATGGAACCACGTTAGTTTTGTTAGCACATCTGAACATATAAACAAATACGTAATCAGTGCCGTTTGTTGCATTGTAAAATGTTAATTACATCCGGAGTTATTGTAACCTATAGTTGACGCTTGAAACCTCCGACGTCCAGTTGCGTGTCGTAACAAACACGGACCACGGTCGGCGAGCAGCATCTGCAGGAACAGGTTTACGATGACGACCGTGTTTACGAGTGTGGCTGTAGTGCACTGTTGTGGTTTGGTCTAGATGTCGCAGTGTCCGCATGTAACGCTTGCTGCTATTGTTATTCTGCATTCGTCTCCGCACGCAGACCAACTGTAGTACACCGTGTTACCAGACGCCTGTGATAGTGTAGTGTTGTAGGAACTGTGACCATGGTGTATTCGAACTCTGAAAAGGCGGAGATGATACTCATCTATGGCGAGTGTCGACGAAATGCAGCTGAAGCCTGCAGGCTATATGCAGAACGGACAGAGAGCATCCAACGTGCCGCACATAGCAAAACATCTACTGCCAACTGTATGCAACAGGTATGGTCGTAGCACGCAAACGGGTCCGTAACAGGCGCGTCACAGGAGAAGCGGGTGCAGTTGGTGTGTTAGCTGCTGTTGCCATGAACCCACACATGACTACACGGGACACTGCGAGAGCCGGTGGACTGAGTCAAAGTAGTGTCATGCGCATACTGCATCGTCATCGCTTTCATCCGTTTCATGTGTCGCTACATCAGCAATTACATGGTGATGACTTTAATCATCGAGTGCAATTCTGTCAATGGGCATTAACAGAGAATGCGTTGCAGTTCTACCTGGTTACCGATGAAGCGGGTTTCACAAACCACGGGGCAGTGAATCTACGGAAGATGCATTATTGGTCCGTGGACAATCCTCGCTGGCTCAGACAGGTAGAGCGACAGCGACCGTGGACTGTAAATGTATGGTGCGGAATCATTGGCGACCACCTCATTGGTCCTCACTTCATTGCAGGTGCCCAAACAGCTGCAACATACATCGCGTTTCTACAGAATGATCTGCCAACGTTGTTCGAAAATGTCCCACTGGAAACGCGTCGACGTATGTGGTATCAGCATGATGGTGCACCTGCACATTCCGCAATTAACACTAGGCTGACCCTTGACAGGATGTTCGACGGGCGTTTCATAGGACGTGCAGGACGCGTAAATTGGCCAGCCCGTTCTCCTGATCTTACACCTCTGGACTTCTTTCTGTGGGGTACGTTAAAGGAGAATGTGTACCGTGATGTGCCTACAACCCCAGAGGATATGAAACAACGTATTGTGGCAGCCTGCGGCGACATTACACCAGATGTACTGCGGCGTGTACGACATTCATTACGCCAGAGATTGCAATTGTGTGCAGCAAATGATGGCCACCACATTGAACATCTATTGGCCTGACATGTCGGGACATACTCTATTCCACTCCGTAATTGAAAACGGAAACCACGTGTGTACGTGTACCTCACCCCTCATGGTAATGTACATGTGCGTCAGTGAAAAAGACCAATAAAAAGGAATTAGCATGTGGACGTAATGTGCTGTTCCAGTCTCTTCTGTACCTAAGGTCCATCAGCGTTCCCTTTGGATCCCTACGTAATTCGGTGCTCTCCGATACACACGATCGAACAGCGGAGGAGTGGTACTCAAGTGTCAACTTTAGGTTACAATATCTCCGGATGTAATTAACATTTTACAATGCAACAAACGGCACTGATTACGTATTTGTTTATATGTTCAGATGTGCTAACAAAACTAACGTGGTTCCATTTAAAAAAACGTAGGTTTGTGTTACAAAACATACTTCCGAGCATTTTTTTTATGGTTTGTATTAACCAATTACACTAGCCCCTCTCCTCACGTTCGGTCTGTGGAATTGATTCGTCAGTATTTGATGTGGTTTACGAAATATATCCTGCGGTAATGTTAGGTGACTCACCCTGTGTTATAAACTACAGCGTGCACACACTTTATTCAGCATGTAAACGTCACTACAGATATTGGGATTTAGTTTCTGACATGTTCGATATGCCTGACATTATTGGCGATGATGTGGCGCAGACGAATAGCGAAATTCTGTATGACCCGATGAATATTCGGAACATCGATGCTGTCACTGACCTCCTGAATGGCTGTTTCCAGCTCAGCAATGGTTTTGGGATTATCGCTGTGCACATTGTCTTTGATATATCCGCACAAAAAGGAGTCGCATGCGTTCACATCCAGAGTATATGGGTGCCAATTGAGGCCGATGCCAGTGGCCTCTGGTTACCCCAGAGTCAGAATGTCTTTTCCAAAGTGCTCCTCCAGGACATAAAACACTCACCTACATCGATGGGGTCGAGCTGCGTCTTTCATGAACCACAATTTGTCGAAATCGGAATCACTTTGGATAATGGGGATGAAATCATCTACCAAAACCTTCACATACTGTTTGGTAGTCACGGCGCCATCAAGGAATATCGTTCCGTGACTGGACACTGCGCACCACACAGTCACCTGTTGAGGGTGAAGAGACTTCTCGATCCCTATATGTGGATTCTCAGTCCTCCAAATGCGCCAATTTTGCTTATTCACGACTTTTTTTCGTGCAAATGGCGGACACCAACAAGGCGTGCGCGCATGCGCATACTAATTCACATCACGCCCCCCGGCCAACCGTGCAGATTGAGCCTTCTAAGGCAAACCGTTGAGAACTTATGACGATTTTATTCGATATAAATCAATAATTGTCACCCTGCAGGTTGTTGTTGTGGTCTTGAGTCCTGAGATTGGTTTGATGCAGCTCTCCATGCTACTCTATCCTGTGCAAGCTTCTTCATCTCCCAATACCTACTGCAACCTACATCCTTCTCAATCTGCTTAGTGTATTCATCTCTTGGTCTCCCTCTACGATTTTTACCCTCCACGCTGCCCTCCAATACTAAATTGGTGATCCCTTGATGCCTCAGAACATGTCCTACCAACCGATCCCTTCTTCTAGTCAAGGTGTGCCACAAACTCCTCTTCTCCCCAATTCTATTCAATACCTCCTCATTAATTATGTGATCTACCCATCTAATCTTCAGCATTCTTCTATAGCACTTAATTCAGAAAGCTTCTATTCTCTTTTTGTCCAAACTATTTATCGTCCACGTTTCACTTCCATACATGGCTACACTCCTCCATACAAATACTCTCAGAAACGACTTCCTGACACTTAAATCTAAACTCGATGTTAACAATTTTCTCTTCTTCAGAAACGCTTTCCTTGCCATTGCCAGTCTACATTTTATATCCTCTCTACTTCGACCATCATCAGTTACTTTGCTCCCCAAATAACAGAACTCCTTTACTACTTTAAGTGTCTCATTCCCTAATCTCATTCCCTCAGCACCACCCGAGTTAATTCAACTACATTCCATTATCCTCGTTTTGCTTTTGTTTATGTCCTTTCAAGACACTGTGCATTCCGTTCAGCTGCTCTTCCAGGTCCTTTGCTGTTTCTGACAGAATTACAATGTCATCGGCGAACCTCAAAGTTTTTATTTCTTCTCCGAGGATTTTAATACCTACTCCGAATTTTTCTTTTGTTTCCTTCACTGCTTGCTCAATATACAGATTGAATAACATCGGGGAGAGGCTACAACCCTGTCTCACTCCCTTCGCAACCACTGCTTCCCTTTTATGTCCCTCGACTCTTACAACTGCCATCTGGTTTCTGTAGAAATTGTAAGTAGCCTTTCGGTCCCTGTATTTTACCCCTGTCACCTTCAGAATTTGAAAGAGAGTATTCCAGTCAACATTGTCAAAAGCTTTCTCTAAGTCTACAAATGCTAGAAACGTAGGTTTGCCACCCTGCACGTACATAATAATACATACCTCTACTTTAGTTCCTTCCTCGCGTAGATTTATTAAGAAGGTGAAGTCGTATGTCACCCTCTACCCTTCCACACTGATGAAAGTGATGTATTCTGGAGTGACGTACTAAACTGTCCTTTTTATGCCCAATATTTTAATACTTGGCAAACACTGTGCTCCCTCTCCACTTTCCGTTAACTAGCTGATCACACTCCCATCTAGAGTTGAACTCTAAAATGGAACGCCGCCTTACCGCATTGCTTTCACTAACCATTTCAACTACACAAAGCACTGTACCATAACGTAATACACTGATGGCCATTAAAATTGCTACACCAAGAAGAAATGCAGATGATAAACGGGTATTCACTGGACAAATATATTAAATTAGAACTGACATGTGATTACATTTTCACGCAATTTGGCTGCGTAGATCCTGAGAAATAAGTACCCAGAACAACCACCTCTGGCCGTAATAACGGCCTTGATACGTCTGGGCATTGAGTCAAACAGAGCTTGGATGGCGTGTACAGGTACAGCTGCCCATGCAGCTTCAACACGATACCACAGTTCATCAAGAGTAGTGACTGGCGTATTGTGACGAGCCAGTTGCTCGGCCACCATTGAACAGACGTTATCAGTTGGTGAGAGATCTGGAGAATGTGCTGGCCAGGGCAGCAGTCGAACATTTTCTGTAACCAGAAAGGCCCGTACAGGACCTGCAACATGCGGTCGTGCATTATCCTGCTGAAAAGTAGGGTTTCCAGGGATCGAATGCAGGGTAGAGCCACGGGTCGTAACACATCTGAAATGTAACGTCCACTGTTCAAAGTGACGACAATGCGAACAAGAGGTGACCGAGACGTGTAACCAATGGCACCCCATACGATCACGCCGGGTGACACGCCAGTATGGCGATGACGAATACATGCTTCCAATGTGCGTTCGCCGCGATGCGCCAAACACGGATGCGACCATCATGATGCTGTAAACAGAACCTGGATTCATCCGAAAAAATGACGTTTTGCCATTCGTGCACCCAGCTTCGTTGTCGAGTACACCATCGTAGGCGCTCCTGTCTGTGATGCAGCGTCGAGGGTAACCGCAGCCACGGTCTCCGAGCCGATAGTGCATGCTGCTGCAAACGTCGTCGAACTGTTCTTGCAAACGTCCCCATCTGTTGACTCAGGCATCGAGACGTGGCTCCACGATCCGTTACAACCGTTCGGATAAGATGCCTGTCATCTCGACTGTTAGTGATACGAGGCCGTTGGGATCCAGCACGGCGTTCCGTATTACCCTCCTGAACCCACCGATTCCATATTCTGCTAACAGTCATTGGATCTCGACCAACGCGAGCAGCAATGTCGCGATACGATAAACCACAATCGTGATAGGCTACAATCCGACCTTTATCAAAATCGGAAGCGTGATGGTACGCATTTCTACACCTTACACGAGGCATCATAACAACGTATCACCAGGTAACGACGGTCAACTGCTGTTTGTGTATGAGAAATTGGTTGTAAACTTTCCTCATGTCAGCACGTTGTAGGTGTCGCCACCGGCGCCAACCTTGTGTGAATGCTCTGAAACGCTAATTATTTGCATCTCACAGCATGTTCTTCCTGTCGGTTAAATTTCGCGTCTGTAGCAAGTCATCTTCGTGGTGTAGCAATTTTAATGGCCAGTAGTGTATATTCGCTAGTAGCGGCGTTGGGATCACGGATGTACTTCGAACTTTGTGCATCGTTAGTGGGGGATTAAAACAACATAATGTGCAAGTAGTAAGGTGGCTATTAGAGGCGTATAATTTTCGAAGTAAGTCCGTGATCCCAACATCGTGGCCTTCCTTCGTCAAGCAGATACGTGCTGTGTCTATAGTGGGGCCTTGAGTGCACCTATCGGCATCTAGTCTTTAGACAGCACGAACTACATATTACACAGCCGTCAGCTGCTGTCAGATGCTCGGAATCGAACTCCGGTGTAGGAAACATCTTGAAACATCTCACTGCTTAGCAAATGAGTTAGTGTGAGAAACATTTGACATTGAGCATGCAAGAGAGAAAAGATTGGGAAAGGTTTGAAATTATCTTTAAGGTCTGCTGGAAGTCGCTAAGCGGTTTCTTTATCAAAAGGTGGATGAGTATATTCTGGACAATTCGCGCTCCGTTTTAAGCAAAAGGTAATTTGTGGCGTATCTCAACTTTTTGTGACGTCATAGCTCCTGAACTATGTATCTCACAACGCTATATTTTTGCAAGTGCTGTATGTCGACACTGCGAAATGTGTAGAACATACAGATAACTGTAAAGAAGGAATAAATGATAATAATGCCTGATGAGGCAGTTTTACTGCATGAACATGAGGCGTAGCGCCTCTATATCGTCCCTATTGAGATGGTAGACTTGTGATTAGACGCGCAGTATGAGTCACGCGGAAGACGGGTGACGTCAGATGCCCTAGTATATGTAAGAGGGTCATTCAGTAATTAAAGAGACAAATTGGTCTGGGGAAAAAACTGTTTGTACGGTAAGTTTGGTACTTTTATGGCTTCACGTTGGTATTACTGGGCCGAACCCTGATCAGCTGATGTATCAACATTGTTTTGTTCATAACTTCAAAAAATACATTTGAAGATGGCGAATCGGCTTGAAACGTACACATTAGGGTGAAGTTGTCACGTATATCACGTCTGTAGGGACTTACAATCGTTTGTAGAACCTCTTGGAGATACAGGGGACCAGTCAAATTGTTTTGGATGGGAAGTGGAGGGGTCCGCAGACACATCACCATTGCCGCCCACAACATTGCACTTCCACCTGCAAGCAGGTGGACTTCCTGAACGTATTGGCGCTCCTGGTGTGGTCTAGCGCTTCTGCAACCCTGTCTAATGCCTGGTCGCAAAACAGTCCTGGTCTCGTCAGAAAAACTAACATTACTCCAGTCTGCAGTGCGTCGCTTCCGTTGGTTCAGCGCAAAACTTTGCATGGGGGCTTAATTATATAATTTGAAAATCATTTTTTTTTTTCGTAGCTGTATGTCCGATTACGCTGTGTCGTAAACGGTTGGACCTGACTAGTTTTTGTACGCAATCTGACTGCATAGAATAACAACAAAGAATGAAAGAAAATTTTCGTTAACACAATTAATTAACTAAGTCCCCAGCAACTATAAAACCTACGAAACCAAAACACAAGTGTAATTGTTCTGTGTGTGGGAGTGTGATTCAACGTACACATCTGGCATGGTTCTTCTTCAACAAGCAAGAAATTTTAAATATATTTATACTGAAGTACAAAAAAATAGAAATACTATAATTGCGTAAGGAAAGCAGAATTACACTCTAATACAAGAACACAAGCCAGATGCTTTGTTGACTGAACCTGTAATGATGCATTATTTAAGACATTGAGATAATAAAAAGAAAAGGAATTTTTTTTTTTTTTTTACCTTCATATATTGACGAAAAGCACTCGAATCATTACAATATATCTCCACACCGACTCGCTAGTACCACATCTCAACAAGAACTCGATACTGCCACATCTCGACAAGCACTCTTCACTACGACATCTCAGCAAGCACTGACCACTACGACCTCTCGACAAGCACTGCCTACCACGAGTTCTGAACAAGCACTGCCCTCCGCTACTTCTCAATCACTGCCAGTGGAGGCGGCGAAACAAAACTCTCTGGCTCTGTGGCTCAGTGTAGCCACCTTTCAACTTCTCATTGGACTTCTGGAACGAAGACCACCCCGATGCAGTCTTCTACGCATTTACTCCGAAATACGAATCCCTGTTGCTCGGGAGAAGCCATTTCCAATGTTTCTCGCAGTTGATGTTGGGCGTCTGCGAGCCGAGAATTGTAGGAAACGGTCCTGCATTGGTGTTGTCGTACGAGGACGGCCAGTGCGAGGTCTGCAGTTCGCATTTCCCATCTCTCTGTACTTTGTGCTGAACACTAGCTGAATGAAGCTGTTGTTGATGCTGGAGCGCTCGCGGTGTGCCGCTGATGCAGCGGTATGTTTACATGACTGAGCAGACTTCGCCACTGTTTCTATGTTTCGATACAGTGTATCGATACGTGGAACAGTTTCAGTGTTTCGGAACGGCTGTGGTTCACTGTTTCGAAACAGTGGTGTTTCATTCCGCCCCTGTCTCGGATAACCGGACCAGATTCGATCTCGAGCCAGACACAGAAACTGTATCGTTGTTTCAAAATAAGGCTGTTTCAGTCCACCTGCGCTTGGAACGGACTAATTGTATCGAAACAGTGATGTTTCATTCCGCGCTGTGTCGGACGAGATTCGGGCTCGGCACAGGTACTGAAACACATTTAACATACCACTTCATGAAACTCTTTCAAAAGTGTCGAAATCTTTTTGACAACAGCATAAAGCTTAAGATATCCGAAAATAAAGCTTCGTTTCTACTGTCCTGTTCCGAAATGGCGTAACATCTACTTTATGAACACTAACCAAACAATAAAATAACGCACACTATTCACATTCAAAATAATAAATGTGTGAAAGTCGTTCAGTTAAATTACACTTTTTTATATCATCCACTTCTCTGTTCATGTACAGTAATCATATTAAGAAACTTAAGTAAGCCTACATCATTTTGAATAAAGCTTATACATAAATTTTATGTAGGTATAATTGCAAGCAATCTGTTTGACGTATCACTGATAGTGTAATGGTGAACGGGAAGGGCTAGGAACCATGGTGAATTTATAGTAACAGTTCGAAACACCTTAGAAGACAAAAAAAATTTCTATTATATTTTGTTATTTATTCGAATTACTTGGCGTTATTTGTGAGTCTATAGTCACTGTACCTATTATCCACAGTGATTCCGTTTGTGTGCACGGAAATTAGCAGGATGGGTATATTACCCATACTAACATGGGAATCCCAGTAGCATATCCGTTGTTTCTGCAGTTTGCTCCCACCTCCAGTTCCGTTCACGGTTCTTCCATCTTCAGCTATGGCGTTAACGAAGCCTGGTGTGGGATCGTTCTATGAAGATGAATCCGTAGGAAATTAAGTGTAACTTGTGTTCGGTAGTGTTGTCGTTTAAAAGTAGTTCAACCTCTTGCTTAGACAGATATTTGCGACATAAGCATCCAACAGTTAATTTAAGTGAAACTCGTTCGAAACCAGTTTTTATGAATCTGCGAAGTGACGACGTCAGTTCAACTTCCATAGCAATTGTTCAGGAATCTGCCGGTTCAGTTCTGGGTAGGTTTGGTAGACAAAGATTACTGGATTTGCACCAAGACCAGTGCCTTCATCCAAGCGAGCCATAATAGAACAGATTTTAAGACTTCCTGTTAAAGAATACCTTCTGTTCAATGTAGCTGAGAGTGTAGAGTTTAGAAAAATGACTTATTTATTAAATGAAAACTGTGTGCCTCCCAGTAGAAAAACCGTCTTCAAAAGCTTAGTCTATCAAGTCTTCGACAACACACTAATGTGAGTAAGATCTGCAGTGCAAGCTGCATCCTCCATCTGCTTTGCTATTGCTTGATGGACATCTGTGAAAAATGAGAATTATATTGCAGTGACTCCTCACTTCATTGATGAAAACTGCAATATGAAGTCTTATTTGTTATCTAGTTTTAAATTCCATAACAAGCATACAGCTGAAAACATTTCCAGTGAATTACAAAATGTGATTTCAACTTGGGGTATTACCAAAAAAATTATAGCTTGCACTACAGATAATACATCTAATATGGAAAAGACAGTGATGATGTGCAAATGGGGGCATGTACCTTGTTTTGCACATACACTAAATTTAATTGTGCAAGTAAGCCTTGAACCAATTACACAGACAAGGACTAAAGTGAAGTCAATACTGACATTTTTCAAATGAAGTCCTCAAGCATTTGAGAAATTACACAACATTCAGAAGCAAGTGGGCTTCCACATTTTAACGCCGAAACAAGATTGCCCTACGAGATGGAATTCCATAAATGAAATGGTTGACAGGCTTTTGAAAATCAAACAGCCTTTGCAAAGCACAGAAAACCATCATAACGACCGGGAGACCGGTGTGCTGACCATACGCCCCTCCTATCCGCATCATCAGCTGAGGATAACACGACGGTCGGATGGTCCCGATGGGCCACTTGTGGCCTGAAGACGGAGTGCTTTTTTGCAAAGCACCCTCGCCATCGTCAGTTTGGATTCACAGACAAAACTGTCCAATGAAGACTGGTCAGTTATTGAAAAATCTTGTGAAATACAATCTCCTTTTGAGCAAGTCACAACAGAAATTACCAGCAAAAGAAATGTAACCTTGTCAAAATTTGTCTTATTAAGCAAAGGTTTAAAAAGTCATTGTCTGGGACTGAAAAAGTCAGATTACAGCAATGAAGCCATTATTGCAGTAATTGGTAAACTTGATGATGGAATCTGTACCCGCCTCGTTCAAAAGTTTGCAGATAAAGCAATTGCTTGTGGAGCAATATTACTGGATCCTCGTTTCACGGAGCATGGGTTTCCAAAAACTGGGCATCGATTACAAGAAGCAAAAGATGCCATAATTAACAAGTGCTGTTTAATACAACAGAAACCCACAATATGTTCTACAGACAGTCCACCACCAGCCAAACCAGTTGAGATGAGGACATTCAACTCTAACAGTGGCAACATTTGCCAAGATTTTGACCAAGATGTAGGAGGATTGATCCAAAGTGTAGACAATCCACGTGCTGCAAGCATAGTCGAATTTGTATCCGATCGCAAGATCCATTGCTGTGGTGGAAAGAAAATCATGTGTTGTTTCCTCCGCTGTTTGAAATAATGAAACGATGTCTTTGTATTATGACCACCTCTGTTCTATGTGAGCGCATATTTTCAAAGCAGGAGCAAACAATAACAGACACACGATCCCGTCCTTCAAGCGAAAAAGTATCAAAAATTATATTTCTAAACTACAACTTAGAATAGGTACAGTAGATCTACTCAGAAATTAAACAGTAAAATTTCAGTTGATTTTGTTCTTCTCTGGACAATGTGCACTGAATTTGTATCCGACTGTATTTTGTTTAGTCCACGAAATCTTTCATGTAGCTACCTTACAAGAATATATTTCTCAAATTTGTTGCACACAGAAGACACGTTTTTTTCACCATTCAGTGAGTTAATTTTTTAAGTACGTTTATTTATGTATTTAAGAATAATTATCTTATTTATGTATGTATTTGTTTGTGTGTTTATGTTTGTAAATGTGCTATGTTTGGATGTTACACAATATAGACGTCTTAATACTTGTGTCTCATAAATAATTCTCAGGCAGTTCAAGAATGGTACTTTGATACGTGTGTTTTTGTCCTTCGGATACTGTGATAAAAATTGCATTCCAACAGCAACTTAACATCATCTCTGATTTCTTGGGGAAGTTTACAATAAAATGAAAATGTATCTGCTTGCTGTGAATACTTGAGTGATCTCCATATGACTGTACATCAAACAATCTTCTTCAGCAAGAATTGTGAGTGGTGTAGAGCCAGATCTACCATGGTGTAGGTATCACAAGGGCATTGCACTGTATGAATTGTGTTAAATTTTAGACTGGATTTTATACTTCAAGGAAACATACCGATCTCCGCATTTCAGTAACCTTGAAATATTTTAACATGTTTTCCGTTTCTATCAAGTGCACATATTAAGTGCTGTATTCAGCTGACTTGTGAATGTTTGATGAAAAACTGCCTTACTTGACCATTGCATTATATGCTGCAGTTTGTTATGGTAAATGTTTGATCTGCGTGCGTCAGTCACTTTGCACTGTGTGACAAACAACGGAAAATTTAACTGTAAGAAAAGTGCGAGTGGCTCACTCATAAATGTTGATTCAGTGCCTCGCTTCGCAGAATGCTACCTCAATAAATTACATCTCATGATACGCCTTTTCAAGACAACGTACGGCTTTTCACTCATAAAACCTATCAAAATTAGGAGCTAGAATACAGGGAAACGAGTTTGGCAAAATTTATTATGTCAAATATACAAACTCTGTCGTCAGCCAATTGAAAAGTACGAAAGTCACACGATACGAAAGCAGCGCATTTGCTGCAGAAAATACGAAACTGCCAAGACACCTAAATGAAAGTTTCATACTATCTGCAATATGATGAGCGCTCTCGCACCTCATTTGTGTTTATATGGACATACTTATACAGTAGACATTCAAGATGATAAAATGTGTAGGTCTATTCGATTACAAAACACAAACTGTTTCACTGTTTCGAAACAGCGTATAGAAACATTACATTGTACTGTTTCATTTGTTTCGAAACAGTTACGTGTGTCAGTTTGCCCACCTCTACTGGGAAGCGGCCACAGAGCATGCCAGTAGTAATTACCGTCCAGTATCTCTAACTGGATAATGCACGAAGTGCCTCGGTCAATGGGACTACTAGTATCGTAGATTACATTTTATGATAGCATTCCACACTTTTGTTCAGCAGCGTAGATTCCCTGAGCTACAAAGAAACGGTGTAAAAGATGGATGTAGCGTACAAGCTATGTAAGGACTGAGAAGGATAAAGAAGAGAATTACGTAGCACAGTACTAACACAGTCGTACCAGGTGGGTTCGAAGAAAGACAAGAGAGAGTCCTGCAGAATGAAATAAAAACGGGATCCACACGATCGAGTGGGCTGTGGAGGGAAGGCCGCCCCTTTAGAACTGCGGTTCAGTAGCACGTCGCACTAGGGGGGATGGGGGAATCCCCTTACTGCACGGGATTACGCAGCGGCTCTGGAATGATTTACGGCTCGGTGTGATCCCGCACCCGGGACCAGCCGGCCAGCAATTAGCGACGCTTTATCCTGTTTTCTATTAGCCGTGGCCGGATCGCGGATTACGCCGGCGGCGCTGTAATGGTAACTCGCGATCGGCTAATGGAATGTTTATACAGCGGGCCGTTATTTATGTCGCCGGGGACCCAGCCGCTCCCTGGAGACCTGGCTTCCTTCCATATGTCGCGGCTGGCTGCTATCGATCCGTTCGGAAGCCACACGTACTAGAGATGTGTCGTTCGCGAATTAACGGGTCCACAGGAACGGTTCGCCAAGATGAACGGAACGAGCGAGGAACAAATTCTAAGTAACGGTCTTTCACAGTTCACTTTCTACTTATAGTTCCCGGGAACGGAAAATTGTCGGTCTCGTTCCCGAACGGCACGTCGGACGGTCTCGTTCCAGCCTCGATACCGTTCCCGTCTGTCTCGGTCTCGTTCGGCCGGACTCGTCCTTCTTCGCGTGGCCACTCGTCGCATAGTTAGTTCAGTATCGAGGAGTTGCTGTTCGTTTCGATCGCTTCGCACGCCCATTCTATACCTGTTTCAAACCTTTTTTGAACTCTGAACTTCTGGTTCTTTTCGTATTGGGCATGTACATTGATCAGCACTTCAGCTGGAAAGACCATATCACATACATAACCAAAAAACCCAATTCAGCATGTTTTGCACTGAGAATAATTTCTAGAGTTTGCAGTGAAGGGTGTATAAGATTAGTGTATACGGCTTATTTTGATTCTATTATATCCTACGGAATAACATTCTGGGGTGCAACTAAATGTCGCCTGAGAGAGGTTCTTAAATTACAGAAAAGGGCCATTAGAATTATTACACACAGCTCACCACAAACACACTGCAAGCCCTTGTTTATACAGCTAAACATACTTACAGTACCACCTTTGTACATATTAAAAAGCATACTGCATACAAGAACACACTTGAGTAGTTTACGTGTAAATTCAGATCTTCATGACTACAATACACGTATCTGTAAGAATCTGCATGTAGAAAGAACAAGGAAAACAAAAACTCAAAAACATGTGAGCCACTATGGAATAAAGCTTTATAGTGGTCTGCCACTCGACATCAGGGGAACCGAAGATGAAGGAAAATTTAAGTCAGAATTAAAAAAGTTTATCATAAATAAATGTTTTATAGTATAGAGGAATATTTTGAATCCTTAGATCACTAACTGATAGTTGTATTGTCAATATCATGTTGTTCTCGTTGTTAGTTCTGTGTCTCATTTATACTCCTTTAACTCTAAAATTATGTGTAATATGTGTTTTCCAAATTTTACTAAATATATATAAATCCATCACATACGGTACATGTTAAAAGAGCATGTAAAAGAACAACACATTAATTCAATGTTTTAATGTTCTACATATTATATAATGTTAATTTTATGTGTTTTAATTCAATGTTTTAATTTTCAAAATAATGTTAATTTTGTGTGTTTGATAGAAATTTGTAATATTCTGCTGTGCATATTCTGGACAGTATTATGACAATTCCTGTATCATGTGAACGATGTTGCGGTTAAAGGCGCTGCAGTCTGGAACCGCGAGACCGCTACGGTCGCAGGTTCGAATCCTGCCTCGGGCATGGATGTTTGTGATGTCCTTAGGTTAGTTAGGTTTAACTAGTTCTAAGTTCTAGGGGACTAATGACCTCAGCAGTTGAGTTCCATAGTGCTCAGAGCCATTTGAACCATTTTTGTGAACGATGAAAAGGGTGATAATAAATGAAATGAAATGAAATGAAATCCTAGTCAGCGTCCACGACCGGTAATTAAATGTATTTCATAATTACGTAAATTACATAAAAATTACGTGGTATGGAATACATTCATATTTTCAGGTAATAAAACGGCGTGTCAGCTTACTTCACTATTTCGATAAACAGCAGAAGAAATATTTGTAAAAAGGCAAGATTTTTTTGTTATTAAACATGCAAAGGACGTCGGCACGGCACACAGTTGTTTTTTTATTAATGATAAAAGAGTATGTTCATTGTTATGGAAGGCAGACGGACTTTCAACCGAATGAAGATCGCGCTCCATAATCGAGTGTCTGGTGTCACATTTTTTTAGAGAGAATACGATAACTTCTACAGTATTATTTCAGTGATACAGGGTGGCGCACGAAAATTCGGCCCCGAGTACTAGACTGCTCATTGTCGCTTACCAATCGTCATCTATTGTTGTGAAGTTGTTTGCATTAACTTCATTTGTTATTTCTTCACTGCCTAATTTTTACATGTTTATCTATTCTGCTCGTAGCGGTAAACAAATCGTGCGTAATTGGCGAGCAGTCTGTACTCGGGGCCCGTTTTTCGTGCACCGTCTTATACACTCCTGGAAATGGAAAAAAGAACACATTGACACCGGTGTGTCAGACCCACCATACTTGCTCCGGACACTGCGAGAGGGCTGTACAAGCAATTATCACACGCACGGCACAGCGGACACACCAGGAACCGCGGTGTTGGCCGTCGAATGGCGCTAGCTGCGCAGCATTTGTGCACCGCCGCCGTCAGTGTCAGCCAGTTTGCCGTGGCATACGGAGCTCCATCGCAGTCTTTAACACTGGTAGCATGCCGCGACAGCGTGGACGTGAACCGTATGTGCAGTTGACGGACTTTGAGCGAGGGCGTATAGTGGGCATGCGGGAGGCCGGGTGGACGTACCGCCGAATTGCTCAACACGTGGGGTGTGAGGTCTCCACAGTACATCGATGTTGTCGCCAGTGGTCGGCGGAAGGTGCACGTGCCCGTCGACCTGGGACCGGACCGCAGCGACGCACGGATGCACGCCAAGACCGTAGGATCCTACGCAGTGCCGTAGGGGACCGCACCGCCACTTCCCAGCAAATTAGGGACCTGTTGCTCCTGGGGTATCGGCGAGGACCATTCGCAGCCGTCTCCATGAAGCTGGGCTACGGTCCCGCACACCGTTAGGCCGTCTTCCGCTCACGCCCCAACATCGTGCAGCCCGCCTCCAGTGGTGTTGCGACAGGCGTGAATGGAGGGACGAATGGAGACGTGTCGTCTTCAGCGATGAGAGTCGCTTCTGCCTTGGTGCCAATGATGGTCGTATGCGTGTTTGGCGCCGTGCAGGTGAGCGCCACAATCAGGACTGCATACGACCGAGGCACACAGGGCCAACACCCGGCATCATGGTGTGGGGAGCGATCTCCTACACTGGCCGTACACCACTGGTGATCGTCGAGGGGACACTGAATAGTGCACGGTACATCCAAACCGTCATCGAACCCATCGTTCTACCATTCCTAGACCGGTAAGGGAACTTGCTGTTCCAACAGGACAATGCACGTCCGCATGTATCCCGTGCCACCCAACGTGCTCTAGAAGGTGTAAGTCAACTACCCTGGCCAGCAAGATCTCCGGATCTGTCCCCCATTGAGCATGTTTGGGACTGGATGAAGCGTCGTCTCACGCGGTCTGCACGTCCAGCACGAACGCTGGTCCAACTGAGGCGCCAGGTGGAAATGGCATGGCAAGCCGTTCCACAGGACTACATCCAGCATCTCTACGATCGTCTCCATGGGAGAATAGCAGCCTGCATTGCTGCGAAAGGTGGATATACACTGTACTAGTGCCGACATTGTGCATGCTCTGTTGCCCGTGTCTATGTGCCTGCGGTTCTGTCAGTGTGATCATGTGATGTATGTGACCCCTGGAATGTGTCAATAAAGTTTCCCCTTCCTGGGACAACGAATTCACGGTGTTCTTATTTCAATTTCCAGGAGTGTATTATTTCACTATGATCAGCCACATAACGCTACAGTTAGGCTAAACGAGAGGTTTTGCAGAATCACGAAAATCACAAGAGTGTGAGAATTCTGTTATGAATAAAAACTCTGTACTCCAATTTGTGCCCGGGAGGGGGGGGGGGGGGGGGGGGCGGGCGGGCAAGTGTGCCCCTCTTGGCGCCTTCCATCTTCAGTCACCTATGCTACTAATTTTCAGTTTTTCATAAGAGCAATATACCAAGTGCAGTGAACGGTGAGCGAGTAAAAATGAACGGTTTCCAAAAAAGAACGACCACCAGTGAACTAGTTCCCAAGGATGAACGACTTCGCCCATCTCTAATACATACTCGCCGTGGCTCTCACTTACTCTCAGCACGAAATGTATTCGCAGTTGCGAATATGGACAACCGTCACCTGTTTAATGGAATGACCACAGTGAAGATGTGTGCCGGACCGGGTGTAGAGCCCGGACTTGTCGCTTATCGCAAGCGGTCGCCTGACCATTTGGCTGTCCGAGCACGATTCACAGCCACATCCAAACGTTCATATGTCGTCAATCATGCGTCTGCATCCAGTACTCGTACATCGTGTTTATTCGCCGACACTGGACAAGCGATTTTCAAGTAAAATGCACAGAAATGTGCAGAATTATAATATATAATGGATGGATGAGTACAGGTTTTAGGCACATGGTTGATGACATTTGCAATTTTCGTTCTGGCTCTGAATGGTGCACGGATAGCCAAATGGTATGAACGGGAAGTTCGCTACACGTCGGAGGCTACGTTCCATTCATCTGACGGACGACCCCTTGTGTCCGACATGCTCATACGTTGATTCGCAGGCAGTCCGCCTGACTTATGCCGCGACCAGGGACCCTTCTTCTTTGGAGCTCATGTTTGTCGTCACATTCCTCCTCCTTCACTCTCTTCTTCCTCTTGCATTCTCTCTTGCGAATACGAAAGGTTAAGTCGTTGCCGAATGCAGACCCAGTGCTGTATCGAAAAAATGTGTACCGCTGTATTGTTGCGATGACATAAAGTAAGACTTATTCGATAGGCGTGGGAGAATTAGCATATCAGAGGATGTTCTATTTCAAAATTACTAAAAAACGTTTCTCGTAGACATCCTCACACTGTGTTTTTCTTTTAAGCAGATGCCACCACCTCTGGGAACTGGCAGAAAAGAAAATGAGAAATGCTCTGACACCACGTGCTGTGAAGTATAAGCTATGATGAGGCACAGTGAGTTTAGTTAATTCTCTGAGCTAGAAAAAAAAAAAACTAACGGAAAGCCATCTGGAAAAATATCAGATGCCGGAATCTGTCACCGCACGTAAAGGCGACCTGATATAAAACAGTTTCCAATAAAACTCCGACCAACTCGAGACTTTGTAATATCCATCTAAATTGTGTCCATCTTGTAATTTAATCGACAGCGAAGAACATCGATTAGTCAGTAAAAATAGGGTTGCAATAGGTCCCAGAAAACCGGAACTATCCGGAATTTGAGTGGTGTAAGCAATATTCCATCCGGCTGAGTGAAAGTGCCGAATTTTTAAAATGTAATCCCTTTGGGTAGATATCGATGAATTACATCTTAAATGCTCGCTCAATCTCTTCAAACTTCCATTAATTAGAATGGTCGATAGTCAAAAACTATCGAATTATCACTCCTTCCTACGTATCTCCGGCGTTGCCACTTCCTTTTCGGCTGGGATGCTCGAAAGAATCTCGTTCAACGTGTTATATTTTAACAAGAAGAATCTGTAGGAGTCTATTAAATTCAGTCTGCTATTCTGATAAGTGACTGGTGTTATCCCAAGTGTAAAATACACTCCTGGAAATGGAAAAAAGAACACATTGACACCGATGTGTCAGACCCACCATACTTGCTCCGGACACTGCGAGAGGGCTGTACAAGCAATGATCACACGCACGGCACAGCGGACACACCAGGAACCGCGGTCTTGGCCGTCGAATGGCGCTAGCTGCGCAGCATTTGTGCACCGCCGCCGTCAGTGTCAGCCAGTTTGCCGTGGCATACGGAGCTCCATCGCAGTCTTTAACACTGGTAGCATGCCGCGACAGCGTGGACGTGAACCGTATGTGCAGTTGACGGACTTTGAGCGAGGGCGTATAGTGGGCATGCGGGAGGCCGGGTGGACATACCGCCGAATTGCTCAACACGTGGGGCGTGAGGTCTCCACAGTACATCGATGTTGTCGTCAGTGGTCGGCGGAAGGTGCACGTGCCCGTCGACCTGGGACCGGACCGCAGCGACGCACGGATGCACGCCAAGACCGTAGGATACTACGCAGTGCCGTAGGGGACCGCACCGCCACTTCCCAGCAAATTAGGGACACTGTTGCTCCTGGGGTATCGGCGAGGACCATTCGCAACCGTCTCCATGAAGCTGAGCTACGGTCCCGCACACCGTTAGGCCGTCTTCCGCTCACGCCCCAACATCGTGCAGCCCGCCTCCAGTGGTATCGCGGCAGGCGTGAATGGAGGGACGAATGGAGACGTGTCGTCTTCAGCGATGAGAGTCGCTTCTGCCTTGGTGCCAATGATGGTCGTATGCGTGTTTGGCGCCGTGCAGGTGAGCGCCACAATCAGGACTGCATACGACCGAGGCACACAGGGCCAACACCCGGCATCATGGTGTGGGGAGCGATCTCCTACACTGGCCGTACACCACTGGTGATCGTCGAGGGGACACTGAATAGTGCACGGTACATCCAAACCGTCATCGAACCCATCGTTCTACCATTCCTAGACCGGCAAGGGAACTTGCTGTTCCAACGGGACAATGCACGTCCGCATGTATCCCGTGCCACCCAACGTGCTCTAGAAGGTGTACGTCAACTACCCTGGCCAGCAAGATCTCCGGATCTGTCCCCCATTGAGCATGTTTGGGACTGGATGAAGCGTCGTCTCACGCGGTCTGCACGTCCAGCACGAACGCTGGTCCAACTGAGGCGCCAGGTGGAAATGGCATGGCAAGCCATTCCACAGGACTACATCCAGCATCTCTACGATCGTCTCCATGGGAGAATAGCAGCCTGCATTGCTGCGAAAGGTGAATATACACTGTACTAGTGCCGACATTGTGCATGCTCTGTTGCCTGTGTCTATGTGCCTGTGGTTCTGTCAGTGTGATCATGTGATGTATCTGACCCCAGGAATGTGTCAATAAAGTTTCCCCTTCCTGGGACAATGAATTCACGGTGTTCTTACCTCAATTTCCAGGAGTGTATATTCCTTTTTTAAGGCCGTGGTAATGAAGCGGGAAGCAACATTTAAAGATGAATACACCAAAGAGCTTCCTTCAAAGAAGAGAGATCGAAGCGTAATACAAACTCTGCAAGTAAATGATTTAGTACTTTAGTTTTTATGTAAGAAATGATTGGTAAAATAATCTGATACGCAAGGTTTCCTTTCCCGAAAGAGACAAAAATTGAAGCAGTGTAGATAATGTAAAAAGAAATGCTCCTATCGTAGCACGAAAGCTGAATATGTCCTTGGCAGAGTTAAGGATTTAAAGGAAAGCAATTAGCTCTCCCAATTATTCACAGCTTCAAAGATATTTAAATCAAAACATCTTGACACATTCGCGCTTTTTTTACTTGTTAGTATTAGAGACCCATGACATGTAATATAAGGCATCGTGTCAAGTAAAGTAACATGGTACATGACCTCATCTTCCCTGGAACAAATACTCCCCCGGAAATTTTATTCCTCAGAGAAACTTTATAGCGATTACATGTACGCTCTTCAGCCATATGGTACTATATACTGTTTACCACGGCTGGCAAATCTTCAGGATTCGGGGTACAGGGTCTGGAACTTTAGGCTATAAAGTGCAAGATGCAGGTGCGCCAACACCTTGCAGCTAAGAGAGCTCACTGCGCTGGGGAAGCAGCATTAACTCGTACAGAAGCGCGAATCTGCACGGATGTTTTGATTTACATGTCTCTGTAGCGGTCGAGAAGTTAGTTGCCTTCCTTTACACCGCTAACTCTGTTCAGGGTGTGTTCTCCTCTTTTTGTACTACGACAGGAGCACTTTTCATTCTCGTTCCCAACTTTTACTCTACCATAATTTTCACATTAGACTGCCATACCTTAGCAACCGACGTAAATTTTTGTTGACTTGGGCGACTACCAATCAGGTATAAGTATTTTTATTGTGTTTCGAACCATGTAGCTTATATTGAGGCAACGAATAAATCTTTCACGAAACGACCATTAATTAAATGTATGTGTCTACCATATCACAAAATTTGTACAGACTCTCAGAAGTTTTAAACATAAGTGGCGTGCGCAAAAAAAAAGATAGTTTCAACAACAGGCAAAGATTACTGGATGAAAGAATTGTTTTGACTTTATCCATTTAACTACCGCGGTACAAAATTTGAACCAATTCCTACAAGTTTGAAGTGGCGCGCTTCAAAAGCCTCCCAGAGAAACCTGTTTTTTGCACGTGATTTGAAACATGGAGGTGGATGAAAATTAAAAAACTCACAAAGAAGTGTTTTTTGCACGTAAAATGCGGCTGAAGAAAAATTTTGAAAGCGAGGTTTTAATCTTATGGTGAATGGATTTTTCAAATTTCTCCTAATCACTTCAAACGGTTTCCGCGCATTCAGTTCATACAAGAATGAATTTTATGTGCTACATTTAGCTCGACTTTAAACTATCGAATCTCCGCAATAGATGAAGATCAATGAATAAAAAAAATTTCGTTTTGACCTCGTCCATATATCTATCTTCGAGCAAAATTTCAACCGATTCGAAAGAGTTTCAAGTGAAGATGATGTGCACTTAAAAAAATCTCCTAGAAAAAACGTTATTTGCGTGTATTTGCATGTAAAATATGAACGGTGCACATTCAAGTGTTGCCATTAGCTAGCATTAATTTCAGACCAATTAACGTCTTTAGCAGTTTACGTGGACGCCAGCTCCGGTTCATCGTTCAAACACTCCTTAACATAATATAACGTAGTTAAGGTAAGCCAAGTGTTGGAATGGCTATACAAATAGTCGCTGGTCCGGGCTAAACCAAAAGCTTTTCATCCCATCTTCCTAGTAAAAATAACAACCGAGAACCAAGACCCCCCCCCTCAAAAAAATCATGATTCTACCCTTGACTTTTTTCAAAAAGTCTCTATGGGACTTAACATCTGAGGTCATCAGTCCCCTAGAACTTAGAACTACTTAAACCTAACTAACCTAAGGACATCAGACACATCCATGCCTGAGGCAGGATTCGAACCTGCGACCGTAGCGGTCGCGCGGTTCCAGAGTGAAGCGCCTAGAACCGCTCGGCCGCAACGGCCGGCTTGACTTTTTCTGTCATAAAATATTTGTTACAGTGTTTCTGCACTGTAATGATTTCACATTTAAAACAAGCAGAACTGAAAGAAAAACTTTACAAATGTGATTTTGTTAATATCAGTACAGATGCTAGAAACCGTGAGGTATTTAGTGTGATTATGCAGTACTTTGACAAAATTGAAGGGCTTCACTCAAAACTGTTACACCTGGTTCAGAGCAGCATGAAAATTCTGACACAGTATCTAAATTTATTCATAATGGTATAGAACAAAACAATAGCAATGAGAGAATACGTGCGTACTGGGGACTATAACACAAATACTGATTTCGGAGGTCTGGCTAGAAAAGGCCAAAACAATGTTTCTTCAAAAGTCAAGTCCAACTTAGGTATACTAATTGTAGGGACTGGGTGTCCAGCACATGTTTTAATTAACTCTTTACAAAATGGTGCTGGATGTCTTCCTGTAGATGTTCAAACTTCAACAATTATACTGTCAGAGTTACATCAGTCATGGAATACAGTGAATTTGTTAATGTTTGGTATCAAGACCTCCAAAATCATATTTATTCAGGCAGCTGAAAGTTTTTAGATATGATCCATTTTTTAGATATGATCCATTAAAATCTTATTTCATGTCGTCGGACGAACGCCTGCTACTCTTGAAGAATGTTTTTCTCGAGTGAAGATGGTGAACCTTATTTCTGGTTTCTTGTTACAATGATTAGTTTGATTCAAAAGTCCATTGCCAGCACTGAAATGAAAGAGATTTCACTGAACGAGGTTAGGATCTTACCAGATGAAGTAATTGACATTTCAACAGAAAGTCACAATGCTAATTTTTGTTAGTACAACAGTGACAGATTTGCTAGCTGATCTGCCAGAAGCACAATACTTGAAGTTTCATGATACATGTATATAATTCTATGAAACAACTATTGACTTTTTGATCAAATGGAGTGAGTCTCTGTAACAAATGCAACATTTTGATTAGTTGAAACTTCCTGGCAGATTAAAACTGTGTGCCGGATCGAGACTCGAACTCGGGACCTTTGCCTTTCGTGGACAGTCTACGGACTGAGCTACCCAAGCACGACTCACGCCCCGTCCTCACAGCTTTACTTCTGCCAGTACCTCGTCTCCTACCTTCCAAACTTTACAGAAGCTCTTCTGCGAACCTTGCAGAAATAGCACTCCTGAAAGAAAGGATATTGCGGAGACATGGCTTAGCCACAGCCTTGGGGATGTTTCCAGAATGAGATGGCAGAAGTAAAATTGTGAGGACGAGGCGTGAGTCGTGCTTGGGTAGCTCAGCCGGTAGAGCACTTGCCCTTAAAAGGCAAAAGTCCCGAATTCGAGTCTCCGTCCGGCACACAGTTTTAATCTGCCAGCAAGTTTCATATCAGCGCACACTCCGCTGCGGAGTGAAAATCTCATTTTGATTAGTTACTTCTGCAGCTGACAATTACATGGTATCAGGTAGAATATTTTTTCAAATGGCCAGCTGAGAACTGTTATTGTAATTAAATAATATTTTAATTGATCAGGTGATGAAATTAAAGTCTTTTATTAACGAATTTAAATGCAGAATTCAGTGGTTTGTTAGCTAGCAAAAAGTGGATACGTCCTCCAAAACCCTTGCAATGCTCAGAGCAATGAGCAATGCTCAGAACTGCAGAAATTAGACCATTTTTACTTGTCTCTTCGTGGCGACTGTGAGAATATTGAAAAATTGTTCGCAGTAATGAATACTCAATGCACTGAAGACAGAAGTACACTGATTTGCCAGAACATTATAGTTGGTTTGTTGTTTGGAGCCGACCGGTGTGGCCGAGCGGTTCTAGGCGCTTTAGTCTGGAACCGCGTGACCGCTACGGTCGTGCCCTTTCAAAGGAATCATCCCAATATTTGCCAGAAGCGATTTACGGAAATCCGGAGAAGCTAAATCAGGATGGCTGGACGCGGGTTTGATCCATCGTCCTCCCGAATATGAGTCCAGTGTGCTGACTGCCGGCCGCTGTGGCCGAGTGGTTCTAGGCGCTTCAGTGCGGAACCATGCGGCTGCTACGGTCGCAGGTTCGAATACTGACTCGGGATGTGTGTGTGATGTCCTTAGGTTAGTCCAGCACTGCGCCACCTTGCTCGGTCAGAACATTATGACCACCGATCTACGATCGTGGTAAGGAATGACTGCTGGTCAGTCACACGCACGGTGCATGTAGTACCAGTGAGCGTGCTGTCCCTATGTAGAATGGGCTAGGCACGTCATGCGTCTGAGTTTGACCGAGGGCAGATTGCGATGGCCCGGAGACTCTGCCACGCATCATTATAGATGGCGGATGTCGTAGGCTGGGCAGACTGGTAAAACAGGGCAGGTGGCGAACTATGGCGGAACCAGCATCAGAATTTAATGCTGGGCAGAGTACAAGTGTGTCTGAACTCTCCAAACGATTGGCCTCCGCAGAGGACGAACCGTGCATGTGCCTATGTTAACACCACGACATCAGCAACTGAAACTGAAATGGCCAGGTGACCATCGGTACTGGACATTGCCGCAGTGGCAGAGCGTTGCATGGTCTGATGAATCCCGAAACCTCCTTCAATATGCTGATCTGAGGGCGCGAATCCGTCGTCTTCCAGGGGAACAGCTCCTTGGACCTGTACTTCATGGCGGAAACAATCTGGTGGCGGCTTCATTATGCTGTGGGGAACATACAGTAGGCATCCCAAGGTCAAGATAAGCTCGTACAAAGCACCTTGACGGCCAAGAAGTATCCTACATTGGTTGCAGATCATGTACATCCTTCATGACGATCATGTTTCCCGACAGCAGTGGCATTTTTCAACAAGATAATGCACCATGTCACAAGGCCAGGAGTGTAATGGAATGGACTGAGTAACACAGTGACGAGTTCGAATTGATGTGCTGGTCCCCCAACTCGCCATATCGGAACCCTATCGAACACATCTGGGATGTGACGGAATGTGGTGCCAAAGTTCATGGCCCTCCTCCCCGGAATGGAATTAGGTAACTTGTGATTGCATATGGTGTTCCAACTCCATCTAGCCACCTACCATAGCCTCGCTGTGGTCTTTCCGGACTGGGAAGGAGCGCCTGGTCCCCGGCACGAATCCGCCCGGCGGACTGTCCGGTGGGCAGGCCAGTCTGTGGATCGTTTTTAGGCAGTTTTCCATCTGCTTCGGTGAATGCTGGTTGGTTCCCCTTATTCCGCCTCAGCTACACTACGTCGGCGACCGCTGCGCAAACAAGTTCTCCACGTATGCATATACCACCATTACTGTACCACGCAAACATAGGGGTTACACTCCTTCTCTAAATGTCCTCCGTGTTCTCAGCGGTAGGTCGTGGGGAGCGGATCGAACCGTCCTACTTCGCCTATATCGGTCGATCGTCCGCTCAAAGCTGGATTATGGGAGCTTTGTATATATACTCCTCTGCACGGCCGTCCATCTTATGCCGCCTCAACTCTATACAACATCGGGGGTTACGTCTTGCGATCGGAGCGTTCTATACGAGTCCCGTCGAGAGTCTTCATGGTGAAGCTGGTGAATTGCCACTAACCTACCGGCGGGATATACTGCTTTGTCGGTATGCCTGCCGGCTATTGTCAATGCCCGACCACCCTTCTTATCGTTCCTTTTTTGACGACTGTCTCGACCGTCAATACGGGTTGTATGTATCTGCCCTGCTACCCCCTGGAGTTCGCTTTCGTCGCCTCCTTCAGCACCTTGATTTTTCACTCCCTGCAACCTTTCGAGTGGGCGAGAGCCAAACGCCACCTTGGCTCCAGGCTCAGGTTCGCGTTCACCTTGACCTCACCTCGCACCCAAAGAGGGTTACCCCAGCTTCGGTATACCGCTCTCGGTTTGTCGAACTTCGTTCGAAGCTCATTAATACGATCTTCATCTATACAGATGGCTCTAAGACCAATGACGGTGTCGGGTGTTCTTTTATTGCCGGGCACACAGTTTCAAATACCGGCTCCATGGCCATTGTTCGGTCTTCACAGCTGCCCTCTACCAGGCTGTTCTTTACATCCGCCGCCACCGACATTCTGCTTATGTCATCTGCTCTGATTCCCTGAGCGCCGTCCAGAGCCTCAGTGATCCGTATCCAGTTCACCTTTCGTCCACCGGATCAAACGCTCTCTCCGGCAGTTGGCGGACGACGGTTCTCCGGTTACCTTTCTGTGGGTTCCTGGCCATGTCGGTATCCCTGGGAACGAAGCTGCAGATGCCGCGGCCAAGGCTGCGGTCCTCCAGCCTCGGACAGCTTCTTGTTGTGTGCCTTCATCTGATTTTAGCAGGGTCATTTGTCAGCGTATTTTATCGCTGTGGCATGCCGATTGGGCTTCACTTACTGAAAACAAGCTTCGGGCCTTGAAACCTCTCCCCACGGCTCGGACGACCTCTTCACGCCCTTCTCGGCGGGAGGAGGTCGTTTTGGCCCGGTTACGAATTGGACACTGCCGGTTCAGCCACCGCCATCTGCTGACGGCTGCGCCGGCGCCGTTCTGCCCGTGTGGGCAATTGCTGACAGTACGCCACATTTTAACGTTCTGTCCGAATTTTAATACACTGCGCATTGATCTTGGCCTGCCATGTACTCTGGATGACATTTTAGTGGATGACCCAGGAGCAGCTGTTCGCGTTCTTCGCTTTATCCACTTGACAGACCTGTCTAAGGACATTTGATTATGCTGTTCTCTTTTAATCCCTTGCCTGTTAATGTGCCTTTTACAGTGTTGTCCTTTTCAGTTTAACCTTGTGCCTCGCAATGCATTCATAACTTAGTCTGGGTGCTAATGACCACTGTAGTTGTGCGCCCTAAAACCACAAAAAAAAAAAACCAAGAGGGGAGACTACCGTGTTCGGCGTACGGCTCCAGCGCATCGTACTGCATGTGCAACAGCAATCTGAGCAGCAGTTGGCACAACAGTGACACAACGAACTGTTCTGAATCGGTTACTTCGAGGGCAGTCCCGAGCCAGACGTCCTGTAGAGTGCGGCTGGGCATTCCACTGATCCCAAACCACCGCCGTTGGCAACTTAAGTCGTGTCAGCCGATTGAAGGGCAGGGTGGAGACGTATTGTTGTCTGATGAAAGCCGGTTCTGCTTCTGTGCCCGTCATGGCCGTATGTTCCTCAGGAGGAGGCAAGTTAAGGACCTGCGACCCACCTGTCTGCATGCTGTGTACACTGAACCTACACCTGGAATTATCTACCCATAACAACACTGGTGTCTTAAATATTTCTATTTAAAGTCGCTGATGAATCAGTTTTGGAAAAATTAATCTTACGCACCAGCCATAAAATTATTTCATTACGTAAAGTCTAAGATTGTTCTACTGAATGTTATCTTCACTATTACAATAGAAAAATAATAATAAATTCCTGTGGGTTCTCGTCCTCGGAGTTCAAATATTGTAATATCGATCGAAAGAATTAGTGTCTGATTATTTCTGCAGTTTAAAATTGCCGCTCCATACGCTCACGTCATGGCGACAAACAAAAGCACAGTCTGGACTGCTGCAAACACAAAACTTAAAACATTCATAGTTGGTTATTTAGCTACAAATATAAGTCCGTACACTATAATTCCATTTAGTACATTTAACGTTATATTTTTCCTTTGAGCACTTGTGACTACCTTTTACAATATTTAAAAGAACAGATCTCAGCTTATCTTCGATCTCATCCGCTTAATACAACACAGAGAAGAAAAACATAAGAAGGAAGAATTCCATAGACAATACAAAGCCAATACACTCTTTTCTTGGTATTACCTTATGTGGTGCCGGCCGGAGTGGCCATACGGTTCTAGGCGCTACAGTCAGGAACCGAGCGACCGCTACGGTCGCAGGTTCGAATCCTGCCTCGGGCATGGATGTGTGTGATGTCCTTAGGTTAGTTAGGTTTAAGTAGTTCTGAGTTCTAGGCGACTAATGACCTCAGAAGTTAAGTCGCATAGTGCTCAGAGCCATTTTGTTATGTGGTTAATCTTTGTAGGAAACTCGTTATAAAACAATAAAACATATTGCCGTTATTTCACAATATAATAATAATTCACAATATAATAATAAGTCATTTCTCAGTTAAAAGTCATTTTTGGAAAAACACTCGTTAAGTCACAAGTCCCGAGCACTGTTCCATACACTTGCGACACAAAATATTCCCGTTGACATTACAAACTGAACCGACATACCTCAACTGCAAAACGGCTCGCAGTAGCAGTTGGTTTAGATGGTAGACGACCACCACTACTCATAAATTCAAGAGATAGGAAGGGCAGGGTAGCGTTTGCAAGGAAACAGCAAACTTGAAAATACTACACATCAGTTCAAGCTTTTATGGAGTGATGACAGTGAATTTAATGTATTTTCATCTGATGGTGTGCTGTATAAACGTCGGCCAAAAAACCAAAGTGACAACAGAAAGAACCAGTATTGACCACTAAGCGTCGTTGTGGCAGCGTCATGGTGTGAGAATGTGGGATTGGTCCTTTAGTGCAAATAGATGGAATAATCGATCGTTTTCTGCACAGTGACATTTTAGAAAAGACTATGGTTCCATATGGGAGAAAGAATGTGCTACGTAACTGGATATTTCAGCAGGATACTGATTCAAAACACAACTCCGGCCATTGAAAAAAATTGTTTTCGGATAAAAAAGACAAAATTTTTGGGAAACTGAATCTACATCCAACCGAACACCTCTGAGATGCACAGGATGGACGTGTTTGTCGTAGGAGCTATTCAAATAAGGATCAATTTACTGCTGCATTATTGGGTGATTGGCTAAAATTTCCACTCGACCTATTAAAAAATATTGTGGATTCAGTGCCAAATCGATTTGCAGCTGTGATCAAAGACCGTGGACATGCAACGAAATACTATTTTTGATCCCCAGATTCCAAAATATTTTGTTTCATTTTTACATACTTAGACCAACAAAGTACTTTAGAATCAGAAAAATTGTTGTTTCTGTTTCGATGTAACACAACTTTGTTTACACTGAATGTAGCTTTGTACTAAATGTATTATAATTACGTTCTTTTCATTTATCCACTGGCAGTTTTTTTCTGTTACACACTCATCTTTATGAGACTGTAACTAATGCTTTCTACAGAATGGCAGAGGGCTACTTAAAGTATACTTCTAATTCAAATCGTATCTATAAGCGACGAACGCTAGGATTCCACACTTTCCTCCGGACCGATTTTTTGTTATAGACATCGAATCTTCGAGATACTGTGGAAGTATTAGGTTGGTGCATAAGTTCGTAGCGTTTTTGTTTTCCATGCTGGTATTCCGATTGTTGTCGGTTTTTTTGTCGATTGTCATTTTCTGGGCCCCGGGAGTAGACAACATTCCATTAGAACTACTGACAGCCTTGGGAGAGCCAGCCCTGACAAAACTCTACCATCTGGTGAGCAACATGTATGAGACAGGCGAAATACCCTCAGACTTCAAGAAGAATATAATAATTCCAATCCCAAAGAAAGCAAGTGTTGACAGATGTGAAAATTACCAAACTATCAGTTTAATAAGCCACGGCTGCAAAATACTAACACGAATTCTTTACAGACGAAAGGGAAAACTGGTAGAAGCCGACCTTGGGGGAGATTAGTTTGGATTCCGTAGAAATGTTGGAACACGTGAGGCAATACTGACCCTACGACTTATCTTAGAAGATACATTAAGGAAAGGCAAACCTACATTTCTAGCATTTGTAGACTTAGAGAAAACTTTTGACAATGTTGACTGGAATACTCTCTTTCAAATTCTGAAGGTGGCAGCGGTCAAATACAGGCAGCGAAAGGCTGTTTACAATTTGTACATAAACCAGATAGCAGTTATAAGAGCCGAGGGGCATGAACGGGAAGTGATGGTTGGGAAAGGTTGTAGCCTCTCCCCAATGTTATTCAATCTGTACATTGAGCAAACGGTAAAGGAAACGAAAGAAATAAAAACTTTGAGGTTCGCCGATGATATTGTAATTCTGTCAGAGACAGCAAAGGACCTGTTAGAGCAGTTGAACGGAATGGACAGCGTCTTGAAAGGAGGATATAAGATGAACATCAACAAAAGCAAAACGAGGATAATGTAATGTAGTCGAATTAAATTGGTTGATCATGAGGGAATTAGATTAGGAAATGAGACACTTAAAGTAGTAAAGGAGTTTTGCTATATGGGGAGCAAAATAACTGATGATGGTCGAAGTAGAGAGGATATAAAATGTAAACTGGCAATGGCAAGGAAAGCGTTTCTGAAGAAGAGAAATTTGTTAACATTGAGTATAGATTTAAGTGTCAGGAAGTCGTTTCTGAAAGTATTTGTATGAAGTGTAGCCATGTATGGGTGTGAAACATGGACGATAAATAGTTTAGACAAGAAGAGGATAGAAGCTTTCGAAATGTGGTGCTACAGAAGAATGCTGAAGATTAGATGGGTAGATCACATAAGTAATGAGGTATTGAATAGAATTGTGGAGAAGAGAAATTTGTGGTACAACTTGCCTTGAAGAAGGGATCGGTTGGTAGAACATGTTCTGAGGCATCAAGGGATCACCAATTTAGTATTGGAGGGCAGCGTGGATGGTAAAAATCGTAGAGGGAGACCAAGACATGAATACACTAAGCAGATTCAGAAGGATGTAGGTTGCAGTAGGGACTGGGAGATGAAACTTGCACAGCATCTAGTAGCATGGAGACCTGCATCTAACCAGTCTCTGGACAGAAGAGCACAACAACAGTTTTAGCTGCAGTTCGCTGATGATGTTAAAGTTTACATATAGTCATTTGGAGATACCGAGTGGACGCTAGAGAATGGAGTGCAAACTAGAGAAATCAGATCATTTCTCCTGTTTGAACTCAGTACGGGGGTAACAGCAGCGGAGGCAGCCAGAAACATTTGCACCGTGTATGGGGATGATGCCATTGGACAGAGCACAGCGAGAAAATGATTTTGTCGTTTTTAGAAGGACCGTTTGGACATTAGTGACTCTTCACGTGCGGGAAGACCTTCGGGGTTTGATAAAGATCGTTCAAACGCATTAATCCACAATTATCAGCGTCAGTGTACTCCAGACGTGACAAATCTGCTGTGATCATTCCACCATCGTGCGACATTAGTTCGCATTGGAGAAGGTTTCAGATAACAGGTGTATGGGTACTGCGTGCTCAAAGCCAAAATCACAAAAATCAGCAGGTGACCATATGTGGTCCTCTGCTTCGTCATCATCAATTGACTCGTGAGAACACCGACCGTTCCTAACATGTGTCGTTACCGGTGACGAGAAATTTTGTCGTTATGCTAACGTAAGGAAAAGAAAGAAACGCTTGAACCCAAAACAAAGCAGCAACTCCCCATACAAAGACCTCCGCGGAAGATAGTGTTATGCATCTTGTGGAACAGCGACGGTGTGGTGTATTTGGATTGCCTCCCGTAACCATCACTGCTGACATTCACTGTCAACAGCTGGGACGCATTCAGACACAGTCCAACAACAACGACCAGGAAGGCTGAGGTAAGTGATGCCTCTCCATGATAACGCCAGCCCACATTCTGCTAGAATGACAAAAAAACGCTATACGGGTGTTGGGTTGCGAAGTAACTCCGGACCCACCTTATTCGCTTGACTTGGGCCCTCAGATTTTCACCTCTTGCTCTCTCTGTTGGACAACCTTCAAGGACGTTTGGAAGGTAGGGGACGAGGTACTGGCGGAAGTAAAGCTGTGAGGACGAGGCGTGAGTCGTGCTTAGGTAGCCCAGATGGTAGAGCTCTTGTCCGCGAAAGGCCAAGGTCCCGAGTCTCGGTCTGGCACACAGTTTTAATCTGACAAGAAGTTTCAACCTTCAAGGAACTTCCTTTCCGGATGAAAATGCGCTCTGGACGTGGCTCGATGAGTTCTTCGCATCAGAACCACCTGATTTCTGCAGTTGCGGAATCGAATAGTTACCCCAGCGTTGGCCGTGAGCCACGTGCGGCTCGCGTTCTTGCCGTTCATAACTTGGCGTCTTGTAATAGCGGTAGTGGCGTCTTGTTTCCTTCTTGTGTTAATGGCAACACTGAGTTTGCTAGTATTGTTTGTCTGCGAGTGGCAGCAGCAGCGGTTATCGATAGCCAGTACTGTGGTACTATATTTGGTGCCTCAGCTAGTACAGGGTGACACACGGGGACGGACGGTTTTGAACTGCGTAGTACTGAGGGCGCGGCGGTGGGAGGTGGTCGCGGTGGGGATAGCTCTGATCCACACAAGACGCCATTTCATTTACTCAGTCACTATGGAGCAGTGGGACTTGCAACGTCGAGTACTTGTCTATGTCAGTTTCGTGAAAAGTGGTGAGTCTATTATTGCTACGCAGCGATTGTTTCGTGTGCAGTTTAATGTCGGTGGACATGGAGCTGTTCCGAGCCGTACCACAATCCTCAGACGGGTGGAAAACTTCAGATCAACTGGAAACATACTGGATAAGAAGCATCCTGGCCCGAGACGCAGAATAACGACACCAGAAAATGTTAAAAGGGTGAGGCAAGCGGCAGTCATAAGCCCAGGACGTCAGCTAGACGTCATGCTAGTGAGTTACGAATCAATCGTGAATCGGTTGGACGAATTTTGAATGAAGAATTAAAATTCCACCCCTACAAAATGCTCATTGTCCAACAAGTTTCATATCAGCGCACACTCCGCTGCAGAGTGAAAATCTCATTCTGGAAACTTAAGGAAACTGATTTTGCTGTACGAGAAGACTTCGCTTACAGAATGCAAGTGGTTTTGGGAGCGAATGAAAATGAAATTTTATTGATGAGCGATGAAGCTCATTTTCATTTAAATGGGACCATGAATAAGCAAAAAACCTACATTACTGGGCTCCAGAGCATCCACACCTTATCCACCAGCGTCCTCTACACTCAGAAAAAGTAACAGTCTGGTGTGCTCTTGGCTCTGTTGGCATTATTGGACCTTATTTTTTTGAAGAGAACAGGGCCACAGTTACTGTTTATTCGGTTCGTCACATTCGTATGCTTGAAACATTCTTGAACCCAGAACTAAGAAGACGATGAATTCCTTTAAAACGCGTTTGGTTCCAGCAGGATGGGGCAACATCGTACACCCCAAACACTTCGATGGCAGTTCTTAGACGCATGTTTCCTGGCCGGATTATCTCACGTTTTGGCAATGTTCCTTGGCCTCCCAGGCCTCCCGACTTGTCAGTTTGTTAATTTTTCTGTGGGGGTACCTGAAGAACTGTGTGTATAACCACAAACCACGAAATTTGGACGAGTTTAAGAATGCAATCTTTCAAGAAATTGCTGCCATCCCTGCAGATATTTTAGTCCGTGTGATGGAGGATTTTGAGAAGGGACTTGAGTCCTGCATTTGAAATGATGGACATCACCTGGACGACATCTTTTTTAAAAATAACTTTGTTAACTAAAATGGCAAATAATGAGCTTTGATTTTGTGTAAATAAACATGCATTAATTTTAAAGTTGGCCGAGTATTATTTCATCAAAAACCGTCCGTCTCCCGTGTGTCACCCTGTATTTCTGGGTTGTCGTGTGTGTCAGGCAGTTTGGGCTTCGGACGGAGCAGCGAGGACGTCCACAGCGCGAGGGCAGGCCAAGACTGCTGGCGGCGTGCAGGCACTGCCGGACCGAGGGGCTGCAGCCGGCGACCGAACCCAGGACGTTTGAAGTTGAGTGAACCGTATCCAGTACCGAAACCTCCACTGTTTGAGATCTCGCTGTTGTTTGCGTGTTGCTGCTTCCTGAGTCGGTGAGACCAACCACAACAAGGGGAGTCTGTCAGGTTGGTGGAAGCTATTAGCTGCGCTCTACTCCTTGATGTTAGTTTGGATTTAGTATCAATCTCATTAGTGAAGTGCACCCAGCGGTATATTCTGCCTTGTGGCCACTAACGCCCCCGTTACCTGCCATGGAGGTTAGCGTACTTTTCCAGCAGCGTACCTTACCCCACCGTGTTGATGCTGTCCGACACAGCATGTAATTCGACAGCCTCTTGAATCGTACTGTGCATATGCTTTTGGGAGGTCTACCTTGGTTCTAGCGTTTCCTTCGGTCTTGGGTGTGTTTCTGAAGACGTGGTGCTCTTCGTCTCTCCGCCCTTACCTAAAATATTCCATCTTTGTACAGGTGATCGGACTTAAGGCGGATTAGTTAGCTGGTCGGTCGGCGCTTAAGCTACCCCTAGTGTGAGTTGCCATCGTGTTACGTGAGTACAACTCTTGGCTGCCTGTCTCACCGCTTACACAGCTGTAGTCACCTTCCTCAGGTCGATCCAGGGAGCACTGTCTGTGGATCACTCCGTCTTATTTGGACAAGTTGTCATAAATGTTTAAAATTTACCCTAATGTTTTAACATGTTATTGCCTTCCCAACTTGTAATTGCTGCCATTAATTGTTTGTAACACTGCTTGTGGCCTTCAGCCGATAAATAGTTTCATTTCTGTCTTGATAAGGCCTTCAGCCGTCACTACAACTTGTTACAGTTTTTAAGATTGTTAAAAGGGTTTTTGGTATTTTTAACGTGTAATTGTCCAGCTTATTGGTAGTTCAGGCCTTCAGCCATTGTATATTTTTGAAATTGCTTCTGGCCTTCGGCCGACGAATAATTTTGAACCTTCTTAATCTGGCCTTCAGCCGTTGATTGTGTGTAACATTGCTTGTGGCTTTCAGCCGACAATATCTTGCAGTTCTTCCAATAAGGCTTTTAGCCAACAGTGTAGTAAAATCTTTCAAAATGATTGTTGAGAGTTTTGTTTTTAAAAAATAAGGTGTATGCGTTTTCTGTGCAACCAACGGTAACTGATTATGCCCAGTCCACACCTTTCCTGCTTTCTGTAAGTCACACGTCTCAGGCAGACTATTGTAAATAGGGAAGGGGAGTATATTACTGATGACTACAGTCTCAGTAATGGGTATGTATTGCGTTTATCAAACATGAAAAATGCTACGAACTAATGCACCAAGCTGATATTTAATATGTCAAATTACGGTTGCTTCTGTTCACAAGAAGCTAATAGCAACTATTTGTTGCGAAAGATTGTTGAACAGTTCTTCGTACGCTATCACATCACACGGATAATGTTACTCTAAGAGGGTATAGACGGCGTTCGTCAGAAAAATCTAGACTTGTATCTTCCGTTGCAGTGGGATCTCTCAGCTGGAACCGATCCACCAGACTGGAGAGCGCCCGTCACCCTCCCGGTTTCCCCCTAGACGTCCCCCCCCCCCCCCCCCCCCCATTCGACACCCGTGTAATGTCCGACAATTCCGAGGGGTCACGGCGAACGCGATCCGATAACCGAATCGCCGGGAGCAGTAATTGCTCGGGAATTGAGCCAGTTTCCGTAATTCCCTCTCTCCGCCCGAGACGCCTCGGCACCTCCCTACCCCCATGTGGACCACCATACTGCGCCTCCCGTGCGCGTTCCACTCACAGCCACCGCTCTCTGTCGTCAGCGCAGGCAAACGGCCGTTCTCAAAAACACTCCTGTCTCGTCCCTTCCTAACTACACGGCTTTCAAGCAGCGACAGACTAATTATACTCTGCTCTGCAAAGCGTAAGAACGAGATAGACAAAGTATCGCAACATCTATATTGTAATGGGACATCCTCCTCTTGCATTACTTCTCTTCAACATTTGTTGTCACTACCAGTATTAATTTTAGTGTTCTGTACGGGTCAATATTACCTCAGTTGCTTTTCTGAAAGCTTTCATATAACGTTATAGACAGTATGTTATACGCTACGGGCCATTAAAATTGCTACACCAAGAAAAAATGCAGATGATAATCGGGTATTCATTGGACAAATATATTATACTAGAACTGACATGCGATTACATTTTCACGCAATTTGGGTGCACAGATCCTGAGAAATCAGTACCCAGAACAACCACCTCTGGCCGTAATAACGGCCTTGATACTCCTGGGCATTGAGTCAGAGCTTGGATGGCGTGTACAGGTACAGCTGCCCATGCAGCTTCAACACGGTACCACAGTTCATCAAGAGTAGTGACTGGCGTATTGTGACGAGCCAGTTGCTCGGCCACCATTGGCCAGACGTTTTCAATTGGTGAGAGGCCAGGGCAGCAGTCGAACATTTTCTGTATCCAGAAAGGCCCGTACAAGACCAGCAACATGCGGTCGTGCATTATCCTGCTGAAATGTAGGGTTTCGCAGGGATCGAATGCAGGGTAGAGCCACGGGTCGTAACACGTCTGAAATGTAACGTCCACTGTTCAAAGTGACGACAATGCGAACAAGAGGTGACCCAGACGTGTAACCAATAGCACCCCATACCATCAAACAGGGTGATATGCCAGTATGGCGATGACGAATACACGCTTCCAATGTGCGTTCACCGCGATGTCGCCAAACACCGATGCGACCATCATGATGCTGTAAGCAGAACCTGGATTCATCAGAAAAAATGACGTTTTGCCATTCGTGCACCCAGATGCGCCGTTGAGTACACCATCGCAGGCGCTCCTGTCTGTGATGCAGCGTCAAGGGTAACTGCAGCCACGGTCTCCGAGCTGATAGTCCATGCTACTGCAAACGTCGTCGAACTGTTCGTGCAGATGGTTGTTGTCTTGCAAACGTCCCCATCTGTTGACTCAGGGATCGAGACGTGGCTGCATGATCCGCTACAGCCATGCGGATAAGATGCCTGTCATCTCGACTACTAGTGATAGGAGGCCGTTGGGATCCAGCACGGCGTTACGTATTAGACTCCTGAACCAACCGATTCCATATTCTGCTAACAGTCATTGGATCTCGACCAACGCGAGCAGCAGTGTCGCGATACGATAAACCGCAATCGTGATAGGCTACAATCCGACCTTTATCAAAGTCGGAAACGTGATGGTACGCATTTCTGCTGCTTACACGAGGCATCACAACAACGTTTCACCAGGCAACACCGGTCAACTGTTGTTTGTGTATGAGAAATCGGTTGGAAACTTTCCTCATCTCAGCACGTTGTAGGTGTCGCCACCGGCGCCAACCTTGTGTGAATGCTCTGAAAAGCTAATCATTTGCACGTCACAGCATCTTCTTCCTGTCGGTTAAATTTGGCGTCTGTAGCACGTCATCTTCGTGGTGTGGTAATTTTAATGGCCAGTAGTGTATTTCAAGCTAAAGTTTATGATAAGGAATTACTTCATAAAAATTTAAGTCTCGATGTTACAATCGATAAGCACTAGTTCTGACTGTACATTTAGAATAATTTTTTTAGAAACATTTGAAATTACGAACTACCGGCATATTTTAAATTTCTAATATTAATTACGCAATACTGCACCTGTTTCTTTGTTTATTTCTGGGTTGATTTATGAAATAATAATCGAAAGTAATGGTGTAACAGAAACTAGCAGAAATTCATTTGTTAAGAAATATTGTAAACCCTTTGGAATACTGTTATTTCCGCAGAGTGAGAGAGTCGTAACCATGCCTCTGACGTGATCGGACGTATTTTTGTGCGAACAATGTAATTTCGGCTTTGTTAAAGTGATAAATCAGAAGACTGTATAATATACTAAAATGTGACAAAATATATTTACGTAAAAACAAAAATTATTTAAAAACAAACTTCAAATTCATTTAATTCAATTCAACCGTGAGGACCTATAATCTGAGAATTTCAGCTTCAAGAATCAGACTCCTAGACAACTCTACACGACGAGCTAAGTAAACTAGAAAATTTATTGTAACCTTCGTTCCTCTCAAATCTTCATAAAAGACTAATGTGGACAATAGATGGAATTAGGAACGAGGGGGTAGATTAAAACATCTACATAGCTACTCTGCAAATCGCACTTGAGTGCCTGGCAGAGGGTTCATTGAACAATGTCTCAAAATTCGCCACCCGGAGGTAATCGAATTTTCTCATCTTGACAAGACATAAGCATTCTAAAGTCAAAATCTCATACATGTTTCTTTATTTAAACCAACGGGTTTCGACAGACTTTGCTGCCATCAAAGTGTGTCGAAACCTGTTATTTTAAATACAGAAATATTTATGCGATCTTGGCTTTGGGATGCTTTAAGGCGGAGATAATCACTATTCACCATATCCCCTAGTCTCTACGTGAGACACGACGCCCGAGATACCTTTTCGAAAACATGGTAGACATGTTCCTTCATGGCAGTTTACTGGTGGTTCTTGATATCAACACACTTCCAAATCCTTTTTTCCCAAACAGAAGTACTGCGAAAGCAATTTCGAATGCCGTCACATTGTCCATTCTTACTGCGGAAGCAACAGCAGTACGAGAGATTTACAAACGTCATTCGGTATCTCAGAGTCTACTTACAGTAGCAAAGTCGAAAAGTGTATTACAATCCAGCAACAACCCGAAATCGGACAGTAACATGGATTTCAGAATTCTGTAAACATTACGAGAATCGCTGTGAAACGAAATTTCCTTTTCTGTGGGTCACAAGTCGTGTAGGTCTGGTTTACAACGACAAGGTGGAGCAGATGGTGGAGGAGGGGGTGAAACGAGCATCACACTACTGCTTTCCGATTTCAAGATCGTCATTTTTAAAATTCATTTAGTCCGTTCGATTATACCCATTCTGCTGTGTTAGATGATGTTGGTCTTAACTACAGTGCTTACAACAAAAAAATAATCATATTTGCACATACATCTACTAAAGTCCATGAATTTACTTAGTGAATAGAATCAGTGGTACTCTATACACAATATTTCTTATTAGATCTTTCAGTATCTGTTTTAAATCATCCGGTAACTTATTGAATAGTTTTGTTCCCATGCAGCATGTATTCTTGTGACACAAACTATTGCTACATGGGATTACGTGCAACGTTCCTTTTAATCTCGTATTCTGATAGTACGAGGGTTGACTGAAAGTAATGCCTCCACCTTCGTAACTCTTCATCAGTTGGCAGCATTGGTATGCGGCAGGTACTGACTTGTTTCGTAGCCTCTGCTCTACAGCTCCCGCTGGTAGGGAAGCCTTAGCATTGAACGGTTGTGCTGTTGCAATGTAAAATGTGGAACCCTTCGCAGACGGTCGTTCAGTGCGATTTAAGCAACGTGCATTCACTGAATTCTTGACAGCAGGAGGTATCGGCTCAAAGGAGATTCGTCAGAGAATGAAAGCGGTTTATGGTGATTGTGTTGGTGTGAGTACTGTGCGTCGTTGGGCAAGTAAGTATAAAGATATTGGGGCGGGAACATCTGACCTGCGTGACAAACAAAGAGTTGGACGCCCTGTGACAACAGCCACCGAGTTTCACAAGCAAAATGTTGAGAGATTGATTCAGGACGATCGTCGTATCACTCAGAGAGAAATTGAAAGCACAATCGGCATTTCACAAGAACGTGTAGGTCACATTATTGCTTTACTTGGCTATCGGAAGATCTGTGCGCGATGGGTACCCCGGATGCTTACTTCTGAAATGAAAGTGCACAGACCTGAAATTTGGCAGGAGCTCCTCTCGCGTTACGAGAATGAAGGTGACGCCTTTCTCCATTCAATTGTGACAGGAAACGAAACGTGGGTACACCATTACGACCTGGAGAATATGGAATATCGACATAAAGACTCGCCCCAGAAACGGGAATTCAAGACGCAGCCCTCAGCTGGAAAAATCATGGTCACAGTGTCGGACGCAGATGGTGTCATCCATGTTGATTTCCTTGATCGTGGAACAACAATAAATTCAGAGAGTTACAGGGCAACGCTACGAACTCTGAAACGACGGCTGACAAGGGTCCGAAAGTAAAAGGGAAATGTTTTCTTGCAGAATGACAATACCAAAACACACACTTCACGTGCCTCGACAGCAGAACATCAGAGACTGGATCTCATTACCTTACGGCATCCTCCTTACAGTCCAGTTTTAGCGCCGTCTGACTTCCATCTGCTCCTGATAATGAAAGACGATCTGCTGGTACATCATCATACTTCTGATGAAGACGTTGAGAGAACTGAGAGACTGTGGTTGTGGAAACAGAGTGTCGACTTCTTCCGTGACGGCTTCAGAAAACTTGTTCATCGCTGCAGAAATGCATCCAATTGACTGGTGATTATGCGGAGAAGTTAATATTGGTAATTAAAGATGGAATTCTAAGAATTATATCTGCGTTTGATTTATTAAAATATTCCCATCCAAACCCAATCAACCAAGGTGGAGGCATTACTTTTCATTCAACGCTCGTATATTAGAATTTTATGTCAGACTGTCCACTGCACCTGAATTTAGTTGGTTTGAAAAGGAAGAAAAAAAATGGTTCAAATAGCTCTGAGCACTATGGGACTTAACATCTGTGGTCATCAGTCCCCTAGAACTTAGAACTACTTAAACCTAACTAACCTAAGGACATCACACACATCCATGCCCGAGGCAGGATTCGAACCTGCGACCGCAGCAGTCGCGCGGTTCCGGACTGAGCGCCTGAAAAGGACGAGCTTTGGACAGTATACAAAGAGAATTATTGTGGAATATTGTACGCCTATACGGAATTCCTGACCGTTTCATTGATGTTTCCAGAAACCTGTACCTACACTCGAGTTGCTGCATAAGAACAGAGGATCATACCTTGAAATGAGTAAGCTAGACTTACTGCTGATGACAGCGTTATTATGACGAAAAAAATCTCGGTTGTGCAGTGCCGATGGTACTGTTACCGACGGCTGTGCCGCTAAAGCGGAGTTATTGAACGCAGTTTTCCGAAATTCCTTCACCAGGGAAGACGAATGGAATATTCCAGAAATTGAAACACTAACAGCTGCTAGCATGAATTTCTTAGAAGTAGATACCTTAGGGGTTGCGATGCAACTCAAATCGCTTGATACGGGCAAGTCTTCAGGTCGAGAATGTATTCCGATTAGGTTCCTTTCAGATTACGCTGATACAATAGCTCCCTACTTAGCAGTCATATACAACCGCTCGCTCACCGATAGATCTGTACCTACAGATTGGAAAATTGGGCAGGTTAAGAAGGGTAGTAGGAGTAATCCATCGAACTACAGACCTATATCACTGACGTCGGTTTGTAGTAGGGTTTTGGAGCATATACTGTATTCAAACATTATGTATCACCTCGAAGGGAACGATATATTGATACGTAATCAGCATGGTTTCAGAAAACATCGTTCTTGTGCAACGCAGCTAGCTCTTTATTCGCACGAAGTAATGGCCGCTATCGACAGGGGATCTCAAGTTGATTCCGTATTTCTAGATTTCCGGAAAGCTTTTGACACCGTTCCTTACAAGCGATTTCTAATCAAGCTGCGGGCCTATGGGGTATCGTCCCAGTTATGCGACTGGATTCGTGATTTCCTGTCAGGAAGGTCGCAGTTCGTAGTAATAGACGGCAAATCATCGAGTTAAACTGAAGTGATATCAGGTGTTCCCCAGGGAAGCGTCCTGGGACCTCTGCTGTTCCTGATCTATATAAATGATCTGGGTGACAATCTGAGCAGTTCTCTTAGGTTGTTCGCAGATGATGCTGTAATTTACCGTCTAGTAAGGTCATCCGAAGACCAGTATCAGTTGCAAAGCGATTTAGAAAAGATTGCTGTATGGTGTGGCAGGTGGCAGTTGACGCTAAATAATGAAAAGTGTGAGGTGATCCACATGAGTTCCAAAAGAAATCCGTTGGAATTCGATTACGCGATAAATAGTACAATTCTCAAGGCTGTCAATTCAACTAAGTGCCTGGGTGTTAAAATTACTAACAATTTCAGTGGGAAAGACCACATAGATAATATTGTGGGGAAGGCGAGCCAAAGGTTGCGTTTCATTGGCAGGACACTTAGAAGATGCAACAAGTCCACTAAAGAGACAGCTTACACTACACTAGTTCGTCCTCCGTTAGAATATTGCTGCGCGGTGTGGGATCCTTACCAGTTGGGATTGACGGAGGACATCGAAATGGTGCAAAAAAGGGCAGGCTCGTTTTGTATTATCACGTGATAGGGGAGAGAGTGTGGCAGAAATGATACGCGAGTTGGGATGGAAGTCATTAAAGCAAAGACGTTTCTCGTCGCAGCGAGATCTGTTTACGAAACTTCAGTCAGCAACTTTCTCTTCCGAATGCGAAAATATTTTGTTGAGCCCAACCTACAAAGGTAGGAATGATCATCAAAATAAAATAAGAGAAATCAGAGCTCTAACAGAAAGGTTTAGGTGTTCGTTTTTCCCGCGCGCTGTTCGGGAGTGGAATGGTAGAGAGATAGTATGATTGTGGTTCGATGAACCCTCTGCCAAGCACTTAAATGTGAATTGCAGAGGAATCATGTAGATGTAGAACAGCCTGGTATGAGTGTGCATAGGACACAATATTTCGGCAATCGACCACGTTGCCGTCATCAAGTGCGCTGATGTACTGACCGGCGGTGGGCCGGCGCCAGGTATAGGACAATCCCCCTTTCCCTCCCCCTCAGGCGCTTCCTATGAGTCGGTGCGGTCCAGGTACAGCGTCCGTTCTCCCGCCGTCTGGGCGCTGCGTCCTAGGTCTTCTCGTTCAGGGAGGGCTGCCGGCACCGCTCTCGTTATTCTTCCCTCCTGCCCCGAAGTCGGTACACTCTGGGAAATATCTTTTTTCTTCACCCGGATTAAAGTTTCTTTTATGGACGAGGGCGCCCCACCTCATTCTCACGTTGAGGCGCGGCCTTATTTTAACAGCACCATACCATAACGATGGACTGGAAGACGTGGACAACCAGATGACGATCACTGCTTTGCCTCAGAGGTCACCGTACCTCACACCTTGCGATTTTTTTTTTCTGTGGAGATATTCAAAAGAAAGAGCCTTTGTGCCACTTATGGCAGCAGTTTTATAAGAGCCGAGAAACCGAATTGTTGAAACTGTCGATTCAGTACACAAGGACCTGTCGATTCGTGTGTGGAATGAAGCGGACTACCGTTTCGCTGTTTCTCGAGCAAAGCAAGGTGTTCTTGTTGATACTATGGTATAGCGTCTAAGTAGGCTCTTTAGGTTTTTATATTGGTAACGTCACGTAGCGTTCGATATGAAAATCACTGGCTGTGCTGTGTGAAGTCTGTGGCTGGTTGGCATTGTTGGAATTTTGCTATTGTAGTGTTGGGCAGTTGGCTGTTAACAGCGTGTAGCGTTGCGCAGTTGGAGGTGAGCCGCCAGCAGTGGTGGATGTAGGGAGAGAGATGGCGGAGTTTTGAGAGCGGATGATCAGGACGTGTGTCCATCGGAGACAGTAAATTTGTAAGACTGGATGTCATGAACTGATGTATATATATTGTGACTTTTGAACACTATTAAGGTAAATACGTTGTTTGTTCCCTATCAAAATCTTTAATTTGCTAACTATGCCTATCAGTAGTTAGTGCCTTCAGTAGTAAGAATCTTTTATTTAGCTGGCAGTGGTGGCGCTAGCTGTTTTCCAGTAGTTCGAGTAATGAAGACTTTTGTGAGGTAAGTGATTCATGAAAGGTATAGGTTATTGTTAGTCAGGGCCATTCTTTTGTAGGGATTATTGAAAGATTGCGTTGCGATAAAAATATTGTGTGTCAGTTTAGTGTTGATCAGAAGAAGTAAAGAGAGAAATGTCTGAGTACGTTCAGTTCTGCTCAGCTGTTTGAAAATCAAATAATGTAAGAGGTTTATCAGCACGGTAATTCATAAATTTTTCTAAGGGGCGTTTCATATGTCGACCCTTAGCTGAGGATACCTCACTGGAATTTTCTGATTTTTTCTTGTAGTTTGTGTAGTTAGGATAGCTATTGTTTATTGCTAGCGCGTAATTATAGAGACAATTTCCTTTGTAGTTGTAGTTTTTCATTGTTGTACAGTAAAGCAGTTGTGGCATGCATGTAGATTTGCACCAAGCATTTCGCAGCTGCGCTTGCAATTAACGAGATATTATTTTCAGTGCTATGCTAATGTGTTTTCTTCTTTTTGCTGTTCAAATTGTGCTTCTCTCGTTATCGTATGAAATACGTGATAACTATGGCGTGTGAGAAACGTAACACTAGGCTCCAAAGTAAACAGAGAAATGATAATGACGACGAGCGTAGCTTATCAGCACCACCGCGTAATGAATTAACAGACATTCAAAGTAGTAATTTGGTAATTGTGCATAGGGAAATGGACCAGGGCCAAATAATGGTGTAGACAGTGAAACAATTAGTGAACAGGGTAGCATTATCGATCGATCGGTCGGCAACAGCTCGCCCCAGGGATTCAAAATGACAGGACACAATCTTGCAAATACTGTTCATATTTTGCGTCCTCATCGTTTTCTCAAATAAGTCAAGACACATTTTCTGCTTTTCAAAATGCGAATATTGCCGCTTCAAATGCGCTGCCGAATAGCACTGAGGAACATGTTTCAGACACCAGTGCATTGTTATTACAATTAATACAACAAATGGGACAAAAGCTTCAAAAGTTAGACACAATGGAACAAAATCTTCAAAAGTTAGACACAGTGGAACAAAATCTTCAAAATTTAGACACCACGCTTGAACAAACACGTGAAAGTTTAACTGCTAAGTTACTTAAAATCGAATCGAAGTCTGTAACGACGTAAAAACACAAATTTGTGAGCATTTTCAATCTATTTTTTCGCGTCATGAAAATGCATTACAGAATCACCGCGCAGCCATAAAAGGACTGCAGACTATTGTTCATGAAAATCACGAGACATTGCGGGCTAAAATTGACTCAGTTGCATCTACCGATTCGGTTACGCAACTTGCAAAAACTCAGGAAAACTTAAAGGACACGGTAGATATTCTGAAAATTGGTTCATAAAGACACATGGAGGAAATTAGTTCATTATCAGAGAAAGCAGTCGAACTTTCGGATCAGATAAATAATTTATCTACGAAGGTAGATGATAATCTGAATGACACAAGACCGGTAGCCTTTAATGACACAGAAGAGTACGAACAAATTAGGAAATTCAAACAAAATCAGAATCAAATTAATACACAACACCAAAGAGAAATCCGGGAAGTACAAGATCAGTTGACACAAGTAATACAAGAATTACATATTTCAGAGGACACTCGCGCTCCAATACGGGAAGAGGGACATAGAAATACGGAACAGCCACAAAATAATAACACAGGGCACTTCGGAAATTATGAAAGAAATTGGCAAGGTACACCGAATTTTGAGGTGGAACCGCCGAAACGACGTAACAATGACCGACATGCGACTCGCCGACATGATGATTTTGACTATAAGCTGTTTCTTACTACAAGTAAATTCAAAACATTTAAGAATTCTGGCAACGACATTCATCCACAAGCATGGCTTCATCAATTCTCTCATTGTTTTCCTCCCAACTGGTCATTAGAGCACAGATTAGAATTTATGTGTGGCTATTTAGAGAATGAACCAGCTGTAAGAATACGATTGGTCATTCACAATTGTCTCAGTGAAGGAGAATTTTATCATGCCTTCCTCTCAGCATATTGATCTCAAGCTACACAAGACATAGCATCATAATGATGAAACATTTCAAACAATTTGAATTTTCCAGTCTTGTGAAATATTTTGAAAACATGTTGCTTAAGAATCAGTACCTGTCAAACCCATACAGCCCCTCAGAACTCGTCCGCATTTGCTTAATCAAATTGCCTGGACATTTACGACATATTATTTTGGCAGGACGTTGCAAAGACGACATTGAAGCTTTTCAGGGACTGTAACAAGAATTGGAAATTGACACTGACAATCGCGGGACGCGGAAACAGGAACACAACAATTACAGGTCACATCCGTCACAATTCCGCGACGACAGAAATAATAACTGGATACGACAAGGCTATTCTTACAACGTAAATCGTTACCAAAACAGACACCACCCGTATGATAACCGTTGGCAGAGAAGTAATAATTACAGGGAAAGATCAACTCTCCGCGGTAATGACTATCACAGAGACACTCAGAGAAAGAGACAATACGGGAACCAAAATAATTATTATCAAGGGAGACAGAATAACGTCTGACGCAACGGTCCACCGCGCAGTTACGATTCTGGGAGAAATTCTCCACCACATGACCGACAAAAAAGAAACTATGTAAACCAGTGACAAAACGACAGACCTGAATTTCATCAGAACTGGTGAGATTCAAAGAGGACAGGACCCTCTCAACAAAGTGAATTTGTAGAAGTTAGATCTCCAAATCCCAATAACGACGCGCGCCAACAAAGAGACAATAGGCAATGACTCACACCGCTGGCAGCCACAAAACGTACTTATGAAGCTGACGACGCAGCTGCCGTGGCTAGTAATTACGTAAAAATGGAAGACATTAGGGACATCTTACTCCAGGAACACGACGTAAAACATAAAAACATTGCATATCCTGTAATTCACATTACAGTAAATGACGTAAAATTTACGGCAGTACTTGACTCTGGCAGTCCCATTTCAGTAATTAGTGAAACAGCCTTTAGCAAATGCAACAAATCGAACGATTGCCCCACACTTCCGTTACGTAAGATTAAATTACAAGGTGCAATCGTCGGAAAAACTGTAGACGTACGCCAACAAACCAACTTAGAATTCTTTTGTCAAAGCCACAGCTTCTCTATGAACTTTGTTATTGTTCCATTACTGTCGACGGAAATAATAGTGGGAGTAGACTTTTTGAATGAATACAAAGCAATCTTAAGCTTTCACTATGCTGAAATAAGTTTAGAGAAAGAAGGTAAGTCAATAGCTTTGAAATTTGAAGATTGGCTCTCAAACCATGATGAGGAATACTGTTATCCTCAAATATAATTTGCATTAATAATGTGTTATTTACTTTGTAAAGCTATTCTGATCTTTTATGTATTTACTTATGTCATAATTCCTGTAACACTGATGTATATGTTTATTTCTATTCTATTGTAAAGCCTGTATTACTACAAATGTCATCTGTATTATTATGTTTTTTTAATGATGTTTTCTGTACGTTTGTAATTGTATTCTTATGTTATAAAATTGTAATTGACACCAGTTCATCAAATTAAGTAACTTGCAAGCATTCATTTCACTGCACACATTTCTGTTGGTCATAGAATATGCACAATATGTGAAAAAAAGGGACTGTTAGTGTCTGCACTTGTGTTGATAATTCAGCAAGAGACTGGTTAACAACATTGCTGGCTCTAAGGACATTTCAAAAAAAAAATTTTTTTTGTGAGTGCACAAGTGGTGGTTCATGGACTTGCTATATTATCCACAAGACTCTTCAATGGTGATTGTGCACCCGCACAGTCACAATGAATGGCTGCTAGCCATCTCTACAAGGACTGCAGAGGGTCTGCACCTTTGATGGCCCACCAATACCATAATCTCTACCAGGACTACAGTGGGTCTGCTGTGTGATGGCCTACCTACCAATATTCTTCAAAACTTCGACTGACTCTGCTGTGGGTTTGCTCTGTTGTGGCCCATTACCTGTCTGCATGTCAAGAGTCAGCACTGTCTTTCCGTTGGAAGGACAACACTACTTCTTCAAGACTGCATGGAAATCCACTACTTCTGTGTGCATTTTCTTTTACTAATGAGACTTTGTGAAAAAAACTGTAATTACTATTGTGATTAATGATCAGGACTGTCTTTATGAGAACAATTTTTGCTTTTGTGTGCAATAAGTGTGCAATAAGTGTGTTATTTGTTATTGCAATTATGAAAAAAATTTTCAAATCTGTATTGGCCACTGTCCAAAACAATTTGTAAAATTTTTTGTGGAGAGCATGGGGGCTATGTAAGTAGGCTGTTTAGGTTTTTACGAGGGGCGTTCAGAAAGTAAGCTCCAATCGGTCGCGAAATGGAAACGACTATGAAAATCCGATAAAGCTTTGCACAGATGTGTTGGGTAGTGTCTCTAGTATAACCCCAGTTAGCATCACGTCGCTCTTCTCATTTCTGAGCTCGCAGTGAATGCGTAAAGATGTCTAGAAAATAGTGTCTGCCGCCAAGTACGAGGGCCTGGTGAGAAATTTCGCCTGAAGCTATGCAGCTAACATTACATAACTGTCGTGCTGTTTCGTCTTCACGACAATTCTCAGCCGCATTCTGCAGGGGCAATGAAGATGCTCCTGCATCGTTTTCAAATGGAAATGTTAGATTACCCACAATACAGTCCGCAATTGTCTCCCCCAGAGTTTCATCTCTGGTCACATGAACCGCTGTCTTTGAAGACAACATTTTGACACAGACAACGAGGTGTAGGCCAGCGTGGAGAATTGGCGGAAAGCACTGGCGGCTGCCTTCTATGATGAGGCTATTGAAAAGTTGGTACACCGCTATGACAAAAGTCTAAGTCAGAACGGCGACTACGTAGAGAAGTAGCTGAAAGGTGTAGCTAATTGTTAGAAGTAAAACATTTCTGATGTTCACTGTGGTTTCAATTTGGCAATCAATCGGAGCTTACTTTCTGAACAGGCCTCGTATATTGGTACGTAGCGCTGTATATGAAAATCACTGACTGTGCTGTGTGAAGTCTGTGGCTGATTGGCATTGTTGGAATTTTGCTATTGTAGTGTTGGGCAGTTGGCTGTTAACAGCATGTAGCGTTGCGCAGTTGGAGGTGAGCCGCCAGCAGTGGTGGATGTGGGGAGAGAGATGGCGGAGTTTTGAGAGCGGATGATCTGGACATGTGTCCATCGGAGACAGTAAATTTGTAAGACTGGATGTCATGAACTGATATATATATTGTGACTTTTGAACACTATTAAGGTAAATACATTGTTTGTTCCCTATCAAAATCTTTAATTTGCTAACTGTGCCTATCAGTAGTTAGTGCCTTCAGTAGTTTGAATCTTTTATTTAGCTGGCAGTGGTGGCGCTCGCTGTATTGCAGTAGTTCGAGTAATGAAGACTTTTGTGAGGTAAGTGATTCATGAAAGGTGTAGGTTATTGTTAGTCAGGGCCATTCTTTTGTAGGGATTATTGAAAGATTGCGTTGCGATAAAAATATTGTGTGTCAGTTCAGTGTTGATCAGAATAAGTAAAGAGAGAAATGTCTGAGTACGTTCAGTTCTGCTCAGCTGTTTGAAAATCAAACAATGTAAGAGGTTTATCAGCAGAGTAATTCACAAATTTTTCTAAGGGGCGTTTCAAGCGTCTGTGCGAAATATAACTTTGGACTATTCTCTATCCAGTGACATGCGCAATTTGTTTCTGTCTTTCATAGTTTGCCTGTAATAAACAACTTAAAATTGGTAAGGTCTTATGGGACCAAACTGCTGAGGCCATCGGTCCCTAAGTTTATGCACTACTTAATCTAACTTTAACTTACGCTAAGGAAAACACACACATCCATGCCCGAGGGAGGACTCGAACCTCCGACGGGGGGAGCCGCGTGGACCTTGACCAAAGTCATAGTCCCGAGTTCGAGTCTCGGTCTGCCACACACAATCTGCCAGGAAGTTTCATTTTTCATTTTACTTCTCACGGACAGATTCAGATTGATTTCGCAGGGCCATGGTGTAGCACTGCTTACGTCAAAATACACTCCTGGAAATGGAAAAAAGAACACATTGACACCGGTGTGTCAGACCCACCATACTTGCTCCGGACACTGCGAGAGGGCTGTACAAGCAATGATCACACGCACGGCACAGCGGACACACCAGGAACCGCGGTGTTGGCCGTCGAATGGCGCTAGCTGCGCAGCATTTGTGCACCGCCGCCGTCAGTGTCAGCCAGTTTGCCGTGGCATACGGAGCTCCATCGCAGTCTTTAACACTGGTAGCATGCCGTGACAGCGTGGACGTGAACCGTATGTGCAGTTGACGGACTTTGAGCGAGGGCGTATAGTGGGCATGCGGGAGGCCGGGTGGACGTACCGCCGAATTGCTCAACACGTGGGGCGTGAGGTCTCCACAGTGCATCGATGTTGTCGCCAGTGGTCGGCGGAAGGTGCACGTGCCCGTCGACCTGGGACCGGACCGCAGCGACGCACGGATGCACGCCAAGACCGTAGGATCCTACGCAGTGCCGTAGGGGACCGCACCGCCACTTCCCAGCAAATTAGGGACACTGTTGCTCCTGGGGTATCGGCGAGGACCATTCGCAACCGTCTCCATGATGCTAGGCTACGGTCCCGCACACCGTTAGGCCGTCTTCCGCTCACGCCCCAACATCGTGCAGCCCGCCTCCAGTGGTGTCGCTACAGGCGTGAATGGAGGGACGAATGGAGACGTGTCGTCTTCAGCGATGAGAGTCGCTTCTGCCTTGGTGCCAATGATGGTCGTATGCGTGTTTGGCGCCGTGCAGGTGAGCGCCACAATCAGGACTGCATACGACCGAGGCACACAGGGCCAACACCCGGCATCATGGTGTGGGGAGCGATCTCCTACACTGGCCGTACACCACTGGTGATCGTCGAGGGGACACTGAATAGTGCACGGTACATCCAAACCGTCATCGAACCCATCGTTCTACCATTCCTAGACCGGCAAGGGAACTTGCTGTTCCAACAGGACAATGCACGTCCGCATGTATCCCGTGCCACCCAACGTGCTCTAGAAGGTGTAAGTCAACTACCCTGGCCAGCAAGATCTCCGGATCTGTCCCCCATTGAGCATGTTTGGGACTGGATGAAGCGTCGTCTCACGCGGTCTGCACGTCCAGCACGAACGCTAGTCCAACTGAGGCGCCAGGTGGAAATGGCATGGCAAGCCGTTCCACAGGACTACATCCAGCATCTCTACGATCGTCTCCATGGGAGAATAGCAACCTGCATTGCTGCGAAAGGTGGATATACACTGTACTAGTGCCGACATTGTGCATGCTCTGTTGCCTGTGTCTATGTGCCTGTGGTTCTGTCAGTGTGATCATGTGATGTATCTGACCCCAGGAATGTGTCAATAAAGTTTCCCCTTCCTGGGACAATGAATTCACGGTGTTCTTATTTCAATTTCCAGGAGTGTATATCAGTTTTTCATGAGTTAAGATTTATCAGTTTTCATACGTCAGAATTTAATTATCCAAATTTAATTACTTTTATTTTCTGTTCGGGAAGGTTACACATCATTATTTTATATTTCTTTATTTATACTGGAAGGTTACAATGTATCGGGATTCATCAGATGATGCAACCCTCTGCCACTGCGCCAACGTCCAAAACCGATGGTCACTTACGCATTTCAGTCGTAGCCACCAATATCGTGGAGTCAAGATTGGCACACGCTGTGCTCGTCGGTTGCGGAGGTTCCATCGTTAGAAGCGTTCAAAAAAATGGCTCTGAGCACTATGGATCTTAACATCTGAGGTCATCAGTCCCCTAGAACTTAGAACTATTTGAACCTAACTAACCTAAGGACATCACACACATCGATGCCCGAGGCAGGATTCGAACCTGCGACCGTAGCGGTCACGCTGTTCCTGACTGAAGCGCCTAGAACCGCTCGGCCACCACGGCCGGTCCTAGGAGTGTTCGATGGACTGCGTGTTCATACACACGTGTATTCTGCCCAGCTTTAAAGTTCGTCGCCTGTCCTGTTTCAGCACTCTGCCCGGCCTACGACGTCCGATATCTGTAATGAGGGGTGGCCGCCCACTTTCACGACGCCTGGCGTGGTTTCAACTCGGTTTCGCCACGTGTTGAAGACACCACACAACTCCTCGGACACCCGACAAGTCTTGCAGTTTCCGAAGTGCTGGTGCCGCGTCTCTGGACTATCGCAATCCGCCCTCGGTGAAACTCACAAGAAGACGGCACGACCGTGGGGTCGGGGATTTGTCCGAGATGTTGTGTGGTGAAAGAGAATCCCTAACACCTCACGTGGTTAAAGTATTAGGACGCACTACCCGGAAAATCCCGAGAAAAATCTATCCAAAGTTTCTTAGGTGCCTTATGAGTACAAAATTTAGTTCATTGCCGAGCCGCCGTCCGGCCTAGATGTTTAGGGCTCGGACTGTTACGCCAGGGGTCTCGGGTTCGTTTCCTCTTCCGGCACATGTCGCCAATTGAAGAGAAAAGAATATCTATCACAGTGAGAGAAAGATATTAAAAGTGGTGGTACGCGAATGGGTACATTTGAGGCAATAGATTCGTGGACCTACTACCGCTTTGCGGATGCAAGACAGCAATATTAGCAAGTCACGACAAGAAATTTACAGCAATGGGCATTGGTTGCGGCTGCACAGTTCGTCGTCTGATCGATGGGTCACGGCATTTAAACAGAAGCACAGAATTTCACAACGGAAGATCACAAAACTGGTTTCGAAAAAAGAAGTGGCGTCAATGGAGGACATCCAGGCGTCTGCGGAGACCTTTCGACGGCAGACGTGCCGTTTAATCCCTCAATACTATGTGGATTATGTGATAAACACTGACCTAACAGGTAAATACATGTTTTCTGCGTACATAATGTTTTTACCGATATAAAATATATCAATTCAAATTTAATTATACAAGAAGATATTTACATACACATTCGAATATTGTTTAATATTAAAAACACTATTGTTTCAGGATGCCAATATCAATCTGTTTTCAACAGGACTCTCACTGAAAAAGGGAGTAGAACAGTTTTACTGAAAAAGTCGGATTTGAATAAAGTGACACATTCGTACACAGCACAATATTCTATAACATTATCCACATGTCTTCATATGCTTACAAGAAGCGAGCGGTCATTTCGGACCTCGTATTCACAAATTAATAGATGGCTATGCCAATACTTATACGAACGTCATCGTAGCATCATCGAAGTCCGGAAAATTAACAACAATTTTATAGACTGATTTTCTCCGGAAGTGTTTAAAATCTTACGTCGGAGAGAGTAAATATTTACTTCTCATTGACTCTTGGGGAGGTCAAACGAATCCGGAGATATATGATGCAATTTTTCAAGATGACGAAAATATGTCTACTTGGTCTGTAAAAGTCATACCTCCAAAATGCACTTCTTTGGTGCAACCTTGTGATGTTTACTTTTACAGGCAAGTTAAAAATTTCATAAAGCGCATTGTTACAGGAGAGTCGTGAAATTATTTCCCAGGAAGATTGTATAAACATTCATTCTATAATTCACTATCAATTATCGTCACCAATATTCTGAGACATGATTCAATACGCCTAGTTTGCCTCAAAATTACCAGAAACTGGAAACATTTTCGTCAATGTTAATGGGGCATGTTTTTGTACAGATTTATTGCAAACGCCCTGTGATTGTAAAAAATCCGCTTTTATATGTTGCGCAAGATGTCGCAAAAATTATAGCTTTGTTTGTTTTTACGATAGTTACCACCGCAGTTCTTGTTTATAATTATTATATGTATAAAAATTGGATGTTTCCCGATCGACTTTGTTATTCTGATTAAACAGGCAATGTTTCTCCTCATATACTTTACAATGACAAATGGAAAACCCACCGCCATGAATTGTGTTGTTGGACAAAAAGAAAATAATTTTTATTCAATAATGGAATTAAGTTGTTAAAGATAATGTAGGTTTGGGAAACTTTCTGAATAATTGGTGGAATAAAAAAAGAAAATGAAACAGAAGGGAAAAAAAGTGCTGGAGGATGAATCGAATGAGAGACCTCTGGCGTAAGGCTCCGACCCCAAACCATCTAGGCCAGTTTTTCTTTTTTTTGCAATTTACTAGTCATAACATTCCACAGTAGTACATAATTTTCAACTGACATTTAAAAGTAATAAAACAAACTAAAATTAATTACAGGTTTCATGGCATTTTAGAAAAAAATCCAAGTCTAAACCAGATAGTGATCTTCGTCACTTGATCGTATTTGTTTTTCAAAGATCAAATCGTCTCTCGTTTCTTCATGTTCTGAATTGCATCATCGAAAATGGAGTTCACTTCATTGTTCTTCTGAGGAAGTTGGCGTGTGTATCATAATAATTATTCATGCGTAGATGCTTGTGATGCTGGTCGGAAATGTACGTCCAAAAATCTCCTTCGCTCCTTTCTTTACTGGACAGCAGGTAAAATACCGCGTGACCCTTCAACCAGTTGACGGCATTTTTCTTCCAGGTGGGGTATAATTCTTCTTACGGGTATAAAATACGGCGGTTTTCTCTGCATAGTTGCTAATTTTTTACTGATTGACAACCATATATTATTCGCATTTCCACAGATAAATTGATGTTCATCTGTATCAATCAGGTTGCAAGTGGTACACAAAGGGGAATCAGCCAGGTGAATGGAATGTAGTCTGGAGTTCGTTGGAAATTTCCTATTCACAAAATAATACCACAATGACCGCACTTTTGTTGGTAAATAGGGGTGGTGTATGTTTCTCCAAATATCATGCCAAGAGTGACCGACGTATTTTTGTTCTATGATGTTCTAGGTCTGAAAGTTCATTAAGTTTTGGTATATTTTCTTGACTTTGATGGTATCGGCGGCTCGGCAATGGACTAACATTTTGTACTCATAAGGCACCTAACGTAAGAAACTTTGGATAGATTTTCCTCGGGATTTTCCGAGTAGTGCGTCCTAATACTTTAACCACGTGAGGTGTTAGGGGTCCTCTTTCACCACACAAAAGCGCGGACAAATCCCCGACCCCACGGTCGTGCCGTCTCCTTGTCAGCTAGATCGCGCGCCTTCCCCGTTCCACACGCGGTCAGCACGCTCCCTGATGACTGGCAGTCATTCCTCGTCAGGTAAAGCGGCTGTCTTTCTTCCCACAAACCAGTCGCAGCTGGGAGAGAGAAGGTGGGAAGGGCAAGTGGCGCACACAGTACCTTCCGCTCGTGGCTTGCGGAGTACTGATGTAGATTTCATGTCTCTCTTTTTGCGCTGCGATACTCGCGCCCGTTTGTATCTGGTAGTCAGTAATGACCATGGAAGTGAGAGCACTCGACACGCGCGAAGCAATCGAATTACACGGTCTGTCGCGCGTGGCCGGCGATCGGCGGACACAGGGGTGCAGAACCGAGTCGACATCTGCCACAGACAACCCCTGCATCCCCCCTCCCCCCCCCCCCCCCCTCCATCACGCTCGAGGCCACCCCTCGCCACACGCACACATACGCATGCGAGACCTGCCCCAGGAGGGACACAACACGCGAGGATAATGCCTACTAGATACGCCTCTGTACGCACTCCCCTTAGGCGCGGAAGATCATTGACCATTTTATTGCCACTGTGCAAGGGAGTCCAATGCTTGATACATACCATTCCAGCTCGGAAGGACGCAGTTTGAATTGGACCTATACTGATTTCGTAATCAGTATCCGTACTGAAGGAAGTACAATGGTTCGGATAAAATTATTTGTACACTGTGTGATCTACAAGTATCCCTAAAATAGGAGATATAATAGCATTTCCACTCTGTGTACTTGTAAATTGGATGTTTACTAGTGGTTGTTTCCCAACATGTTTAAAAATGACAGTGATCACACCACTACACAAAAAAGGAGACAAGTCATTGTAAGACGTGTATATTTTTATTGTCTATTGTCAAATCAGTATTTATGAAAGATGTTTATATTTTATTAATAGGATTAAATAGGAATAATTAATATTTGTCTTGTTGGAAATAATTGTGTCTTCACCAAAGTATAGTTGACAAGAGAGACCGCAAATTGATATAAATTTAAAAAAGGCGGGAGAGATCGCATATGGATACATTTTAAGAAAAGAGCGGGAAAGACCGCGCATTGATACATTTTGTAATGGTAGCAGGGATTGTCTGCACCAGAAAGCATTGTTGGCAGGAGAGACCGCACTTTAGCGTTCGTAGGAAGTCAGTAGTAAGCGAGATGTGAAGCGAGTCGGTAGCAGGTCTGAAGTGGTTGAAAGGAGCGGTGTGCCTGCCAATTTACAAGAGATTATAAACGGATGTCCAGAGACATAAGCTAGCTATTATAATAAGAGGAACTAATATTATTGAATTAATTTTTTGATAAACTCAAGACTACTGAAGGTATGTTTGCGCATTGCTAGTTGTAAGATTATTGTAAAAAGTTAAGTCCCATTTGAACGCTTGTAAAATCATTTCATTCAGAATATAATTAACTTTTGCCAGCAATATTGCATTTCCAATTATAATCCATCCCAAAAACCATCAACGTAAAACTTTCCAAAATTTTATTGTTGTCAAGAAAAAGTTTAGCTATGAATTACGTAACTTCAGTCAAATTAATTAAAGCATAACGTCAGCTTTGCTATTAAAGAATGACGTCAGATTTGGTAATAAATACAGCCACTTATTATGAAAGCCCACCAGCAGCTAACAGAGTACAGTAAAACAGAGTAAGTATATTCATGTCGCAGTCCGATGTAGCAGTCAGATGGCGATCCAGTAACAGTAAAAAAGGTAAGGAACAGTTTTGGGTTATTGCAGATAACGACTGAGGGCCACACGACGACGACACATTCTATGTTTCGTCGAAATAATCCGAAAATCACTTTTAAAAAGCAGCAATTAAATTTGTATGCGAAGACTGAGAAAGAGAATAAATTTCAAACGGAAGATTTCATTTGTTATTATTAAGCGAGAGATAGAAATCCTAAGGAAAGGTTTCATAGTTCATTGTAAAAGGGAAGGTTATCACTAACAAAAGAGATATAGAGGAGACGGGAAGATTTCATCATGTCCAAGTAATTATCCAACAATTTCTCTTATACCCATTCTATCGAAAGTAATAGAGCATTGCATACAACTCCAAATCCATTAGCATCTATCTGCCAACAACCTCCTTAATGATTCTCATTATGGATCCAGACCTATGTTATCAACTGTGAAGGCAGTGGAAAATATTATTTCTTTCATTTTGTCTGCATTCGAATCCAGACTTTCTGTAAATGCCACACTTGTAGATATAAGTAAAGCTTTCGATTCTGTCAACCACAGAATTCTATTAAATAAGCTCTGCTTGTATGGTTTACAAGGCAAAGTACTACCTCTGATTACGTCTTATCTGAGTGAGAGAAAACAAATAGTACATTTTAACAGAAACAAATCAAACACACTGAGTGTAACACCAGGTGTGCCACAAGGTTCCGTGCTTGGACCTTTGCTTTTCATAATTTATGTAAATGGTTTGTCCAATATGATGCCTTGTAAGTCCATACTATATGCAGACGACACCAGCTGTCTTACAGTAGATAGGGCCGTGGACATACTCAAGCACAAAAGTGCAGAACAACTCAGTGTATGGTTCAGAGCAAATGAATACAAATTAACCACTCTAAAACTGTAAACATTCTATTCAGCCAATGTAACAATGACAACTGTAGTTCCTTAGTTAAGCTTATTGGCATTCATCTGGACCCAAAATTAACCTGGGAAAATCACACCAATTATGTATGCAAAAAGTTATCCCGAGTCACCTATCTGCTGACTAAGCTCAGGACTTGTGTGATGGACGAGCTATTGCTAAATGCCTATTATGCCTTTTTTCATAGCCACCTCACGTATGTAGTACTCTTATGGGGCAACAAATCCGGGTCAAAAAGAATTTTTCTTTGGCACAAAAAGGCCATTAGGTGTATTGCTGGAGTGAGAAAGCATGTATCATGTAGAGACTATTTCAAAGAGTTAAAAATACTGACACTTACATCACTGTTATTCTCTGTTGCTTAGTGCACATAAAGTAAAACCAAGAAAGCCATAAACTGCGCGAGTCTGTACATAACCATGACACACACCAAAGGCAGATGATGGATATCCCAGTTACTAGGCTTCAAAAAACCCAAAACAGTTACACATACACAGGGATACAATTATTTAACATGCTACCACCTACAGCACACAGTGCATCACTGAATGTCTTCAAAAATATTACAAAAAGCATTTATACAACAGAAGAATTTAAAGTATGTAATAAAAATGATCTGATCTATTAAAACTGCTGTATGAGATGACCACCATATTACATGAGCACTTCTAAAAATGTTATTGTATCATGCAGTTGTGCTTTATTTACGTAATGTATTTTTACTCAATAGTTAACTGCTGTATGACTTGACCACCCTGTTACATAAGTTCTTCTGAAAATGTTGTTGTACCATGCTGTTGTGCTTTATTTACATAATGCATATTCCCCAATGGTTAACATGTATTAAGCCTGTCTCATTTATATTTGTTAAAATTTTTTTCTTAGCATGTGTATTGTGTTACACATACAGTATCTCCTTTTGTCATTCTGCACGACACATTTAAGGTTTAATGACTACTAATCATGTGCAGTATAAAACATATTTACTCATTCAGAATGTTAAAAATGTATGACTTATTTTGTAATTATATAAGGTATGTAAAATGACAACATCAATTGCATGAAAAATGCTTAAACGTGGATCAATAAATCAATCAGTCAATATGTAACGCGAAATTGACCACCAGATGTCACAATGAGACAGGCCTGACACCATAAAATAAGATGATGAGTTTATGGCGCCAGTTTCCATCGTTTGTCATTTTAATCTTTGAGTCGACTTCGATGCTTATTTGTCTTCTTCACATCTTTGGCGGCGGGATTGAACGGCAGAGTGTGCGCTCTGCCAGAGGCGGGTGAAGGCATCCGCGGTGTGAGGTGGAGTGACGTCAGACTGTGTATGCATGTAGTACGCCGAGAGGGCGAGTGGGCATAACGAAGGAGCGTGGCCAGCCGCTACGATGTGTGTAATCGTGCAAAACAGATCCGTTGCCCACGGTGACGGGGCTTTACTAGAGGTCGGCTACGCAGGCCGAATGAATTGGAGTTGTCGAGTTGCTTCGGTGGGTTGTGTGCATCTTAACTGAATATTCCAGTGTACTAAACCCATATAGCCGGTCTATACAAGGGCGATGTACTTGAGGACAATATTATGGAAAGGGACGAGGATGTAGATGAAGATGAAATGGGAGATACGACACCGCGTGAAGAGTTTGACAGAGCGCTGAAAGACCTGAGTCGAATCAAGGCCCCGGGAGTAGACAACATTCCATTAGAACTACTGACGACCTTGAGAGAGCCAGTCCTGACAAAACTCTACCATCTGGTGAGCAAGATGTATGAGACAGGCGAAATACCCTCAGACTTCAAGAAGAATATAATAATTCCAATCCCAAAGACACCAAGTGTTGACAGATGTGAAAATTACCGAACTATCAGTTTAATAAGTCACAGCTGCAAAATACTAACGCGAATTCTTTATAGACGAATGGAAAAACTGGTAGAAGGGGGAAGATCAGTTTGGATTCCGTAGAAATATTGGAACACGTGAGGCAATACTGACTCCACGACTTAACTTATAAGAAAGATTAAGGAAAGGCAAACCTACGTTTCTAGCATTTGTAGACTTAGAGAAGGCTTTTGACAATGTTGGCTGTAATACTCTCTTCCAAATTCTAAAGGTGGCAGGGGTAAAGTACAGGGAGCGAAAGGCCATTTACAATTTGTACAGAAACCAGATGGCAGAATAAGAGTCGAGGGGCATGAAAGGGAAGCAGTGGTTGGGAAGGGAGTAAGACAGGATTGTAGCCTCTCCCCGATGTTATTCAATCTGTATATTGAGCAAGCAGTAAAGGAAACAAAAGTTCGGAGTAGGTATTAAAATACGTGGAGAAGAAATAAAAACTTTAGGGTTTGCCGATGACATTGTAATTCTGTCAGAGACAGCAAAGGACTTGGAAGAGCAGTTGAACGGAATGGACAGTGTCTTGAAAGGAGGGTATAAGATGAACATCAACAAAAGGAAATCGAGGATAGTGGAATGTAGTCAAATTAAGTCGGGTGATGCTGAGGAAATTACATTAGGAGATGAGACACTTAAAGTAGTAAAGGAGTTTTGCTATTTGGGGAGCAAAATAACTGATGATGGTCGAAGTAGAGGATATAAAATGTAGACTGGCAATAGCAAGGAAAGCGTTTCTGAAGAAGAGAAATATCTAACATCGAGTATAGATTTAAGTGTCAGGAAGTCGTTTCTGAAGGTATTTGTATGGAATGTAGCTATGTATGGAAGTGAAACATGGACGATAAACAGTTTGGACAAGAAGAGAATAGATGCTTTCGAAATGTGGTGCTACAGAAGAATGCTGAAGATTAGATGGGTAGATTACATAACTAATGAGGAGGTACTGAATATAATTGGGGAGAAGAGGAGTTTGTGACACAACCAAGAAGAAGGGACCGGTTGGTAGGACATGTTCTGAGACATCAAGGGATCACAAGTTTAGCATTGGAGGGCAGCGTGGAGGGTAAAAATCGTAGAGGGAGACCAAGGGATGAATACACTAAACAGATTCAGAAGGATGTAGGTTGCTGTAAGTACTGGGAGATGAAGGAGCTTGCACAGGATAGAGTAGCATGGAAAGCTGCATCAAACCAGTCTCAGGACTGAAGACAACAACAACAAAGCCATTTGCGACTGTTCTAGTTGTTTATCACTCAATTCGGTGTCGTGACTTGATATCTAGACGGCAGATAAGGAAGTGTATCTACGCCCAACGGACAGACACGAAGTATGGCTAAATACTTAGCTAGAAGTGCAACAAGTAGTGCGTAAGTCGGTGTCTCGCGTTCCAAGCCAGGCCGTGGTATTTCTCCCACTCTACCTCGTAGTTCATTATTGTAGTTTGGCGTTTATATGTGCGCCGGGATAATTGTGTGTCTTTTTAACTTCTAGGCCATTATTTTATTGGTGGTTTTAAGCAAGTGGTTCATTAAATTTTAAGGCCCGTGACTGGCCAAGAAACTCAAGCAGGTTAATTGTGCTTGCATATGATTGTGACGTATATCATTGAAAATTATTGATAACCGGTTCTCTAGATAATATTGTGTATCTCATGCCTCAGAATATTGTCTGCTGCTGATGTGTTTTATGTTGCAGATCACTGGGGCAGTGGTCGACGCGAGCAAACTTGGAGCCGAGTACCACGGTGGCAGAGTGATATTTAAGGCCCTGTCCCCCCCCCCCCTTTTCCCTTGCATATCGAGTTATGTTGTTACTTTTTTGTGTTTCCACCCTTCCGGTGAAATTATGGTGTCTGAAGTTTAAATTGCAGTACAAAGTAGAGTACATTTCTATTTCATTTTCTGTTGATTTCGGGGGAAGAGACCAAACTGGGAGGTCATCGGTCTCATCAGGTTAGGGAAGGGTAGAGAAGGAAGTCGGCCGTGCCCTTTCGAAGGAACAATCCCGGCATTTGCCTTAAGCGATTTAGGGAAATCACGGAAAACCTAAATCAGGATGGCCGGACGCGGGACTGAACCGTCGTCCTCCCGAATGCGAGTCCAGTGTGCTAACTACTGCGCCACCTCGCTCGGTCATTTTCTGTCCCATGGACCTCTTGTATTGGTTAAAATCCTTTGATGTGCTCGCGTCTATCTGATTCATATGCAGAATTGAAGCGGCCTCATTTTAGGGGCTGTTTGTCATATTGTTACGTTCTAGTACCAATGGTTTTATGAATAGTTTTCATTAATGAACGTGGTAACCAAACTTAAATAATTTATTTGGTGAAATTAAAGCACTTCCTTAGTCGTGAAAGTGGTGTAAGTAGGCTGTTTAGGTTTTTAAGTGAGCGCTCTGTATGAAACTCACTGACTGTGCTGTGTGCATTCTGTGACTGGTTGGCATTGTTGAAATATTCGCTCCTGTAGTGTTGGGCAGCTGGATGTGAACAGCGCATAGCGTTGTGCAGTTGGAGGTGAGTCGCCAGCAGTGGTGGATGTGGAGAGAGAGATTGCAGAATTTTAAGAGCGGACGATCTGGACGTGTGTCCGCCAGAAAGAGTAAATTTGTAATACTGGATATCATGAACTGATATATATATATATATATATATATATATTATGACTTTGGAACATTATTAAGGTAAATACATTGTTTGTTCTCCATCAAAATCTTTCATTTGCTGACTATGCCTATCAGTAGTTAGTGCCTTCAGTAGTTAGAATCCTTTATTTAGCTGGCAGTATTGGCGCTCGCTGTATTGCAGTAGTCCGAATAACGAAGATTTTTCTGAGGTAAGTGATTCATGAAAGGTATAGGTTATTGTTAGTCACGGTCATTCTTTTGTAGGGATTATTGAAAGTCAGACTGCGTTGCGCTAAAAATACTGTGTGTCAGTTTAGTGTTGATCAGAATAAGTAAAGAGAGAAATGTCTGAGTACGTTCAGTTCTGCCCAGCTGTTTGAAAATCAAATAACGTAAGGGGTTTACCAGCACAATCATTCATAAATTTTTCTAAGGGGAGGTTACAGTGGTTCTTGCTTTTACTGATAAAGCTTTTATGAACATTGTTTTATTTAAGGAAAGTTGGCTAGCCAAATGTGTTTTGGACTCAATGTATTTTCTTTGCGGTTGGAAGTAATTAGAGTCCTGATAGGAATCATGTGGACATTAGTTTAATCTAAGCAATAAAATTTATCTGAGTTAGTTCACACAGTACATTCAATTTTTAAGGTATTATGAGAATTGTTCTAATTAAAGTTATTTGTTCATGTCATTTGTTAAACTTATGTGGCTTTATAAGGCAATCGCCTTTGTATTGTTATGATTGGGATTTTATAAAAACTTTATGATTGTAATAAATAAATGTGTGGCAACTACAACGGATAACTCGTGTGATTTCAGTGTGTCCTTGAGACCCACATTCCGGTGTTGTCGGCAGAGTAGCAGTAACAGGAGAGTGGGTCGGCCAGGAGAGATCAGGGACTTCGAACGTGGAGTAGTCATCGGATGTCACTTGAGTAACAAATCGATCAGGGTCATTACAACCTTTGTAAAGCTACCCAATTCATCTATCGGTGCCCGCACGGCTAGCCGGGCAGTTTAACGCACTGCTTCCCGAGCGGTAAGGCGTGCCGGTCCCCTGCACAAATCCACCCGGCGGATTAGTGTCGAGGTCCGGTGCGTCGGCCAGTCTGTGGATGGTTTTTAAGGCGGTTTCCCATCTGCCTCGTCGAATGCGCGCTGGTTCCCCTTACTTCAGTTACACTATGTCGGTAATTGCTGCACGAACACTGTCTCCAAATACGTGTACACCATAAGTACTCTACCATCCAAACATTTGGGGTTACACTTGTCTGGTATGAGACGCAGAACAGGGAACCAGCGATCATGAAGTGGTTACTGCATCGATGATTTCAGCCGTAAATAGAAATATTAAAAAAGGTTGGAAGATTTTTCTGTTTAGCAAAAGTGACAAAAAGCAGATTTCAGAGTACTTGATGGCTCAACACAAAAGTTTTGTCTCAAGTACAGATAGTGTTTAGGATCAGTGGACAAAGTTCAAAACCATCGTACAATATGTATTAGATGAGTATGTTCCAAGCAAGATAGTAAGAGATCGAAAAGAGCCACCGTGGTACAACAACCGAGTTAGATAACTGCTGCGGAAGCAAAGGGAACTTCACAGCAAATATAAACATAGCCAAAGCCTTGCAGACAAACGAAAATTACGCGAAGCGAAATGTAGTGTGAGGAGGGCTATGCGAGAGACATTCAATGAATTCGAAAGTAAAGTTCTATGTACTGACTTGGCAGAAAATCCTAAGAAATTTTGGTCTTATGTCAAAGCGGTAGGTGGATCAAAACAAAATGTCCAGACACTCAGTGACCAAAATGGTACTGAAACAGAGGATCACAGACTAAAGGCCGAAATACTAAATGTCTTTTTGCAAAGCTGTTTCACAGCGGAAGACTGTACTGTAGTTCCTTCTCTAGATTGTCGCACAGATGTCAAAATGGTAGATATCGAAATAGTACTCCACAGTTGGTGCAGTGGATAGAGTTTTGCCGTCCGAGTGGCCGAGAGGTTCTAGGCGCTACAGTCTGGAATCGCGTGACCGGTACGGTCGCAGGTTCGAATCCTGCCTCGAGCAATGATGTGTGTGATGTCCTTAGGTTAGTTAGGTTTGAGTAGTTATGAGTTCTAGGGGACTGATGACCTCAGATGTTAACTCCCATAGTGCTCACAGCCATTTGAACCATTTTTGAATCTGCGACCGTAGCAGCAGCGCGATTCCGGACTGAAGCGCCTAGAACCGCTCGGCCCCATAAATCGGGAATAGCTGACTTACTTCCGCCCTCCTTCCCCATAACAGCAAGTGACACTCTACAGGGTGACTCACTAACTACTGCCACCAAGAATAACTCTGAAAGAATGATAGGAGCTGAAACGTTTGTGGCACAAAAGTTGCATGGGACAACGGGGGCTGTAATATGACGTTGGTTTTTTGTTGCTAGGTGGGATCGCTTCAACTTTGTTTTTGAAAATGGGATGCTAAATTTTGGTCCTTGTTTTCTGATAGCAGCTATCGAGACGAAACCAATGATTTGTAACAGTAAGGTCTTTGAAGGGCAACGAAGGTCAAAAAGATGGCATGAACGTCCATTTGCAGTAGGTGTTCGAAGTGATGGCCATTGGTATCCATGCAGTGCTGCAATCTTCTTATCATGGATTGAGTGGTATTCCTTATCACGTCGGCACTTATCGAAGCACATGCTCTGACAATTCTCTCTCACATATCTTCAGGTGTAGCTGGTACTTCTTTATAAACAATGTCTTTTACGAATCCCCACAAGAAAAAATCCAGAGGCGTCACGACATATCTCCTACGCGTCCAATTCAATGATTTGGCAATTGCCTCTGCAACTCATTTCTAGCCATCAGCGAAAAATGTGCCGCACACTCATCATGTTGATATCACAGTCTGTTCATTGTTCCAATAACAGACCTAATGTTTCTTGCAGGAATATGGTGTACTTCCTACCATTAAGATTTCCTTCGATGAAATAGAGGCCTATAATTCTGTCCTCCAGAACCCCACACCATAGATTCATTGACCACAGTTTTTGGTGTGCAACTTGCCACAGCCGACATGGATTTTCAGTTGCCTAATAACGCATGTTATGCAGATTAACATTTCCATGGTTCGTCAATGTAGCCTTGTCAGTAAATAAAATCAAATTAATAAATGTGTCATCCCTCTGAATCTGAAGTTCAGCCCATCGGCAGAATTCATTGTGACGCATACAACCCGTACCAGATAATTCTTGGTGGAGACTGATATGGTAAGGATGATATTTATGGCGATGCAGAACACGAAAAACACTACTCTGACTCGTGCCAGATTCCCTTGTGATTTGACGCGAACTAACACAAGGATCTCGAACCACATTGGCAAGAGTACCAAATTCCACTTCCTCGTTAGTTACTTTCCCGTGCCGGATATGTTTACGATGCGGTAAAGATCCACTTGTTTTCAGTTTATCATACACATGTACGACGTGTAGGGTGAGTACGTTGAAGATATCTTTCAGTGTATAACTCTCCAGCTATCACTGAATTTCGTTGGCATTTTCCGTAAATGAGAAGCATATCGACCTGTTCTTCGAAGGAATACATCACTTACATTCGGCCGGCCGCGGTGGTCTAGCGGTTCTAGGCGCTCAGTCCGGAACCGCGCGACTGCTACGGTCGCAGGTTCGAATCCTGCCTCGGGCATGGATGTGTGTGATGTCCTTAGGTTAGTTAGGTTTAAGTAGTTCTAAGTTCTAGGGGACTGATGACCACAGATGTTAAGTGCCATAGTGCTCAGAGCCATTTGAACCATTTGCACTTACATTCGCTTTATACGACGATATTAGTCTTACCGTTGCTATTAGTGTTGTATTACGAAACCGTCGAACGGTGTTTATATGTCAATGGCACGTTAGATGGATACGCCGTATTCGGCGAATGTTTACTATTTGCACGATGTACGAGAGAGAATTGTCAGAGCATGGGCATCGATAAGTGCCGAAGTGATAAGGAATACCACTCAATTAATGATAAGAACATTGCAGCACTGCATTGATACCAATGGTCATCATTTCGAACACCTTCTGTAAATGGACGTTCATGCCACCTTCGTTGACCTTCAAAGATCTTACTGTTGCACATCATTGGATTCGTCTAGATAGCCGCTATCAGAAAATAAGTACCAAACTATAGCATCCCATTTAAAACAACAAAGTTGACCTTCATATCTCTCACGCGACACCACCTAGCAACAAAACTCAACGTCATATTATGACCCCCGTTGTCCCGTGCAATATTTGTCCCACAAACTTTTCAACTACGGTACTGTCATACTTTCGGAGTTATTCTAGGTGGCAACAGTTAGTGACTCACCCTGTATATGCCATGAATTCAAGTCTGTCTCTTTTGAGTACATTCTGTCTCACTGCTTCCTCGATGGTATGATGCTAACAATTTCTGGAGAAAATGATTCTCTTATTGCTCCTATTTTACCTTCGTTTGTTATGGCTTCTCTCTCTTTCACTATGTTTTGTGCTCCTCGCTTTGTGATATCAGGAGGTCGGACGTAAAAACTTTTCCATTGGTTGTAAAATACCTCTCACTGACCTCACCGGCTGCGTCATCACCCGTTGCACGAGCCCAGAGCCATCTGCGCCGACTACATGGGTGCGCCGTGACTCGACCACACCATACGTAAACTTGTGGCTGCATTGTACCCACAAAATTTTTAGTTTGATAAAAACAAAATTAAATAAATATTTCTCACTCGCCTTCTTCAAAAGATAATGCGGTATTAAATCACTGAGATAAAAGGTTCTTCCAATCCATATGTGGCATACAGCAAACCAGTGCTTAACAGTATTGGTTAAAAACAGTCTTGGTTGCAATTTTATTTTTCAACGACGCGTTTCGCCTTATTTAGGTATCTTCAGGTTATCTTTTCTAGATGGACGCGAGAGGCACCAAGGTCTGCATAACGCGTTCCCGTTCACAGGAGCGAGTAACAGAGAAAGATGGGGGCTCAGGAACGCGTTAAGCCCGTCTCACACGGAGCAAGATTCGCTGTAAGTTTCCTTGCTGGCTCGCGCGACGGCTACCTTGCGGGCTCCGTCGTCTGCTAGCGGGCTACCTTGCTGGCAACCTTGTAAAGATTTCCAGGATAGGTCCGGTGCTATTTTTCTTGTAAGGTTCCCCGCGTGCTACCTGCGTTGGCCAATCACGAGAAGTTTCGTTTGTGACGTCAGACGCGGAAAGCTTGGGCGGGAAGCCTTTGTTGATAGTCACTTTTCTGCTGTTATGAGGTGCGGTAGGAAGTTCTTATAATTATTAAATAATGGCACTACAGTGGTCCAAGGAAGCGATTGAAGCACTGATATGTACTTACGGGGAAGAACAGTGTCTGTACGTCGTGAAAAGTGCAAACTATCATAATAAACACTTGCGTGCAGAAGCACTCGAAAGAGTTGCAAGTGCCGTGTGTCTTGTTCGACCATATACGACGAGCAAGGAGTGCTATAGCTATAGCACAATTTACGTACTCAATTTAAAGTGGAGCACGCCAAAGTAAAATCATCGAAAAGCAGTGGCGCTGGGATGAATTGCCTGACGCATCACCGTGTTTTTCTTCTGAATCAGAGGCGAAGCCATACAAAGCAGTTCTTCAAATACCAATACATCGACTCGTATAAAATTTGCAAAGGATGTACGATCTTCTATCCTATAAAATAAAGTCGTATATAACAGTCATTATTGGTATATTTATAAAGTCAAACAGTAATGAAACGGTGATACTTTTCAAACAAAAGTAGGTGTTATGCGAACTAACCTCAATTCTTTATGATGCATGGAGAGCACACCTTTTCCAGCGTTTCTCCTCTTAATCCAGTTTTTCGTCCATTCTTTCTTTCTTCATCTCTCATTATCATGTATTTCTGCATCGTTTAGCACCAAAATAGATAATAACGCCAGTTTGCTCTGAACATCTGTACCTGAAGCAGCCATCTTCGTTCGATACAACATGCAGCCGATCACAACACAACTAGCTGCCGATCTTGCACCGTGGGAGAGCTTCGGCATGGAAGACAGCCGGCTCCTCGCGTCCATCTAGAAAAGATAACCTGAAGATGCCTAAATAAGGCGAAACGCATCGTTGAAAAATAAAAAACTAAATTTGCAGCCAAGACTATTTTTAATCAATACATTTAAAAGGTTATCTGTTTGTTTCAGATGTCTTTGTGAAAAGTCAACCAAGCACACACTCCCCTGTTCCTTGCCCCTTCTCTGACCAAGTCAAAGGTACTCCACAGAATAGTATTCGCACTTTGCTCTGAATGGAATCCCATCTTTTCGGCTTGGTTTCATGTTTCCTTACAAATGACACGATACAGTACACCTCTTCAAGCGCTCCATGGATTTGACAGTTTTCTGTCCGACCGAGTACCGTTCCAACTCCACTTTCGCACATTGATTGTACTTATTTCATACATAATGGATATATGAGACGCAAATTTTTTAGAAGGTATGTCCACTCGACCATACTATTCTCTGCAAAAACAGACTCCCAATCAATAACATGTGCTCTACTGCTTGGATCCAGAGCAGCGGGTTGGAAGTTGACAAAAAATGGGTTGGCTACCATCACCATTACCACACTGAAACTCGCAGCTCCAGAGAAACTTCTTCTGCCTGTATCTAGCAGTTTTAAGAAAAGTTGCCAAAGCAGCTGTGAGTGTAGAAGAGCAGGACCGTTCTGCTCGAAATTGTGCCAGGTATGTGAAGCGTAGAAATTGCAGGACATATTCGTCACACATACACGAATAAATTATGTTATCTGAAATTTGGTCAGGAAACGCTTTGTTTCCGTGTTACAACTCAGTATTTTCCAACTCATTAATGATGTAAGACACAAAAGAAGAGAACCTTAGAGTCATGGGGAGGATGCAGTATTGGTGACGTCTGGTTACATTGTGCACCGCCAGTGTTATGTTTTACATGTCCCTGTTCCCATGTGACGTACATCATTGCTTGTTCGCAGGTAACATCAATTGTTCCAGCGATCAGTACAACTGTTGAAAGCACACGGGTTACTACGCAGAGAGTTAATCGCAGATTTCATTCGTGCAATGGCAGTGTACACAAGCTTAAGGATGGCAGATGCCCGTTAGATTTATGGATTAGCTGACAGCATTGGCGTTCACGCTGAACATTTTTACTGAGAGAGATTTCTAGGACAAAGGTGTCCCGAAAGGACAACGTTTGAAGCTATCAATCGTTGTGTTAGGGAACATGGGGCATTTAAGCGCGATACACGCGACCGTGAGAGGCGTAGGAGGACGAGGACACCATAGAGGAAGGTGGCAGTTCTTCTTCCAGTTGAGGACGACCCTAGTGCCAGTACGAGACTATGAATATTGTCCACATTACTGTCTGGCGAATGCTACACGTGCACCAGCCGCATCCATACGATTTCCAGCGTGAGCAGACTCTGTCAGCAGGTGATTTTCCTGCACGAGTACTCTTCTGCGACCGGTTTATTCAACCGAGTGTCATAACTAATTCTAGTGTAACAGTGCTGTTCACAGTTGAGGCGTCGTTTCAACGAGCTAAGATTGTAAATTTTCACAGTCGGCATATATGGGGAGACGTCAATCCTCACGCAAGTGTTGAAGCAACTGATGAACAAAGATTTTCTGTCAATGTTTAGACCGGAAATGTTGATGACTGTTTGGTAGGGCCTTATTTTCTTCCGCCCAGATTCAATAGATAAATCTCGTAGAGAATGTTCTACCTGTTAGCAGATGGCATGCCTTTAGCTGTGCGACAAAACATGTACTTCATGCACAATGGAGTGCTCCTCATTTTAGTATTAAAGTCTGTCGGCTTCTAAATAACAGATTAGGTGACATGGATTGGTAGAGAAGGACCAGCTGGCTGGTCTCCACGATCTCCAGACCTAAACCCACATTACTCTTATTTGTCAGGGCATTATAAACCTCTTGTGTATGAAAACCAGTACAAGCTGTTCAGAGTCCCCATGCATGTGTTATGGGAGGCTACGAAACCATAAACAATACTCCAGGGACACATCAGCACATTTGAGGTTCACTACGATGGCGGATTGATGCAGCCCGTGGAGAGTATATTGTAGAGGAATGTTTGACGAGGGTAGAAACTGTCAGGATGCGTCGTATTAAAACTCGTCCGAGTTTACCAAGTGATTTATTATTTTCAGCTACAGTGCCCCTGTTCCTCTCGGTCTCCATCTCCGGGTCCCTCAATGCTGAGGACAGCACTTCACTGTCTGCAAAACGGCTTGGCACAGAATGGCTGCCTCAGCGACCCATGCAACACCCTGCTGTGTGTCGGCCTTGTACGGCTGCGGAGTTGTGACGACGTCAGGATGCGCCGGCAGTCGACTCGGCGGTCTCCGTCCCTGCCGCCTCAGCACTGCCAGTTTGGAGCTGCGAGGTGGCTCGCGGCGTGCTTCCTCGCCGGCGTGGCTAAGATCGTGGTGACACAACCACCCGCAATCCAGCATCCAAATCTGCTGCCCTCGCCTCGACATGCCTCTGGCGTGTGTTGGGAACCAACAAGACTGCCCGCAGTAGCGAGCTGTGATGTTGCCCACAGCTGGCTGGCTGCAGACGCCATGTTGGCCTCAGAGCGTCGAACCAACCACCTGCCTTGGACTAGAATGCTGGGGCCCCATCTGGTGCTGCGTCTAGCCGGTGGTGTGACACGCCCCGCCATCCAGGAGAGCTTTCACACTTGAATGCCTTGTTACTGAAACGCACCTATTGACCAGAAGTTTTCAATTGGTGAGAGATCTGGAGAATGTGCTGGCCAGGGCAGCAGTCGAACATTTACTATATCCAGAAACACCTGTACAGGACCTTCAACTGGCCATTAAACTTGCTACACCACGAAGATGACATGCTACAGACGCTAAATTTAACCGACAGGAAGGAGATGCTGTGATATACAAATTATTGGCTTTTCAGAGCGTTCACACAAGGTTGGCGGCGTTGCCTGGTGAAACGTTGTCATGTCTCGTGTAAGGAGGAGAAATGCGTACCTCATGTTTCCAACTTTGATAAATGTCGGATTGTAGCTATCGCGATTGCGGTTTATCATATTGCGACATTGTTGCTGGCGTTGGTCGAGATCCAATGACTGTTAGCAGAATATGGAATCGGTGGATTGAGGAGGGTAATATGGGACGACGTGCTGGATCCCAATGGCCTCATATCACTAGCAGTCGAGATGACAGGCATCTTATCCGCATGGCTGTAACGGATCTTGCAGCCACGTCTTGATCCCTGAGTCAACAGATGAGGCCGTTTGCAAAACAACATCCATCTGCACGAACAGTTCGACGACGTTTGCAGCAGCATGGACTATCAGCTTGGAGACTTTGGCTGTGGTTACCCTTGTTGCTCCATCACAGACAGGAGCGCCTGCGATGGTGTACTCGAAGACGAACCTGGGTGCACGAATGGCAAAACGTCATTTTTTCGGATGAATCCAGATTCTGTTTAAAGCATCATGAGTATCGCACCCGTGTTTGGGAACGTCATGGTGTACGCACATTGGAAGCATGTATTCGTCATCACCATACTGGGGTATCAACTGTCATGATGGTATGGGGTGCCATTGGTTACACGTCTCGGTCACCTCTTGTTCACATTGAAGGCACTTTGAACAGTGGACGTTACATTCCAGATGTGTTGCGACCAGTGGCTGTACCCTTCATTTGATCCCTGCGAAACCCTACATTTCAGCAGGATAATGCACGACCGCATGTTAAAGGTCCTGTACGGGCGTTTCTGGATACAGTAAATGTTCGACCGCTGCCCTGGCCAGCACATTCTCCAGATCTCTCACCAATTGAAAACTTCTGGTCAATGGTGGCTGAGCAACTGGCTCGTCACAATACGCCAGTCACTACTCTTGATGAACTCTGGTATTGTGCTGAAGCTGTATGGGCAGCTGTACTTGTACGCACCATCCAAGCTCTGTTTGACTCAATGCCCAGGCGTATCAAGGCCGTTATTACTGCCAGTGGTAGTTGTTCTGGGTACTGATTTCTCAGGATCTATGGACCCAAATTGTGTGAAAATGTAATCACATGTCAGCTCTAGTATAATATATTTGTCCAATGAATACCCGTTTATCATCTGCATTTCTTCTTGGTGTAGCAATTTTAATGACCAGTAGTGCATGTGGCTGTGCACCTCTGTTTTGCTAACATGCTGCCCTGAGTCATGTACTTATAGAACATGGGTTGGGCCAGTAGGCCCCTTCTGCCTGTAACTTGCGCCATGCAAGCCACTGCATTTATTCTTTTCAGTGGGTCATCACCCTGTGGCCTCCACTCTGCTTCGCAGCTGCTGGTAACGTAACTTACTCTCAACAGGCTGTAACTTGTGCGCTCAGAAATATTGCACCAAAGATAACCTTTTCTCATCTTGAACGGTGGTGCCGCTACAATATTGAACATCTCCTGTGAGAAAGAGTTACATGTGGTAAGCAGGCGCGTTCTTTCCGTGTGTCTTTCCCATGATTAATGAGTTGGAGAAAATGGGTTGTAACACCATTGAACGCTTGTTTCCAGAACCATTTTGATATAACATAATTTCTTTGTATACATGTGACTAATGTGTCCTACAGTTTGTGCCATACATGTTTGTTACATCCTGTATTTGTCGAATTATTGGTCGTACTGATATAACCTGCTAACACAACAATTTCCAGAGTTGCTAGTTGTAGCTTACAAGTTATGTGAGGTATACATTTCTGCATAGGCTTCAGCTGTGAAACTACACCTCCCCTACTGTGCAGTGACCATCCACAGCAGAGACGCCACCATCACTGTTGTCCCCCCCCTGCTAGACAGACTGCACGGTTGCAGGCCAAGTTACTTTGAGATCGCTCGACCATCAAATGCAGCAGATGCCGCAGCAGCACGCTACCACCAAGTGCACTGCTGACGAGTTGTGATTTTCTAACTACCTGGTGGATATACTTAAGCTACTCTCAGAGGTTCAGTCTGGGTTGTAATTATTGTACAGCAGTGAAACTTGCTAGATACTATGCCAATGTGTTAATGCTAAACCGATTCACGTGAGAGAAAAATTTGTTTCAATTTTGGTCACCAGGAGCAAATTTGGCTCTGCGAATCAATTAAAGATACATAGAAGTGTTTCAAAAAGAAATGCATTAGAAGTGCAGCATGGGAATGAAAGATTAAGCAAGTGAGAAAGGCATAATGTTGATTTTCTTATTAACTCCCGCTTTAATAATTTCCTCAGTATGTGCACCAAAGACGTCAACGAGACACTGCATCCGCAAAGGGACATGATCGACAGTTGCCCACTGCAGTTCTGGTGGAATCTGAGCAACGTGTTCCAGTATACTGGCCTTCAGGTCAGCTACAGACAGGACGTATCCTTGATGAACACGTTCTTTTAGATATCTCCAGCGCCAAAAGTCACACGGATTCAGATCAGCTTATCTTACAGGCCACGTGTCTAGAAAGCACCTGGAGATAAATTGTCAGTGGAAAGTTACAAACAGCATATTTTTCACTGGTCTAGAGACATGAGGTGTTGCCCCATCTTGCATGATACCAGTGGTTTCCACATAGATGCACTCTTTCAAAGCAGAAATAATGTGTTGTACAAGAAAATCTCAATAAAGTACAAATGTCATGGTACACATGACAGGCCAGTATTTCGATAAAGCTAGTTCTGGTAGAATCACAATATCAAATTGACGCACTTATTAATTAAATTGATCAATTAAACCACCCCTCCCCCTCCCCTTCCCCTAAACGTATTCTTCTTCAAAGTGGCTTATGACCCCTTGGCCTGATTTATGACCCCCTGGGGTATTCCATCCTTCTGAGAAACTCCTCATCCCTCCTCCTCCTCCTCTCCCTCGTCTTCCTCCCCCATCCCACTACTAAAGTGATACTTTTTTGGTCACCCCCCCCCCCAGTTCTGACCATCTTTCTTCACTCCTTGTAAAACCCTCAGCCCTCTCCTTTCCTCCCTTCCCCCCCCCCCCCCCACCTCCCTCATCTGAAAATTGGTGGGAAAAAGGAAGAGGAACATTATCATGACATGAAATTCAAGACAGTTTCAATAATAAATTGTTCAATTCAGTTTGCATATTCCCTATGTAATCAGTTTGCAGCAGACGGGCTCCCCACCCTCATGTCTGCAACACCCACCTCTACTTTCCATGATATAATAACTGCAAGTGTCGAGCAACGGAATGAAGTAGACCAAGGAGACATCCCTACCTGCCTGGGGAACCTCCATTGCAGCTCCAACACAAAGCATCAGGTGGTGGCATTCCTTTGACTGGGGAATTGCAGACTACCTTCCTGCCTCCATCTCTCGCAAGTGGTTACTTCCTCCGTCATAATGTGTCCACCTTACACTAAACATATCTGGCGAAAAAGACCTTCCAATGACAAACAATCGTGATCACAGAGCACGAATTATCCAGTGAGTGCCGGGGAGCCGTGGCTGTCCCAGCTGGAGAGGACTAGATACCCAGATCTGTGTCGGCCAAGTCAGCAGTTGTGCACACAGCTCCAGGTATCTACATGCTGGCTGTACCAGGTGCTCAGAGACCATTGAGACTGTCACGACGACCGCTGAGCCGGCAATGTAAACTGTTATATGGGGATGGGGGTTGGGGGAATAATCGTCCAGTGTGGTATTGCAAATTTCCATCTGCACCTGTATGCTTACTTTCCAGGCCATTGTATGATGTGTGGGGGATGGTACACTGTACCACTACTAGTCATTTCCTTTCCTTTTCCACTCACAAACAAAGTGACGGAAAAAAACTATGTATATACCTCCATACGAATGCTGATTTCTCGTATATTATCTTCGTGGCCCTTACGTGAAATCTATGTTGACAGTTGTACAATCCTTCTACAGTCAGCTTCAAACATCAGTTCTCTAAATTTTCTCAACAGTGTTCCTGTAGAACAAAATCGCCTTTCCTCTAGGGATTCCCATTTGAGTTGTTGAAGCATCCAGCAATTAATTTGGCGGGAGTCAACAGGGATGGTTCTACAGAGCTGTATTCTGTGGAGAAACCAAGGACCACAGGCTTATACACCGGGTGATCAAAAAGTCAGTATAAATTTGAAAACTGAATAAATCACGGAATAATGTAGATAGAGAGGTAAAAATTGACACACATGCTTGGAATGACATGGGGTTTTATTAGACACCCCCCCCCCCAAAAAAAAACCTTCAAAAAATGTCCAACAGATGACGCTTCATCTGATCAGAATAGTAATAATTAGCATAACAAAGTAAGAGAAAGCAAAGATGATTCTCTTTACAGGAAATGCTCAATATGTCCACCATCATTCCTCAACAATAGCTGTAGTCGAGGAATAATGTTGTGAACAGCACTGTAAAGCATGTCTGGAGTTATGGTGAGGCATTGGCGTCGGATGTTGTCTTTCAGCATCCCTAGAGATGTCGGCCGATCAAGATACACTTGCGACTTCAGGTAACCCCAAAGCCAATAATCGCAGGGACTGAGGTCTGTGGACCTCGGAGGCCATGTGGAAACGTGTATATGCTCCAATTTCTTCTGTCTTTGAAAATAAATCATGTAAAATGGAGGAATCTACATTTTTCGTGTGAAATTCGAGGTAAATCGACAACAACATCCCTGTTTCAAATTGGATAAAGTGAGTGTTGTGTACATAGTTCCCCGTAGACAGCGCGTACACAACTTTCCCACTAGAGCACGCCCCGCTAAGCACAACAGTGCAGGCGCAGCGCTCGTCCGTCTCCGCACTACGAGATGGCGCTGCCATAGAGACGGACCAAATTCTGCTTCTGCTGATTTGCATATTAATATGTAACGCAGCCAATGAGATTGCTGCTTACGTAGAACTTTTTCTCCTTGCGGATCACATTCATGCAGTGATACATGAATGCGCAAGGTATTATAACGAGTGTACAGACCTCCGATTAGTCAGTCTTCATTTGCTGCACCAGTCTGTACCAGTCTGCATTAGTCTGTACCAGTCTGTACGAGTTCTACATTTGTCTGTACCAGTCTATAGTCAAGTTTCAGTCTGCGCCTAATAATATTACCATATTCCTGTACATAGTCATGAAGACAAATGTATAGACACTTTTGTCAAGTATCAGAAATATATGTGAGAATAAGATTAATGTACCAGTACCAAAGGAACTTCAGATTGTCAATTGTAAATAGTATCCAGAACCAAGTTAAGTAATTTTTATGCTTGTTATTATTTTAATAAATGTGTGTGAAAATTAATCAAGTTCTGTTTAAAGTTGGTCACCGTCAATCCGCTACTCTAAGCGTGCAAGTGGCATTTCTATCGTCTGACCTAACGGCAGAAGATAAACACGCCACGATAAGACCACGAGACATATTGCTGACACTCACCTACTTCGTTAGAGCGACAAGTCAAATAACCTGATGGTGTGTGTACTGAAGGTCTTACAGTACGCACACCACAGTGAGTTTTTTAAATACGGAAGTGTATGTCGTGGGTGGAATTGCAGCCACACCTGCTTGTCTTGCAGAGCGCTGTGGCCAGAGGCAGGAGGGGTTACAACGCTTCAGCTGACCAGAGGGCTCCAACCTGTCGGCTCTTACCCACAGCCGTGAGGGCAAGTCCCGGCAGTGCCCTGTGGATGCTTGAATGGCGAAGAAACCACTGCACCGACGCAAGTATGTGTTATCATAAGGTTTTTTTTCGCCACGCGTATTTTGTGTAAGGTGGAAGTGTTGTGGTGGAGGAGGGCGTTTGTGTTCTCAAACATTGCTGCACACAAGAAATCGGATGTATTTACAAGGGAACCTCCCCTTCGCACCCAACTCAGATTTAATTATAAGTTGGCACAGTGATTAGGCCTTAAAAACTGAACACAGATCAGTCGAGAAAACAGGAAGAAGTCGTGTGGAACTATGAAAAAAATAAGCAAAATGTACAAACTGAGTAGTCCATGTGCAATATATGGAACATCAAGGATAGTATGAGCTCAGGAGCGCCGTGGTCCCGTGGTTAGCGTGAGTAGCTGCGGAACGAGAGGTCCTTGGTTCAAGTTTTCCCTCGAGTGAAAAATTTACGTTCTTTATTTTCGCCAAGTTATGATCTGTCCGTTCGTTCATTAACGTTTCTGTTCACTGTAAAAAGTTTAATGTCTGTTTTGCGACCGCACCGCAAAACCGTGCGATTAGTAGATGAAAGGACGTGCCTCTCCAATGGGAACCGAAAACATTTGATCGCAAGGTCATAGGTCTACCGATTCCTCCACAGGAAAACACGTCTGATACATTCTATAAGACACTGGTGACGGCATGTGCGTCACATGACAGCAATATGTTGTCGACCCACCTAACTTGTACACTTGGCGAATGGGTAAACGATTCTTCTACCTTGCCCGATTTATGTTTTCTTGTGGATGTGATAATCACTCCAAAAAAGTGATGAAAACATAAGAGTTTGTCACATAAACTGCAACAAATTAACTGTCTGAAATTAAAAAAATTAAGCTTTTGAGTCTAGGGAAGACTTGAACCAAGGACCTCTCGTTCCGCAGCTGCTCAGGCTAACCAGAGGACCACGCCGCTCCTGAGCTCACATTACCCTAGATGTAGCTTATCTTGCCCATGGACTACTCAGTTTGTATATTTTGCTTATTTTTTTCATAGTTCCACACAACTTCTTCCTGTTTTCTCGAGTTATCTGTGTTCAGTTGTTCAAGGCCTATCCACTGTGGCAACTTATAACTAAATCTGAGGGGGGTGTGATGGGGAGGTTCCCTTGTTAGCATTATGATATATTTCTGGGGGAAATTTAACTACTTCATTTACAAAATGTATGCGCGTGATTCTCAGACGCTGAAAATATGTTTTATTATGAAGAAGAAGGTGGTGGTAAATGTTTTAAGCGACCTGTTTGACTCCTATCAATTGCTAAACAATTAATTTGATAGGGTAGCGCAAATGGGCTATTTCCCACCATTTTTGATATTGCAATTGCGTTAGCTCTCCTTTTGTCCACAGCATTAGCCAATAGGAACACAATACTCTGAGGAGGAATGGAAACCCCCATCTGTGTGTTTGGACACGTTGGTTCACAAATGTGTTCATACAAACATGAAGTAACCACTTGAGAGAGACACAGGCAGGAAGCGGGTCTGGAATTTCCTGATCGACGAACCACTGCCACCTGACACTTTGTTTCGGGGCTGTGAGAACAAATGGAGGTCCCTCGAGTGGGTAGGCACACCACCTTGGTGTATAAGTTTGAGGCACAGGTCTTACAACAGGAACTAGCCACTTGAAAGAAAGTGAAGGTGGTTTCCTGGGTATTCCTTCTCTAGATTGTCGCACAGATGACAAAATGGTAGATATCGAAATAGACGACAGAGGTGCACAGTGGTGCCCAGCTGGCTGATATACATGTGGGTGACCCAAAACAACAGCTAACATACACCATTCCTCAGTGCTTAAAGCTATTACGACATGGAAAGTAGGGGTAAGGTCAGATGTGAGCTCTAACTAAGTAAGGAAGCCTTGTCTCCCACAAACTGATTAAATGAGGAATATGCAAATTTAATTGGACAATATATTATTGGCATTGTCTTGAATTTCGTGTGATATGATCCTTCCTCTGCAGCGGAGCCTGAGTCTTTTTCCCCCAAATTCCGGATGGGGAGGGAAGGAGGAATGTGGGGGAGGGGCAGGGAAAGCTGGGATGGCTCGGGGATTTCCCAGAAGGGGGAAAAGAGACTCAGAACTGGGGAGGGGGGCGGGGGTGACATAAAAAATGTCCCTTTCTCAGATGGGTGGGGAAGGAGGAGCAGGGGTCATAAATCTGGCCCAGGGGGTCATAAATCTGGCCCAGGGGGTCGTAAACCACTCAGTAGAACAAGAGGTTAAGGGAAGAGGGTAGGGGAGTGGTGGTTTAATTGATCAATTTAATTAATTAGCACATCATATTGATATCAAAAGTGTGCCAAAACTGGTTTTACTCCAATGCTCAGACTGTCTGAGTGTATTTTCTTCAATGAAGACTGGACCAAGAATGAAGGCTCTTCCAAATCCACAGCACACAACCACATACGGCAAGTGCAATGGCTCTTTGTGCATAATAAACAATTTAACAGTACCCCAAATTTGCTGTCCTATGGAGTTACTGCACCTTGTAGTGTAAAATCTGCCTTATCACTCTGTGTAATGTTGCCCAGCTGCAGATCATGAGGTTTCATTATTGCACTGCCTCTACCTTGTATGGGTACCAGTCTAAAATAGGCCGCCAAACTTTCTGTACTGTTGACCAGTACTACCTGCCTTGCCAACAGCTTCCACTGGGATAGGATGCCTTCCTCTTCCAGGTGCCACGCCAAGTTCACCCATGTCTTCAAAATTAATTACCATCTACTTTAAACCATGTAATGACATCGGGCTTCTCCTTAGACCTTTCAGTCAGCAATACTCTATCAATGCAGCCCTGTAATTGCTGCTGTCCATATCAGACAGTTTCACTAACAGCCCATGGTCTCTCTTCTCCATAGCCCTACTTTTCACTCATGTTACGGCTTGTCAAATGAGAGCTTGGGTGTCATACCACAATAAGAACAGCATGCAGTGTCAGATTTGCACCTGGGGGTACTCACACAACTCTGTCTGCTGCTAATACAAATGTTGTTGTAACTGATGTAAACCAAGTACTGCCAACCTCTGCACTAGAGTTTCAGAAAATTTACAAAAATGGTTTGAAATGAACAAGTTAATTTTAAATATTTCAAAAATTAATCACATCCATGACAGGCAAACAAAGTTGCAAAATGACCTGGACCTCAGAATACAAAATAAAGAAGTTAAGAAAATATATCTCTCAAATTTTTTAGGTGTCCACATAGATGAAAATTTAGATTGGAAAGCCCACATCCACTGCCTTGCCAGCAGGTTAAGTTCTGCTTGCTTTGCACTGCATGTAATTAGTAATGAGCCTAGTAAACAGTGTAGCAGAACTGTCTACTTAGCTTACATTCACACTGCTATTACCTATGAGCACACTTTCTGGGGTCATAATACAACAAATCTCAAAACCATCTTTACATTACAAAAATGAGGTGTTAGAATAACAACCTCCAAGCAGCTATTTCAACACCTAAACATTCTACCTTTACCATGCCTCTACATAAAAAAATATAATTAACATAAAAAGGTGCATTGATAATTGCAAAACCAACTCAGATTTGCATTCAAATAATTGATTGATTGATTGATTTCTTTATTAATCCATATAACAATTTACATTGTGTGGATTTCATCAGCAAAATCATATACAATACAATATACCTACAATTTATATACACAAAATTAATATTTACACACATTTCTAAAGTATCTTACATTAGTTTTATACCCTTATGTAATTTTCTTATAGTACTGTACAATTCTGGATTTCATATTATAATTATTTCCTCATGTATTACAATGAAGGCTACTTTAATTACGCTATATGTTTTAATTCAGATAGACCGTTACTGCGTAATAACTTTTATATAAAAAATTTTTAAGTTTTGTTTTGAACTGTCCAATTGTGTCAATATCTTTTACATTTTGGGGTAATTTATTATATAATTTAACGGCATTGTACATCAAGCTCTGCTGAGTTTTAACTTTATTTTTCCTCACTAGATGCGGATTGTATTGGTTTCTAGTTTCATAGCTGTGTACTAAAGAATTTTTAACATAGCAGTCAATATTTTTTTTATATACATAGTACTTTGAAAAATGTATTCACAGGGGACAGTTAGGATTTCCAGCTTTTGGAAATGTTCATGGCAGTGAACCCTACTGCCACTCCTGGTTATTATACGAATTGCTCTTTCTGTAATTTGAAAACTATTTGAATATTTTTACTGTTGACTCCCCAAAATATTATTCCATAGGTTAAAACAGAGTGGATATAAGAAAAATATACAGATCTGACACATGTAGTATCACACACTGCAGTCAGAATTCTAAGAGCATAGCACGCTGTAGCGATTCTGTTAGTAAGTATTTTAATATGTTCTTCTCACTTTAATGCAAGAGTGTGCAAGGAAAAAAGTAAACAAGGCTATTGCACAAAAACAAACAAACATTACAACATTACATGACAAACCTCCAGCACATATAAAGGAAATTTTAAAAAATTGTCTATATTTAAGGAAGCAATATTGAAGTTTTTAATGATTAGCTGCTATTACAATGTAAATTAATATATTCAACAACCTAGTAGCAAGTAATTGTATTTGCGTACTATGTTGGTACCATATTATGCCAATAGTGTTTTTTGTTATATGTTTGCTATGATTCAAATTTGTATTTTGAACAGAAGTGCTACCATTATTACGTGTTTTTATTTGTATCTCAACTAAATATTCCATGAACACCTCAATTCAAGCATAAACAAAAAATAACATTAAAATACAATTTAATTAATTTTTGGTGCCACAATATGACTATCATTTACAAGAACTTGCCATCTGTGCACCCTACTTCTGGCATCATCCACCATACTGCAGCACTATTTCCCACTTATGAAAACACTGCACAGTTGAGAAAATGAAGACATTAGTATTATCTGCTATGTCGCTATTCTTTCAGTCTGCCCTGCAGAAAATGGAATAGAAAAAGAATACTTACACCACTGAGTCTTTTTTTTATTTTTCAATGTAGTCTCCTTGTAGATTATGGCACTTGGTCCAATGATGTTCCAGTGCCTTGATCCCATCTCGAAAATGAGTTTCCTCCAGGCCTGTAAAATAGTTGTCAACTCTGGCTATCAATTCTTCTTTTGAAGTGAATCTTCATCCACCAAGAAAAATTTTCATTTTTGGGAAGAGACAGAAGTCTGACGGAGCCATATCAGGTGAATAAGGTGTGTGTGGCAACAATTCGTACCTTAGTTCGTGTAATTTTTCCATGGTGATGGCACATAAGTATGGCGCGCATTGTCTTGATGGAAGATGACTTTAATCTTTGCTAAACCTTTTTTTGCATATCTTTTGTTGCAATTTGTCCATGAGGTTAGCACAGTATTCTCCAGTAACTGTTTGCCCAGTGGGGAGATAATCTACGAACAGAATCCCCTTCGCATCCCAGAACACTGCTGCCATGACCTTTCCCACTGAAGGTATTGTCTTTGCTTTCTTTTCTGGCAGAGAATCAGCATGTTTCTACTGCTTTGACTGTTATTTTGCCTCTGGGGTATGGTAGTGCACCCAAGTTTTATCTGTAGTCACAAACCGGTGCAGGGAATCTTGTTCATTTCTCCTAAAAGGGGCCAAACATTGTTCTGATACGTCCATTCTCAAGCATTTTTGATCCAGTGTGAAGAGTCGTGGCACCCATCTTGAAGATATTTTTTTCATTTCTAATTCTTTGGTTAAAATGTGATACACACTTTCAGATGACATCTGGTAAGCATGAGCAATTTCAAACATTTTCAATCAACGATCCCCCACGAGCATTTTGTGTAATTTTGCAATGATTTCTAGAGTAGTGACACATCATGGCCAACCACTGTGCGGATCATCATCTAAGCTCTTCTGACCAAATTTAAATTCATTTTCCCACTTGGGAATAGCTGAATATGAAGGACCAGAGTCACTCAAAGTATTCTGGAAATTGGGATGAATGTCCTTTGCTTTTGTATCTTTCTTTACGAAGTCCTTAATTGCTGCTCGAATCTTGATTTTTTTCCATCTTTGCAAATCACTACACAGGAAAAATAACAGAGCCACATCGCCACAATAGCTCTCTTCCGAGAGCACTGATGTGGCACAAGTTTACAGGCACCAGTCCAATGAATATCACGTGAACAACTCGTTGCACTAGCGTTGACCTCTCGTGGGGATTCCGAGAACCTTTCAAATCACCCTCGTAAATGTATCAAGAGGAAAATTTCCCTGGAAAAAGTATATTAAATTATGAGACAGAATTTCTGTCTAGTTACTACCTTCAGAAGTCAATATTTCAGAGCTGCCAACAGACACACAGAAAAGTAAAAGTGACAAAACTATCCTAGCTTTGGAACTAGTAGTTCATTTCTCAGGAAAGAGAGAGTGGTAGATTGGCAACAGCAATTCTGTCTCATAATTTCATAAGACACAGAGGAATTACACACACTGGCTGTGAGTGGGCATTGATTTAGATCGAGGGGCAAAGTTGAATATTTGTGCTGGACCGGGAGTCGAGCCTGGGTCTGTGGCTTGCCAGGAGATGCACTGATCACAGCACCACCACACACAGTGCTCACCACAACTTCACAGACTACTCGAGCACACCTCCTGCCAGACCCAAACTAAACAAAGATTCTGTACCTTACCAAATGAAAGTGTTGGTCCATTGATAGAAACAACAACAAACACAAACATACACACAAATTTCAAGATTTCACAACCCACAGTTGCTACATCAGGAAAGAGGGAAGGAGAGGGAAAGACGAAAGGATGTGGGTTTTAAGGGAGAGGGTAAGGAGTCATTCCAACCCCGGGAGTGGACAGACTTACCTTGGGGGGAAAAATGGACAGGTATACACTCGCACACACGCACACACACTTATATCCATCTGCACATAACAGACACAAGCAGACATATTTCATGGTTTGTGGTTATGGTCACCATTCTTAAGGTATCCCCATAGAAAAAAGTCACATACTGACAAGTTGGCAGACCTGGGAGGCCAAGGAATATTGCCAAAATTGAGATAATCTGGCCAAGAAACATGCATCTAAGAACTGTCATTGAAGTGTTTGCGGTGTGCGATGAAAAAAAAAAAAAAAAAAAAAAAAGTCCAATAATGCCAACAGAGCCAAGAGCACACCAGACTGTTACTTTTTCTGAGTGTAGAGGACGCTGGTGGATAAGGTGTGGATGCTCTGGAGCCCAGTAATGTAGGTTTTTTGCTTATTCATGGTCCCGTTTAAATGAAAATGAGCTTCATTGCTCATCAATAAAATTTCATTTTCATTTGCTCCCAAAACCACTTGCATTCTGTAAGCAAAGTCTTCTCATACAGCAAAATCAGTTTCCTTAAGTTGTTGGACAATGAACATTTTGTACGGATGGAATTTTAATTCTTTATGCAAAATTCGCCTAACTGATTCATGATTGATTCGTAACTCACTAGCATGACGTCTAGCTGACCATCCTGGGCTTCTGACTGCCGCTTGCCTTATCCTTTCATCATTTGCTGGTGTCGTTACTCTGCGTCTTGGGCCAGGATGCTTCTTATCCACTATGTTTCCAGTTGATCTGAAGTTTTCCACCCATCTGAGGATTATGTTATGGCTCGGAACAGCTCCATGTCGACCGACATTAAACCGCACACGAAGCAATCACTGCTTAGCAATAATAGACTCACCACTCTTCATGAAACTCTCACAGACAAGCACTCAATGCTGCAAGTCCCACTGCTCCATAGTGACTGAGTAAATGAAATGGCATCTTGTGTGGATCAGAACTATCCCCACCGTGACCACCTCCCACAACCGCGCCCACAGTACTACGCAGTTCAAAACCGTCCGTCTCCCATGTGTCACACTGTGTGTGTGTGAGTGTGTGTGTGTGTGTGTGTGTGTGTGTGTATGTGTGTGTTATCAAATTAATTTTCCTTTTGATACAATGTATCATGATACAGAAAAAAACTAAAAAAACTATCAAGGCTATATGCAAATTCAAGAAATGTGAACACATAGACTGCACCTCATCCAGCTGAGGGTACTGAACCTATATGTTGTTGTTGTTGTTGTCTTCAGTCCTGAGACTGGTTTGATGCAGCTCTCCATGCTACTCTATCCTGTGCAAGCTTCTTTATCTCCCAGTACTTGCTGCAACCTACATCCTTCTGAATCTGCTTAGTGTATACATCTCTTGGTCTCCCTCTACGATTTTTACCCTCCACGCTGCCCTCCAATACTAAATTGGTGATCCCTTGATGCCTCAGAACATCTCCTACCAACCGATCCCTACTTCTAGTCAAGTTGTGCCACAAACTTCTCTTCTCTCCAATCCTATTCAATAGTTCCTCATTAGTTATGTGATCTACCCATCTAATCTTCAGCATTCTTCTGTAGCACCACATTTCGAAACTTCTATTCTCTTCTTGTCCAAACTATTTATCATCCATGTTTCAGTTCCATACATGGCTACACTCCATACCAATACTTTCAGAAACGACTTCCTGACACTTAAACCTATACTCGATGTTAACAAATTTCTCTTCTTCAGAAACACTTTTCTTGCCATTGCCAGTCTACATTTTATATCCTCTCTACTTCGACCATCATCAGTTACTTTGCTCCCCAAATAGCAGAACTCCTTTACTACTTTAAGTGTCTCATTTCCTAATCTAATTCCCTCAGCATCACCCGACTTAATTCGACTACATTCCATTATCCTCATTTTGCTTTTGTTGATGTTCATCTTATATCCTCCTTTCAAGACACTATCCATTCCGTTCAACTGTTCTTCCAAGTCCTTTGCTGTATCTGACAGAATGACAATGTCATCAGCGAACCTTAAAGTTTTTATTTCTTCTCCATGGATTTTAATACCTACTCCAAACTTTTTTTTTGTTTCCTTTACTGCTTGCTTAATATACAGATTGACCAACATCGGGGAGAGGCTACAGCCCTGTCTCACTCCCTTCCCAACCACTGCTACCCTTTCATGCCCCTCGACTCTTATAACTGCCATCTAGTTTCTGTACAAATTGTAAATAGCTTTTCGTTCCCTGTATTTTACCCCTGCCACCTTTAGAATTTGAAAGAGAGTATTCCAGTCAACATTGTCAAAAGCTTTCTCTAAGCCTACAAATGCTAGGAACGTAGGTTTGCCTTTCCTTAATCTAGCTTCTAAGATAAGTCATAGGGTCAGTATTGCCTCACGTGTTCCAATATTTCTACAGAATCCAAACTGATCTTCCCCGAGGTCGGCTACTACCAGTTTTTCTATTTGTGTGTAAAGAATTCATGTTAGTATTTTGCAGCCATGACTTATTAAACTGATTTTCACATCTGTCAACACCTGCTTTCTTTGGGATTGGAATTATTATATTCTTCTTGAAGTCTGAGGGTATTTCACCTGTCTCATACATCTTGCTCACCAGATGGTAGAGTTTTGTCAGGACTGGCTCTCCCAAGGCTGTCAGTAGTTCTAATGGAATGTTGTCTATTCCCGAAGCTTTGTTGCGACTCAGGTCTTTCAGTGCTCTGTCAAACTCTTCACGCAGTATCATATCTCCCATTTCATCTTCATCTACATCCTCTTACATTTCCATAATATTGTCCTCAAGAACATTGCCCTTGTATGGACCCTCTATATACTCCTTCCACCTTTCTGCTTTCCCTTCTTTGCTTAGAATCGGGTTTCCGTCAGAGCTCTTGATATTCATACAAGTCGTTCTCTTTTCTCCAAAGGTCTCTTTAATTTTCCTGTAGGCAATATCTATCTTACCCCTAGTGATATAAGCCTCTACATCCTTACATTTGTCCTCTAGCCATCCCTGCTTAGCAATTTTGCACTTCCTGTCGATCTCATTTTTGAGATGTTTGTATTCCTTTTTGCCTGCTTCATTTACTGTATTTTTATATTTTCTCCTTTCATCAATAAAATTCAATATTTCTTCTGGTAGCCAAGGATTTCTACTAGCCCTCGTCTTTTTACCTACTTGATCCTCTGCTGCCTTCACCACTTCATCCCTCAAAGCTACCCATTTTTCTTCTACTGTATTTCTTTCCCCCATTCTTGTCAATTGTTCCCTTATGCTCTCCCTGAAACTCTGTACAACCTCTGGCATAGTCAGTTTATCTAGGTCCCATCTCCTTAAATTCCCACCTTTTTGCAGTTTCTTCAGTTTTAATCTACAGTTCATAACCAATAGATTGTGGTCAGAGCCTACATCTGCCCCTGGAAATGTCTTACAATTTAAAACCTGGTTCCTAAATCTCTGTCTTACCATTATATAATCTATCTGAAACCTGTCAGTATCTCCAGGGTTCTTCCATGTATACATTCTTCTTTTATGATTCTTGAACCAAGCGTTAGCTATGATTAGGTTGTGCTCTGTGCAAAATTCTACCAGGCGGCTTCCTCTTTCATTTCTTACCCCCAATCCATATTCACCTACTATGTTTCCTTCTCTCCCTTTTGCTACTGATGAATACCAGTCACCCATGAATATTAAATTTTCGTCTCCCTTCACAATCTGAATAATTTATTTTATTTCATCATACATTTCTTCAATTTCTTCCTCATCTTCAGAGCTAGTTGGCGTACAAACGTGTACTACTGTGGTAGGCATGGGCTTCGTATCTATCTTGGCCACAATAATGCGTTCACTATGCTGTTTGTAGTAGCTTACCCACATTCCTATTTTCCTATTCATTATTAAACCCACTCCTGCATTACCCCAATTTGATTTTGTGTTTATAACCCTGTAGTCACCTGACCAGAAGTCTTGTTCCTCCTACCACCGAACTTCACTAATTCCCACTATATCTAACTTTAACCTATCCATTTCCCTTTTTAAATTTTCTAACCTATCTGCCCGATTAAGAGATCTGATATTCCACGCTCCAATCCGTAGAACGCCAGTTTTCTTTCTCCTGATAACAACATCCTCTCGAGTAGTCCCCACCCGGAGATCCAAATGGGGGACTATTTTACCTCCAGAATATTTTACCCAAGAGGACGCCATCATCATTTAACCATTCAGTAAAGCTACATGCCCTTGGGAAAAATTACGGCTGTAGTTTCCCATTGCTTTCAACCGTCCGCAGTACCAGCACAGCAAGGCTGTTTTGGTTAGTGTTACAAGGCTAGATCAGTCAATCATCCAGACTGTTGCCCCTGCAACTACTGAAAAGCTGCTGCCCCTCTTCAGGAACCACACATTTATCTGGCCTCTCAACAGATACCCCTCCATTGTGGTTGCACCTACGGTACGGCTATCTGTATCGCTGAGGCACGCAAGCCTCCCCACCAACGACAAGGTCCATGGTTCACGGGGGGAGGAAGCTAAATTAGTAATTATGAATAAATAGTGTCATTTAAATTGCATTACTTGTTATTTATTGTTATGATTTGTAAACTGAAATTTGCCTTTGTTGTCTCTTTCTCCCTTTCTTAAATTTGACTTGAGCTATATCCAATATACAGGATGTTTGAAATTGATCTTTACAAATATGTTCACATATATTCCAAAATTGGAAATGGGTAAAATGGTGTGGTTTGTGGCATAATGATAACGTACACTGGAATTTTTTAAGGTTGATTCTTGACAAAAATGGCCACCCCAGCAGGTTGCACAGTGTGTGTAATGTTTACAGAGGCCAAACATAGCACTGAAGTCCAGAGGAACTTTTGGACACATTACAGAAGTACACCATTACACATCTAACCATCAGATAGTGGTACATGAGGATCGAGTAACATGGAAGTACTGTGGAGAGGATGAATTATGAGCATGCAAGCATCAGAAATCCAGATGTGGAATGGGTGCAAGAGGCATTTATCCAGAGCCCATCTAAATCAATCCGTCAGGTGTCTTGGCAGTTCTGGCTAGCACTAACTATGGTGAACAGGATACTACAGAAGAGCCTGAAGCTCCACTCCTGCTAGATGCAGCTACTGCATGTGCTTCAACCTGATGACAGGACAAAGCACAAAGCATTTGCAATTGAGATTCTGGGTCACATTGATGATGACCCAAACTATCTGAATAAGGTGATACTCATGAGCAAAGCTTTCTTTCAGTGTCCTGGAAGGTAAACGGACACAATGTGAGGATCTGCGGCTCTGAGAATCTCCACTTTAGCATGAAATTTGTGTGTGGCAGTCTGAAGGTGAACATGAGGTGTGCTCTGTTTCATGACTTTGTGGTGTGACTGTTTCCATTTTTTAAAAGGTGTCAATAACCTCAACTGTTTATCTGAACATGTTGAAACAGTTTGCATTTCCACAGATAACTGCAACCTGACATCGTGCAATAGCAGGATGGTGGCACTCCTCATTGAGGAGCCTTGATCATTAGAAAGGCTCTGGACAACATGCTCCCAAGTTGCTGGACTGAAAGGGGGACCCATTTCCAGCTCCTCAAGGTCTCCAGTTGTAACCACATTAGACTATTTTCTTTGGGGCTTTGTGAAGGATTCTGTCTATCAGAGTCTACTGAATGGTCTGCAGGAACTGTGAACCAACCTGAGAAAAGCAACTGCACATGTTAATACGAGCATACTAGACTGGACGTGGTTGGAACTGCAATATGGCTTAAATATACTGCATGCTACAGATGATGCACACATTTAACTCTGTTAAATTGTGTGTGTGCGCAGTGTGTGTTTGTGTGTGTGTGTGTGTGTGTGTGTGTGAGAGAGAGAGAGAGAGAGAGAAAGAGAGAGAGAGAGAGAGGGACTGTTTTTCTTTACCGAACTCATAAAGATCATTTTGGAACACTCTGTATTATTGAATAATCCAACGGACCAGAATGGAGCAGTAAATGATGTATTGATAATGATGATGATGATGGTGATGATGATGATCCATGAAGGCTCTCCTTTATGATGTTATTTATAGAAAAGTAACTTAGTTCCTGCTGCTTTGCTTACATAGACTGTATGGTCTGCAAAGATTTAATGTTTTTCTTTAAACAAATTTTTATGTTGTTCACAAATTGCAACATCTTCTAAACTTAATGCTAATTAAAGCCATAGAAGTAGGGTCTTTTACCAATGTACCTGCAACCAAAAAGTGAGTCTGGTTAGTGAGGTCAGTGATCTTTGTTAATCCTGCCGTTGAGTTCTTGTGGTGATATTCCAAAGAAACTTTCATCTCTTATCACATATAACATTAGGAAAAAAAAAGCATTTTTCATATAATTAGATTTTAAAAAGTTTTAATATAACAAAATATTTTCAAAAGGTTTCCATTCCCTACTTTACTCCATAAGGGTCCAATTCCCAAAAGCACTGAAACATGTGGCTTTTTTTTTTAATTTCTGAGAAGTCAAATACCAGTTTCATATACGTAGTTTTTAAACTGCTTTAGTAGTATTTTAATAACAATTTATCTTCAAAAAAGAAGTTTCACCCACTATTTTACCCCCATAGGGGTTTAATTTCCAAAAATGCTGAAGCATGTTTTTTTTTTTTTATTTCTGCCCGAGAAACCAAATACCAATTTTTGTAGAACTAGCGAGAAAAATTTTGTAATATTTTCAAAAAAGCTTCCACTCCCATTTTATCCCCTTAGGGGTTGAATTTCAAAAACCCCCTTCTTAAATGATGCCTACAGGATAAGATCGACACCCACTCCAAATTTCATGTTTCTGTACTTAATTTGTTTGGGCTCGGTGATGATGAGTCAGCCAGCCAACCAGAACATTTTCTTTTATATATAGAGATGGTGTATGAAAAAGTGAATGAATGAATCAAATCACCTTAACAAAATAAAAGCAACTGGCAGAAATATTGGCACGCATTAAACACACTCAGCTTTGCCTGGTTGCTGTGATGGTGCATAATGGCATGAAGACATCAAAGGCATTGGATAGCCATCCTGATCCATGGCCACACTGTCTTGCTGATGGTAATTTGCCTATGAGGTGCTCCAGCCGATGAAAGCACTAATAAAACACCAGGCATATGAAACCCTCAAAGATGTTTACAATTGGCTAGTATGAAATAAATTAAAAATAAACATAAATAAAACAAATACATACACTTCAACATAAAGACAGAAAACAAATCTATTACATAAAACTTAGATGATAAGCCTCTAGATTGTGTAATGAATGCCAAGTTTTTAAGGGTTAATAATGATTTTCAATTAACGTGGAATGAACACGCAAACATACTGCCAAAACTAATGTCATCAGCATGTTATGTTCTTAGGCCTCTTATCATCAATTTTTAGCAGCCAGTGTCTTGTAGTAACATATTATACCTCTGTACACTCAGTTCTTAGCTATGACAATTTTTCCTGCAGATCAAGGGCATAAAATATGAACACAATTTTTCATCCACATCAAAGGACCATAAAAGTAACTTCAAATAGTAGTTGGGCTCATTGTAAAAAAGTATTTGAAAGTGGATGTCCTTGCTGCTCCAAGTTATTACATCTACCAATCTGTTGTACGTGCCAGAAAAACATTAGCAATTGTAATAAGTTGCTGTGATAATTTGCTCTTGAAGATGACAAAGACAACTAAAACATGTGAATTTAAAAAAAAAGCAGCTAAAACATACTTTATAAGTAATGCATACTAGATATGTTGTTGGAAATTACTTTGAGAACTCAGAATAAGGGTTAAAGACAGCTGTACGTGGAAGTGACCAAAATTATGAAAAAAATTTTATTGGATCTTCATTTATTGCATGGTATTGAAATTTCAGTCCCTGAATGTTACATTCCAATTCCATTCCAGGTGTGATAAAAATAATAACTAGCAAAAGCTCACACAGGGCCATGCCCCTTTGTTGTTCTGTATTTCCTCATTTCCTCAGATTTATTATTCCTGTGGTATTCTCTTCCAGTTTGATACAGTCACAATGTGGGGAATAGTTTGGTGTTTGGCAGATCCAGAACTTTTACAAAAGTATGTGCATGGAAAAATTCAGAATCCTAATGAAAGATACAATTCTCTGATAGAAAAACAATGCCCCAAGATAACATTTCTTTTCACAACTGCTGATTAAGTAGCAATGTATCATGCTAGTTTTGCTCTGAAGTGTGCTAATCTTGGCAGATTACAAACTACAGAAGCTAGGATTTGATCCAGGAGCTTTCACAATGTCAATATTGAAGGAAACTAACAACAGCAAAATTGATGCAGCTGACACTGTCTGTACTCCGTTTGAAAATCAGGTTAACCTACAAGGACAAGCAAACAAAAGATTGCTTGAGGATGAAGAGGGGAATGCACTTGTTCAGCCAGATAAGGTAATTAAAACACTTTCAAATCTTTGATCCAAGTTTCCCGTAACTCACATTTTGGTAACTTTATGGACCTTTTCCTCGCAAGCCACTGCCATTACAGTACTTAAATTTCACATGCAATTAGTCAATACTATAGTTAATTATTCTATGTAAGGAATTTTCATAGGAAGGCATTTCTGTAAGAGAAGATTCCTAAAGTTTGGTATGTTTGGAGATCTGAAAAATTCTAGCAAAAGAAGGTATCACTATTCTGTTCCACAAATATTTGTAATAATGGTGTATCAAGCTTTGTAGAAAATACATTAGTTTTGTTCAAATAGATTTTTTCAAAACTGAACATTTGCACTCACCTTAATGAAAAAATTTCAGTTGTTTACAATTAAAAACATATAACTTCAATAAGCATGAAATGTATGTGTATATCCACATAACATTCCATAATTGCGAGCTCTTCTCAGAAATTATCAGTATCAGATATATAGTTTGCAGTATGCGCTGAGATCTTAAGGGCACCTATGGTTTGTGAATGGTGATGGCAGCTTCTGGCATATAAATATCGGTTCATAAGCATTTGTTTATCACATAAAGCATGTCCTAATGTGCCACTAACCTTTCAATAAATGAAAAAGTCCAAGAAATAGCAAATTCAGTACTACCGTGGAGAAACACCATGTTAATGTGATCTTCCAGTCTCCTACAAAGATTGCAGCCTTACTTGGCTCTGTGAAGGATGATTTATTGCTTTTTAAGGTTGATGTGTATCAGATTCTTTGCAGAAATTGTGATAAGTCATATACAGCCTAGACAACATACACCATTGATGAGAGGTGCGTGGAACCCCAAAGAACACATGCTTCTTACAGTCAGACAAGTCAGCTGTGGCAGAATATTGTATAGATATACGTCATTTGAAAATCACATTGACATGAAGATTTTAATGTCCACCCCTTCCTTTGGAAGTCTATTTTCAAGCAAGCCTGGTGAATCAATAAACAAATAAATGACACACATGATCCAACAGCAGATTCTTCTATTAAAAGAACTGTGCCTGATTAACAGGAGTCTCACTTCGCACTGTATAATCATCTATAACACAATTAACCAATGGTTTTAATTTGGTTAAGGCATTGAATCTGGCTCTTGGTGTAATTAAATTGCAGGGAAGTCATCAAAGTGTTACTGCTGCTGAATATACATCGATAAGCGAATTGGACGTGTGAACGCTTTCACCACAGGTGGCATGTGTGTAAGGGTACCTCTTTGCCATCTATTAGCATCTGTGACTCGCATCCACAGTATCTCCACAATGGAGCATATACGGCCTTGTTGGTAGCTTGTCATCAGTCTTGCAACTCAATTTGGGGATGGCCAGATGATACATGGCCGAAACTTAACAGATTATTCATTATGCCATGTGGAGTTAAAAATGCAGCACAGAAATATTTTTTATATAATAAGTTACCTTTGCAAAATGAATATAATCAAAATAACATTGTACAGTAGGAACCAACTGAATGAGTTGTTAAGATAGTGATTCATATATGAGAGGACAGAGTTTGCTCAGTATAGCCATCCTGGTTTACATTTCTGTGGTTTTCCTAAATAATTTCAAACAAATGCTGGGATGGCTCTTTAAGCAAGGTCACAACTGACTACCTGTCCTATCCTTGTAAAAGCAACTGTATTCTGTGTGTTTACACATTTAAGCTTTTTCTTTTCATTGTATTATAATTGCAACTCATCATTTTCAGATGATGCCTGGTGAATCAATAAACAAATAAATGACACACATGATCCAACAGCAGATTCTTCTATTAAAAGAACTGTGCCTGATTAACAGGAGTCTCACTTCGCACTGTATAATCATCTATAACACAATAATACCTTCTGCAATGATTTATGCACAAAGAAAAAGAACTTTGTTTGCAAATATGAATTGAAAATGGACATTATGGCATTTAAGATTGGTGTAGTGAACAATGGAAAATCCAGGATTGATAATTACAATATTATGAAAAGCATAAATTGCTACTCACCATATACAGCTATGCATTTGTGCTTTCAGCCAAAAGTCTTTCTTTCAAAACGGTAAACATACATCATTCAGTCAAGTGCGACTCACACACATGACTACCGTGTCTGGCAGAACTAAGGCATTCTGTGACCACTGTGATTTTCAATAAGTAATTGAAAATTCTAACAAGACAACATTCCCATGTGTTAATAAACAATCTTGATGTAAATTGGGGTGTGTAGAGGGGGCAAAACAATTTTTGTTTGAATTTCACTTTTAAGAGGTAAAATTCACACCAAAAGGTAACTTGATATTTTAGATTTACAGGGAATATCTTTGAAATTATGACATAATTTTTTTTCTTGAAAAATTTTATATTGGCTATAATTAATATGCTTGAAAACAGTATAATCGACTTTTGTAATAATTTGAAATTTCACAAAATATCCCACCATCATTAATTATTGCCAAAAACAGAAAACTTCTGTCATGGCATAAATTAAAGAATCTTTCAAGCCACATACACTGCTGTGTGATAAAACTGGTTTCTGAAATACCATTTTTGGAAAATAAGCTGTACACAACATGCTGTTGGAGTATTTTCAACATACCTAATTAAAATATCTAAACATTTATTATTATTCTGAGTATTTATCTTGCTTATATTTCTCTTATTTTTAAAATTGTTATTTTATGTTTTTATTCATGGTTTTATTGTTTTTAGTTTACCATTCCACATACATGTATTTTGCTAACTGAAAATTATAACTCAATATTACGACAGAAAATAATTACAACAATAACAATCTGTGAAGATATGCTTAAAACTATTTTTTACACCATGCACTTAAAGTGAATGACATATCTTCAAGTAACAATACAGAACAAATTCCGCAGGCTTTCAAACTGCCATGGGTGATCCTCTAAATATCCTGATTTGACCAGTCATATTTCAGTACTTTGGCACGGCTGGGCAAAGATAATGGGTTATGTACTCTTGGCTCCAGCTTGAGTATATTGTTTCCAAAGTGGAGACTGAAATCTTGCTCATTCAACAGAACTAGATCTGAGAGTCTTCTCACAAAGTTCTTCCAGTGTTGAAAGCTGCATATGTTCCACAGCTGTACCTGTGCCATCAACCCCTTTGGGTTCACAAGATGAACAGATTCCGTGTCCTCAGGCACTATGCTCTAAACAGTTCTTTCAAACTGACCACCACAAGAATCTATCAATAATAAAGATATTTCTCCCTCAAGGGACTAAAAAGATCTGTCAAATACCTTTTGACCTGGTTAGACATTTGTTTCTCAGATTTTGTTGCTGTCACAAAAAGAGATTCTCGAATCCTTTGTCCACAGAAATATGAAAAGGTGGGTGGTCAGTGTGAAAAAACATTTTGAGCATTGTGCACCAAGACAAGAAACATTTTGTGATTCCAAAGCTCTCATGGCACAGGTACAGTTGTGAAATGTATATGGCTTTAAATGTTTAAAGAACTTTGTGAGAATATTTTCAGATCTAATTCTGTTGAATGATTATCATGTCAATCTCCACTTCAGAAAGAAAACAGTGAAGCTGCAGCCAGTAACATATAATAAATTCTCTTCGCCAAGGCTTACCAGCGTACTGAAATATGCCTGATACAATTAATGATATTTAGAGGGTCTCCCATAACAATTTTAAATCCTGCTGGATTTTGTTTCAATTTACTTCTCCACAGTATATATTATTTTAAAGAAATTTTACTCATTTTATGTGCATGATGCAAAAGATACATTATGCTGTAAACATTTCCTTACAAATTATAATTATTGTAATTATTTTCTATCATAAAAATAAGTTACTTATTATTTTCAGTTACCAAAATATATGTATGAGGACAAAAACATATAAAACATAAAATAACAATTTCAAATATAAAACAAATTTAAGTAAAATAAATAATTAGAGTAGTAATGAACGTTTAGATATTTTAATTAGGTATACTAAAAATACTCCAACAGTACATTGTGTAGGCTATAGCTTATTTTCCAAAAATTGTATTTCAGAAACCAGTTTCATTACACAGGAATGTATGTGGCTTGAAAGCTTATTTTATTTATTCTGTAACAAAAGTTTTCAGTTTTCAAAATTAAATACTTGTGGTAGGGTATTTTGCAAAATTTCAGATTATTACAGAAGTTGAGTATCCATTTTCAAGAACATTAATTATTCGTCAATTTGTATACAAAAAATTGATATATCATCATTTTGAAGATATTCCCTCTAAACCTAAAATGCCAAACTACCTGCAGTCTGTGTTTTACCCACAGAAGTGAAACTCGACAGAAATAAAAAGAAGTACTTAATGTACTCTTTTGTCCCATCTACACCACCTGCCAAGGTTCATCAAGATCATTTATTGGCACTTGGGAATGCTCACTTGTAAGTAATAGCCATCTTCACAAAGTTCCTTTCGCTACCCTCTACTCTTGATTGCATGTTGAATATGAAATGTAACTGCTTATCTTATTTAATTAACTCTAGCTTAGCAGAATTGCAATGCAATGAAAAAGCAAAAGACTTACTAGCAGTGAGAGGTGGCACACAGATACAGTGAGAGATTTGCAGTTTATACATAACTTGTAACCTGTAATGTCATATCACTAAAATTTAACAAACTAAGCTCACCAGACCCCTAGAGAAATCATTACAAGTATCATTTAGTGTCATGTAATTCCACTCCTGGACTTGACAACCACCTGCATTCAATTAGGAAGTGAGCCCAGGAGGTTGTGCTGGTACACTGCATCCAGCTTAAGCCACTCACTGAGAATTTGATTGCTCATTTCCACCAAATTGAGGGAATTCTGATATAGGATTTCACTCGCTCTTCTGAGATGTCCTACAGATTTTCTATGTGTTTCAAGTCAGATGATGATGTAGGTCAATAAAGTAGTAATAGGATGGAGGTGTGTTCAGAGAAGCAGTCACATGATCCAGCCTGATGAACTTTGCACTTGTCGTCTTTGTGTGCCTGTGTGAGCAATGGCCTCTTGAGATGTGACTGACAGTAAATGTTCATTGCACTCATTTCCTGTCACAATGTTCTCTTGCTGAGAGGTTGAGAAGCACCTCGATTCATTGCCTGCACCAATTCCTGTCGAGTTTGGAAGCAATTTCGGTTCCGGACCTGTGAAACCTGTCTACAGTCCCTCTCAGTCAGAATACTTTTCTGATCACAAATATGACAATGCATTTCGTGGTCAAATATGTTATACCATTGCTTGTAGGCACACTGAACAGTCTATTGTGAAACACCATCTAATCCAACAACTTCATACATCTTATGGTCATGGCCAAACACAATTGCCACTGTATCATGTCCTTACTTTTACCCATGTTTATGTACAATGTCCACTTGAAACATAAATTTCTCACTGTTTGCCTTTGCCTTATGCTCATGCAGAGGCAGTGGACATGCTGCTGAGCACGTGACTCAATCACTGTGCCATTTGCAAAAGCATAACAATTCATTTGTGTGGGCATACTGAGGTGACTAATTTTTTGTATGGTGAGCTTATTATTTCTGAGCTATGTACAAATTTTATATTTCATTTTCATGAATCTGTTCAGTGCAAAATACTTAATCTGTCTGGAACAGTCTTGTTTGATATCACCACAAGGAACTTCATGAACATGGTAAGTCATGAAGTATGCTTTAACAAATGAATTCACTTAAGCAACATGTCCTGCCATAAATAATGACACATTACCATGTATGTAGCATGAGAAAGCCTTCTGAAGAGTTTTTCCTTTGCTGGATATTCTGTTATGATCATAAAATTCATTTTAATGTAACAATGGAAATTTGACATCTCTCTGATATGATTTATACATTTTAGACAGTTTTTTAATCTCTCCTGTAATATGTGTACAAATTAGCATTTTCAAGCATTTCTGAACAACTTGATAAATAGAAGATACAGTGAAATATAATCATATATGTGCATAGTGGTAGGAACTGCTTTGAAATTGTTTTCAGCCCCAGTTCTCAGATGGAGTAATATTGTTACCATTTCAAGCATTTGACTGCACACAAAGTCTATTAATTATTGTTGTAACACACATTGAACATGAAGTGCTGCTGTGTCCGCTATCCTTTCGGCCTGAGGAAATTTGCTTCAAAATAAAAACACTGAAAATACTCACATAATTTCATATATTTGATAAAAATAGGCATCACATTACATAGGCTTAGTAAAGATATGCTGTTATGTTGGTTCTTATAGTCTGATGGACTCTGCATAGAGTAGAGTGATCAAGTGCCATTACATGAGATGTTTCTGCAAGATCTGCAACAGAAAGCACCAGGGAACTGAACTAAGTCCTAGAGTGCTGCATAATCTGGAAGCCGTATCATCCATGACTGCAAAATTATTTGCAACTTTTGTTAAGAACACATTACCTTACTATTAAAAAGATAGTTATATTTAATTAATCATTGTAGACAAACAGTGTAAAAGTATGCAAATTACTGAAAACATCACAAATATGTCAAGGTCCCAGTGATGCAAAATGGCACTGACTGAACAGTGTAACAACACATCACTCTCTTATAAAAATGACAAAAATAACAGTTCACTATATAAACAGTGTGGAAAATATGATAGGAAAGCTGTCTTATGTGTAAAGTTCAACTGTTGGTTTCATGAAAAGCATGCAAAAATTAATATAAAATTCATAAGTGATGATTCCCCATGGTCTTGCTCTGACTTGTTAATTGTGTGAAACACTGAATTAGTAACCACAATAAAGATGAAAGAAAAGTAATGAAATTGCTTCAGAGTCACATTGGATCATTCAAAAAGGAGATAAAAGCTCTGAAAGAAGCAAATGCTAATCAGTATCATGTGTTATGTGAACATCCTTTGGCAAATCTAATACAAAACTGTGACAATTCTCATGAGCAAATTATGGGAAAAAGGATGAAAAGAACTTATCATATGGAAAGTCTGTAAATAAATATGTAGTTCTAAAAGTGTGACACACAATAAAAAGAACAAACTTGAAAGTGACTCGATAAAGCAGGTTGACAAAAATGAATTTCTCATTATTGGTGACACCATATTGAAAAATGTAGTACTGGTAGTTGTGAACTGTGATATCCTGGTATCTGACCTCAGCAAACATTTTCAAAATATCATGAACTTGATACAATCCATGCTCAAATATAGAGGTGACCCTAAGACAAATTTTGAAGATGTTATAGTTCATGTGGAGACAAATTCTATCCAAAGCAGCAGCCAGGAAGAAATGTAATATTCCCAGCCAAAAGTGTGTATACAGACTCTAGACTGGTAATCAGTGGAATTTTACAAAGAAGACTGGTGAGTAGTACTTATATAAACAAAATAAACAATGTCACTGGAGAACAGTGTGACAAGCTCGGTGCAATATTCATCGACCATAACAAATTTATGTGACAAGTGTCTGGGAAGGGATGACATGCACTTAAACAGACTAGGCACAATGACTTTTAGTAAAATGCTTGTGGACATATATAAAATAATGAAAAGCAAGTGAAACTGATGCCATCTGCAGAGTGAATGGATGATAATTCAAACATGTCACACCCCACTTGAATATAACTGAAATGATTATGCATAAAACTCATTCATAACAGCAAAAAAACAGAGAGATGAGAAAATGCTAAATGAATCAATAAAAAACTAACAGTTCTCTCTCTTCTTTCTGCAAGTTTTGTACACCATGTGGTGTCTCCTGCATTGAAGTTTCCATCTCCTCCTATCTTGCCAGTTGTCTTACTGCATGGCAGCTCTATCCTGCATCATCCACACACTCTAACATTCCAATGTAGGAGCATCTTCTTCCTTTTGTATGTCATGAAGGTCTCCAGTGCCATGTTTTAGAAAGCTGTCTTCCTTCTGATGTTCTTTTAAGATGTTCATACCATGTTAGCTATTTATTTTCAGTGGTGTCTGTAATATCCTTCATAACTCCCATCTGTTCTCATATCACTTTATTTCTTATTTTGTATCTTATTTTTACTCCACAACTCCATCTCCAAAACTCTATTTCCACTGCCTTTAATTTCTTCTCACTTACCCTGGAGACTTCCAACAGTTCAACACCATACAGAACAATGCTTTCAACTATAATTTCCAATATCCTCCTTTTCAATTTTTTTGACATAATTTTATTCCAAATAATGGAGTGTAACTGCTTAATTGCCACCTTTCTCTTTCCTATTCTGTGCTTTATTTCCTCATTGCTTCTACCTTTATCCAAAATGACTGTCCCTAAATACTAATTTTACTGATTCCACTTTACTAAATGTCCACTGTGTGTAACACAATCCCTTTCTGTACAACCAACAACCAATATTTCAGTCTTTGCAAGGTTAATTTTCATGGCTTGTTGCCCATATTCTTCTTTAACTATTGTTAAAGTAAAAGATGAATCCTCTTCTTCTTCAGTGAAGATGACCTGATTGCTGACAAAATTCCCATATTTTTCCGAGTTTTCAGTGCTTCACTCAAAAATATTTTAAAGGGGGTAGGCACTAAGCAGAACCCTTGCCTAAGTGCTTTACCATCCTTAAGTTTGTGCTATAGTAACATCCTAACTTTTAACATGACAAATATTATCTAAATACAGCTTTCTAATGGCTTGTATGTAACATTTATAAATGTTTGGTTATTTATTGCTTCTTGCATCCTAGAGAGTGGTATACTGTCTTAGTTCTTCTGCAAGTCCACACGAACCAAGTTATGTGCCATTCTCTTGTCAGTCACCTGTCAAATGCTGCAGATATTGTTGATACAAGACCTTCCTGCCTGGTAGTTACTCTGTTGTTCAACTTCTTAAACTTCCCTCTCAGTTCTAGTTTTAAGGATGTTGCCACATAATTTTGATATAGAAATGAGAACTGTGATGCCTCAAAAATTTGTTCAATTATACTTGCTTCCCTTTTCAAATATGTTTATGATGAACCCTTCATTAAACTCAACAGAGATTTCCTCTCCACTAGGACAGATATTAAAGAGTTTTGTGAGATGTTCAAATAACATGTTTGACTTGGCCTTCAACAACTCCATATATACAGCTCCAGGACCTGGTGATTGGCCACTTTTAAATTGCTGAACTGTGTCGAGTCCTTCCACTGTTGTTACCTCTTGGTTTTCATTGTCACATTTCTTTTCTGCAAAGGAGCACATATTCTCAAAATTCACATTGATCTTCTTTAAACAGTTCTTCATAGTGTGTCTTCCATCTATCTATGCTTATTAGCTGTAAGTTTATACTATTTCTGTCATTTGTTCTTAGCTGTTTTATCACCATCCATGCCTCTTTGGACTTTGAACTCCCTATTCAGTTATTAATTTCTTCACATTTAAAGTCCTGACAGTATTGTTTGCTCTAATTACTGCTTCCTTTCCTTCTCCCCCCAGTTTTACATACCTACTTCTATTATCAGTCTTATTGCTCATAAGCTATCTCTTATAGGCCTCCTTTCTCTCCTTCACTTCTGTGGTAATATCATCATACCACCTATCACTTAAATTTGCCAGATGTTTTCTCAACTGTTTTGCGACTTTAAAAGGCAGTTTCATGAATAGATCTCACAACTGTCTTATAGAATATGCTACTTTCACTATCATAGCATCAGTTACCCCACTCACTCTACACTTGTATGAGAAGGTAATTGAAGCACCCTGCAGTAAACTTAACTTATACTATGGTTGGTCCAGTTTCCATCCATTCTCAGTACAATTGTTTTGTTCACCAAATATTCAATGTCTAATAAATAAAGTATAATGGCCAGAGCTTTGGGTGGAGTTTATTGACAGCTCAGTTTGTATCACAGAGCATTTGGTGCACATAATCAGAAATTACTAATGTAGTCTTAAAGATTTACAATATACCATGTGCATACAGTAGAACATCTGTGGAGTCGGAGGTTAATGCACTTACATGAAGCAAAATTATCCATTTAATATATGAGAAGTGATCTACATGCAATAAGTGAAGAGCAATATTCTGAGTTCATAGCACTAAAATTCATGGACCAATACAAGTGTTATGTTTATACAGATCTCCCAGTTGAGGTATGCATATCTTTTTGTCTGAGCTAAATCAAATTCTTGATATGATATCCACTCGAAAGGACAACATCCCCATACATGTATACCTAAAAATAAATACACTGAATCCTGATACTATCTGACACTTATTCTTCAGCCCCTCTCGAAGCTTCAATTTAGGGTCAATTGTGAACTTTGCCAAGAAAATAAATAACCAATCAATGACAGCTACTGATCATAAGTTAACAGATTTAGGCAGGAAAAAAACTGTTGGATGCAGATGGAAGATCTAGGATTTCAGGCCACTTCAGTCAAATTGTAATTATAGAAATGACTACAGAAAGGCAAAGAAAATGCATGGCTACTAATGAATATTTTCTAAACCAAAAAGGACTGAGTTTGTCAAACAAATAGCAGATCAAAAAACAGTATACACAGAGGCAGGTGAAAATGAAAAATTTAAAAATTTCACAAGACTATTCAAATTAAAATTTGAAGAAACTTTTCCTGAATTAATGTATCAATTAACAAAAGTGGAACAAAACAAATAGGTGAACATAGGTGACAAAAGGTAACATAAAATCATTCTAAACACTGAAGCACTTCAGCTCCATTAAAAGCAGCCAATCTAATTCAACTTTCTCACACTTTTATAAATGATATAGGAAAACATACATGAAAATGTTGCTTTCAGCAAAGAGGTCTCATAATTCCAAACTGATACCTTCTGCTGGAAATGAAAACAAAGCAGTATGGAAAGTTATAAAGCAGGAAATAGAGAATAGAAAGATGCAACAATCAAAGATAAAAATCAAAGACAACTCCAATAAAAAAATCTGAAAGATTTGGTGAACTGCTTTAGCTATAAAGGAACAGAATTACAAGAAACCTTTCAAACAGTTCCTTGCGTCAAAAAGCTTAATAAATGTGTACTGCATTCAATGTTATTACTGACCATAACAGAGGAAAAAGTCCATACAGCACTTTGCAAACTGAAAAATAAAATTTCACATGTTTGGATGATTGTGTGATTGAGAGCAGTAGAGAGAGCCTACTATCACCACCAGTTAATATTAAAAATCAATCACCCAAACAGGGGTGCTTCCTGACTACTTAAAATATGTTAAATTACTGTCTTTCTTCAAAATGAAGGACACTGAAAATATAGAAAGTTATAGGCCACTCTCACTATTCTTATGCTTCGAAAAATAATGAAAACTATAATAAAACATTCCCCCCCCCATATATATTGTATATATATCAGTTGGTTTTACTGAGAAATTCATCGATGGAGTAGAAGGAGTTGGCCACCAATAAATCCTTTAGGCTTCGCTTACACTGAATTTCATTGGTTGTTAATCTTTTTATGGCTGCTGTCAAGTTATTGAAAATGTGTGTTCCTGAATAATACACACCTTTTTGTACAAGACTAAGTGACTTTAAATTCTTGTGAAGATTATTCTTATTTCTAGTATTGATTCCATGACTTGAGCTGTTGGTTTGGAAAAGTGATATATTTTTAATGACAAATGTCATTAAGGAATAAATATATTGGGAAGCAGTAGTTAGTATCGCTAGTTTCCTAAACAGGCTTCTGCAGGATGTTCTTGAGTTCACACCACATGTAACTCTTACTGCATGTTTTTGTGCCCGGAAAACTTATGCTTGGCTTGATGAATTACCCCAAAAAATCCCATATGACAATATGGAATGAAAGTAAGCATAGTATACCAGCTTTTTCATTTTTATAAACCCTATGTCTGACAAAATTCGCATTGCAGACAGAGATTTGTTAAGACGCTTCAGCAGTTCTGTGGTGTGCTCCTTCCAGTTGAATTTATTATCAAGCTGTAATCCCAAGAATTTAACTGTTGTGCACATAGTTCCACGTAGTCAGTGTGTACACAACTTTCCCACTAGAGCACGCCCTGCTAAGGACAACAACGCAGGTGTAGCGCTCGTCTGTCTCTGCACTACGAGATGGTGCTGCCATAGAGATGGACCAAATCCTGCTTCCACCGATCCGCCTATTAATATGTAACGCAGCCAATGAGATTGCTGCTAACATAGAACCTTTTCTCCTCGTGGATCACACTCGCTCAGTGACACATGGACGTCCGAGGTATTATAACGAGTGTACAGACCTCCAATTGACCAGTCTGCATTTGTCTGCATCAGTCTGTATGAGTTCTACATTGGTCTGTACCAGACTATAGTCAAGTTTCAGTCTGTGCCTAATAAGATTACCATATTCCTGTACATAGCCATGAACATAAATGTATAGACACTTTTTGTCAAGTATCAGAGATATATGTGAGAATAAGATTAACGTACCAATACCAAAGGAAATTCAGATTGTCAATTGTAAATAGCATCCAGAACCAAGTTAAGTAATTTTTATGCTTGTTATTATTTTAATAAATGTGTGTGAAAATTAATCAAGTTCTGTTTAAAGTTGGTCACCGTCAATCTGCTACTCTAAGCGTGCAAGTGGCATTTCTATCGTTTGACCTAACGGTAGAAGATAAACATGCCACGATAAGACCACGAAACATATTGCTGGCACTCGCTTACTTCATTAGAGCGACAAGTCAAATAATCTGATGGTGTGTGTACTGAAGGTCTTACAGTATGTGCACCACATTAACACTGTCCACTTCTTCTATCTGCTTGTCATCAGTTGTTGGGCATATACTTGTGGGACACCCCTTACAAGTTCTGAACTGCATGTAGTGAGTTTTTTCAAAGTTTAGTGACAACAAATTGGCTAGGAACCAGTGATTAATGTCCAAAAATATTTTATTAGCTGATCTTTCTAAGACTACACTTGATTTGCTATTTATTGCAATGTTTGTATCATCGGCAAACGAAACGAACTTGGCATCTGGTAATGTAACTGATGAAAGGTCATTGATATACACAAGAAAAAGTAAGGGCCCCAAAATGGAACCTTGTGGGACCCCACATGTAATTAGTTCCCAGTTGGATGATGCCTGATAGCTTGATACATGTCTCTTTCCTAATAACACCCTTTGTTTCCTGCCAGAGATATAAGATTTCAACCATTTGGCAGCATTTCCTGTTACACTATAATATTCTAATTTACTTAAAAGGATATTGTGATTTACACAGTCAAATGCCTTTGACAGATCACAAAATATACCAGTTGACTGCAGTTTTTTGTCTAACGAATTAAGCACATTTTCACTGTAAGTGTAGATAGCTTTCTCAATATCAGAACCTTTTAGAAATCCAAACTGTGACTTTGACAGTATGTTATTTGAGATAAGATGGTTATAAAACCGATTGTACACTACTTTTTCTAAAATTTTTGAGAATGCTGGCAACAGTGAAATTCGAAGGAAATTTGATGCTACTTCTTTATCTCCCTTCTTAAACAGTGGCTTATCCTCAGCATATTTCAACCATTCGAGAAATATTCCACTGATAAACGACTGGTTACACAGATAGCTTAGTATGTTACTTAGCTCAGAATCACATTCTTTAATTAACTTTGTTGATATTTCATCATACCCACTAGATGTTTTTGATTTTAAAGATTTTATGACAGACATTATTTCTGTTGGGGTAGTGAGGGTCAAATTCATATTATGGAAGTTACTTGAAATGTTTGGTCTGAGGTATTCCATAGCAGCATCTACCGAACCTCCTTTAAAGGCACCACAGCTCAAATCTTTTGCTCTACTAGCCTCTGGTTTATCTCATAACTCAAGTTCACCAGGCTTTCTTACCAGAGTCAGTTTGAAGTGGTCAGCTTGTTGTTGCTGCTCATCATTCTCTGTTCCTCTGCCACCAGCCTCTGCTCCAGATGCCACCTCCAGGTGTCAGCACTCGGTGGAGACCTACTGTCATCTCCTATCTTGGTCTGCCAAGACCAAGTCTCTTCTTCCTCATCGTGCTCCTCACCCTCACTGAACGGCCACTCCACTGGGCAGCCACTGCTCAGGCTGATGTCGCTCATGTGGCTAGTTGCGACACTTGGCGCTCGCCACCAACAAGGACATATCACCAGATTTCCCATGAGAGCACCTGAAACATCATTTCAGGCCGCTAAAAACATGGAAAACATTTCTCAAATAATGCTATCAGTGACTTTGACCCTTTCTGATACGGTAGTCCCACCACAATGCCCACCATCAATAGTAACCATCATTCGCAGACCACACTACAGTTGTACAAGTTGGGACGGATTCAGACTGCTGCTGGCTGATGTCTACGGATATCTGCAGCCACGCTGATTAATGTACTGCTCACAGATGTTCAAGGGGCTACGCAGGGGGGTTCCCTCATAAACACAATTATCAAAGTGGTCGCTCAATGTTGATTTAATTTATTCAAAAGCTTATACCCAAAAACAATTGTCACTACATGGACCCCTCTAGTGTGTTATGAAGAATTCATCATATTTTGTCAGTACATCAATAATCTCTGACGGACAACGTAACTGGACCTTATCCAGCCCTTTTATCCAAAAGCAGCCCTGATTTAGAAACTACCTGAAAGATTAGAACTGTGTGCTGCACGAGAACTCAAACCCCGAACTTTTCCTTTTTTGATCGAGTAGGGAACAATGGGAAATGGACATTTGAAATCGGTTACATTATAGAGGACCGTTGCTCACAACAGCACACAAGTTACAAGTCTTCAGTGGGGAAAATACACTCTAAACAAAAAAAAAAGAAAAGAAAAAGAAAAAGAAAAGATCCATGAAGAAATTATCTGAATCAGACGAAAGTCGGTGGAAATGACGTGTATGTGCAGACAAACAAATGATTACAATTCTACGACAATTGGATGATTCATTCAAGAGAAACAGCTTCACAAAGTCAGCAAGTCAATTACGCATTGAACCACTTCTGGCCCTTACACAAGCAGTTATTCGCCTTGGCATTGATTGATAGAGTTGTTGGAGGTCCTGCTGAGGGATATCATGCAAAGTTTTGTCCAACTGACGCGTTAGATCGTCAATACACCGACTTGACTGAAGGGCCCTGCCCATAATGCGCCAAATGTTCTCGATTTGGGAGGAATCCGACGACCTTTCTGGCCAAGGTAATGTTCGGAAAGTACAAAGACAAGCAGGAGAAACTCTCGTCGAGTGCGGAAGGGCATTATCTTCATGAAATGTAAGCACACGATGGCTTTTCATGAAGGGTAACAACGCAGGGCATGGAATATCGTCAACGTATTGCTGTGCTGAAAGGGTGGTACAGATGACAACGAAAGAAGTCCTGCTACTAAATGAAACGGCACCAAAGACCATCACTCTTGGTTGTCAGACTCTATGGTGGGCGACAATCAAGCTGGAATCCCTCCACTGACCAGGGCACCTCCAGACATGTCTTTGCTGGTCGTTGGGGCTCAGTTCGAAGCGGGGCTCATTACTTTGCCAATTCTATTCTACTCAATGAGATTCCAGGTCGAAGACGCGTATGGAGTCAACCCGGACAGCGGCAAGTTACCAAACTGACTCACTCCCCGCATAGCCAGACTACCAAGAGTGATGGTCTGGGGTGCCATTTCATTTCATTTCATTTCATAGGAGGACCTCTTAGGTTGTCATCTACAGTACTGTTACAGCGAACTGGTGTGTCAAACATGTTCTACACCTTGCTTTGTTGCCCTTTATGGCAAGCCGTTCTGGGTTTTCATTTCTGCAAAATAATGCCCATCCGTACACACTGAGACTTCCTACTGCTTGTCTTCTGCTTGCCTAATCTTGCCTTGGCCAGCGAAGTCTCCAGATCTCTCCCCATCTGAGAATGTTTGACGCATTATGGGCAGTGTCCTTCAACCAACTCGGGATTTTGACCATCTAATGCGCCAACTGGACAGAATTTGGCACAATATTCGTCAGGAGGACATCCAACAAGTCTGTCAATCAATGCCAAGCCAAAAAACTGCTTGCAAAGGCCTAGCGGTGGACCAACACATTACTGACATGCTCAGTTTGTGAAGATCTCTCTCTTGAATAAATCATCCAATTTTTTGAAATTGTAATTATTTGTCTGTATGCATGTGTACATCACTTCTCCAGACTTCTGTTCCATTGGGATAATCCCTTCATGGTACTTCTTTTTTTGTGTGTGTGTGTGTGTGTGTGTGTGTTGCAGTGCAGTACAGCAACTGGAGAATAGCTGACAGGAAGCATGTAGTGTGATCCGCCGATTCGCGATTTTATCTCTTTCCAAATGGTCAAAGGTGTCAAGTGTGCCGACAGTCCAACGAGGTGTTTGGCCTGCAGTTTGTGGAAAATGCAGTTCAGGCCAGAGGTTGTTCTGTGATATTTTGGGAGTGTTTTCTACCATCTGTTTGACCCACTCATTCAGGTTACTTTGAACTTCAACCACGGTGTTTAGTTGAACATTCTTTATGAACAAGTGTTTTCCTCTAGTCTATATCTTGAACATGAGAATGCAGTGGTCACTCCTGTCTTCCTATATGGCAACAGACGTGATCACAGGCTTGCATGCATGTATCCCTGGTTGGCTGAACCCTTAGGCACCCACAGTTAGCCCTTTAAATAAAGCGATCTTGATTGATTGATTGCTTTTTATTGCCCAAAAACAAAACATTTACAGGGATGTAAAGCTTGTATAAGTAATATCAGTAAATGTACAAACAACAATGACAATAAATACACAAATAATTAATCTATGTTAGAAAGTATGCTCACAGAAATCTTCCATTGTATAAAAATAATTTTGAATTAATAAAGTTCTTACAAATATCTTAAATTTTTTCAGCTCCAGACTCTTAACTGACTCTGGTAGTTTATTAAATAGCTTTACAGATGTGTGTTTGAAGCTGTTTAGAGTTTTGGTGTATGAGCAGTAGTCTTTTCTTACATCATTACAGTGTTGTGTGTTATAACTATGTACATCAGAATTCAGATCAAAACTAGACAAGTTCTTTTTAATGTACAAGAGACATTGAAATATGTATATGCATGGCAAGGTCATAATACTAAGTTTAATAAATAATTCTCTACAGTGAGTTCTAGGTGGTACTTTACATATCAGTCTGACAGCTTTTTTCTGGGCTGTAAATAAACATTTTGAGTAGCAATTATTTTCCCACAAGATTGTCCCATATGTCAAATGAGAGTGAATATAATTATAATAGACAGAAAGCAAAATTTTCTCATCTACTGTTGCTTGTAATTTTCTGAGCATAAATATTCCTTTAGAAATTTCTGGTGTTAAATAATTCACATGTGCCTGCCAGCCTAAATTATTTTGCAAAACAATGCCAAGAAACTTTACAGGAACTGTCTCTAAGGTGATTCTATTGTTACAAGAAATGTTTCATTCCTGTGTTTTATTTATGTTCATAGACAGGCTATTGGCATTGCACCAGTCAGAAAGTATATTTACCTTGATTGAGGTAGAGTTACTTATGTTATTGTTTGTAGGCACTGTAACGCTTAAACTGATATCATCTGCATACAAGTAACAGTTTGTAGTATCATCTATTACATTGCTAGGTAGGTCATTCATATATAATATGAATAAGAGAGGGTCCAAGATTGACCCTTGAGGAACACCATCGTTAAAGGGTAAGAAACTAGAATATTGGTTATTGAAGTAAACAGTTTGAGATCTATTAGATAAGTATGACTGAATAACTTTAACAGCAGAGACTGAGAAACCTAATTTTTAATATAAGCAGCAGAGTGTTGTGGCACACAGTGCCAAGTGCTTTTGATAAATCAAAAAACTTTGTACTTACAATAAATTTTTCTTCTTTTGCTTCAAGACAGTTACATATGTAGCTCATAACAGCGTCACATGTTGATAGATTTTTCCTAAACCCAAACTGGCTATTTGAAAGTAATTGATGAGAATCTAGAAAATTGATTATTTGAATACTCATTAGTTTCTCAATGACCTTGGATGAAAGTGGTACAAGAGAAACTGGTCTATAATTGCTAGGCAAAGTATTGTCACCTTGTTTGTGGACTGGGATTACTTTAGCTCTTAATCCCACAGCAAAGTCTGGGACTGTTTGGAAGAGCTGGTGGAACGCAATAGTCAACGTCGCCAAATTTGGCAGCTCTGTTTGCTGTGATTATCAACTGGTATGACATAAATGTAGAATATACATATGGAAATTCAAGCGACAAACGAAATTTACGAAAATTTGTACCAAGGCCAGAACTCGAATCTGGATCTCCCACTTGCTGGGCAGATGCACTAAGACTGCACCACCCTGGCACAATGGCTTTGCACAACTGCACACACCACCCTAGCATGCCTCCCCCTTAATAGAAATTCCCATTCATGCCTCAGCCCACTTTCTATACCCCTAAACTCGAACAACACTATAGACGCTCTCCAGCAGTATTGGAACATCACCTCATCATCGAACAAAATGGGGTATCCTGCCTGAAACCCAGGAATATGTGCTTTAATAAAATGGAACCATATTGTTCCAGACACCTTACCAAGTCTCAGACGTTTGTGATGTACATCTATTTGAGTTCACAAGGAATACTAAGTGGTCTGAGGCTTGAAGATGGAGGAACGCTTGGGTAGTCCGAGCAGTTGTGAAGAGCCACTGTGTCAAGGTGGTGTAGTGGTTAGCGCACCTGTCTGGTGAGCAGAAGACCTGTCTTCGAATTCCAGCCTTGGTACAGATTTTTATTCATCGCTTCAGTCTGCATATATGGATCATAGATGTTTGAGACTTGAAAAGGTCTCTGGAATCATGTAGTTTCTTTTGATTAAAGCACCTACACCTGGGTTTCAGGCAGCCTCCCCCATTTCATTCGATGCTGAGGTACTATTCCAGTACAGTTGGAGAGACTATGCAATGTTGTTCGAATTTAGGGTACATACCAAAGTGAGGGTTAGTGCATCTGCCTTCTGAGCAGAAGAACCAGGTTCAAATCCTTGCTTTGGTATAAATTTTTATTCGTTGCCTCAGCTGCTTATACAGGGTGTTACAAAAAGGTATGGCCAAACTTTCAGGAAACATTCCTCACACACAAATAAAGAAAAGATGTTATGTGAACATGTGTCCGGAAATTCTTAATGTCCATGTTAGAGCTCATTTTAGTTTCGTCAGTCACCTACGCTCAATGGAGCACGTTATCATGATTTCATAAACGGATACTCTACCTGTGCTGCTAGAACATGTGCCTTTACAAGTATGACACAACATGTGGTTCATGCACGATGGAGCTCCTGCACATTTCAGTCGAAGTGTTCGTATGCTTCTCAATAACAGATTCGGTGACCGCTGGATTGGTAGAGGCGGACCAATTCCATGGCCTCCACGCTCTCCTGACCTCAACCCTCTTGACTTTCATTTATGGGGGCATTTGAAAGCTCTTGTCTACACAACCCCGGTACCAAATGTAAAGACTCTTTGTGCTCGTATTGAGGACGGCTGCGATAGATACGCCATTCTCCAGGGCTGCATCAGCGCATCAGGGATTCCGTGTGACGGAGGGGGGATGCATGTATCCTCGCTAACGGAGGACATTTTGAACATTTCATGTAACAAAGTGTTTGAAGTCACGCTGGTACGTTCTGTTGCTGTGTGTTTCCATTCCATGATTAATGTGATTTGAAGAGAAGTAATAAAATGAGCTCTAACATGGAAAGTAAGCATTTCCGGACACATGTCCACATAACATATTTTCTTTCTTTGTGTGTGAGGAATGTTTCCTGAAAGTTTGGCCGTACCTTTTTGTAACACCCTGTATATATCATAGAAGTTGCGGACTTGGAAAGAACTGTGGAATCATATAGTTCCATTTGATAATTGAAGAAACTTGTGGACTCTCTTTGTCACTGATTTGAGACATTTATAAAGGTAGCATTACACGGTATTAGCATGTTGCCTTCTGAGGGTGCTTATCTGCACGTGTTTTTCTTAGTCTACTAATGTTGGACTGTGTTTTCCCACGTTAGGGACGGCACTCGTTATTACTGTTTAGCTCCTCCAATCCGTTTGACTCTTTGCCTCAACAAATGCAGCTTGGCAACAACGAACTGCTTCTGCAAGGCTAACGACGACTGACGAACAGAGGGTGTACACTCACTGACAAAAAAAAGGAAAACACCGATAAGGGCAGAAGGATACGCAAAGAAACTTCATGGGTTGACAGAGTATACGATGTTCTCTCAGTGATTACAAAATAGAGTCAAATTCACAAAGAACTTGCCAGTATGAGTCCATTTATCATTATGAGTCTCATCCTCTCTGCCTACATAGTGATATGGTTGAGTAGGCTGCTGCAAGTCCGCAGCTCGTTGTCTTGCGGTAGTGTTCTCGCATCCCGCGCACCAGGTTCTGGGTTCGATTCCAGGTGGGATCAGGAAGTTTTCCAGCCTTGAGATGACTGGTTGTTTTTGTGTCGTCTTCATCATTATCATTCATCCCCATTATGGTCGGAGGAAGGCAATGGCAAACCATCTCCGCTAGGACCTTGCCTAGTACGGTGGTGCGGGTCTCCCGCACTGTCCCCTATGCTCTTCGGAGTATGGGACCTCATCATCATGAGGCTGTCATAAAGCTGCTGTATCTCCTCTTGAGGAAAACTGGTCGACAATTAACTGGTCGTCGATATCCTGGATAATGGCAGAGGGGCAGAAGTTACATCCGAGCTGGTCTTACACACACATTCTATCGGGGACAAATCTGAGCATCTTGCTGGCCACTGGAGTACCCCAGTATCAAGCAGACAGTTAATAAATACCCGTGCCGTATGTACAAGGTCATTGTCCTGTTGGAAACCGGCACTGTGATGTAACACACGAGGATGCAGGATCATGATTGATATGCTGGTACTGCTGAGCTGTCAGTCACTACCAACTGTAACCCAAAATCAAACTCAATGGCTCCTCACGCTTTGATGACGGTAGTAACACGCCTGTACCTTTCTTAAACTTTCGAAGAATGGAATCCCTCCACAGGCCGCACCAAATGCACTGTTGATGGTTGTCCAGGGTAATGTAGAACCATGATTCATCACTGATCACAGCGAAATACCTTCCATCAGCAGTGCACGCTGCTCAGTCGTGGCACTGCTCCAAACGCAGCCGTTCGTCTTGTGGCGCCAATGACAGCCTATGGATGGGACAGCTGCTGGACGACACAGAATGTTGCAGGGAGCTCATTTCTTGTTCTCGGATGGCAGATGTGGATATGAAGGGGGCTATGATCTGCTTGGTGCACAGTTTTGGCGATCCTCCCTTGCGGCGGTCACATTTGGTCTATCAGAACCTTTATGATGAAGATACCTGCCCTCACGTTCCTACACAGTCCACAGTTGGACCACTATCACTTATGGAAGCCTCAAAAATCTGAATATTGCACCATACGACCAGCTGACCAAACAGGGACCCACAATGAGGCCACTTTCAAACTCTGTCATATTCTGATAACGCTGTCCCACATGAGTATGTGGCATCTCTGTGTTCTTCACAATTATCACTAAACATTGGACACTATTCGCACCCCCTATGTACCGTACCAGGCCTGGTAACAACAATAAACACGAACGACAGTAATGTACTCTGACTGATGGGTTACCGTTCTCAGAGGTCTGCAACTCTTAATCAGTTAGAAATCCAGCAATGTACAATGACCGGCCGCTCTGGCCGAGCGGTCCTAGGCGCTTCAGTCTGGTACCGCACTTCTGCTACGTTCGCTGGTTCGAGTCTTGTCTTGGGTATGGATGTGTGTGATGTCCTTAGGTTAGTTAGGTTTAACTAGTTCTAAGTCTAGGGCACTGATGACCTCAGATGTTGTCCCATAGTGCTTAGAGCCATTTGAACCATTTGAATGTATAATGTTACACTGTTATCCGACCGTATCTTCTAGGTGCTTCGCCTTTTTTTTTTTTCAGGCAGTGTAAAATGCAGCCTGAAATTAGGAAGAAAAGTGTTTGTGGAGAACATAAATTAACGAATATAAATTTAGGGACCATAAAGAACTGAAACACAATTGATAAACAGTTCCGGTCAGAAGAGATTAAAAGCTTATGAAATTTGGTACTACAGAGAAATGATGAAATTAGATGGGTAGATAGAACAGTTAATAAAGAGGTACTGCATCCAACTGGAGATAAAAGAAATTTGCGGCACTACTTGACTAAACGAAGGGATCGTTTGATAGAACATACCCTGAGCCATCAAGGAATCATCAATATGGTAATGCAGGAGAGTGTGCAGGGTAAAAGTCGTAGAGAAAGACCAAGGCTTCACTACAGGAATCAATGTGTAAGGAAGTGGGATACTATAGTATTGACCTGAAGCACTGATGTGGGTCTGAAGCTATCTGAGGCTGTAGATATTGCGATAATGAATACCACAGAAGGTAGTTCAGTGAATGGACTTCCCTAAAAATTAGTCGTACAAATTGGACTCCTTTAGTAACAGAAGAAAGGTTTCAATTAATTGACGACAGAAGTACTAAATGTTCAGGAACTGACAGAAATATAGCAATTTAATCAAAATATTTTCAGAAGACGGTGCACCACAGCTCTTACATATTTGAAAAATGTCGTATTACGGCCTTGACATGCTGGTAAAATACTTTGTTTATACAATCGATTTCAGTCGTCTCACCATCATCAAGTTCATAAACGTGTTCACAGCATCTTCTTAGGCGAAATAGAAAATCGTTACCCTCAGGTGATTAAATCATGAGTAATACACTGTTATCATACTGTGATACAAATTACGTCGTCAGTCTATAAAAACTGTGCTAGGGAATGTACTCATTCATGTCACAGCCGTAGGTGGAAGCAAAATTGGCCAAAGACACTACTAGCCAGGGCATAACCACCTATGGTATGCTAACATACACCCACATGAGAAACACATCGGCAACGTTGACTGGATATGCCAGCTGCTATTAAAGCCGACCAATAGGCCACAGCACGGAAACCGACAAGCTCGCACACTGACGTGCAAACAAACTGCCAACATTACTCTACTCTGTGAATCTGATACATAACCTATCGGACACAAAACGATGATGAACCCAATTGTTACAGGTATGCTGACGGTGACCGAGAAACCAACACTGGCGCCCTGTAACACCACGTCACAACGTCAAAGGTTCAAATGGCTCTGAGCACTATGGGACTTAACTTCTGAGGTCATCAGTCCCCTAGAAGTTAGAGCTACTTAAACCTAAAGGACATCACACACACCCATGCTCGAGGCAGGATTCGAACGTCAAGGGTATCGACCTGCATGATATCCACTACTAACAAAGCTTACCCTTCCACGACCAGTCGCAGGCAGCAAGAAAACCGCTATTGCTCTTACAACCCGATCCAACTACCTCACAAGGGAACCTCCCCATCGCACCCCCCTCAGATTTAGTTGTAAGTTGGCACAGTGGATAGGCCTTGAAAAACTGAACACAGATCAATTGAGAAAACAGGAAGAAGTTGTGTGGAACTATGAAAAAATAAGCAAAATATACAAACTGAGTAGTTCATGGCAAGATAGGCAACTTTAAGGACACTGGGACCGCAGCAGCGCCGTGGTCTCGTGGTAACGTGAGCAGCTGCTTGGTTCAAATCTTCCATCGACTGAAAACTTTAATTTTTTATTTTCAGTTTATGTGACAAACTCTTATGTTTTCATCACTTTTTTGGGAGTGATTATCACATCCACAAGAAAACCTAAATCGGGCAAGGTAGAAGAATCTATTTACCCATTCATCAAGTGTACAAGTTAGGTGGGTCGACAACATATTCCTGTCATATGACGCACATGCCGTCACCAGTGTCGTATAGAATATATCAGATGTGTTTTCCTGTGGAGGAATCGGTTGACCTATGACCCTGCGATCAAATGTTTTCGGTTCCGATTGGAGAGGCACGTCCTTTCGTCTACTAATCGCACGGTTTTGCGATGCGGTCGCAAAACACAGACACTAAACTTATTACAGTGAACAGAGACGTCAATGAACGAACGGACAGATAATAATCATGCAAAAATAAAGAAAGTAAAATTTTCACTCGTGGGAAGACTTGAACCAAGGACCTCTCCTTCTGCAGCTGCTCACTCTACCACGGGACCACGGTGCTACTGAGCTCATGTTCTCCTTTATGTTGCCTATGTGACCAAGACTGATGACCAGTTTGTATATTTTGCTTATTTTTTCACAGTTCCACACAACTTCTTCCTGTTTTCTCAATTGATCTGTGTTCAGTTTATCAAGGCCTATCCACTGTGCCAACTTATAACTAAATATGAGGAGGGTGCGATGGGGAGGTTCCCTTGTCAGAAGGTTTTTTTCGGTTGGCTCTTGCCTTACACTTTTTTCCCCCTCTGCCCTTCGAACCGCTACCCATTATTCAACCTTCGACCCAATGTATGTCTAGATGAGAACTTATTAATGGTTAACATTAAACAGACGTACGCAAACATCGCAGTACCCACGTCCTGTGAGACCTCGCTTTAGTGAATACTAACCCTTATGCAGAGATGGCAACAGACCTTCTGTGTTGGCCATCATGCCGGTGTAGTCGTGGAGGGTCTCCACCTCTTACAAAAAAAGGTACTCATTCATGTTAAAACTGAAATCACCGTTAACGCTGTGAACAATTCAAACCACACAAAGGAGAACGAGTACGTTCCCTAGCAAAGTTTTTATAGACTGAGGACGTAATTTGTATTACCATATAATAACACAGTGTTATTCAATGTTATATCGCCTGAGGGTAACGATTTTATACTTCGGCTGACATGATGCTGTGAATGCTTTTACGAGTCTGATGATGGTCATACAACTGAAACTGATTGTATAAATATTGTACCGGCAGCTCGAGGCGGTAATACTATTTTTTTCAATGTAAATCACTTTGTAATGAAATAAACAGGAAGTGCAGGAAAGCCAGGACGAAATTACTGCAAGTAAAAGAAATTGTCGTTCATATTCAGTACGTAGCAAAGCCAAAGTAAGCTTCTGTTACATTAAAACCGAAGATGTCTACATTTAGAATGCAAAACAAATTCCCCAGTTTAAAGCACAAGAGAGAAAGTATATAGGTAGAGGGGGAGGAACAGTCTGATGATGTGTCAGAGGAAGAAATGGTGGTCGATTTCGAAGACATTGGGGACCCAGTGGTAGAGTCAGAATTTGACAGACTTTTGGGAGATTTGCGATCAAACAGGCAAAAGTGATGGATAACGTTCGTTCGAAATTTCTAAATTAATTTGGGAAAGAGGCAACCAAACAAGTAGTCAAGGAGGTTTTTAAGATTTCTGATACCGGAGACATGGCATCGGATTTTCGGAAGAAAATCATACACATACTCCCGAAAATAGCAAGGCTAGATAAGTGTGAGGAGCATCATGCAGTCAGTTTGATACCTCATACAGCCAAGTTGCTGACAAGAATAATACGAAGAAGGATGAAAAAGAAAAGTGAGGATTTGGCATATGACTTATCAGCTTGGCTTTAGAAAGGGTAAAGGCATCAGAGAGGCAAGGAAAATCAAGACACGTTGACAGGAATTGTCGACCTCGAAAAAGTGTTTATATTTTAAAATAAAATTCAGTCTTGATCACAACACTTATGTCTCAATAACATAGGTGACCGGTTTTGGTTATATTTATATAACCATCTTCAGATCTGTGAATTAATTTTAGAAAATACTAGAAACCAATCTTAAAATAAAATGAAAAGTGTCTAATGACGACAAAACTTTAACAAGATAAAATAAAACTTATTATGCCCATGGCTTCGTTGGAGGATGGTAGGCGGAGCTCTCCTCAGCTGCTACGAAGTCAACTGATGGTTATGAGTGCTGAGCATGAGCTTAAATATGCAGAGGCTCCGCCTACTTCCTCTCACACTACTTCACAACTGCCAGTCAGCGTTCATAATATGACGCTATCGTCAACGTATAAAAATACGAAATACACTAATAACATAAACTTATTTCATTTAAAATGTCTGATTAACAGATAGTTCGTATGTGTAAAACTTATTTATATTTTAGATAAAAACGGTAAACTACGATGTGTAATAGCTATGCCCTCTATGGGCAACCTTAACACTATTACAGTGTCAGTTAAATCAAAGGTGTAAAAGTCCTTGGAGTTTATACCGAGTCGCCTACGTCACAATTGCATCTTTGATGGATGTTGCAGAATCGTCTTACTTTAACTGTAGTTTTCATAGTAACGTTCTTTACAGCAGTAGGGTAGCAGCCAAGTGTATGTTCCGCATTATGTATGTCTGAATAACTGATGAGACTGCAGATTAAATATCATTCTCCAAGGAAGCCATGGGCATAATAAGTTCTATTTTATCTTGTTAAAATTTTGTCGTCATTAGACACACATTCCATTTTATTTTAAAATTGGTTTCTAGTATTTTCTAAAATTAATTCACAGGTCTGAAAATGGTTATATAAATATAACCGGAACCGGTTATTGAGACAAAAGTGTTGTGATCAAGACTGAACTTTAACTAAAATATAATAATCTATTGATCACTGTATTCCAAAAATGTTTACCAAAATTGAAAAAGTATTTGGCTACGCAAACAGGTACAAGGAATTTAAAATTCTCAATAAGATAAGTATAAGCTATAGGAAAATAGCCTAATATACTGTCTGTACAAGAACCAAGAGGGAACAATAAGAATGGAAGATCAAGAGTTACCTAAGTGTTACGATAAAAAAGGGCATAAGGCATGGGGTTAGTCTTTCTCTTCTGTTGAACCTGTGTATGGAGAAAGCAATGAAAGATCACAGTAGAATTAATATACAGTGCGAAAAGGTATCAGTGATAGATTTCACTGATTATATTGCTTTCCTCTATGAAAAAAGGAACAAGTACAGGGCATGCTGAATGGAGTTAATAGCGTACTGGGAACAAAATGTGGAATAATGGTAAACGTAAAAAGATGACAATACTGAGGAACAGCATAAATGAGATTAGCGACAAACTTAAAATCAGAATAGGTGACGAGAAACAATGAAGGAATTCTAGTACCTCAAAAGCAAAACAAAACACGATGGACGAATGAAGGGTTGCGTAAAAAGCAGCTTAGCACAGGCAAAGAGAGCATTCATGGCCAAAATAAGTCTGCTAGTATCAAATATGGGTGAGACGTGTGACTTACAGAAAGCAGGAAAGGTGTGGACTGGGCCTAATCAGTTACCGTTGGTTGCACAGAAAACTCATACACTTAATTTTTTAAAAAATCATAACTCTCAACAATCATTTTTTAAAAATTTTACTACTCTAGTGACTGAAAGCCTTATCACAAGAATCGGTAGTTATTGTCGGCTGAAAGCCACAAGCAATGTTACACACAATCGACGGCTGAAGGCCTGATTAAGAAGGTTCAAAATTATTAGTTGGCTGGAGGCCAGAAGCAATTTCAAAAATACACAATGGCTGAAGAACTGAATTACCAATAAGGTGGACATTTACATGTTAAAAATACCAAAAACCCTTTTAACAGTCTTAATAACTGTAACAAGTTATAGTAACGGCTGAAGGCCTTATTAAGAAAAAATTGCAAATTATTGGTCGGCTGAAGGACACAATTTTCAGAATACTCAACGGCTGAAGGCCTGAATCACATGTTAAAATGCTAAAATCTTTTTAAAACAATCTTAACGAACTGTAACAGGCTATAGTGACTGCTGCAGGCATTACTAAGAGAACATTGAAAATAATTTGTCGGCTGAAGGCCACAAGCAGTTTTGCAAACAGTTAACGGCTGAAGGCTGGAATTACAAGTGGGGAAGGCAATAACATGTTAAAACATTAGAGTAAATTTTAAACAATTATGACAACTTGTCCAAGTAAGACGGAGTGATCCACAGACAGTGCTGCGTGGATCGACCTGAGGAAGGTGACTACAGCTGTGTAAGCGGTGAGACAGGCGGCCAAGAGTTGTACTCACGTAACAGGATGGCAACTCACACTAGGGGTAGCTTAAGCGCCGACCGACCGACTAACCAATCCGCCTAACGTCCGATCACCGGTATAAAGATGGAATATTTTTAGGCAAGGGCGAAGAGACGGACTGCACCACGTCTTCAGAAACAGACTCAAGGCCGAAGGAAACACTAGAACCAAGGTAGACCTCCCAAAAACATATGCACAGCACAATGCAAGAGGCTGTCGAACTACACGCCATGTTGGACAGCATCAACACGTCGACGAAAGGTACACTGCTGGAAAGGTACACTAGCCTGCAGGGCAGGAAATTGAGGCGTTGGCGGCCACAAGGCAGAAAAATACCGCTGGTTACACATCACTAAAAAGAATAATACTAAACCCAAACTAACATCAAGGAGTAGAAAGCAGCTAATAGCCCCCGCTAACCAGACAGACAGACAACTTGTTGCGGTTGGTCTCACCGACCACGGGAGCAGCAACACGCAAACAACAGCGAGATCTCAGACAGTGGAGGTTTCGGTACTGGACACGGTTCACCCAACTTCAAACGTCCCGGGTTCGGTTGCCGGCTACAGCCCCTCGGTCCGACAGTGCTTGCATGCCGCCAGCGGTCCCCACCTGCCATCGCTCTACAGGCCTCCTCGCTGCTCCATCCGAAGCCGAACTGCCCGACACACGCGACGACCGGGAATACTAGCCGTGGCACCAAAGATAGTACCACAGTACTGGCTATCGATATCAGCTGCTGCTGCCACTCAGGGACAAACAATACTAGCAACTCAGTGGCACCATCAACACAAGAAGGAATCGACACACCACTACCACTACTACACGACGGCTAGAACGCGAGCTGCACACGGTTCAGTGGACGTTAATATGAGGGAGAAATTTGTGAGAATGCGCATGCGGAGCACAGAAATCTATGAAAGTGAATTTTAGACTGTGGGAAAAGCGGAAAAGAAGCGAATCGAATATTTTGAGATGTGGTCTTACAGAAGGGTACTGATAAGATAAGAAACGAGTAGGAGAGGGAACTATGGAAAGTGCTAACCAGAAGAAGCGACACGACGACAGGACTTCTGCTAAGGTATCTGTGGTGTCACCGCCGGACGCCACACTTGCTAGGTGGTAGCTTAAATCGGCCGCGGTCCATTTAGTACATGTCGGACCCGCGTGTCGCCACTGTGTGATCGCAGACCTAGCGCCACCACAAGGCAGGTCTCGAGAGACGATATAGCACTCGCCCCAGTTGTACGAGGAGATTGCTAGCGACCATACGGACGAAGCCTTCCTCTCATTTGCCGAGAGCCAGTTAGAATAGCCTTCTGCTAAGTCCATGGCTACGACCTAGCAAGGCGCCATTAGCCTTACCTACTTTGAGAGTTATAGTATAAATGTCTCAAGAAGAATGCTGTAGTCATCAAATAATAAAGTTAAGTATAAAGCAGCTACGTACTTTTCTTGCTACCATTCAATAGTTATCCTGTTCCAGAATTGACGCCCGTCGGCGTGAGTGTGTACGCGTGCCTTTCTATCGGCTACCCGTCACTGTGGACTGGCTGCCTTGTCAGTCCACTTCATTGGCGACGAGTCTACAAAGGATCTTGTGTTTTGCTTTGCCCTAATTTATTTGTGTCATGGCTTCGCCAGATGTACTGTCCGAATTTTATCGCTTGCAGAATCAGCAGACGCAGGCGTTATTGGATGCCCTTGGACAGCTCGTCCAGGGTCAACGTGCGCTGCACACCGATGCGGCCACCGCCGCTTCACCGGTATCGCAGCCACAACCTGCCGTTGCACCGCCTTTTAGGCACTACGACCCGAACCAAGAGACCTGGCAAGAGTGGTCCCGCCAGTTTGCCTTCCACCTCGCTGCCTACAGAATTCAAGGTAATGAGCGGCAGCCGTTTTTGCTTTCTTGTGTCGGTGTGTCCACCTACCGTGTGATAGTGAAATTGTTTCCCCGACGAGACGTAGCAACTCTGTCCTACGAGGAAATTTTGTCTGCATTAGATGTCTATTTCAAAGAAACAGTTAATGTGGTTGCAAAACGGTATACGTTTTTTCGTACAAACCGTACGGCCGGTCAAACTAATAGGGAGTGGGTAGCAACATTGCAAGGACTTACTAGGGACTGTGCCTTTGAATGTGACTGTGGTCTTTCTTATTCAGATACAATGGTGCGTGATGCAATTGCACAGAACGTTTCTGATATTCGCATACGGGAGCAAATTTTGAAACTAGTTAATCCCTCCCTTCAACAAGTGATAGACATATTGGATAGACAGGACACACTTGACTGTGCTCAGGAATCTTTTGAAACTTCACCAGCTGTGTGTAACATTAACCGGCCCGCCGGGCGCTCTCGAGCTGCGCGGCCCGGTCAACTGCCCTCGCATACGTCCGCACAGCTGCCGCCGCGTGCTAAGCCAGGTGTGCCGCGCCAGCCCACAAATGCAGTGAAATCATGCCCGCGGTGTGCTACTAGACATTCGCGTGAGCATTGCCCGTCACGCCAAGCTATTTGCTTTTTCTGCAATAAGAAAGGGCATGTTCAAAGTGTTTGCCAGAAAAAGCTCCGTTCAGACAATCACAACCATTCCAGGCCCTTTGCTTCGCGCCGGAATCGAACCAAGGACACTCAGGCTCGTGGACCTTCGCCCATGGACATTCATGTCGTTAATTCCACTTCGTCCAGTGACACTTTCTCTAACAGTGCCTGTGTTCGTCCCACAAAAACTGTGCGTCGACGTCGCCGGAAATCACGTCGATTAGCAAGTGATTCTGTACCAGTGTCTGTTCAAATTGCACAAAACAGTCGCTCTTGTCGTCAGCAGAACAATAAACTTTTTGTGGACTTAGACTTTGAAGGCAAAGTGATACCATTCCAGCTCGATACCGGAGCTGCAGTTTCATTGCTCAATCACGACACGTACAAACAACTGGGCAAACCTCCGTTGCGTTCCGCAAATGTTAAGCTAACCACATATTCAGGACAGACAATACCTGTGTTAGGACAGTGCAGCCTTCTTGCCACATACAAGGGACAAACAAAACTGGTGTCATTTTACGTTCTTCGTTCTTCTACGGCAGTGAACTTGTTTGGCTTAGATTTATTTCAGTTGTTTAACATGTCTATTGTAAATCAGGTCCTCTCAGTGAATCAGACTGTGCCTTCAGACAGTGTTTCTCGCTTATGTGACGAATTTGCAGACATTTTTGCACCAGGCTTAGGTTGCGCTAAAAACTATGAAGCACATTTGGAACTGAAAGTAAACGCGCAACCGAAATTTTTCAGAGCGCGCAATGTTCCCCACGCCTTGCGTGATGAGGTCGCAAGAACATTAAACGATCTAGAATCACAGGGTGTAATTGAACGTGTGCCAGCTTCTCTCTGGGCCTCACCCTTAGTAATTTTGCCAAAACCTTCCGGCACATTGAGACTTTGCGTGGACTTCAAGGCCACAGTCAATCCACAACTAGTGACTGCTACTTTTCCTTTGCCCCGCCCGGAAGATCTTTTTGCTAAACTGTGCCCGGGAAAATATTTTTCAAAGTTGGACCTAGCCGATGCGTACTTGCAAATACCGGTGGACGACGAATCCCAGCGCGTATTGGTGGTTAACACGCATCTTGGATTGTACAGGTTCAAAAGACTGCCGTTCGGGTGTGCATCAGGCCCTGCCTTGTTTCAGCAATATTTACAAACTATTTGTGCGTCGGTCCCTACTGCCGCAAACTATCTGGACGATATAGTGATCTCTGGACAGACAGAAGAAGATCATCTTGCGAACCTCCGAACGTTATTTCAGGTCTTGCGACAAAATGGTCTTCGCTTGAGGAAGGACAAATGTGTGTTTTTTGCTCGTGACTTACCATACCTGGGCCACGTCATCAATGCCCAAGGCATACATCCGAGTCCAGAGCACCTCCGTGCCATACAAGATTTACCTTCCCCTCGCAATGTGAAACAGCTACAGAGTGTGTTGGGTAAAATTACCTATTATCACAAATATATGCGCAATGCCTCTTCCATTTCAGCTCCGCTTCATCGCTTACGCCGTAAAGGTGTTCCGTTCGTCTGGACGACGGAATGCGAACGCGCCTTTCGCCAGTTGAAATCGGCGTTGCTTTCTAATACGTGCCTTACGCCATTCGATCCCCAGAAACCCCTTTTGTTGATGGTAGATGCATCGGATTTCGGGATCGGTGCTGTGCTTGCGCACAAAGTTGGCTCCCATGATCGCCCTATTGCCTTTGCGTCCAAATTGCTCTCGTCTGCGCAAAGAAATTATTCACAGATAGAGAAAGAAGCTTTGGCTCTCGTGTTTGGTGTTACTAAGTTCCATGATTTCTTGTATGGTCGTCACTTCACCATCATCACAGACCACAAACCTTTGACATCGCTTTTTCATCCGACCAAGCCTGTACCTCCACGTACAGCGCAGAAATTCATTCGCTGGTCTATTTTCCTCTCGCAGTACCGCTACGATATCTTGTATCGGTCCACTGCTAAGCACGGAAACGCCGATGCGTTGTCCCGTTTGCCTGTTGCTGAGGATAAAGCATTCGATTCTTCCGAACTTGCTTGCATGTTCATTGATTCGGAAACCGATGAAGTGGTCGAATCGTTTCCGATTGATTTTCGTCGTGTAGCTACAGCCACAGCTGCTGACCCTGTCCTTGCTACTGTTTTACGTTTTGTTGCTACGCAATGGCCTTTGTCAAAGTCTCGGATCGAGGATCCGTTGGTTCGCCGATTTTTTGCTCACAAGGAGAGACTTTTTGTTGGACGTGGTGTTTTGTTGTTGCGTTCTGATAATGATCAGTCAAGAGTCGTGGTCCCACGTTCGTTACAGTCCTCTGTTTTACGGCTTCTTCACCACGGACATTGGGGTATAGTGCGAACGAAACAACTTGCTCGTCAGCACTGTACTTGGTTCGGAATCGATGCTGCGATTACGAATATGTGTTCTTCTTGCATGGCGTGTGCCGAACAACAATCCGCACCGCCGCGGAAAGTCTTTGCATGGCCAAAAGCCACTTCCCCTTGGCAACGCTTGCACATTGATTTTGCTGGTCCATTCTGGAATGCTCGATGGTTGGTTCTGGTCGATGCCTTCAGTAATTTTCCTTTTGTTGTCCGGATGTCTTCCACGACGTCCTCCGCCACCATCCAAGCGTTGTCTGCTATCTTTTGCATTGAAGGTCTTCCGCAGACTATTGTTTCCGACAATGGCCCACAATTCATGTCCGCAGAATTTCAGTCATTCTGCCAGGCCAATGGTATTCAACATCTGACATCCGCGCCGTTTTCGCCTCAGTCAAACGGTGCCGCTGAACGATTGGTCCGGACTTTCAAGTCACAGATGTTGAAATTGAAAGAGTCGCATTCTCGGGAGGACGCATTGTTGCTCTTTTTGTCTTCGTATCGCTCTCAGCCCCGAGATGGTCGCTCGCCGGCTGAGTTGCTCCACGGTCGTCCTCATCGCACCTTGATGTCTTTGCTGCATCCGCCGCATCAGGTTCCTGTGCAGCGGCAGACTCCTGCTTTTGCTCCAGGCGACGTTGTATTTTATCGCAACTATCGCGGTTCACGGCGTTGGCTCGCAGGGCGCATTCTTCGCTGCCTCGGCGGCGCGATGTATTTGGTTTTGGGGGCCTCTGGTGAGGTGCGTCGGCATCTCAATCAGCTGCGCCTCTGTCGCCGCACGGGTTCTGCCGGTCCCCGTCTGCTTTCAGCGACGGTGCCGTCCGGTCAGCGCCCTGGGGACCCATCTACTGGCTCGCCTCATCCCCAGGTGTTACCGACGATGCCTTCCCATTTGCCCCATGGCGACGCGCCGCCGCAGCCGCAGCCGCAGCCGCCGCCGCCGCCGCCGCCGCCGCCTGTTCTCCCGCCGGCGCCGCCCGCATTAGACGCTTCGCTGCAGCCGCCAAGCGCCTCCCTGGGTCACGCGCCGCCGATCGCTTCCCGTGACCAGCTGTCCTCCGCCATGGAACTCCCGACCGCTCCGGACCACATGACGTCATCGCGCGTCGGCTACCCCGACGCAATGGAGTTAGACACTTCGGCCCCTCATGTTTCTTTACGGGCGCATACACCGCATGTTGACGTGCACCCTGGACTAGCTTTTCAGGCGTTTCCTAGCTCCCCTCGGACCGAATGGCCGGGTGCGGGTGGCACAGCCTCGCCTGTTGTTAGGCTCCCTACCTCGTCGCATACGTCAACATGGGGTCCTCCCCACGGCGGGCGGAAGCCTTATCTCACGACCGTTCGCCGATTTGCGGGGGAGGAATGTGGTGTCACCGCCGGACGCCACACTTGCTAGGTGGTAGCTTAAATCGGCCGCGGTCCATTTAGTACATGTCGGACCCGCGTGTCGCCACTGTGTGATCGCAGACCTAGCGCCACCACAAGGCAGGTCTCGAGAGACGATATAGCACTCGCCCAGTTGTACGAGGAGATTGCTAGCGACCATACGGACGAAGCCTTCCTCTCATTTGCCGAGAGCCAGTTAGAATAGCCTTCTGCTAAGTCCATGGCTACGACCTAGCAAGGCGCCATTAGCCTTACCTACTTTGAGAGTTATAGTATAAATGTCTCAAGAAGAATGCTGTAGTCATCAAATAATAAAGTTAAGTATAAAGCAGCTACGTACTTTTCTTGCTACCATTCAATAGTTATCCTGTTCCAGAATTGACGCCCGTCGGCGTGAGTGTGTACGCGTGCCTTTCTATCGGCTACCCGTCACTGTGGACTGGCTGCCTTGTCAGTCCACTTCAGTATCTCGGAATAATCTCTACAGTTAAACAGAGAAGGCGCAGCACAGTCTAACATAACAGTCGCGACACTCCGTCTCGTTTTTGTTACCCCCAGCGATAGCAGCGCCCCAAGCGGTCAGAAAGTGAGTTTTCTCAATACGACATCGGATGGGTACGGAGAGTAACGTTTATACAGGGTGTATAAAAAGTCCAGGGACACTTTCAATTATTTATTGCGCAAGAACTAAACATTGTACAGATGTCATACATACTGCATTTTTTTAAAGAGAAACTCTGGAAGTTTTTTTACAAACATTCGAAATGCGAACCATGATTGAGCCGGCAGGCGCCAATAAGGTAATCGTATCCTTGCCATACCTGTCTCTCCCACGTGCTCCACATTCACTTCACTCACACTGGGAAATCCGCCTCTCTTTGACGGGCACAAGCATCCCGTCGTAGCGAATTTGTTGTGCCAGTGGTAAATGGCCTTCCTTGTTAGTGGCTTCTTACCGTTCTTGGTTCTAAACATCCGTTGAACAGCTGTCGCACGCTTGTTTTTGTCGAACTCCAACACGCAGAAAGCTCACTCGGCACCTGAACTCGCCATGTTTACGGCTAGCGCTCACTACTGGCAAGTTACTAAACTACGATGTGTCGGTATACATTTAAAAAAAAAACTTTCAGGGTTTCTCTTCAAAATGACGTATGTATGATGTAGTAGCAGTAGTAGTAGCAGTAGCTTTATTCATCTGTAGATCTCTTTTTACAAGGATATAGGACATGTCAAAGTATTTACAAATTTAGATCAATTAAGATCAATTAGATCAAATAAGCTAATTCGTATGCACATATATTTACAGACTTCGAGCTAGAGATAGAGGTCATTAGATAAACACCTGGTATACAACACTTTTTTTGCAAATAACTGATTAAATAACGTAATGCCACACTGTTCACTCATATTTCACTATCAGTCACTCCACACATTATACACACATTGTTTCATATCACTACACACACACACATACACACACACACACTGGTGATCTCTGGGCCATTTTCTGTACCACAACTTCCCATTTGCTATCCCGAAAAACTGAGCCAGCATCCCTCCATAATGAGTGAGATGTTGAGCTCAGAAAGAGGAAGAGGAGTTAGTATTGTGCCATGCATAGCTTGGATGTAAGTATTTTTAGAAAGGAAAAAAGAAGGAAAAAAACAAAAATTGAAGGTGTTATGTGGAATGTGGGATATTTTTCTGTTTTAGCTACGTAATCCTTTAATGTATAAAATTTATTGCATAACAGGTACTTTTTAGCTGCCTGATAGCTGTACTTGTGCAATAAATAATTGAAAGTGTTCCCGGACTTTATGTACACCCTGTAATTGATCTGTAATATAGTTTTTACATTAGGTCGTGTATGTAGTGCCATAACAATTGACAATAACTAAAAAATTACATTACTTTTGTGATTATTTACTTTCCTAAGGGGCATTGGAAGATACGAAACGATGCATTACAGGGAAGTTTACTTACGATTCTCTTATAACGTACAGACGTTTACCGAATAAAGTCGTTTTCCTTTAATAACAGAAAATCGCTAATAAACACCGGAAGACCTGACCTATTACGGAAAAGTGTCGTATATCTATCCAACAAAGCAAAGTTTTGTTCGCTACATTTGCAGCCAAATCAGTGAATGTGGAACGTAGGAAACATATATGGAATGTGATACGTATATTATTCAACGTATCAAATAAGCCACCACGACTGTAGCTTAAGAGAAAACCATACAGATGTGACAATACATCGTCAAACGCAATAAAACTGTTTCCCAACACAGGCAACACCAATTCCGCAAATGTTGCTAAATATGAGCCACAGACGGCAAGAACTTCAACACACTCACTTTTGAAGCAAAAGTAATTTACAAAAATAATCGTGTATCAGAAAGTCGAGTGAAGTGTAAGAATGGGCGAATCATTGGACTCCATACAAATTTTTAAGTATCAAGGAAAACGCCTGTGATAACAACAACAGAAATATTTGCTTCTCATGCATGAAATGTATTTATATGCTCTTGCTATCGTCGGAATGGGCAGGGGCACTATGAATATAGTGCGGGACAATAAGTTGAGAATGTGGGTCTCACGGGATGCGTGCCATAGATAAGTCCCTGCAGTCGCACTATCCTCTGTGTCCTCGGTGGCTCAGATGGATAGCCGGCACGGTAGCTCAGCGTGTTCGGTCAGACGGCTAGCTGTCCTCTGTAATAAAAAAACTGAGTTAATCGATCAACGACGAACTTAAACGGGTGTCTTAAGACGTCCGCCACGAGCAGATGCAACAAACGAAAGCAAGCAGGAACGGTAGCTCAGCGTGTTCGGTCAGAGCTGCTTGGTATCTACAATAAAAAACTGAGTAGAAGGATCAACATACGAACTTGACCGGATGTCATGTGACGTCCGCAACGACCAAACACAACGATCAAAAAGGAAGAAAATGCAAAAAAAAGATGGATAGAGCGTCTGCCATGTAAGCAGGAGATCCCGAGTTCGAGTCCTCGTCGGGGCACACATTTTCAACTGCCCCTGTTGACTTATATCAACGCCTGTATGCAGTTAAGGGTATTCACTTCATTGTACACTACTGGTAATTGCTACACCACGAAGATGACGTGCTACAGACGCGAACTTTAACCGACACGAAGAAGATACTGTGATATGCAAATGATTAGCTTTTCAGAGCATTCACACAAGGTCGGCGCCGGTGGTGACACCGACAACGTGCTGACATGAGGAAGATTTCCAACCGATTTCTTATACACAAACAGCAGTTGACCGCCCTTGCCTGGTGAAACGTTGTTGTCATGCCTCGTGGAGAAATGCGTACCATCACGTTTCCGACTTTGATAAAGGACGGATTGTAGCGTATCGCGATTGCGGTTTATCGTATCGCGACATTGCTGCTCGCGTTGGTCGACATACAATGACTGGTAGCGGAATATGGAATCGGTGGGTTCAGGAGGGTAATACGGAACGCCGTGCTGGATCCCAACGGCCTCGTATCAGTAGCAGTCGAGATGACAGGCATCTCATCCGCGTGGCTGTAACGGATCGTGCAGCCACGTCTCGACCCCTGAGTCAACAGATGGGGACGTTTGCAAGACGACAACCATCTGCACGAACAGTTCGACGACGTTTGCAGCAGCATCGACTATCAGGTCGGAGACCGTGGCTCCGGTTACCCTTGACGCTGCCTCACAGACAGGAGCGCCTGCGATGGTGTTCTCAACGACGAACCTGGGTGGACGAATGGCAAAACGTCATTTTTTCGGATGAATCCAGGTTCTGTTAAAAGCATCGTGATGGTCGCATCCGTGTTTGGCGACATCGCGGTGAACGCACATTGGAAGCGTGTATTCGTCATCGCCATACTGGCGTGTCACCCGGCGTGATGGTATGGGGTGCCATTGGTTACACGTCTCGGTCACCTCTTGTTCGCATTGACGGCACTTTGAACAGTGGACGTTATATTTCAGATGTGTTACGACCCGTGGCTCTACCCTTCATTCGATCCCTGCGAAACCCTACATTTCAGCAGGATAATGCACGACTGCATGTTGCAGGTCCTGTACGATTGGTTAAATCAGTGGCTGTCAAACTTTTTTCCTCAACAGCCAAAACCGAGATTGCAGGATTGCACAGCTGGATTGCATAAGTATCAGTCATTAATTGGGAAACTACATAAATTACTATATTATGATTCCCCAACAGACCAGATATAAAGGTAAGTTGTCGCCAACCCCTGAATACTGATCGTTATATCGGCCCTCATGTTGTTAAACTGTAGTTGTCTAGTTGATTGTTGCTGTTGTTGTAGTTGTCTGTGAGAGTGGATGATTTATTGATTAATAACAGAAATTGTACTTATATTTAAATGCATCACACATGAGACATGATCACAAATCTTTCAATGTCATTTTTCTTCTACTTCATGCATTGTATTACAACAGCCTTAATTTAATTTCATATTTCTCGGTACAAATAAGTACCACATTGAAAGATAGCTTTCTTCGTAATGCACATTCATGAATCCATATTACTTCTGTTTCAAAAATTGAGAAATTACAGGGCACTCTCACTTCTAATATGGTGTTATGCTGCGTAATGTTCTTAGGGAAGTTGATCTTTATTACTTGGTTGCTATACCTCGATACTATCTGACTTCCTACATCATGATGAAATGGTGGGCAGTAGTTAACGCTCTTGGTTGTGGGCTTTAGTGAAGGAATAGCGGTAAGCTTTACCTGTGTTCAAAGGAATAGGGTGCCCATTTAAACGACCATAGTAAGGGTGTGCAGTGGCTGAGGGCCGAGGGGAGCGTTTTTTCTGCGGAACCTGGGCGAAAACATTTCCGGACTGCCGAGTTCCGCTGTCTGATTGCGTAGACACGTTGGATGGCGCCGGTCGGTCGGCAGCCGCGTCCAGGTAGGCTGACTAGCGCCGACAAGTCGCCACTGCAATGGGCAGAGCATTGAAGACCGGTAATAAAGCAGAGGATGGGCCCTTGTTAGGCAGCCGATGACATGAGTGTGAACTCTCTGCGACAGGTCACTGGCGCCCAGACCTCCAAACTCTGTTACGAAACGTATTTGTGAAGGCACGAGGCTTTTAGCGTGTTTATGGCTGTTCAATACTGACCTTACGCCATATCCTAGAAGAAAGATTAAGGAAAGGCAAACCTACGTTTCTAGCAATTGTAGACTTAGAGAAAACTTTTGACAATGTTGACTGGAATACTCTCTTTCAAATTCTAAAGGTGGCAGGGGTAAAATACAGGGAGCGAAAGGCTATTTACAATTTGTACAGAAACCAGATGGCAGTTATAAGAGTCGAGGGGCATGAAAGGGATACAGTGGTTGGGAAGGGAGTGAGACAGGGCTGTAGCCTCTCCCCGATGTTATTCAATCTGTATATTGAGCAAGCAGTAAAGGAAACAAAAGAAAAATTCGGAGTAGGTATCAAAATCCATGGAGAAGAAATAAAAACTTTGAGAATCGCCGATGACATTGTAATTCTGCCAGAGGCAGCAAAGGACCTGGAAGAGCAGCTGAACGGAATGGACAGTGGCTTGAAAGGAGGATATGAACATCAACAACAGCAAAACAAGGATAATGGAATGTCGTCGAATTAAGTCGGGTGATGCTGAGGGAATTAGATTAGGAAATGAGACACTTAAGGTAGTAAATGAGTTTTGCTATTTGGGGAGTAAAATAACTGATGATGGTCGAAGTAGAGAGGATATAAAATGTAGGCTGGCAATGGCAAGGAAAGCGTTTCTGAAGAAGAGGAATTTGTTAAGATCGAGTATAGATTTAAATGTCAGGAAGTGGTTTCTGAAAGTATTTGTATGGAGTGTAGCCATTTATGGAAGTGAAACGTCTACGATAAATAGTTTGGACAAGAAGAGAATAGAAGCTTTCGGAATGTGTTGCTACAAAAGAATGCTGAAGATTAGATGGGTAGATCACATAACTAATGAGGAGGTATTGAATAGAATAGGGGAGAAGAGGAGTTGTGGCACAACTTGACAAGAAGAAGGGATCGGTTGGTAGGACATGTTCTGAGGCATCAAGGGATCACAAATTTAGCATTGGAGGGCAGCGTGGAGGGTAAAAATCGTATAGGGAGACCAAGAGATGAATACATTAAGCAGATTCAGAAGGATGTAGGTTGCAGTAGGTACTGGGAGATGGAGAAGCTTGCACAGGACAGAGTAGCCTGGAGAGCTGCATCAAACCAGTCTCAGGACTGAAGACCACAACAACAACAACAACAACAACAACAACATGGCTGTTCTTTGGGAAGTTCGAAATGGACGCAACAGGGGATATAACGATATTTTTATGGAGGGTTGTAATTAGATCCAGGTCATGTTGTTAGCAAAAGACTTGGCGTAAATACGTGGGAAAGAGGCTGCAAAGCTGAATCTTATTTTCGTTTTCTCCCAATTATCTTTAAAGTCTCTGATTGGCGAAATCTATGTATGCAGAGCAGGGGCAGTCTCCCATCTTCGAATGCGGCGCTCCAACTCGTGATTGGCTTGTGCTAAAGTGGGAGCAGTCTGAGATGTAAATGTGCTTTGCTACCGAGCTCGCGAGGAAAGCAGAGAGAAAGAGAAAAGGTCACTCTCTTGTACTGGCGCTTCGCTAGTAAAGAACTGCAGGTCTATCTAAACGGTGAGACTCGTGTCCTTTGTTAATGTGCTACTTAGTGCCTGCGCCAGTGAGCTAACTATCAGAGGTACTGCTTCTAGCATCACGCACATAATGAGTGATGCGTGGGTGTACTTATTTGTTTTTTAGTCGGCCGTCCAAACATTTGACATACTTTGTCACGCATAGTTGTGGGACGGAGTCAAATTGGTTTGGCAGACCAGCAAACGGGTGCATCTGCACAGTGGAATCCACCAGGGTTTCAGAGGCATAGGGAAGTAACTGCGTTCCAAGTTAGCCGAACGCGAGACCGTGTACTTGCATTTATCGGGCGCGAGCCATTAATAGTAGATTGCTGCCGTCCATGACTTCACTCGTCGAATGCATCGTGGTGTGCCACCCTGACCAGCAGGAGGGTAAAGTACCGGGTGAGCAAAAAGTCAGTATAAATTTGAAAACTTAATAAACCACGGAATAACGTAGATAGAGAGGTAAAAATTGACACACATGCTTGGAATGACATGGCGTTTTATTAGAACAAAAGAAAAAGTATTGCTAGACGCGTGAAAGATCTCTTGCGCGCGTCGTTTGGTGATGATCGTGTGCTCAGCCGCCACTTTCGTCATGCTTGGCCTCCCAGGTCCCCAGACCTCAGTCCGTGCGATTATTGGCTTTGGGGTTACCTGAAGTCGAAAGTGTATCGTGATCGACCGACATCTCTAGGGATGCTGAAAGACAACATCTGACGCCTATGCCTCACTGTAACTCCGGACATGCTTTACAGTGCTGTTCACATTATTCCTCGACCACAGCTATTGTTGAGGAATGATAGAGGACATATTGAGCATTTCCTGTAAAGAACATCATCTTTGCTTTGTCTTACTTTGTTATGCTAATTATTGCTATTCTGATCAGATGAAGAGCCATCTGTCAGATATTTTTTCAACTTTTGTATTTTTTTTTCTTCTAATAAAACCCCATGTCATTCCAAGCATGTGTGCCAATTTTTACCTCTCTATCTACATTATTCCGTGATTCATTCAGTTTTCAAGTTTATACTGACTTTTTGATCACCCGGTATTTGCTGCTACGCCGTAGGGCTCCAATGCATGTTTCCAAGCACCCTGTTCTTTGGAACCATATTTTTCTTCATGGAATAGCAGAGTATAGATGCTTGATTGTGGTGTAGTTTTTGTGCCATACCCCGGATTCACGTGTATGAAGTCAGATGAAGCTATTAGTGTTCTGGTTAGTATCGTGTGTCGATCAGCAGCTGATCGCCTTGTCCACCATAGACTCCATATTAGTGAAAGCGTTTGTCAAATAAAAATGTTTGTGTGACGTTTCTTTAGCCATTTTTTTGTCTTGTGATGTTAAGAATGAATACATCTATTGTTATTTAGATCACAACTCATCCGTGTGTTCTGATTAACATTACCTTTGTCATTTTTATTAAAGTCCTGATTACAAAAGAAAGTAGGAGGCTTGCAAATTTATACCACAGCCGCTGATCAGTAGGTGTCATGCAAGCCGTCGAGTTGCCAGAACTGGAAAACAAATGTCAACTGCATTTCTCAACAGACTGTACCTGCTCCTTTCGCCATCTCCACCTACTATATAGGAAATGAGACACTTAAAGTAGTAAAGGAGTTTTGCTATTTGGGGAGCAAAATAACTGATGATGGTCGAATTAGAGAGAATATAAAATGTAGACTGGCAATGGCAAAAAAAGCCTTTCTGAAGAAGAGAAATTTGTTAACATCGAGTATAGATTTAAGTGTCAGGAAGTCGTTTCTGAAAGTATTTGTATGGAGTGTAGCCATGTATGGAAGTGAAACATGGACGATAAACAGTTTAGACAAGAAGAGAATAGAAGCTTTCGAAATGTGGTGCTACAGAAGAATGCTGAAGATTAGATGGGTAGATGACATAACTAATGAGGAGGTATTGAATAGAATAGGGGAGAAGAGGAGTTTGTGGCACAACTTGACTAGAAGAAGGGACCGGTTGGTAGGACATGTTCTGAGGCATCAAGGGATCACCAATTTAGCATTGGTTGGCAGCGTGGAGGGTAAAAATCGTAGAGGGAGACCAAGAGATGAATACATTAAGCAGATTCAGAAGGATGTGGGCTGCAGTAAGTACTGGGAGATGAAGCAGCTTGCACAGGATAGAGTAGCATGGAGAGCTGCATCAAACCAGTCTCAGGACTGAAGACCACAACAACAACAACCTACTATAATTGGAGAGTGATCTGAAGACGGCCTGCAAATAAACTGAAACTGGTCGACCGTTTTTATGGGCTCAAGTCTGTTTTAATTTTTTACCTTAATATTTTGCACTGAGGTCGCTGTTTTTCCCATAATGTTTACAGAAAGAATTGTCAGTAAAAATTCCCTCCCTCATATTCGCTAATCCCCCAGTTGCAGAGCTGTTTACCACTCTGCTCCCATGGTAAGCGGACAGCTTTACTTAACTCATTGCTGACTTCACTAATGTCAGCTAAAGTTTTCTTTTGTTACTGAGCAGGTAAACTGCACTGCTAGGAAGTTCTTCTCGTTAGCTGACTTCTTTGATTCAGAAATTAATTGCTAGTCGCATACTATTATAAGATGCAGTTGAGAACTACGGGCCGCATGAATACTCGATTTGAGCTGCATGTGGCCTGTGGGCTACAGTTTGATCGCCACCGCATTAAATGTTGCACCTGACTGCTGGATTGGCTGCAAGATGCTGGGTGACAGAACTTCTTTTGCGTGGTCTCGACTTCACCCATTCTGGCAGCATGGAACTTTACCTTTGGTAGTTGATAAAGGACCATGCGTATGTGCTTCCACTACCAGCTAATCTACGCATCTTAAAAAAGAGGATTGAAAAAGTTGTTGCAATAATTACTCCAGACACACTTGTCAAGGTCTAGGATGAATTCGCCTATCGACTCAATGTGTGTCGTGTGATGAATGATGCTCAAATTGAACATTTGTAAGAAAAACTTTAACTTGAATGTAATAAACGCTACAAAGCACTCATTTTGAGACACCTGGTGTTTTTCCAGCCATCAGTCACACAGATGGCAAGTACATGAGAAATACGAGGGGCATTTTAAAAGTCCGTGCAAAAATAAAAACTACTTACATGTTTGGGGTAAAACTTTTTTATTTTTTAGACTTATACACTTCGTCCAACGCTTTTCTAATTTGTTGATCCCTTCAGAATAATAGGAATTGTCCAAGTCTGCAAAATAGCTATTAGTTGCTGCAGTCGCCTCCTCGTTTGAATAAAATCTTTGTCCCGCCAGCCATTTCTTCAAATTGGGGAGCAAATAGTAGTCCAAGGAAGCCAAGTCTGGAGAATAGGGGGGATGCGAAACGAGTTGAAATCCTATTTCCATTAATTTTGCGACCACAACTGCTGAGGTGTGTGCTGGTGCGTTGTCGTGCGTGATGGAAAGGACTTTCTTGCTGTTCAATCGCGGGCGTTTTTCTTGTAGCTCGGTTTTCAAACGGTCCAATGACGATGAATAATATGGGCCTGTAATAGTTTTACCATTTTCCAGATAGTCGATGAGGATTAGCCCTTGCGATTCGCAAAAGACAGTCGCCATAACCTTTCCAGCCGAAGGACTGGTCTTTGCCTTTTTTGGTGCAGATTCTCCCTTGGTAACCCACTGTTTAGATTGTTGTTTGGTCTCAGGAGTATAGTAATGTATGTATGTTTCATCTACAGTGACGAAACGACGCTTAAAGTCCTGCGGATTCTTCCTGAACAGCTGCAAACCATCCTTGCAACACTTCACACGATTCCGTTTTTGGTCAAGTGTGAGCAATCGCGGAACCCATCTTGCAGATAGCTTTCTCATGTCCAAATGTTTATGCAAAATATTATGTACTCGTTCATTCGAGATGCCCACAGCATTAGAAATCGCACGCACCTTAACTCTTCTGTCATCCATCACCTTATCATGGATTTTATCAATGATTTCTGGAGTCGTAACCCCCACAGGGCGTCCAGAATCTTTAGCATCACTTGTGCCCATATGGTCACTCCAAAAATTTCGAAGCCATTTATAAGCTGTTCTAATCGAAGGTGCAGAGTCACTGCAATGTTTATCAAGCTTCTCTTTAGTCTCCTGAGGGTTTTGCCCTTCATAAAGTAATGTTTAATCACCACACGAAATTCTCTTTCGTCCATTTTTTGCCAATCACTCGACTTCCTTGATTCACAGAATGCCAAACACAAAGAAATAGACCAATATGGCTGATACTTGGTGTGCGTTCTTTCCAAAGATGCTTCTAACTAAACATGACCTCTATATGCGTCTGTGCTGCCATCTTACGGACATTGCACGGACTTTTCAAACGCCCCTCGTATAATTTAGTGACCCACAGAAAACAAAAGCTAATACCGTGTCACCGCCTCTAGGCTTGGTAATGAAAGATAGTCCACAAGTTTCTTGAGGTATGCCCTGTCGAGCTGAAGCCTCTCTGGATGCCGTAGAGATAACAGATTTGTGGGATTTGTTTGCTTTGTTTCGACAGCTGTTCCATGTAATCCCTGCCATTTTCTACTGGCTGAAGGTTGAATGTTTCTGTAGGACAGTCAAGATACGATAGCAAGCCTGATTGTTTGTCAGGGAGGATCTGCATGCAACTTTGTTAAACGGCTGTTATCTTGGAAGATGGGACTGTATGGAAGTGTAGAAGTGTAGCAGAAAGGACAAAACATGGTCACCGGAGAATGTTGAAATAAACATCCTGGTTCATGTTCCAGATAATATGAAATAGGCGACATAAGCCTTGGTAGGGAAGATGCTTTGGTTAAGTGACTGTAGGAGGGTGCAAGGCAACTTAGACAGAACCTCTAGTTGGAGTGATGAATGACAGCTTGCTCGAAATGTAGAAAAATGTAAGGTAATGTAGATGAACAGGAAAAACGATCCTGTAACGTTCGAATTCAGCGTTAGTAATATGCTCCTTGACACAGTCACATCTAGACGTAATGTTGCAAAACGATTTGAAACGGTATGAGCACATCAGGTTGGTAGTAGAGAAGGCGAACCGTCGACTTCGTTTTATTGGCAGAATTTTGGAAAAGCGTAGCTCATTTACAACGAAGATGGTGTACACAACACTGGTGCAAACCATTCTTGACTACTGCTTGAGCGTTTGGTATCCCCGCCAGGTAGGACTAAAGGAAGACAAAGAAGCAATTCAAAGATGTGCTGCTAGATTTGTTACTGGTATGTTCGATCAGCATGCAAGTCTTACAGAGATGATTCGTCAGCACGAATGGGAATCTCTTGTGGTAGATAACATTCTTTCCGCAAAGCACTATTGAGGAAATTTAAGACAACGAAGATGTGAGAAATTAGAGCTCAAACGGAGGTTTATAGACAGTTGTTTTTCCCGCACTCTAAGTGGAAGAGGAAACAAAATGACTAGTACTACGTGGTACCATCTGCCATGCACCGTATGGTGCCTTGCGGAGCATCTACAGGGTGTGATTCAAAAGTTTCAGGACTTAACTCAGAACTAGATATTTATTGGACATTTAAGTACAGCGGACTAAAATTCTTCAAAATATGATCCTTCGGCATCAACACAGCACTGCCAGTGCGTCTTCCACTGTTCGTAGTCCTTCAGGAAGGCCTCAGGCGTCGTGCTGTTAAGGGCTCTCGTCGAAGCCTGCTGGAAGGCGTCGATGGAGTCGAATCGCTTCCCTTTTAGGCCTGTCTTGATTCGGGGGAAGAGGAAAAAATCACTTGGGGCTGTAGGGTGGCTGTGGCAGTGTTGCCACGTTGAACTTGACCAAAACTTCGGCGGCGGCGCACGACGTGTGAGCGGGCGCGTTGTCATGGTGGAAAATCCAATCGCCCTTGATCGCTGGGTGGACGCGGCAAACTCAGTCCCTCAAGCGGTGGAGCACTCACACTAAGACGACGGTCATTGTTTAAAAGTTCCCGCGCTCTCGCCACATTTTGATCTGTTTGGCTTGATGATGGCCTCCCAGAGTGGTCGTCGTCTTCAACATTCCCAAGGCTATCTTTGAAACGTTTGTTTCACATGAAAACCATTGTACAGGACATGGCTTCTTCCTTAAAGGCCTCTTGAATCACACAGAGAGTCTCCGTGGCGGTTTTGTTCAGTCACACGCAAAATGTAACAGCATAATGCTGCTCCAAGTACTGAATGACGCGCACTCACGCTGTAAGCAATGTGCACTCTCCAGGGTTCCAGAGGCAACTGCCGCCGCAGTTCGTTCCCTGAGACCCCCCACTACTTCCCCCACCCTGCGGAACCGATTGGCGCGCGCTCCCCTACTCAGAAATGAAGCAGTCTTGAATCTTCTGAATCACACCTTGTATGCACATTGGCAGAAAAAAGTCGCAATATCAAGATGGACATGTGCTATATAAACTGAAGTTGGTAGGTGTGTTTCTACATGTGAAAGGTGATGTCTATTCAAATTCCGCGCCACTCGCATGAGGGTGATGCAGTTAATGCCGCTATGAGAATTCAAAACGCGCTGTAATGCTCGTGAGCGTTAGTTGCCTCTGAGACTGAACGTGGTGAACTGATATTAGTCAACAATGTCTTTAACCCTTCGGTGAGCGCGCCTTTCATACTTCCATGAGTGGGCGCGTTGCGGCTTTTACACCGCAATTAGTAATACACTTTTAACCTAAGGAAAAATAATCTTTATATAATCGTCAGTTACACTTTATTGGAGAAGACATAACATGACATGGCTCTATAAAAATAAACTTTTAATTATTTGTTTGTTTCACAATCATCTATTATTGTCATTGCAATTTATAACAAGCCGATATTCTTCATTGCCTTCATGGTTCTTTTAATTATATCACTTAATTGTACTGATTCACATGAAAAGATAGTAACAAGGGAATACATTATGAAATGGAGCATTCATAAACTCCCACTCCTGTTTACGTTTGTGAATAAATTAGTCAACTTCCATCTGCACCTCATAGCCTTCAGGACGTACAATTAGACGGTGCCTGTCAAATCTTTCTCCATTTCCACGCTTTTATGAGACCTAATGAAACACACGTTTCTATAAAAGTAATATGTTGTAGCAAATCAATATCGAAGATTGTAAAAAGTAATGAAAATTGCATATGGTAACTTCCATTCCATTCGAATATTCATTATACACTAATATGAAAGAAAGATTGCCTTGAGGCTAAAGAAAAACATAAGTACAAAAAATACTTACATCACAAAGCGCGTAGCGGCAAACACACCGCAAACGCAACACTCACGTTTCAAAAAACAATAGCGACCAAACTGCAGAAAGCATGAATCGCGCTAATGTAGTAAGTGGTGACATCTGTTGAGAGTAACAAATATGTTTCTGGATGTGGACGCAACTGTAATGCAATCTGTGATACTAACAGAAAACTAAATCTTGCGGCTAACTGCCGCAGGCTCGCCGACCTAAGGGTTAAGGAGACAAAGACGCCATTATCAACATGTCACTGAAATTGAATGAAGTTGTGTAATAGGTCTACGAGAAGTTGGATGTTCCTTCTGTGATATAGTAGAAAGACTTGGCAGGAATGTAGTCACTAGATAGCTGCAGCGGTGGCCACAGGAAGGTATGGTCACAAAATGGCCAAGCTCTGAACAGCCACTTGACACTATCGGGTGGGAGGACCATTGCGTTTGGTATCAGAGTGGCGCAACGAACTGTTACACATCGATTACATCAAGGACAGCTCCGAGCAAGGCGCTCTGTAGCGTGCACCCCACTGACCCCAAACCACCGCCATTTGCGAATTCTGTGGTGTCAAATGAGAGCTCATTGGAGAGCAGGATGGCGGTCCGTTGCGTTTTCTGATGAAAGCCGGTTCTGCCTCAGTGCCAGTGATGGGTGTGTGTTGGTTAAGTGGACGCCAGTTGAGGACCTGGTGTGCGATTTCATATGGCAGCAGGAGCACTTGTCGTTATCCCAAGTATCCTGACTGCAAGCATATACGTCAGTCTGACGATCTGAACTGTTGTGCTGCCACTCATGAACAGTAATCCAGGGGCTGTTTTCCAACAGGATAACGCTCGCCTAAACACCGCTGTTGTAATTCAACACGCTCTACGGAGTAAATGATAATTAATTGAAACCCTCAGCTGCCGACAGGTGTTGTTGATGATATACCTCAATGGGGACAGCTGAAAATGTGTGCCCCGACCGGGACTCGAACCAGGGATCTCCTGCTTACATGGCAGATGCTCTATCCATCTGAGCCACCGAGGACACAGATGAATTGAGCGACTGCAGGGAATTATCCCTTGCACGCTTCCCGTGAGACCCACATTCCCAACTGTCCACAATCTACACTACTGGCCATAAAATTGCTACACCACGAAAATGATGTGCTACAGACGCGAAATTTAACCGACAGGAAGAAGATGCTGTGATATGCAAATGATTAGTTTTTCAGAGAATTCACACAAGGTTGGCGCCGGTGGCGACACCTACAACGTGCTAACATGAGGAAAGTTTCCAACCGACTTCTCATAACAAACAGCAGTTGACCGGCGTTGCCTGGTGAAACGTTGTTGTCATGCCTCGAGTAAGGAGGAGAAATGCGTACCATCACGTTTCCGACTTTGATAAAGGTCGGATTGTAGCCTATTGCGATTGCGATTTATCGTATCGCAACATTGCTGCTCGCGTTGGTCGACATACAATGACTGTCAGCAGAATATGGAATCGGTGGGTTCAGGAGGGTAATACGGAACGCCGTGCTGGATCCCAACGGCCTCGTATCACTAGCAGTCGAGATGACAGGCATCATATCCGCATGGCTGTAACGGATCGTGCAGCCACGTCTCGATCCCTGAGTCAACAGATGGGGACGTTTGCAAGACAACAACCGTCTGCACGAACAGTTCGACGACGTTTGCAGCAGCACGGACTATCAGCTCGGAGATCATGGCTGCGGCTACCCTTGATACTGCATCATAGACAGGAGCGTCTGCGATGGTGTACTCGACGGCGACCCTGGGTCCACGAATGGCAAAAGGTCATTTTTTTCGGATGAATCCATGTTCTGTTCACAGCATCATGATGGTCGCATCCGTGTTTGGCGACATCGCGGTGAACGCACATTGGAAGAGTGTATTCGTCATCGCCATATTGGTGTATCACCCGGCGTGATGGTATGGGGTGCCACTGGTTACACGTCTCGGTCACCTCTTGTTCACATTGACGGCACTTTGAACAGTGGACGTTACATTTCAGATGTGTTACGACCCGTGGCTGTACCCTTCATTCGTTCCCTGCGAAACCCTACATTTCAGCAGGATAATGCACGACCGCATATTGTAGGTCCTGTACGGGCCTTTATGGATACAGAAAACGTTCAACTGCTGCCCTGGCCAGCACATTCTCCTGATTTGTCACCTATTGAAAACGTCTGGTCAATGGTGGCCGAGCAACTGGCTCGTCACAATACGCCAGTCACTACTCTTGAAGAACTGTGGTATTGTGTTAAAGCTGCATGGGCAGCTGTACCTGTACACGCCATCCATGCTCAATGCCCAGGCGTATCGAGGCCATTATTACGGCCAGAGGTGGTTGTTCTAAGTACTGATTTCTCAGGATCTATGCACCCAAATTACGTGAAAATGTAATCACATGTCAGTTCTAGTATAATATATGTGTCCAATGAATTCCCGTTTATCATCTGCATTTCTTCTTGGTGTAGCAATTTTAATGACCAGTATTGTACATCCGTAATGTACCTAATATATATTTGCCCATCCATTTTCGAGAACAGTTACTATCTTCATACATATAGTTAAAAGCTACCCAGCCATTGACCTTCGTCTGTGCGAATGCGCACAGGTTGCCCAAACTCTTACGGGAATCGTCACCTTAGGGTGCGCGAGTAATGAGTGGATGGGCAAATACCTATTAGGTACATTACGTATGTAGATTGTGGACAGTTGGGAGTGTGGGTCTCACGGGAAGTGTGCAAGGGGTAAGTCCCTGCAGTCGCATTGTCCATCTGTGGCCTTGGTGGCTCAGGTGGATAGAGCGTCTGCCATGTAAGCTGGAGATCCCGGCTTCGAGTCCCGGTCGGGGCACACATTTTCAGCTGTCCCCATCGAGGTGTATCAACAACACTTCTCGGCAGCTGAGGGTTTCAATTAATTATCATTTATTCCAGAGAAGCTGCACGGTCATCAGTGGTATCAGTTCTTTCGAGAACAGTTACTATCTTCATATATATAGCTGTACGGAGTGTCGGCATGTTGCTTTGGCCAGCTCGATCACGTGATCTGTCTCAATCTAGTCCATACGGTTCATCATTGGACGACTGCTGCAGCATCATCCGCAAACACCACTAACCGTGCCTGTATTGTCCGACCAAGGGCAACAGGCATGGAACTCCAACTCACAAACTGACATCCGGCACCTGTACAACACAATGCATGCACGTTTTGCATGCTTGCATTCAACATTCTGGCAGTTACACCGGTTATTAATGTACCAGCATTTCACATTTGCAATGGCGTATCCCACGGTTACATTAACCTGCGATCTTGCAACGTTAAGGACTTAAATTTGTCACCTAGACATACACTCCTGGAAATTGAAATAAGAACAGGGGTCGGATACATCACATGATCACACTGACAGAACCACAGGCACATAGACACAGGCAACAGAGCATGCACAATGTCGGCACTAGTACAGTGTATATCCACCTTTCGCAGCAATGCAGGCTGCTATTCTCCCATGGAGACGATCGTAGAGATGCTGGATGTAGTCCTGTGGAACGGCTTGCCATGCCATTTCCACCTGGCGCCTCAGTTGGACCAGCGTTCGTGCTGGACGTGCAGACCGCGTGAGACGACGCTTCATCCAGTCCCAAACATACTCAATGGGGGACAGATCCGGAGATCTTGCTGGCCAGGGTAGTTGACTTACACCTTCTAGAGCACGTTGGGTGGCACGGGATACATGCGGACGTGCATTGTCCTGTTGGAGCAGCAAGTTCCCTTGCCGGTCTAGGAATGGTAGAACGATGGGTTCGATGACGGTTTGCATGTACCGTGCACTATTCAGTGTCCCCTCGACGATCACCAGTGGTGTACGGCCAGTGTAGGAGATCGCTCCCCACACCATGATGCAGGGTGTTGGCCCTGCGTGCCTCGGTCGTATGCAGTCCTGATTGTGGCGCTCACCTGCACGGCGCCAAACACGCATACGACCAACATTGGCACCAAGGCAGAAGCGACTCTCATCGCTGAAGACGACACGTCTCCATTCGTCCCTCCATTCACGCCTGTCGCGACACCACTGGAGGCGGGCTGCACGATGTTGGGGCGTGAGCGGAAGACGGCCTAACGGTGTGCGGGACCGTAGCCCAGCTTCATGGAGACGGTTGCGAATGGTCCTCGCCGATACCCCAGGAGCAACAGTGTCCCTAATTTGCTGGGAAGTGGCGGTGCGGTCCCCTACGGCACTGCGTAGGATCCTACGGTCTTGGCGTGCATCCGTGCGTCGCTGCGGTCCGGTCCCAGGTCGACGGGCACGTACACCTTCCGCCGACCACTGGCGACAACATCGATGTACTGTGGAGACCTCACGCCCCACGTGTTGAGCAATTCGGCGGTACGTCCACCCGGCCTCCCGCATGCCCACTATACGCCCTCGCTCAAAGTCCGTCAACTGCACATACGGTTCACGTCCACGCTGTCGCGGCATGCTACCAGTGTTAAAGACTGCGATGGAGCTCCGTATGCCACGGCAAACTGGCTGACACTGACGGCGGCGGTGCACAAATGCTGCGCAGCTAGCGCCATTCGACGGCCAACACCGCGGTTACTGGTGTGTCCGCTGTGCCGTGCGTGTGATCATTGCTTGTACAGCCCTCTCGCAGTGTCCGAAGCACGTATGGTGGGTGTGACACACCGGTGTCAATGTGTTCTTTTTTCCATTTCCAGGAGTGTATGTATTCCCGAAATTTAAGTACTCTACGTTAGCTATTTTTTAGTGTTGAGGTGTTTTGACGTCAGTATAGATATAGATGTAGGTGTATCAAGTACTCCGCTAAAAGATAATAGATCCACCCCTGGGCTGAATGAAACCCTTTGCACAAGGCAAGCTAAGCGAGTCGGGTAGCCGAAGCGCTTTATACGCCTCGCATCGTTTGAAAAGAAGCCAAATCAGGACTCGCTGTATCATGCTACGTGCTTCCTCTCACCTACAGTCCAATTATGGTTTCTTGTCTGCCGTTGCAGACGCGTAGTGTCATGTTCCGGTGTGAGTATTGTACTGCAGATGTCCACTGCGTGTGATTCCCTTCACAAGGTTTGCAGGAAACTAGTTGAGATGGACCAGGCTTCACCCTCGTCTCTGGTCCTTACCAAGTCATGATGTTTCTACGACCACTTTTCTGATGCCATGTTACGTGGCTGCGGCTGGTACACCACTCCTTGTACACAGGTTGTACAGGCCGCACTGATCCACTAACAAATCTGACAAGTTCATTCACTGTGTGATCACAGGCACTTCCAAACATGATAGCTGTTTTCTGCCTTTCGCTAACGTATCCACGCGGACCCAACTTACTTTGCTGATTCCATATAACCCCCTGCCCCATACACACGCACACACACACACACACACACACACACACACACACACACACACACATACACATCAGTTGATTGCTATGACTCACATCAGTGGTAGAGTCTCACATGACGGCCTGGCGTCATTTCTACTCCAAAATCAATTGCAGAATAATTTTGACGTGTTGACGTGTTACATACAGTACAGTCCTTATGAAGTGTAACGTTGTGTTGGTTGTTTTGATGTTAATCTGTCCTGCGTAGTATTAGGAGAAGAGTAATGAGAACGAATCACAGACTAAAAATACGAGGGCGGTTCAGAAAGTAACCTCCGATTGGTCACAGTGCGGGTTGTGGGGGGAGTAGCGACGCCATCTGTGCGTTCACGCACTCAACAGGTCAGTCGGCATCAAATCGTGGTCGAGTGAACGTCGTACCTGCGCTAGTTTAGTTTTTGTGGCAGTTTGAAATGTGTGCTGCAGTAGAAAACCCCGCCAAATGTGAAGTGTGTGCTGTCATAAGGTTTTTTACAGCCAAAGGATATTCTGCAGCAGCTATTCATCGTGAGCTTTGTGCCGTGTACGGACCAAGAGTTGTGAGTGAAGGAGTTGTCCGTGAATGGGTACGTTTATTTAAAAGTGGACGAGAAAACGTTCATGATGAAGAGAGGAGTGGTAGACCATCATTGGTGACTGACGAACTCGTTCAGACAGTTGATGCAAAAGTTCGTGAAAATCGACGTTTCTCAATGTCGGAGTTGTCTACTGGTTTTCCACAGATTTCTAAGACTCTCTTGTACGAGATAGTGCAGCAAGATTGGGTTACCGTAAGTTCTGTGCACGATGGGTGCCCAAAATTCTTACCGACCACCACAAAACTCAAAGAATGGCCTCTGCATTAGACTTTCTGTCACGTTATGGGGACGAAGGAGAACCATTGTTAAACAGAATCGTGACCGGTGACGAAACCTGGATTAAGTACGTGAACCCTGAGACAAAAGAACAATCAAAGATGTGGGCACATTAAAATTCGCCTACCAAACCAAGAAAAGCCTCGCAAGATTTTTCTGCCAGAAAACTGATGGCAACGGTGTTTTGGGATGCCAAAGGGGTGTTGTTGGTTGAATTCATGGAACGTGGTACGACCATTAATCAAGACGTGTACTGTGAAACAATAAAAAAGTTACGACGGGCTATACAGAACAAACGCCGTGGTATGCTGACTTCCGGTATCGGTTTTTTGCACGATAACGCCCGTCCTCACTCTACTCGCAGAACAACGGCCCTTCTTGAGTCCTTCAAGTGGGACGTTATCAACCATCCACCTTACTGCCCAGACCTGGCGCCAAGTGATTATCACCTCTTCATGCATTTGAAGAAATGGCTCGGGTCACAGCGGTTTGATGACGACGAAGAGCTCAAAGATGCGGTCACAGGCTGGCTCCAGTCACAAGCGGGTGATTTTTATGCAGAAGGAATTTCAAAGCTTGTGAAGAGATACGATAAGTGCCTCAATCGCTATGGAGACTATGTAGAAAAATAGTGCAAAGATATAGTTGTAAGATGTATATATTAAAATATTTTTATTTAACTTGGTATATTTTTTTAAATCAACCGGAGGTTACTTTCTGAACGGCCCTCGTACATTGCAAATTATTGTAAAGAAGAGATCAGTTACATGCAAATTCACACTGAGACAAAAAAAAAGCGACGCACCACGAAGGAATTATCCGGATCAGACGAAATAGACAAATGTGACGTACATGTAAAGACAGCCAAATTTTTGCAATTTCAAAAAAAATGGTGATTTATTAAAGAGAAATAGCTTACAATCTGAGCATGTCAGGGACGCGTTGATCCACATCTGACCCTTACGTAAGCAGTTGTTGAGCTTGGCATTCATTGATAGAGTTGTTATATATCCTCCTGAGGGATATAGTGGCAAATTCTGTGTAATGTGCGCGTTGGATCGCCGAAATCGCGAGCTGGTTCGAAGGCCCTATCTATAATGCTCCAAACGTTCTCAATTGGCGAGAGATCCAGTGGCCTTGCTGGTAGAGGTAGGGTTTGGCAAGCACGAAGACAGACAGTAGTCTTCGGCGTATATTCTCATTTACTGGAGTAGAACTGTCTTCAGTGGTGAGTCCCACTTGGAATTGGGCCCCAGTGACCCGTGAAGACGTGTCTCCAGACACCCTGCACACTAGTGAGTGGATCGACAACCGAGAGTGGATATTCTACACCTCATTTTGTCGCTCTTCGTGGCAAGCTATCCTGGGCTTACATTGGGCAAAATAATGCTCGCCCACACACGGTCTGAGTTTTTACTGCTTGTCTTTGTGCTTGCCGAACCCTACCTTGGCCAAAAAGGTCTCCAGATCTCTGCCTAACTGAGAAAATTTGGAGTGTTATGGGCAGGGCCCTCCAACCAGTTCGGGATTTTGACGATATAACTCTCAAATTGGACAGAATTTGGCACGATATCCCTCAGGAGGACATCTAACAACGCTATCAATCAATTCCAAGCCGCATAACTGCTTGCACAAAGAGCAAAGGTGGGCCAACGTGTTAGTACTTGCTCAGTTTGTGAATCTCTTATTCTTGAATAGATCATCCAGTTTTTCTGAAATTGTAATCACCTGTTTGTCTGTAGATGTACATCACATCTACACATTTCCATCGCATTCGGATAATTCCTTTGTGGTGTGCCGTTTCTTTTGTGTCTTAGAGTGTACAAACCAAAGAAAGTAGACTTCAGTCATGTTCATTATAACGGCCCATAGAAGGATGCAACAGTATTTGACAGCTATGGTCGAAGACAGACCCTGTGTTTCACTCATGCTTTTATGGGGCCCAGTCGGGCACCTCCAAAAATACCCAACCTTATCTCTGAAGTGGAGCTCGTCAAAATTGGGAAACATGATGATCTTTGAATCAGATAATGGAGACCTTTCGAAGTTTTAGGTAAATAAGTGATTAGTTACGTAATGGTTAAAAAGTTGGTCAGATATCTGAGTGTAGTGACCATGTCTGATTGCATTACATGTGAAAAAGTCATTCATAGATCAGTCTTGCCATAGAAATATGTTCAACTTTGAACGAATTACATCCATGGTGCGAAAAGTGGCAATTGACCCTAAATAATGAAAAGTGAGGTCATCCAGATAAATACTAAAAGAAATCTGTTAAATTTCGGTTAGACGATAAATGTCACTAATCTAGAGGCTAAATATCTACGAATAACAATTACCAACAAGCTAAATTGGAACGCTCACGTTTATAATGCGGTGGGGAATGTGGTGTCACCGCCAGACACCACACTTGCTAGGTGGTAGCCTTTAAATCGGCCGCGGTCCGTTAGTATACGCCGGACCCGCGTGTCGCCACTGTCAGTGATTGCAGACCGAGCGCCACCACACGGCAGGTCTAGAGAGACTTCCTAGCACTCGCCCCAGTTGTACAGCCGACTTTGCTAGCGACGCCACACTGACAAATACACTCTCATTTGCCGAGACGATAGTTAGCATAGCCTTCAGCTACATTTGCCACGACCTAGCAAGGCGCCGTATTCAATTGATATTGAGATTCTAAATGCATCATCAAGAGCGATGTTCTACAAATGTGGATTAAAGTTAAGTATTCCAGAAGCTACGTACTTTTCTTTATAGCATTCATTACGTATCCTGTTTCAGACCTCACGCCAGCCTGCGTGTGTTTAAGCGCGTGCCTTTCGGCTTCCTCTCATTGTGTCTAGGCTGTCTTGTCTAGACACAACAGGGAAGATGCACTAAAGACCACGATTTTTTGACAAGACAGTTAGAAAATACAACAGGTCTACTAAAGAGACTGAGTACACTAACCTTATCCGTTCTCTTCTGGAGAACTGCTGAGCGGTGTCGGATCCGCATCAAACAGGCCTGACCGAGGGCAACGAAAATGTTCAAAGAAGGGGAGCTCGTTTTCATCGCGAAATGTGGGAGACAGTGTCACGGATATGATACGAGAGTTGGTGCAGCAATCATTAAAACAAAGATATTTTTCGTTGCAGAGATCTTTTCACAAAATTTCAATCTCAACGTTATTCTCCAAATGGGGAAATGTAGGGACCCGCCTACGTAGCAAGAAACGACCATTGGTACAAAATAAGAGAAAGCAGAGCTCGCACGGAAAGATTTATTGCCGGCCAGAGTGGCCGAGCGGTTCTAGGCGCTACAGTTTGGAACCGCGCGACAGATTCGAATCCTGCCTCGGGCATGGATGTGTGTGATGTCCTTAGGTTAGTTAGGTTTAAGTAGTTGTAAGTTCTAGGGGACTGATGACCTCAGATGTTAGGTCCCATAGTGCTCAGAGCCATTTGAACCATTTGAAAGATTTGTCTTTCTTCACGAACGCTGTTAGCGAGGGGAACGGTAGGGAACGGAGTGAAAGTGATTCGACGAACCCTTTGCCAGGCACTTAAGTGTGAATTTCAGAGTATATCATTAACGACAGTGTCGCGATTTATGTAGAACTGCATTTATTACAATACAATGTCCTTCGGAAACACATTTGTCACAAGTAGTTGGCGCTAACACGTATTCACAGTATGTGAATCCATTTCGTAATTGCAGACTACTCACGTGGATGTACATGTTGATGTGGATGTGAATGTAGATGTAAGCTTACAGCGCTGCAAAGCGACCTCAGTCTTTTGAGAAGGGTGTAAGCAATATTTTGTCTCGTGGAGTATCATAGCCGGTTTCGACATCCTAGCAATTTATCGTCAGATGATTTGTTTCAAAAGAAAGAAAAGTGGTGAATAGTAGAATATTATAATTGTTGAATAAAGAAAGCAAATCAGTAAGAAAGCCGTTTACGATGCTCAGGGTATCCACGTAAAAGCTCCGTGTTCTTCAAATGCAGTTAAAAAAAAACTATGAGACGCAAATAGTTGCGGTTGGCGACATCATGTAAAGCAGTTCACAAAGTTCGTATAGATTTTTTCCAAATGATTCCTTTTATTTTGTTTCAGATGCTTAATAATTACTAGAAAATACTACACCTCAAGAGAGAGTATAATGCGTAGTGTGGTACATGGACACGAAATCACCCGTTGCTGTCCAAAGAAAGCTCCTTCGTGAATTTCAGAGGGAATCACCTGGCATTAATACGATTAATGCTTGGTGTGACAAGTTTCTAGACACATGGAACTGGTAGAGGAGATCAGAGAGACTTTCCAAAGAAGCCCATCAAAGTCATTTCGCCGAGCATCACGAAAGCTAAACATCCCTCGCTCAACAGTTCGCAAGGAGCTGCATAAACGACTTCAGTTGCACGCTTACGAGGTTCAAAGTGTGCAAGAATTGAAGCGGAACTAGTTACAGCTTCGTCACGAATTTTATATTGAGATAATGGGGCGAATCTGACAATAGCTCAACTATCAAGGGAAGGTCGTCTTGTCTGACTAAACAAGCACCCACACAGATGGGAGACTTAATTGGAGCAACATCCACACCTCTGATTCGGAAAACCCCACAGCTTTTCAGACACGGTCAGAGACATCAGAAAGGTAGATGTCTGATGAACAATGATGAAATACATAATAGCTGGACCATTCTTCTTCACCGATCAAACAGTAACAGGAACCGTTTATCTGGAAATGCATGAGCAATTTGATCCCACTCAGTTTCTTGCCCTGTAGCCAAGCGTGACCTTCCACCAGAATGGCCCACCACCGCATCAGTGTTTACGTGTTCGTGACTTCCTGAACTACACATTCCCATAGTGACTGATAGGACATGATGTACCAACCAGGTGACCATGCTGGTCTCCAGACCCCTCTGGCGTGTGCATGATCTTGGCGATCTCCTAAGAATAATTGTGGCTGCCACAGCCTGCACCATTCCAGACATGTCTGTGCACACATAGTTGAGAGAGTATGGTCTAGACATTTTATGGGTTATGAAACAATCCCATGTAGAAGTTACGAATTTCTGGTTCAAAACTTTATGACCTATTTTACCTGACCCTTTAGACAGCAAGTATCTGTGTCTCATAGAATTTTTTTTCTTTTTTTGTAATTGAGTTTGGAACAGGAGGTGCTATGTGGATATTCTATACTATCTAATCTACTATGATATCCATTTTCCTTGTATTTTGCGTTTTATCCATTGTTCCCTTGTTAGGTCAGGTTTAGATCAAGCGAATTTGGCAACCAAACCACCAACATCATTTCACTTCCATGCTCCTCAGACTACTGTAGCAGTTTTCTGGCCTTGTGGCACAGGTCGGTATTCTGTTGTAAGAAGCCATCACTTTTGGGGAAATGGATGGATGGTGCTGAAGGAGACCAAAGAGCAAAGGTCATGAGTCTCGTATTCAACCCCCAGGATGGGAGCAGTTTACTCATCCGGTTGGATATAAAGTTAATTCCGTGTGCAAGCACAAGAAAGTGTTTTAAATGTTTGCACAGCGAATATCTGAGGGGATCGTGGGAACCAACCTGGTACTCGCCTTTTAGGATGTGGAAAACCGCCTAAAAACCACATCCAGGCTGGCCAGAACACCAGCTCCTCATCGTTAATCTGCCAGGCACATTCAGTCTGAGGCTGACGTACTTCCATGTCCTGGAAGCAGTCACGTTAATATGCATGGCAAACCAGGTGGGTGTCAGGGATGACACCAAACAGAAAGGGATGTAGATGGTCTACAATAACGTTCACGTGGTTTATGGCTAATATGCTGCCTTCGATTGTTACCACAGGTACCCTGGAAGCTCAAGTGGATGTTCCCCATAGCATAATACAGATCCCATCATAGTGAGTCCATGGCATAGCTAATATTTTGGGCAATCGTTCACCTGGATGGTGTATCTGGACACAACATGATTCATCAGACATAATCCATGGTCCAGTCTCGATGATCCCAAGTCGTACAGGTCCCAGAAGAAATATAGGTCGTGCAACGAACTTGTACAGCAACGGCCTTGCAGCAGTGGCCACACCGGTTCCCGTGAGATTACCGAAGTTAAGCGCTGTCGGGCGTGGCCGGCACTTGGATGGGTGCCCATCCAAGCCGCCATGCGCTGTTGACATTTTTCGGGGTGCACTCAGCCTCGTGATGCCAATTGAGGAGTTTTTTTTTTGGTCATCAGTCTACTGACTGGTTTGATGCGGCCCGCCACGAATTCCTTTCCTGTGCTAACCTCTTCATCTCAGAGTAGCACTTGCAACCTACGTCCTCAATTATTTGCTTGACGTATTCCAATCTCTGTCTTCCTCTACAGTTTTTGCCCTCTACAGCTCCTTCTAGTACCATGGAAGTCATTCCCTCATGTCTTAGCAGACGTCCTATCATCCTGTCCCTTCTCCTTATCAGTGTTTTCCACATATTCCTTTCCTCTCCGATTCTGCGTAGAACCTCCTCATTCCTTACCTTATCAGTCCACCTAATTTTCAACATTCGTCTATAGCACCACATCTCAAATGCTTCGATTCTCTTCTGTTCCGGTTTTCCCACAGTCCATGTTTCACTACCATACAACGCTGTACTCCAGACGTACATCCTCAGAAATTTCTTCCTCAAATTAAGGCCGGTATTTGATATTAGTAGACTTCTCTTGGCCAGAAATGCCTTTTTTGCCATAGCGAGTCTGCTTTTGATGTCCTCCTTGCTCCGTCCGTCATTGGTTATTTTACTACCTAGGTAGCAGAATTCCTTAACTTCATTGACTTCGTTACCATCAATCCTGATGTTTTCTCGCTGTTCTCATTTCTACTACTTCTCATTACCTTCGTCTTTCTCCGATTTACTCTCAAACCATACAGTGTACTCATTAGACTGTTCATTCCGTTCAGCAGATCATTTAATTCTTCTTCACTTTCACTCAGGGTATCAATGTCATCAGCGAATCGTATCATTGATATCCTTTCACCTTGTATTTTAATTCCACTCCTGAACCTTTCTTTTACTTCCATCATTGCTTCCTCGACGTACAGATTGAAGAGTAGGGGGGAAAGGCTACAGCCTTGTCTTACACCCTTCTTAATACGAGCACTTCGTTCTTGATCGTCCACTCTTATTATTCCCTCTTGGTTGTTGTACATATTGTATATGACCCGTCTCTCCCTATAGCTTACCCCTACTTTTTGCAGAATCTCGAACAGCTTGCACCATTTTATATTGTCGAACGCTTTTTCCAGGTCGACAAATCCTATGAAAGTGTCTTGATTTTTCTTTAGCCTTGCTTCCATTATTAGCCGTAACATCAGAATTGCCTCTCTCGTCCCTTTACTTTTCCTAAAGCCAAACTGATCGTCACCTAGCGCATTCTCAATTTTATTTTCCATTCTTCTGTATATTATTCTTGTAAGCAGCTTCGATGCATGAGCTGTTAAGCTGATTGTGCGATAATTCTCGCACTTGTCAGCTCTTGCCGTCTTCGGAATTGTGTGGATGACGCTTTTCCGAAAGTCAGAAGGTATATCGCCAGACTCATATATTCTACACACCAACGTGAATAGTCGTTTTGTTGCCACTTCCCCAATGATTTTAGAAATTCTGATGGAATGTTATCTATCCCTTGTGCCTTATTTGACCGTAAGTCCTCCAAAGCTCTTTTAAATTCCGATTCTAATACTGGATCCCCTATCTCTTCTAAATCGACTCCTGTTTCTTCTTCTATCACATCAGACAAATCTTCACCCTCATAGAGGCTTTCAATGTATTCTTTCCACCTATCTGCTCTCTCCTCTGCATTTAACAGTGGAATTCCCGTTGCACTCTTAATGTTACCACCGTTGCTTTTAATGTCACCAAAGGTTGTTTTGACTTTCCTGTATGCTGAGTCTGTCCTTCCGACAATCATATCTTTTTCGATGTCTTCACATTTTTCCTGCAGCCATTTCGTCTTAGCTTCCCTGCACTTCCTATTTATTTCATTCCTCAGCGACTTGTATTTCTGTATCCCTGATTTTCCCGGAACATGTTTGTACTTCCTCCTTTCATCAATCAACTGAAGTATTTCTTATGTGTACTTCCTCCTTTCATCAATCAACTGAAGTATTTCTTATGTTACCCATGGTTTCTTCGCAGCTACCTTCTTTGTACCTATGTTTTCCTTCCCAACTTTTGTGATGGCCCTTTTTAGAGTTGTCCATTCCTCTTCAACTGTACTGCCTACTGCGCTATTCCTTATAGCTGTATCTATAGCGTTAGAGAACTTCAAACGTATCTCGTCATTCCTTAGTACTTCCGTATCCCACTTCTTTGCGTATTGATTCTTCCTGACTAATGTCTTGAACCTCAGCCTACTCTGCATCACTACGATATTGTGATCTGAGTCTATATCTGCTCCTGGGTACGCCTTACAATCCAGTATCTGATTTCGGAATCTCTGTCTGACCATGATGTAATCTAATTGAAATCTTCCCGTATCTCCCGGCCTTTTCCAAGTATACCTCCTCCTCTTGTGATTCTTGAACAGCGTATTCTATATTACTAGCTGAAACTTGTTACAGAACTCAATTAGTCTTTCTCCTCTTTCATTCCTTGTCCCAAGCCCATATTCTCCTGTAACCTTTTCTTCTACTCCTTCCCCTACAACTGCATTCCAGTCGCCCATGACTATTAGATTTTCGTCCCCCTTCACATACTGCATTACCCTTTCAATATCCTCATACACTTTCTCTATCTGTTCATCTTCAGCTTGCGACGTCGGCATGTATACCTGAACTATCGTTGTCAGTGTTGGTCTGCTGTCGATTCTGATTAGAACAACCTGGTCACTGAACTGTTCACAGTAACACACCCTCTGCCCTACCTTCCTATTCATAACGAATCCTACACCTGTTATCCCATTTTCTGCTGCTGTTGATATTACCCGATACTCATCTGACCAGAAATCCTTGTCTTCCTTCCACTTCACTTCACTGACCCCTAGTATATCTAGATTGAGCCTTTGCATTTCCCTTTTCAGATTTTCTAGTTTCCCTACCACGTTCAAGCTTCTGACATTCCACGCCCCGACTCGTAGAACGTTATCCTTTCGTTGATTATTCAACCTTTTTCTCATGGTAACCTCACCCTTGGCAGTCCCCTGCCGGAGATCCGAATGGGGGACTACTCCGGAATCTTTTGCCAATGGAGAGATCATCATGACACTTCTTCAATTACAGGCCATATGTCCTGTGGATACACGTTACGTGTCTTTAATGCAGTGGTTTCCATTGCCTTCTGCATCCTCATGTCGTTGATCATTGCTGATTCTTCCGCCTTTAGGGGCAATTTCCCACCCCTAGGACAAGAGAGTGCCCTGAACCTCTATCCGCTCCTCCGCCCGCTTTAACAAGGCCTTTGGCAGAATGAGGCTGACTTCTTATGCCGGAAGTCTTCGGCCGCCAATGCTGATTATTTATCAAAATTTAGGCAGTGGCGGGGATCGAACCCGGGACCGAAGACGTTTTGATTATGAATCAAAGACGCTACCCCTAGACCACTAGGAGTTACTCGACCGAATATTAGCGGCTTCGGGCAAGAATACCATCATAACGACCGGGAGAGCGGTGTGCTGACCCCACGTCCCTCCTATCCGCATCCTCCACTGACGTTGACCACGTAAAACCTGGACCATCCTCAACAGGATTAGGACGGGCCACGGTCGATGTGCGGACTCTCTCCACAAATGGGGAAGAGCACCATCCCCAAAGTGCGACTGCGGCGCTGAGAAGCAGACGATCCGGCACATCCCTGCAGAGTGCCCTCTGAGAGCCTACTCAGGTCAAACAACGGACTTCCTGGATGCGACTCGAAGTGCAGTTCAATATATTAAAAACCTAAATGTTAATTTGTAATTGTATATATGTTGTTCATGACATAACTGTATTTAATTCCTTATGTCTTGTTTTTAGTGCCAAAGTTATAAAGTTATTGTAGCAGCTTATTTCTCTATAAACGTAATTTGTACTTGCCATAAGTTAAAAAAAAAAACTGAGGTTGACACGGCGGTCGGATGGTCCCGGTAGGCCACCCGTGGCCTGAAGACGGAGTGAGAGAGTGCAACTAACTTGTGTCACACTAGTTGCCTTGCCCGACATACGTCATGAACATTTGACTGCATCCGCAGCCGGGCGGGAAATCAATATGTGAATGAAAAGATACTCACTAAAGTCCTTAACCTTAGCACATGTTATCGAGAGCCTGACTGTAATTAAACACACAGATACAAAGTATTAAATTGGTGTGAAATAGTAGCTTGCTCCCAACGGCAGACCGTCGCACCAACTGTAATTTCACATGCTGTGATGCACGTCAAAAGGCCAGTGTAATCCGTTGACCCCGACTCGTAATAGACGATATCGTTGTGTCAACATGGCAACGCATAAGAGTCGTCAGCTGCAGAGCTGAAGCCTCAACAATGTGCAATGAACGGTGTATTCCTGAATGGTTGTGCTGCGTCAGCTTTGTATGCTTGCCACAGATCGCAGCCTATGCTGTTTTATAGAGTGGGCAAGCCTATCACATTCGTGTTCTGTGATGACACGTAGACGTCCAACACCTTCACGCCTACTCGTCGCCTGACCATCCTGCAAGCACTTCCCATAGCCGTTCACGACAGTACCACGCGAACCTTAATTTCCGAGATGCTCGTTCCCAGGTAACAGACCATAACAGTCTGTCCTTCTTCAAAGTCGCTCAGTGGATTTCGTCATTTGTGGTCCATAAATTTGCTACAGTGAATCCTCATTGGTCTCATAACTAGTTGTTGTATGTATGTTGTATGTTAACCGGGGGAGGGGGGGGGGGGCTAGAAACGACAGAGAGGCTCCGTCCCCGACGCAGCCGCAGTGGTCCACAATCCCATGACGACTACCCCAATCCACTTCACCCCTCCGCCGCCTCACACCGAAAAAAAATGGTTCAAATGGCTCTGAGTACTATGGCACTTAACATTTGTGGTCATCAGTCCCCTAGACCTTAGAACTACTTAAACCTAACTAACCTAAGGACATCACACACATCCATGCCCGAGGCAGGATTAGAACCTGCGATCGTAGCAGTCCCGCGGTTCCAGACTGCGCGCCTAGAACCGCTAGACCACTGCCTCACACCGAACCCAAGGTTATTGTGCGGTTCGGCCCCCAGTGAACCCCCCCCCCCCCCTCCAGGGAACGTCTCACACCAGACGAGTGTATCCCCTACGTTTGTGTGGTAGAGTAATGGTGGTGTACGCGTAAGTGAAGAACTTGTTCGTGCAGCAATCGCCGACATAGTGTAGCTGAGCCTGGTCCATTGACTGGCAATGATCATATTCGCCTACTTGCAGACAATTTTCAGACATTCATATCCACAAACAATGATGTCATATCACAAGGTCACAACATGTTGGACAAAGCGAGCAAATGATTTGGCCATCCAGGTCATCCGTCACGAATCCCATGGAACATTTATGGGGCATAATGGAGAGGTCAATTCGTGTACAACATACTCTACTGACAACACTTTCGCAATTATGGGCGGCTATAGAGACAGTTTTATTTATTTATTTATTTATTGTTCCGTGGGACCAAATTAAGGATAAGTCTCCATGGTCATGGAACGAGTCAATGTATGAAATTATAACACGATAGTAGAAACGTCTCAAAAATGAGATCGACAGGAAGTGCAAAATGGCTAAGCAGGGATGGCTAGAGGACAAATGTAAAGATGTAGAGGCTTATCTCACTAGGGGTAAGATAGATACTGCCTACAGGAAAATTAAAGATACCTTTGGAGAGAAGAGAACCACTTGTATGAATATCAAGAGCTCAGATGGCAAACCAGTTCTAACCGAAGAAGGGAAGGCAGAAAGGTGGAAGGAGTATATAGAGGGTTTATACAAGGGCGATGTACTTGAGGACAATATTATGGAAATGGAAGAGGATGTAGATGAAGAAGAAATGGGAGATAAGATACTGCGTGAAGAGTTTGACAGAGCACTGAAAGACCTGAGTCGAAACAAGGCCCCGGGAGTAGACAACATTCCATTAGAACTACTGATGGCCTTGGGAGAGCCAGTCCTGACAAAACTCTACCATCTGGTGAGCAAGATGTATGAGACAGGTGAAATACCCACAGACTTCAAGAAGAATATAATAATTCCAATCCCAAAAAAGCAGGTGTTGACAGATGTGAAAATTACCGAACTATCAGTTTAATAAGTCACAGCTGCAAAGTACTAACGCGAATTCTTTACAGACGAATGGAAAGACTGGTAGAAGCGGACCTCGGGGAAGATCAGTTTGGATTCCGTAGAAATGTTGGAACACGTGAGGCAATACTAACCTTACGACTTATCTTAAAAGAAAGATTAAGAAAAGGAAAACCTACGTTTCTAGCATTTGTAGACTTAGAGAAAGCTTTTGACAACGTTAACTGGAATACTCTCTTTCAAATTCTGAAGGTGGCAGGGGTAAAATACAGGGAGCGAAAGGCTATTTACAATTTGTACAGAAACCAGATGGCAGTTATAAGAGTCGAGGGGCATGGAAGGGAAGCAGTGGTTGGGAAGGGAGTGAGACAGGGTTGTAGCCTCTCCCTGATGTTATTCAATCTGTATATTGAGCAAGCAGTAAAGGAAACAAAAGAAAAATTCGGAGTAGGTATTAAAATTCATGGAGAAGAAGTAAAAACTTTGAGGTTCGCCGATGATATTGTAATTCTGTCAGAGACAGCAAAGGACTTGGAAGAGCAGTTGAATGGAATGGACAGTGTCTTGAAAGGAGGATATAAGATGAACATCAACAAAAGCAAAACGAGGACAATGGAATGTAGTCAAATTAAATCGGGTGATGCTGAGGGGATTAGATTAGGAAATGAGACACTTAAAGTAGTAAAGGAGTTTTGCTATTTAGGGAGTAAAATAACTGATGATGGTCGAAGTAGAGAGGATATAAAATGTAGACTGGCAATGGCAAGGAAATCGTTTCTGAAGAAGAGAAATTTGTTAACATCTAGTATAGATTTAAGTGTCAGGAAGTCGTTTCTGAAAGTATTTGTATGGAGTGTAGCCATGTATGGAAGTGAAACATGGACGATAACCAGTTTGGACAAGAAGAGAATAGAAGCTTTCGAAATGTGGTGCTACAGAAGAATGCTGAAGATAAGGTTGGTAGATCACGTAACTAATGAGGAGGTATTGAATAGGATTGGGGAGAAGAGAAGTTTGTGGCACAACTTGACTAGAAGAAGGGATCGGTTGGTAGGACATGTTTTGAGGCATCAAGGGATCACAAATTTAGCATTGGAGGGCAGCGTGGAGGGTAAAAATCGTAGAGGGAGACCAAGAGATGAATACACTAAGCAGATTCAGAAGGATGTAGGTTGCAGTAGATACTGGGACATGAAGAAGCTTGCACAGGATAGAGTAGCATGGAGAGCTGCATCAAACCAGTCTCAGGACTGAAGACCACAACAACAACAACAGTAGAAACAGATAAAATGAAATATAAGAAACATATTCAAGCGACAATTCGTAAGTTTAAATAAAGAAAATCAACAATGTAACACTGGAATTTGCTTCATTTTTCAGCTCTTCCACGAGCTCCTCGACAGAATAGAAGGAGTGAGCCACGAGGAAACTCTTCAGTTTAGACTTAAAAGTGTTTGGGCTACTGCTAAGATTTTTGAGTTCTTGTGGTAGCTTATTGAAAATGGATACAGCAGAATACTGCATTCCTTTCTGCACAAGAGTCAAGGAAGTGCATTCCACATGCAGATTCGATTTCTGCCTAGTATTAACTGAGTGAAACCTGCTAACTCTTGGGAATAGGCTAATATTGCTAACAACAAACGACATTAAAGAAAATATATACTGTGAGGGCAATCTCAGAATTCCCAGAATTCCCAGAATAGGGGTCGACAGGAGGTTCTCGAACTTACACCACACATAGCTCGAAGAGCCCGTTTTTGAGCCAAAAATACCCTTTTTGAATCAGAAGAATTACCCCAAAAAATAATACCATACGACGTAAGCGTATGAAAATATGCGAAGTAGACTACTTTTCGTGTTGAACTGTCACTTATTTCAGATACTGTTCTAATGGTAAATAAAGCAGCATTTAGTTTCTAAACAAGATCCTGAACATGGGCTTTCCACAACAGCTTACTATCTATCCGAACGCCTAGGAACTTGAACTGTTCCGTCTCGCTTATAATATGCTCATACTGTCTGATCAAAATATCGGTTCTTGTTGAATTGTGAGTTAGAAATTGTAAAAACTGAGTCTTACTGTGATTTAGCATCAAATTGTTTTCCACAAGCCACAAACTTATTTCATGAACTACATTATTTGATACTGTTTCAATATTACACACAAGATCCTTAACTACCAAGCTGGTGTCATCAGCAAACAGAAATATTTTGGAATCACCTGTAATACTAGAAGGCATATCATTTATGTAAATAAGAAACAGCAGTGGCCCCAGCACCGACCCTTGGGGAATGCCCCACTTAACAGTGCCCCACAGGGGACTGAACATCACTACCACTCTCAATATTGCGGAGAATTACCTTCTGCTTTCTGTTCTTAAAGTAAGAGGCGAACCAATTGTAAGCTACTCCCCTTACTCCATAATGGTCCAACTTCTGCAGTAAAATTTTGTGGTCAACACAGTCAAAAGCCTTCGTTAAATAAAAGAAAACACCTAGAGTTCGCAACGTTTTATTTAATCCGTCAAAAACATCACAGAGAAAATAGAATATAGCATTTTCAGTTGTTAAACCATTTCTAAAACCAAATTGTACATTTGACAGCAAATTATGTGAATTTAAATGCTCCAGTAACCTTGTATATACAACCCTCTCGATAACTTCAGCAAACACCGATGGCATAGAAATAGGTCTATAATTGTCAATATTATCCCTGTCTCCATTTTTATAAAGTGGCTTGACTACCAAGTACTTTAATCGGTCAGGAAACTGACCACTCCTAAAGGAAAAGTTATAGATATGGCTATGTACTGAGCTAACATACCCAGTGTGGCTCAATATTTATGTAGGGGGCTTCCAACGACTTGTTGAACCGATACCACGTCGAGTTGCTGCACTAGGCAGGGCAAAAGGAGGTCCGACACGATATTAGGAGGTGTCCCATGGCTTTGATCATCTCATTTTAGGGTATCGGCTGGAGAGCTCATAAGGCACAATCACATCACAGGAACAATAGCACAAGGTGCAACTGGGGAAAGGAATGGCTGACGACGACGCAAGATGTCACATATGCATCAGATTGTGACTGTTGTAGGGAGAGGTTGAAAAGTGTCAAACCATTTCAGGTTGTCACTTTTCATTCTTTTTTACATTTAGATTCAGTTTAAAGTAATTAAACTCATGCATATCGCCCAAACACGTGTTGCGTGTTGGATAAAGCTATAACAGAGATTGTAAAGGGCGATTTCATTTTCTTTCTTTACTGTGCTACAGTTAACCTAGTACATGCTGTTATTCTTTTGAGAACTATTCGGAAAGTAAGGTCTGATCGATCACAAAATGGAAACCACTGTGAAAACAAAAAATGTTATATTTGCAACAGTTAGGTGCACCTTCCAGCTACTTCTCTACGTAGTCGCTGCTCTGATTTAGACATTTGTTGTAGCGTTGTGCCAACTTTCCAATACCCTCATCATCGATGGCAGCTGCCTGTGTTTCCTGCCAATTCTCTATGCTGCTCTACAGCTCGTTGTTCAAATGGCTCCGAGCACTATGGGACTTAACTTCTGAGGTCATCAGTCCCCTAGACTTAGAACTACTTAAACCTAACTAACCTAAAGACATCACACACATCCACACTGTAGCGCCTAGAACCGCTCGGCCACCCCGGCCGTCAGCTCGTCGTCTGTGCCATAACACTGTCTTCATAGCCAGCAGTTCATGTGAGCAGAGATGAAACTGAGCGAGAGTCAATTACGGGCTGTATTGTGGGTGATCAAACACCAGCAGTTCATGTGAGCAGAGATGAAACTGAGCGAGAGTCAATTACGGGCTGTATTGTGGGTGATCAAACACCAGCAGTTCATGTGAGCAGAGATGAAACTGAGCGAGAGTCAATTACGGGCTGTATTGTGGGTGATCAAACACCAGCAGTTCATGTGAGCAGAGATGAAACTGAGCAAGAGTCAATTACGGGCTGTATTGTGGGTTATCAAACACCAGCAGTTCATGTGAGCAGAGATGAAACTGAGCGAGAATCAATTACGGGCTGTATTGTGGGTGATCAAACACTTCCCATCGAAATCACTGCAAGAGTATCTTCACGGCCGAGAATTGTCATGCAGAAAGAAACGCATGACAGGTATGTTATGTGGGCTGCATGACAGCAGGCGAAATCTCACACCAGGGCTTCATACTTGGTGGGAGACACAACTGTTCTGCCTGCCCCAAAAGCTGAGTGGTCAGCATGACAGATTGCTGTCCTACAGGCCTGGGTTCGATTCCCGGCTGGTTCGGGAATTTTCTCCCTTCAGGGACTGGGTGTTGTCTTCATCATCATTTCATCCCCATTCCGCTCGCAGGTCGCCCAATGTAGCGTCGAATGTAATAAGACCTGCACCGAGGCGGCCGGACCTGCCCCATAAGGGGCCTCCCGGCCAATGACGCCAAACGCTCATTTACACTGCCATTGTTCTAAGCATATTTACGTGCTCACTGTGTGCTCAGAACTGAAAAGAGCGACGTGATGTGTTCGACAGGCATACTAGAGGCACTACCCAACGCATCTGTACAAAGCTTCATCGGATTTCCACTGTGGTTCCCATCTCGCATGCCATCGGACCTTACTTTCTGAACAGACCTCGTATTTCTTTGGGTGAACTTCCAGGCTGTGTCATGCTGCAGTTCGTGAGACAGGACATTCAGAGTGAGACACAAGCTAAACGGAACCCCTGAAGATAAGGAACGAGATGTTGTGAGAACTGGCAAGTTGCTGACACAGGTACAAGCCAATAGGGTCGTATGCATCGTCCACTTGAAAGCAGAGGACCAGACGCATTCTCAGCGGAACCCATGTCGGTGTGTCAGTGCCTATGGAACAATAATAGCCAAGGCGGCAGTCACGTTAAAAAGACTAGTTCCAGATGGGGAACGGTGCTTTGTACGGTTTGTGCCCTGCCAGAGAGAGAGAGAGAGAGAGAGAGAGAGAGAGAGGTGCCCTGAAAGCATTAAACAGAAATTCGGCCCAGCAGAGGAAGACAGTCAGGCCTATGTCAAAGAAAGATAGGCATCTCTTAGCTGTCCTAAAATACACGGAAACAGATCCTAAAAAACAGTAGCGTTGCAGGTGTCCGGCAGGCTGTCACCAGAGAAGAAAGATACCTTTTCTCTTAATTACACACATAAAAAAAAGTTTTGCGTCGCTCCGGTACCCAGAACTCCTGAAGATAGACGTTGACTGTGGATATTGCATCACATACACCGTTCCTTTGACTGTTCAGAGATGTCACTAAACCTGCCTGAAGATGTAAACAACCATGCATGAGCAACGCTTATGAAACGGAGGAGTCCGACAGCCAATCAGTTGCAGTCATTCCACCAGGAAGGAGGTACACGGCTCATGCCGTCTGTAGTTCAACCATGCCTTGACTGTCAATACCACGGTTCGATCGCGTCCGCATTGTTACTTTGTGCCAGGAAGGGCTCTCAAGAAGGGAAGTATCCAGGCGACTCGGAGTGAACGAAAGTGATGTTATTCGGACATGGAAATACAGAGAGACAGGAACTGTCGATGACGTGCCTCGCTCAGACCGCCCAAGGGCTACCAACGGATTATGGCTCGAAGGGACCGTGGCAGCAACGCCATCTTGTTGATAATGCTTTTCATGCAGCCACAGGACGTCGTGTTACGACTCAAGCTGTGCACAATAGGCTGAATGATGCGCAACTTCACTCCCGACGTCCATGGCGAGGTCCATCTTTGTAACCACGACATCATGCAGCGCGGTGCGGATGCGCCCAACAACATGCCGAATGGACCGCTCAGGATTGGGATCACGTTCTCTTCACCGATGAGTGTCGCATATGCCTTCAATCAGACAATCGTCGGAGATGTGTTTGGAGGCAACCCAGTCAGGTTGAACGCCTTACTGTGCAGCAAGGTGGAGGTTCCCTGAGGTTTTGGGATGGCATTATGTGGGGCCAACGTACGCCGCTGGTGGTCATGGAAGGTGCCGTGAATGACATCCTCCGAGCGACAGTGCAACCATATCGGCAGCATATTGGCGAGGCATTCGTCTTCATGGACGACAATTCACGCCCCCATCGTGCACATTTTGTTCAGGATAACGACATGGCTCGAGTAGAGTGGCCAGCATGTTCTCCAGACGTGAACCCTATCGAAGATGCCTGGGATGGATTGAAAAGGGCTGCTTATGGTCGACACGACCCATCAACCACTCTGAGGGATCTACGCCGAATCGCCGTTGAGGAGTGGGACAATCTGGACCAATAGTGCTTGATTATCTTGTGGATAGTATGGCATGACGAATACAGGCATGCATCAACGCAAGAGGACGTGCTACTGGGTATTAGAGATACCGGTGTGTACAGCAATCTGGACCACCACCTCTGAAGGTCTCGCTGTATGGTGGTACAACATACAATGTGTGGTTTTCATGAGCAATAAAAAGGGCGCAAATGATGTTTATGTTGATCTCTGTTCCAATGTTCTGTACAGGTTCGAGACCTCTCGGAACCGAGGTGATGCAAAACTTTTTTTCATGCGTGTATTTTGTAAAGGCTGGAGGAAACTCTTAGCAATAAACAGACCATTGGCTGAGGCTATATAAAAATTCCGAAGATGAAGGAACCACTTCGTGGCATTCGCTTCAGACCTGTTCCAGAGATTTTCAGGCAGTAGACCGCTCCATTCGCACCATCAACAGAACAGGCTCTGCTAACGGTATACTACGCCTTCCACATCGCTGGCAACGGGTTCTACACAACGCTGGTGACTACTTTGAAGGACAGTAACAGGTGCAAACATGTAACCCTTTTGTATCGGTTGTGAATACATAGTTGCCACTATTTAAGTTCCAACCCTCGTATATGACGGTAAAAGAACCTTGACAGATATGTCCAAACAGAGGATACCATTGTAATCATAAAGCAATTATCTTTCCAATAATTTTTTTTCTTTATTGAGTTTCGATTCCCCCCCGAAGGGGGCGGGCTGGCAGCAGCTTAGTTTGCCGCTCTTCAGCCGACAGACTTTGTTTTAAAAAAGGAGAAGATAATAAATAATAAAAACAGGCGATAAAATCGGAGACTTAAATGGTAACATGGCGGAAAATCGTGGAACTTAAAACATAGTACAAAGGGTTGATGATGCTAATAAAATACATATGAAGCAGACAGGTAAAATAATAGACAGGCAATTAAAAAACACGGCGACAGTCTGGTTTCTGTTCGCAAGAGATATAAAATTCACACCCAGCGACAGCATGAGTTCTGTTCGCAACACTCTGGAAAGACGAACAAAACTGAACATTCACTTGAACACTGTGCTAAAAAGTTGGCACAAATATGACATACCACAGCCGAGGGCAGACGGACAGATAATGGGAAAGAAAAGGGGGGAGGGAGGAGAGGAAAAACGAAGGGGGAGGGGGGAAAGGAGCCAATGGAGGACGAGGACCATAAGAGGGGGGGGGGGGGGTGCTGGGCAGACGCGACAGGAAAGGCAGAGGAGGGGAATACAAAAGGACTCAGGGGAGGGAGCAGGGAGGCAGGGAGAGGTTAGGTGGGGAGAAAAATCAGGATGGAAGGGGGGGAAGAGGGAGCCCAGGGAAAGGACAGAGGAAAGGAGGGGGGTGAGGATCAGTTGATAGGAGGGATAAATGGAGGGAGAGAGCGCATCATCTGTGAGGGGGAGTTGATGGAAGGCACCTTTGGAAAGGAGATGAAGGGTGTGGAGATCGAGGGTTGGGGGGACACAACAATGAAGGCGTGGCAGAGGGCGGGGATGGGAGAAGAGAGGAGCAACCAGGGGTGAGGGGGATCAAGGCGGCGGGAGGTGTAGAGTATGGAGATACGTTCGAGGAATAGGAGCAGATGGGGGAAAGGAGTGATGTCGTAGAGGATCCGCGTGGGAGACGGGAGATGTATACGGAAGGTGAGGCAGAGTGGATGGCGCTCGAGGATCTGGAGGGGCTTACAGAATTTGGGGGGAGGCCGGATATGCAGGTGGGACTGGTATAACAGAGGATGGGGCGGATTAAGGATTTGTAGGTGTGGAGGATGGTAGAGCGGTTCAACCCCCATGTCTGGCCAGAGAGGAGTTTGAGGAGTCAGAGGCGGTTGTGGGCTTTGGATTGGATGGAGTGGAGATGAGGGATCCAGGTGAGGTGACGGTCAATGGCGAGGCCAAGGTAGGTGAGGGTGGGGGAGAGGCGGATAGTAAGGGAGAAATCCAGGAGCCGGAAGGAGCAAGTGGTACGACCTACGATGATTGCCTGGGTCTTGGAAGGATTGATTTTCAGGAGCCACTGGTTACACCATGCAGCAAAAAGGTCAAGGTATTCTGAAGATGGCGTTGGGACCGTTGGAGGGAAGGAGCGAGGGCAAGGAATGCGGTGTCACCAGCATACTGCAAGAGGTGTACTGGAGGGGGTTCCAATAAAAAAAACTCTAACAAAATATCTAGAACTTTTAGAAGGATACAGCATTTTAAAAATTTTTCCAAAATTCGCATCTTCAAAATGGCGTTATCAGTGTCATCTTTGGAGGCCTGCATCTCGGGGTAGGATTTTTTTGAAGAAAACTTACTCCTGAATTTTGGCATAAGCTAAATTCATTAACATCCGAGACTATGAAGGTAACCCTCTGTCTGAAGTGATACAGATTATGCCTACCGCGTCACTTGCCAGCAACGCTATCAGGCGGCATCCAACGTCACGGAAGGCAGTGGTCATAATGTTTTGGCTCATCAGATCAAGCGCTGTTGCTGGTTTACTTGTTTACTTGCTCGCCGAAGGACCGGAGATTGTAGGGAAAGCCGTGGCGTGTCAGGTTAAATAAATTATTTTAACTACTATTGAAAAAGTTAGAAAAATAGGGGTTGTATTCGAAACAATATGGGACAGGGGATAAGATAAAAAAAATTAGCCAAAATAAGGGATTTCCCGGGATATACGGGATAACTGGCAACCCTAATCCAGGAGAGGAATTTAAGAAAGATTGTGTTGTGGAAACGAAGAAGTTCAGCGAAAGTGTAAAGCTGTGGTGAGTAATGTGTTCTAAAGGAGAGGGAAGAATTAAGATTTACATAGGTTCAGTTACAGGATTAAATACCGTGATATCGTTAAATGCTGAAAGGGATCATTTCACTGCTGAAAACCTTGTTGTTGTTGTTGTGGTCTTCAGTCCTGAGACTGGTTTTATGCAGCTCTCCATGCTACTCTATCCTGTGCAAGCTTTTTCATCTCCCATTACCTACTGCAACCTACATCCTTCTGAATCTGCTTAGTGTATTCATCTCTTGCTCTCCCTCTACGATTTTTACCCTCCACGCTGCCCTCCAATACTAAATTGGTGATCCCTTGATGCCTCAGAACATGTCCAATAACCGATCCCTCCTTCTAGACAAGTTGTGCCACAAACTTCTCTTCTCGACACTCCAATTCAATACCTCCTCATTAGTTATATGATCTACCCATCTAATCTTCAGCATACTTCTGTAGCACCACATTCCGAAAGCTTCTATCCGCTTCTTGTCCAAACTAGTTATCGTCCATGTTTCACTTCCATACATGGCTACGCACCATAGAAATACTTTCAGAAACGACTTCCTCACACTTCAATCCGTACTCGATGTTAAGAAATATCTCTTCTTCAGAAACGATTTCCTTGCCATTGCCAGTCTACATTTTATATCCTCTCTACTTCGACCATCATCAGTTATTTTGCTCCCCGAACAGCAAAACTCCTTTACTACTTTAAGTGTCTCATTTCCTAATCTAATTCCCTCAGCATCACCCGACTTAATTAGATTACATTCCATTATCCTTGTTTTGCTTTTGTTGATGTTCATCTTATATCCTCCTTTCAAGACACTGTCCATTCCATTCAACTGCTCTTCCAAGTCCTTTGCTGTCTCTGACAGAATTACAATGTCATCGGCGAACTTCAAAGTTTTTATTTCTTCTCCATGAATTTTAATACCTACTCCAAATTTTTCTTTTGTTTCCTTTACTGCTTGCTCAATATACAGATTGAACAACATCGGGGAGAGGCTACAACCCTGTCTTACTCACTTCCCAACCACTGCTTCCCTTTCATGTCCCTCGACTCTTATAACTGCCATCTGGTTTCTGTACAAATTGTAAATAGCCTTTCGCTCCCTGTATTTTACCCCTGCCACCTTTAGAATTTGAAAGAGAGTATTCCAGTCAACATTGTCAAAAGCTTTCTCTAAGTCTACAAATGCTAGGAACGTAGGTTTGCCTTTCCTTAATCTTTCTTCCAAGATTAGTCGTAAGGTGAGTATTGCCTCACGTGTTCCAGTGTTTCTACAGAATCCAAACTGATCTTCCCCGAGGTCAGCTTCTACTAGTTTTTCCATTCGTCTGTAAAGAATTCGTGTTAGTATTTTGCAGCTGTGACTTATTAAACTGATAGTTCGGTAATTTTCACATCTGTAAACATCTGCTTTCTTTGGGATTGGAATTGTTATATTCTTCTTCAAGTCTGAGGGTATTTCGCCTGTCTCACCAGATGGTAGAGTTTTGTCAGGACTGGCTCTCCCAAGATCGTCAGTAGTTCCAGTGGAATGTTGTCTACTCCGGGGGCCTTGTTTCGACTCAGGTCTTTCAGTGCTCTGTCAAACTCTTCACGCAGTATCATATCTCCCATTTCATCTTCATCTATATCCTCTTCCATTTCCATAATATTGTCCTCAAGTACATCGCCCTTGTATAAACCCTCTATATACTCCTTCCACCTTTCTGCCTTCCCTTCTTTGCTTAGAACTGGGTTTCCATCTGAGCTCTTGATATTCATACAAGTCGTTCTCTTATCTCCAAAGGTCTCTCTAATTTTCCTCTAGGCAGTATCTATCTTACCCCTAGTGAGATAGGCCTCTACATCCTTACATTTGTGCTCTAGCCATCCCTGCTTAGCCATTTTGCACTTCCTGTCGATCTCATTTTTGAGACGTTTGTATTCCTTTTTGCCTGCTTCATTTACTGCATTTTTATATTTTCTCCTTTCATCAATTAAATTCAATATTTCTTCTGTTACCCAAGGATTTCTACTAGCCCTCGTCTTTTTACCTACTTGATCCTCTGCTGCCTTCGCTACTTCATCCCTCAAAGCTACCCATTCTTCTTCTACTGTATTTCTTTCCCCCATTCCTGTCAGGTGTTCCCTTATGCTCTTCCTGAAACTCTGTACAACCTCTGGTTCTTTCAGTTTATCCAGGTCCCATCTCCTTAAATTCCCACCTTTGTGCAGTTTCTTCAGTTTTAATCTACAGGTCATAACCAATAGATTGTGGTCAGAGTCCACATCTGCCTCTGGAAATGTCTTACAATTTAAAACCTGGTTCCTAAATCTCTGTCTTACCATTATATAATCTATCTGATACCTTTTAGTATCTCCAGGGTTCTTCCATGTATACAACCTTCTTTCATGATTCTTAAACCAAGTGTGAGCTATGATTATGTTGTGCTCTGTGCAAAATTCTACCAGGCGGATTCCTCTTTCATTTCTTAGCCCCAATCCATATTCACCTACTATGTTTCCTTCTCTCCCTTTTCCTACACTCGAATTCCAGTCACCCATGACTATTAAATTTTCGTCTCCCTTCACAATCTGAATAATTTCTTTCATTTCATCATACATATCTTGAATTTCTTCGTCATCTGCAGAGCTAGTTGGCATATAAACTTGTACTACTGTAGTAGGTGTGGGCTTCGTATCTATCTTGGCCACAATAATGCGTTCACTATGTTGTTTGTAGTAGCTTACCCGCATTCCTGTTTTCGTATTCATTATTAAACCTACTCCTGCATTACCCCTATTTGATTTTGTGTTTATAACCCTGTAGTCACCTGACCAGAAGTCTTGTTCCTGCTGCCACCGAACTTCACTAATTCCCACTATATCTAACTTCAACCTATCCATTTCCCTTTTTAAATTTTCTAACCTACCTACCCGATTAAGGGATCTGACATTCCACGCTCCGATCCGTAGAACGCCAGTTTTCTTTCTCCTGATAACGACATCCTCTTGAGTAGTCCCCGCCCGGAGATCCGAATGGGGGACTATTTTACTTCCGGAATATTTTACCCAAGAGGACGACATCATCATTGAATCATACAGTAAAGCTGGATGCCCTCGGGAAAAATTACGGCTGTAGTTTCCCCTTGCTTTCAGCCGTTCGCAGTACCAGCACAGCAAAGCCGTTTTGGTTATTGTTACAAGGCCAGATCAGTCAATCATCCAGACTGTTGCCCTTGCAACTACTGAAAAGGCTGCTGCCCCTCTTCAGGAACCACACGTTTGTCTGGCCTCTCAACAGATACCCCTCCGTTGTGGTTGCACCTACGGTACGGCTATCTGTATCGCTGAGGCACGCAGGCCTCCCCACCAACGGCAAGGTCCATGGTTGATGCTGAAAACCTTGGGCCATTCAATTTCCAATAACACAATGCTAGCTGTCCGCTTGCCAAGGTTGCCCAGGAGTGTTGCGCAGATCTGGGTACTGAGCAGTTAGGGTGGCCCCCAAATTTTCAGAAGATGTTATCGTATTGAGAATTTGTGGGCGATTATGTCTAAAAAAACTAATACAATTGTTCACGTCTGGTACCTTGAAATTGAACCTGGTACATGTGAGAAACTTGTCCAGTCAATGACGGATACAGTTCAAATCCTTAAAAAGGCACGAGACGGACACACAAAATAGTAATTTAGATGCAATATGTTCTGTACAACTTAATTTCACTTACAACAAAAAAACAAATTCAATAAACCAAAGAATTATAACTACTTTGTTGCTGTTTTAACATTCATTAAGTAACCTTTGTTGGTGTGGATGTTATTACTCACGCAAACAATAACTAATGTAAAATACTTGACTATGACTATTGTAAAATACGTGACCATCCGGAGCGAGCTAAGGTGAAATAACCACATAAGTCACTTTCAGGAAGAGCAGGTCCCAGACTGAGATTCATTGGGAGAACCTTAAGAAAATGTAATTCATCCGCAAAAGTAGTGGCTTGCACAACTCTTGTTCGACCACTTCTTGAGTACTGTTCGTCAGTCAGGGACCCTTACTAACAAGGGAACCTCCCCATCGCACCCCCCTCAGATTTAGTTATAAATTGTCACAGTGGATAGGCCTTGAAAAATTGAATACAGATCAATCGAGAAAACAGGAAGAAGTTGTGTGGAACTATGAAAAAATAAGCAAAATATACAAACTGAGTAGTCCATGTGTAAGATAGGCAACAACAAGGATAACGATAGCTGATGAGCGCTGTGGTCTCGTGGTTAGAGTGAGCAGCTGCGGAACGGAAGGTCCTTGGTTCGAGTCCTCCCTCGAGTGAAAATTTTACTTTCATTATTTTCGCAAAGTTACGATCTGTCCGTCCATTCATTGACGTTTCTGTTCACTGTAATAAGTTTAGTGTCTGTGTTTGGCGACCGCACCGCAAAACCGTGCGATTAGTAGACGAAAGGACGTGCCTCTCCAATAGGAACCGAAAACATTTGATCGCAGGGTCATAGGTCAACCGATTCCTCCACAGGAAAACACGTCTGATATATTCTGTACGACAATGGTGACGGCATGTGCGTAACATGACAGGAATATGTTGTCGACCCACCTAACTTGTACACTTGGCGAATGGGTAAAAAGATTCTTCTACCTTGCCCGACTTAGGTTTTCTTGTGCATGTGATAATGACTCCAAAAAAGTGATGAAAACATAAGAGTTTGTCACATAAACTGCATCAAATGAATGCAACAGTTTCAGAATCGCACAGTTTTCCCTGTGCTCTGTCAAAATATATGTTTTTTACGTTTTCAAATGTTTCCGTGCGTAGACCGTCAAATTCTGTATATGTCCAAGCAAATCTGAACATGTCCTGGAATTTTGGAGAGCGAAGTTGATTATGTGTGAGTGGCTGAACTTTGATAATTATCTGAAAATAAAAAATTAAAGTTTTCACCTGAGAGAAGATTTGATCGAAGGACCTGTTGCTCCACAGCCGCTCACGCTAACCACGGGACCACGGCGCTCGTAAGCTAACACTCTCCTCGATGTTGCCTACCTTGCGCATAGACTACTCAGTTTGTATATTTTGCTTATTTTTTTCATAGTTCCACACAACTTCTTCCTGTTTTCTCGATTGATCTGTGTTCAGGTTTTCAAGGCCTATCCCTGTGCCAACTTATAACTAAATCTGAGGGGGGTGCGATGGGGAGGTTCCCTTGTAAGTAGGATTAAGAGAAGAGATGGAGAAGATGCAACGAGAAACGGCACGTTTCGTCATTGGATTAAACATAGTCGGCGCGACAGCGTTACAACGGATGCTCAACAAATTCTAGTGGCAGGCGCTGCAAGAGAAGCGTTGTGTATTACACACAGGGTTACTGTTTAAATTTCGGGAGTATGTTCGAACAACAGTCGGGCAGCATATTACTTCCGCCATTCACATTTCCGGGAACGACCACGCTGAGAAAACAAGACGATTGAGAGCTCGTACGGGAGTTGATAGACAATAGCTGTTCCCACTGACTATTCACGACTAGAACACGGAAGTGGCAAAACTTAGTTGTGCCACAGGTACCCTCCGCCATACAACGTAAGGTGGTTTGCAGAGTATATAGGATGCTCCAGGGGACATGGTCAGTCTTTAGGGATAAGAGAGAAACACTTACTTCAAGCGTAAATCTCCATATGGCCATATACCCAAATTCATTGGTTTCCGGGATAGAACGCATCTAATTTTTTTAGGCTTAAGGGCTGCAAGGTTATATCTTACTATACAACCTGTTTGACGTTTTATTCTTGTCAAATTCTGATAGAAGTCTCTATCACAATGTTTAAGATTTAAGAAATTAGCCTTACTATTATGAATGAAACACACACACCACTGGTGTAATATTCTACAATATTATTATTATTATTATTAATTAAAATTATAGAAGAAATATATAAAGATAACAAACACTGAAGAGCCAAAGAAACTGCTACTCCTGCCTAATATCGTATAGGGTCCCCGCGAGCATGCAGAAGTCCCGCAACGTGACGTGACATGGACTCGACTAATGTCTGAAGTAGTGCTGGAGGGAACTGACACCACGAGTCCTGCAGGGCTGTCCATAAATCCGTAAGATCTCTTCTGAATAGCACGTTGCAAGGCATCCCAGATATATTCAATAATGTTCATGTCTGGGGAGTTTGGTGGCCCACAGAAGTGTTTGAACTCAGAAAAGTGTTCGTGAAGCCACTCTGTTGCAATTCTGAACGTGTGGAGTTCGTATTGTCCTGTTGGAATTGCCCAAGCCATCGGAATACACAATGGACATGAATGGATGCAGGTGATCAAAATGGTTCAAATGGCTGTGAGCAGTATGGGACTTAACTGCTGTGGTCATCAGTCCCCTACAACTTAGAACTACTTAAACCTAACTAACCTAAGGACATCACACACATCCATGCCCGAAGCAGGATTCGAACCTGCGACCGTAGCGGTCGCGCGGTTCCAGACTGTAGCGCCTAGAACCGCTCGGCCACTCCGGCCCGCACGCACGTGATCAGACAGGATGCTTACTTACATGTTAGTAGTCCGTGACTCCACTACATACGTGACTATGCTCTCTAGAATCGATTTATATGATTCCTTTTACATTTCTGCTCCATAAGACTGAGCTGTGCATCCCAACGATCTTCCTTCCATTGCTAATTGTTTTACTAATTTCTACCTCTGATTTTCCCTCCGTCTCTAAAACGGTTCCAAAATATTAGAAAGTATTGACCTCATAATTCTCTTTCCCTCTATGTATAAGTCAGCTGGATCATTTGTGTCGTATTCTGTTTTCAGATAATTAATCTTCGCTCCCCAGTTTCTGTATTCCATTGCTAATTGGTTACATATATAACGTGCATACTCCCTGTCTTGTGCTATAACTACTTCATCATCAGAAAATGTTAAGTGATGTAAATAAACTCCGTCCCCTTGCGTTTACGGACCACGCCTTATGACTAATGTGTCTACAGATTTTAAATAATGTTGGTGATATGGGGCAGTCTTGTAATAGACCATGGCCTGTTCTAAATTTCTGTTAAAGTGTATTATCAATTTTCACTTGACATATATTGAAGCGCCAGAGAAACTGGTATAGAGATGCGTATTCAGATACAGAGAGATATAAGCAGGCAGAATACGACGCTGCGGTCGGCAGCGCCCATATAAGACAAGTGTCTGTCGCAGTTGTTAGATCGATTACTGCTGCTAAAATGGCAGGTTATCAATATTTAAGCGAGTTTGAACGTGGTGTTATAGTCCGTGCACGGGCGATGGAACAGAGCATCTCCGACGTAGCGATGATGTGGGGATTTTCTCGTACGACCACTTCACAAGTCTACCGTGAATATCAGGAATCCGGTAAAACATCAAATCTTCCACATCACTGCCGCCGGAAAAAGATCCTACAAGAACGGGACCAACGACGACTGAAGAGAATCGTTCAACGTGACAGAATTGCAACCCTTCCGCAAACTGCTGCAGATTTCAGTGCTAGGTCACGAACAAGTCCCAGCTTGCGAACCATTCAACAGCGTCGATATGGTCTTTCGGAGCCGTTGACGAGTGCACGACGCAAAGCTTTACACCTCGCCTGGGCCCGTTAATACCGACAAAGGACTGTTGATGCCTGGAAACATGTTGCCTGGTCGGACGAGTCTTGTTTCAAACTGTATCGAGCGGATGGACGTGTACGGGTATGGAGGAAACCTCACGAATTCACGGACGCTGCATGTCAGCAGGGGACTGTTCTAGCTGGTGGAGGCTCTGTAATGGTGTGGGGTGGGTGCAGTTGCAGTGGTATGGGACTCCCTGACACGTCTATATACGACAATGACAGATGACACGCACGTAAACATCCTGCATCCATTCATGTCCATTGTGCATTGCGATGGACTTGGGCAATTCCAGCAGGACAATGCGACACCCCACACGTCCAGAATTGCTACAAAGTGGCTTCAGGAACACTTTACTGAGTTTAAACACTTCCGCTGTCCGCCAAACTCCCCAGACATGAACATTATTGAGCATATCTGGGATGCCTTGCAACGTGCTGTTCGGAAGAGATCTCCACCCCCTCGCACTCTTACGGATTTATGGACAGCCCTGCAGTATTCATGGTGTCAGTTCCCTCCACCACTACTTCAGATAGGCCATGCCACATCGTGTCGTGCACTTCTGCGTGACTGCTGGGCCATACACGATATTAGGCAGGTGTACCAGTATCTTTGGCGCTTCAGTGTATTATTCTACAGTGAACGGAATGAACAACACACGTAGTAACTGATGGTCCTAGGAAAATCCACACGTTATAGTGGAAACCAATTTCAAGTTTCGTTTTTTGATCAATCGTGAGACGTGCTAATTCAGCTTCCGGTTTATTTTATCTTGTGTTTTTTCTTGTTGTTCCGTCCTGCATGTTCGGTAACATGTTGGTAGGTGCGGTCACTTTAAAAGAGCGAACGAAATTATTTGAATTTTTTTAGAACAATTCGTTGGTTGAGCACTTTGAGGACGTTCCTTTGGCTTGCTATGTACTTCCAGCATGACGGAGTTCTTTCACATTTTGTCAGACGTGTGAGGGACTATCTAAACAGCATTCATCCTAATCGCTAAATTGGTCGTGGTAATATACTTAATTAGCCACTGAGATCAACAGACCTTACGTCATTAGATTTTTGTTTATGGGTTTAGATGAAGTCTGAGGTGTACAAACGAAAGGTGAATAAACTAGATGAACTGCTTGGCCGCATCACGCACGATGCTGTCTTTATTAGGGAGGGCGCCGGCCGATGTGGTCGAGCGGTTCTAGGCGCTTCAGTCTGGAACCGCGTGACCGCTACGATCGCAGGTTCGAATCCTGCCTCGCGCATGGATGTCTGTGATGTCCTTAGGTTAATTAGGTTTAAGTAGTTCTAAGTTCTAGGGGACTGATGACCTAAGATGTTAAGTCCCATAGTGCTCAGAGCCATTTGAACCATTTTATTAGGGAGGGTGGAGAGGCACTCAGACATCCAACACAACATGGTCTCTCCCAAGAGGGCACAAATGCGTCAAAGTTAATGATGGGATATTCGGACATTTATTGCGAATTTTACAACACCATTAATGTGACGTAAACGAGAACGTTTAGAGGTCAAGGTGTTATTTTTCAGTTGATACTTTGTAAAACATATGTTTAAGGTTTGTTAACTGTTGTACACATATATATGTGTAAACCTGACAATGTACTGAATAATCCAGAAAATAAATAACAATGTACATTATGTGATCAAAAGTATCGGGACATCTCCAAAAAGATACATTTTTCGTATTAGGTGCATTGTGCTGCCACCTACTGCCAGGTTCTCCATATCAGCGACCTTAGTAATCATTAGACATCGTGAGAGAGCATTATGGAACCCTCCGCGGAACTCACGGACTTCTAACGTGGTCAGGTAGGTGACTGGGTGTCATACGTCTGTACACGAGATTTCCCCACTCCTAAACATCCCTAGGCCCCCTTTTTCCGATGTGATAGTGAACTGGAAACATGAAGGGACACATACAGCACAGAAGTGCACAGGCCGACCTCGTCTGTTGACTGACAGAGACCGCCGACAGTTGAAGAGCGCCGTAATAGGTAGACGTCTATCCAGACCATCACACAGGAATTCCAAACTGCATCAGGATCCCCTGCAAGCACTATGACAGGTGGGAGATGAGAAAACTGGATTTAATGGTCGAACGACTCATAAGCCACACATCACGCCGATAAATACCGAACGACGCCTCCCTTGGTGTAAGGTGCGTAAACATTGGACGATCGAACAGTGCAAAAACGTTGTCTGGAGTGACGTATCACTATACACAATGTGGCGATCCGATGGCAGGGTGTGTGTATGGCGAATGCCCGGTGAATACCAGCGTGCGTAGTGCCAACAGTAAAATTCGAAGGCGGTGGTGTTACGGTGTGGTCGTGTTTTTCATGGAGGAGGCTTGCACCACTTGTTGTTTTGCGTGCCACTATCACAGTTAAGGCCTACATTGATGTTTTAAGCACCTTCTTGCTTCCCACTGTTGAAGAGCAGTTCGAGGATGGCAATTGTATCTTTCAACACGATCGAGCACCTGTTCATAATGCACGGCCTGTGGCGGAGTGGTTACACGACAATAACATCCCTGTAACGGACTGGCCTGCACAGAGTCCTGACCTGAATCCTACAGAATACCTTTGGGATGTTTTGAAACGCCGACTTCGTGCCAGGCCTCACCGACCGACATTGATACCTCTCCTCAGTTCAGCACTCCCTGAAGAATGGGCTGCCATTCCGCAAGAAACCTTCCAGCACTTGGTTGAACGTATGTCTGCGAGAGTGGAAGCTGTCATCAAGGCTAAGCGTGGGCCGACACCATACTGAATTCCAGCATTACCGATGGAGGGCGCCACGAACTTGACAGTCATTTTCAGCCAGATGTCCGGATACTTTTGATCACATAGTGTATATTACATGTGTTCTGTTTCGAAAACTATTCGGAATAGGGAGATTTTTTTCCTCATCGTTCCCGACATAACCCTGAATACTGACCAGTCCTCCTGGGACACTCTATAGATGTAGATATAAGCTTACCTGTTGTGCATGAGAAGGTGCGTCGGTCTTGATATTCCACGTTACTGTTTGCCACAAGCCTGAGTGCCAAACAGTCTTCGAAAAACACGAGGATGCTATCTGAGACCTGCAGTCAAGATATTCCCTCAGAAAACAGGTTTGATAGTGTGAAGGTTCGATTCCCGCAACTGTAGCTATGTTGCCCTGAGGCTGACGCACGGGAGATGGTTGCTTCCAGCTCCGGTGCCGAGTAGCTACTGCGCCACATAATCTGTTGGCCAGACGGTCGCCTGCGAACACACAGATACCGACTGGCCTATCTGTTGTTCTAGACAGGGCAGGTCACGCTCGCACCTAGCACTGAATGGTCCGCTTCCGTGATGGCGTTACTCAAGAAACTGACTCTTCAATCATATGTGAGAGATGCATTTCCCTCTGCGAATCGACCACATAAAATTGTTGCTCTTCTATATTTACACCTACACTCTATGTACCATTGTCAAGTGCATGGCAGATGATATTTCCAGTTGTGCCACGTATCAGTGTTTCTCACTGTTCCATACTACTACTACTACTACTACTACTATTATTACTATTTTAGAACAATGAAACTTCTTTATTTAAATTAGTGTGTCTGTACTTAAATTGCTGAATGACTGAGAAGATGAAACGCATACGTTATTGGAATCTGAAACAGCTGAGTAAAACTGAACGTACTGATCCTACTTTCTCTTTCCTTTTCCTTATCATGTCAACACTGACCCACAATATTCTAGCGCAACGGAATCTGACTGCCTCCCCAAAAAAAAAAAATTACAACCTGACTTCAAATAATTAATCCTGAATAAGAAGCAGTCCTGGCAATAACCTATACATTTCATTAAGTACCTACCTCAGAAAAATCTTCATTTCGCGAACTACTGCAATACAGCGAGCGTCAATACTGCCAGCTAAATAAAAAGATTCTAACTACTAAAGCCACTAACTACTAATAGGCATGTGGATAGCAAAGGAAAGATTTTGTTGCAAACCAAATAATATATTTTTTACCTTAATAATGTGACATCCAGTTCAAACACGAATATAAATCGTCAGTGACATCCAGTACAAAGATATATAATCATGAATAATTTTCAGTCTCCAAGTCGGATACTTCCAGATCGTCAGCCTACGCTAACACTTCAGACCTCTACCTTCCATCAATGCTAACTTCTCACATTTAACATCTATCACTGCTGGCTGTTCACCTCTAACTGCCCGACAGTACTGCTGGCGACGAACTTCCAACTTCCCAACAGTACTGGCGATTAACTTCCAACAATGTGTCCAACCACCCACAGAGTCTCTTACAAAGAAAGCGCAGTCAGAGATCCAATGCAAAGCGCTACACAGCGCTACCAACACAACATGCCTATGAGGAGTCTATCACCTGTCACGGCGAACCTGCACTAATGTGTTCAAAAAGTTACGGGAATTTTTCTTCCTCTTAAGGAATCTTTATTTATTCTTCAGGGTAGCAATTTCACTCTCTTGAATTTTGTGCTCCAATGACAGTGTATGACATAGCTTGTCTGGAACCAGTTACACGTCGTGCTCCAGTATATCTGAGGCTGCATGTGCTCTCTTGATTTCAGATTACTTGTTATTCTTACTATTACGAGCTCCAGGACTGTGTATGTTGTTCCAGTCGATATGGTATCTCTACAAGCTTCTGGTAGATTTGCAACGTTTCGCTCTTGTTTTGCGCTCGTTCGTATTGTCGAGACACTCTGTATGTATGTCACGTTCCACCGTTTAGAAACCCTATGGAGACGGTATTTGACGCGTACATTCTCCGATCTACGCGAGAAACTGGTTATTTTTGCAACACATATTCTCTGATTTCAACGCTAGATTTTATTGTCGGCACAATACTCGTTTCAAAAGCACTTGGAGAGGGGACTTTACACAAATTTTGTTGTTGTCATGCGTAATTTGCCTGACGGTTAGTCGCATTTGATCCTTTGACGTATATGTCCAACAGTGTAGGGGGGAGGGGGGCGGGGGTAGAATTGGCATGGAAATTCTCCGATTTACTCGGAAAATTTATTGTTTTGTCGCCTTCAAAGTAATCCCCCTCAGATATACAGGGTGTCCGAAAAGTCTTTCCCTGATTACATAAATTGATAACTCAGGCTAGAAGTAAGATACAAATACGAAACTGGTGTCTAACTGTTTACAAACTGTCGAAGTTTTTTTCACACGTCAGTAAACTTCCACATGATCACCCTTGGTAGCACGTAGCACATCTAGGCGATATTCAATTTCCGTCCACACAATAGCCAACATCACTGGAGGGATCGATTCAACGACTGTGGTTATCCGTTGCCGCAGGGTTTCAAGATCTGGTTCACGTGTTCGGTAGACCTCGTCCTTGACATAACCCCATAAAAAGAAGTCTAATGGGGTTATGTCAGGAGAGCGTGGAGGCCGAACCGTTGGCGCATCACGACCAATCCATCGCCCAGGAAAGGTCATATCGTCATAGGCACGGACGTCCAAACCCCAATGAAGCGGTGCACCGTCCTGCTGAAACAAGACATCGGGGTAATACTGAAGCAACTGAGGAATAGCATACAGATGCAACGTGTCCAGATACACTGCAGATGTGATTTTAGCCTCAGCGAAGAAGAATGGCCCGATAATTCGATCGTGCAATAGCGCGCACCAAACATTCACCTTTGGCCTGCCTCTGGTGCACTCCGTGACCTCGCCAGGGGCTTGTCAACCCCAAATGCGCACATTATGGCGATTCACTACTCCACTGACGAAAAAGGTCGCTTCGTCGGAAAAGGCAATTCCTCTGAGATAACCATCATCGTCCTCAATACGTGATAGCATTTCGACCGCAAAGTCATATCGACGTGTACTGTCATTGGACAACAAGGCCTGAACGATTTGCACTTTGTATGCACGAAACAATAAATGTTTGTGTAAAATGTCATGCAGTGAGCTTTTTGGCATCTGTAATTCACGTGAGGCCCTGCGCACCGATTTCTTCGGACTTCGCAGAAAAGACTTCCTTACAGCTCCCACCCTGTCTGCTGAGGTTCTTGGTCGACCATACCTCGGAAGGTCAGCAACCGATCCTGTGTTCTTGAACTTCTCATAGCAGGCTTTAATGCTCTTGACATCAGGTGGATTCCTTCCAAATGTTGTCTGGAAGTGTTTCTGCACTGTGGTTGGTGATCGTGTCTCATGGTACCACAGGACACACTGTGCCTTCTCCTGACTGGTTAACATGCCTTCTTGGGCACTGCACCTCATCCACTACTTACGTACTGCGAATCTAAAACGGAAAAAACTTTGATAGTTGCAAACAATTCGACACAAGTTTCATATTTGTATCTTACTTCTAGCCTGAGTTATCAATTTATGTAATCAGGGAAAGTCTTTTCAGACACCCTGTAATACACTTGTTCCAGCGCTGTTTCCAATCTTTGGTACTCACTTTTTGTTATAGTGTTCAGCTCCTTCAGCGATTCTGTTTTTATCTCGTCAGTGCCAAAACGACGTCCTTTTACGTTTCTCTTCAGCCTCGGGAATAGAAAGAAGTCGCAAGGGGACATGTTCCAGCGAATACGTTTGCCGAGGGAACATAACGGTTTTGTTTTTTACTAAAAAAATCATGAAGAAGCATTGAGGTGCGAGCGAGAGCACCATCGTGATGCAATTTCCACTAATGGGTTTTCCACAATTCTGGTCGTTTTCTTCGGACTGCTTAAGCAAACGGCACGTAACTCCCTGGTAGTACGCCTTACTGACTGTAGGACAATAAGGCAGAACTCGTGATGCACTATTCCATTATAATCGAATAAACCAGTGAGAACCGTTGCCTGTGATCGAACTTGTCAATTTATTTTTATGTTTTGGCCCTTCAGACAGTTTCCATGGGAAGATGGGGCCTTGGTTTCGACGTCATTCACGTGAACCCGTGTTTCGTCTCTTGTCATAACTTTCTTTAGAAGCTCTGGATCGTTGTACGAGACGCCGCTTTTGGTAGAATTCAAGGATTTCGGACAAACTTTTCTGCTACGCGTTTCGCGTCCAAAACATCCGAAAAAATAGCTTAGCAAGCGCCAAAGGATAAACCGACATTTTCAACTACTGTCTGATGGTGAATGGGCGATTTTCCAGAACTACGTCTTTTTTTTGTTCCATATTGTCGTGAGTAATAGATAAACTAATGCGTGCAGGGCGGCCGTCTTCTTCAACGTTTCCTCGGCCCTCTTTGAAACGTTTATACCACTCATAGACTCTTGTCTTACTCGCAGTAGATTTGCCAACACTTGTAATCTTTTCTGTATTTACATGGATACTCTGCAAAACACACTTCAAGAGTCTGGCAGAGGTTCATCGAACCACTGTAACCTCCCAACAGAAAAAATTAAGTATATATATCATTCACATTCAGCATAACCTACCAACAGATAAATTCCTTAACCTACCAATAATACAATGTAACTAGTCTCTCAATAAAATTGTTGCTCACTTATAACCTTTCAATAATTGACTCTGAATTTAAACTGGTAAATTTTGGACGTCAGGAGTGCTGCGTCATGGCCCTGAAAATTCATTCCGAATAAATTGAAAAATCTTACTTCAATGAAGTCGCCGGATAACGCGTATACAGGGTGAGTCACCTAACATTACCGCAGGATATATTTCGTAAACCACATCAAATACTGACGAACCGATTCCACAGATCGAACGTGAGGAGAGGGGCTAGTGTAATTGGTTAATACAAACCATAAAAAATGCACGGAAGTATGTTATTAACACAAACCTACGTTTTTTTAAGTGGAACCCCGTTAGTTTTGTTAGCACATCTGAACATATAAACAAATACGTAATCAGTGCCATTTGTTGCATTGTAAAATGTTAATTACATCCGGAGATATTGTAACCTAAAGTTGTGTTCACAAGAAATGTGTTTTCTCAATCTGTGTTGTCTATGTGTCAATAGATCATACTCTTTGAGGTAATTCATAATGTTCGAACACAATATATGTTCCAGAATCCGGCTGGATATCGACGTTAATAAAATGGGCCTGTAATTTGTGGATTACTCCTATTGCCTTTCCTGAATATTGATATGACTTGTGCAACTTTCCAGCTTTTGGCGACGGATCTTTCGCCGAGTGAGCAGCTGTATATGATCGTTAAGTATGGGGTATTGCATCAGCATACTCTGAAAGAAATCTGATTGGTATATGGTCTGGACCGGAAGACTTGCTTTTATTGATTTAAGTTGCTTCTCTGCAGTGGCGGCTCGTGAGACTACATTTTGTGTGTTCACAAATTTTTAGTCTCAGATCAACCTAAATGTGTGAAATAGCATCTGCTGTGTAAATATTATGATTATGAACAAATTTATGCAACTGCCAGCCACCATGGAAGCTGGAATGCCAATTTGCAGGCGGTAGGGACCCACATTGACTACCGCTAGTCCACTGGTTCGGAATGGCAAGCCGGGATGATAAATTATGTAGGTTTCTCAAGATAAGGCATTAGAGCTTCCAAATAGATCCCAAGTAGAAAGTTACTGGAGAATACATAAGCTTACAACAATAAATAAATTGTATATTTTCCGTTGGTGCCATTATACAGGGTGTTACAAAAAGGTATGGCCAAACTTTCGGGAAACATTCCTCACATACAAATAAAGAAAAGATGTTATGTGGACATCTGTCCGGAAACGCTTAATTTCCATGTTAGAGCTCATTTTAGTTTCGTCAGTATGTACTGTACTTCCTCGGTTCACCGCCAGTTGGCCCAATTGAAGGAAGGTAATGTTGACTTCGGTGCTTGTGTTGACATGCGACTCATTTCTCTACAGTACTAGCATCAAGCACATCAGTACGTAGCATCAACAGGTTAGTGTTCATCACGAACCAGGTTTTGCAGTCAGTGCAATGTTTACAAATGCGGAGTTGGCAGATGCCCATTTGATGTATGGATTAGCACGGGGCAATAGCCGTGGCGCGGTACGTTTGTATCGAGACAGATTTACAGAACGAAGGTGTCCCGACACGAAGACGTTCGAAGCAATTGATCGGCGTCTTAGGGAGCGCGGAACATTCCAGCCTATGACTCGCGACTGGGGAAGACCTAGAACGACGAGGACACCTGCAATGGACGAGGCAATTCTTTGTGCAGTTGACGATAACCCTAACGTCAGCGTCAGAGAAGTTGCTGCTGTACAAGGTAACGTTGACCACGTCACTGTATGGAGAGTGCTACGGGAGAACCAGTTGTTTCCGTACCATGTACAGCGTGTGCAGGCACTATCAGCAGCTGATTGGCCTCCACGGGTATACTTCTGCGAATGGTTCATCCAACAATGTGTCAATTCTCATTTTAGTGCAAATGTTCTCTTTACGGATGAGGCTTCATTCCAATGTGATCAAATTGTAAATTTTCACAATCAACATGTGTGTGCTGACGAGAATCCGCACGCAATTGTGCAATCACGTCATCAACACAGATTTTCTGTGAACGTTTGGGCAGGCATTGTTGATGATGTCTCGATTGGGTCCCATGTTCTTCCACCTACGCTCAATGGAGCACGTCATCATAATTTCATACGGGATACCCTACCTGTGCTGCCAGAACATGTGCCTTTACAAGTACGACACAACATGTGGTTCATGCACGATGGAGCTCCTGCACATTTCAGTCGAAGTGTTCGTACGCTTCTCAACGACAGATTCTGTGACCGATGGATTGGTAGAGGCGGACCAATTCCGTGGCCTCCACGCTCTCCTGACCTCAACCCTCTCGACTTTCATTTATGGGGGCATTTGAAAGCACTTGTCTACGCAACCCCGGTACCAAATGTAGAGACTCTTCGTGCTCGTATTGTGGACGGCTGTGATACAATACGCCATTCTCCAGGGCTGCATCAGCGCATCAGGGATTCCATGCGACGGAGGCTGGATGCATGTATCCTCGCTAACAAAGGACATTTTGAACATTTCCTATAACAAAGTGAAGTCACGCTGGTACGTTCTGTTGCTGTGTGTTTCCATTCCATGATTAATGTGATTTGAAGAGAAGTAATAAAATGAGCTCTAACATGGAAATTAAGCGTTTCCGGACACATATCCACATAACATATTTTCTTTCTTTGTGTGTGAGTAATGTTTCCTGTATACCTGAAATCCCGACACTATGTTTTTTTATTACACGCCCTATAGCTATTGGCGTAAGATTTCCACATCTTGTTGTTGTGTTCGGCCTGAAGACTGCTTTGATATAACTCTCTTCCCTAGACTGTCATTCATGCGCAAGCCTCTTGACTTTCGAGTAGCTACAGCAACCTACATCCTTCTGACTTTGCTTACCAGATTCACTCCGCCCCCCCCCCCCCCCCCCCCATTTTCCTCGTACAGTCAGTCTACATTTTATATTCTCTCTACTTCGGCCCTCATCTGTTATCTTGCTTGCCAAACAGAAAAAACTCACTTATTACTTAAAATGTCTCGTTCACCAAATTAATTCCCTCAGCATTACCTGACTGAATTAGACTACGTTCCATTGTCCTTGTTTGCTGTTGCCGATGTTCGTCTTATATCCTCCTTTCAAGACACTGTGGGCCAATGGATTTGCCGCAGTGGTAGCACGGGTTGTCGTCAGATCACCGAAGTTAAGCGCTGTCGAGCGGGGCTAGCAGATGGATGGGTGACCATCCGGTCTGCCGAGCGCTGTTGGCAAGCGGGATGCATTCGACCCTTCTGAAACAAACTGAAGAGCTGCTCTATTGAGAAGTAGCGGCTCCGGTCTCTTGACGCTTGTGGTCTGAGGATGACACGGCGGCCGATCGGTACCCAGCCGGCCGTTGTGGCAGAGAGGTTCTAGGCGCTTCAGTGCAGAATCACGCTGCTGCTACGGTCGCAGGTTCGAATCCTGCCTCGGACATGGATGTGTGTGATGTCCTTTGGTTAGTTAAGTTTAAGTAATTCTAGTTCTAGGGGACTGATGACCTCAGATGTTAAGTCCCATAGTGCTCAGACCTATTTGAACCATTTGAACCGGTCGGTACAGTTGATCCTTTGTTGCCTGTTTGGGCGGAATTTAGTTTTTTCAAGACACCGTCCATTCCATTCAACTGTTCTTCCGAGTCCTTTGCTGTCTCTGACAGAATTGCAGTGTCATCGGCAAATCTCAAAGTTTTATTTATTTCTTCCCACTGGACTTTAATTCTTACTCTAAATTTTTCTTTGGTTTCCTTTATTGCTTTCCCTGTGTACAGACTGAATAACATCGGAGATAGACAGCAACCCTGTCTCACTCCCTTCTCAACCACTGCCTACCTTTCATGCCCGGTGTCTGTAAAAGTTGCAAATAGCCTTCCGCTCCCTGTATTTTATCCCTACTGCCTTCAGAATTAGCGCATTCCTGTCAATAGTGTTAAAAGCTTTCTTTAAGTCTACAAAAGTCACGAGGGTGAGTCAAAGGACAAACTTAAATATTTTTTTAAATATTATTTATTGTGCAGAAGTGGTACAAAGCTTTATCACTTTTCAACATAATCTCCCCCACCCACAATGCAAGTCCAACGCTTACAAAGTGCATAAATTCCTTTAGAATAAAATTCTTTTGGTAGTCCGCGCAACCACTTATGCACCGTGAGGCGTACCTCTTCATCAGAACGGAACTTCTTTCCTCCCATTGCGTCTGTGAGTGGTCCAATCATATGGAAATCACTTGGGGCAAGGTCTGGTGAGTATGGTGGATGAGGAAGACACTCAAAATGCAGGTCTGTGATTGTTGCAACTGTTGTACTGGCAGTGTGGGGCCTTGCATTGTCATGTTGCAAAAGGACACCTGCTGACAGCAATCCACGTCGCTTTGATTTGACTGCAGGCCACAGATGGTTTTTTAGACCTGTGTATGATGCACTGGTGACAGTGGTCCCTTTAGGCATGTAATGCTCCAAAATAACTTTATTCGTTCCGAAAGAGAGCCAGCATAACCTTCCCTGCTGATGGTTCTGTTCGAAACGTCTTTGGTTTTGGTGATGACGAATGGCGCCATTCCTTGCTCGCTCTGTTTGTTTCCGGTTGGTGGAAGTGAACCCAGGTTTCGTCCCTAGTAACGATTCTTGCAAGGAAGCCATCACCTTCTGATTTAAAGCGCCGAAGAAGTTCTTCACAAGGATGAACACGTCGTTCTCTGATTTCAGAAGTCAGCTGCCGTGGCACCCATCTTGCAGACACTTTGTTAAATTGGAGCACATCATGTGCACAGTGTGCTGCAATGTTCTGTGGAGTCACAACTTGTTGTGCCTGACCTGGACGACGAGCACCTTCCAATGAACTCACACCATTTGCAAACTTCCTACTCCATTCGTAGACTTGCATTCGTCGATGAATTTCAAAAGGGTTCACACCTTCACTACGTAAAAACAGAATAACAGAACGCTGTTCTTCCCTGGTGCAAGTCGCAAGTGGGGCGGCCATCTTTATACTGATACTGCGATGGTATACGTGTATCTGCACTTTGCTGCCACCTTCGAGCCATTCTGCAAGCTGTATGTAGTACGCTTACCAAATTACAGGATAACGGTGCGAAATTTCGATGTGTTATTACGAATTTAAGGTTTTCATTTGACTCACCCTCGTAGAAACGTAGGTTTGCATTTATTTTACCCATTTTGTAAGATAAGCTGTAGAGTCAGTGTGGCCTCATTGTTCCTAGATTTCTCCGGATCCTAAACTGATCTTCCAAGAGTTTGGCTTCTGCCAGTATTTCCATTCTTCTGCATAGAATTAGTATTTTGTAACCTTGACTTTTTAAACTGATAGTTCGGTAATATTCATACCTGTCAGGATCTGCTTCATTTAGGATTCAATTATTACATTTGTCTTGAAGTCAGAGTATCTGGCCTGTCCCAGATGGAAGAGTTATGCCATGGCTGGTTCTCTTGAGGCTCTCGCAAGAGAAAGTTCGCACCGCACCCTCCTCAGATTTAGTGGGCAGGCAGTCAAAAACCGAACACAGATCAAGCATGAAAACAGGAACAAGGTGTACTGAAATGGGGGGAAAAGCAAAATAGAAACAGTGGACAGCCCAAGCACATGAAGTGCCACAAAGAGCAGTCTGAAACAGCAGTGGTGTCGTGGGTTAAGTAGTCTTGGACTGCCAAGCGGACGAAGCGTATTGAACAGTCAACCGTACTTTTTTTTTTCACAACAACATGAACTCTCCGACTGGTCAATGAAATCTTTGTTCTCTTTCTATAGTCTTGGCAGTTGTCATTCTATATATTGCTTATAGAATATGAGTCATGTGGTAAGAATACGTTACTGTCGCAAGTAAATGTGACGATTAGTGAGAGTGTGGTGTCACCGCCAGACACCACACTTGCTAGGTGGTAGCCTTTAAATCGGCTGCGGTCCGTTACTATATGTCGGATCCGCGTGTCGCCACTATCAGTGATTGCAGACCGAGCGCCGCCACACGGCAGGTCTAGAGAGACTTCCTAGCACTCGCCCCAGTTGTACAGCCGACTTTACTAGCGATGGTTCACTGACAAACACGCTCTCATTTGCCGAGACGATAGTTAGCATAGCCTTCAGCTACGTCATTTGCTACGACCTAGCAAGGCGCCATTACCAGTTACTATTGATATTGTGAATAATGTACCGTCCAGACCGACGTTCACCATTAATGGATTAAAGTTAAGTATTCCACCAGCTACGTCCGTTTTTTCTAAATTCTAATTTCCTCGTCCTGTTCCAGACCTCACGCCAGCCTGCGTGAGCTAAAACGCGTGCCTTTCGGCTTCCTCTAGTAACACGGTGTTGGCTCTCCTGCCAACCACAGCAGAGAGCATGCGAGATACTACATAGGCGTCTCACAGAAACGGGTGTGAACAATGTTACAACAAAGGAATTCAAGAGTGGGGGCTTCCAAAACGGAAAACGCAACTTCAAAAACGTTAAAAACTTATGTTTCGTCAGAGCACAGAGGAACTGTGTGATTATGAAACTGTTACGTTCATTGTTGTAGCTTACTTTACAAACTATTATGTTTTAATAATTTTCTAGGGAGTGATCACATTCACATTCATACGAACACCTATGTCGGGCAAGGAAGCATATCTCACTCATTTACCAGTCGTACAAATTAAGTGCGTCGATAAGAGGTTCCTATCATATGACACACGTACAGCCACTAATGCCGTGTACGACGCACCAGAGGCCGCACGGGGTAGCCGACGGTTTAGGCGCCTTGTCACGCTCCGCGCGGATCCCCCCGTCGGAGGTTGGAGTCCTCCCTCGAGCATGGGTGTGTGTGTCATCCTCAGCGTAAGTTAGTTTAAGTTAGATTAAGTAGTGTGTACGCTCAGGGACCGATGACCTCAGCAGTTTCCTCCCATAAGACGTTACCACAAATTTCCGCACCAGACGTCTTTTCCAGCGGAGGTTTCGGTTGACTTCGGCCGGTGTGGCCGAGCGGTTCTAGGCGCTTCAGTCTGGAACCGCGCGACCGCTACGGTCGCAGATTGGAATCCTGCGTCGGGCATGGATGTGTGTGATGTCCTTTGGTTAGTTAGGTTTAAGTAGTTCTAAGTTCTAGGGGACTGATGACCTCAGATGTTAAGTCCCTTAGTGCTCAGAGCCGTTTGAACCGTTTTTGTTTCGGTTGACTTGTCGTCTTGTCATCAAACGTCGAAAGCCACTTCCTTTCGGCTGCTAATAGAGTAGTCGTGCAGAATCAGCTGTCATTATAGATGCCTACCTCACACCCCGCGGTTGCAGACGAACGTTATACCATGACGCAGATACAAATTTGAATAAAGTGAACAGCGAGAAAAAAGGAATTGGCAGAAAGGAGGTTTGAACATGGCTCGCAGTCCAACACCGTAACCACTTTTTTTAATGTCATTTTGTTCGTTATTGGTCGTTGTATTTGTTCTACATCTACATCTACATGGTTACTCTTCAGTTCACACTTAAGTGCCTGGCTCATCGAACCATTTTCATACTACTTCTCGACCATTCCACTCTCGAATGGCGCGTGGGAAAAAGGAACACCTAAATCTTTTCGTTCGAGCTCTGATTTCTCTTATTTTACTCTGATGATCATTTCTACCTACGTAGGTGGGTGTCAACAAAATATTTTCGCATTCGGAAGAGAAAGTTGGTGACTGAAATTTCGTAAATAGATCTCGCCGCAAAGAAGACCACCTTTGTTTCAGTGACTGCCACCCCAATTCGCGTATCGTATCAGTGACACTCTCACTCCTATTGCGCGATAACCCGAAACGAGCTGCCCTTCTTTGCACTTTTTCGATGTCCTCCGTCAATCCTACCTGGTAAGGATCCCACACCGCGCAGCAATATTCCAGCAGAGGATGGACAAATGTAATGTAGGCTGTCCCTTTTGTGGGTTTGTCGCATCTTCTATGTGTTCTGACAACAAAGCGCAGTCTCTGTTTCACCTTTCCTACAATATTATCTATGTGGTCTTCCCAGTTTAAGTTGCTCGTAATTGTAATTCCTAGGTATTTAGTCGAATTGACAGCCCAAGGATTTGTGCGATTTTTCGTATACACAAAATTTATCGGATTTCTTGTAGTACCCATGTGGGTGACCTCGCACATTTCTTTGTTCAGTGCTGATTGCCACTTTTCGCACCATACAGAAATTCTCTGTAGATCATTTTGTAGTTGGAATTGATCGTCTGATGATTTTACTAGACGGTAAATTACAGCGTCATCTGCAAACAGTATAAGGGGGTTACTCAGATTATCACCTAGATCATTTATGTAAATCAGGAACAGCAGAGGGCCTATGAAACTACCTTGCGGAACGCCAACTATCAATTCTGTTCTACTAGATGATTTACCATCTATGACTACGAACTGTGACCTCTCTGAGAGGAAATCACGAATCCAGTCACACAACTGAGACGATACTCCATATGCACGCAATTTGATTAATAGTCGCTTGTGAGGAACGGTACCAAAAGTCGTCTGGAAATCTAGGAATATGGAATAGATCTGACATCACTTGTCGACAGCACTCATTATTTCATGGGAATAAAGAGCTAGCTGTGTTGCACAAGAACGATATTTTCTGAATCGGTGTTGTTTATGAATCAATAAGACATTTTTTTCAAGGTGCATACGTCCCATGACGCTTGTTCAAGTTCACCGTTCATCCATTCACTCAGATTTCTTGTCACAGAGGGCAGCTACCCCTATGACGGAACACGCTGAGCTACCGTGCCGGCGTCTTCACCACGACGCCATAACTCTTCACGGCTGCTCTACATTGCATTTCTTTTTCTTGGACCGTTCACTGTTTCTATTTTGCTTTTTTTCTCACAGTCCAGTGCACCTTCATCTTGTTTTCATGCTTGATCTGGTTGTTCACTGGGCTCTCTTATCACTAAATCTGAGGGTGTTGCCATGGGGAGCTTCTTCTACATCTACATCTGCAAATCACATTTAAATGCCTGGCAGAGGGTTCATCGAACCACCTTCACAATTCTCTATTATTCCAATCTCGTATAGCGCGCGGAAAGAATGAACACCTATATCTTTCCCTACGAGCTCTGATTTCCCTTAATTTATCGCGGTGATCGTTCCTCCCTATGTAGGTCGGTGTCAACAAAATATTTTCGCATTCGGAGGAGAAAGTTGGTGATTGGAAATTCGTGAGAAGATTCCGTCGTAACGAAAAACGCCTTTCTTTTAATGATTTCCAGCCCAAATCCTGTATCATTTCTGTGACACTCTCTCCCATATTTCGCAATGATACAAAACGTGCTGCCTTTCTTTGACCTTTTTCGATGTACTCCGTCAGTCCTATCTGGTAAGGACCCCACACCGAGCAGCAGTATTCTAAAAGAGGACGGACAAGCGTAGTGTAGGCAGTCTTCTTAATAGACCTGTTACATTTTCTAAGTGTCCTGCCAATAAAACGCAGTCTTTCGTTCGCCTTCCCCACAACATTTTCTATCTGTTCCTTCCAATTTAAGTTGTTCCTAATTGTAATACCTAGGTATTTAATTTAATTTACGGCTTTTAGATTAGACTGATTTATCGTGTAACCGAAGTTTAACGAGTTCCTTTTAGCACTCATGTGGATGACCTCACACCTATCGTATATTCAGCGTCAACTGCCACTTTTCGCACCATCGAGATATTTTTTCTCAATCTTTTTGCAGTTTGTTTTGATCTTCTGATTACTTTATTAGTCGATAAACGACAGCGTCATCTGCAAACAACCGAAGACGGCTGCTCAGATTGTCTCCCAAATCGCTGATATAGATAAGGAACAGCAAAGGGCGTATAACGATACCTTGGGGAACGCCAGAAACCACTTCTGTTTTACTCGATGACATTCCATCAATTACTACGAACTGTGACCTCTCTGACAGGAAATCACAAATCCATTCACATAACTGAGACGATATTCCATAAGCACGCAATTTGAATACGAGCCGCTTGTGTGGTACAGTGTCAAAAGCCTTCAGGAAATCCAGAAATATGGAATCGATCTGAAATCCCTTGTCAATAGCACTCAACACTTCATGTGAATAAAGAGCTAGTTGTGTTTCACAGGAACGATGTTTTCTAAACCCTTGTTGACTGTGTGTCAACAGACAATTGTCTTCGAGGTAATTCATAATGTTCGAACACAATATATGTTCTAAAATCCTGCTACAATCGACGTTAACGGTACCTTTCGTGAATATTGGTGTGACCTGTGCAACTTTCCAGTCTTTGGGTAAGGATCTTTCGTCGAGCGAACGGTTGTATATGATTGTTAAGTATGGTGCTAATGCATCAGCATACTCCGAAAGGAACCTAATTGATATACAGTCTGGACCAGAAGACTTGCATTCATTAAGTGATTTAAGTAGTTTCACTATTCCGAGGATATTTACTCCTACGTTACTCATGTTGGCACCTGTTCTTGATTCGAATTCTGGAATATATACTTCGTCTTCTTTTGTGAAGGCATTTCCGGAGGCTGTGTTTAGTAACTCTGCTTTGGCAGCACTGTCTTCGATAGTATCTCCACTGTTATCGCGCAGAGCAACGACTGTTTCTTGCCGCTAACATACTCCACATACGACCAGAATTTCTTTGGGTTTTCTGCCAGGTTTCTAGACAACGTTTCGTTGTGGAAAATGTTATTGGCATCTCGCATTGAAGTCCGCGCAAAATTTCGAGCTACTGTGAAAGATCGACAATCCTGGGGATTTTGCTTCTCTTTAAATTTGGCATGTTTGTTTCGTTGCTTCTGCAACAGTGTTTTAACCCGTTTTGTGTACCAAGGAGGATCAGCTCCGTCGTTTGTTAATTTATTTGGTATAAATCTCTCAATTGCTGCCGATACTATTTCTTTGAATTCAAGCCACATCTGGTCTACGCTTACATTATTAATTTGGAATGAGTGGAGATTGTCTCTCAGGAAGGCGTCAAGTGAATTTTTATCTGCTTTTTTGAATAGGTATGTTTTTCGCTTATTTTTCGGGGATTTGTGGATTGCAATATTCAATCTCGCCACGACAACCCTGTGTTCACTAATCCCTCTACCGGTTTTGATGCTTGTTATTAACTCAGGATTATTTGTTGCTAAGAAAAAAAATGGTTCAAGTGGCTCTGAGCACTATGGGACTTAACTTCTGAGGTCATCAGTCCCCTAGAACTTAGAACTATTTGAACCTAACTAACCTAAGGACATCACACACATCCATGCCCGAGGCAGGATTCGAACCTGCGACCGTAGCCACTTCGGCCGGCTGTTGCTAAGAGATCAAGTGTGTTTTTTTTTAACCGTTTATTATTCGCGTGGGTTCATGAACTAACTGCTCGAAATAATTTTCAGAGAATGCGTTTAGCACAATTTCTTGTTAGGAGTTCCGAGGGGAATGACGTGTGCTCTGTTTCCAAGCAAATCATTGCCCTGGGAGGTGGAGGGAGGGGCGTCGCAGCCCGCAGCGACCGTTGACCGCCTGCTGTGTACAGACCAGAGGCCGTGTTGGCTCGGAGAGCAGCCGCTAGAATAGCGGCAGGTCAGTCCGTCTCAGGGACAGCGCACAAGATGGACCAGCAGCACACACGGCGACCACGAGCTCTGGCTCCGCCTGATCCACCTCCCCTCAGGTAGGTGCAGCACTCAGAAAGGCGTCACGTGTCCCGACTTGGGATAGGCAACTTTGGCAAAACATCGTTGCTGATTTCGATTTCACCATAAAATATCGCTGGTCTGTAATAATTACCCCAAAACAACGAAGTAAAAAGAAACAAAAATATCAACATTTACACGTGAACAGCAAAAGTTGAAGTACCGATTTCTAATATTAATGGTTGGTTGTGTCAGTCAGCAGCAACCTTCGACCGTAGATACTAGTAGACTGGCCTTGCTGTGCAGAAGCTATAGGGCTGGTGTGGCTCTAACATAAACCACGTGACTGTTGGCAAGACGTGGCGGGATTTCAAATCAGCGGTCTGCCATACTACGTTTGTATCGTGTTTTACCCACATTTCTCAATTGACTGCCAAACGCTTCCAACAAAAATTACTTTTTTATTTTCGAAAAATTATGTCAGAACTACATTTGACCTGGATCTGTTCACAGTACCATTTATAAAATCTAACAAATACATCGAACGCCTCTCTGGTGGGCAGTGGGACGAAATTACTATAAACTATCAATTAAAGTAAAATTCCGTTAAAATTCTTTTAAACAGTAAGAGTGGGCTCGTGTCAAAACTTTAAATATTGGATTCGCCGCGTTTTGAGCTCTAGTCACTTATAAAAGAAAATGGGATATGGGAATTATGTCAACTATAGGTGCTAAAATTGTCGACTTTAGGAGCAGGTCCATTTAGAGTATCAATTTTAGGTGCACTTCAAAGGTTCAGTTCCTACTATTTCTACAAAAGTTTAAACTATCAGTTTAAAAAAATGATATTTTAGATAACAGGTGAGACTTTGAAGTTTCAGAAAATAATTTTGGAGCCTACATTTATTTAATAGTATTAGAAGGTAAAAAAAAATTCTCTTCATTGTCGACTATAGGTGCTCTTACCTTATTATAATCTCACTTGTATATACAAAAAGGCGCGTATGTGCAGATGGCTTAAAGTTTTTCCGTTTCAGGACCTGTATCCAAAGCTGCCTTCGGTTTTCATCCTTAGGGAACCTATGAGTAGGAACGAGAAACCGAATTATCACAGATACTTTCCAAAATGTAATATGAGTCTGACTTTACAAGCATCACTTTCAACACTTTAATTTACGTGATACTCTATTTCAAGTGTAAAAAACATATAAAAGTCACTTCAGCAGATTTCAATAAACGCATCTGCACTATCATAGAAACACTTACACGTGAAATGTAATGCCATTTCCCCCGACAAAATGCTGAGTACAGCCATAAGCGCATCACGAAACAACCATGTTTTGCCAACATTCACGTGACTTCAGTCCAGAGATGTTGGAGCCACGAAAATTACGTCAGGGCCAGTCTATTATATTAATCGTCGAAGGCAGCAACAGATGCATAGGTTAAGGCCAGTATTAATCAAATTTCTTTGACAAAGAAATATTCGTCAAATTTCTTTGACAAAGATCTTTCATGTGGCGCTAAGAAACAGTATTATACTATCGTCATATTTTTCGTCAAATTTCAAGATGGCGGAAAACAGCTTGTTATTATGCGCTGCAGTTGTTAGTACCACAATTGCTCCGTGTGTGTTCAAATGGTTCAAATGGTTCTGAGCACTATGGGACTCAACTGCTGTGGTCATCAGTCCCCTAGAACTTAGAACTAATTAAACCTAACTAACCTAAGGACATCACATACATCCATGTCCGAGGCAGGATTCGAACCTGCGACCGTAGCAGCAGCGCGGCTCCAGAGCGCCTAGAACCGCACGACCACCGCGGCCGGCGCTCCGTGTGTGTATCTGGGAGAAAAGCGCCGAAAAAAGGAAACATACTTGGATGAAGCCATAGGAATTACGTTGAGATAGTAAAAGTATTCAGCAAAATTTGTTACGAGAGCTCCAAGTGGAGGAAGTAAAGTTTTAATATGTAAATTATTTACAAAGGTATGAAAATGTGTTTCAGTATAGTGGCTTCTGACATTACAAAACAGAATATTCTATTGAGAAATGCTATTTTTGCAGAAGACAGACAAACTGTCACACAGCGATTTCTTGATACAGGAGAGAGCTACTCTACTTTACAGCACAGCACTCGCATATCACATTGCATATTAACCAAAATACACTCCTGGAAATGGAAAAAAGAACACATTGACACCGGTGTGTCAGACCCACCATACTTGCTCCGGACACTGCGAGAGGGCTGTACAAGCAATGATCACACGCACGGCACAGCGGACACACCAGGAACCGTGGTGTTGGCCGTCGAATGGCGCTAGCTGCGCAGCATTTGTGCACCGCCGCCGTCAGTGTCAGCCAGTTTGCCGTGGCATACGGAGCTCCATCGCAGTCTTTAACACTGGTAGCATGCCGCGACAGCGTGGACGTGAACCGTATGTGCAGTTGACGGACTTTGAGCGAGGGCGTATAGTGGGCATGCGGGAGGCCGGGTGGACGTACCGCCGAATTGCTCAACACGTGGGGCGTGAGGTCTCCACAGTACATCGATGTTGTCGCCAGTGGTCGGCGGAAGGTGCACGTGCCCGTCGACCTGGGACCGGACCGCAGCGACGCATGGATGCACGCCAAGACCGTAGGATCCTACGCAGTGCCGTAGGGGACCGCACCGCCACTTCCCAGCAAATTAGGGACACTGTTGCTCCTGGGGTATCGGCGAGGACCATTCGCAACAGTCTCCATGAAGCTGGGCTACGGTCCCGCACACCGTTAGGCCGTCTTCCGCTCACGCCCCAACATCGTGCAGCCCGCCTCCAGTGGTGTCGCGACAGGCGTAAATGGAGGGACGAATGGAGACGTGTCGTGTTCAGCGATGAGAGTCGCTTCTGCCTTGGTGCCAATGATGGTCGTATGCGTGTTTGGCGCCGTGCAGGTGAGCGCCACAATCAGGACTGCATACGACCGAGGCACACAGGGCCAACACCCGGCATCATGGTGTGGGGAGCGATCTCCTACACTGGCCGTACACCACTGGTGATCGTCGAGGGGACACTGAATAGTGCACGGTACATCCAAACCGTCATCGAACCCATCGTTCTACCATTCCTAGACCGGCAAGGGAACTTGCTGTTCCAACAGGACAATCCACGTCCGCATGTATCCCGTGCCACCCAACGTGCTGTAGAAGGTGTAAGTCAACTACCCTGGCCAGCAAGATCTCCGGATCTGTCCCCCATTGAGCATGTTTGGGACTGGATGAAGCGTCGTCTCACGCGGTCTGCACGTCCAGCACGAACGCTGGTCCAACTGAGGCGCCAGGTGGAAATGGCATGGCAAGCCGTTCCACAGGGCTACATCCAGCATCTCTACGATCGTCTCCATGGGAGAATAGCAGCCTGCATTGCTGCGAAAGGTGGATATACACTGTACTAGTGCCGACATTGTGCATGCTCTGTTGCCTGTGTCTATGTGCCTGTGGTTCTGTCAGTGTGATCATGTGATGTATCTGACCCCAGGAATGTGTCAATAAAGTTTCCCCTTCCTGGGACAATGAATTCACGGTGTTCTTATTTCAATTTCCAGGAGTGTAATTCCAAAAACGTGTGAAGCGATTTATAAAGCACAAAAGGGGGAAAATGTGAAGGTAAATAAATGTTTAAGTACACTATAACGTCAATATGAACTATTTTTATTTTTTAATGATTTAATTAATGGAATTAGTGTTCCAACAACTACAAAAATAATAAATACTACGAAACTGATGAAACGCATTTTAACATGTGACATCCAGAGTTCAAAAATGGACAAAGTAGAATGGAAAGCTAAAAAAGAATTTTTTATTTTAGAGTGTGACCACATCCTCTACTACCGCTTGCTGAAAAGCTGCCTGGACGTTTCCAGATGTGGAGGTGGATGCCTATAGCTGTGATGGTGGACACGAAGTCGCCTGCAGCATAACCCACCTGCCCATCAACACAAAATTAATAGCATGCACTGTTCCCCTTACTCAACCTCCGCTCTAGTCGAAGCAAATTTAGTAAAAACAAAAGAGTCGAAGGAACACAACAGCTTTACAAACACAATACACAGACGTCAAATAGCTGTAGCGACGCCAGCGCTCCAAGCGGTTACATTTCACACTGCAGTGAACAGAAGACGAACGACTTTTATGATTCAAATCTACGGCGAGGCCATAGATTTGATCATATATTAGCTTTTCAGAGCATTCACACAAGGTTGGCGCCGGTGACGAGACCTACAACGTGCTCACATGAGGAAGGTTTCCAACCGATTTCTCATACACAAACAGCAATTGACCGGCGTTGCCTGCTGAAACGTTGTTGTGATGCCTCGTGTAAGGAGGAGAAATTCGTACCATCACGTTTCCGACTTTGATGAAGGTCGGATTTAGCCTATCACGATTGCAGTTTATCGTATCACGACATTGCTGCTCGCGTTAGTCGAGATCCAATGGCTGTTAGCAGAATATGGAATCGGTGGGTTCAGGATGGTAATACGGAACGCCGTGCTGGATCCCAGCGGCCTCGTATCACTAGCAGTCGAGATGACAGGCATCTTATCCGCATGGCTGTAACGGATCGTGCAGCCACGTCTCGATCCCTGAGTCAACAGATGGGGACGTTTGCTAGACAACAACCATCTGCACGAACAGTTCGACGACGTTTGCAGCAGCACGGACTATCAGCTCGAAGATCGTGGCTGCGGTTACCCTTGACGCCGCATCACAGACAGGAGCGCCTGCGATGGTGTAGTCGACGACGAACCTGGGTGCACGAATGGCAAAACGTCATTTTTTCGGATGAATCCAGGTTCTGCTTACAGCATCATGATGGTCGCATCCGTGTTTGGCGACATCGCGGTGAACGCACATTGGAAGCGTGTATTCGTCATCTCCATACTGGCGTATCACCCGGCGTGATGGTATGGGGTGCCATTGGTTACACGTCTCGGTCACCTCTTGTTCGCATTGACGGCACTTTGAACAGTGGACGTTACATTTCAGATGTGTTACGACCCGTGGCTCTACCCTTCATTCGATCCCTGCGAAACCCTACATTTCAGCAGAATAATGCACGACCGTATGTTGCAGGTCCTGTACAGGCCAGCACATTCTCCAGATCTCTCACCAACTGAAAACGTCTGGTCAATGGTGGCCGAGCAACTGGCTCGTCACAATATGCCAGTCACTACTCTTGATGAAGGGCGCCACGGACTTGTGAGTCATTTACAGCCGTGTGTCCGGGTTCTTTTGATCACATAGTCTATGTCTCTACGGGAGATGTTCTGGCACTGCCCGAGTTAAGCAGTGGAAGGAGAAGAACCCCATGAAGGTAGCGATACAAACCTGACAACAGGTTATTTTAAGCCCTTCAAATAAGATTTAAATTCCAACGTCCTAGACCAAAGATGTAAACATGATCGGCTGCCCTTTGGACCATTTTACGGGTTAGCAAATCGTTCCAACATTCTTCCAATGGTGCACGATTTACAGAATGTAGGTACAGGTGGAAGATCCAACTGGGTTAATTTTGTGAACTATTTGATAAGTATTTCCAAGCTCATGCAGTAATCGTGTTGGAAATAGCATAGAAGATATATTATTAATCGGTACTGTATAATACAAATCAGTACAATTTCTCCCAAACTCCAGAATTCAGTAACAATTCACATAATTAGCACTTTTACAAATAGGACCAACATAAATTAGTAATCTTCAAGGGTGTGGTATCATTCGAAACATATGGGTACGTGTAATGGAACTTTGCATCTCTTCCACACCCACGTCGTTTCAGTAATTTCTTTTTGTTTTCATTTTTCCTGGAAACTTTACAATGGTTTGATGGCCTTAATTCTGATCAATACGCTTAGGCAAATAGGTCCAGTGTTTCACGCGGAGTCTTTCTGGTAAATCTCTGTACGACATTCGCCCCTGTCCTATACAATCTGGTTGTGTTATTCTTGAAGAATCAAGTTAGCTAAAATCGCTAGCAACTCATTTTATTACTATGACAGGTTTCGACATATCTATGCTTTCATCATCTGATCTTATACCATTATTAGTTATAAATGCTTGTTACGATACTGAAAGTCACGTACTGATGTTGCGTCAAATGAAACGTGGCAGGCAATCTCATTAACACACAATTGAGACATACACATGCCTGATACCGAAGTTTTACTGCATGAATACCTAAATGTAGTAAGCGATTAACATAACACGGCGGCATGTAAGAAATGAAAAGTTTCGAAATGGTTTGAAATTATGTGTACATTCTGTCGGAAGTTGCCAACGGCTCTCGATCTCGAATAATGTATGAATATACTCTGGATAATTTGCGCGCCTATAGACATATACACAGTTTTTAACTTTCAATGTATGACATCTTCAACCTTTGTAGTCCTGTCTTCCTCAGTTGCGTGTAATATTACGGTATATCGATAATTTTTACTTATGGACCATCTGACAGCAACTGAATAAAACACAATTTTAGTGCCATACGCGTTTCGCCTTTATTTTCTGCAGGGCATCATCAGTGGCAGGTTGCGTGGACAATTTCCTACATATTACGCTCCTGTTGCATTTTTGGTGTTGTTCTTCTTCTTATGAACGCCAATTTGCGGTTTTTTCCACATTCCACGCCTGTTTTAATGCAATGTTTTGGTTTCTGTTGAAACCAAAACATTGCATTAAAACGCGTTCAGTGCATAGCGCATAGTGCATAGTGCAGTGGAATAAACCGCAAATTGGCGTTCATAAGAAGAAGAACAACACCAAAAATGCAACAGGAGCGTAATATGTAGGAAATTGTCCACGCAACCTGCCACTGATGATGCCCTGCAGAAAATAAAGGCGAAACGCGTATGGCACTAAAATTGTGTTTTATTCAGTTGCTGTCAGAAGGTCCATAAGTAAAAATTATCGATATACCGTAATTTCAATGTATGACTCTCTGTGTTGAGCCTTCAACGTAACATTATACATACCCCTTAATGGTAAATTATTAAAGCATGTTAAATCTTTAAATAATTAGACTACGCAAAATACTGAAAGTCAAATTTTTGTTGCCCCTCAAAACCGTTACACAGGCAGCCTGGAACTGTATTTGGCGACCATTCTACCCGTTAAGTAATATCGATGAAGTTATATGTACTAGTATTCCATGTGGTCGAAACTCGACGAATTGTGTTTATGAAGTAACGAAAGCCAATTTTTTACACCATTAATTGGAATTAATTCGCATGCAGATTCTGAGTTCTTATCTGAACACTAGGCAGATGTTTAGTTGTTAGCTGAACGGTATGAGGAAAGACTACAAAAGGATGACGAGGAAGCATACGTAGAAGTCAATGGACCTGATCTATCATAAAATGTCGAGCATCTTATAGTGATACACTCCACGTAAAAGTGTGTCTGAAATTTTAGCCTCACAACTGACCATAGCAAATGCTGCATTGTAGCTACGAGTGTTATCATGGACACCATTCTTTCTCTTCAATTGTTCGTTCATTTGAAATGATCCCCTGATATAGCACGCTTCATTTTTTCTAAGAGTAAACGGAACTACACTATTGGTCATTAAAATTGCTACACCAAGAAGAAATGCAGATGATAAACGGGTATTCATTGGACAAATACATTACACTAGAACTGACATGTGATTACATTTTCACGCAATTTGGGTGCATAGATCCTGAGAGATCAGTACCCAGAACAACCACCTCTGGCCGTAATAACGGCCTTGATACGACTGGGCATTGAGTCAAACGTAGCTTGGATGGCGTGTACAGGTACATAGGCTCATGCAGCTTCAACACGATCAAAAGAACCCGGACACCTGGCTGAAAATGGCTTACAAGTTCGTGGCGCCCTCCATCGGTAATGCTGGAATTCAGTATGGTGGTGAACCAGTCTTGATGACAGCTTCCACTCTAGTAGACATAAGTTCAATCAGGTGCTAGAAGGTTTCTTGGGGAGTGGCAGCCCATTCTTCACGGGGTGCTGGACTGAGGAGAGGTATCGATGTCGGTCGGTGGAGCCTGGCACGAAATCGGCATTCCAAAAATCCCAAAGGTGTTCTACAGGATTCAGGTCAGGCCAGTCCATTACACGGATGTTACTGTAGTGTAACCACTCCGCCACAGGCCGTGCATTATGTTCAAGTGTGTCTGAAATCTTATGGGACTTAACTGCTAAGGTCATCAGTCCCTAAGCTTAGACACTACTTAACCTAAATTAACCGGAGTGGGAAGGAGCGCCTGGTCCCCGGCACGAATCCGCCCGGCGGACTTGCGTCGAGGTCCGGTGAACCGGCCAGTCAGTTGACGGTTTTTTTTTTCCATCTGCCTCGGCGAATGCGGGCTGGTTCCCCTTATTCCGCCTCAGCTACACTATGTCGGCGATTGCTGCGCAAACAAGTTCTCCACGTACGCGTACACTACCATTACTCTACCACGCAAACATAGGGGTTAACTCGTCTGGTGTGAGACGTTCCCTGGGGGGGTACACCGCTTGCCGAACCACACAATAACCCTGGGTTCGGTGTGGGGCGGCGGAGGGGTGGACTGCGGTAGTCGTCGTGGGTTTGTGGAGCACTGAGGCTGCGGCGGGGACGGAGCCTCTCCGTCGTTTCTACGTCCCCCGGTTAACATTTTAGTTAGATTTTAGTTAGATTTTAACCTCTTAGGGTAGGTTGGATACCACGATGGTTCTGTATTTAGGTACGAGTGCTGCATAGCGGCTTCTGCAGTCAAAGAGAAGCCGAGTGCAAGTGATTTAGCTTTCCTGTCTCGTAAAGAACGTGCCAAGTACTATATATACACTCTGTTCTCAATTATCGGAATAACAAGACAAGTTTTATGAATATATGAAATGACGGGAGAAACGTTCTGTTACTTATTCGAGATAATTCGTGGTGACTTTAAAAAACAAAATATAAACACACTGTTTGGCAGTAATTATTTGAAGCTGTGCTGACGTAGGCGGCCGGCGTGGCCGAGCGGTTCTAGGCGCTACAGTCTGGAACCGCGCGACCGCTACGGTCGCAGGTTCGAATCCTGCCTTGCGCATGGATGTATGTGATGTCCTTATGTTAGTTAGGTTTAAGTAGTTCTAAGTTCTAGGGGACTGATGACCTCAGCAGTTAAGTCCCATAGTTCTCAGAGCCATTTGAACCATTTTGTGCTGACGTAGGTCAATTAACCTTCAGTGACTGTGATTTAGCACAGGAGTGAAAGCGAGCATAAAGTGTTGCTTAAGATACCCTGAAAACCTAAACCACTTTCAAGTGGAAATACGTATCGTATACCACATTTGCAAAGCATTTCATATTAACAGTATCGCTACCCTACCGGCATAAAACGCCAGTAAGCAGTAATAATAATTTGTAGACAAGTAATGACAATCTACCACAGAAAAGATCCAGTACGGTAGGTACAAGCCACCCTTTTCACTTGAACCAATTAATTTTCGAGGTTATAATCTATGCCTAAAGTTTCAGATGAAGATTTTGCGATTTGAGGTGTCGAATAAACCTGCGATTTGAGTCCATAGATTCCGAACTATATCCCGATTATGATATTTTCATCCTCAGGATGCCACAAACTCTTCCTTGGACTAAACTTATTAATTTCTCACGCTCCATATTTCATGTGCGAGATCGTCGGTCGATTTTCCCGCAGAAAACAAACTGATTTGAATTTCAGTCATGGTCGTCCGAAGTCTGTACGTTCGGGAGATAGCATCCGCTGTAGTCTGACCGCGCCCGTAGTAAATGTAAATGTCGTGTGACTAGGGCCTCCCGTCGGGTAGACCGTTCGCCTGGTGCAAGTCTTTCGATTTGACGCCACTTCGGCGACTTGCGCGTAGATGGGGATGAAATGATGATGATTAGGACAACCCGGGCCCTTAGGATTGGCATTCAGTCGCACTGACCATTCAGCTACCGGGGGCGGACGCGCCCGTACTGGCGTACTGATTTGAAAAGATCGGCCAATGTCGGTCTTCGGCGAAATCCACCAATATCGGTTCGACTGTGAACGCAGCCTTAAAAGGAATGGTGGATGTAGAAGTTATTTAAGGGAATGAATTAATGTTATAGAAAAAGTGTTTACGTGTCAAATTGTATCTATACCCCTTTCATCATAAGAATAAACCTGATGTAATCATTACAGCATGTATTCTTCCGCATTTGCTTGAATCTAATTGGATTTCATTTCACGTGGAGCGGAAGCCAAACTGTATTTAGTACAGTCAGGTACGATCATAAGGATACGTTTTATGCTTTGTTACACGCTGTGGTGTCACCGCCAGACACCACACTTGCTAGGTGGTAGCTTAAATCGGCCGCGGTCCATTTAGTACATGTCGGACCCGCGTGTCGCCACTGTGTGATCGCAGACCGAGCGCCACCACAAGGCAGGTCTCGAGATACGGACTAGCACTCGCCCCACTTGTACGGACGACATTGCTAGCGACAATACGGACGAAGCCTTCATCTCATTTGCCAAGAGACAGTTAGAATAGCCTTCGGCTAAGTCCATGGCTACGATCTAGCAAGGCGCCATTAAGCCTTACCTACTTTGAGAGTTATCGTATAAATGTCTCAAGAAGAACGTGTAAACCAACAAAGATTAAAAGTTAAGTATAAAGCAGCTACATACTTTTTTTGCTACCATTCAATAGTTATCCTGTTCCAGACTTGACGCCAGTCGGCGTGTGTGTACGCGTGCCTTTCTTTCGGCTCCCTTCCCAGTGTGGCGTAGCAAGCTTGTTACGCCACAACACACGCACATAAGCTAAGCGATAATGCAGGACAACTTTACCGGCATATTTAATTTGGACAACATTGGCCAGCCAGTTGGTCCAACTAACAGGCAATGATGTGACCACATACAGAGAAACAGTATAGCTTCCAACGTCATTTAATTTTTAAAGAGAATGAAATAATATTCGGCAAAACCCTTTTTAGCTGAGCTGGCGGAAAGCGAAAAATGCTCTCGTTTTCAACTAACGTAGTATTCTAATTACAAACAAGAGCGATGAAAATTCCTAACTTAGAAACAACGTAATTTTTCTGAGCGAGGTGAGTGCGATTCAAAAGCATACTGTAGAGATTTCACCGTATTGTTGAATACCGAAGCCACTGAAGGTATTAATTACAGTCAGTCGTCTGGTAATCTCTTAGCTCCTTCCTTATCGGAATCCGAGAAATACGTTTCAGTTCTGGAACTGTCATCTGCTACGTTGATAACGAGTCGATGAACAACAGAATCTCCGAAGCCACCCAGGTGCCGCGTTTTCTCCTCTTCTTTTATGACGGACCGCTCTATATCCCCCTAGCGTTAGACAATGACATATGAAAAGCTGCGTGCGTCGGTTACAGTACTTCCGGCTGCATAACTCTTGTTATTTCTCGCGACAAATCCCTTAACTGGGCTCCAGATCAATTCTGTTAGGTTCATATTGTAATGGTACAATGGCAAATGTAAAAATCCAGCATTTGTATGGTGTGCTCGATGCTGTGAAAAGGATTGTTTTCATGTTTATACGACACTTACAAAAAAAAAATGGTTCAAATGGCTCTGAGCACTATGGGACTTAACTTCTGAGGTCATCAGTCCCCTAGAACTTAGAACTACTTAAACCTAACTAACCTAAGGACATCACACACATCCATGCCCGAGGCAGGATTCGAACCTGCGACCGTAGCGTTTCCAGACTGTAGCGCCTAGAGCCGCTCGACCACTCCGGCCGGCTGACACTTACCCCTCTTGTTCGTGTGGGACTACATCTGTGGCGTCAAACAATGGATATAGTCCGAACAAGTAGTATTTGGTCTCGTCCTAAAAATTAAATTCTTATGTTTTCCTAATTTAAGCAATCTTTATTAACACTCTTTCATAAAATATAGATAATTAAGAATTTACATTTGATATGAAAACAGGAATTTTGCGTACACTATGTAAATAGAAACAAGAAGACGTGCACTATTCATAAATATGATAATGAATGTTACAATTACGAGATGTAGGTATTAAAATTGAGCGAAGAAAAGGGATATCGAAGGCGAGATACGAACCATCGCTCATGGAATACAGCCGCTAATCAATCTAATACGCTACCGAATAGGCTACATGTCAAACGCACTTGCGTATTCTGCTGTATGAAATACGGTACCTCGGAAAACTTCGAAGCCGATTTCTTTTCTGTAAATTTATGAAAACATTAAGAACAACCTATTTCTCGGCACTTTTTTAACCGTGTTCCACTCGCGTGTTTCCACTACGGAGCAGGAAGCAGCCTCAGCCATTTTCGTAGTGCGTATAAACAGCGCGACAGTCTGACCACAACAGCGCAGAGACTGACTGTACACGATTTTTGAAATAAGAACTACGTATTTCAAGCGTGACGAGGAAAAACGTTGATGGCTGTCAATAAATTGAAACATCTTAAAGTGTCATTTAACATAACTTAGTAATAAGATATCTAATACATAAGTAGGACCTACTTCCAAGACTGCAACAACACCAGCGTACGTGTGCTACGGCTTCTGACCAATCATTGCCTTTCTGTTTGTTTACATCAGGTTTATTCTTACGATGGACAGAGTATAGTAGTATAACTGAATCTATACAACAATTTCTGTCTGAACGAAAATTTAGAAGTGTGTGCCCTTTAAAAAAGAACTACCTTCATATGTTTATAAAGCCTTTAATTTGGGCTGTTTTATGCTACGAGCCAGATTGGAACTAATATGATGTTGTTGTTGTGGTCTTCAGTCCAGAGACTCGTTTGATGCAGCTCTCCATGCTACTCTATCCTGTGCAAGCTTCTTCATCTCCCACTACCTACTGCAACCTACATCCTTCTGAATCTGTTTAGTGCATTCATCTCTTGGTCTCCCTCTACGATTTTTACCCTCCACGCTGCCCTCCAATACTAAATTGGTGATCCCTTGATGCCTCAGAACATATCCTACCAACCGATCCCTTCTTCTAGTCAAGTTGTGCCACAAATTTCTCTTCTCCCCAATCCTATTCAGTACCTCCTCATTAGTTATATGATCTACCCATCTAATCTTCAGCATTCTTCTGTAGCACCACAATTCGAAAGCTTCTATTCTCTTCTTGTCCAAACTAGTTATCGTCCATGTTTCACTACCATACACGGCTACGCACCATACAAATACTTTCAGAAAAGACTTCCGGACACTTAAATCTATACTCGATGTTAGCAAATTTCTCTTCTTCAGAAACGCTTCCCTTGCCATTGCCAGTCTATATTTTATATCCTCTACCATGTTATTTTCCTCCCCAAATAGCAAAACTCATCTACTGCTTAAAGTGTCTCATTTCCTAATCTAATTCCTTCAGCATCACATGATTTAATTTGACTACATTCCATTATTCTCGTTTTGCCTTTGTTGATGTTCATTTTACATCCTCCTTTCAAGACAATGTCCATTTCGTTCAACTGCTCTTCCAGGTCATTTGCTGTCTCTATCAGAATTACAATGTCGTCAACAAACCTCAGAGATTTTATTTCTTCTCCATGGATTTTAATTCCTACTCCGAATTTTGCTGTTTTTCCTTTTCTGCTTGCTCAGTATACAAATTGAATAACATAGGGGATAGGCCACAACCCTGTCTCACTCCCTTCTCAACGATTGCTTCTTTTATGTGCTCCTTGACTCTTACAACTGCCATCTGGATTCCGTAAAAATTGTAAGCAGCCTTTCGCTCCCTGTATTTTACCCCTGCCACCTTCAGAATTTGAAAGAGAATATTCCAGTCGACGATGTCGAAATCTTTCTCTAAGTCTACAAATGCTAGAAACGTAGGTTTGCCTTTCCTTAACCTATCTTCTAAGATAAGCCGTAGGGTCAGTATTGCCTCGCTTGTTCCAACAATTCTACGGAATCCAAACTGATCTTCCCCGAGGTCGGCTTCTACGAGTTTTTCCATTCGTCTGTAAAGAATTCGTGTAAGTATTTTGCAGCCATGAGTTATTAAGTTGATAGCTCTGTAATTTTCACACCTATCAACACCTACTTTCTTTGGGATAGGGAATTATTATATTCTTCTTGAAGTCTGATGATATTTCGCCTGTCTCATACATCCTGCTCACCAGATGGTAGACTTTTGTCAGGGCTGGCTCTCCCAAGGCTATCAGTAGTGCTAATAGAATGTTGTCTACTCCTGGAACCTTGTTTCGATTCAGGTCTTTCAGTGCTCTGTCAAACTCATCACGCAGTATCATATCTCCCATTTCATCTTGACCTACATCCTCTACCAATCCCATAATACATCGCCCTTGTATGGACCCTCTATATACTCCTTCCATCTTTCTGCTTTCCTTTTTTTGCTCGTAGTGAAATTGCGTGCGTATGAAATATCGAATCAGTTACGTGACTGGAGTTGTGATTTCCTATCAGGGAGGTCACAGTTCGTAGTAATTGACGGAGAGTCATCAAGTAAAACGGAAGTGATTTCTGGCGTTCCCCAAGGTAGTGTTATAGGCCCTTTCCTGTTCCTTATCTGTATAAACGATTTGAGAGACAATCGTAACAGCCATATTCGGTTGTTTGCAGATGACGCTGTCGTTTATTGACTAATAAAGTCATCAGAAGAGCAAAACAAACTGCAAAACGATTTAGAAGAAATATCTGAATGGTGCGAAAAGTGTCAGTTGACCCTAAATAACGAAAAGTGTGAGGTCATCCACATGAGTGTTAAAGGGAACTCTTTAAACTTCGGTTACACGATAAATGAGTCTACTCTGAAAGCCGCAAATTCCACTAAATACCTAGGTATTACAATTACATACAACTTAAGGGGAGCCGGAACAATCCATCTCCTCCATGTTAATTTTAGCAAATAGAAGGAACATTTTTTCTAAAACCATTAAACACATTGCTCTGAAATTTCGACTCAGTGAATATTCCTCTACAAACTTATAATGCCATGTTAAGAAATATGTATTGGTTTTTGTATTACAATTTTTTTGAACAGATGCTTAATTTTTTCTCTAAAATTTTGCACTTTTTCTTCTATAACTCTTGAATTATACAATATTTTTTTACAATTTGTTATAAAAGTGATAGAAAAGAAGTAAACAATGTTGTGTATAAATTTTATTGATATACTGTTATCAGTTTTTGAGAAAATGTTCCTCGAAGATGAAAATTTTAAAGTTATGGGAAATGGCTTCCAAAGTTTTTTAATACATTCCTGGCCCATATGACGGATTATCAGCATCCTCTTCTTTTTCAAGTGTTAGTTTCCTTTTCACTGGACTTTTCTTCCCTTTTGCTGCATGTTGTAGGCTTTTGTCTCTTCTTCCTGCACCTCTTAGTCTTTCTTCATCAATTAGACGTAATGTGGAAATGGTGTTGTGTCCTGGTTGGACACTTAAACGTTTCAGCACATCACATTTGATAACGTTTCCTTCATTGTATGTTGCCACTGCATCATACACTCCAAATTGCAATGTATTTATCTGTACAAACACTCTTTTGGGAATCCTAATCTAAATTAAACTATTTACACTTTCACTTGGATTTTGTGTTTTCCCATGTAAACACTTTTCCAATAAACTTAGGTGTGATAAATCTCTGAATATTGGCTTAATGACATCAGTTACAGCACTTGGCATGCTGTTTTTATGGGCATACTCCTTTCCTGATTGGTACTTACACCATGAGTCATCACCTGTGGGGCACATTCCATGTTGTGGGTGCTCATTTGTTGATGCAGTATAAAAAAATAATGCCCCATACTGCTCTTCTCATATGCTCAATGCTTCTTGTATTTGCGTAATTGCACACCCATAATACCTCTACAATCTGTCAATTGCTTCATCCGTCAATCTTCCTCTTCCTCCAAGGGTCTTACCATCACTAAGCTTCTGGGATCCTAATGTCTGCTTTAGTTTGCACAAGCGAGCCCCCGTGCACTTCTGCACATGTCCAATGCACTCCTGTTTTTTAATGTGGATTTCATTGCCATAAGGTATGAGTTCCTCAACAGATTTATATCCCTTAGAATCACTATCTCCTAGATAGTTAGTGTATGGTACATTATACCACTCCTGTGATCTGGAAAAAATTGCTTTCACCCCCTCTACTTCCATCGCTCCACTCGTGCTGTGAAAATTTGCTTCACAACTTTCACTATGTTCGTCCTTGGTATTGCTCTTACATCTACAATGTTTTGAGAGAATAGCAACGTCAATTACTTTGCAACTGTCTCCACTGGTAGCTGTCACAACTTCATTTAGAGATTTATGACCTCTACATTGCCATGATCTATCTAAGGCAAGCCGGCCGAAGTGGCCGTGCGGTTAAAGGCGCTGCAGTCTGGAACCGCAAGACCGCTACAGTCGCAGGTTCGAATCCTGCCTCGGGCATGGATGTTTGTGATGTCCTTAGGTTAGTTAGGTTTAACTAGTTCTAAGTTCTAGGGGACTAATGACCTCAGCAGTTGAGTCCCATAGTGCTCAGAGCCATTTGAACCATTTTATCTAAGGCAACAGTTAAATCTCGACAATTGCCATTGTTTGTCACAGCTTCTTCAACTGCTTTCTTCATTGTTGCTTGAGCAATATCTTCAGCAGAAGATCCACCAATTCATTATAAAACCCAAACTTGGTTGGTGGTTTTGGCAAGTTCATAATTCCACATAACATTGTCTCTGCAGCACTGCCCATGCCTATGCAACGTAAGCCATACACTAGCCTAACATTTATCATACACCTTCTTTCCACTATTATCACTACGAGGAATACTGTTAGAATAAGAAAACGAAACTTCTGCAGCACATTTGTTACACTTCAATAACATTTTACATGCCAAACCAATGAGTGAAGTTATTTTCAATTCCAGTCCTTTTTCTTTGCAAACTTGGCATAATACGTTATGTTTCAAAATATTAGAGAGCAAAGAAATGTTAATTATTTCATTCACATCATTACTGTCACTTTCATAGTTTTCAAATTTTTCTTTGTTGTCACAAAGTTTCTTGCTGGAAGAAGTTCTATCACATTCATTTGGAGTAGTCGGTGAAGCAGTCTGAGCAGCATCTCCCTTCGAAACAACCAAAGATTTCTTCTTCCACCCATTGTGCCTTTTCTGAGACACTCGATTGCTGAAACGGGACATATTGATATCCGCAAAGAAAATACATAAAACAGGTACAAGCAAAATTCGTCAAATATGCAAAACTGAACAGCTAAACAAGACAAAGCAAACTCCACAAGTCAACACACACGGTATAGCGTTTATATTCACCGATATGAACAGTCACTTGTCACAGAGAGAAAGCCATACAACGTTGGAATACAAAACACTGTCTAATTCCGCAAAGATACCCTGCTTGCAGCCAGCGAGCGGCGCCGTCAGAGGTGACACACCAAGTTACTACAACCGTTTACGTGGGGCGTCAACTTTGCAGCGATAAAAAACAAACTTAGAATTCACTTACTCGGAAAACACCAAATAATTTTATAATTAAAAAAAACCAAAGAAGGTTAATTTTGTCATTTTCATCGTACTGGCTCTCCCTAAATTGGAAGGAACACATGGAAAATGTTGTGGGGAAGGCTAACCAAAGACTGCGGTTTATTGGCAGGACACTTAGAAAATGTAACAGACCTACTAAGAAGACTGCCTACACTACGCTTGTCCGTCCTCTTTAGAAAACTGCTGCGCGGTGTGGGATCCTTACCAAATAGGACTGACGAAGTACATCGAAAAAGTTCAAAGAAAGGCAACACGTTTTGTATTTTCGCGGAATATGGGAGAGAGTGTCATAGAAATGATACAGGATTTGGGCTGGAAATCATTAAAAGAAAGGTGTTTTTCGTTGCGACGGAATCTTCTCACGAAATTCCAATCACCAACTTTCTCCTCCGAATGCGAAAATATTTTTCTGACACCGACCTACATAGGGAGGAACGATCACCACGATAAAATAAGGGAAATCGGAGCTCCTTCGGAAAGACATAGGTGTTCATTCTTTCCGCTCGCTATACGTATTGTAATAATAGAGAATTGTGAAGATGGTTTGAGGAACCCTCTGCCAGGCACTTAAATGTGATTTGCAGAGTATCCATCTAGATGTAGATGCAGATGAACAGGTTTTCCATCTGAGCTCTTGATATTCATACAACTGGTTCTCTTTTCTCCAAAGGTCTCTTTAATTTTCCTGTGGGCAGTATCTATCTTACCCCTAGATATATATGCCTCTACATCCTTACATCCCTGCTTAGCCATTTTGCACTTCCTGTCATTCCCATTTTTGAGACGTTTGTATTCCTTTTTGCATGTTTCATTTATTGCGTTTTTATATTTTCTCCTTTCATCAATTACATTCAGTATGTCTTCTGTTACCCAAGGATTTCTACTAGCCCTCGTCTTTTCACCTGCTTGATCCTCTGCTGCCTTCACTATTTCATCTCTCAAAGCTAACCATTCTTCTTCTAGTGTACTTCTTTCCCCCGTTCTCGTCAAACGTTTCCTAATGGTTTCTCTTAAACTCTTCTTTCAGTTTATCCAGGTCCCACTCCTTAAATTCCCTCCTTTTTGCAGTTTCTTCAGTTTCAATCTACAGTTCATAACCAATAAATTGTGGTCACGACCACCCGAACGGGACAACGGCAGCCATATTGGATCGATACCGGCCTCAGTCACAATGCGCTCCAGTTTCAGTAGTGGGCATCCCCTACAAGATGTCATACGTCAGGGAAATTTATCTCTCACGCAGATGCGTCTTGGAGGCGGCTACAGATCGGAATACGTCGGCTGGACGGATCTATGAAGCTCTCCTCGGCTATCCACCAGCGCACAAATTGGAAATACGGATGCCAACGGTCGTCTGGAAGCAGGTATGGGCTAATACTAACAACCCATTCCTGCCGTCGGACGTCAGTTCGTTGTGGTACCGAGTCGTCAATTACACCTTTTCAACTGAGCAGCGTCTAGCAGACATTCACCTCAGCCAGACGAACGAGTGCAGCCAGTGTGGAGCTGCCGACACCAGAGACCACCCTATAGCGTGCCGCTACGTGAGGGGAGTATGGGAGTTGTGCCAATTGATGGTGGGACTTATCAAGCAGACTGCACCTTCCAGTGTGACACCAATGTGAGTTATCCTTCCTGACCATATTCTGCACCCAAAAAAGAAGTGCAGTGCCGTGGTCTGGCTACTGGGACACACTGCCTACGCCATTTTTGAGTTACAACTCAGTGACGCCGTGCAGTACATGGCCTACCTGTGGGAATGTCATCAACGACTGCAACGTCCACCACAGTACCGCAAACAGTTTGCCAACACTTTATCAGTTGCGTTATTGTACGGATATCAGAGGGCACTTCACTTACAGTGAATAATTTTGCTAGAAGTATCCCCTTTGTTTCTCTTTTCTAATTTGAGTTTTCCATTTTCTGTTAGTTTCTTACCTGATACACTTATTTCAATCTTTGTTTACATTTCACAACTCATACTGATTTTTTTTAGAATTGTTACTAAAGCCTCTCTGTGAACAACGTGTCACACATTTCAGTTGTATTTATTTCGATTATGTGTAATATTGACCAGTGTGACGTCGGTACCATTTGTTACGTTATATATATAAAAATTACATATATGTATATATATATATATATATATATATATATATATATATATATATATATATTATATATTTTTATTTTTAATGTATCAGCATGAATTTTTCCTTTGTTAGAACATGATTCTTTCTCTCTGGGATATTATCTTTTCGTATCACTTTTACTTACGTGCATAAGTAAATATGAGATGTGTTCTTGAAGGGCCGCTGTTATTCATGTACCAACTTTATATTTTGAACGTGATGACTAAAATATAGTTGCCGTTAACTGAATTGAATGTAATTTTGTTAACTTCTAATTACTGATTACAAAGCAAGGCTCTAGAGAATTTCGATTGTTGCCGTGGAGCGGCCAAGATAAAACTTACTGAACTCATGGAATCTGTATAATTTAAAAAATGAACTTTAACGTAAATTAATTATCTGTTGCAATTTGAAAAGGTTCTTACAACGAAATCTCTTAGCCCGGTCACAATTAATGGACCACCCTGTATATTACAGGGTTCCCGCCTCTCGGCATGGGTGGGTGGGGGGGGGGTGTTGGGGGGGGGGGGGGTAGATCCGGAATCACTGTGTAGACTTAATGTGCTGTCACCTGAGAAGAGGACGTGATCCCCATCTATCGTTCTTGCAGCACCTCTGCCCTTTGCATCATTGCTTTAGATTTTGAACGTGATGACTAAAATATAGTTGCCGTTAACTGAATTGAATGTAATTTTGTTAATTTCTAATTACTGATTACAAAGCAAGGCTCTAGAGAATTTCGATTGTTGCCGTGGAGCGGCCAAGATAAAACTTACTGAACTCATGGAATCTGTATAATTTAAAAAATGAACTTTAACGTAAATTAATTATCTGTTGCAATTTGAAAAGGTTCTTACAACGAAATCTCTCGCATTTACAGTTACTGGTAACACTGAAAAATAAATTAATACTTCGGCGCGTAATGGCCGACCAGAGGCTGCAGTGCAAATTACTGAAAAAATGCTTATTAAAAATAATTAGGCACTGCAAGCATTTGAGGTGACAACTATTACAAGGAAATTCAATTTGTGATAACAATAACAAGTTTATTGTATCAAAAATACTAATAACTTACATAAAATATGTGTAGCCACTCAATGGCTGCCTTCCGTATAACGAAACAGAACAGTGAGTGTACCATAAAGTAAATCCTTCCTCCTCGGCCGTACAATCGCACCTCTTTCGATCCTTTTTATTTTCATAGAAATGAAATAAAGATACTACTCTTAAATTATCGCTGCATATCAGTTGTTTCAAGAACATTAACTATATCTTTTACACTAATTATATTCATAAAATACTTTAACTGCGGTTTACAACCGATAAAAATATCAATATTTATGTGACATACCGTCACACCAGGTAAGTGGGAAAGAAGTGATTCTGTAATCTTCCTGTACAGAAAAAAGCAACTTATTACTTGAATGTGCTGGTTAATTTTCTTGTCCTGTAACTCGTCATCCACTACAATGTACCAATCTGGAGGTATGTTTTTCTAACCCCCCCCTCCCCCCCACACACACACACTTTCAAAACTAGGATGTAGGAATCCGAAATAAATATTGCAGTATTGGATTGCGCACAATTTCGCAGTCTGCCAATTTGCCATACTAGTTGGATGGGGTTATGAAGAACAATATGATATGTTATATATGTTGGCTGTATTAAAAATTCCTTTTTTCTAAACATACATTATCTGTAAGACAGTGTATTGTGTTAAAAATGACATACCCAAAGAGTACCTTGTTCATCAGACTGATCAATATGCATTGTCCAAAGTAGAAAAAAAAATGGTTCAAATGGCTCTGAGCATTATGGGACTTAACATCTGAGGTCATCAGTCCCCTAGAACTTAGAACTGCTTAAACCTAACTAACCTAAGGACATCACACACATCCATGCCTGAGGCAGGATTCGAACCTGCGACCATACCTGTCGCACTGTTCCGAACGGTCACAATGGCCGTCTGTCCAAAGTAGACTTTTTTTCCTTTATTGAATTTCGATAGCCCCCGAAGGGGGCGGGCTGGCAGCTGCTTAGTACGCCGCTCTTCAGCCTACAGCCTTTGTTTTAAAAAAGGAGAAGATAATATATAATAAGAAACAGGCGACAAAATCGGAGACAAAGGGTAACATGGCGAAAAAATCGTGGAACTTAAAACAGATAACAAAGGGATGATGATGCTAATAAAATACATTTGAAGCAGACAGGTAAAATAATAGACAGACAATTAAAAAAAAACATGGCGACAGTCTGGTTTCTGTTCGCAAAAAGACATAAAATTCACACCCAGTGACAGGATGGTTTCTGTTCGCAACATGGGAAAAGACAAGATTAGATTAGATTAGATTAATACTAGTTCCATGGATCATGAATATGATATTTTGTAATGATGTGGAACGAGTCAAATTTTCCAATACATGACATAATTAAGTTAATTTAACAACATAATTAAGTTAATATAACAATTTTTTTATTTTTTTATAATTTTTTTTTGTTTTTTCTTGATTTATATCTAAAAATTCCTCTATGGAGTAGAAGGAGTTGTCATTCAGAAATTCTTTTAATTTCTTCTTAAATACTTCTTGGTTATCTGTCAGACTTTTGATACTATTTGGTAAGTGACCAAAAACTTTAGTGGCAGTATAATTCACCCCTTTCTGTGCCAAAGTTAGATTTAATCTTGAATAGTGAAGATCATCCTTTCTCCTAGTATTGTAGTTATGCACACTGCTATTACTTTTGAATTGGGTTTGGTTGTTCATAACAAAGTTCATAAGCGAGTATATATACTGAGAAGATACTGTGAATATCCCTAGATCCTTAAATAAATGTCTGCAGGATGATCTTGGGTGGACTCCTGCTATTATTCTGATTACACGCTTTTGTGCAATAAATACTTTTTTCCTCAGTGATGAATTACCCAAAAATATGATGCCATATGCAAGCAATAGGCGTAGTAAGCTAATTTACTAAGATGTCTATCACCAAAATTTGCAATGACCCTTATTGCGTAAGTAGTTGAACTCAAACGTTTCAGCGGATCATCAATGTGTTTCTTTCAATTTAATCTCTCATCAATGGACACACCTAAAAATTTTGAATATTCTACCTTAGCTCTATGCTTCTGATTAAGGTCTATATTTATTAATGGCGTCATACCATTTACTGTACAGAACTGTATGTACTGTGTCTTATCAAAATTCAGTGAGAGTCCGTTTACAAGGAACCACTTAGTAATTTTCTGAAAGACATTATTGACAATTTCATCAGTTAATTCTTGTTTGTCAGGTGTGATTACTATACTTGTATCATCAGCAAAGAGAACTAACTTTGCCTCTTCATGAATATAGAATGGCAAGTCTTTAATATATATCAAGAACAACAAAGGACCCAAGACCGACCCTTGTGGAACCCCATTCTTGATAGTTCCCCAGTTTGAGGACTGTGCTGATTTTTGCATATTGTGAGAACTGCTTATTTCAACTTTCTGCACTTTTCCAGTTAGATACGAATTAAACCATTTGTGCTCTGTCGCACTCATGCCACAATACTTTTGCTTGTCTAGCAGAATTTCATGATTTACACACTCGAAACAACACTGAACAGTCACTGGAAACACTGCACTAAAATATGACATACCACAGCCGAGAGCAGGCGGGGGGAGTAGACATTTTCCCCTCCATATTATTAGTTATACGCGTGTAGTTGTTACATTTGAGGTTGATGTTTTCGTAGAAATGATAATAAAAAAGGGTAACCCATCCTGAGGGAAGAGAGAGAAGAAAAAAAAAAGGAGTCCGCATCTGCCTCTTGAAATGTCTTAATATGATATACGAACTGAAAAGAAAGGAATAGGCATTCGATTGTAATTCCTGTGTACGCCACAGGGGGGCGTCGCCGGTCGGTGAACACGCGGTCGGCGACTCGCAGACACCGGCAGAAGCAGCGACGGTCGAGTCTGCTAACCCGCCGCCAGGTGTCATGGGCAACCTCTGTTCGGCCGCAGTGCATCACGCTTCTGGTACTTCGTCCGACTCGTCGCCAGGTGGCAGCACCGGCGCGACCGCCGCCGCTGCAGCGGCCAAGAGCGTCCAGTTCGCTGACGAGTGCGGTCGCGAACGGTCGGCTGGCGGCGATTGTGGGAGGGGCGAAGCGGAGGAGGAGGAGGCCGGGGAGCTGCTGCTCAGCTACGAGACGCGGCGAGAGCGAAGACGCGCCCGGCGCAGCGAGCTACTGTGGAAGCGCCGCTACGAGGCAAGGCGGGCCGTCGAATTGCAGCGAGGTGGGCGAACCGAGCGCGACCGTCCCGTCACCAGGGAAGTCCTCTTGCCCCGCGGCGGAATGAAGTCCTCCTCCAGCAGTTCGTCCGACGGCTCCGCGCCCGTCACCCGAGAGCTGCTCTTCAAACTGCTCGTCATCGGAGACTACGGAGTCGGTGAGTCTGCCCGACAATGTGTGTGTCTTGCGCGTGATGCTCGCAAAGTGTAGCCTGTACACATATTTTTGCCAGAACAAATTTGCGACAGCTACACACGCACCAACTTCAGTTAACCGACCGATCTCTTCACCTACATCTACATGGATACTCTGCAAATCACATTTGAAGTGCCTGGCGGAGGGTTCATTGAACCACCTTCACTATTCTCTATTATTCCAATCTCGTATAGCGCGCAGAAAGAATGAACACCTATATCTTTTCGTATGAACTCTGATTTACCTTATTTTATCCTGCTTATCGTTCCTCCCTATGTAGGTCGGTGTCAACAAAATATTTTCTCATTCGGAGGAGAAGGTTGGTGACTGGAATTCCGTGAGAAGATTCCGTCGCAACGAAAAACGCCTTTCTTTTAACGATTTTCAACCCAAATCCGACATCATTTCTGTGACACTCTCTCTCATATTTCACGATAATACAAAACGTGCTGCCTTTCTTTGAACTTTTTCGATGTACTCCGTCAGTCCTATCTGGTAAGGATCCCACACCGCGCAGCAGTATTCTAAAAGAGGACTGACAAGCGTAGTATAGGCAGTCTCCTCAGTAGGTCTGTTACATTTTCTAAGTGTCCTGCCAATAAAACGCAGCGTTTCGTTAGCCTTCCCCACAACATTTTCCGTGTGTTCTTTCCAATTTAAGTTGTTCGTAATTCTCGTACCTAGGTATTTAGTTGAATACGGGGCTTTTAGATTAGACTGTGACCGAAGTTTTACGAGTTCCTTTTAGCACTCATGTGGATGACCTCACACTTTACGTTATTTAGGGTCAACTGCCACTTTTCGCACCATTCAGATATTTTTTCTAAACCGTTTTGAAGATGTTTTGCTCTTCTGATGACTTTATTAATCGATAAACAATAGCGTCATCTGCAAACAATCTAAGACGGCTGCTCAGATTGTCTCCCAAATCGTTTACATAGATAAGGTACAGCAAAGAGCCTATAACACTGCCTTGGGGAACGCCTGAAATCACATCTGTTTTACTCGATGACTTTACGTCAGTTACTACTAACTGTGACCTCTCTGACAGGAAATGGCAAATCCAGTCACATAACTGAGACGATATTCCGTAAGCACGCAATTTCACTACGAGCCGCTTGTGTGGTACAGTGTCAAAAGCCTTCCGGAAATCCAGGAATACGCAATAGTTCTGAAACCCATTGTCAATAGCACTCAACACTTCATAGGAATAAAGAGCTAGTTGTGTTTCACACGAACGATGTTTTCTAAACTCATGTTGACTGTGTGTCAATAGACCGTTTTCTTCGAGGTAATTCATAATATTTGATCACAATAGATGTTCTAAAATCCTGCTGCATATGGACGTTAACGATATGGGCCTGTAATTTAGTGGATTACTCCTACTACCTTTCTTGAATATTGGTGTGACCTGTGCAACTTTCCAGTCTTTGGGTACGGATCTTTCGTCGAGCGAACGGTTTTATATGATTGTTAAGTATGGAGCTAATGCATCAGCGTACTCGGAAAGGAACCTAATTGGTATACAGCCTGGACGAAACGACTTGTTTTTATTAACTGATTTGAGTTGCTTCACTACTCCGAATATATTTACTTCTACGTTACTCATGTTGGCACCTGTTCTCGATTCGATTTCTGAAATATTTCCTTCGTCTTATATAGCGACAGAAAAATAAAGATAGAAAAATTTAAAATCGGATTTACTTCTACGAATATTAAGCAATGAATGTTACGTGAATGTTAACCCATATCTTCCCAGGTCACTCTTTTCTCACCTGTCCCAGGTGCGGTCTAATAGGCAGCTATGTTTAAATAACTTTCAAACTGCATTCACCTGTTTCAGTGTAACAGTTCAGTTTTTTATGTAAAAGGTTACATTAATACCATACACGAAATACATTCAAATAAATTTTAAAGTTTGTTTTTACGAAAAAACTCATTTAAACAAAAAAACTCAACAAAAAGAACACATCACATGATAATGCTATGAAAACTCTCATACCTTGGACCCCATAATTTACATTTTGCTGTATTTTCATTGTACACGTCATAATAAAACACAAAACTCGCATTAAACATTGAAAAAATGAAAGTTACACTAGTAATTTTAAACTGTTTAGTTTTCTTCTCAGAGGTTTTCTTTGCGCTCGCTCGAAATTTTTGAAGAGTAATCAAGCTACATTGACTTCTTTAAACAATGACAAATATGACGTCTCTCTCTTCTGTTTTGGTTGGCTTGGGTTATTTGGGGGAGGAGACCAGACAGCGAGGTCATCGGGTTAGGGAAGGAAATCGGCCGTGCCCTTTCCAAGGAACCATCCCGGCATTTGCCTGGAGCGATGTAGGGAAATCACGGTAAACCTAATAAGGATGGCCGGACACGGGATTGAACCGTCGTCCTCCCGAATGCGAGTCCAGCGTGCTAACCACTGCGCCACCTTGCTTGGTTTCTGTTTTGGGGTCACAGGTCCAATCGTTCTACGACGACTTCTAGTCTTGCTTCTGCTACATTCAAAACACAGCGAATAGATACACGAAGTTTACGGACTATGTGATAGTAGTTGACTCGCGTTTATCTGTGGTATCACCGAGTTTCAAGCTTCTTCAAAAAATTAAAGCGACTCACCTGAGTATCGTTTTTGTAGAAATTGGGAAGGACAAACGCATTTACCTCAAGAGGCAGTCCTAGGTTTTAGCTGTCTTTCCTTCCGTCAATTGGACTTAACGTGCAGTCGCTTTTAACTCTTTTTTCCGTCTTAGTTCTACGGTTCTGCCACGGGCGCGTATGACCTTAATTGTTTTGGCGTCCTAAAACAAAACATTCACCCCACTTATGCCCAACATGCGGAAAAATGCCACTGTCCATCGTTAGAAGAGGCTTAGTTGGCGAGCGGTATTTGTTTCAACTAAATATGTTTCTAGCAGAATCTGTAGCTAAAGATTGCCTCCACAATTCTGTCTTCAGCACTTTGATCAGTTATTTCATTCGAGGCTTTCAAAGGTGGCAAAACAAATTCGTCTTCACTTTCGCACTGTTGCTGTTCTGAATTATCTTTACTTTCAATTTCGTCGTCCCTATCTAATCCCACATGCTTCGTAAACTGTTCTCAAACCATTTTAAAACAGTACACGTTCACATCACATTCAAGTGGCTACTCACAAAGGATACCACAGCAGCTTCGGAAAAGAACTAGTCAACGCTGTAATCGCCTACCCCATCCCTATGCATTAGCAACAGTGTCTCCGAGACCGTACCTAGGACGTTAAGGGTTAAGATAAATGTTAATGAGTCTGGAACCTCGGGACCGCTACGGTCGCAGGTTCGAATGCTGCCTCGGGCATGGATGTGTGTGATGTCCTTAGGTTAGTTAGGTTTAAGTGGTTCTAAGTTCTAGGGGACTGATGACCACAGATGTTAAGTCCCATAGTGCTCAGAGCCATTTGAACCATAAATGTTAATGTGCATAACAAAGAAGCTTTTTCCCCTTAATTAGGAGTACCGTTAAATGGTTCTAAGGTTTCAGGGCTGTCCAGGTATGTCTGTGTTCAATAAGCTTACTTGTGTGATGTTAAGTTCCTACAGTCGCCGTAATGGTAGCGATGCGTTCCAGTAGCCTCCGTACTCCGCACCGCTGCTATTGCACGCCGCTTTCCTCAAAGCTTATTTAACATTATTTTTCGCGTTAGTCATGCGTGGCCAACTACATTCGTAGCATACCTTGGGACTTCTGAATGCAGTCGTCTTTTTTTGGGGAGAAAGTATTAGTAGATAACAGTTCCACTGCAAAGATGGTCTATTGCGACGGAACCTGAGGACGTGCAGGCTCGAACTAACATTCGTGAAGCCACAGAGACGAATGCGTACATGTAAACTTCAAAAACAAATTTCTAAAATTGTTGAAATGATGAGCTTGCTCACTTTCGAAGAAGTATTTATATGATAGTATCTTTAACAAAACAACCACTTTCGTAAGTTTAAATAAACTTATTTCTCTAATTCCGTAATGGCTGCCGTGCAACTATACAATTACATTCGCTCCGACAGCACTTTTTTCTATTCTAGAGCGATACTATCCAGTGTCAAGGATGCTACATCAGCAAAGAGAATCGTAGCCTACGCAGAGTTTATTGTCGCAGTCACGTTTCCTTCGCTGCCGCAAATACGTTAATTTTAAATTTGTTGAACTTCATGCCGTAAAACAGACAACACAGCTGATATACACAACCCATATCAAAAGTAGCACATTTCTGTTGAGTATATTTGTATCATTAAGACCGACCAGTTTCGTGCCAGCCTACACCGTCGCAATCGACTGCACGTAACGTTTACAGCACCGCCCTGATCTGATTTGTTTATCTCAAGTTCATTGTGTTTACGTTCTATGAGATCGCGCTTGGTTTTACACAGAAGCAGAAACGGGCGTTTTCCTTGGCTACTTTACAGATAAGACAAAAAAAAAAGCTGACAGGAAACTTGAGGAAAGAAGTGATTTACCCACGTTCTGTTACTTAAGCAGCTGGGAGCCGATAATTTTTCGTAATTATATAAGAATGGTTGAAACGTGCTTATCGGTGCTCCTGAATATGAAATCACTCTTAACTGAAAATGATAACAAACTTATTCTCAACATTTGATCCATCAACTAATATCTTCAACTTTTCATTAAATTGAACTAGAACATTCTTAGGATTATTATTAATCCCATCAATGTTCTGACTTACACCATCACTCATTCTTAACGTTTAAGAAAGAAGCCGTAAGCTGCAAGAAGAGCTACATAACGATTTATAGTTAGTGACAGAAATTAAGAGGACCTCAGTTTCGGTGCTGTTGTATGCCCACAATTTTATACTAAAATGATTCCTGAAATCTGCAACATGATTAATAGTTGACTGACGAAATACATCATGCTGAATCAAAATAAACAAAACAAAACAAAAGATGTTCGCGTAAACGTTATTAGTTTATCTACGCAGCATAAAAGATGACCTGTAAGTCCCACACTTTGCTCTTCGTAGCAGAAGGGTCAGATATAGACTGGACTTAGTTTTAACACTTGAACTAATGTAGTAAGTCAGGTTACGTTCCATTCAGAAAGTGGTTGCTCTGAGACTTTACGCAACTCATAAACTATAGAGTGCAGCAATCAGTCGTCCTCTTCAGATTTTATCGTGCAAAGCCAGATTTCGGCTAGTATCTAGCCATTCTCAGTGCTCTATTCAAAGAACTGTGACTGACGCCCGAACAACAGGGACTTACATGCATTGAGAATAAAGAATGGCGCATTGAAAATGGCTAGCTACTAGCCGAAATCTGGATTTGCATAATACAATCTAAAAAGGACGACTGATTGCTGCACTCTGTAACTTACAATGTAGTAAGTGCCTTTATTGATTTACGTCTATTAAATGTGTTTGTATTTCACTTCCGATAAGAATCTGAAATAAAACAGAAATACAGGAGGTCGACGGACTTCGCACGAAACCATTACGTATTTATTGAAAAGTGAAAAAAGTGCTTCATTTTTTTGCATCTGAATTGCTATGCTCCTCGCACAACGTTTCCCACAAGCATATGCAGGCTTTAATTTTGTCCAGAAACTCTGCCCCTGAAGTTTCGCCCGCTCGCGCCCCTGGAACAGCATTTTGATCCCACGCGTGTTGACAAAAGACAATCTTGTGTCAGGCGCCTGGGAACGACGTGGCTACGCAGGGCAGAATTTGTTGGGGGGCGGGGGGATCTACACACGTCCAGATCGGTCGGTTGGCGCGTGTGGTGTGTAGGGCGCTCATCCCATCGTCCACACCTGGGTGCCAACATTGGCGAGTAGTACGGACAGCGCCCACACACTGAAGCCAACGTTCACTTGAATTCGTATTGAACCAACACAATCATGTCTGACGGAAAGACCGCGATTGATGCACTTGCAGTTTTGACCGTGAATGATTGTATTTTGGCACTGCAAAACAAAAAAAAAAAAAAACACGTATAGACGGTGGGCAATCACTGCAACACGTGTACACCGCCTATAACTTAAGTACTTCTAAGACTTGGAGGCCGGAGTGAGTACATAGTGTTTTGAACATGATCCCCAGGTAAGCATTTTAGAGCCCATGTTTACTACACATTTTTTCATTGTTTTGGACTATGCTGCCACCTCTGGAAGCTGCCTACGCTGTAATATTAGCAATCACTACCGGTACCATCGGATATCGGAATGGTTTTCGCTTATAACGTTCAACTCGTTCGTTTCCAGTGCAGAAACCCTTCCCTGAATTTGATACATTTATCCTTCTTCATCGTCCTAGAAAGTCTAACATCATTACGGAATCTCATACATTTAAGGTCCTGGTGCCTGTAACTTTGACGTTCTGCAGCGTCGTTGGGTGACGTTTCCAGACATGGGTTCCTGTTCAAAATACACTACTGGCCATTAAAATTGCTACACCAAGAAGAAATGCAGATGATAAACGGGATTCATTGGACAAATATATTATACTAGAACTGACATGTGATTACATTTTCACGCAATTTGGGTGCATAGATCCTAAGAAATCAGTACCCAGAACAACCACCTCTGGCCGTAATAACGGCCTTGATACGCCTGGGTATTGAGTCAAACAGAGCTTGGATGGCGTGTACAGGTACAGCTGCTCATGCAGCTTCAACACGATACCACAGTTCATCAAGAGTACTGACTGGTGTATTGTGACGAGCCAGTTGCTCGGCCACCATTGACCAGACGTTTTCAGTTGGTGAGAGATCTGGAGAATGTGCCGGCCAGGGCAGCAGTCTAACATTTTCTGTATCCAGAAAGACCCATACAGTACCTGCAACATGCGGTCGTGCATTATCCTGCTGAAATGTAGGGTTTCGCAGGAATCGAATGAAGGGTAGAGCCACGGGTCGTAGCACACCTGAAATGTAACGTCTGCTGTTCAAAGCGCCGTCAATGCGAACAAGAGGTGACAGAGACGTGTAACCAATGGCACCCCATACCATCACGCCGAGTGATACGTCAGTATGGCGATGATGAATACACGCTTCCAATGTGCGTTCACCGCGATGTCGGCAAACACGGATGCGACCATCATGATGCTGTAAACAGAACCTACATTCATCCGAAAAAATGAATTTTTGGCATTCGTGCACCCAGGTTCGTCGTTGAGTACAGCATCGCAGGCGCTCCTCTCAGTGATGCAGCGTCAAGTGTATCCGAGGCCAAGGTCTCCGAGCTGATAGTCCATGCTGCTGCAAACGTCGTCGAACTGTTCGTGCAGATGGTTGTTGTCTTGCAAACGTCCCCATCTGTTGACTCAGGGATCGAGACGTGGCTGCACCATCCGTTACAGCCATGCGGATAAGATGCCTGTCATCTCGACTGCTAGTGATACGAGGCCGTTTGGATCCAGCACGGTGTTCCGTATTACCCTCCGGAACCCGCCGATTCCTTATTCTGCTAAAAGTCATTGGATCTCGACCAACTCGAGCAGCAATGTCGCGATACGATGAACCGCAATCGCGATAGGCTACAATCCGACCTTTATCAAAGTCGGAAACGTGATGGTACGCCTTTCTTCTCCTTACACTAGTCATCACAACAACGTTTCACCATGCAACGCCGGTCAACTGCTGTTTGTGTATGAGAAATCGGTTGGAAACTTTCCTCATGTTAGCAGGTTTTAGGTGTCGCCACCGGCGCCAACCTCGTATGAATGCCCTGAAAAGCTATTCATTTGCAAATCACAGCATCTTCTTTCTGTCGGTTAAATTTCGCGTCTGTAGCACGTCATCTTCGTCGTGTAGCAATTTTAATTGCCAGTAGTGCATTATATACTCATTCCCCTCAAGAAGTCCTAAAAGTTATAAGTGACATTTTCGAACATCCTGTATACAAATATTCCTGTCTCAGACGATATATTGGGTGACATTCAGAATAAAAAGACATAAACTAAGAAAATGAACTCCTACCGCACAGGCCATGAAGGCCCAAATGTACCGACTGGCCGTCGTGTCATCCTCAGACCACTGGCATCACTGTATGCGGATATGGAGAGTCACGTGGTCAGCACACCGCTCTCCCCGCCGCATGTCAGTTACCGAGACCGGAGCCTCTACTTCACAGACAAGTAGCTCCTCAGTTTGCCTCACAAGGACTGACTGCACCCCGCTTCCCAACAGCGCTCGGCAGACCGGATGGTCACCCATCCAAGTGCTAACCCAGCCCGACAGCACGGTGATCTGACAGGCCGTTGGCAGAATAGAAAGACATGGTCTTAAAAATTCAGTGTAGGATCAGTCTTAGTGTCCTTTGATACGCCCTTTACTCTACCTAAGATATATTCAGTGCAGAAAAATTCCAAAGTTAGTTGGAGATGTGTGTAACCCACATTTTCGAAACAAATAATTCAGAGAGGGACGGTTTAAAATTTCTTTATGTAAATATTATGTATCATATGATTAAATCTGTACTGGAGTTAGTGTGTCCTCGTGGATGAAACACGGAATCGTTGCCTCATGGAGCAGGTACATCATGATCAAACCCATCCAGCAAGTCTAATGTACAACGTAGTTGTCGGGTGATTGTGATTTTATGAAATTAATAATTAAGACATTTGTTGTTGTTGTTGTGGTCTTCAGTCCTGAGACTGGTTTGATGCAGCTCTCCATGCTACTCTATCCTGTGCAAGCTTCTTCATCTCCCAGTACCTACTGCAACCTACATCCTTCTGAATCTGTTTAGTGTATTCACCTCTCGGTCTCCCTCTACGATTTTTACCCTCCACGCTGCCCTCCAATACTAAATTGGTGATCCCTTGATGCCTCAGAACATGTCCTACCAACCGATCCCTTCTTCTAGTCAAGTTGTGCCACAAACTCCTCTTCTCCCCAATCCTATTCAATACCTCCTCATTAGTTAAGTGATCTACCCACCTTATCTTCAGCTTTCTTCTGTAGCACCACATTTAGAAAGCTTCTATTCTCTTCTTGTCCAAACTAGTTATCGTCCATGTTTCACTTCCATACATGGCTACACTCCATACAAATACTTTCAGAAACGACTTCCTGACACTTAAATCTATACTCGATCTTAACAAATTTCTCTTCTTCAGAAACGATTTCCTTGCCATTGCCAGTCTACATTTTATATCCTCTCTACTTCGACCTTCATCAGTTATTTTACTCCCTAAATAGCAAAACTCCTTTACTACTTTAAGTGTCTCATTTCCTAATCTAATTCCCGCAGCATCACCTGATTTATTTCGACTACATTCCATTATCCTCGTTTTGCTTTTGTTGATGTTCATCTTATATCCTCCTTTCAAGCCACTGTCCATTCCGTTCAACTGCTCTTCCAAGTCCTTTGCTGTCTCTGACAGAATTACAATGTCGTCGGCGAACCTCAAAGTTTTTACTTCTTCTCCATGAATTTTAATACCTACTCCGAATTTCTCTTTTGTTTCCTTTACTGCTTGCTCAATATAAAGATTGAATAACATCGGGGAGAGGCGACAACCCTGTCTCACTCCTTTCCCAACCACTGCTTCCCTTTCATGCCCCTCGACTCTTATAACTGCCAACTGATTTCTGTACAAATTGTAAATAGCCTTTCGCTCCCTGTATTTTATACCTGCCACCTTCAGAATTTGAAAGAGAGTATTCCACTCAACATTGTCAAAAGCTTTCTCTAAGTCTACAAATGCTAGAAACGTAGGTTTGCCTTTTCATAATCTTTCTTCTAAGATAAGTCGTAAGGTTAGTATTGCCTCACGTGTTCCAACATTTCTACGGAATCCAAACTGATCTTCCCCGAGGTCCGCTTCTACCAGTTTTTCCATTCGTCTGTAAAGAATTCGCGTTAGTATTTTGCAGCTGTGACTTATTAAACTGATAGTTCGGTAATTTTTACATCTGTCAACAGCTGCTTTCTTTGGGATTGGAATTATTATATTCTTCTTGAAGTCTGAGGGTATTTCGCCTGTCTCATACATCTTGTTCACCAGATGGTAGAGTTCTGTCATGACTGGCTCTCCCAAGGCCATCAGTAGTTCTAATGGAATGTTGTCTACTCCCAGGGCCTTGTTTCGACTCAGGTCTTTCAGTGCTCTGTCAAACTCTTCACGCACTATCATATCTCCCATTTCGTCTTCATCTACATCCTCTTCCATTTCCATAATATTGTCCTCAAGTACATCGCCCTTGTATAAACCCTCTATATACGCCTTCCACCTTTCTGCCTTCCCTTCATTGCTTAGAACTGGGTTTCCATCTGAGCTCTTGATATTCATACAAGTGGTTCTCTTCTCTCCAAAGGTCTCTTTAATTTTCCTGTAGGCAGTATCTATCTTACCCCTAGTGAGACAAGCCTCTACATCCTTACATTTGTCCTCTAGCCATCCTTGCTTAGCCATTTTGCACTTCCTGTCAATCTCATTTTTGAGACGTTTGTATTCCTTTTTGCCTGTTTCACTTACTGCATTTTTATATTTTCTCCTTTCATCAATTAAATTCAATATTTCTTCTGTTACCCAAGGATTTCTATTAGCCCTCGCCTTTTTACCTACTTGATCGTCTGCTGCCTTCACTACTTCATCTCTCACAGCTACCCATTCTTCTTCTACTGTATTTCTTTCCCCCATTCCTGTCAGTTGTTCCCTTATGCTATCCCTGAAACTCTCTACAATCTCTGGTTCTTTCATTTTATCCAGGTCCCATCTCCTTAGATTCCCACCTTTTTGCAGTTTCTTCAGTTTCAATCTGCAGTTCATAACCAATAGATTGTGGTCAGAATCCACATCTGCCCCTGGAAATGTCTTACAATTTAAAACCTGGTTCCTAAATCTCTGTCTTACCATTATATGATCTACATGATACCTTCTAGTATCTCCAGGCTTCTTCCATGCATACAACCTCCTTTCATGATTCTTGAACCAAGTGTTACCTACAATTAAGTTATGCTCTCTGCAAAATTCTGCCAGGCAGTTTCCTCTTTAATTTCTTACCCCATTCTATATTCACCTTCTAAGTTTCCTTCTCTTCCTTTTCCTACTATCGAATTCCAGTCACCCATGACTATTAAATTTTCGTCTCCCTTCACTACCTGAATAATTTCTTTTATCTCGTCATACATTTCATCTATTTCTTCATCATCTGCAGAGCTAGTTGGCATATAAACTTGTACTACTGTAGTAGTACATCTAATTTCAACCTATCCCTTTTTAAATTTTCTAACCTACCTGCCCGATTAAGGGATCTGACATTCCACGCTCCGATCCGTAGAACGCCACTTTTGTTTCTCCTGATAACGACGTCCTCTTGAGTAGTCCCCGCCCGGAGATCCGAATGGGGGACTATTTTACCTCCGGAATAGTTTACCCAAGAGGACGCCATCATCATTTAATCATACAGTAAAGCTGCGTGTCCTCGGGAAAAATTACGGCTGTAGGTTCCCCTTGCTTTCAGCCGTTCGCAGTACCAGCACAGCAAGGCCGTTTTGGTTAGTGTTACAAGGCCAGATCAGTCAATCATCCAGACTGTTGCCCCTGCAACTACTGAAAAGGCTGCTGCCCCTCTTCAGGAGCCACATGTTTGTCTGGCCTCTCAACAGATACCCCTCCGTTGTGGTTGCACCTACGGTACGGCCATCTGTATCGCTGAGGCACGCAAGCCTCCCCACCAACGGCAAGGTCCATGATTCATGGAGGGGATTAAGACATTATCTTCCTAAATTAAATTTTTCCTGACTTTATATATCATCTGTCCATCATACTGATCCAAATTCTGTATAATGATTACCAACGTACAAAGGGATACCTATCCAGATAATGTTTCGCGGAATAATTTGCACTTTTTCACTTCGCATACGAACTGTCAGCTCATAGGAAGTTACAAGCCTTTTTTCGTAATCCATATTTTCTAATGTGGAAATGTACTTCATTCCAATTTCCCGAAACCAACGAAAATAATTACTGGAGTAATACCTATAGCAACTTTTGAAACACCTAGTCAGTTTGATTACTTTATAATGTTCAAGGGAAAAAACGACGTAACTCACCATACAATCATCCAGCAACTATTTTTCTCTGTCACAACTTGAACTATCCTCCCGCTCCTGACGTTTCGGAAATGTTAAAGTATAATTCAAGCCTTTGTCAGCAAGATTCTTGGAATATCAAACGGCGTAAGGTATACGGCCAGAATTTGTGTGGAATCAAACAAATACATCAATGTAAGAAACACAGCATAGTTACAGAACTTGAACAGAAACATATACGCCAATAATCAATCTTTTTTCGGATACGAGCGTGTGTTTATATCTTAACAGGTACGACTGCGAAAAGAGATTACGTAATTGTGCAGCTCTCTCGTTGCAATAAAAGGATTACTGAACGATGGATCGGTCGCACCAGACCAAATAAATCAGCCTTACATTACTGGCCTCGCCCAACATCACCAGACCTAACTTGACATGTGTGATCATTTCTTGTGGGATTCATAAAAGGCTGTTTATGTGCCTTCATTACCAACAATGAATGAAATGAGACATCGCATAACAGCTGCTGTGGAAGCTGTAACTAAGGACATGTTCGCTGTAGTGTGGTAACAATTTGAATACCACGTTGGCATATGCCATGCATCTCAAGGGGGGAATACTGAACTCCTATGAAAGGTATGAAAAAAACTTTCTGAGTTTCCCGTTCGTAAAAAACAAATTTCATTGTACATGTTTATTAGTTCCAGAAATATAGACGTGCAAAACCGGATTATTCTATTTGATACGCCCCGTATTGTGAAAGTATGTGAAACAAGCAGATGGTGTTACACGGAAAGAACTTAAATGTTTCAAATGATATGACTGAATTTTACAGAGACATAATTATATTCCTGTGTGTGGAACTGGAGCGTGTTCTCAGAGAATGGAAGTGGAGAGGAGCATCTTACGGTAGAGTGAGCTGGACTCGGCACATCTAAAGTGTGAAAGTAAAGACAAGAGTGTTGATGTTCAGGAATTGAAGATGGTATCCCTCTGCTCAGGAATAGAAGTCAGCACATCTATTGGGTCTTTACGGGTTGTTGTTGTGGTCTTCAGTCCAGAGACTCTCCACGCTACTCTATCCCATGCAAGCTTTCTCTCCCAGTACCTTCTGCAACCTGCATGCTTCTGAATCTGTTTAGTGCATTCTTCTCTTGGTCTCCCTCTACGCTGCCCTCCAATACTAAATTGGTGATCCCTCGATGCCTCAGAATATGCCCTACCAACTGATCCCTTCTTCTAGGCAAGTTGGGCCACAAATTTCTCTTCTCTCCAATTCTATTCAATACCTCCTCATTAGTTATGTGATCTACCCATCTAATCTTCAGCATTCTTCTTTAGCACCACATTTCGAAAGCCTCTATTCTCTTCTTGTCCAAACTATTTATCGTCCACGTTTCACTTCTATACGTGGATACACTCCATAAAGATACTTTCAGAAACGACTTCCTGACACTTAAATCTATACTCGATGTTAACAAATTTCTCTTCTTCAGAAACGCTTTCCTTGCCATTGCCAGTCTACGTTTTATTTCCTCTCTACTTCTACCATCATCAGTTATTTTGCTCCCCAAATAGCAAAATTCATTTACTACTTTACGCGTCTCACTTCCTAATCCAATTCCCCCAGCATTACCCGATTTAATTCCACTACATTCCATTATCCTCGTTTTGCTTTTGTTGTTCATCTTATATCCTCCTTTCAAGACCCTGTCCATTCCGTTCAGCTGCTCTTCCAGGTCCTTTGCTGTCTCAGACAGAATTACAATGTCATCGGCAACCTCAAAGTTTTTATTTCTTCTCCATGGATTTTAATTCCTACTCCGAATTTTTCTTTTTGTTTCCATTACTGCTTGCTCAATATACAGATTGAATAACATCGGGGAGAGGCTACAACCCTGTCTCACTCCCTTCCCAACCACTGCTTCCCTTTCATGCCCCTCGACTCTGATAACTGCCATCTGGTTTCTGTACAAATTGTAAATAGCCTTTCGCTCCCTGTATTTTAGCCCTGCCACCTTCAGAATTTGAAAGAGAGTATTCCAGTCAACGTTGTCAAAGGCTTTCTCTAAGTCTACAAATGCCAGAAACGTAAGTTTGCCTTTCCGTAGAAGAATTTCTATTACTGCAGTGTGCAGTTACGGGTAGGTGGCAAAATAGAACGTCAAATCCCGAGAGGTGCCCTCGGTTCGCCTGTGTCACGATTCGGCGTAACCAGGAGCAGCTCCGCCGATGCCAGCGGGGCTGTGGGCGAAACGCCAGGAACGTTTGAAGTTTCGCAAACCACTACCAAACAACCTGAAAGATTCACACCCGACAGTGAAAGCATTCATTCTTATAGGGATGTTTCGCAGAGATGGAGAGGGGAAGGAATTAAGGGATTGTGGAAGGGGAGCACTATGTTCTCCCCCTTTGAAGAGTTTAAGTACGCATTGCTTTGATGGAAAATGTAGGCTTGTGGAGGGAATGATCTTTCCTGGAGAAATTGTTTCAGGGATGGCGTTTTCTGGAATATATCGTTGGAAGGTGGCGTGTATTGGAGCACATGGTTGAGAATGTTTTTTTTTTTAAATAAATTAAGAGATTGGCGTTTTCTAGTGATTTTTGGTTGACGGACTGGTGTTTTCCGGAGTACGTGAGCGCATAGCTGATGTCTGCTGGCTAATTTTTGTGAGTAGATATTTCCAGCAGGGAAAAATGTGAAGGTTGTGTGGTTTTTAAAAGAACTTTACTACAGAAGAAGCTGCATTTCATAACTAGAGAAACTGGGGAAGAATGTTTTTGATTAATAATATATTTGAAAACATCAATGTTCCTGCCCCGGAAAAGAGATAAGACAGTATCTCTAAACATTCTTGGCTTGATATCCTGCTATCTCTGTGCAGCTGCGAATATTAATAACACGATTATAAACATGAAACCAGTCTGACATCGTTCAGCTTGTATTTCGCTGGCAGAGTCTGCTGTTCGATTTTTGCCGTAATAAATTATATAACAAGGGACTGTTTTGCCATAGCAATGTCTTGAATGTATTGCACTTTGTACTGTAATGTTGGCATATAGATTTAAGCGATTACGAATAAGGCGTGTTTTGTATGCGTTTCGGAGGCATATGTAGCAATGTTGACTTTTGAAAACGATAGTGCAGCGGTAGCATAATAATTAAGTCCATCTAGTGCTTAATCGCGGGACCTTTTAGAGAATTTTTATCGCTTTCTTATCTCTTGCTTCTACGTTACCACATCAGTGTTTCATCTTCGATGGCCAAAGATAAACACGATCATATTTATCTCACGAACGTCACAAAATCTAAGTCAATTTACTACCTTCCCGTCTATGAGCCGAACGTTTCAGGTTTGGTTGACAACACCTCAAAAACTGGCGCCATGAATTTTACGGCTTTAGTTTGCGCCTAGCTTATTTTGCCCAGACTCCTCAGGTAATTACTTTCATGTCACATGGCTCATTTTGCACGATAGATTGTAATGCTATGGAACGAGTCATTTTGCATTCACATCGCATATTTGTAGACATGATTACATTCTAAACACTTTTTCTTTTTTTTTTCGAAACAGAAGTAAAGATAAACAGATGTCGTGAGTGAAGTCTTCCCCAAGACCTTCTACACACTGCAGTAATAGAAATACTTCTACGGAATAGGGGAGTTGTCAAGGAGAAACTTTTATTTTGTTTTCAAATTTTACTTTGCTGTCTGACATTTTATATCAACGATAAAAAAATTTAGTTGCAGCTTGTGCGCTCCTTTTTGTGCTGAAGACAACGTTAATGTGGAGTAATGTTATTTTTCATGCTGGAATTGTAATTATGTACATAATTGTTCCTTTTGAACTGTTGTGGATATTGACAACAAACTTCATGATGAAATAAATGTACTGTGAAAAAGTAGTCTAAATGCCCAAGTCCCTTAAAGATGTCTGCAGCATGATGGTCGGTAAACGCCACATACTATTCCTACAGCACGTTAGCCCCAGAATATTATTCCATATGACATTGTTCAACGAAAATATGCAAAATATATCAACTTACAGATTTCTTTCTCCCCAAGACTTACAATGATTCTAAATGTAAATGTGACTGAACTAAGTTGTTTTAAGAGATTCAAAATGTGCTTTGTCCAATTTAAAATCTCATCAGTATGTACACCTAAGAATTTTGAGGTTTCCGACCTATTTATTGATTCCTCGCTAGTATTACACTTAACATTAGCGTAGTACCCTTAGAATTTGCAGAACTGTATATGTTGTCTTTTTGAAATGGAGAGTGACACCATTCGCAGAAAACCAGTCAATGATACTTTTAAGAACTTTGTTTAGCAATTCTTCTGTTTTTGTATGTATGTTTGGACTGATTAAGATACTGGTCAACAAGCAGGAGTATTTCTGTGTAAAGACGACTTGCATAATTCCGTAGGCTTCTGTGGCCAGAGTCAACAGACAAACGTTTCCTGGTAGTGGTGCCGCGTCGCATTGTAAAAATACTATTACCGCTGATATCAGAGTTTCGGCCACTGTAACCGTGGCCGAAACGTTGGATTTCACGAGTAATACTTCCCCATAAAGTGACGTGGCACTAATCCAGAAAGCATGTGTGTCAAAGGTCTTTGTAAATTGTTTTCCTATTATTATTTTAATAACAATGTTTTCGGAACGAAGAGCGTCCGTCCACATAAGGTGGACGCGGGAATGGGACTTTGTAATTATATGGAAACGGAAACGTTGTTTCTACACTGAGGTGTCAAAGAAACTGGTACAGGCATGAGCATTCAAAAACAGAGATACGTAAACAGGCAGAAAACGGCGCTGCGTTCGGCAACGCCTGTATAAGACAACAGGTGTCTGGCGCAGTTGTTAGATAGGTTACTGCTGCTACAATGGCAGGTTATAAAGATTTAAGTGGGTTTGAAGTGGTGGTGTTATTGGCTCACGAACGATGGGACACAGCATCTCCGAGGCACCAGTAGCTATGAATTGGGGATTTTCCCTTACGACTATTTCACGAGTGTACCGTGAATATCAGGAATCTGGTAAAACATCAGATCTCCGACATCGATGCGGCCGGAAAAAAATCGTGCAAGAACGGGACCAACGACGACTGAAAGGAATCGTTCAACTTGATAGAAGTCCAATCATTCACCAAATTGCTGCAGATTTCAGTGCTGGGCCATCAGCAAGTGTCAGGGTGCAAACCATTCAACGAAACATCATCGATATGCGCTTTGGAAGCCGAAGGCCCTCGTGTACCCTTGATGACTGCACGACACAAAGCTTTACGCCTCGCCTGGGACCGTCAACATCGACATTGGACTGTTGATGACTGGAAACATGTTGCCTGGTCGGACCCCCTGTATGTTCATCGCTGGCAGTTCTGCTTCCGCAGAGCGCTCAGAACACTACTGAACGGACATTGTCTGTCGGAGAATGCGTGACGTAGTTGCGCGGAACCAGCCAAAAGTCGGCCGCCATCGTTCGTGACTCCAGCTGCTATAGTTACGCGACTGTTGCTGAAGGCCGACGTGTGTGTGTGTGTGTGTGTGTGTGTGTGTGTGTGTGTGTGTGTGTGTGTCAAGTGCAAAGTGCACCGGCAGCTCTAGAGTTGTGCGTGCAACGACACCAAACAGGAAGTGGTAGCAGCTGAGGATATTCCAAACACTGTTGCGGCGAAGTCTGCGCGGCACGAACAGGCGTCCACCAAGGACGGCGGCGGAGGCAGCAGCTCCACGTGCCGTCTCCGACCTCGTCATCAGGGACCGACCACGCCAACCGTCATTCACGAACTGCGGACTTCGGGGCTGATGTAGGGCAAAATTGCGAAAAAATTCGAATTTTTTAATTGCGTAGTTATTTATTAGATTGATTTTTCACGAATAACATCGCAAAGTTTCATAATCGAATTCTGGCTAGAAATATGTTTCAAAAAAGTTTGTTTGAGCATCTGCGCCTGCCACCCACCACCACCACCACGACCGCCCCCTCTTTCTATGCCGTCACCCACACCTTCTCTACGCTATAAAATTTTGTGCGTCAAGCGTCAATTTTTCGTTTACACAAGCGAAACGAACTGCGGATGAGTCTAGAAGGCTGTGAGAAAGATTATCTTTGGTTTTTCCTTTGTTTACAATGTGGTTTTTCAAAAATGGTTCAAATGGCTCTAAGCACTATGGGACTTGACTTCTAAGGTCACCAGTCCCCTAGAAGTTAGAACTACTTAAACCTAACCTAAGGACATCACACACATCCATGCCCGAGGCAGGATTCGAACCTGCGACCGTAGCAGTCGCGCGGTTCCAGACTGTAGCTCCTAGAACCGCTGGGCCACCCCGCCCGGCAACGTGATGTTTCCTTTTTTTAAATAGTATGTGCCACAAACCTATTTCAGTTTTTAGTTTTGCATATATCAATCTGTTTAGCTCGAAATGTGTCATAATAGTGGAAGTATTCAAAAAAATGAGGAAATGTCGAATACCACGTGCAAAACGTACTGGGGATTTAAATAATTTCGGAAAACAGTATTTCGTTCCTCAATTCTTGCGAAGATAGCTGCATGTGATGCCTGTCTAGTATTCAGCAATAGGAAATGTAGGTAGGATTAAGTGGCTGCAGAGAGTAGGCATTCACACTGAAGATACTCAGAAGCGGCGATGAAGTGCGACTGGACAATGGTCAGGCAGCACCAGAAAAAATGCAAAACGTGGCTAGGCAAAGGAGGCAGGAAGACGAGCAAGGAATAAAGATTATTGATATGGATAGCATTTGTCACTAGAGGTATAACAATGTCAAAAATTTAAATAAAAACTTTAAATGTGAACTACTGTAAACTTGCTTCTTTGAGCTATAGTGTACCTTTTCTCAGGAACTATAAAAGGTAACATCCTGAAATTTGGCACAGTTCTTAAGAATTACTTACTCAATAACCCTGTGCAGCACTTTTCTGTTAGCTTTTCTCTGAGAAAAGTTCTCCTTTGAAATTTGTGAAAAACAGAGCAGTCCTGGATAGCACAAATCTTAAAAATAAATTTCAAAGCAACATGGCATTAAACAAAAACCTATTCTACACGTTTTATTACCTTCCTATGCGGATGTAAATTGTGAAATTCCAGTTTCATTGCTTGACTAGCTTACGAGAAAAGGTACATTATAGAAACTATGGTAATAAAAAACCTAAATTCTTATAAAATGTCGATGCGCTCTTTCAAACAAACATTATGCATTATGTGGTACGTAAGTAACAAGTTTCACTATTTTAGCTGTAATGGTTTTGGAGATACGTATGTTTAAGCACAAGAATGCGTTTTGCTCTTCGTCTCTTCTGAAGAACACACTGACGCTCTCAAAAAGCACATTTCCCATTGGAGCCGTACAAGAGAAGAGCAGGGTTGGCTTCTCTGTCATAGATCCTCGGTTGCTGCGCACCTGTTTTCTGGCGCTCTGAGAGAGTGAATGTCGAGCCGAAGCCACAGCCCCCACAGTCCGATCGATTAAATCAGATCGACCCAGTCAGCGTAAGTTTAACAGTTGGGAAACGTTACTAGGTTCCCAAGCACACCGAAACCAGCTTGGAAATAACTGTGCGCCTACTGTCGAAAACGGCAGTCTCCCCTGCTACTCGTTTTCAGTTAACAATACGTAGAAATTATGACGATTTTAGTCCAGATCACTAAGGATCTGAGTCTATAGAAATGCTGATTAATCGAATAAAATTGAAGACGATGCAGCCGCCAGATGCTGCCAGGTGTGAAAATTAACGAACTATCAGTTCTCCAAGTCATGGTCTCAGACTACTAATTCTTTACAGAAAATGGAAAAACTGGTAGAAGCCGACCTCGGGAAAGATCAGTTTGGGTTCCGTAGAAATGTTGGAACACGTGAGGCAATACTGTGACCCTACGACTTATCTTAAGACAGATTAAGGAAAGGTAAATCTACGTCTATATCATTTGTAAACTTAGAGGAAGCCATAGACAATGTTGACTGGAATTCTGTTTGAAATTCTGAAGGTAGCAAGGCTACACAAAACTTGTACAGAAACCAGATAACAGTTAGGAGTCGAGGAGCATGAAAGGGAAGCAGTGGTTGAGAAAGGAGGGAGACAGGGTTTGTAGCCTATCCCTGATGTTATTCAATCTGTACATTGAACGAGCAGTATAGGAAACCAAAGGAAAATCTGGAGTAGGAATTAAAGTTCAGGGAGAAGAAATAAAAACTCAGGTTTGCCGATGACATTTTAATTCTGTCACCGACAGCAAAGAACTTGGAAGGGCATCTGAACACAATTGACAGTGTCTTGAAAGGAGGATGTAAGATGAACATCAACAAAAGCAAAACGAGGACAATGGAGCGCAGTCGAACAAAATTATATGATGCCAAGGGAATGAGATTAGAAAACGAGGCATTTAAAGTAGTAGATGAGTTTTGCTAATTGGACAGCAAAAAAAAAAAGATGGCCGAAGTGCAGAGGACATAAAATGCAGACTTGCAAAGGCAAGTAAAGCATTTCTGAAGAAGTGAATCTTCTTAACATCAAATATTGACTTCAGTGTTGCGGAATCTTTTCTAAAGGTATTTGTTTGGAATGTAGCCATGTATGAAAGTGAAAAATGGATGGTAAACAGCTTAGATAAAAAAAAGAGAATAGAGGCTTTTGATATATGGTGCTACAGAAGAATACTGAAGATTAGATGGTTAGATCACATAACTAATGAGGTGGTACTGAATGGAATTGGGCAAGAGAGGAATATGTTGCACAACCTGAGTAGAAGAAGAGATCGGTTGGTACAAGACATTCTGAGACGTCAAGGGATCACCAATTTAGTGTTGGTGGTAAGCGCGGGGGGAGAGGGGGGTGTGGGTTAAATCTTAGAGGGAGACAGAGAGATGAATACAGTAAGCAGATTCAGAAGGGGTTGCAGTAGTTACTCGGAGGAGAAGAGGCTTGCACAGAATAGAGTAGCATGGAGAGCTGCATCAAACCAGTCTCAGGACTGAAGACAACACAATCTTCGCCAGTTCACTATAGACAATTCCACTTCGTACATACTTAGTTGTCCTAACACTGCATCTCGTAATTGAGTAACGCACTTTTGGTAATACGTAAGTGCGCTGCGAACACAAAGCGAAAATTTCCCTGTTAGATTCAAAATTCAGTTACTCTGATTTACAGAGGCGCTCTTTATAACGAATTTTGGAGATAAGCTAATATTACAATTTGTACTGCAAATGCTGTGACTCAGATAAATAAACGACAATGCAAAAAGCGTCGCGACATGACAAAATTTACGGGTACGGGTTTCGAGACTCATATGACGAAAACTGTTAAAATAACTTTTCTGAATAACATTTCAAACAATTTTGCACTAAATTCAGTAGGGGAATACAGCAAGCATACCAAGCCACGAAGATGTCAGTTAAGTAAAAATCAGGTATAGTAAATCAGTTATAAAATATTAAAAAATAGCGTCAGAAATACAGTTACTTCAATGGCACCGCTTACTTTCGAAATTTAAGACTGACTGTCGTAACTTCAGTTATCGAGCAAGAAAGTTACTTCCAAACTAGAATTCAGCTACTAACCCTCGCACCTCTGATTCCTTACAGAATCCAATACCTACCTATAAAACAGTTTTGTTGTTGTTGTGGTCTTCAGTCCAGAGCCTGGTTTGATGCAGCTCTCCATGCTACTCTATCCTGTGCAAGCTTCATCATCTCCCAGTACTTACTGCAACCTACATCTTTCTGAATCTGCTTAGTGTATTCATCCCTTGGCCTCCCCCTACAATTTTTACCCTCCACGCTGCCCTCCAATGCTAAATTGGTCATCCCTTGATGCCTCAGAATATGCCCTACCAACCGATCCCTTCTTCTTGTCAAGTTGTGCCATTAACTCCTCTTCTCCCCAATTCTATTCAATGCCTCCTCATTAGTTATGTGATCTACCCATCTAATCTTAAGCATTCTTCTATAGCACCACATTTAGAAAGTTTCTATTCTCTTCTTGTCTAAACTATTTATGGTCCATATTTCACTTCCATACATGGCTACACCCCATACAAATACTTTCAGAAACGACTTCCTGACACTTAAATATATATTCGATGTTAACAAATTTCTCTTCTTCAGAAACGCTTTCCTTGCCATTGCCAGTCTATATTTTATATCCTCTCTACTTCGACCATCATCAGTTATTTTGCTCCCCAAATAGCAAAACTCCTTTACTACTTTAAGTGTCTCATTTCATAATCTATTTCCCTCAGCATCACCCGACTTAATTCGATTACATTCCATTATCCTCGTTTTGCTTTTGTTGATGTTCATCTTATATCCTCCTTTCAAGACACTGTCCATTCCGTACAACTGCTCTTCCAAGTCCTTTGCTGTCTCTGACAGAATTACAATGTCATCGTTAAACTTCAAAGCTTTTATTTCTTCTCCATGGATTTTAATACTTACTTCGAATTTTTCTTTTTTTTTCCTTTACTGCTTGCTCAATATACAGATTGAATAACATTGGGGAGAAGCTACAACCCTGTCTCACTCCCTTCCCAACCACTGCTTCCCTTTCATGTCCCTCGACTCTTATAACTGCCATCTGCTTTCTGTACAAATTGTAAATAGTCTTTCGCTCCCTGTATTTTACCCCTGCCACCTTCACAATTTGAAAGAGGGTATTCCAATCAACATTGTCAAAAGCTTTCTCTAAGTCTACAAATGCTAGAAGCGTAGGTTTGCCTTTCCTTAATATTTCTTCTAAGATACGTCGTAGCGATAGTATTACCTCACGTGTTCCAATATTTCTACGGAATCCAAACTGATATTCCCCAAGGTGGGCTTCTACCAGTTTTTCAATTCGTCTGTAAAGAATTCGCGTTAGTATTTTGCAGCTGTGACTTAGTAAACTGATAGTTCTGTAATTTTCGCACCTGTCAACACCTGCTTTCTTTGGTATTGGAATTACTATATTCTTCTTGAAGTCTGAGGGTATTTCGCCTGTCTCGTACATCTTGCTCACCAGATGGTGGAGTTTGTCAGGGCTGGCTCTCCTAAGGTCATCAGTAGTTACAATGGAATGTTGTCCACTCCCGAGGCCTTGTTTCGACTCAGGTCTTTCAGTGCTTTAAAAGTCTGATTACTACGTAAATGAGTGAATTTGTCAATATTGGACGTTAAGCATGTAAAACCTTTATGGGTGAAGACGAAAAACTGTAATTATATTAGTATTGTTAGTTTCAGGTTATTCATCCACAGATTGTCAAAATTCTGAAAAGGTTTGAAATTAAGTTTGAACCGAATAAAATTTTTGACCGCATCTATGATCCCCCAACAGAGAGGACACAATAAGTTATCTTAGATCCAGAATCATCGACAGAAGTAGTTCAGGCGAACGCTATGGAAGTGCTTTGATCGCCTTTCCGTTCGTTCAGTATACACACTACTACAAAAAGATACGTACCGAAGGAATTATCCGAATGGGAGAGCAATCTGTAGATGCGATGTACATGTACAGACAAATGATTACAGTTTCAGAGAAATTGGATGATTTATTCGAGAGAAAGGCATTCAAATTGTGCAAGTCAATAATGCGTTGGTTCACCTCTCGTTATTATTTAATCATTTATTCGGCTTGGAATTGATTTTGAGTTGTTGCATGTCCTCCTGAGAGATATGCCAAATTCTGTCCAACTGGCGCGTTAGTCAAAATCTTGAGCTGGTTTGAGGAGGGCCCTCAAACCAGCTCACGATTTTGACTAACGCGCCAGCTGGACAGAATTTGGCATATCTCTCAGGAGGACATGCAACAACTCAAAATCATAATGGTCCAAACGTTATCAGTTGGGCTGAGGGCCAGAGACGTTGCTGGCGAAGGTGTGGTTCAGAAAGGACGGAGACAAGCGTGTGCGGCCAGGCATTATCTTGCTGAAATGTAAGACTGAAATGGCTTGCCATGAAGGGCAACAAAATGGGGTGTAGAATATCGTTGACCTACCGTTGTGCTGTAAGAGTGCCGAAATTGGCAACCAAATGGATGCTGCTGTGAAATGAAAGGTGAAGTGTTGGCAGAAGAGCCAACACTGTGTTGCTAGAGGAGGCCGAAATACACGCTTTTAAAGCTCACGCTGACTGGCGCGAGGTCTGGAACAGTTAAGGGAATTAATAGTAGCAAATAAAGTACGTAGTTGATATAATACTTAACTTTAATCCACAATTGGTGAAGATTGGTCTGACGGTACAGGCATCACAATATATATAGCAAAGGATTATGGCGCCTTGCTAGGTCGTAGCAAATGACGTAGCTGAAGGCTATGCTAACTATCGTCTCGGCAAATGAGAGCGTAATTGTCAGTAATCCATCTCTGGCAAAGTCGGCTGTACAACTGGGGCGAGTGCTAGGAAGTCTCTCTAGCCCTGCCGTGTGGTGGCGCTCGGTCTGCAATCACTGACAGTGGCGACACGCGGGTCCGGCGTATACTAATGGACCGCGGCCGATTTAAAGGCTACCACCTAGCAAGTGTGGTGTCTGGCGGTGACACCACAAAATGTCACCCCAGACCATCTCTTTTGGCTGTCAGACTATATGGTGGGCCACAGTCAGGACCAGTGTCCTGGGGAGGGGGGGTCGGTCGCCAGACGCGTCTTCGCCCTGGAATCTCATTAGCTGGAGTAGAACAGTCTTCAGTGATGAGTCTCGCTTCTAACTGAGCCTCAGTGACCAGCAAAGATCTGTCTGGCGATGCCCTGGACAACGGGAGTACACCAGTCTGGCTCTTGCCCGACATACGGCCCGTCAGCCAAGAGTGATGGTCTGCGGTACCATTTATTTTCATAGCAGGACCTCTTTGGTTATCATCCGCGCCGTCGTTACATCACAGCTGTAAGTGGACGTTATTTTAAGCCCCGTTTTGTTGCCCTTCATAGCAAGCCATTCTGCACTTACATTTCAGCAAGATTATGTCCGCCCACACACGGCGAGGATTTCTGTTTCTTGTCTCCATGCTTGCCAGACCCTACCTTGGACAGCGAGGTCGCCGAATCTCTTCCCAATTGTGAACTTAAATACTGGGCGATCAAAAAGTCAGTATAAATTTGAAAACTTTATAAACCACGGAATAATGTCGATAGAAAGTTAAAAATTGACACACATGCTTGGAATGGCATGGGGTTTTATTAGAACCAAAAAAAAAGTTCAGAAAATGTCCGACAGATGCGCGTCGTTTGGTGATGATCGTGTGCTCAGCCGCCACTTTCGTCATGCTTGGCCTCCAAGGTCCCCAGACCTTAGTCCTTGCGATTATTGGCTTTGGGGTTACCTGAAGTCGCAAATGTATCGTGGTCGACCGACATCTCTAGGGATGCTGAAAGACAACATCCGACGCCAATGCCTCACCATAATTCGGGACATGCTTTACAGTGCTGTTCACAACATTATTCCTTGACTACAGCTATTGTTGAGGAATGATGGTGGACATATTGAACATTTCCTGTAAAGAACATAATCTTTGCTCTGTCTTACTATGTTACGCTAATTATTGCTATTCTGATCAGATGGAGCACCATCTGTGCGACATTTTTTGAACTTTTGTATTTTTTTGGTTCTTATAAAACCCCATGTCATTCCAAGCATGTGTGTTAATTTGTACCCCTCTATCTACATTATTCCGTGATTTATTCAGTTTTCAAATTTATACTGACTTTTTTAATCACCCGGTATTTTCAACATTTCGCGGCCCTGTCAGCAATTGTATAAATACTAATTTTAATTTTAAAAACCAACAGCCTCAGTTGCATAGTTTACGTAGGTTTACCTACATTTCAGTCGCGATAACCCAACTTTCTTCAGAATAAATGTAACTAACGTTTGTCTACAGTTGACGTCGTCAAGCTAAAACTACAAACCCATAAATTATCGTCAGACTGTAAAAACTCATCTGAGACTGCCTCGGTTCCACTTCGCGACCGCGATGCGGCAGCCACGAGTGCTGTACTGATCGCGAAGTGGGACCGAGGCAGTTTCAGATAAGTTTTTACAGTCTGACGATAATTTATGGGTTTGTAGTTTCAGCTTGACGATGTCCACTGTGCACAAACGGTAGTTACATTTATTCTGAAGAAAGTTGGGTTATCGCAACTGGAACGTAGGTAAATCTAGGTAAACTATGCAAATGAGGCTGTTGGTTTTTAAAATTAAAACTAATTGTGAACGTTTGAAGCATTATAGACAGGGGCCTTAAGCTAGATCGGGATTTTGAAAAATCTAACGCACCAATTTAGACATAACTGTCACGATACTCAGGAGGACATCCGACAAGTCTATCAGTCAATGCCGAGCACAGTAACTACCTGCATAAGGGCAAGGGGTGAAGCAACGTGTTATGGACTTGGTCAATTTGAAGTTCTATCTCTCGAATAAATCCTCCAATCTTTCTGAAACTGTAATCATTTGTACAAGTACATCACATCCACTGATTTCCGTCCCATTCGGATAAATTCTTCACGGAGTGCCTTTTTTACAGTGTTTTAATGACGTTGCAACAATATTAATAGGAGCCTCAAACTTTTCACTTGATGGTGCAGTTCCCCATATCCTAAGTACGTGCGGCGGAAAAATTCAGAAGTTGCTTTAAATGTTCAGAAATGCAGAATTGGGCTCCTCACATAAGTCGTAGTAATCTAATAACTGCAAGTATCAGAGTGAGAACTGGAATGGGTGAAATCGTACAAATAACTGAGTATAATAATTTGGAGGGATATGAAATGGATAGATCACATGTGTTGTTGTTGTGGTTGTTGTGGTCTTCAGTCCTGAGACTGGTTTGATGCAGCTCTCCATGCTACTCTATCCTGTGCAAGCTTCTTCATTCCCAGTACCTACTGCAGCCTACATCCTTCTGAATCTGCTTAGTGTATTCATCTCTTGGTCTCCCTCTAAGATTTTTACCCTCCACGCTGCCCTCCAGTACTAAATTAGTGATCCCTCGATGTCTCAGAACATGTCCTACCAACCGATCCCTTCTTCTAGTCAAGTTGTGCCACAAGTTCCTCTTCTCCCCAATTCAATACTTCCTCATTAGTTATGTGATCTACCCATCTAATCTTCAGCATTCTTCTGTAGTACCACATTTCGAAAGCTTCTATTCTCTTCTTGTCTAAAGTATCTATCGTCCACGTTTCACTTCCATACATGGCTACACTCCATACAAATACTTTCAGAAACGACTTCCTGACACTTAAATCAATACTCGATGTTAACAAATTTCTCTTCTACAGAAACGGTTTCCTTGCCATTGCCAGTCTACATTTTATATCCTCTCTACTTCGACCATCATCAGTTATTTTGCTCCCCAAAGAGCAAAACTCCTTTACTATTTTGTCTCATTTCCTAATCTAATTCCGTCAGCATCACCCCACTTAATTCGACTACATTCTATTATCCTCGTTTCGCTTTTCTTGATGTACATCCTATATCCTCCTTTCAAAACACTGTCCATTCCGTTCAGCTCCTCTTCCAGGTCCTTTACTGTCTCTGACAGAATTACGATGTCATCGGTAAAACTCGAAGCTTTTATTTCTTCTCCATGGATTTTAATACTTACTTCAAATTTTTCTTTTTTTTTTCCTTTACTGCTTGCTCAATATACAGATTGAATAACATTGGGGAGAAGCTACAACCCTGTCTCACTCCCTTCCCAACCACTGCTTCCCTTTCATGTCCCTCGACTCTTATAACTGCCATCTGCTTTCTGTACAAATTGTAAATAGTCTTTCGCTCCCTGTATTTTACCCCTGCCACCTTCACAATTTGGAAGAGGGTATTCCAATCAACATTGTCAAAAGCTTTCTCTAAGTCTACAAATGCTAGAAACGTAGGTTTGCCTTTCCTTAATCTTTCTTGTAAGATACGTCGTAGCGATAGTATTACCTCACGTGTTCCAACATTTCTACGGAATCGAAACTGATATTCACCAAGGTGGGCTTCTACCAGTTTTTCCATTCGTCTGTAAAGAATTCGCGTTAGTATTTTGCAGTCGTGACTTATTCGGTAATTTTCACATCTGTCAATAGCTGCTTTCTTTGGGATTGGAATTATTATATTCTTCTTGAAGTCTGAGGGTATTTCACCTGTCTTCTATATCCTGCTCACCACATGGTAGAGTTTTGTCAGGACTGGCTCTCCCAAGGCTGTCAGTAGTTCTAATAGAATGTTGTCTACTCCCGGGGCCTTGTTTCGAATCAGGTCTTTCACTGCTCTGTCAAACTCTTCACGCAGTATCATATCTCCCCTTTCATCTTCATCTACATCCTCTTCCATTTCCATAATATTGTCCTCAAGTATATCGCCCTCGTATACACCCTCTATATACTCCTTCCACCTTTCCACGTATAAAATGCATTTTTCTGTGTAGCAGTTACAGAAGACTTGCGTAATGCTTCTGACAATGTGGTATAGTTTGTGGAACCCGTACTGCAACATCTATGTGGTCCTCCTACAGAAATAATGTTCACTCACCTTGCGGTGAAACATTTTTTCGCAGTCTTGTCATCACGCCTTCCACGTTAAAAACGAATCATGTGTCTGTACTGGGAAAACTAGTAGAACCATTAGTGTTATGCGAATCCAGTGGCTGCAACAAATGTTCTTCAGTATGAGGTTTACTGAGCGATTGATTGAAAGTTAGTTTGTGGCTGAAAACTTGGGCGTATTGTCACTTGTTTAACATAAAATACCGGCAAGTCCGTCCTGATCTGACGTTATAATTTGGGCATACTTACACGCAGTCACTCATCATAGACAGCTTATGATAATTAACCAAACCTGTTAGCAAGAGGATTAATGAATTGAGACATATTGCTCGCTCAAATATTACACAATCTGACCACAACGAATGTTCAGTTTGCGGTCACGCGTTGTATAACATGTTATGCGGGTTCCAGTTATTCAAAAGTTGCAGTTTACAAATTAAAATCGAAATTTCACGTCTTCGTTTTTCTCGCGCATTCGCTTCCACTTTGCAGCACTACACGGTCAAATTGTAACCATTGTTTTGCAAAATTGTCGCATCTATTCAGAGCTCCTTATATCTGCATACCAACATGATGGCTGAGCTCCGAACAGCACTCTCAGATTTCACAAAGCGCTTCTTTAGCGCACAAAATACGTGCGAACGTACTGCCCTCTAATTGGCTGATAAACCTCACAGCCAATCCAGTATTAGTATTAAACCGCGTCTTTTACAATGACAACTCGACAGCTTTTATAAAGAGATTACTAAATGAACGAATTAAGAAACTCCACAAATATCAAAATAACTCCCACTTCAAATAACAGAATTATCGTAAAATGTTTGTTTTCCCAGTCTCATGAACTGGCTAGGTGTACATTGCAAAATTCCCCTGAGCATGTAATTCACTTTCTCTGTACAATCACATTTCTCAAGCTAGCGTATACTCAGTTTATAGACACAAAAAAATTCACTTAATATCTTACCTCCCATTCACACCATCATTGATATTAATAAACTAATGAAAGTTGTAATAATCACATAAATGTCTTATCTACTTTATTGCCAGCCGCAGTGGCCGAGCGGTTCTAGACGCTTCAGTCCGGAACCAAGCCGCTGCTGCTACGGTCGCAGGTTCGGATCCTGCCTCGGGCATGGATGTGTGTGATGCCCTTAGGTTAGTTAGGTTTAAGTAGTTTTAAGTTCTAGGGGACTGATGACCTCAGATGTTAAGTCCCATAGTGCTTAGAGCCATTTCAACCTTTTTAGAACTTTGTTATTACAAACTGTGTTTTGGCCAAAATGAACCCCTGACTATCAATCCACTCTGTGAAAACCGCAAGTCAGTAGCACTTTGCATTCCCACAATATTTACCATGAAAGTTTTAGGCGATTCGCCAAATTTATATCTGTGATAAAAAAAAAAGCACTTCATCTTCAGGCCACGAGTGACCTACCGGGACCATTCGACCGCCGGGTCATCCTCAGTGGAGGATGCGGATAGGAGGAGCGTGCTGGGGTCAGCACACCGCTCTCCCGGTCGTTATGATGGTATTCTTGACCGCAGCCGCTACTAATAGGTCGAGTAGCTCCTCAGTTGGCATCACGAGGCTGAGTGCACCCCGAAAAAATGGCAACAGCGCATGGCGGCCTGGATGGTCACCCATCCAAGTGCCGACCACGCCCGACAGCGCTTAACTTCGGTGATCTCACGGGAACCGGTGTATCCATTGCGGCAAGGCCGTTGCCATATATCTCTGATACTTAAAGATATTTACAACTTCCATGAAGAATGAAGTATGGATATGTGCACTTTGTGTTGTGCAACAGTGAATGAATATCTCTCAGTTTAGAGTACAAATCTGATAGCCTTCTAGCCCACATCCATGTATTTTAGCACTCGGGTGGAGTTAGTTCACAGGAAGTATTGTCACACAATTGAGAATCAAACCCAGTGGTTCTCAAACTGGGAGTAATTAGCCCCTGAGGGGTAAAATGAATTTTGAGGGGTAAAAACAAAACAATTTGATTCTGTTTGTCACAAAACTAAATATTTTCAAAAGATCATTACTATTATCACAATTTTGTACGAGTCTAATACTGACTGTATAAGTTATCAACTACTACTTTTTCTCAATTAATAGCATTAATGTGATGGAGGTTATAGGTTCCTCACATAGTCCACCCACTACACCCATGTTGTACTTTGCCCCCTACATCACTGATGATAAAAGTGAGACACATACGTAACAAATGCTAAATATTTCAAGAAAATGTCTTCTCCAAGAAGTAAATAGTACCTGAAAAGTTTAGAAATTGCTTCATTACTCACTTAGAGACAGGTAAATGAATTGACGACACAGCAGTAACTACACGAGGGCTACTATAGAACTGTACACAGTTTTATTATTATTTTTAGAGTGGTCAGACACATAGCATTAACAGGTTGAAATCCTCCAATTTTTGCAAGTCCAGAAGTAAGGAGTGCAGCAATGAAGTGATTCCCCCGTTTTTTTCTTTAGTGCTCAGCCTGACTGGTGGATGGTTTAAATATGCTCTGTGTGTTTATGAAACAAGGGACCGATGACCTTTGCAGTTTGGTCCCTTTCATCTTTTACCCAACCAACCAACCAATGACGTGATTTACGAACAGTGAGTATAGCGCACACTTTTGAACTTGTCCGATTTTAAGTGGGGTTGGAGTGTGCAGGTCAAGCATGTGCTTCAATGGAGGGGAGTAATGCAAGGGAGGCATGTTTTGTAACAAGTGTGGTCCCTCAGTGTGGATGGTTAGTTTCCTTTTATGAGTTGTGGGCAGCACTTGCAATGCACCCGAATTCCTTAGTCACACACACACACACACACACACACACACACACACACACACACACACACACACACTAAATATCATTCATCTTTCATCATTTTAGAAATAAGTGTTCCAAAAAAAGTATTGGATTCCACAGTTAAATGAGGTGCTCATGTTGGTGGTGATGCGGGTGGAAGACGGGGCGGGGGGGGGGGGGGGGGGAGAGGAGGGTCTAGGGAGGGCGGTGGCACTTGTTAATGTGTGATTCCACTCAGGGGTAATGGTCTAAGAAAGGTACGGAACCACTGGTCTACGATTTATTGATGGGCCATCATTCTCTTTGAGTTACGAGTGAGTCAAATGAAAACCATACATTTGGAATAACAAATCGAAATTTCGCGCCGTTATCCTGTAAGTTGGTAAGCGTGCTACAAACAGCGTGCAGAATGGCCTGTAGGTAGCAGCATAGTGCAGATGCACGCATACCTGCGCAGATTCAGTATAAAGATGGCTGCCCCACTTGCGACTTGCGCCAGGGAAGAACAGCGTTCTGTTATTCGGTTTTTGCGTAGTGAAGGTATAAAACGTGCTGAAATTCATCGACGAATGAAGGTTCAGTACCGTGATGCACGTTTGTCACAGCAGCAAGTCTACGAATGGAGTAGGAAGTTCGCAAATGGTGTGACTTCAGTGGAAGACGCCCGTCGTCCAGGTCAGGCACAGCGAGTTGTGACTCCACAGAACACTGCAGCAGTAGAAGCCATAGTCAAAGAAAACCGCCGAGTGACACTGAATGACATTGCAGCATGTTTACAGATTAGTCATGAGTCAGCACACCACATTGTGCATGATGAGCTCCAGTTTCACCAAGTGTCTGCAAGATGGGTGCCACGGCAGCTGACTCCAGAAATGAGAGAACGATGTGTTGATGCTTGTGAAGAACTTCTTCGGCGCTTTAAATCAGAAGGTGATGGCTTCCTTGCAAGAATCGTTACTGGAGACGAAACCTGGGTTCACTTCCACCAACCGGAAACGAAGAGAGCGAGCAAGGAATGGCGCCATTCCTCATCACCAAAACCAAAGGAATTTCGAACCATCAGCAGGGAAGGTTATGCTGACTCTCTTTTAGGACGAAAAAGGCTTCATTTTGGAGCATTACCTGCCTAGAGGGACCACAGCCACCAGTGCATCATACACAGACCTCCTAAAAAATCATCTGCGGCCTGCAACCAAATCAAAGCGACGTCGATTGCTGTCAGCAGGTGTCCTTTTGCAACATGAGAATGCAAGGCCCCACACTGCCAGTACAACAGTTGCAACAATCACAGACCTGCATTTTGAGTGTCTTCCTCATCCACCATACTCACCAGACCTTGCCCAAAGTGATTTCCATATGTTTGGACCACTCAGAGACCCAATGGGAGGAAAGAAGTTCCGTTCTGACGAAGAGGTTCGCCACGCGGTGCATGAGTGGTTGCGCGGACTACCAAAACAATTTTTTTCTAAAGCAATTTATGCACTTTGTAAGCGCTGGAGGACTTGCATTGAGCGTGGGGGAGATCATGTTGGAAAAGTGATGCAGCTTTGTACCACTTCTGCACAATAAATATCTAAAAAAATATTAAAGGTTTTCATTTGACTCGCCCTCGTATTTGCTTCCAGTTTGTGTCCCTTGCTGTTGTTAAATTCCCCCAGTCTAAAAGTGGCTGATAAATAGTTTGGTATTCTCCATTACCATCAGAGGGTATGAAAGTGTTTTTTGTTCTTTTGGTGTCACCGCTAGACCCCACACTTGCTAGGCGGTAGCCTTTAAATATTCGCGGTCCGTTAGTATACGTCGGACCCGCGTGTCGCCACCATCAGTGATTGCAGACCGAGCGCCGCCACACGGCAGGTCTAGTCTAGAGAGACTCCCTAGCACTCGCCCCAGTTGTACAGCCGACTTTGCTAGCGATGGTTCACTGCCTACATACGCTCTCATTTGCAGAGACGACAGTTTCAGCTACGTCAGTTTCAGCTACGTCATTTGCTATGACCTAGGAAGGCGCCATATTCAGTTACTATGTATTCTGAACAGATAATATTGTGAATTATGTACCGTCAGAGCGACGTTCCTCATTATTGGATTAAAGTTAAGTATCAAACTAATTACGTTCGCTTTCTGAATTCTAATTCCTTGTCATGTTCCAGACCTCACGTCAGTATAGTTCTTCCCTCGCCAGCCTGCGTGATCTAAAACGCGTGCATTTCGGTCTCCTCTAGTAACACGGTGTTGGCTCTTCAGGCAACGCAACAGTTCTCGTACGTCTTCCTTCCATCAGGAAGCGCCGCTTCACAACTGCTTCTCTTCTTATGTATTTCACAAACTCATCTTGTACTGCATTGTTTTCATTGTGTCTGAAGCGTTTTCGGTCCGCGTCCTCCCCCCCCCTCTCTCTCTCTCTCCCTCTCTCTCACCCCCTCTTCCCCCCCCTCTCCCCCCTCCCTCTCCCTGTGTGTGTGTGTGTGTGTGTGTGTGTGTGTGTCGTAACGTATCAGTTTCTGCGGTCGCCCGACCTCAAAACACAGCACCATCCTACCCGAGGCCTGCGTGACGTCACACGATGCTGCTGTTCATTCCAAGGTTCCAGCAGGTTACTAGTAGACGTAAATAGAAGACCGTGGGAGGTCTTTGGAAAAGGTCGACATAAATTTCAGCTATGTGCACGTTCCATGAGTAATACTTGGCTCCAAGTCGGACATTTAAAATGATTTGCATTTTACTTTAACCTTAAGCTATAATAAAATTTAATAAATGTTACCAAAACAATCTGGATGATTGACTGATCTGTCCTTGTACCATCAACGAAAACGGCCTTGCTGTGCTGATACTGCGAACGGCTGAAAGCAAGGGGAAACTACAGCCGTAATTTTTCTCGAGGGTATGCAGCTTTAGTGTATAGTTAAATGACGGCATCCTCTTGGTTAAAGTATTCCGGAGGTAAAACAGTCCCCCATTCGGATCTCTGGGCGGGGAGTACTCAGGAGGACGTCGTTATCAGGAAAAACAAAACTGACGTTCTACGGATCGGAGCGTGGAATGTCGGATCCCTTAATCGGACAGGTAGGTTAGAAAATTTAAAAAGTAAAATGGATAGATAAAAATTAGGTATAGTGGGAATTAGTGAATCTCGGTGGCAGGAGAAACAGGACTTCTGGTGAGGTAAATACATGGATATAAATTCAAAATTAAATAAGGGTAATGCAGGAGTAGGTTTAATAATGAATGAAAAAATAGGAACGCGGATAAGCTACTACGAGCACACGCCTACCACAATAGTAAAAGTTTATATGCCAACTAGCTCCGCAGATGACGAAGAGATGGAAGAAATAATTCAACTAGTTAAGGGAGACGAATATTTGTCTGGGCGGCCTGGAATTCGATAGTAGGAAAAGGGAAGGAAAAGTAGTAGGTAAATATGGAATGAGGGTAAGGAATGAAATAGGAATCGGCCTGGTAGAATTTCGCACAGAGCATAGGTTAATCATAGCTAACACTTGGTTTAAGAATCGTGAAACAAGGCTGTATACGTGGAAGAGGCTTGGAGACACTGGAAGGTTTCAGATAGATTATATGAAAGGCTTATGTCAATAGTGGTACAAGTCCATTTTTGTTCATTCTGAGATACAGACTCCTAAAGTTAAAAGAGCGCTGAGAAATCTGCAATTGAGATACCAGAAGTATTTAAGTAGGCTATATATACGTGAATATTTCTGGTATCTCAATTGCAGATTTTTCAGCGCTCTTTTAACTTTAGGAGTCTGTATCTCAGAATGAACAAAAGTGGACTTTTACCACTATTGAAATAAGCACTTCGTATGATGGTAAGACACAGATTTCGGAACCAGGTTTTAAATTGCAAGACATTTCGAAGGGCTGATAAACAGTAGATTAAAACTGAAGAAACTGCAAAAAGGTAGGGATTTAAGGAGATGGGACGTACATAAACTGAAACAACCAGAGGTTGTAGAGTTTCTCAGGGTGATCAATAGGGAACGATTAACAAGAAAAGGGGAAAGAAATATAGTAGAAGGAGAATGGGTAGCTTTGAGAGATGAAATACTGAAGGCAGCAGAAGATCAACTAGGTAAAAAGACGAGGGCTAGTACAAATCCTTGGATAACAAATATTGAATTTAATTGATGAAAGAATAAAATATAAAAATGCAGTAAATGAAGCAGGCGAAAAGGAATACAAACGTCTCAAAAATGAGATCGACAATAAGTGCAAAATGGCTAAGCAGGAATGGCTAGAGGACAAATGTAATAACGTAGAAACATATAACACTAGGGGTAAGATAGATACCTCCTACAGGAAAATTACACACACCATGTGTATGAATATCAAGAGCTCAGGTGGAAAACCAGTCCAAAGCAAAGTAGGGAAAGCGGAAAGGTGGAAGGAGTATATACAGGGTGTATACGACGGCGATGTACTTCACGGAAATGTTACGGAAATGAAAGAGAACGTAAATGAAGATGAAATGGGAGATACGATACTGCATGAGGAATTTGACAGAGCACTGAAAGACAAGTCGAAACAAGGCTCCGGGAGTAGACAACATTCCATTAGAACTACTGATAGCCTTGGGAGAGCCAGCCACAACAAAACTCTACCATCTGGTGAGCAAGATGTATTCTTTACAGGCGAATGGACAAACTAGTAGAAGCCGACCTCGGGGAAGATCAGTTTGAATTCCGTAGAAATGCTGGAACACGTGAGGAAATACTGACCCTACGACTTATGTTGGAAGATAGATTAAGGAAACGCAAACCTACGTATCTAGCATTTGTAGACTTAGAGCAAGCTTTTGACAATGTTGACTGGAATACTCTTCCAAATTCGGAAGGCGGCAGGGGTAAAATACAGGGACCGAAACGCTATTTGCAATTTGTATAGAAAACGGATGGCAGTTATGAGTCGAGGGGCACAAAAGGAAAGCAGTGGTTGGGAAGGGATTGATACAGGGCTGTAGCCTAACCCAGATGTTATTCAATCTGTATATTGAGCAAGCAGTAAAGGAAACAAAAGAAAAATTTGGAGTAGGTATTAAAATCCATGGCGAAGAAATAAAAACTTTGAGATTTGTCGACGACATTGTAATTCTGTCAGACAGCAAAGAGCTTGTAAGAGCAGTTGAACGGAATGGACAGTGTATTGAAAGGAGGGTATAAGATGAACATCAACAAAAGCAAAACGAGGATAATGGAATGTAGTAGAATTAAATCAGGTGATGCTGAGGGAATTAGATTAAGATATGAGACACTTAAAGTAGTAAATGATTTTTGCTATTTGGAGAGCAAAATAACTGATGCCGGTCGAAATAGAGAAGATATAAAATGTAGACTGGCTATGGTAATGAAAGCGCTTCTTAAGAAGACAAATTTCTTAACATCAAATATAGAATTGTCAGGAAGTCGTTTCTGAAAGTATTTTTATGGAGTGTAGCTATGTATGGCAGTGAAACATGGGCGATAAACAGTTTAGACGAGAAGGTAATAGCTTTCGAAATGTGGTGCTACAGAAGAGTGCTGAATAGATTGGCAGATCACGTAACTAATGAGGAGGTACTGAGTAGAATTGGTGAAATGAGGAACTTGTGGCACAACTTGACTCGAAGAAGGGATCGGTTGGTAGGATACGTTCTGAGGCATCAAGGGATCACCAATTTAGTATTGGAGGGAAGCGTGGAGGATAAAAATCGTTGTTAGAGCAAGAGATGAATATACTAAGCAGATTCAGAAGGATGTAGGTTGCAGTAGGTACTGGGAGATGAAGAAACTTGCACAGGATAGAGTAGCATGGAGAGTTGCATCTAACCAGTCTCTGGACTGAAGACTACAACAACAACCAAACCACAAGAAAGTATTATCGATTTAGAAATTCATCGGTGGATGACTAGGTTCTGTCCAGTAACAGAGTCCGTATCGATTTTAAAATGCTGTCCATTTTCTGTCAGTACGTTTAACAAATGATGCAGTATTTTTATGGCTTATTTCCTTGCTCCTATCTGTCCAAGGCTGAGTTGTAGATAATGGTCGCCAAGTTTGTTCTTAGTGTTGTATTTATGAATGCTGTTACGATTTCCAAACTGTCCTGTTCACCACAACTAACTTCATTATATGCTGTTTGTATCGTAACGTTGGTAGACGTAATGTTTAACAGCTGCCTACCTGAGGGCACAGTATGGACTCAAAGTATCTTTACGGGACGTTTCTGTGCAATTAATACTGGGTGTGTGTAGAATTGTCTCAGCATCTTCCTGCATGTGACATCAATGAATGGACTTATGCAAAGTAAACTGCTACGTTTTCACTGCCAAAATCAGGAATTAAACTTAACACCAACTTTCTTGAACTCAAGGATTTCATATCTGTGATATCCGATTTCGCAATTGGAGCGTCACTCACCGTCCACAGATCCTGCCCCCCCCCGCACCCCCCCCCCCCCCCTCCCACCCGCTCCGGAAATTATGTTATCCGAGGTGGTGGCTTGGGATTCGTTTACGTTTTGCAAATGATCCTCATTTTCAATATTAACAAAATTTTGTTCGTCTGGTACGGATGCTTTAGCTTGTCCTATCCTACCCATAATAAATTCACTTTAAGCCACTGACAAATCTTTAACATCGATACATACACGAGTAATTATCCCCTCCAAAAATGAACACACAAATACAATTTAAATTGCACTTTACTTACTATTTTTTTCACCGAAAGTATCTCATGTGCGCATGGGTTCGATATTCCGCACAGAGCTACACAGGATGCTTGCACAAGAGACCTTACCTTTGTTATTTTCTTTTTTTTTTTTGGAAATCATTTTTCTTTTCTACACTTTTTCTTCTCCAGATCTCCTCAGGGTGTGGTTTTGTTGTTGTACATGTAAAAGAATTCATATAGGCATTAATATTTTACTACAATTAGACACATACATAATTCAATTCATTACAATAGAATCATATTGATCGGGCCCCACGTTGGGCGCGAATCTCGCGTCCGTCGGCCGTCGTAATTTAATACATTATTATTATTTTGAGTGTTGCCGACTTACGTGGTGGGCCTTAATAAAAATGATATTTCATTCAATTTTGATTTACGATTAAATGCTTTTGTGAAGTTCTGCTTTTTAACAATATTAATCTTAAATTATTTGTTACGTTAATGAATGTTCGACGCGCTGAACCTTAAGACATGAGCATATAAGTTGAACATTGGAATAAACTTTTCATACTAATTTCCTCGGCTAGTCAGTTCACTTTAAAGCAAAAAATCTTTAGTTATTAATTACAATTGCGGCCCACACACGCGCGAGAGTATTTTTCTTACCTCCGTTAACCACTGCATTGTAGTCGGAGTCCTGGCTCTCGGCTGTTGTACTGAAAATAGGAATCTTAAAGCTACGTATTTTCTGCAACGTCGAGCGGCTGTGGAGAAAAATGCATATTATGTTAATAGCGCGCGAGTTTTTCGCTTCCGCTAAATTTTATAAGTTAATATCGCCACGTAATGGCGTCGTTGGCTGCATCGGCCGCTGCGATTGTTGAAATGTAAATTACTCGAATGCAGGTTAATTGGAGGAAGGCGGACATGAAATCGGGATCACCTCTTACAAATTAAAAGTGAACAATGATATTAAATCAATATATTATCTGCTTAATTAATACAAATATGCTTACATTTGCCAGCACTCACAAGATGTCCGTCTACACGCAACCAAGACAAAGAAGCAGAGAAGATGACTAAAAAATTAACAAAAGAGCGTATCTTGTCGTCTCTTTAGATCATATTGTTATATTTCTTTGCACTGGAAACGTCTACATGATAAAAATATATATTATTCAATTTTTAAATGTCTCTTCTTTATAAATACTGTTTTTAAGTCTTTTCGTATTATTTCACTGGGGACGCTATACATTGCAAGTCCTGATCGATATGCACATACAGAAATTACGAACAACCAGTTTTACATCTTCCGTTTCCTCGTGCGCTGACATCTCAATCCTTTCTTATCGAGAACAACTCACTCCTTTCATGTTTAACTTATTATTCCTTGTATTGTATTGTGCGTCCCCTACAACGGTGTAGAATTAAGAGTAAGGTCATTTAGTGTGTCTCACCACCCCCTCCCGCTCTGTCTTCCCCCCTCTCCAAATACTGAAACCGTTGAACACTTATCGTAATTTCACCCCATTAAGTCACGGATTGGGACTCGATCCAGGTACGACTCACACCCCACCCTGACAGCTCTACTCCCGGTAGCAGGCCTACCCCTCTGCTACTATCCAAACTCTTCCCCCTCTCCCTCTCCCTCTCCCTCTACCTGCCCCTCTCCCTCTCCCTGCCCCTCCCCCTGATGGCCGCGATCTTACTTAAGACTGTAATGCTGTTGCATAGTGAAAAGTCGCAACACTACAGAATAGCAGCGAAATCAGGAAAACCTGCACATTAAAGACACTTGACAGAGGAATTGGCATTTGAGACACAACATAAACAAACTTTATCTATTGCTTATAAATAACAGGAAAAACTCGTTACTTTTGATTGCGACGATTAGCCGAACCATTACCGGAAACACTAACGTCCGATAAACATATAGCAGTGATACAAAGTCTTAACAAGGCGAGGGTCCGACATTTGGGTAACAGATTTTGAACAAGTTTCGGGAGGACGTGTCATATTGTTATGGCTTTTGCTAGACGCTCGCCAGTTTTTGAAAAAAAAAGTCAAAGTTGAAAAAAAATGCTATACATAGCTACATCGTTTAAAACATTTTTTATTAATAAGGTATGGGGTCCAAAGGTAATGACGTTATTGACGCTTGCGTTTTGAGAGTGTAGCTTGGGTCCCCGTTATTGAAAGGTGTGTAGCTCAGCCATATATATAGATGAACACTTACCAGTACAATGATATCATTTATTTTTCAGATTCATCACTGTCTGTGGTTTTTACAGTATTAATTTTCGAAATTGTTCACACAAAACAGTCTTTATGCGTTTCATAGTCACACGATCTTTTTATAGTTTTTGTAAGTCTCACTTCACTTGCAAAAATTTTATTTCGTATTGGTATTGGGATGCTAAATTATGATTGGAGGGTGAACTTTTGACGACGACAGCTACTGGTGCTGACGGAACGTCAGGAAAATCGTTAAACGTCGGTAGAAGAACTCGAGACAGAAGCCCAAAGGCAGAACATCTACAAGTGGCCACGAAAACCTCAACAATTTTGTCCTGGTTATTAACACTTTCGAGGTCCGCCCTCGGTAGCTGAGTGGTCAGCGTGACTGAATGTCAATGCTAAGGGCCCGGGTTCGATTCCCAGCTGGGTCAGAGATTTTCTCCGCTCAGGGACTGGGTGTTGTGCTGTCCTAGTCATTATTTCATCCCCTTCGACGCCCAAGTTGTCGAAGTGGCGTAAATCGAAAGGCTTGCACCTGGCGAACGGTCTGCCCGACGGGAGGCCCTAGTCACACGACATTTAAACACTTTCGAGACCGCCAGTACTCTAAATACCTCCACAGCGAAGAGCAGCTACGGTAAGCCATCCGGTACCATCACTAAATTTATCATCCTTTAGAAGGGAAAAACTCAAAATACTGCCTGCAAAAACACGAGGGCCATCAAGGACAACACGCGAAGGAATGCCTTTCACCTTTGCTTTATTTTTCTCTTGGGCCACAGTACTGATTTCGGTACTATCAACGGACTTGCGAGCAGTAGCGCATGAACGCCGGACAGAGATGAGTCGTTCTAGGCGGGTTCAGGGCTTCTGTCAACAAGGCCACTGATAACACTGAAATCAGTACTGGGGCCAAGGACGATAATAAAGTGAAGGTGAAACGCATTGCTTCCCATGTTGTCCTTGACGGCCCTCGTGTTTTTGCAAATAGTATTCTGAATTTCCCGTATAAAGGATGTCCTGACCCTCCCACCCCATTGCAGTCTTCACACCCTCCTATCCTGGCACCCAACAATGCAATCCTTAGTCTCAAGCACACTCACTCCCCACCTCCGCTACCAAACTGACGATTCCCAAATGCCTCAGGATGCGCTCTATCAACTTACCGTTCTTTCAGCGGAGTTTATTTAAACCATAATTTTGTTCTTTCCCCGGCCCATTCAGTACCTCCTCATTCGTTACCTAATCTACTCATCTGAAATGCATTAGTCTCCCGTACTACCTTATGTGGTCAGCTTCTCTTTGTAACATTATGGCTGGGAATGTGAGGAAATATACTGACCAGCTAGAAAATTAAGACCACGTACCCAACATCAGGTATGTCCAACGCTGGCACGGATAACAGTGGAGACGAGTATTGGCATGGAAGCAGTGAGGCCGTGGTAGGTCGCTGGAGAGATTTGGCACCCAAGCCACCCAACTCCCGTAAATTCCTGGGAGGGAGGCGATGACCTCTGACGCCACGTTCAATCACATCCCAGATGTTTTCGATCGAGCTCAGATCTGGCGAGTTGGGGGGCCAGCACATCAACTGGAACTCGCTACTGTGTTCCTCGAACAACTCCACCACACTCCTGAACTTGTGACATGGCGCATTATCTTGCTGAAAATGCTACTGCCGTCCAAAGCACAATCCTCTGAAGGGGTGTACGTGGTGTGCAACCAGTGTTCGCTACCCGTTGGGCGTCATGGAGCCTTGCACCAGCTCCACTGGATTCCCACGTGACTCTTCCCCAGAGCATAACGGAGCCGCCGCCAGCTTCTCTTCGTCCTCCAACACAGGTGGCAAGGAGCTGTTCCCCTGGAAGGCGATGGATTCGCGCCCTTCCATAGGAGTAGTGAAGACGGTATCTGGATTCATCAGACCATGCACTGCTCTGCCACTGCACTAGAGGTGGGCAGACTCGTTCATCCTTGGGAACTAGTTCACTGGTGATCGTTCTTTTTGGGAACCGTTCATTTTTACTGGTTCACCGTTCATTTGTGCTTGGTATATGTTTCTTATGAAAAACTGAAAACTAGTAGTGTAGGTGACTGAAGGATGGAGGGCACCAAGAGGGGGCACTTGCCTCCCCCCTGGAGTATAGAGTTTTTATTCATTACAGAATTCTCACACACTTTTAGAAGTAATTTCTGCGATTCTGCAGAACCTCTCGTTTAGCCAACTGTAGCCTTGTGTGGTTGATCACAGGGAAATAATATATGGTGGCGCACGGAAAACTGGCCCCGAGTACAGACTGCTCGCCAATTACGCACGATTTGTTGCCCGTTACGAGCAGATACAACAAACAGATAAACGTGTAATAATTAGGCAGTGACGAAATAACAAATAAGCAACAACTGTGAAACAATCGACGACGATTGTTGGGGAACAATGGGCAGACTAGTGGTAGGGGCCGATTTTTTGTGTGCCACACTGTACCACTGAAATAATATTGCAGAAGTTATCATATTTTCTTTGCAAAATTTCACAGCAGACACTCGATTATGGAGCGCAGGCTTCATTCGGTTGTAATTCGGTCTACCTTCCATAGCAATGAACATGCCGTTTTACCATCTATCAAAGAAAGATGGAAAATAGCCGCTCGTCTACAAGCAGACAAAGATGTTACTCGGCGGCCACGTGGTCAGGTAAAGACTGACAGATAGGCCGGCAGTCTCAGCGCGAACGGAAGTAAGGATTTACGGAACTAAAACGTGTTTACGACCCAGCACGGCCACCCCAGAACACAGTCGTCTTTCCTTTTCGAGGGAAGATCGTAGCAAGTGCAACGTCTTTGTTTTCTGTTCGTTTACGTAAAATAATTCACATTCGCAAGGGAATTACTCGCATTACATAACGGGCCAGCAATGAGTCGTCTACCAAACCAACATTAATCGTTTTCATTTGAAATTTGCTGGTGTATATATCATATTTTCTGCGCATCAAACTGCCATACTGTGCGGGAACTGAAGTGAGTTGATATGCCCTTTTGTCACCTGAAAAGAGGTACCTATTACATACAACGTAATTTTTATGTAATTTACGTTGCTATAAAATACTTTTTGATTACCGGTCGTGCACGCTGAATAGCCAGAACCAAGTGCAAGAACAGTTTGGAACACATGTAAAATGTGCGAGCGCAGTGAACGAAACGAACAACTGGATACTGATCTAACTAGGAGCAGTCGGCAGTGGAACTGAGACAGGTGGTCATGCGAAGAACGACGAGTGCGGCCGAGGGAGACCGAGACGAGCACGCGACCGAGGCTGGAACGAGAACTGCCCAAGTGACCACCGCGACCGAAGTGAACTAGTGAACTATGAACCGATCGTTCCTCGTTCCCGGGAACTATAAGTAGACCGCCGCGACCGAAGTGAACTATGAACCGATCGTTCTTCGTTCCCAGGAACTATAAGTAGACCGTCGCGTCCGAAGTGAACTATGAAAGACAGTTCCTTGGAATTCGTTCCTCGGTCCTTTCGTTCATCTTGGTGAACCGTTCCTTTGGACCCGTTCGTTCGCGAACTACCCATCTTTGCACTGCACCAACGTCCAGTTCCGATGGTCATGTGGCCATTGCAGTTGTAGTTGCCGATGTCGCGGTGTTAACATTGGCACACGCATTGGTCGAACGCTGTGGGAGCGATCTGCGCACTGTGTGTTCACACACACACACACACACACACACACACACACACACACACTTGTACTCTGCCCAGCACCGAGTGATGTGGCGCAGTGGCTAGCACACTGGACTCGCATTCGGGAGGACGGCGGTTCAATTCCGCGTCCGGCCATCCTGATTTAGGTTTCCCGTGATTTCCCTAAATCGCTCCAGGCAAATGCTGGAATGGTTCCTTTGAAAGGGCTTGGCCTACTTCCTTCCCTAATCCGATGAGACCGATGACCTCGCAGTTTGGTCTCTTCCTCCAAACAAAATGGCTCTGAGCACTATGGGACTTAACATCTGTGGTCATCAGTCCCCTAGAACTTAGAACTACTTAAACCTAACTAACCTAAGGACATCACACACATCCATGCCCGAGGCAGGATTCGAACTTGCGACCGTAGCGGACGCTTCCTCCAAACAACCCAACCCCAACTCTGCCCAGCACTAAAGTTTGATGTTAGTTCCGCCACAACTCGCTACCTGTTCTGTTTCACCAGTCTCCATAGCCTGCGACGTCAGACATCCGTAACGAGGGGTGAACATCCAAACCCAAGACGTCTGGACGTAGTTCCACCACGTGTTGACACCACGGCATTCCCCGAACACACGACAAGTCGTACACCTTCCGAAATGCTCGTCTCGAGCTTCTGGGCCATCACAATCTGTCAGTCAAACTCAGATCGCGTGCCCTCCCCATTCTACGACTGACACCACGATCACTGCCACCGCATGCACCGTGCGTGTGTCTGACCAGGAGTCATTCCTCGCCAGGTGACTCTTCTACCACCTGGACAGGCTTATATCGATAGTTGGTCGGTGGTCATAATTTTCTGGGAGATAAGTGTAAAATTCCAGAAAGAGATTTTCACTCTGCAGTGGAGAGTGCAGAACTAGCACTCCTGCAAGGTTCGCAGGAGAGCTTCTGTAAAGTTTGGAAGGTAGGAGACGAGGTACTGGCAGAAGTAAAGCTGTGAGTGCCGGGCGTGAGTCGTGCTTCGGTAGCTCAGTTGGTAGAGCACTTGCCCGCGAAAGGCAAAGGTCCCGAGTTCGAGTCTCGGTCGGGCACACAGTATTAATCTGCCAGGAAGTTTCATATCAGCGCACACTCCGCTGCAGAGTGAAAATCTCATTCTGGAAACATCCCCCAGGCTGTGGCTAAGCCATGTCTCGGCAATATCCTTTCTTTCAGGAGTGCTAGTTCTGCAAGGTTCGCAGGAGAGCTTCTGTAAAGTTTGGAAGGTAGGAGACGAGGTACTGGCAGAAGTAAAGCTGTGAGTGCCGGGCGTGAGTCGTGCTTCGGTAGCTCAGTTGGTAGAGCACTTGCCCGCGAAAGGCAAAGGTCCCGAGTTCGAGTCTCGGTCGGGCACACAGTATTAATCTGCCAGGAAGTTTCATATCAGCGCACACTCCGCTGCAGAGTGAAAATCTCATTCTGGAAACATCCCCCAGGCTGTGGCTAAGCCATGTCTCGGCAATATCCTTTCTTTCAGGAGTGCTAGTTCTGCAAGGTTCGCAGGAGAGCTTCTGTAAAGTTTGGAAGGTAGGAGACGAGGTACTGGCAGAAGTAAAGCTGTGAGTGCCGGGCGTGAGTCGTGCTTCGGTAGCTCAGTTGGTAGAGCACTTGCCCGCGAAAGGCAAAGGTCCCGAGTTCGAGTCTCGGTCGGGCACACAGTATTAATCTGCCAGGAAGTTTCATATCAGCGCACACTCCGCTGCAGAGTGAAAATCTCATTCTGGAAACATCCCCCAGGCTGTGGCTAAGCCATGTCTCGGCAATATCCTTTCTTTCAGGAGTGCTAGTTCTGCAAGGTTCGCAGGAGAGCTTCTGTAAAGTTTGGAAGGTAGGAGACGAGGTACTGGCAGAAGTAAAGCTGTGAGTGCCGGGCGTGAGTCGTGCTTCGGTAGCTCAGTTGGTAGAGCACTTGCCCGCGAAAGGCAAAGGTCCCGAGTTCGAGTCTCGGTCGGGCACACAGTTTTAATCTGCCAGGAAGTTTCAAGTGTAAAATTGTTTAAAACTGCTGAATAGTAACATTCACTTTCATATCTCCCTGCGCAGTCTCATCAGAAATGAATAATAAGTGTCTCCTCCACCAGGTGCAGAACACGATGTGCTTGTACCGAAAATTTGGACTGTACCTAAGAAAATGAAAATGTCGATAAAATTCTTGAGGGATGTAATCTCGGTGGTAGAAATCAATACTTAACTTTTATATCTTCGTATCTGCTTTGCTGCTGAGGTTCTGTTATCCGTAATATGTTGCTGTAGGAAACTGTAGCGATCTTGCCACATCGTGGAAAGGTCAGGAGTTGCAATGAATTCTTTTATTACTGCGTAGGTGATGTGGAGCATCGAACAACTGGTGTTACAAACTGACTACATATCGACACTGAAAACTGGCTACAGTCCGCGTAATGACAGTGCTGTTGCATGTCAATTTATGCTTTCCGTTCAAGATGCAAATTTACAAAATTACAATAGGAAATTGATACAGAAATACCCTGTCCACAGTTCAGTTACATTATTTCCTGATGACTATGTATAGGTAGTTTGTGAAATAAACAACTTTGAAGTGTGAAAGCAGATAATATACGTAAATTAACGATGCGAATTACATTCGATTAATTTATCAGCAAAATGTGTTTCGTAGTTTTTTAACATATATTGGAGATAAAATTAAATATGCATTCCTTTAATAGTAGCCACAGAGTTCAAAATTGATTGCTAGGGCCGAAAATCAGTATATGTTTACATTTACAATAAAGGACTGCATAATTTCTCTTTAATTACAAATCATGTTGCAAATATTTTACATTGCTGACCTATTATACCGCAAACTTTGGTGAAATAATGCATAAAAAGCGTACAGCATATGATGCAAATATAAATTATAGGGATATTGATAGTCATTAAAGGATTTGGCTAATTTGTGGCTTCAGTGTTAAAATAAATTATTCGTACCAGATAGTTTGGATATTAAGTACGCTTGAAATTGATATAATCATGAGCTTTCTCTTTGATTCCTAACCAGAACTTCCTCATTATCTGCTGTGTAATTCACATAGTAGTTATTATCGAACTGCAGTACTAGATTGACAATATTTCATATGCGTATCTGAGGCTTAAACAGCTCCTCGAAGGGTGCTCTGTCACATCTTCTCTATTCGTGCGAACTGTTATCGTTCCACTTCCTAGCATGGCTACACCTCACATACTGTCAGAAACGACTTCGCAGCATTTAATTTTATAACAGTATATCGAGCCTGGCAACGGTTCACAATAGCTAAGTAGTTTTATATCTGGGAATTCGATGTATGTCTTAATCTCGGTCTTCTGCCTTCTCTCCCCCTTCATCCTCCCTCCTCCCTCCCTCCCCCCTCCCTCCCTCCCCCCACCTTCCCTCACTCCTCCCTCCCTGCCTCCCTCCCCTCCCTCCCTGCCTCCCTCCCCTCCCTCCCTGCCTCCCTCCCTCCCTCCCTCCTTCACCCTCCCCCGCTCTTCTTCCCCTCCCCCCGTCCTTCCCCTCCCCCCCGTCATGAGATGAGGCGAGATGAGGCACTTGCACAGCTCTTACGTGGCCAACTGCGCTAGAATTTTCTGGTGAGACCCCATGGCGCGAACAGCCCGATCGAGGTGGTCCAAAGATTGTGTTCAACTCTGGAGAGTTTCGTGGCAAGAGTAGTATGGTAAACCCATCCTGGTGGTAATCGGACCACTCACGTACACTGCGACCTCTGTGGATGACTTCACGCTCTTCATTATTTAGTCAGTTTCCACTTTCTGCACACCGTACAGATATGCATCGTCATGAGAATTACACCGATATTGCAATATCGTATGTATCTACCGGGAATGGATGTGTGCGGTGTTCTTAGCATAAATTATTTTAATTAAAGAGAGCAAAAAAAGGTCATGTCGGGAGTTCCTGGACTCCGTCAACCGTTCCACTTGTTCCACGAAAGTATGGGAAGCCATCCGGAGGATTTCCGGCAAACGCAGCCGCTTACCAATAGCTGCAGTTCTGAACCAGGGATGCCTCCAAACGACACCCGGAGACATTGCTCTGACGCTGGCAGAGCATTTTGCACAAGGTACTGCCACTGCAAACTAGGATCCATCATTTCGTCGCGACCGTGCGACTGTCGACTTTCGGTCGAACAGTTCTGAGGCCTACAACTCCCCTTTCTCCATGTGGGAACTTGAATCGGCTCTTACTGAGACTTCTGATACTGCACCAGGCTACGACCGCATCCGGTACTCCATGCTTCGACATCTGCCTGCGGCGTCAAAGGAAATCCTCCTCGAATGTTTTAATCTCGTATAGCAGACAGGAGTGTTCCCCACCTCGTGGAGGGAGGCAATTCTCATCGCTCTCCTCAAACGAGGAAAGGACCGCACATGTCCCAGTAGTTATCGAAGTATCGCCTTGACGAGCTGTGTCGGAAAGACCCTGGAACGGATGGTTAACTGGTCTGGTTGTTAGAGACCAGACAGCTCCTTAGCCGCTCTCAGTGTGGATTCCGAAAATTTTCGGTCCACGGTCGACAATGTGACCCTCCTAGAGGCGGCTATTCAACAGGCTTTCCTGCTTCAGCTTCACTGTATCGGTATCTTCTTTGATATCAGTAAGGCATATGATACTAGTTGGAGACACTGTATTCTTGCTCCACTGCACCAATGGGGCTTTCGTGGCCGCCTCCCCATTTTCATTCGGTCTTTCCTGTCTCGGCGTTTTTTCCGGACCCGAGTTGGTAACACACTGTCTGATCGCTTTGAGCAAGAGAACGGTGTCCCCCAGGGCAGTGTTTTAAGCGTTACCCTCTTTGCCATAGCCATCAACAGTATAACGTCTACAGTGAGGAGTTCAGTACAGTGCTCCTTATTTGTGGACGACTTTGCTGTTTTCTGTTCCTCCTCCAGTGTTGCAACCGTGAGCCGTCAGTTGCAGCTAACAGTGCGGCGGTTAGAGGAGTGGGCTGCGAAGACGGGTTTTCGGTTTTCTGCCGATAAGTGTGTTTGTGTTCATTTTAATCGTTCTCGTAATCTTTTTACTTTGCCTGCCTTGCATATGGGGGATACTGTCCTACATTTTAGAGACACAGTGCGGTTTCTGGGCCTAATTTTTGATTCCAGGTTGTCATGGCTGCCACACCTACGTGACTTGAAAGCCAGAACGCTGAAGGCACTGAACATCCTCAAGTGGCTCAGCCACAGGTCTTGAGGAGCAGACAAGCCGGGTCTCCTCCACTTTTATCGGGCTTTTGTGCGTTCACAGTGTATGGGTCAGCGAGACCGTCTTATTTGCAGATCCTTGACGCTGTCCACCATGCAGGGATTCGACTGGCCGCGGGTGCTTATCGGACCAGTCCCATACCCAGCCTCTGTGCTGAGGCTCCTGCTGGTGCGCCAGGCTTGTAAGTTTCTTGCAGGTCCAACCTCGCCTGCTCACCATCTTGTTGCCCATCCACCTCTGGACCGCCCTTTTTCCCGCCGTCCCCGGGCTACGTTGCCGTTTGGGATACGTGGGCAACGTGTGCTCGAGTCCCTGGGTTTTAACTGCCTGCCACCCTGATTACTGGAGAGGCCCAGAGTGATTTTAGATTTGGTGCAGTACAAGAGAGATTGCACTCCTGCCACCGTTTTTAATGCAGCATTTTCTGCCATTTTATCTGAGCACCACGACTATGTAGCTGTTTTTAAGGATGGGTCGAAACAAAGGGATTCCGTTGGTTGCTCTCTTGTTTTTATGGATCGTGTCCTCAAGGTTTCGACTACCTCAGACTTTTACTGCCTTTGATGCAGAATTGTGTGCGATCTTGCGGGCACTGGAGTAGATGAGACATTCTTTCTGTCCAAAATTTCTTGTCTGTTCCGATTCACTAAGTGTTCTTCACTCATTGCAACTTTTGTATCCAGCAGATAAAATATTCCAGACCATCCAGGATGCCCTCCTCCAACTACAGCGACTGGTGATGGTTGTAGCTTTCTGCTGGGTCCGGGGCATGTTGGCATTGCTGGGAATGAAAGGGCAGATCTCGCAGCCAAGGAGGCGTGTCTCGCCCCACAAGTATCTCAGTGTGCTATCCCCTTGCACGCACTCACCTCGCTGTTGACTCACGAGTCATGCGTCGGTGGGAGGATGAGTGGCTGGAAGTGACTGACAATAAGCTCCGTCTAGTCAAGCCCACAACGCGTGTGTGGTGTACTTCCTTTCAGCCCCGTCGACGGGACGAGGTTCTCCTCACTCGGCTTCGAATAGGCCACAGCCCTATGAGGCATGGCTTCCTGCTCCGGCGGGAGGACCCTCCAATGTGTGGTGCTTGCGGCGTCCAGGTCACTGTGCGCCACGTTTTATAGGATTTCGTTTTATTTCCTGACCAGCGGGCCGCGGCTGACTTTCCAGCGGACCAGCCATCTCTTTTTGGAAACACTCGGACGAATGTGGTTAAAGTTTTAAAGTTCCGTGCCATGTCAAATGTTTTTACAAACATTTTAGGGAGAGGGTCTTAATTTGCTCACTGTGTGACTAGCTCGCCCACATTTTATGTAAGTGGCCAGCCAATGACAATTTCCTGTGGCATTCTTGCTGCTACATTTCCCTTTCCTTACGTTCTATTTTCTTATGTAGCATTTTCCTTCTTTCTTTGCGTGTGTTCTTCAGTTTCATTAGGTCTGTCCACACACACACACACACACACACACACACACACACACACACACACACACACACACACACACACACACACACACACACAGAGAGAGAGAGAGAGAGAGAGAGAGAGAGAGAGAGAGAGAGAGAGAGAGATCAGCAGTTTGGTCCCTTAATTCACACACATTTGATCATTTCAATTTTACATACGACCAGAGTCTCATTGGTTTTTATGCCAGATTTCGAGACAGTTTCGATGTGGAAAGTGTTACAAGCATCTCGAAATTAAGTCCGCGCCACATTTCGAGCTTCAGTAAAATTTCGCCAACCTCGAGGGTTTTGCAGTGTTTCAAATTCGGCATGCTTTTTTCGTTGCTTTTGCAACAATGTTCTGACCTGTTCTGTGTACCAAGGGGGATCAGCACCATATCTTGCTAATTTATTTGGTAAAATAAATAGTTTTAGTTTGTAACATTTAAATGTAAATGCTTTACGCCGATGCAGAAAAACACATCATGATAAAATGATGAAACTGGAACCGCTGTAACGCCCAGGAAAATTCAGTGTTGTTTTTGATGTTGTAACTCTGAAACCTTTTTGACAAAAATGAGAGAATAAAATATTGTGACTCAATTCATTCCATTGTCCAGAGCCTTATCTTCGTGCATCCATGACGTAACTATGTACGGAAGACAACACATAGTTACTGGATGAACGCCAGTGTGTTGCAGAAATGTACGAAGACGAAGGAAGTCGGCAATTGTCTTGCGGAAATTGCTCAACTTTCCATAACTGGTTTTCAGAGTGTAATGAGAAAATATCTTGCATCGCTCTCGCTTAAGTACTGCAGCGATAAGATTAAATAACTCTTACAAAGTCATGTTTAATCATGCACTGTTTCCGCGCCGCTTCTGTGAATTGACTGTAAAGGTTACTTAGTATATGGTGCCCCGTAAAAGTGCCACGTGACTTGCGTGTATAGATTAGCTGAGGAGGAGACGGAGAAGAAAACGCTTAGTCTGACAAGGTAATCGTGTGGAAGCGAAATTTTACTGTCCCAAGGTCGTCAGTCGTTGAAGTCGACCATTTTGAATTCTTAGGATAGAAGAAGATCGGCAAATTAATCCCATGGGTATTCTGTCTTCGATTAACGAAGAATTATTGGCAACATTTACATAATAGACCTTTGCATGTGTGACATTGGGGTCACGGGGAAAGATGCTAATAATAACACAAGTGAGTTAATTGTAAGCACGAAGTGCCAAGTGATTGTCGTGATTATTGTTCTTATTATTATTCACGTATAGGCCCAACAGTACGATCAATCAATGTAGCTTTTGATGGTTGGCCTTCCTTTGTGTCCAAACTTGTTTCATCCTTTCAGAATCAAGTATATTTCTTTCTTCAGACCACGCTGTTCCAGTCCGTTTCCTAAATTCGCTCTGACCAACTTTCCAATCAAATATCTTTTGTGTGAATGTTTTCCTATCTGTACAGTCCGCCTGAGTTACACCGGCTGCTTTAAGATCCTCCTTAATCGCAACCATACATTTAATTGGCTCAGTTCTGGCCTTACTTCTGTTTTCGTAGAATTCTACTGCTTTTGTCAACTTAGTGGGTGCCATTCATTTAATGTCATTTCGTCATACAACAATCAGCTTGCATCTTCACGCCGTCAGCCGTTATAAATCGTAAAAATCCAGTGAAAACTACGCTCATGACAAATGAAATGAGGAAGCTAATTAAGTCGGAAATAATTACACACGACTAATTATAACAAACAGGGCAGTTACTGCCAGCAAACAGGAATTCATTACTCTTACATCCGATCTCTGAGCTGACACAGGAGAAAAGTACAAGATCATTTGCAAGACAAATGAACTAGCATACTCACTTATTATTTGTAATTCTACAAAATTCCAGAAGCTTGGCGTCTGTGACAAATATTTACTTCCATTACGAAGAGAAAAATTAACTCTTTGGTTATATCATTCAGTTTTGTGTGTGTGTGTGTGTGTGTGTGTGTGTGTGTGTGTGTGTGTCTCACAGAAATTTTACGCAAAGTGCAGTGGAAGACGTTACAAGAAAAGTCTTACGCACTGAAGGAAAATCGGTCTAAAAAAAGAATAAAAAATGCTAGTTGAGGTAGCATAGTCCTATTCGCCACAGCGACAAAATGAGAAAATTTGTTCAATGTAGAGAGGTACTGACAACCGTACGTCCCGCATAAGATCCTCGAATGCAACTCTTGGCCACAGTGGTTTGACAGGTTCAGATGCAGATGAAGTACATCTAGATCTCTTTCTACGGAAAGCTGCTGTGTTTTTCCTGGTCCCAATAACTCCATAACGCCCAGGCAGCGTTATTAAGTGGAACGCCACATAGGAGATAGCGGCTATCAGATTAGATGCGTGGAGCTCAGACTTATCACAGCCACGCCGATAGCTGCGGCATTCGCACGTAGGGAGATTATCGTACCGGCAGCGTATCAAGGCCACAGAATCGAATGGCAATTTGCGTCTTCCGTACTTCCCTGCCCACTGTGCAAGAAAAATATCCATCTGACACCTGTCGCTGAGTAAAGGTCGCCTTTAACCTCTTCCACTGCAAGGCGACATGGGTTTAAATGAGTTGCAATCTTAGCAGGCGTCGCAAAAATTAAGGTGTCCGAAAATATTGCATGAGGAAACTTAGGGCTACTAAATAAGAAGTAAATCACAATTACTTTCATTTATTTCAATGAAATTGTTAGCAACATTAATACATTACACCTTGGCATTTGTGGTACTGCGGTCAGGGAGAAAGACGCTAATAATGACACAAGTGAGTCCACTGTAATCACGCAGTGCCCGGCGATTGTCGTGATCACTGAAAACAGATATACTACAGAAGGAATACGTCACGCATGCGGCTGGAGCTGAGAGCACACATCACAGATTCGAAATTACACTTATGTCCAGAAAAACAGAACACCTTGAACGACCTGACACAGAACGTTCATATTCACAAGACATGTACATTAGTATGTTCTGCAGAAGCAATCAGCATTCGAACCATGTCGGTCCGCGGGTTCAAAGCCAACATCGATACAGCGGCGCAATATCACCTACCGGTGAAATGTGTCTGCGGCTATCGTTGACACTACAAACCGAACGTAACGGATCAGTGGGACTGGAGCAGACCTGCAGGTTGCCTCGCAGACCTATGCGCGAATTTCACCGTCAAATCAGTGATTTTGAAATAGGGTGCATTATTGGCTTGAGAGAATGTGATGCATCCATCCGGAAAACTGCTGCTCGTGTGGGACGAAGTGATCCGGCCGTGCAATGGAACAAGTTATCAGAGCCAGTGGTGGACCATGTGCCTACTAGGAAACAGAAAACATGCTGAACCGAGGTGACTGAAATGGTAATCATTTCTGCACAAAATATTACTGTACACGTCCTGTGAATACAAACGTTCTGTCTCGAGTCGTTTAGGCGTTCTGTTTTTTTCTGAACATGTGTGTGGTATTCAAAGTGAAGCTTGAAGTGATCAAAGTACACACCTGGAAATTGAAATAAGAACACCGTGTATTCATTGTCCCAGGAAGGGGAAACTTTATTGACACATTCCTGGGGTCAGATACATCACATGATCACACTGACAGAACCACAGGCACATAGACACAGGCAACAGAGCATGCACAATGTCGGCACTAGTACAGTGTATATCCACCTTTCGCAGCAATGCAGGCTGCTATTCCCCCATGGAGACGATCGTAGAGATGCTGGATGTAGTCCTGTGGAACGGCTTGCCATGCCATTTCCACCTGGCGCCTCAGTTGGACCAGCGTTCGTGTTGGACGTGCAGACCGCGTGAGACGACGCTTCATCCAGTCCCAAACATGCTCAATGGGGGACAGATCCGGAGATCTTGCTGGCCAGGGTAGTTGACTTACACCTTCTAGAGCACGTTGGGTGGCACGGGATACATGCGGACGTGCATTGTCCTGTTGGAACAGCAAGTTCCCTTGCCGGTCTAGGAATGGTAGAACGATGGGTTCGATGACGGTTTGGATGTACCGTGCACTATTCAGTGTCCCCTCGACGATCACCAGTGGTGTACGGCCAGTGTAGGAGATCGCTCCCCACACCATGATGCCGGGTGTTGGCCCTGTGTGCCTCGGTCGTATGCAGTCCTGATTGTGGCGCTCATCTGCACGGCGCCAAACACGCATACGACCATCATTGGCACCAAGGCAGAAGCGACTCTCATCGCTGAAGACGACACGTCTCCATTCGTCCCTCCATTCACGCCTGTCGCTTCACCACTGGAGGCGGGCTGCACCATGTTGGGGCGTGAGCGGAAGACGGCCTAACGGTGTGTGGGACCGTAGCCCAGCTTCATGGAGACGGTTGCGAATGGTCCTCGCCGATACCCCAGGAGCAACAGTGTCCCTAATTTGCTGGGAAGTCGCGGTGTGGTCCCCTACGGCACTGCGTAGGATCCTACGGTCTTGGCGTGCATCCGTGCGTCGCTGCGGTCCGGTCCCAGGTCGACGGGCACGTGCACCTTCCGCCGACCACTGGCGACAACATCGATGTACTGTGGAGACCTCACGCCCCACGTGTTGAGCAATTCGGCGGTACGTCCACCCGGCCTCCCGCATGCCCACTATACGCCCTTGCTCAAAGTCCGTCAACTGCACATACGGTTCACGTCCACGCTGTCGCGGCATGCTACCAGTGTTAAAGACTGCGATGGAGCTCCGTATGCCACGGCAAACTGGCTGACACTGACGGCGGCGGTGCACAAATGCTGCGCAGCTAGCGCCATTCGACGGCCAACACCGCGGTTCCTGGTGTGTCCGCTGTACCGTGCGTGTGATCATTGCTTGTACAGCCCTCTCGCAGTGTCCGGAGCAAGTATGGTGGGTCTGACACACCGGTGTCAATGTGTTCTTTTTTCCATTTCCAGGAGTGTATTATAAAAGTACTTCAGTTTTTCTACAACTCACAGTTGCAGCTCCATGTCACCATAGTGCTGTAAGTGCAGGTTGAGGTGTCTGCAGAATCGGTCATTGGCGGAAGCAACGGCGTTGCAAATCAGCCTGAAAATTTTCCAAGTCCCTCAATACGCCGCCTCTGTCGGTGGTACTTGGTGGTGAGTGAGTTAAAGATGGAGGCTGACATGGCGTTGTCAATGAAGTAGAACGTAAAGTTAAAGATGAAGCCCAAGATGAAGTAGAGTTTCGAGATAGAGTTGATTATGAAGTGATTTCTGATAGATTTGCGGCCTTTAGATTCTCTTACACACTTCAGACTGGCTAGGCTCTGTACCTTCTGAGTGCCGACAATAAATGTTCCTCAAAACACACTACTCACTTTCCTGTGTACTCTCCTCAAACCAGTAACATTCGTCACTCGATTTTACACACACGAGACGCCTCCCTCTGACGCCCCACCCTACCCTCTGACCCCCCACCCTACCCTCTGACCCCCCACCCTACCCTCTGACGCCCCACCCTACCCTCTGACGCCCCACCCTACCCTCTGACCCCCCACCCTACCCTCTGACCCCCCACCCTACCCTCTGACCCCCCACCCTACCCCCTGACCCCCCACCCTACCCCCTGACCCCCCACCCTACCCCCTGACCCCCCACCCTACCCTCACACACGGTCCAATGTGACCTGTAATAATTGTAAAGCAGTGAAACTCGGTAGATATTATAATGCATTAATGCTGCAGAACCGCTTTACGCTGGAAAAAAATTAGTTCTGTTTTGGCCTCCAGGTGCAAATTTGGCGCTGTGAATGCAATAAAGAGGCATAGAAATAGTTGTATTCCTAATGGGATAGGAACAGGATGTCGACAAAATAGGTAAAACAAATGAGAAAGGAATAATGTTGATCTTATAATTAACAGCGGCTCACACAATTTATCAAATATGAGCACCTGAGACATCGACGAAATGCTGTACTGCGCCATATTTGCTCCAGGTGGCCAACATTGGATCTAATTTCTTGTGTCATAAATCTGTTCCACATTAACGCATCAGAATATCTATCAAGTTTCGCTGCCGTACGATTATTACAGGCCACAATGGGCCTCTGTGAGTAGCTGCAGTTTAGTAATAACCACACAGGTACACCTTATAAGCACACGGCACACATGTTAATAGCACTTTCCACGAGACAGAAACTGTTCCTGAGTGACATCACAGCGTCAGCCAATAAGAGCTCAGAACGCTTGGTACCCAACCTGATTTTTCAACGGCCTTTGTCTTCGGATATGACACACACAGCTGAGAGCACAGATACGATTATATCGCATACAGCTTCCAAACTGCGGGGATGTTCATCGTCATGCATTACTCACTGTTCCGAATAGTCCCAGATATTTTCCCTGGGATCACACTGAGATGGCATAAGTCATGGGCTAGCGATATGCACATATGCGGATGGCGGTAGTATCGTGTACACAAGGTATAAAAGGGCAGTCCATTGGCGGAGCACTGATTTGAACTCAGGTGATTCATGTGTTAAGGTATCGCACGTGATTAAGACCGCACAACGAGAATCAACAGACATTGAACGTGGAAAGATAGTTGGAGCTAGATGCGTGGGAAGTAACACATTGGGAATCGTTAGGAAATTCAGTTTCGCGAGACCCACAGTATCAAGTGTGTGCTGAGTGTACCGAATTTCAGGCATTACTTTTCATCATGGACAACGCAGCAGTCGAAGGGGCTCCACTTAATGACAGAGAGCAGTGGCGTTCGCTTAGAATTGTCACCCCCCCCCCCCTCTCTCTCTCTCTCTCTCTCTCTCTCTCTCTCTCTCTCTCTCTAACACACACACGCACACATGTGTCAAGTGATAGATGCTGAGTTTTTGGGCTGCATTGCTACCTACTTTGGGGGCCGCCGGTTGGACAGTTCTGCATTAGACAGTCTGCTTTAAGACACTAACATACATACATACAAGAGTGCGGTCATGGACATACAGAAACACGATTGTTCTCTCCTGCTATTCTGTCTTGTCAATTAACTGAAAAGGGCCTGAGACAGGGTTGCAGGCTGTACCCCATCCCAACTCGTTTATTCATAGTGTGAGATTTCCCAATAACTTTTTCAGTATGTTAACGGTGGGAAACGACTTGGAAGATGAGTTGAACGAAATGCTCATTGCCTTGAGAGGAGGTGATAAGCTATACTTCGACAAAAGTTTATGTATGTACAGGGCTATTACAAATGATTGAAGCGATTTCATAAAGTCACTGTAGCTCCATTCATTGACATATGGTCACGACACACTACAGATACGTAGAAAAACTCATAAAGTTTTGTTCGGCTGAAGCCGCACTTCAGGTTTCTGCCGCCAGAGCGCTCGAGAGCGCAGTGAGACAAATGGCGACAGGAGCCATGTCGTATGTCGTGCTTGAAATGCACTCAAATCAGTCAATCATAACAGTGCAACGACACTTCAGGACGAAGTTCAACAAAGATCCACCAACTGCTAACTCCATTCGGCGACGGTATGCGCAGTTTAAAGCTTCTGGATACCTCTGTAAGGGGAAATCAACGGGTCGGCCTGCAGTGAGCGAAGAAACGGTTGAACGCGTGCGGGCAAGTTTCACGCGTAGCCCGCGGAAGTCGACGAATAAAGCAAGCAGGGAGCTAAACGTACCACAGCCGACGGTTTGGAAAATCTTACGGAAAAGGCTAAAGCAGAAGCCTTACCGTTTACAATTGCTACAATCCCTGACACCCGATGACAAAGTCAAACGCTTTGAATTTTCGGCGCGGTTGCAACAGCTCATGGAAGAGGATGCGTTCAGTGCGAAACTTGTTTTCAGTGATGAAGCAACATTTTTTCTTAATGGTGAAGTGAACAGACACAATGTGCGAATCTGGGCGGTAGAGAATCCTCACGCATTCGTGCAGCAAATTCGCAATTCACCAAAAGTTAACGTGTTTTGTGCAATCTCACGATTTAAAGTTTACGGCCCCTTTTTCTTCTGCGAAAAAAACGTTACAGGACACGTGTATCTGGACATGCTGGAAAATTGGCTCGTGCCACAACTGGAGACCGACAGCGCCGACTTCATCTTTCAACAGGATGGTGCTCCACCGCATTTCCATCGTGATGTTCGACATTTCTTAAACAGGAGATTGGAAAACCGATGGATCGGTCGTGGTGGAGATCATGATCAGCAATTCATGTCATGGCCTCCACGCTCTCCCGACTTAACCCCATGCGATTTCTTTCTGTGGGGTTATGTGAAAGATTCAGTGTTTAAACCTCCTCTACCAAGAAACGTGCCGGAACTGCGAGCTCGCATCAACGATGCTTTCGAACTCATTGATGGGGACATGCTGCGCCGAGTGTGGGAGGAAGTTGATTATCGGCTCGATGTCTGCCGAATCACTAAAGGGGCACATATCGAACATTTGTGAATGCCTAAAAAAACTTTTTGACTTTTTGTATGTGTGTGCAAAGCATTTTGAAAATATCTCAAATAATAAAGTTATTGTAGAGCTGTGAAATCGCTTCAATCATTTGTAATAACCCTGTATGTATGTATGTATGTATGTATGTATCAAACCGGGGTCCTAGAAACGATGGAGAGGCTTCGTCCTGCTGTAGCCCTCAGTGGGCCACAACCCCACAACAGCCCACAGCAATCCACCCATCCCACCGCAGTCCCACACCGAACCCACGGTTATTGTGCAGTTTGGCCCCAATGGACCCCCTACCCGGGAACGTCTCATACCATATAAGTGTAACCCCAAAAGTCTCGAATGTTTGCGTGATAGAGTAATTATGGTGTATGCTTATGTAGAAACGGTGTTTGCGCAGTAATCGCCTACAGTGTGAGGCACAATAAGGGTAACCAGTCCGCATTCGCTCAGGTAGATGGAGAACCTTCTTAAAAACCATCCACAGGCTGGCAAGCACATCGGACCTCGACACTAATCGGCTGTGTGGATTCGTGCTGGGGACCGGCACGCCTTCCCGCGAAGCAGGGCGTGAGACCGCACAGCTAGCCGGGCGGGCAAAGTAGAAGCGTACTGCGATGTAGTAGAATACTACTGAGCGAAATTTGATAAGAAAATGAGGCACTAAAAGTCGTAGACGAGGTTAATTGTTGGGCACAAAATAACTGACGGCTCAAGTAAAGAGAATATAAAGCGCATACTGGCAATAGCAAAAGAAAAGCGTTTCTGAACAGGCAAATTTGTTAACATGGAATATAAACTTAAAGAGCTGAAGCCTTCTTCTGAAGGTGTTCGTGTGGAGTGCAGCCTTTCGCGGAAGGGAAACGTTGACGATAAGGAGTTCAGACAAGAGCAGGAGAGGTTGTTTCCAAAATTGGTGCTGTAGAAGAGTGCTGAAGATTAGGTGGACAGATTGAATGACTAATGTAGTACTGAATCAATCTGACACGAAAAATTTATGGCTCAACTTCACTCAAAGAAAGGATCAGTTGTCACAACACATTCTGGGGTGAGAACGAATCGTACAATAGCAATGGAGGAAGTTTGTGGGATAAAAATTGTTCAGGGAGACCGGTGCGGTAGTCAGGCAGAGATGAAGACGACTTGATAAGGGTGGAATGGTGTGGAGAGCTGCGTCAAAGCACTCACTAGAAAGGAGACCTCAGTCCCACCAGAATGCAAAATGATCATATCGTACAACAAAAAACCGAATATTTGCTGGGCAAAAGTTAAGGACGTGAAAGAAGGAATTACCTTTTCGACTTACCTTGCAGCTTCAAAGACGTTTAAATCAAAACATCTTGTCATTTGCGCTTATATAATTGTCAGTTTTTGAACCCGTGTCACATAATACAATCCATTGTAGCAAGTAAATTAACATGATATATATCATTTCGTGTAACATGATACATGACATTATGACATGTTATCCAATATGATGATCCTCATGTCGTGCAATATGGCAAAACATATCATTTAAAGTATAGGATGCATGCTTCCCACTCTGCGATACTTGCTATTATAAATTCAACCCCACTCTCGAATACTTCCTATTGCAAACGCATCCTGCTCTCTAGCAGCACATAACCACTCCGTCTTCAGGCCACAAGTGGCCCATCGGGACCATCCGACCGCCGTGTCATCCTCAGGATGCGGATAGGAGGGTCGTGGGGTCAGCACACCGCTCTCCCGGTCATAATGATGGTATTCTTGACCGAAGCCACTACTACTCAGTCGAGTAGCTCCTCAATTGGCATCACGAGGCTGAGTGCACCCCGAAAAATGGCAACAGCGCAAGGCGACCCGGATGGTCACCCATCCAAGTGCCGGCCAAGCCCGACAGCGCTTAACGTCGGTGATCAGACGGGAAGCGGTGTATCCACTGCGGCAAGGCCGTTTTCAGCAACACATAAATTTGTATGTGCATGTAACAGGAGGTACGCCTAAGAGCTCACTACGCTGGAGAAAAGAGGTCAACTCGCAAAAAAGCGCAAATATTCCGAGATGTTTTGATTTAAAAGCTGTTTCCCTTCTTTTACCTCCATAACTCAGCCCAGGAAATATTCGCCGTTCTTTCTGCTACGATAGGAGCATTTTTATTCTGGTTCCCAACATTTATTCTCCCATAATTTTGACATTAAGTTGCCATAGCTAGGTATCTGATGTAGATTTTTTATTCAGACAACTGATCTGGTATAGCTCTTTTTATTGTTTTTTCTACACCTTTAAAAGTTTATTTTTTTTCCTGAGGAATCAAATCTATAATAGTACAAACAACTGACAACCTACAACATGGTGCCAAATAATTATTTTAATAATACCTGTGTACTAGTAATACTATAGCATATTATCTTCTGTGAAACAAGAAAATGGATTATATTTAGATGTAGAACATCTGTATGAACGAGTATCTTTGGCATGTTTACGTTCTACTGCTACAATGTGCGAAAAAGTGTGTGACTATGTATATATCCCAGTATGTACTACAAAATTAAAGATGTGTATTGTATACACCAACTGCACTACAGAAGCAGACATCATAGAATGTTAAACTGTAAGTTAGTTTCATAGTATTAACGCTGTTAAACTTATCTGTACAATGTGCCATGTTGTAACACAAAAATGTAATTATCAACAGGCAAACAACTAAAAAACCTGATGTAAATCACTAAAAAGCACCTGAAGATGAGCCTCCAGGGCTCGAAATGCATAGTGCAGTAAATAACCGCAACTTGTGACTGAAGGCGGTTTGTTCTTCAATTTTACGGAAGTAAAACAGTCGCGGACGAAACACTGAAAACAATGGATAAAATTAAAAAAAAAACGTATATACACCTTAAGAAACGAAAAGTATTACTTATGTGTTTGTTTTACATTTAACAATTGATCACACATGTTGTACGACCTTCAGTTTAGAACATGGTTACTTTAAATGTTCAACAATGTTCACCATTGGCGGCTACACACAACAGAACGATGAGCGGTCGCCGTAACTACGTCAGTCAATGTTACAGTGGAGATCGCTGCACATGTCGCTATAATGTCCTGGCGAAGTCCCTCCACCGTGAGCGGCTTATGTCGATACGGTACACGTTATCTTTCACAGTTCCCCACGAGTAAAAGTCCATACGTGTTAGATCTGGCGACCGTGGAGGGTGAGAGGCACCCACATGCCTTGCTCATACTGTGGCATCAAGCAGTCAGGCCTGCAAGATGAGTGGTCTGCCAAGCGAGTGGATTCATTCTTATTTATCGAGTAACATGAACTCTCGTACTCACAATTAAGTTACAAATTATCCTCCTGTATTAATAATACGCAACGGAAACGCACATCTATCAGTAATTTACAGAACTCTGACTGTTCACTACGCACTGGCAATACCACATTTTCTTTTTGTCTTTTATTTAACGGCTTTGATCAACACATGGCCATCGCACTGAATATGAATGGCGTACACATTATAAATTCTGGATATCAAGACAACATACAATTCGAAGGAAAAGGCCACCAATCTTTTTCTTTTCACTATCTTATTTATTCCGATAAATTCTATAACCTAAACACACAAATTCTATAACCTACAACAATAACACATGAGAAATTCCGCCCAGTGGGCATGGCTTTACATTGGTGATTCTCTGTCTTATGGTCTCGTAATTATTTAATGCTACAGTGCACTTCTGGATAGGATGGTGGATCTTTTGCTATATCTCACACTTCGACTCTCACAACCATCATCACGAAACTTTCCTCCTGACCGAGTGGTACAAAAGGAACATGCATACCCCACTACCTCTGAAACTACCTTGCTACTCTCCCATGCAAACCACACATACTTAAATTACATGACATACACACATGGAATACAACACAAGGAATCGTCACAACGTTATAATCACATCACTTTCAGCTTTCCCACTTCAATTAAAATTCATCCCAGTTTCACACGACACTGCCCCATTTCGTAACTTATCTTTCCTACTACGAACTCTGGAGGATATATGCACGTCTTCCTAAGCAATGTAAGCCAAGTGGCGTTGCTGGATAGACGGCCGACTCACCTCGCTTCTCTCTCAGAGTTTGAATCTAGCGTCACACGGAATCATATCACGCAAAGTAATATTAAGAACATATTCATCACACACGCGAGTCCTCAACTGATACCATGGACGAGTACTTCTCTTTATCCTTTGTCTCATACACAGATTGAGACTCACACAGTACTCACCACGTGGAAGTACTCGTCTCTAATTTCAAGTCCTGCACACACGCCATTTCTTAAATATTTCCAACTTATAGTACACACGCTAGTAATTCAGCTTAACTTAAGCACTCGGAAGTATTTCAACTTATTGCTACACATGGTTTCATTGTGACCGTTGGTCACTTCCGAAGATTACTACAATCCCTTTAATATTTCCTGTCTGACATTTAATTCTCCCAACAAAAGTTCCTGAAATAGAGAAATTATTATTCTGAACTACTCTTAAGTATTTCACATGCATACCATGTCTCCACTCTTTCGTCCTTACGGAGCACACCTAAGACAGGTCTTACCAACACTAGATCCAATGGCAGAGTGCTGAAAACATGGCCGTTCTTCAGGTCCTCTAGCACCTCTGCCGAAGTGGGGGAGCACCTTCCTACCGTATTGGTCAGCCACATTTCAGGCGCTCAAAGCTCAGGTAAATTTCATCTCTTTGGTCCCACCAAAGGTGACCCAAGTACCGTCTCAAAGATGATCATATATTCACATTCACTATCTGCAGTTAGCAGATGACCATACATTCATTCATTTCTTAGATCTCACCAAACTGGATGTAGGGATTTATTTTGTGGGAGTGCACATGTGATCAATTAAATAAATAAATAGTCATTCTTTCCCACACTGGTATCCGGCTTCACTGTATTAATTGAAATTGAGTTATTATTAGAAAAAATATGTTGTTCTGACAAGAATAACGAAGAATGTTGTACCTATTTTCAATGTCGGGCGATACTGTACCCTTTCAAGGAAACTCTCCGTCCAATCAAATGCCCTGGAAAATTGTCACCGATGTAAGCTCATATGGCTAGGTGGTGGTGTGGTGACGCCCTGTCTTGTTGGTAGAAGACCTCATCAGCTCCATAAAGCGCACGTATACCTGGCGTAATTGATGGGTGTAACATTTTTAGGTACACTTCTCCAGTGACAGTAGAATCAAAGAAAAGGGGTCCTACTAAGCCCTTAGATGAAACTTCCTGGCAGATTAAAACTGTGTGCCCGACCGAGACTCGAACTCGGGACCTGCAGAAGTAAAGCTGTGGGTACCGGGCGTGAGTCGTGCTTCGGTAGCTCAGTTGGTAGAGCACTTGCCCGCGAAAGGCAAAGGTCCAGAGTTCGAGTCTCGGTCGGGCACACAGTTTTAATCTGCCAGGAAGTTTCATATCAGCGCACACTCCGCTGCAGAGTGAAAATCTCATTCTGGAAGCCCTTAGATGATAGTCCACACCACACATGAACCCCTGGTAGATTGACCACATGTGGATTTTCCGGTGCCCAGCACACACTGTTATGCCGATTCACGGTTCCATTAACTTTAAATTGTGCCTCGTCACTCCACACTACCTTCGTCACAAATTGTTCATCAGTTTCCATTTGCTGATACCATTCGCAAAATTGCTTTCGGCGATCAGGATCGTTGTCAATAATAGCGTGCATAATCTTGGAATGTAACCTTTCTACTTCAGAATTCCTCGTACATATGTACCAGTAACCCCTCCCCCCTTCCCTTTTCACGTGCACGTTGTGTAGCAGAATTCTGTGGAGAATTAACAGACGCTTCCAACACGATAGCTGACGAAGCAGGACTTGTAGCTGTACGCTGTCTTCCTGATCTTTCTTTGTGAAGATCACAAATCGTTCCATGCAATTCAAACTTGTCAATGATGGGTTTAATTGTTAGGCGGGTTGGCGGTTCTGTTCAATCTCCCGCGCCGGCCGGAGTGGCCGAGCGGTTCTAGGCGCTACAGTCTGGAACCGCGCAACCGCTACGGTCGCAGGTTCGAATCCAGCCTCGGGCATGGATGTGTGTGATGTCCTTAGGTTAGTTAGGTTTAAGTAGTTCTAAGTTCTAGGGGACTGATGACCTCAGCAGTTAAGTCCCATAGTGCTCAGAGCCATTTGAACCATTTTTTTCAATCTCCCGCCTCCACTGACTTACTTCAACGGCATTATCAGACTTGAAAAACCACTTCACAATACGTTTTCGTTGCTCGAATGTCAAGCGTGCTCCAGCCACCTTGTTTTCTCAATACCGAGATGAAAGTACTAACATCTGTTCAACCGAAGACCATACAACAACACACTCTTAACTCAAATGGAACGATAATATCGATATCTCGACAGAGCCTGACAAAGAGTGGATACATTTTTCTGGCGAACTCTGTAGTTCGTTAGAAATGCGCTAGTAAACACCATCTTGACTCTATAAAGAATCAAACTCCCATGTATAAGAGGGCTTCAGATATCTAATTACTTAACTGAGTTAACATATCATACATTTGACGTTAAGCATGTAATGAAACTTCCTGCAAATTAAAACTGTGTGCCGGACCGAGGCGCGAACTAGGGACCTTTGCCTGATTGGGTAGCTCAGTTGGTAGAGCACTTGCCCGCGAAAGGCAAAGGTCCCGAGTTTGAGCCTCGATCCAGCACACAGTTTTAATCTGCTGGGAAGTTTCATATCAGCGCACACTCGGCTGCAGAGTGAAAACCTCACTCTGTTAATCAAGTAAGCTAGAAAAAGTTTGGCGAAGATCTTAAATTTTGTGCATAGTTTGTTGGAAGTCGCTAAGTTCTGTAATTCCGGATCAATATACTCTGCGTAGTATGCGCTCCGTTTTAAGCAAAAGCTAGTTATTCACGCATCTCAGTGTTATGACGTCAAATCTCCAGAACTGTGTGTCGTTCAAAGATATAATTTTGCAGTCGCCTTGAATGCTATACCAGGTCTGTTCAAAAAATTGCGGTACTTTGTCCATAATTTTTTTTACGCTTACGTTTTACTTATTGTGCGTGGTCTGCTTCGAAATACTCTAATCTACAATTGATACGACTCTCCCAACGAAGTTTCCACTTCTGGAAGCAGTCTTGGTACGCCTCTTGCTGGATCGCGCAAAGCGTCGTGTGTGAATTTTCTCTTATCTCGTCTATGGTTGCAAATCTTCGTCCTTTCAATGGGGTTTTAAACTTCGGAAATACACTACTGGCCATTACATTTGCTACACCAAGAACAAATGCAGAAGATAAACGGATATTCATTGGACAAATATATTATACTACGACTGACAAGTGATTACATTTTCACGCAGTTTGGGTCATAGATCCTCAGAAATCAGTACCCAGAACAACCACATCTGGCCGTAATAACGGCCTTGATACGCCTGGGCATTGGATGGCGTGTACAGGTACAGCTGCCCATGCAGCTTCAACACGATACCACAGTTCATCACGAATAGTGAATGGCGTATTGTGACGAGCCAGTTGCTCATCCACCATTGACCAGACGTTTTCAGTTGGTCAGAGATCTGGAGAATGTGCTGGCCAGGACAGCAGTCGAACATTTTCTGTATCCAGAAAGGCCCGTACAGGACCTGCAACATACGGTCGTGCATTATCCTGCTGAAATGTAGGGTTTCGTAGGGATCGAATGAAGGATAGAGGCACGGGTCGTAAGACATCTGAAATGTAACGTACACTGTTCAAAGTGCCGTCAATGCGACAAGAGGTGACCCACACGCGTAACCAATAGCACCCCATACCATCACGCCCGGTGATACGCCAATATGGCGATAACGAATACACGCTTCCAATGTGCGTTCACCGCGATGTCACCAAACACGGATGCGACCATCACGATGCTGTAAAAAGAACCTGGATTCATCCGAAAAAATGACGTTTTGCCATTCGTGCACGCAGGTTCGTCGTTGAGGTACATCATCGCAGGCGCTCCTGTCTGTGACGCAGCGTCAATGGTAACCGCAGCCACGCTCTCCGAGCTGATTGCTTCTGTAAACGTCGTCGAACTGTTCGTGCAGATGGTTGTTGTCTTGCAAACGTCCCCATCTGTTGACTCAGGGATCGAGACGTGACTCCACGATCCGTTACAGCCATGCGGATAAGATGCCTGTCATCTCGACTGCTAGTGATACGAGGCCGTTGGAATCCGTATTACCCTCCTGAACCCACCGATTCCATATTCTGCTAACAGTCATTGGATCTCGACCAACGCGAGCAGCAATGTCTCGATACGATAAATCGCAATCGCGATAGGCTACCATCTGACCTTTATATCGAAGTCGGAAACGTGATGGTACGCATTTCTCCTCCTTACACGAGGCATCACAAGCACGTTTCACCAGGCAACGCCGGTCAACTGCTGTTTGTGTATGAGAAATCAGTTGGAAACTTTTCTCATCTCGGCACGTAGTGGGTGTCGCCACCGGCGCCAACCTTGCGTGAATGCTCTGAAAAGCTAATCATTTGCATATCACAGCTTCTTCCTCCTGTCGGTTAAGTTTCGCGTCTGTAGCACGTTATCTTCGTGGTGTAGCAATTTTAATGGCCAGTAGTGTAAGATCTAGCGATTTCCGCCCTTTTCGGATAATTTCTCCGAGGTGCGTCCTTTTATTATCTGAGGGCAGATGCAATATTAAAAATCAAATTATGTTACCCCTGGAAGACAAATAGGCAACGGGTACTGCGCATCGGGTTAGCTGATTTCTGTACTCAGGGAAATACTCCCTACTCGCCCTGTAGTTTTAGGTCTGTAACGTAGAAAGGTTTCAGTGCGGTTGGCTCCACATACGATTACCTCGGCTCCAGACCTAACTGTTGTACCAAAAGCAGAGGTCGGCTTCTGCAGAGTCAAGTCGTCAGCTCCGCGGCCGTAATTACAGGTGTGTGACAGGCGCATTAGGCTTATCTCTTGCGGGCACAGTTCCTCGTGTGCGGCGCCACGGTGGTGACTCCAGGACGACCTCTGCAGCTGGCGATCTTCCCAAGGACAGCGCGTCAGCATGTGCCGGCTGCGGGTTATCCTTTTTGCCACCTCGCCACACTTACTGAGGCACCTCGTGGCAACCAGCCGACCGCTGATGTACCAATTAACGCATCCAATTCAAGGTTTCGAAGTGCCTTGCTGCGGTTTATTACTTGGATGGGTTACCGTCCGGGGAAGACCAGGCGCCGTTGGTATTCAGAACACCCAAGTCGCCGAAGTGCGTCCAAAAGACCTGCAACAGGCCGTTGTGCTGGACGACATTTTATCACATTTCAGAATGCAATTTGCAAGTCTACAGGAGAATCGTTAGAGCACTTTCGTGTACAGAATCGAGATTTTGGGGCGGAGGGAGGGGGTAGGGGTTGGTGCCCGGTTCCTATTTGAGCTAGGAACATGGGGTGAAAAATTTTTAGTTTAGCCCGAACCAGCGGCCATTTGTATAGCTATTCGAACATGTGTCATGGTAACTGCGAACCAGAGCTGGTGCAAATCGATTATTTCCTTCTGCAAAAGGATTTTAATTTATGTCTAAGAATTGTGAATGAACAACGAGAACATAACTTGTACATTTACCGAAAACCAACCTACACTGACATCACAATACATGAATCTTCATACCACCCGAACACACATAAGTATGCTGCACTTACATCAATGTTGAACAGGGCACATACATTACCTTTGAAACCCAAAGCACTAACACAAGAAATAGATACCATCAAAACAATTGCAGTAAATAATGGTTACTCTGTAAAATCAATTAATAAACTATCTAGAAAAATTCAGACCAACATCACTCACAAAATCACTGAAAAGAAAACTACTGACACAAAATAAATCTTCACAAGCATTCCATACTTACGCACAGTATCACAAAAAATAGCTAACTTATTCAAAAAACCAATATTTAAATATCTTTGACCACAAACAGCAAACTTTGATACCACTTACCTCACACAGTGAACACAAACAAGCCAATAACAAAACACAGTGGAATATATAAATTGCAATGTAACAGTTGCCCTGCATTTTACATAGGAAAACTGGAAGAATCACACACGGTATAAAGAACACACCGACGCCTTTCGACTAAACCATTTTGAAAAATCTACAATAGCTAACCACATGTATATTAATAAACACAGACTTGACGACATCCACAACAGCCTAACTGTACTTCATACAGAACCCAACAGTAAAAAAATTAATCTACTAGAACAGTTAGAAATAATTCTACACAAAAATATTACGAAGACTTGTTGAATGAACAAACAGAGTTTAACAGCCACAATTTTTTCTACCCCTTTAAAAATTTATTTTTTTTCCTGAGGAATCAAATCTATAATAGTACAAACAACTGACAACCTACAACATGGTGCCAAATAATTATTTTAATAATACCTGTGTACTAGTAATACTATATCATATTATCTTCTGTCAAACAAGAAAATCGATTATATTTAGAAGTAGAACACCTGTATGAAGGAGAATATTTGGCATGTTTACGATCTACAACAACATTGTGCGAAAAAGTGTGCGACTATGTATGTATCCCAGTATGTACTACAAAATTAAAGATGTGTATTGTATATACCAACTGCACAACAAAAGCAGACATCATAGAATGTTAAACTGTAAGTTAGTTTCATAGTATTAACGCTGTTAAACTTATATGTACAATATGCCCTGTTGCAACACAAAAATGTAATTATCAACAGGCAAACAAGTAAAAAAAAAAAACCTGATGTAAATCACTAAAAAGCACCTGAAGATGAGCCTCCAGGGCTCGAAATGCATAGTGCTGTAAATAAACGCAACTTATGACCGAAGTCGGTTTGTTCTTCATATATACGTTTTCCCCCCATGAACCATGGACCTCGCCGTTGGTGGGGAGGCTTGCGTGCCTCAGCGATACAGATGGCCGTACCGTAGGTGCAACCACAACGGAGGGGTATCTGTTGAGAGGCCAGACAAACGTGTGGTTCCTGAAGAGGGGCAGCAGCCTTTTCAGTAGTTGCAGGGGCAACAGTCTGGATGATTGACTGATCTGGCCTTGTAACATTAATCAAAACGGCCTTGCTGTGCTGGTACTGCGAACGGCTGAAAGCAAGGGGAAACTACAGCCGTAATTTTTCCCGAGGGCATGCAGCTTTACTGTATGGTTAAATGATGATGTGCGTCCTCTTGGGCAAAATATTCCGGAGGTAAAATAGTCCCCCATTCGGATCTCCGGGTAGGGACTACTCAAGAGGACGTCGTTATCAGGAGAAAGAAAACTGGCATTCTACGGATCGGAGCGTGGAATGTCAGATCCCTTAATCGGGCAGGTAGGTTAGAAAATTTAAAAAGGGAAATGGATAGGTTACAGTTAGATATAGTGGCAATTAGTGAAGTTCGGTGGCAGGAGGAACAAGACTTTTGGTCAGGTGATTACAGGGTTATAAATACAAAATCAAATAAGGGTAATGCAGGAGTCGGTTTAATAATGAATAAAAAAATAGGAGTGCGGGTTAGCTACTACAAACAGCATAGTGAACGCATTATTGTGGCCAAGATAGACACAAAGCTCATGCCTACTACAGTAGTACAAGTTTATATGCCAACTAGCTCTGCAGATGATGAAGAAATAGATGAAATGTATGAAGAGATAAAAGAAATTATTCAGGTAGTGAAGGGAGACGAAAATTTAATAGTCATGGGTGACTGGAATTCGTCAGTAGGAAAAGGGAGAGAAGGAAACATAGTAGGTGAATATGGATTGGGGGGAAGAAATGAAAGAGGAAGCCGCCTTGTAGAATTTTGCACAGAGCATAACTTAATCATAGCTAACACTTGGTTCAAGAATCATGAAAGAAGGTTGTATACCTGGAAGAATCCTGGAGATACTAAAAGGTATCAGATAGATTACACAATGGTAAGACAGAGATTTAAGAACCAGGTTTTAAATTGTAAGACATTTCCAGGGGCAGATGTGGATTCTGACCACAATCTATTGGTTATGAACTGCAGATTGAAACTGAAGAAACTGCAAAAAGGCGGGAATTTAAGGGGATGGAACTTGGATAAACTGAAAGAACCAGAGGTTGTAGAGAGTTTCAGGGAGAGCATAAGGGAACAATTGACAGGAATGGGGGAGAGAAATACAGTAGAAGAAGAATGGGTAGCTCTGAGGGATGAAGTAGTGAAGGCAGCAGAGGATCAAGTAGGTAAAAAGACGAGGGTTAATAGAAACCCTTGGGTAACAGAAGAAATATTGAATTTAATTGATGAAAGGAGAAAATATAAAAATGCAGTAACTGAATCAGGCAAAAAGGAATACAAACGTCTCAAAAATGAGATTGACAGGAAGTGCAAAATGGCTAAGCAGGGATGGCTAGAGGACAAATGTAAGGATGTAGAGGCTTGTCTCACTAGGGGTAAGATAGATACTGCCTACAGGAAAATTAAAGAGGCCTTTGGAGAGAAGAGAACCACTTGTATGAATATCAAGAGCTCAGATGGCAACCCAGTTCTAATAAAAGAAAGGAAGGCAGAAAGGTGGAAGGAGTATATAGAGGGTTTATACAAGGGCGATGTACTTGAGGACAATATTATGGAAATGGAAGAGGATGTAGATGAAGATGAAATGGGAGATAAGATACTGCGTGAAGAGTTTGACAGAGCACTGAAAGATCTGAATCGAAACAAGGCCCCGGGAGTAGACAACATTCCATTAGAACTACTGATGGCCTTGGGAGAGCCAGTCATGACAAAACTCTACCATCTGGTGAGCAAGATGTATGAGACAGGCGAAATACCCACAGACTTCAAGAAGAATATAATAATTCCAATCCCAAAGAAAGCAGGTGTTGACAGATGTGAAAATTACAGAACTATCAGTTTAATAAGTCACAGCTGCAAAATACTAACGCGAATTCTTTACAGACGAATGGAAATACTGGTAGAAGCGGACCTCGGGGAGGATCAGTTTGGATTCCGTAGAAATGTCGGAACACGTGAGGCAATACTAACCTTACGACTTATCTTAAAAGAAAGATTAAGAAAAGGCAAACCTACGTTTCTAGCATTTGTAGACTTAGAGAAAGCTTTTGACAACGTTAACTGGAATACTTTCTTTCAAATTCTGAATGTGGCAGGGGTAAAATACAGGGAGCGAAAGGCTATTTACAATTTGTACAGAAACCAGATAGCAGTTATAAGAGTCGAGGGGCATGAAAGGGAAGCAGTGGTTGGGAAAGGAGTGAGACAGGGTTGCAGCCTATCCCCGATGTTATTCAATCTGTATACTGAGCAAGCAGTAAAGGAAACAAAAGAAAAATTCGGAGTAGGTATTAAAATTCATGGAGAAGAAGTAAAAACTTTGAGGTTTGCCGATGACATTGTAATTCTGTCAGAGACAGAAAAGGACTTGGAAGAGCAGTTGAACGGAATGGACAGTGTCTTGAAAAGAGGATATAAGATGAACATCAACAAAAGCAAATCGAGGATAATGGAATGTAGTCAAATTAAATCGGGTGATGTTGAGGGGATTAGATTACGAAATGAGACACTTAAAGTAGTAAAGGATTTTGCTATTTAGGGAGTAAAATAACTGATGATGGTCGAAGTAGAGAGGATATAAAATGTAGACTGGCAATGGCAAGGAAATCGTTTCTGAAGAGAAATTTGTTAACATCGAGTATAGATTTAAGTGTCAGGAAGTCGTTTTTGAAAGTATTTGTATGGAGTGTAGCTATGTATGGAAGTGAAACATGGACGATAACCGGTTTGGACAAGAAGAGAATAGAAGCTTTCGAAATGTGGTGCTACAGAAGAATGTTGAAGATAAGGTGGGTAGATCACGTAACTAATGAGGTATTGAATAGGATTGGGGAGAAGAGAAGTTTGTGGCAGAACTTGACTAGAAGAAGGGATCGGTTGGTAGGACATGTTCTGAGGCATCAAGGGATCACAAATTTAGCACTGGAGGGCAGCGTGGAGGGTAAAAATCGTAGAGGGAGACCAAGAGATGGATACACTAAGCAGATTCAGAAGGATGTAGGTTGCAGTAGGTACTGGGAGATGAAGCAGCTTGCACAGGATAGAGTAGCATGGAGAGCTGCATCAAACCAGTCTCAGGACTGAAGACCACAACAACATATACGTTTTTCTGACAGACTCTGTGTGCTACATCTACATCTACGTGATTACTCTGCAATTCACATTTAAGTGCTTGGCAGAGGGTTCATCGAACCACAATCATACTATCTCCCTACCATTCCACTCCCGAACAGCGCGCGGGAAAAACAAACACCTAAACCTTTCTGTGCGAGCTCTGATTTCTCTTATTTTATTTTGATGATCATTCCTATCTATGTAGGTTAGGCTCAACAAAATATTTTCGCATTCGGAAGAGAAAGTTGGTGTCTGAAATTTCGTAAATAGATCTCTCCGCGACGAAAAGCACCTTTGCTTTAATGACTTCCATCCCAACTCGCATATCATGTCTGCCACACTTTCTCCCCTATTACGTGATAATACAAAACGAGCTGCCCTTTTTTGCACCCTTTCGATGTCCTCCGTCAATCCCACCTGGTAAGGATCCCACACCGCGCAGCAATATTCTAACAGAGGACGAACGAGTGTAGTGTAAGCTGTCTCTTTAGTGGACTTGTTGCATCTTCTAAGTGTCCTGCCAATGAAACGCAATCTTTGGCTCGCCTTCCCCACAATATTATCTATGTGGTCTTTCCAACTGAAGTTGTTCGTAATTTTTACACCCAGGTACTTAGTTGAATTGACAGCCTTGAGAATTGTACTATTTATCGAGTAATCGAATCCCAACGGATTTCTTTTGAAACATGCAGCTATACGATTTGTTGCAAATTGTAGCTTAACTAATGGGGCTTGTTATGGATGCATTTCCACCTGTCTGACACTGAGTTTAGCACACTGGTCTCACATTTGGCAGGACGATGGTGCAAGCCCGCGTCCGGCCATCCTGATTTAGGTTTTCCGTGATTTCCCTAAATCGCTTCAGGCAAATGTCGTGATGGTTCTCTGAAAGGCCATCGCTGTCCTTCCAAAATCCGATGGGACCGATGACCTCGCTGTTTGGTTCCCTCCCCTACACCCCCCCCCCCCCCCCCCCCCAATCAACCAACCAACCATCCAACTACCTGTCTGAGACCCATTGCCGGTATAACGGTTAAGCGACACACCGTTCTCTCCATGCCTTCGCCAACACCTCTTGCGTCTCCGCTTCTGCAGTATCTCGTATTCGTGCGACGCAGGAACATCCTTATTAAAAAAAAAAAATCAGAAATCAAGAAGTATTATAGAGACAAATTTAATTCTTTTTTCTTTACAAAGAGTAACATCTCAAGTTTTGTTCCACTATGTTCTGAAAATGTTGTCTTGAAGGTGGCCTCCGTTCTGCTCAGTGCATTTGGAGAGTCGAAATCGGAAGTTTCGGTCCACTTTTTCAAACATGTCTCTGTCAATGTTGGCGATAGCTACACGAATTGTTCCGTAGCTCAGGCAGGGTTTGCGGACGATTGGTATACACCAACTATTTGAGAGAGTCCCATAACAAAGTCGCATGGCGCTAAATCTGGTGAGCATGCTGGCCGCTGGAGATCGCCCCTCAAAGTGACGAGACTATTGGGGAAGTGTTCGCGCAAAACTGTCATCGATGTTCGTGCCGTGTGAGCTGTGGCGCCATTTTGTTGGAACCAGACATCACCCACATCCATTTCTTCAAGTTCTGGAGGAAAAAACTATCCAATCATCTGAACATAACGCTCAAAAGTGACCGTCACTGCCTTATCGTTCTCTTCGAAAAACAATAGGCCAATAGTGCCAACTTCAGTTAGTGCACATCAAGCAGTCACACGTTCTTTATGCAGGGGCTGCTCATGAAATTCTCGGGACTTTGTGCCACTCCAGTATCGCATATTTTACAAAATTGCTAATACTTTCGTGGCCTCTTGTTGACAAACTGCCTATTGGCTTCTGTCTCGGGTTCTTCGGCCGACGTTCATCTAATGATTTTTCTGACGTTTCGCCAGCACGAGTGGCTGGCATTGTCAAAGCTTCACCCTCCATTGCCGGTGGTGAACTAGAGCCGAGCTCGCGGCCGCAGACTATATGTACCTGGCGCTCCAACGTCCGAGGGCTTCTCCGCGGTCATTTCCGGTGCGGTTCTCCTCTTGCTACCTGCGACGGTCGTTCGCTGCAGTACGGGAAGCCAGGATCCGTTGACCTTAAGGCTTTCCTCTTTCTTGTTCAAACTGTTCGCGTGTTTTTGTATTTCTACAGCTTCTCTGAATAAGCGCGTGTGATAGTTCAAATGGTTCAAATGGCTCTGAGCACTATGGGACTCAACTGCTGAGGTCATAAGTCCCCTAGAACTTAGAACTACTTAAACCTAACTAACCTAAGGACATCACACACATCCATGCCCGAGGCAGGATTCGAACCTGCGACCGTAGCGGTCGCTCGGTTCCAGACTGTAGCGCCTAGAACCGCTCGACCACTCTGGCCGGCGCGCGTGTGATAGTGCTTCTCTACAGCCAGAACTTCCGTGTCGGCGAATTTTATTACGTGGTCCGTCTCATTGAGTGCGTGCTCTGCCACGGCCGATTTCTCAACCTGCCCCAACCTACAATGTCGCTTACGCTCGTTGATCTTGGTGTTGATGGATCGTCCAGTCATTCCGACATAAACTTTTCCTCATGTGCATGGTATACGGTATATTCCCGACATTGCAAGTGGGTTTCTTTTCTCCTTCGCCGATCTAAGACACTCTTTGATCTTCCTTGTCGGTTTGAAAATCGTCTTTACGCCATGTTTGCGCAATGTACGGCCGATTCTGTCCGTCACTCTGGGAATGTATGGCAGAAAGGCCGTACCCGACATTTCTTTTTCTGGTTCCTTACTTCGCCGAGTGTTTGGCTCTGTTACACTTCTAATATAATTTTTGGAGTACCCATTGCTCCTCAGGACAGTTTCCAGGTGTTGCATTTCTCGTTTGAGGTGTTGCGGCTCACATATTCGTCCTGCTCTCGTTACGAGCGTACTAATCATGCCTCTTTTCTGGCTCGGGTGGTGGTTTGACAGTTTGTGCAGGTATCGGTCCGTGTGTGTCGGTTTTCGACACACGCTGTGTCCCAGGTTTTCGCCGTCCCTTGTGACCAGCACATCTAGAAATGGCAGTTTCTTGTCCTTTTCTACTTCCATGGTAAATGTTATGTTGGCATGGAGGCTGTTCAAGTGTCTTAGGAAGTCACCGAGCTGTTCTTCACCATGGCTCCACACCACGAAAGTATCATCGACGTACCTGTACCACACCTTAGGTTTGCAAGGCACTGGACTCGGCGGAAGTAGAAAAGGACAAGAAACTGCCATTTCTAGATGTGCTGGTCACAAGGGACGGCGAAAACCTGGGACACAGCGTGTATCGAAAACCGACACACACGGACCGATACCTGCACAAACTGTCAAACCACCACCCGAGCCAGAAAAGAGGCATGATTAGTACACTCGTAACGAGAGCAGGACGAATATGTGAGCCGCAACACCTCAAACGAGAAATGCAACACCTGGAAACTGTCCTGAGGAGTAATGGGTACTCCAAAAATTATATTAGAAGTGTAACAGAGCCAAACACTCGGCGAAGTAAGGAACCAGAAAAAGAAATGTCGGGTACGGCCTTTCTGCCATACATTCCCAGAGTGACGGACAGAATCGGCCGTACATTGCGCAAACATGGCGTAAAGACGATTTTCAAACCGACAAGGAAGATCAAAGAGTGTCCTAGATCGGCGAAGGAGAAAAGAAACCCACTTGCAATGCCGGGAATATACCGTATACCATGCACATGCGGAAAAGTTTATGTCGGAATGACTGGACGATCCATCAACACCAGGCTCAACGAGCATAAGCGACATTGTAGGTTGGGGCAGGTTGAGAAATCGGCCGTGGCAGAGCACGCACTGAATGAGACCGACCACGTAATAAAATTCGCCGACACGGAAGTTCTGGCTGTAGAGAAGCACTATCACACGCTCTTATTCAGAGAAGCTGTAGAAATACAAAAACACGCGAACAGTTTGAACAAGAAAGAGGAAAGCCTTAAGGTCAACGGATCCTGGCTTCCCGTACTGCAGCGAACGACCGTCGCAGGTAGCAAGAGGAGAACCGCACCGGAAATGACCGCGGAGAAGCCCTCGGACGTTGGCGCGCCAGGTACATATAGTCTGCGGCCGCGAGCTCGGCTCCAGTTCACCACCGGCAATGGAGGGTGAAGCTTTGACAATGCCAGCCACTCGTGCAGGCGAAACGTCAGAAAAATCATTTGATGAACGTCGGCCGAAGAACCCGAGACAGAAGCCAATAGGCAGTTTGATCGCATATTTTGTTTATTCACGTAGCCAGAAAAATGAAAATATGCCTCGTCTCTGAAGAACACTAAGGCGTCATGAGGCAGCTCATCGATCAAGGCTTCATACGCACTTTTTCGTGAAACAAAATTACCTGGATGAAGTGTGTGCACCACTGACAGTTTATACAGATGAAATTTCAACTCTTCGTGAAGAATTCGTCTCACTGTTGCATCTTTGGGTGCAGATCGCTTGGGGAAATTCAAAATCGACATCCTTACCCTCTCGATGTTTTCAGGCGTTCTGGTAGTTCTTGAAGATCCTGGTTTCTTTTTCTGCAAACTTCCAGCATCCATAAAGGTGTCTGCCCACATAACGATTTCCCTTCAGGAACACGACCTGCGGGCGCGATGTTGAACTGTTTCCTGAATGCACGCTGAGTTCTGATGACCAAACGTCCATTCGAAAAGTAGGTCCCAACGGCGAACGCGCCCTCCTCTCTTACCCACTGCTTGATCGCTACTAAACTAACCTTAAAAAAGTTTAGGCTCGCATTGTTGATTGCACTGAAACCTACGCAACAATGAGTAACATCCGCTGTGTGCCGCGAGTTTCAAGTAATGAAGTTCCCGCACCGCACCCTGTACCCCAGGAGCTGGTGGACTGAACCCTTTATACTCAACGTATCTCCACCAAAAACGTGCAGAGGGATTAAGTCTGGAGAACGTGGTGGCCATGGTCTCCCCACCCATCCGTCTGTCCGTCAAGGCTTCATCCAAGAACTGGGGAATAGATAACCCCCAGTGGCGGTATATCACGTGTTGAAACACTTCCATGGTTGAAGTCCCTCTAACATAGGTGCAAAGTAAAGTTCCTACGGATCCACGTAAACTGTTGTAGTAATGGTAGGTATAGTGAAAAAGAACAGTCCAATACTTGCGACATTGGCATGGGAAGGTTCGTAACTGCCGAAAAAATTCTAATTTTGAGGTTTTCTATCGAGAAGGTAGTATGTGACCATGCCGCTGGCGCAGAGAAGGTTGCATGACTAGATATGATCAAACTCAGCTGAAAGCGTAGTCGCTAGATAGCGCAAGTTGTATGCGCAAAACTGTTGGCGCGGACATAGCAGTATCTCCTTGAAGCAGTCTCGCCAACCGAGCTTGTCTTGGACGTGTTAACAACTAGTACTGCTTGTTGTGATACGGATCAGTGTTTATGAATCAGTACGCCGCCGAAACCTCTTCCATTTAGAAAGGTAAGTTGAAATTTGCAGTTTCAGGACATAAGCACGTGCCTTGTGATAGGGAGTTCGGCAGCACTGAGGAAAACGGGATGTGAGAATGATTCCAAAAAAGACAGCAGAAATGTTTTGAACTGATAAATATGTAAAGCCTGATATTGGTGGACGAGAACTACTTCCACTTTTCTGCTGAAAGTTCTAAGTTTTTGAACACAATTATTTTAAAAATCAGCTCCTTCAGCTGGTTTAGACTGTCAAGGCCTGTAATAAGAACAGTGATTAAATGACACTGAAATGTGGACGGAGCACAGATTTTTTAAGAAAGGACAGTCATTCCTGTCAGCCACTAGTTCGTAGTGCTTGCAATGCTTTCAAAAACGACCAGCAATTCCTGATGCAAAAAAAAAAGAAAAACTTATCTGTCGAACTTCTTTGCTGAGAAGTATCAAGAGGTTCATCGCAAAATCTGTGCACAAAATACGAACAACAGTAATTCTGATTTTGGATAAGGACTAAATATTGTGTTTTATATACAGAAAGTGGGATTTCAAAGACAAAAACACGCCAATTTTTTCAAACGCCGTATGTAACACAAAGCTTGAGGGTATGCCTTTCATTCTAAGCAGTTGCAGTAGTAATGTTAGTGAAAATGAATTCATGAATTTTTTTCGTTTCCCCTGAAATTTTTCTTTTTGGCAGTTACTACCTTTCCAACGCCAATACCTTAATTGTATTGTGCACTGAGCTACACCCTACATTCACTTTGGAACTTTCCTTATCCGTTGTACCACGACATGTGGATTCTTCGACCCTTAGATTCGGGCATTATGCCTGATTACTTTCCTGGAGATGTAAAAAACAATAGTTGATCGTATTTTATGATACAACGAAATATATTATACTTTCTCTTGCATAGACGCCAGTGCGACGGGAGGAAAGGAGGGGTGTGTGTGTGTGTGTGTGTGTGTGTGTGTGTGTGTGTGTGTGTGTGTGTGTTCGTTCGGATAGTGTCAGAGCACATGTCGAAGCGTGTCCAAAAAAAACTTAGAGTTCAGCTACCATTTTCAAACAATCGATTAGCTGTTACCTAGCATAGTTCCTCAGAAATAAATATTTTTTATCGGGGAGACGCTTCATGCTCACATTGTATTTCTTCTTCTCCTTCCAATCTGTCTCTGCTCCTATAATTTGTGCCATCGACAGCTCCATCTAGTACCATGGGTACTAGTTCTGTTAACACACTTGTTATAACAGAAAATTGGAGCGCTTTTCGATTGAAATTGCGATACAACAGTCCCCCCCCCGCATACACTGTAGAAAACCTGGCAGTACTCTCCCTGATAAACTCATCATATGAGACATTCAAAACGTCACACACGATCGAATAGTCATACACAATAGAGAAAATAGGAAGCTACAATTACACACGTGTTAGTGAAAACAGAATTTTAAAAAATCATTTCTTGTAACTTCTTCGATAAAGGTAACAAATACATGGACACTTGATCACGCGAATTATCTATGAAGACTGATGACCTACAAAAAGATAAATTAAATAAAATCTTACTTTCTCAAGGACTATCAGTACTTAGCATTGAAACAGAATGAAAAGGCTTTTTCAAAATCCACGAATGCCAGACAAAATGCCAACTCACATTCATTGCTATGTCTGTATTTCCGTTCGTGACTTGCAAATGGTTCATTAGGATGTAGTCACCTCTAAAGTCGACCAATAAAAAGAAATAAACAAACTCATATTGAGAAAGCAGTTCTTGTTTCTTGTCAGGTTCTTATCTTCTAACATGGTTGCACGTAAACGCACTTGCATTTTTCAGTTTACCTGAAATGAAATGCCGCTCTATCTCATTCGCTCCGCACACCTGTCTGCAAAAAGAAATACTGGGACTCGTAAAATCCTGCCGCCCAGTGAGAATCGCAGGCTTTATGTATACCCCAAGTCGGAAACAGGTTCCTCGTGTACCTGAGTTACGGCGAGCAAAGTATCGCAACCGAACTGAATGGCGCGGATAAAACTTCGGTCGGAAGTCCTTGTACAAGGTAGCAGAGTCGGATACCGCAACATCTGCCCGTGGCCTTCATAGCTTATCGCCAAACACAACGTGTGACAAGAGTTTTTCCCTCCTTTGTTCTTCCCAGATTGTGTTACATTATGTGTAGACAGTTGTGTAGTCCCGGACGTCGAGACAATCAAACGGGCTAAAGTGAAAAGTTGCAGCCGCGTCAGTGTCAGAAAAACATACTCTGTTCATCATGAGAAAGGACCTAATGTAAACAAACACAAACTCGATGATAGGTCAGTAGCCATAGGACACGTACACTGCTGTTGTTACGCTCTTGGAAGTAGGTCCTACTTATGTAGTAGGTATTGTATTACCAAATTACGTTAACTGAAACTTTAAAGATACTCTAAGGTATTAACGGCCATCAACGTTTTTCTTAATAACGCTTTAGCTATGTAGTTTTTAATTTTTTTAAAAAAATCATGTGCAATCACAGTATCTATGCTGTTGTGCTCTGATTGTCGCGCTGTTAATACGCAGTATGAAAATGGCTTAGGCTGCTTCCTGTTCCATAGTAAAAAACACGGGTGGAACACGGTTAAAAAGTGCCGAGAAGTAGGTTGTTCTTAATGTTTCTCATACATTTACAGAGAACAATTGGCCTTGAAATTTTCCGAAGGACTGTATTTAATATAGTTGATATAAATGCATCCTGCAGTTACAGGAGAATCAGTAGCGTAGTAGAATGTACAACAGTGCATGGGTCGTTGGTTCAACCCTCGCTTTAGTCGTTACTTTTTCGTTCAATTTGAAGTACCTACATCCTGTAACTGTAAAATTCATCTTCGTTTTTGTATGAAATATGCACGTCTCCTTGTTTCTATTCACATATTGCACGGGAAATTCCTGTTTTCTTCCAAAAATAAAGTCTTCAGTATCGATATACACTCCTGGAAATTGAAATAAGAACACTGTGAATTCGTTGTCCCAGGAAGGGGAAACTTTATTGACACATTCCTGGGGTCAGATACATCACATGATCACACTGACAGAACCACAGGCACATAGACACAGGCAACAGAGCATGCACAATGTCGGCACTAGTACAGTGTATATCCACCTTTCGCAGCAATGCAGGCTGCTATTCTCCCATGGAGACGATCGTAGAGATGCTGGATGTAGTCCTGTGGAACGGCTTGCCATGCCATTTCCACCTGGCGCCTCAGTTGGACCAGCGTTCGTGCTGGACGTGCAGACCGCGTGAGACGACGCTTCATCCAGTCCCAAACATGCTCAATGGGGGACAGATCCGGAGATATTGCTGGCCAGGGTAGTTCACGTACACCTTCTAGAGCACGTTGGGTGGCACGGGATACATGCAGACGTGCATTGTCCTGTTGGAACAGCAAGTTCCCTTGCCGGTCTAGGAATGGTAGAACGATGGGTTCGATGACGGTTTGGATGTACCGTGCACTATTCAGTGTCCCCTCGACGATCACCAGTGGTGTACGGCCAGTGTAGGAGATCGCTCCCCACACCATGATGCCGGGTGTTGGCCATGTGTGCCTCGGTCGTATGCAGTCCTGATTGTGGCGCTCACCTGCACGGCGCCAAACACGCATACGACCATCATTGGCACCAAGGTAGAAGCGACCCTCATCGCTGAAGACGACACGTCTCCATTCGTCCCTCCATTCACGCCTGTCGCGACACCACTGAAGGCGGGCTGCACGATGTTGGGGTGTGAGCGGAAGACGGCCTAACTGTGTGCGGGACCGTAGCGCAGCTTCATGGAGACGGTTGCGAATGGTCCTCGCCGATACCCCAGGAGCAACAGTGTCCCTAATTTGCTGGGAAGTGGCGGTGCGGTCCCCTACGGCACTGCGTAGGATCCTACGGTCTTGGCGTGCATCCGTGCGTCGCTGCGGTCCGGTCCCAGGTCGACGGGCACGTGCACCTTCCGCCGACCACTGGCGACAACATCGATGTACTGTGGAGACCTCACGCCCCACGTGTTGAGCAATTCGGCGGTACGTCCACCCGGCCTCCCGCATGCCCACTGTACGCCCTCGCTTAAAGTCCGTCAACTGCACATACGGTTCACGTCCACGCTGTCGCGGCATGCTACCAGTGTTAAAGACTGCGATGGAGCTCCGTATGCCACGGCAAACTGGCTGACACTGACGGCGGCGGTGCACAAATGCTGCGCAGCTAGCGCCATTCGACGGCCAACACCGCGGTTCCTGGTGTGTCCGTTGTGCCGTGCGTGTGATCATTGCTTGTACAGCCCTCTCGCAGTGTCCTGAGCAAGTATGGTGGGTCTGACACACCGGTGTCAATGTGTTCTTTTTTCCATTTCCAGGAGTGTATTATGAAAGATTGGTAATAAAGTTTGCTTAAATAAAGAAAACATAATTTAATTTTTAGGGCAAAAATGAAAAACCAAGTACTTTTTGTCTAGATTACGTCCATTGTTTTATGCCACAGCTGTCGTCGCACACTAACCGGAGTGATAAGTTTCGTGGAAACAAGGAAAACAATCGTTTTCACAGCAACGAGCACACCATATAAATGCGGCATTTTACATTTGCCACTGTACCATTACAATATGAAACCAACAGAACTGCCCTGGAGCCAGGTTAAGGAATTCGGTCCGATAAATAGCAAGACTGTTAAGCTGCTAGAGGTACTGCAACTAACGCACGCAGCTTTTCCACATGTCGCTGCCGAACGCTGGCGGGATCTACAAAGGCACATCATAAATGCAACGGCTGGGTGGCTTCGTATATTTTGTTGCTGTTCAACTCGTTATCAACGTAGCAGATGACAGTTCCATAACTGAGATATATTTCTCGGATTCGGATAAGGAGTGAGCTAAGAGATTACAAGACAACTGACTGCAGTTAATACCTTCAATTGCTTTAGTATTCAACAATACTGTGAAAACCCTGCAGTATGCTTCTGCACCACACACAGCTCGCTCAGAAAACTTATCCTGTGTTTTAGTTAAGTTAGGAATTTTCATTACTCTTGTTTGTACACTACTGGCCATTAAAATTACTACACCAAGAAGAAATGCAGATGATAACCGGGAATTCATTGGACAGATATATTATACTAGAACTGACATGTGATAACATTTTCACGCAGATTGGGTGCATAGATCCTCAGAAATCAGTACCCAGAACAACCACATCTGGCCGTAATAACGGCCTTGATACGCCTGGGCATTGAGTCAAACAGAGCTTGGATGGCGCGTACAAGTACAGCTGCCCATGCAGCTTCAACACGATCATCAAGAGTAGTGACTGGCGTACTGTGACGAGCCAGTTTCTCGGCCACCATTGACCAGACGTTTTCCATTGGTGAGAGACCTGGAGAATGTGCTGGCCAGGGCAGCTGTCGAACATTTCCTGTGTCCACAAAGGCCCGTACAGGACCTGCAACATACGGTCGTGCATTATCCTGCTGAAATGTAGGGTTTTGCAGGGATCAAGTGAAGGGTAGAGCCACGGGTCGTAACACATCTGAAATATAACGTTCACTGTTCAAAGTGCCGTCAGTGCGAACAAGAGGTGACCGAGACGTGTAACCAATGGCACCCCATACCATCACGCCGGGTGATACGCCAGTATGGCGATGACGAGTACAGGCTTCCAATGTGCGTTCAACGTGATGTCGCCAAACACGGATGCAACCATCATGATGCTGTAAACAGAATTTGGATTCATCCGAAAAAATGACGTTTTGCCATTCGTGCACCCAGGTTCGTCGTCGAGTACAGCATCACAGGCGCTCCTGTCTGTGATGCAGCGTCAAGGGTAAGCGCACCCATGGTCTCCGAGCTGATAGTCCATGCTGCTGCAAACGTCGTCGAACTGTTCGCGCAGGTGGTTGTTGTCTTGCAAATGTCCACTTCTGTTGAGTCATGGATCGAGACGTTGCTGCACGATCCGTTAAAGCCATGCGGATATAAGATGCCAGTCATCTCGACTGCCAGTGATTCGAGGCCGTTGGGATCCAGCACGGCGTTCCGTATTACCCTCCTGAACCCACCGATTCCGTATTCTGCTAACAGTCATTGGATCTCGACCAACGCGAGCACCAATGTCGCGATACGTTAAACAGCAATCGCGATAGGCTACAATATGGCCTTTATCAAAGTCGGAAACGTAATGGTACGCATTTCTCCTCGTTATACGAGGCATCACAACAACGTTTCACCAGACAACGCCGGTCAATTGCCGTTTGTATATGAGAAATCGGTTGGAAACTTTCATGTCAGCACGCTGTAGGTGTCGCCACCGGCGCCAACCTAGTGTGAATGCTCTGAAAAGCTAATCATTTGCATATCACAGCGTCTTCTTCCTGTCGGTTAAGTTTCGCGTCTGTAGCACGTCGTCTTGGTGGTGTAGCAATTTTAATGGCGAGTAGTGTAATTAGAACAGTTTGTTAGGTGAGAACGGGAGCATTTTATGCTTTCCGTTCGGTCACTTGAAATGTGTGCTGTAGTGTTGGAGTTTCGACGAAATTTATGTCATTGTTTTTAAAAATTAAATGATATTCGAAGCTATACAGTATTGTTTCTTTGCTCGTCTCTTTATGTTCCAACTGCAACTGCTTACATGATTGTGGGATAAATGGACCAGCTGGCTGGCCAGTGCTATCAAAGTTAAATGCGCCGGTAAAGCTGTTGTCCCGCATTATCGCTCAGTCTATGTGCGTGTAACAGAACATGAAACGTATCTTTATGATCGTACTTGGCTATACTGAACACAGCATGCCTTCCGCTCGACGTGAAACGGAACCCAATGAGATTCAAGCAAGCGCGCAAGAATAAAGGGCGTAATGTTCAAGTCAGGTTTATTCTTACGGTGAACAGAGTATAGCAGTTACCTCGCAGTTTCGCGTGGAAGGCGATAACAGAACGTTTTCGCGGATAAGTGCTACAGTCTGCCGTTAACTAGCGGCCAACGAAGGAGCCGACACAGTATGTATGTCTCCGAGACAGAAACTTTTCAAGGCGACCGATAAAAGTAACTTGTGCATGCAAGAAATGAAAGGGCCCCAATGTTCTGTGGGAGACACCTACATCTCAAACTACATGATTACTCTGCAGTTCACCCGCAAGTGTTTGGTAGTGGGTGTACACAGAACCACTTTCAGAATATTCCCTGACCATTTCGCTTCGGAAGAGCACTTCGGGAAAAACGAACACGTATTTTCTTCCGTGCGAGCTCTGATCTACGAGGTTAATCCCATAAGTAAGGTCTCCAATTTTTTTATAAGTAGATAGACCTGTGATCTTAAAAATTCTTAGGCTACATTATCATAGCGCCCGTAATAGCTATTCCCATCATCCTAACATCTGGCTACATTCTGAGAGAGTCACACACATTGGTCATACACACATGCACATTGCCATTGGACTGCGCGCGCGCGCGCGCGCGCGCACACACACACACACACACACACACACACACACACACACACACACACACACCAACGCCTGTAAATGTCCCTGTAGTAAGAAATCTAACGGATACAGGGCCAGTGAAAGGGGAGGCTACCAGACTTCGACCAATCGCCGCCCCATGAAACGTCGCAGCGAAGTGCAGTCGCACGATACGTAGAAATAGGGTAGTGCCCTCGACGCCCCATGAAACGTCGCGGCGAAGTGCAGCCGCACGATACGTAGAAATAGGGTAGTGCCCTCGACGCCCAATGAAACGTCGCGGAGAAGTGCAGCCGCACGATACGTAGAAATAGGGTAGTGCCCTCGACGCCCCATGAAACGTCGCGGCGAAGTGCAGCCGCACGATACGTAGAAATAGGGTAGTGCCCTCAACGCCCCATGAAACGTCGCGGAGAAGTGCAGCCGCACGATACGTAGAAATAGGGTAGTGCCCTCGACGCCCCATGAAACGTCGCGGCGAAGTGCAGCCGCACGATACGTAGAAATAGGGTAGTGCCCTCGACGCCCAATGAAACGTCGCGGAGAAGTGCAGCCGCACGATACGTAGAAATAGGGTAGTGCCCTCGACGCCCCATGAAACGTCGCGGCGAAGTGCAGCCGCACGATACGTAGAAATAGGGTAGTGCCCTCAACGCCCCATGAAACGTCGCGGCGAAGTGCAGCCGCAAGATACGTAGAAATAGGGTAGTGCCCTCGACGCCCCATGAAACGTCGCGGCGAAGTGCAGCCGCAAGATACGTAGAAATAGGGTAGTGCCCTCGACGCCCCATGAAACGTCGTGGCGAAGTGCAGCCGCACGATACGTAGAAATAGGGTAGTGCCCTCGACGCCCCATGAAACGTCACGGCGAAGTGTTGTCGCAAGACACGTAGAAATAGGGTAGTGCCCTCGACGCCCTATGAAACGTCGCGGCGAAGTGCAGCCGCAAGATACGTAGAAATAGGAAGTGCCCTCGACGCCCCATGAAACGTCGCGGCGAAGTGCAGTCGCACGATACGTAGAAATAGGGTAGTGCCCTCGACGCCCCATGAAACGTCGCGGCGAAGTGCAGTCGCAAGATACGTAGAAATAGGGTAATGCCCTCGACGCCCCATGAAACGTCGCAGCGAAGTGCAGCCGCAAGATACGTAGAAATAGGGTAGTGCCCTCGACGCCCCATGAAACGTCGCGGCGAAGTGCAGCCGCACGATACGTAGAAATAGGGTAGTGCCCTCGACGCCCCATGAAACGACACGGAGAAGTGCAGCCGCACGATACGTAGAAATAGGGTAGTGCCCTCGACGCCCCATGAAACGTCGCGGCGAAGTGCAGCCGCACGATACGTAGAAATAGGGTAGTGCCCTCGACGCCCCATGAAACGTCGCGGCGAAGTGCAGCCGCACGATACGTAGAAATAGGGTAGTGCCCTCGACGCCCCATGAACCGTCGCGACGAAGTGCAGCCGCACGATACGTAGAAATAGGGTAGTGCCCTCGACGCCCCATGAAACGTCGCGGCGAAGTGCAGCCGCAAGATACGTAGAAATAGGGTAGTGCCCTCGACGCCCCATGAAACGTCGCGGCGAAGTGCAGCCGCAAGATACGTAGAAATAGGGTAGTGCCCTCGACGCCCCATGAAACGTCGTGGCGAGGTGCAGCCGCACGATACGTAGAAATAGGGTAGTGCCCTCGACGCCCCATGAAACGTCACGGCGAAGTGTTGTCGCAAGACATGTAGAAATAGGGTAGTGCCCTCGATGCCCTATGAAATGTCGCGGCGAAGTGCAGCCGCAAGATACGTAGAAATAGGGTAGTGCCCTCGACGCCCCATGAAACGTCGCGGCGAAGTGCAGTCGCAAGATACGTACAAATAGGGTAATGCCCTCGACGCCCCATGAAACGTCGCGGCGAAGTGCAAACGCAAGATACGTAGAAATAGGGTAGTGCCCTCGACGCCCCATGAAACGTCGCGGCGAAGTGCAGCTGCACGATACGTAGAAATAGGGTAGTGCCCTCGACGCCCCATGAAACGTCGCGGCGAAGTGCAGCCGCACGATACGTAGAAATAGGGTAGTGCCCTCGATGCCCCATGAAACGTCGCAGCGAAGTGCAGCCGCAAGATACGTAGAAATAGGGTAGTGCCCTCGACGCCCCATGAAACGTCGCGGCGAAGTGCAGCCGCACGATACGTAGAAATAGGGTAGTGCCCTCGATACCCCATGAAACGTCACGGCGAAGTGTTGTCGCAAGATACGTAGAAATAGGATAGTGCCCTCGACGCCCCATGAAACGTCGCGGCGAAGTGCAGCCGCAAGATACGTAGAAATAGGGTAGTGCCCTCGACGCCCCATGAAACGTCGCGGCGAAGTGCAGCCGCAAGATACGTAGATATAGGATAGTGCCCTCGACGCCCCATGAAACGTCACGGCGAAGTGCAGCCGCACGATACGTAGAAATAGGGTAGTGCCCTCGACGCCCCATGAAACGACACGGAGAAATGCAGCCGCACGATACGTAGAAATAGGGTAGTGCCCTCGACGCCCCATGAAACGTCACGGCGAAGTGCAGCCGCACGATACGTAGAAATAGGGTAGTGCCCTCGACGCCCCATGAAACGTCGCGGCGAAGTGCAGCCGCACGATACGTAGAAATAGGGTAGTGCCCTCGACGCCCCATGAAACGTCGCGGCGAAGTGCAGCCGCAAGATACGTAGAAATAGGGTAGTGCCCTCGACGCCCCATGAAACGTCGCGGCGAAGTGCAGCCGCACGATACGTAGAAATAGGGTAGTGCCCTCGACGCCCCATGAAATGTCGCGGCAAAGTGCAGCCGCAAGATACGTAGAAATAGGGTAGTGCCCTCAACACCCCATGAAACGTCGCGGCGAAGTGCAGCCGCAAGATACGTAGAAATAGGGTAGTGCCCTGGACGCCCCATGAAACGTCCTGGCGAAGTGCAGCCGCACGATGTGTAGAAATAGGGTAGTGCCCTCGACGCCCCATGAAACGTCACGGCGAAGTGTTGTCGCAAGACACGTAGAAATAGGGTAGTGCCCTCGACGCCCTATGAAACGTCGCGGCGAAGTACAGCCGCAAGATACGTAGAAATAGGGTAGTGCCCTCGACGCCCCATGAAACGTAGCGGTGAAGTGCAGCTGCACGATCCGTAGAAATAGGGTAGTGCCCTCGACGCCCCATGAAACGTCGCGGCGAAGTGCAGCTGCACGATACATAGAAATAGGGTAGTGCCCTCGATGGCCCATGAAACGTCGCGGCGAAGTGCAGCCGCAAGATACGTAGGAATAGGGTAGTGCCCTCGACGCCCCATGAAACGTCGCGGCGAAGTGCAGCCGCACGATACGTAGAAATAGGGTAGTGCCCTCGACACCCCATGAAACGTCACGGCGAAGTTTTGTCGCAAGATACGTAGAAATAGGGTAGTGCCCTCGACGCCCCATGAAACGTCGCGGCGAAGTGCAGCCGCACGATACGTAGAAATAGGGTAGTGCCCTCGACGCCCCATGAAACGTCGCGGCGAAATGCAGTCGCAAGATACGTAGAAATAGGGTAGTGCCCTCGACGCCCCATGAAACGTCGCGGCGAAGTGCAGCCGCAAGATACGTAGAAATAGGGTAGTGCCCTCGACGCCCCATGAAACGTCGCGGCGAAGTGCATCCGCACGATATGTAGAAATAGGGTAGTGCCCTCGACGCCCCATGAAACGTCGCAGCGAAGTGCAGTCGCACGATATGTAGAAATAGGGTAGTGCCCTCGACGCCCCATGAAACGTCGCGGCGAAGTGTTATCGCAAGATACGTAGAAATAGGGTAGTGCCCTCGACGCCCCATGAAACATAGCGGCGAAGTGCAGCCGCACGATACGTAGAAATAGGGTAGTGCCCTCGACGCCCCATGAAACGTCGCGGCGAAGTGCAGCCGCAAGATACGTAGATATAGGATAGTGCCCTCGACGCCCCATGAAACGTCACGGCGAAGTGCAGCCGCACGATACGTAGAAATAGGGTAGTGCCCTCGACGCCCCATGAAACGACACGGAGAAGTGCAGCCGCACGATACGTAGAAATAGGGTAGTGCCCTCGACGCCCCATGAAACGTCGCGGCGAAGTGCAGCCGCACGATACGTAGAAATAGGGTAGTGCCCTCGACGCCCCATGAAACGTCGCGGCGAAGTGCAGCCGCACGATACGTAGAAATAGGGTAGTGCCCTCAACGCCCCATGAAACGTCGCGGCGAAGTGCAGCCGCAAGATACGTAGAAATAGGGTAGTGCCCTCGACGCCCCATGAAACGTCGCGGCGAAGTGCAGCCGCAAGATACGTAGAAATAGGGTAGTGCCCTCGACGCCCCATGAAACGTCGTGGCGAAGTGCAGCTGCACGATACGTAGAAATAGGGTAGTGCCCTCGACGCCCCATGAAACGTCACGGCGAAGTGTTGTCGCAAGACACGTAGAAATAGGGTAGTGCCCTCGACGCCCTATGAAACGTCGCGGCGAAGTGCAGCCGCAAGATACGTAGAAATAGGAAGTGCCCTCGACGCCCCATGAAACGTCGCGGCGAAGTGCAGTCGCACGATACGTAGAAATAGGGTAGTGCCCTCGACGCCCCATGAAACGTCGCGGCGAAGTGCAGTCGCAAGATACGTAGAAATAGGGTAGTGCCCTCGACGCCCCATGAAACGTCGCGGCGAAGTGCAGCCGCAAGATACGTAGAAATAGGGTAGTGCCCTCGACGCCCCATGAAACGTCGCGGCGAAGTGCAGCCGCAAGATACGTAGAAATAGGGTAGTGCCCTCGACGCCCCATGAAACGTCGTGGCGAGGTGCAGCCGCACGATACGTAGAAATAGGGTAGTGCCCTCGACGCCCCATGAAACGTCACGGCGAAGTGTTGTCGCAAGACATGTAGAAATAGGGTAGTGCCCTCGATGCCCTATGAAATGTCGCGGCGAAGTGCAGCCGCAAGATACGTAGAAATAGGGTAGTGCCCTCGACGCCCCATGAAACGTCGCGGCGAAGTGCAGTCGCAAGATACGTACAAATAGGGTAATGCCCTCGACGCCCCATGAAACGTCGCGGCGAAGTGCAAACGCAAGATACGTAGAAATAGGGTAGTGCCCTCGACGCCCCATGAAACGTCGCGGCGAAGTGCAGCTGCACGATACGTAGAAATAGGGTAGTGCCCTCGACGCCCCATGAAACGTCGCGGCGAAGTGCAGCCGCACGATACGTAGAAATAGGGTAGTGCCCTCGATGCCCCATGAAACGTCGCAGCGAAGTGCAGCCGCAAGATACGTAGAAATAGGGTAGTGCCCTCGACGCCCCATGAAACGTCGCGGCGAAGTGCAGCCGCACGATACGTAGAAATAGGGTAGTGCCCTCGATACCCCATGAAACGTCACGGCGAAGTGTTGTCGCAAGATACGTAGAAATAGGATAGTGCCCTCGACGCCCCATGAAACGTCGCGGCGAAGTGCAGCCGCAAGATACGTAGAAATAGGGTAGTGCCCTCGACGCCCCATGAAACGTCGCGGCGAAGTGCAGCCGCAAGATACGTAGATATAGGATAGTGCCCTCGACGCCCCATGAAACGTCACGGCGAAGTGCAGCCGCACGATACGTAGAAATAGGGTAGTGCCCTCGACGCCCCATGAAACGACACGGAGAAATGCAGCCGCACGATACGTAGAAATAGGGTAGTGCCCTCGACGCCCCATGAAACGTCACGGCGAAGTGCAGCCGCACGATACGTAGAAATAGGGTAGTGCCCTCGACGCCCCATGAAACGTCGCGGCGAAGTGCAGCCGCACGATACGTAGAAATAGGGTAGTGCCCTCGACGCCCCATGAAACGTCGCGGCGAAGTGCAGCCGCAAGATACGTAGAAATAGGGTAGTGCCCTCGACGCCCCATGAAACGTCGCGGCGAAGTGCAGCCGCACGATACGTAGAAATAGGGTAGTGCCCTCGACGCCCCATGAAATGTCGCGGCAAAGTGCAGCCGCAAGATACGTAGAAATAGGGTAGTGCCCTCAACACCCCATGAAACGTCGCGGCGAAGTGCAGCCGCAAGATACGTAGAAATAGGGTAGTGCCCTGGACGCCCCATGAAACGTCCTGGCGAAGTGCAGCCGCACGATGTGTAGAAATAGGGTAGTGCCCTCGACGCCCCATGAAACGTCACGGCGAAGTGTTGTCGCAAGACACGTAGAAATAGGGTAGTGCCCTCGACGCCCTATGAAACGTCGCGGCGAAGTACAGCCGCAAGATACGTAGAAATAGGGTAGTGCCCTCGACGCCCCATGAAACGTAGCGGTGAAGTGCAGCTGCACGATCCGTAGAAATAGGGTAGTGCCCTCGACGCCCCATGAAACGTCGCGGCGAAGTGCAGCTGCACGATACATAGAAATAGGGTAGTGCCCTCGATGGCCCATGAAACGTCGCGGCGAAGTGCAGCCGCAAGATACGTAGGAATAGGGTAGTGCCCTCGACGCCCCATGAAACGTCGCGGCGAAGTGCAGCCGCACGATACGTAGAAATAGGGTAGTGCCCTCGACACCCCATGAAACGTCACGGCGAAGTTTTGTCGCAAGATACGTAGAAATAGGGTAGTGCCCTCGACGCCCCATGAAACGTCGCGGCGAAGTGCAGCCGCACGATACGTAGAAATAGGGTAGTGCCCTCGACGCCCCATGAAACGTCGCGGCGAAATGCAGTCGCAAGATACGTAGAAATAGGGTAGTGCCCTCGACGCCCCATGAAACGTCGCGGCGAAGTGCAGCCGCAAGATACGTAGAAATAGGGTAGTGCCCTCGACGCCCCATGAAACGTCGCGGCGAAGTGCATCCGCACGATATGTAGAAATAGGGTAGTGCCCTCGACGCCCCATGAAACGTCGCAGCGAAGTGCAGTCGCACGATATGTAGAAATAGGGTAGTGCCCTCGACGCCCCATGAAACGTCGCGGCGAAGTGTTATCGCAAGATACGTAGAAATAGGGTAGTGCCCTCGACGCCCCATGAAACATAGCGGCGAAGTGCAGCCGCACGATACGTAGAAATAGGGTAGTGCCCTCGACGCCCCATGAAACGTCGCGGCGAAGTGCAGCCGCAAGATACGTAGATATAGGATAGTGCCCTCGACGCCCCATGAAACGTCACGGCGAAGTGCAGCCGCACGATACGTAGAAATAGGGTAGTGCCCTCGACGCCCCATGAAACGACACGGAGAAGTGCAGCCGCACGATACGTAGAAATAGGGTAGTGCCCTCGACGCCCCATGAAACGTCGCGGCGAAGTGCAGCCGCACGATACGTAGAAATAGGGTAGTGCCCTCGACGCCCCATGAAACGTCGCGGCGAAGTGCAGCCGCACGATACGTAGAAATAGGGTAGTGCCCTCGACGCCCCATGAAACGTCGCGGCGAAGTGCAGCCGCAAGATACGTAGAAATAGGGTAGTGCCCTCGACGCCCCATGAAACGTCGCGGCGAAGTGCAGCCGCACGATACGTAGAAATAGGGTAGTGCCCTCGACGCCCCATGAAATGTCGCGGCAAAGTGCAGCCGCAAGATACGTAGAAATAGGGTAGTGCCCTCAACACCCCATGAAACGTCGCGGCGAAGTGCAGCCGCAAGATACGTAGAAATAGGGTAGTGCCCTGGACGCCCCATGAAACGTCCTGGCGAAGTGCAGCCGCACGATGTGTAGAAATAGGGTAGTGCCCTCGACGCCCCATGAAACGTCACGGCGAAGTGTTGTCGCAAGACACGTAGAAATAGGGTAGTGCCCTCGACGCCCTATGAAACGTCGCGGCGAAGTACAGCCGCAAGATACGTAGAAATAGGGTAGTGCCCTCGACGCCCCATGAAATGTCGCGGCAAAGTGCAGCCGCAAGATACGTAGAAATAGGGTAGTGCCCTCAACACCCCATGAAACGTCGCGGCGAAGTGCAGCCGCAAGATACGTAGAAATAGGGTAGTGCCCTGGACGCCCCATGAAACGTCCTGGCGAAGTGCAGCCGCACGATGTGTAGAAATAGGGTAGTGCCCTCGACGCCCCATGAAACGTCACGGCGAAGTGTTGTCGCAAGACACGTAGAAATAGGGTAGTGCCCTCGACGCCCTATGAAACGTCGCGGCGAAGTACAGCCGCAAGATACGTAGAAATAGGGTAGTGCCCTCGACGCCCCATGAAACGTAGCGGTGAAGTGCAGCTGCACGATCCGTAGAAATAGGGTAGTGCCCTCGACGCCCCATGAAACGTCGCGGCGAAGTGCAGCTGCACGATACATAGAAATAGGGTAGTGCCCTCGATGGCCCATGAAACGTCGCGGCGAAGTGCAGCCGCAAGATACGTAGGAATAGGGTAGTGCCCTCGACGCCCCATGAAACGTCGCGGCGAAGTGCAGCCGCACGATACGTAGAAATAGGGTAGTGCCCTCGACACCCCATGAAACGTCACGGCGAAGTTTTGTCGCAAGATACGTAGAAATAGGGTAGTGCCCTCGACGCCCCATGAAACGTCGCGGCGAAGTGCAGCCGCACGATACGTAGAAATAGGGTAGTGCCCTCGACGCCCCATGAAACGTCGCGGCGAAATGCAGTCGCAAGATACGTAGAAATAGGGTAGTGCCCTCGACGCCCCATGAAACGTCGCGGCGAAGTGCAGCCGCAAGATACGTAGAAATAGGGTAGTGCCCTCGACGCCCCATGAAACGTCGCGGCGAAGTGCATCCGCACGATATGTAGAAATAGGGTAGTGCCCTCGACGCCCCATGAAACGTCGCAGCGAAGTGCAGTCGCACGATATGTAGAAATAGGGTAGTGCCCTCGACGCCCCATGAAACGTCGCGGCGAAGTGTTATCGCAAGATACGTAGAAATAGGGTAGTGCCCTCGACGCCCCATGAAACATAGCGGCGAAGTGCAGCCGCACGATACGTAGAAATAGGGTAGTGCCCTCGACGCCCCATGAAACGTCGCGGCGAAGTGCAGCCGCAAGATACGTAGATATAGGATAGTGCCCTCGACGCCCCATGAAACGTCACGGCGAAGTGCAGCCGCACGATACGTAGAAATAGGGTAGTGCCCTCGACGCCCCATGAAACGACACGGAGAAGTGCAGCCGCACGATACGTAGAAATAGGGTAGTGCCCTCGACGCCCCATGAAACGTCGCGGCGAAGTGCAGCCGCACGATACGTAGAAATAGGGTAGTGCCCTCGACGCCCCATGAAACGTCGCGGCGAAGTGCAGCCGCACGATACGTAGAAATAGGGTAGTGCCCTCGACGCCCCATGAAACGTCGCGGCGAAGTGCAGCCGCAAGATACGTAGAAATAGGGTAGTGCCCTCGACGCCCCATGAAACGTCGCGGCGAAGTGCAGCCGCACGATACGTAGAAATAGGGTAGTGCCCTCGACGCCCCATGAAATGTCGCGGCAAAGTGCAGCCGCAAGATACGTAGAAATAGGGTAGTGCCCTCAACACCCCATGAAACGTCGCGGCGAAGTGCAGCCGCAAGATACGTAGAAATAGGGTAGTGCCCTGGACGCCCCATGAAACGTCCTGGCGAAGTGCAGCCGCACGATGTGTAGAAATAGGGTAGTGCCCTCGACGCCCCATGAAACGTCACGGCGAAGTGTTGTCGCAAGACACGTAGAAATAGGGTAGTGCCCTCGACGCCCTATGAAACGTCGCGGCGAAGTACAGCCGCAAGATACGTAGAAATAGGGTAGTGCCCTCGACGCCCCATGAAACGTAGCGGTGAAGTGCAGCTGCACGATACGTAGAAATAGGGTAGTGCCCTCGACGCCCCATGAAACGTCGCGGCGAAGTGCAGCCGCACGATACATAGAAATAGGGTAGTGCCCTCGATGCCCCATGAAACGTCGCGGCGAAGTGCAGCCGCAAGATACGTAGGAATAGGGTAGTGCCCTCGACGCCCCATGAAACGTCGCGGCGAAGTGCAGCCGCACGATACGTAGAAATAGGGTAGTGCCCTCGACACCCCATGAAACGTCACGGCGAAGTGTTGTCGCAAGATACGTAGAAATAGGGTAGTGCCCTCGACGCCCCATGAAACGTCGTGGCGAAGTGCAGCCGCAAGATACGTAGAAATAGGGTAGTGCCCTCGACGCCACATGAAACGTCGCGGCGAAGTGCAGCCGCACGATACGTAGAAATAGGGTAGTGCCCTCAACGCCCCATGAAACGTCGCGGCGAAATGCAGTCGCAAGATACGTAGAAATAGGGTAGTGCCCTCGACGCCCCATGAAACGTCGCGGCGTAGTGCAGCCGCAAGATACGTAGAAATAGGGTAGTGCCCTCGACGCCCCATGAAACGTCGCGGCGAAGTGCATCCGCACGATATGTAGAAATAGGGTAGTGCCCTCGACGCCCCATGAAACGTCGCGGCGAAGTGCAGTCGCACGATATGTAGAAATAGGGTAGTGCCCTCGACGCCCCATGAAACGTCGCGGCGAAGTGTTATCGCAAGATACGTAGAAATAGGGTAGTGCCCTCGACGCCCCGTGAAACATAGCGGCGAAGTGCAGCCGCACGATACGTAGAAATAGGGTAGTGCCCTCGACGCCCCATGAAACGTCGCGGCGAAGTGTTGTCGCAAGATACGTAGAAATAGGGTAGTGCCCTCGACGCCCCATGAAACGTCGCGGCGAAGTGCAGCCGCACGATACGTAGAAATAGGGTAGTGCCCTCGACGCCCCATGAAACGTCGCGGCGAAGTGCAGCTGCACGATACGTAGAAATAGGGTAGTGCCCTCGAAGCCCCATGAAACGTCGCGGCGAAGTGCAGTCGCACGATACATAGAAATAGGGTAGTGCCCTCGACACCCCATGAAACGTCGCGGCGAAGTGCAGCCGCAAGATACGTAGAAATAGGGTAGTGCCCTCGACGCCCCATGAAACGTCGCGGCGAAGTGCAGCCGCAAGATACGTAGAAATAGGGTAGTGCCCTCGACGCCCCATGAAACGTCGTGGCAAGTTGCAGCCGCACGATACGTAGAAATAGGGTAGTGCCCTCGACGCCCCATGAAACGTCACGGCGAAGTGTTGTCGCAAGACACGTAGAAATAGGGTAGTGCCCTCGACGCCCTATGAAACGTCGCGGCGAAGTGCAGCCGCAAGATACGTAGAAATAGGGTAGTGCCCTCGACGCCCCATGAAACGTCGCGGCGAAGTGCAGTCGCACGATACGTAGAAATAGGGTAGTGCCCTCGACGCCCCATGAAACGTCGCGGCGAAGTGCAGTCGCAAGATACGTAGAAATAGGGTAATGCCCTCGACGCCCCATGAAACGTCGCGGCGAAGTGCAAACGCAAGATACGTAGAAATAGGGTAGTGCCCTCGACGCCCCATGAAACGTCGCGGCGAAGTGCAGCTGCACGATACGTAGAAATAGGGTAGTGCCCTCGACGCCCCATGAAACGTCGCGGCGAAGTGCAGCCGCACGATACGTAGAAATAGGGTAGTGCCCTCGATGCCCCATGAAACGTCGCGGCGAAGTGCAGCCGCAAGATACGTAGAAATAGGGTAGTGCCCTCGACGCCCCATGAAACGTCGCGGCGAAGTGCAGCCGCACGATACGTAGAAATAGGGTAGTGCCCTCGATACCCCATGAAACGTCACTGCGAAGTGTTGTCGCAAGATACGTAGAAATAGGATAGTGCCCTCGACGCCCCATGAAACGTCGCGGCGAAGTGCAGCCGCAAGATACGTAGAAATAGGGTAGTGCCCTCGACGCCCCATGAAACGTCGCGGCGAAGTGCAGCCGCAAGATACGTAGATATAGGGTAGTGCCCTCGACGCCCCATGAAACGTCACGGTGAAGTGCAGCCGCACGATACGTAGAAATACGGTAGTGCGCTCGACGCCCCATGAAACGTCGCGGCGAAGTGCAGTCGCAAGATACGTAGAAATAGGGTAGTGCCCTCGACGCCCCATGAAACGACACGGAGAAGTGCAGCCGCACGATACGTAGAAATAGGGTAGGGCCCTCGACGCCCCATGAAACGTCGCGGCGAAGTGCAGCCGCACGATACGTAGAAATAGGGTAGTGCCCTCGACGCCCCGTGAAACGTCACGGCGAAGTGCAGCCGCACGATACGTAGAAATAGGGTAGTGCCCTCGACGCCCCATGAAACGTCGCGGCGAAGTGCAGCCGCAAGATACGTAGAAATCGGGTAGTGCCCTCGACGCCCCATGAAACGTCGCGGCGAAGTGCAGCCGCACGATACGTAGAAATAGGGTAGTGCCCTCGACGCCCCATGAAATGTCGCGGCAAAGTGCAGCCGCAAGATACGTAGAAATAGGGTAGTGCCCTCGACACCCCATGAAACGTCGCAGCGAAGTGCAGCCGCAAGGTACGTAGAAATAGGGTAGTGCCCTGGACGCCCCATGAAATGTCGTGGCGAAGTGCAGCCGCACGATGTGTAGAAATAGGGTAGTGCCCTCGACGCCCCATGAAACGTCACGGCGAAGTGTTGTCGCAAGACACGTAGAAATAGGGTAGTGCCCTCGACGCCCTATGAAACGTCGCGGCGAAGTGCAGCTGCAAGATACGTAGAAATAGGGTAGTGCCCTCGACGCCCCATGAAACGTAGCGGTGAAGTGCAGTCGCACGATACGTAGAAATAGGGTAGTGCCTTCGACGCCCCATGAAACGTCGCGGCGAAGTGCAAACGCAAGATACGTAGAAATAGGGTAGTGCCCTCGACGCCCCATGAAACCTCGCGGCGAAGTGCAGCTGCACGATACGTAGAAATAGGGTAGTGCCCTCGACGCCCCATGAAACGTCGCGGCGAAGTGCAGCCGCACGATACATAGAAATAGGGTAGTGCCCTCGATGCCCCATGAAACGTCGCGGCGAAGTGCAGCCGCAAGATACGTAGAAATAGGGTAGTGCCCTCGACGCCCCATGAAACATCGCGGCGAAGTGCAGCCGCACGATACGTAGAAATAGGGTAGTGCCCTCGACACCCCATGAAACGTCACGGCGAAGGGTTGTCGCAAGATACGTAGAAATAGGGTAGTGCCCTCGACGCCCCATGAAACGTCGCGGCGAAGTGCAGCCGCAAGATACGTAGAAATAGGGTAGTGCCCTCGACGCCACATGAAACGTCGCGGCGAAGTGCAGCCGCACGATACGTAGAAATAGGGTAGTGCCCTCGACGCCCCATGAAACGTCGCGGCGAAATGCAGTCGCAAGATACGTAGAAATAGGGTAGTGCCCTCGACGCCCCATGAAACGTCGCGGCGAAGTGCAGCCGCAAGATACGTACAAATAGGGTAGTGCCCTCGACGCCCCATGAAACGTCGCGGCGAAGTGCAGCCGCACGATATGTAGAAATAGGGTAGTGCCCTCGACGCCCCATGAAACGTCGCGGCGAAGTGCAGTCGCACGATATGTAGAAATAGGGTAGTGCCCTCGACGCCCCATGAAACGTCGCGGCGAAGTGCAGCCGCACGATACGTAGAAATAGGGTAGTGCCCTCGACGCCCCATGAAACGTCGCGTCGAAGTGCAGCCGCACGATACGTAGAAATAGGGTAGTGCCCTCGAAGCCCCATGAAACGTCGCGGCGAAGTGCAGTCGCACGATACATAGAAATAGGGTAGTGCCCTCGACACCCCATGAAACGTCGCGGCGAAGTGTTGTCGCAAGATACGTAGAAATAGGGTAGTGCCCTCGACGCCCCATGAAACGTCGCGGCGAAGTGCAGTCGCACGATACGTAGAAATAGGGTAGTGCCCTCGACGCCCCATGAAACGTCGCGGCGAAGTGTTGTCGCACGATACGTAGAAATAGGGTAGTGCTCTCGACGCCCCATGAAACGTCGCGACGAAGTGCAGCCGCACGATACGTAGAAATAGGGTAGTGCCCTCGACGCCCCATGAAACGTCGCGGCGAAGTGCAGCCGCACGATACGTATAAATAGGGTAGTGCCCTCGACGCCCCATGAAACGTCGCTGCGAAGTGCAGCCGCACGATACGTAGAAATAGGGTAGTGCCCTCGACGCCCCATGAAACGTCGCCGCGAAGTGCAGCCGCACGATACGTAGAAATAGGGTAGTTCCCTCGACACCCCATGAAACATCGCGGCGAAGTGCAGTCACAAGATACGTAGAAATAGGGTAGTGCCCTCGACGCCCCATGAAACGTCGCGGCGTAGTGCAGCCGCACGATACATAGAAATAGGGTAGTGCCCTCAATGCCCCATGAAACGTCGCGGCGAAGTGCAGCCCCACGATACGTAGAAATAGGGTAGTGCCCTCGACGCCCCATGAAACGACGCGGCGAAGTGCAGCCGCACGATACGTAGAAATAGGGTAGTGCCCTCGACGCCCCATCAAACGACGCGGCGAAGTGCAGTCGCACGATACGTAGAAATACGGTAGTGCCCTCGACGCCCCATAAAACGTCGCGGCGAAGTGCAGTCGCACGATACGTAGAAATAGGGTAGTGCCCTCGACGCCCCATGAAACGTCGCGGCGAAGTGCAGTCGCACGATACGTAGAAATACGGTAGTGCCCTCGACGCCCCATAAAACGTCGCGGCGAAGTGCAGTCGCACGATACGTAGAAATAGGGTAGTGCCCTCGACGCCCCATGAAACGTCGCGGCGAAGTGCAGTCGCACGATACGTAGAATTAGGGTAGTGCCCTCGACTCCCCATGAAACGTCGCGGCGAAGTGCAGTCGCACGATACGTAGAAATAGGGTATTGCCCTCGAAGCCCCATGAAACGTCGCGGGGAAGTGCAGTCGCACGATACGTAGAAATAGGGTAGTGCCCTCTACGCCCCATGAAACGTCGCGGCGAAGTGTTGTCGCACGATACGTAGAAATAGGGTAGTGCACTCGACGCCACATGAAACGTCCCGGCGAAGTGCAGTCGCACGATACGTAAAAATAGGGTAGTGCCCTCGACACCCCATGAAACGTCGCGGCCAAGTGCAGTCGCATGATACGTAGAAATAGGGTAGTGCCCTCGACGCCCCATGAAACGACACGGAGAAGTGCAGCCGCACGATACGTAGAAATGGGGTAGTGCCCTCGACGCCCCATGAAACGTCGCGGAGAAGTGCAGCCGCACGATACGTAGAAATAGGGTAGTGCCCTCGACGCAGCATGAAACGTCGCGGCGAAGTGCAGCCGCAAGATACGTAGAAATATGGTAGTGCCCTCGACGCCCCATGAAACGTCGCGGCGAAGTGCAGCCGCAAGATACGTAGAAATAGGGTAGTGCCCTCGACGCCCCATGAAACGTCGTGGCGAAGTGCAGCCGCACGAAACGTAGACATAGGGTAGTGCCCTCGACATCCCATGAAACGTCACGGCGAAGTGTTGTCGCAAGACACGTAGAAATAGGGTATTGCCCTCGACGCCCTATGAAACGTCGCGGCGAAGTGCAGCCGCAAGATACGTAGAAATAGGGTAGTGCCCTCGACGCCCCATGAAACGTCGCAGCGAAGTGCAGTCGCACGATACGTAGAAATAAGGTAGTGCCCTCGACGCCCCATGAAACGTCGCGGTGAAGTGCAGTCGCAAGATACGTAGAAATAGGGTAGTGCCCTCGACGCCCCATGAAACGTCGCGGCGAAGTGCAATCGCAAGATACGTAGAAATAGGGTAGTGCCCTCGACGCCCCATGAAACGCCGCGGCGAAGTGCAGCTGCACGATACGTAGAAATAGGGTAGTGCCCTCGACGCCCCATGAAACGTCGCGGCGAAGTGCAGCCGCAAGATACGTAGAAATAGGGTAGTGCCCTCGACGCCCCATGAAACGTCGCGGCGAAGTGCAGCCGCACGATACGTAGAAATAGGGTAGTGCCCTCGATACCCCATGAAACGTCACGGCGAAGTGTTGTCGCAAGATATGTAGAAATAGGATAGTGCCCTCGACGCCCCATGAAACGTCGCGGCGAAGTGCAGCCGCAAGATACGTAGAAATAGGGTAGTGCCCTCGACGCCCCATGAAACGTCGCAGCGAAGTGCAGCTGCAAGATACGTAGAAATAGGGTAGTGGCCTCGACGCCCCATGAAACGTCACGGCGAAGTGCAGCCGCACGATACATAGAAATAGGGTAGTGCCCTCGACGCCCCATGAAACGTCGCGGCGAAGTGCAGTCGCAAGATACGTAGAAATAGGGTAGTGCCCTCGACGTCCCATGAAACGACACGGAGAAGTGCAGCCGCACGATACGTAGAAATAGGGTAGTGCCCTCAACGCCCCATGAAACGTCGCGGCGAAGTGCAGCCGCACGATACGTAGAAATAGGGTAGTGCCCTCGATGCCCCATGAAACGTCGCGGCGAAGTGCAGCTGCACGATACGTAGAAATAGGGTAGTGCCCTCGACGCCCCATGAAACGTCGCGGCGAAGTGCAGCCGCACGATACGTAGAGATAGGGTAGTGCCCTCGACGCCCCATGAAATGTCGCGGCGAAGTGCAGCCGCAAGATACGTAGAAATAGGGTAGTGCCCTCGACACCCCATGAAACGTCGCGGCGAAGTGCAGCCGCAAGATACGTAGAAATAGGGTAGTGCCCTGGACGCCCCATGAAACGTCGTGGCGAAGTGCAGCCGCACGATGCGTAGAAATAGGGTAGTGCCCTCGACGCCCCATGAAACGTCACGTCGAAGTGTTGTCGCAAGATACGTGGAAATAGGGTAGTGCCCTCGACGCCCCATGAAACGTCGCGGCGAAGTGCAGCCACAAGATACGTAGAAATAGGATATTGCCCTCGAAGCCCAATGAAACGTCGCGGGGAAGTGCAGCCGCAAGATACGTAGATATAGGGTAGTGCCCTCGACGCCCCATGAAACGTCACGGCGAAGTGCAGCCGCACGATACGTAGAAATAGGGTAGTGCCCTCGACGCCCCATGAAACGTCGCGGCGAAGTGCAGTCGCAAGATACGTAGAAATAGGGTAGTGCCCTCGACGCCCCATGAAACGACACGGAGAAGTGCAGCCGCACGATACGTAGAAATAGGGTAGTGCCCTCGACGCCCCATGAAACGTCGCGGCGAAGTGCAGCCGCACGATACGTAGAAATAGGGTAGTGCCCTCGACGCCCCATGAAACGTCGCGGCGAAGTGCAGCCGCACGATACGTAGAAATAGGGTAGTGCCCTCGACGCCCCATGAAACGTCGCGGCGAAGTGCAGCCGCAAGATACGTAGAAATAGGGTAGTGCCCTCGACGCCCCATGAAACGTCGCGGCGAAGTGCAGCCGCAAGATACGTAGAAATAGGGTAGTGCCCTCGACTCCCCATGAAACGTCGCGGCGATGTGCAGCCGCACGATACGTAGAAATAGGGTAGTGCCCTCGACGCCCCATGAAATGTTGCGGCAAAGTGCAGCCGCAAGATACGTAGAAATAGGGTAGTGCCCTCGACGCCCCCTGAAACGTCGCGGCGAAGTGCAGCCGCAAGATACGTAGAAATAGGGTAGTGCCCTGGACGCCTAGTGAAACGTCGCGGCGAAGTGCAGCCGCACGATGCGTAGAAATAGGGTAGTGCCCTTGACGCCCCATGAAACGTCACGGCGAAGTGTTGTCGCAAGACACGTAGAAATAGGGTAGTGCCCTCGACGCCCTATGAAACGTCGCGGCGAAGTGCAGCCGCAAGATACGTAGAAATAGGGTAGTGCCCTCGACGCCCCATGAAACGTAGCGGTGAAGTGCAGTCGCAAGATACGTATAAATAGGGTAGTGCCCTCGACGCCCCATGAAACGTCGCGGCGAAGTGCAGCTGCAAGATACGTAGAAATAGGGTAGTGGCCTCGACGCCCCATGAAACGTCACGGCGAAGTGCAGCCGCACGATACGTAGAAATAGGGTAGTGCCCTCGACGCCCCATGAAACGTCGCGGCGAAGTGCAGTCGCAAGATACGTAGAAATAGGGTAGTGCCCTCGACGTCCCATGAAACGACACGGAGAAGTGCAGCCGCACGATACGTAGAAATAGGGTAGTGCCCTCGACGCCCCATGAAACGTCGCGGCGAAGTGCAGCCGCACGATACGTAGAAATAGGGTAGTGCCCTCGATGCCCCATGAAACGTCGCGGCGAAGTGCAGCTGCACGATACGTAGAAATAGGGTAGTGCCCTCGACGCCCTATGAAACGTCGCGGCGAAGTGCAGCCGCAAGATACGTAGAAATAGGGTAGTGCCCTCGACACCCCATGAAACGTCGCGGCGAAGTGCAGTCGCACGATACGTAGAAATAAGGTAGTGCCCTCGACGCCCCATGAAACGTCGCGGCGAAGTGCAGTCGCAAGATACGTAGAAATAGGGTAGTGCCCTCGACGCCCCATGAAACGTCGCGGCGAAGTGCAGTCGCAAGATACGTAGAAATAGGGTAGTGCCCTCGACGCCTCATGAAACGCCGCGGCGAAGTGCAGCTGCACGATACGTAAAAATAGGGTAGTGCCCTCGACGCCCCATGAAACGTCGCGGCAAAGTGCAGCCGCACAATACGTAGAAATAGCTTAGTGCCCTCGACGCCCCATGAAACGTCGCGGCGAAGTGCAGCCGCAAGATACGTAGAAGTAGGGTAGTGCCCTCGACGCCCCATGAAACGTCGCGGCGAAGTGCAGCCGCACGATACGTAGAAATAGGGTAGTGCCCTCGATACCCCATGAAACGTCACGGCGAAGTGTTGTCGCAAGATATGTAGAAATAGGATAGTGCCCTCGACGCCCCATGAAACGTCGCGGCGAAGTGCAGCCGCAAGATACGTAGAAATAGGGTAGTGCCCTCGACGCCCCATGAAACGTCGCGGCGAAGTGCAGCTGCAAGATACGTAGAAATAGGGTAGTGGCCTCGACGCCCCATGAAACGTCACGGCGAAGTGCAGCCGCACGATACATAGAAATAGGGTAGTGCCCTCGACGCCCCATGAAACGTCGCGGCGAAGTGCAGTCGCAAGATACGTAGAAATAGGGTAGTGCCCTCGACGTCCCATGAAACGACACGGAGAAGTGCAGCCGCACGATACGTAGAAATAGGGTAGTGCCCTCAACGCCCCATGAAACGTCGCGGCGAAGTGCAGCCGCACGATACGTAGAAATAGGATAGTGCCCTCGATGCCCCATGAAACGTCGCGGCGAAGTGCAGCTGCACGATACGTAGAAATAGGGTGGTGCCCCCGACGCCCCATGAAACGTCGCGGCGAAGTGCAGCCGCAACATACGTAGAAATAGGGTAGTGCCCTCGACGCCCCATGAAACGTCGCGGCGAAGTGCAGCCGCACGATACGTAGAGATAGGGTAGTGCCCTCGACGCCCCATGAAATGTCGCGGCGAAGTGCAGCCGCAAGATACGTAGAAATAGGGTAGTGCCCTCGACACCCCATGAAACGTCGCGGCGAAGTGCAGCCGCAAGATACGTAGAAATAGGGTAGTGCCCTGGACGCCCCATGAAACGTCGTGGCGAAGTGCAGCCGCACGATGCGTAGAAATAGGGTAGTGCCCTCGACGCCCCATGAAACGTCACGTCGAAGTGTTGTCGCAAGATACGTGGAAATAGGGTAGTTCCCTCGACGCCCCATGAAACGTCGCGGCGAAGTGCAGCCGCAAGATACGTGGAAATAGGGTAGTGCCCTCGACGCCCCATGAAACGTCGCGGCGAAGTGCAGTCGCACGATACGTAGAAATAGGATATTGCCCTCGAAGCCCAATGAAACGTCGCGGGGAAGTGCAGCCGCAAGATACGTAGATATAGGGTAGTGCCCTCGACGCCCCATGAAACGTCACGGCGAAGTGCAGCCGCACGATACGTAGAAATAGGGTAGTGCCCTCGACGCCCCATGAAACGTCGCGGCGAAGTGCAGTCGCAAGATACGTAGAAATAGGGTAGTGCCCTCGACGCCCCATGAAACGACACGGAGAAGTGCAGCCGCACGATACGTAGAAATAGGGTAGTGCCCTCGACACCCCATGAAACGTCGCGGCGAAGTGCAGCCGCACGATACGTAGAAATAGGGTAGTGCCCTCGACGCCCCATGAAACGTAGCGGCGAAGTGCAGCCGCACGATACGTAGAAATAGGGTAGTGCCCTCGACGCCCCATGAAACGTCGCGGCGAAGTGCAGCCGCAAGATACGTAGAAATAGGGTAGTGCCCTCGACGCCCCATGAAACGTCGCGGCGAAGTGCAGCCGCACGATACGTAGAAATAGGGTAGTGCCCTCGACTCCCCATGAAACGTCGCGGCGATGTGCAGCCGCACGATACGTAGAAATAGGGTAGTGCCCTCGACGCCCCATGAAATGTCGCGGCAAAGTGCAGCCGCAAGATACGTAGAAATAGGGTAGTGCCCTCGACACCCCCTGAAACGTCGCGGCGAAGTGCAGCCGCAAGATACGTAGAAATAGGGTAGTGCCCTGGACGCCCCGTGAAACGTCGCGGCGAAGTGCAGCCGCACGATGCGTAGAAATAGGGTAGTGCCCTTGACGCCCCATGAAACGTCACGGCGAAGTGTTGTCGCAAGACACGTAGAAATAGGGTAGTGCCCTCGACGCCCTATGAAACGTCGCGGCGAAGTGCAGCCGCAAGATACGTAGAAATAGGGTAGTGCCCTCGACGCCCCATGAAACGTAGCGGTGAAGTGCAGTCGCAAGATACGTAGAAATAGGGTAGTGCCCTCGACGCCGCATAAAACGTCGCGGCGAAGTGCAGCTGCAAGATACGTAGAAATAGGGTAGTGGCCTCGACGCCCCATGAAACGTCACGGCGAAGTGCAGCCGCACGAAACGTAGAAATAGGGTAGTGCCCTCGACGCCCCATGAAACGTCGGGGCGAAGTGCAGTCGCAAGATACGTAGAAATAGGGTAGTGCCCTCGACGTCCCATGAAACGACACGGAGAAGTGCAGCCGCACGATACGTAGAAATAGGGTAGTGCCCTCGACGCCCCATGAAACGTCGTGGCGAAGTGCAGCCGCACGATACGTAGAAATAGGGTAGTGCCCTCGATGCCCCATTCAACGTCGCGGCGAAGTGCAGCTGCACGATACGTAGAAATAGGGTAGTGCCCTCGACGCCCCATGAAACGTCGCGGCGAAGTGCAGCCGCAAGATACGTAGAAATAGGGTAGTGCCCTCGACGCCCCATGAAACGTCGCGGCGAAGTGCAGCCGCACGATACGTAGAGATAGGGTAGTGCCCTCGACGCCCCATGAAATGTCGCGGCGAAGTGCAGCCGCAAGATACGTAGAAATACGGTAGTGCCCTCGACACCCCATGAAACGTCGCGGCGAAGTGCAGCCGCAAGATTAGTAGAAATAGGGTAGTGCCCTGGACGCCCCATGAAACGTCGTGGCGAAGTGCAGCCGCACGATGCGTCGAAATAGGGTAGTGCCCTCGACGCCCCATGAAACGTCACGGCGAAGTGTTGTCGCAAGACACGTAGAAATAGGGTAGTGCCCTCGACGCCCTATGAAACGTCGCGGCGAAGTGCAGCCGCAAGACACGTAGAAATAGGGTAGTGCCCTCGCCGCCCCATGAAACGTCGCGGCGAAGTGCAGCTGCACGATACGTAGAAATAGGGTAGTGCCCTCGACGCCCCATGAAACGTCGCGGCGAAGTGCAGCCGCACGATACGTAGAAATAGGGTAGTGCCCTCGATGCCCCATGAAACGTCGCAGCGAAGTGCAGCCGCAAGATACGTAGAAATAAGGTAGTGCCCTCGACGCCCCATGAAACGTCGCGGCGAAGTGCAGCCGCACGATACGTAGAAATAGGGTAGTGCCCTCGATACCCCATGAAACGTCACGTCGAAGTGTTGTCGCAAGATACGTGGAAATAGGGTAGTGCCCTCGACGCCCCATGAAACGTCGCGGCGAAGTGCAGCCGCAAGATACGTAGAAATAGGGTAGTGCCCTCGACGCCCCATGAAACGTCGCGGCGAAGTGCAGTCGCACGATACGTAGAAATAGGATATTGCCCTCGAAGCCCAATGAAACGTCGCGGGGAAGTGCAGCCGCAAGATACGTAGATATAGGGTAGTGCCCTCGACGCCCCATGAAACGTCACGGCGAAGTGCAGCCGCACGATACGTAGAAATAGGGTAGTGGCCTCGACGCCCCATGAAACGTCGCGGCGAAGTGCAGTCGCAAGATACGTAGAAATAGGGTAGTGCCCTCGACGCCCCATCAAACGACACGGAGAAGTGCAGCCGCACGATACGTAGAAATAGGGTAGTGCCCTCGACGCCCCATGAAACGTCGCGGCGAAGTGCAGCCGCACGATACGTAGAATAGGGTAGTGCCCTCGACGCCCCATGAAACGTCGCGGCGAAGTGCAGCCGCACGATACGTAGAAATAGGGTAGTGCCCTCGACGCCCCATGAAACGTCGCGGCGAAGTGCAGCCGCAAGATACGTAGAAATAGGGTAGTGCCCTCGACGCCCCATGAAACTTCGCGGCGAAGTGCAGCCGCAATATACGTAGAAATAGGGTAGTGCCCTCGACTCCCCATGAAACGTCGCGGCGATATGCAGCCGCACGATACGTAGAAATAGGGTAGTGCCCTCGACGCCCCATGAAATGTCGCGGCAAAGTGCAGCCGCAAGATACGTAGAAATAGGGTAGTGCCCTCGACACCCCATGAAACGCCGCGGCGAAGTGCAGCCGCAAGATACGTAGAAATAGGGTAGTGCCCTCGACACCCCATGAAACGTCGCGGCGAAGTGCAGCCGCACGATACGTAGAAATAGGGTAGTGCCCTGGACGCCCCATGAAACGTCGCGGCGAAGTGCAGCCGCACGATGCGTAGAAATAGGGTAGTGCCCTCGACGCCCCATGAAACGTCAGGGCGAAGTGTTGTCGCAAGACACGTAGAATTAGGGTAGTGCCCTCGACGCCCTATGAAACGTCGCGGCGAAGTGCAGCCGCAAGATACGTAGAAATAGGGTAGTACCCTCGACGCCCCATGAAACGTAGCGGTGAAGTGCAGTCGCAAGATACGTAGAAATAGGGTAGTGCCCTCGACGCCCCATGAAACTTCGCGGCGAAGTGTTGTCGCAAGATACGTAGAAATAGGGTAGTGCCCTCGACGCCCCATGAAACGTCGCGGCGAAGTGCAGCCGCAAGATACGTAGAAATAGGGTAGTGCCCTCGACGCCACATGAAACGTCGCGGCGAAGTGCAGCCGCACGATACGTAGAAATAGGGTAGTGACCTCGACGCCCCATGAAACGTCGCGGCGAAATGCAGTCGCAAGATACGTAGAAATAGGGTAGTGCCCTCGACGCCCCATGAAACGTCGCGGCGAAGTGCAGCCGCAAGATACGTAGAAATAGGGTAGTGCCCTCGACGCCCCATGAAACGTCGCGGCGAAGTGCAGCCGCACGATATGTAGAAATAGGGTAGTGCCCTCGAAGCCCCATGAAACGTCGCGGCGAAGTGCAGTCGCACGATATGTAGAAATAGGGTAGTGCCCTCGACGCCCCATGAAACGTCGCGGCGAAGTGTTGTCGCTAGATACGTAGAAATAGGGTAGTGCCCTCGACGCCCCATGAAACATAGCGGCGAAGTGCAGCCGCACGATACGTAGAAATAGGGTAGTGCCCTCGACGCCCCATGAAATGTCGCGGCGAAGTGTTGTCGCAAGATACGTAGAAATAGGGTTGTGCCCTCGACGCCCCATGAAAGGTCGCAGCTAAGTGCAGCCGCACGATACGTAGAAATAGGGTAGTGCCCTCGACGCCCCATGAAACGTCGCTGCGAAGTGCAGTCGCACGATACGTAGAAATAGGGTAGTGCCCTCGACTCCCCATGAAACGACGCGGCGAAGTGCAGTCGCACGATACGTAGAAATACGGTAGTGCCCTCGACGCCCCATAAAACGTCGCGGCGAAGTGCAGTCGCACGATACGTAGAAATAGGGTAGTGCCCTCGACGCCCCATGAAACGTCGCGGCGAAGTGCAGTCGCACGATACGTAGAATTAGGGTAGTGCCCTCGACGCCCCATGAAACGTCGCGGCGAAGTGCAGTCGCACGATACGTAGAAATAGGATATTGCCCTCGAAGCCCCATGAAACGTCGCGGGGAAGTGCAGTAGCACGATACGTAGAAATAGGGTAGTGCCTTCTACGCCCCATGAAACGTCGCGGCGAAGTGTTGTCGCACGATACGTAGAAATAGGGTAGTGCACTCGACGCCACATGAAACGTCCCGGCGAAGTGCAGTCGCACGATACGTAGAAATAGGGTAGTGCCCTCGACGCCCCATGAAACGTCGCGGCCAAGTGCAGTCGCACGATACGTAGAAATAGGGTAGTGCCCTCGACGCCCCATGAAACGACACGGAGAAGTGCAGCCGCACGATACGTAGAAATAGGGTAGTGCCCTCGACGCCCCATGAAACGTCGCGGCGAAGTGCAGCCGCACGATACGTAGAAATAGGGTAGTGCCCCGACGCCCCATGAAACGTCGCGGAGAAGTGCAGCCGCACGATACGTAGAAATAGGGTAGTGCCCTCGACGCCCCATGAAACGTCGCGGCGAAGTGCAGCCGCACGATACGTAGAAATAGGGTAGTGCCCTCGATGCCCCATGAAACGTCGCGGCGAAGTGCAGCCGCACGATACGTAGAAATAGGGTAGTGCCCTCGACGCCCCAGAAACGTCGCGGCGAAGTGTTGTCGCAAGACACGTAGAAATAGGGTAGTGCCCTCGACGCCCTATGAAACGTCGCGGCGAAGTGCAGCCGCAAGATACGTAGAAATAGGGTAGTGCCCTCGACGCCCCATGAAACGTCGCGGCGAAGTGCAGTCGCACGATAAGTAGAAATAGGGTAGTGCCCTCGACGCCCCATGAAACGTCGCGGCGAAGTGCAGCCGCACGATACGTAGAAATAGGGTAGTGCCCTCGATGCCCCATGAAACGTCGCAGCGAAGTGCAGCCGCAAGGTACGTAGAAATAGGGTAGTGCCCTTGACGCCCCATGAAACGTCGCGGCGAAGTGCAGCCGCACGATACGTAGAAATAGGGTAGTGCCCTCGATACCCCATGAAACGTCACGTCGAAGTGTTGTCGCAAGATATGTAGAAATAGGGTAGTGCCCTCGACGCCCCATGAAACGTCGCGGCGAAGTGCAGCCGCAAGATACGTAGAAATAGGGTAGTGCCCTCGACGCCCTATGAAACGTCGCGGGGAAGTGCAGCCGCAAGATACGTAGAAATATGGTAGTGCCCTCGACGCCCCATGAAACGTCGCGGCGAAGTGCAGCCGCAAGATACGTAGAAATAGGGTAGTGCCCTCGACGCCCCATGAAACGTCGCGGGGAAGTGCAGCCGCAAGATACGTAGAAATAGGGTAGTGCCCTCGACGCCACATGAAACGTCGCGGCGAAGTGCAGCCGCACGATACGTAGAAATAGGGTAGTGCCCTCGACGCCCCATGATACGTCGCGGCGAAATGCAGTCGCAAGATACGTAGAAATAGGGTAGTGCCCTCGACGCCCCATGAAACGTCGCGGCGAAGTGGAGCCGCAAGATACGTAGAAATAGGGTAGTGCCCTCGACGCCCCATGAAACGTCGCGGCGAAGTGCAGCCGCACGATACGTAGAAATAGGGTAGAGCCCTCGACGCCCCATGAAACGTCGCGGCGATTTGCAGCCGCACGATACGTAGAAATAGGGTAGTGCCCTCGAAGCCCCATGAAACGTCGCGGCGAAATGCAGTCGCACGATACATAGAAATAGGGTAGTGCCCTCGACACCCCATGAAACGTCGCGGCGAAGTGTTGTCGCAAGATACGTAGAAATAGGGTAGTGCCTTCGACGCCCAATGAAACGTCGCGGCGAAGTGCAGTCGCACGATACGTAGAAATAGGGTAGTGCCCTCGACGCCCCATGAAACGTCGCGGCGTAGTGCAGCCGCACGATACGTAGAAATAGGGTAGTGCCCTCAATGCCCCATGAAACGTCGCGGCGAAGTGGAGCCGCACGAGACGTAGAAATAGGGTAGTGCCCTCGACGCCACATGAAACGACGCGGCGAAGTGCAGTCGCACGATACGTAGAAATACGGTTGTGCCCTTGACGCCCCATAAAACGTCGCGGCGAAGTGCAGTCGCACGATACGTAGAAATAGGGTAGTGCCCTCGACGCCCCATGAAACGTCGCGGCGAAGTGCAGTCGCACGATACGTAGAATTAGGGTAGTGCCCTCGACGCCCCATGAAACGTCGCGGCGTAGTGCAGTCGCACGATACGTAGAAATAGGAGATTGCCCTCGAAGCCCCATGAAACGTCGCGGGGAAGTGCAGTCGCACGATACGTAGAAATAGGGTAGTGCCCTCGACGCCCCATGAAACGTCGCGGCGAAGTGTTGTCGCACGATACGTAGAAATAGGGTAGTGAACTCGACGCCACATGAAATGTCCCGGCGAAGTGCAGTCGCACGATACGTAGAAATAGGGTAGTGCCCTCGACGCCCCACGAAACGTCGCGGCGAAGTGCAGTCGCACGATACGTAGAAATAGGGTAGTGCCCTCGACGCCCCACGAAACGTCGCGGCGAAGTGCAGTCGCACGATACGTAGAAATAGGATAGTGCCCTCGACGCCCCATGAAACGTCGCGGCGAGGTGCAGTCGCACGATACGTAGAAATAGGGTAGTGCCCTCGACGCACCATGAAACGTTGCGGCGAAGTGTTGTCGTACGATACGTAGAAATAGGGTAGTGCCCTCGACGCCCCATGAAATGTCGCGGCGAAGTGCAGTAGCACGATACGTAGAAATACGGTAGTACCCTCGACGCCCCATGAAACGTCACAGCGAAGTGCAGCCGCACGATACGTAGAAATAGGGTAGTGCCCTCGACGCCCCATGAAACGTCGCGGCGAAGTGCAGTCGCACGATACGTAGAAATAGGGTAGATCCCTCGACGCCCCATGAAACGTCACGGCGAAGTGTTGTCGCAAGATACGTAGAAATAGGGTAGTGCCCTCGACGCCCCATGAAACGTCGCGGCGAAGTGCAGTCGCACGATGCGTAGAAATAGTGTAGTGCCCTCGACGCCCCATGAAACGTCGCGGCGTAGTGCAGCCGCACGATACATAGAAATAGGGTAGTGCCCTCAATGCCCCATGAAACGTCGCGGCGAAGTGGAGCCGCACGAGACGTAGAAATAGGGTAGTGCCCTCGACGCCACATGAAACGACGCGGCGAAGTGCAGTCGCACGATACGTAGAAATACGGTTGTGCCCTTGACGCCCCATAAAACGTCGCGGCGAAGTCCAGCCGCACGATACGTAGAAATAGGGTAGTGCCCTCGACGCCCCATGAAACGTCGCGGCCAAGTGCAAACGGAAGATACGTAGAAATAGGGTAGTGCTCTCGACGCCCCATGAAACGTCGCGGCGAAGTGCAGCTGCACGATACGTAGAAACAGGGTAGTGCCCTCGACGCCCCATGAAACGTCGCGGCGAAGTGCAGCCGCACGATACGTAGAAATAGGGTATTGCCCTCGACGCCCCATGAAACGTCGCAGCGAAGTGCAGCCGCAAGATACGTAGAAATAGGGTAGTGCCCTCGACGCCCCATGAAACGTCGCGGCGAAGTGCAGCCGCACGATACGTAGAAATAGGGTAGTGCCCTCGATACCCCATGAAACGTCACGGCGAAGTGTTGTCGCAAGATACCTAGAAATAGGGTAGTGCCCTCGACGCCCCATGAAACGTCGCGGCGAAGTGCAGCCGCAAGATACGTAGAAATAGGGTAGTGCCCTCGACGCCCCATGAAACGTCGCGGCGAAGTGCAGTCGCAAAATACGTAGAAATAGGGTAGTGCCCTCGACGCCCCATGAAACGTCGCGGCGAAGTGCAGCCGCACGATACGTAGAAATAGGGTAGTGCCCTCGAAGCCCCATGAAACGTCGCGGCGAAATGCAGTCGCACGATACGTAGAAATAGGGTAGTGCCCTCGACACCCCATGAAACGTCGCGGCGAAGTGTTGTCGCAAGATACGTAGAAATAGGGTAGTGCCTTCGACGCCCAATGAAACGTCGCAGCGAAGTGCAGTCGCACGATACGTAGAAATAGGGTAGTGCCCTCGACGCCCCATGAAACGTCGCGGCGTAGTGCAGCCGCACGATACATAGAAATAGGGTAGTGCCCTCAATGCCCCATGAAACGTCGCGGCGAAGTGCAGCCGCACGATACGTAGAAATAGGGTAGTGCCCTCGACGCCACATGAAACGACGCGGCGAAGTGCAGTCGCACGATACGTAGAAATACGGTAGTGCCCTTGACGCCCCATAAAACGTCGCGGCGAAGTGCAGTCGCACGATACGTAGAAATAGGGTAGTGCCCTCGACGCCCCATGAAACGTCGCGGCGAAGTGCAGTCGCACGATACGTAGAATTAGGGTAGTGCCCTCGACGCCCCATGAAACGTCGCGGCGTAGTGCAGTCGCACGATACGTAGAAATAGGATATTGCCCTCGAAGCCCCATGAAACGTCGCGGGGAAGTGCAGTCGCACGATACGTAGAAATAGGGTAGTGCCCTCGACGCCCCACGAAACGTCGCGGCGAAGTGCAGTCGCACGATACGTAGAAATAGGGTAGTGCCCTCGACGCCCCACGAAACGTCGCGGCGAAGTGCAGTCGCACGATACGTAGAAATAGGGTAGTGCCCTCGACGCCCCATGAAACGTCGCGGCGAGGTGCAGTCGCACGATACGTAGAAATAGGGTAGTGCCGTCGACGCACCATGAAACGTTGCGGCGAAGTGTTGTCGCACGATACGTAGAAATAGGGTAGTGCCCTCGACGCCCCATGAAATGTCGCGGCGAAGTGCAGTAGCACGATACGTAGAAATACGGTAGTACCCTCGACGCCCCATGAAACGTCACAGCGAAGTGCAGCCGCACGATACGTAGAAATAGGGTAGTGCCCTCGACGCCCCATGAAACGTCGCGGCGAAGTGCAGTCGCACGATACGTAGAAATAGGGTAGATCCCTCGACGCCCCATGAAACGTCACGGCGAAGTGTTGTCGCAAGATACGTAGAAATAGGGTAGTGCCCTCGACGCCCCATGAAACGTCGCGGCGAAGTGCAGTCGCACGATGCGTAGAAATAGTGTAGTGCCCTCGACGCCCCATGAAACGTCGCGGCGAAGTCCAGCCGCACGATACGTAGAAATAGGGTAGTGCCCTCGACGCCCCATGAAACGTCGCGGCGAAGTGCAAACGGAAGATACGTAGAAATAGGGTAGTGCCCTCGACGCCCCATGAAACGTCGCGGCGAAGTGCAGCTGCACGATACGTAGAAACAGGGTAGTGCCCTCGACGCCCCATGATACGTCGCGGCGATGTGCAGCCGCACGATACGTAGAAATAGGGTAGTGCCCTCGACGCCCCATGAAACGTCGCAGCGAAGTGCAGCCGCAAGATACGTAGAAATAGGGTAGTGCCCTCGACGCCCCATGAATCGTCGCGGCGAAGTGCAGCCGCACGATACGTAGAAATAGGGTTGTGCCCTCGATATCCCTTGAAACGTCACGGCGAAGTGTTGTCGCAAGATACCTAGAAATAGGGTAGTGCCCTCGACGCCCCATGAAACGTCGCGGCGAAGTGCAGCCGCAAGATACGTAGAAATAGGGTAGTGCCCTCGACGCCCCATGAAACGTCGCGGCGAAGTGCAGCCGCACGATACGTAGAAATAGGGTAGTGCCCTCGACGCCCCATGAAACGTCGCGGCGAAGTGCAGTCGCAAAATACGTTGAAATAGGGTAGTGCCCTCGACGCCCCATGAAACGACACGGAGAAGTGCAGCCGCACGATACGTAGAAATAGGGTAGTGCCCTCGACGCCCCATGAAACGTCGCGGCGAAGTGCAGCCGCACGATACGTAGAAATAGGGTAGTGCCCTCGAAGCCCCATGAAATGTCGCAGCGAAGTGCAGCCGCAAGATACGTAGAAATAGGGTAGTGCCCCCGACACCCCATGAAACGTCGCGGCGAAGTGCAGCCGCAAGATACGTAGAAATAGGGTAGTGCCCTCGACGCCTCATGAAACGTCGCGGCGAAGTGTTGTCGCACGATACGTAGAAATAGGGTAGTGCCCTCGACGCCCCATGAAATGTCGCGGCGAAGTGCAGCCGCAAGATACGTAGAAATAGGGTAGTGCCGTCGACGCCCCATGAAACGTCGCGGCGAAGTGCAGTCACAAGATACGTAGAAATAGGGTAGTGCCCTCGACGCCCCATGAAACGTCGCGGCGTAGTGCAGCCGCACGATACATAGAAATAGGGTAGTGCCCTCAATGCCCCATGAAACGTCGCGGCGAAGTGTAGCCGCACGATACGTAGAAATAGGGTAGTGCCCTCGACGCCCCATGAAACGTCACGGCGAAGTGTTGTCGCAAGATACGTAGAAATAGGGTAGTGCCCTCGACGCCCCATGAAACGTCGCGGCGAAGTGCAGTCGCACGATACGTAGAAATAGTGTAGTGCCCTCGACGCCCCATGAAACGTCGCGGCGAAGTCCAGCCGCACGATACGTAGAAATAGGGTAGTGCCCTCGACGCCCCATGAAACGTCGCGGCGAAGTGTTGTCGCAAGATACGTAGAAATAGGGTAGTGCCCTCGACGCCCCATGAAACGTCGCGACGAAGTGCAGCCGCACGGTATGTAGAAATAGGGTAGTGCCCTCGACGCCCCATGAAACGTCGCGGCGAAGTGCAGTAGCACGATACGTAGAAATAGGGTAGTGCCCTCAACGCCCCATGAAACGTCGCGGCGAAGTGCAGTAGCACGATACGTAGAAATAGGGTAGTGCCCTCGACGCCCCATGAAACGTCACGGCGAAGTGTTGTCGCAAGATACGTAGAAATAGGGTAGTGCCCTCGACGTCCCATGAAACGTCGCGGCGAAGTGCAGTCGCACGATACGTAGAAATAGGTTAGTGCCCTCGACGCCCCATCAAACGTCGCGGCGAAGTGCAGTTGCACGATACGTAGAAGTAGGGTAGTGCCCTCGACGCCCCATGAAACGTCGCGGCGAAGTGCAGTCGCAAGATACGTTGAAATAGGGTAGTGCCCTCGACGCCCCATGTAACGTCGCGGCCAAGTGCAGCCGCAAGATACGTAGAAATAGGGTAGTGCCCTCGACGCCCCATGAAACGTCGCGGCGAAGTGCAGCCGCACGATATGTAGAAATAGGGTAGTGCCCTCGACGCCCCATGAAACGTCGCGGCGAAGTTCAGCCGCATGATACGTAGAAATAGGGTAGTGCCCTCGACGCCCCATGAAACGTTGCGGCGAAGTGTAGTCGCACGATACGTAGAAATAGGGTAGTGCCCTCCACGCCCCATGAAACGTCGCGGCGAAGTGCAGTCGCAAGATACGTAGAAATAGGGTAGTGCCCTCGACGCCCCATGAAACGTCGCGGCGAAGTGCAGCCGCACGATACGTAAAAATAGGGTAGTGCCCTCGACGCTCCATGAAACGTCGCGGCGAAGTGTTGTCGCAAGATACTTAGAAATAGGGTAGTGCCCTCGACGCCCCATGAAACGTCGCGGCGAAGTGCGGTCGCACGATACCTAGAAATAGGGTAGTGCCCTCGACGCCCCATGAAACGTCGCGGCGAAGTGCAGCTGCACGATACGTGGAAATAGGTCAGTGCCCTCTACGCCCCATGAAACGTCGCGGCGAAGTGCAGTCGCACGATACGTAGAAATAGGGTAGTGCCCTCGACGCCCCATGAAACGTCACGGCGAAGTGTTGTCGCAAGATAGGTAGAAATAGGGTAGTGCCCTCGACGCCCCATGAAACGTCGCGGCGAAGTGCAGTCGCACAATACGTAGAAATAGGGTAGTGCCCTCGACGCCCCATGAAACGTCGCGGCAAAGTGCAGTCGCAAGATCGTAGAAATAGGGTAGTGCCCTCGACGCCCCATGAAACGTCGCGGCGAAGTGCAGTCGCACGATACGTAGAAATAGGGTAGTGCCCGTTTATGAATAACCAGTTGTTGTGTTAACTGCTTTTGCTACAAACATGCATGGTGCATTGAACTAAACTCCCTGCTACACGGATGCAGTGTATTCGCTGCGAATTTGTGGCCATCGCTCGAGCCCTCAGTCACATTCGTTCTTGCACTGGCGAGGAGTTTTTAATCCGCCGTGACTCCCTGAGTAGTCTTACGGCTATCGAGCAATCCTACCCTCAACACTCATTGGTTCTGACTCCCCTCTCTAACATCCATGAAGCTGGACGATCGGTTTTTGTCTGGACACCCACGTGACTTTCGGATCCCAGAGAATGAAGGTGCTGACCAGTTGGCCAACTTAGCTGCGAGGGTGCCAGCTTCGGAGATGGAGATACAGGAATCGGACCTTTGGGCGACTCTACAACGTCAGTAGTTGAAAGCTTGAAACATAGTCTGTTTTATCCTGGTTTCTCCAAACAAACTGAAAGCAGCAAATGGAACCAAGACCATGTGGCTGTCTTCCCTTCGTGCTTCTCGCAGGGAATCTACTGTTTTGTCAGCTTCACATAGATATTGTGGGTAAGGCGAGCCAAACGTTGCGTTTTATTCGCAGGACACTTAGAAGATGCAACAAGTCCACTAAAGAGACAGCTTACACTACACTCGTTCGTCCTCTGTTAGAATATTGCTGCGCGGTGTGGGATCCTTACCAGGTGGGATTGACGGAGGACATCGAAAGGGTGCAAAAAAGGGCAGCTCGTTTTATATTATCACGTAATAGGGGAGAGAATGTGGCAGATATGATACGCGAGTTGGGATGGAAGTCATTAAAGCAAAGACGTTTTTCGTCGCGGCGAGATCTATTTACGAAATTTCAGTCACCAACTTTCTCTTCTGAATGCGAAAATATTTTGCTGGGCCCAACCTACATAGGTAGGAATGATCATCAAAATAAAATAAGAGAAATCAGAGCTCGAACAGAAAGGTTTAGGTGTTCGTTTTTCCCGCGCGCTGTTCGGGAGTGGAATGGTAGAGAGATAGTATGATTGTGGTTCGATGAACCCTCTGCCAAGCACTTAAATGTGAATTGCAGAGTAATCATGAGGATGTAGATGTCACACTTGCTTGAACCGTTGGCCATAACTTTCATGTGAGGATCCATCCTACAGTCAGTGTGGTGCCCATCTCATGGAGATGGAGACCCATGTACTACTGGAGGGCCCCAATTTGGCCGCCTTGCGACGTTTGCGACGAAATCTTAAACTTGCTGACACACTGTCCCTAGTGCTGGTGGACGACACTGAAGTGTCTGGTCTGGTTTCACGTTTCACCCATGTAAGTGGTTTCTACTCATCTCTGTGAAGTACCGCACATTGGTCTCAGTCGGATGCTTGAGGGATTCCAGGGGTGTCCCGTTACCTGCTTCGACCCAGGAGTTCATGGGTGCCCTTGTTCAGTGGTCCAGCCTGGTTCCTACATTCTCCACTATTTGAACTCCTCGTATCGTTCCTCTGGTGCCATCTTTGTTGTCTTTCCTCAGGTTTCATCAACTTGTCAGCACTGCCACTTTACTTGTAGTAATGGAGGTTGAGGAAATATTGGTCGGATACTGTGTGTGCATCTCCCACTGCATAACATGTGCTGGGGCCTCCACTTCTTTCTGGGTGGAGCAACTGACCCACCTTGAAAACACTCTTACTCCTCTCTCACTTGTACTTGCTTCTGTCTCTCGGTTTTATTGATTGTCGGCTACAACCGGGTTCGTCATGGGTTTCTACTGTGTTTTCCTTCCCTGAGGACGCTGCTCAGCTTGACGTACATAAGATGGAGAGACTGATGGCCGCTTAGTTTGGTCCCTTCAACCGCATCAATCGAATCCAGTCGTTGGCTACCAGCGAGGCTATCATTCTGCAGTAGTGCTGGTAATTCATGTGGAATGAACCTACATAATTAAAAACTCATTAAAATGGCCCGTATTTCAACAGGTACTACTTCCAGGGAGGTCTAGACGTAGCGTCTTAGATTAGTAATCAGTGTCCTCGGGCCCAGGTTCGAACTTGGCCACAGCTTATTTTTCGAATAAAAATCGCCAGCATTGGCGGCCGAAGGAGTCATCCTCATTCTGCCACGAGCCTCTTCAAAGCGGGCTGAGATGCGGACAGAGGTTCAGGGCACTCTTCCCCTTGCAGTGGGAAACTGCCCCTAAAGGCGGAAGAATCAGCAAGGATCAACGACACGAGGATGCAGGAAACAGTGAAAACAGCAGCATTAAAGACACATAACGTGTATGCACAGGACATGTCATGATGATCTGTCCATTGGCAAAAGATTGTGAAGCAGTCCCCTTAGTCGGCTCCCAGGGATGGGACTTCCAAGAAGGAGGTGACCACAGGAAAAAGATTGAATAACCAACGAAAGAATAACGTTCTAAGAGTCGGGGCGTGAAATGTCAGAAATTTGAAAGTAGTAGGGAAGCTAGAAGCGTAAGATGATCTAAATTCTGAGGAAAATAGGGGGAAGCTATAAGGAGAGATGGGTAATACACAACATGTAGAATAACCCGGAAGGAAGTGCTGGAATTCAAAGGGATGTAAGACAGGGATGTATTCTTTCTCCCGTACTGTTAATTTTCTACGTCGAAGAAGGAATGATGGAAATAAAATAAAGATTCAAGAGTGGAATTTAAAATTCAAGGCGAAAGGATAGCAATGATAAGATTCGCTTCATGTTGCTATCCTCAGGAAAAGTGAGGAAGAATTACAGGATCTGCTGAATGGAATGAATAGTCTAATGGGTACGTCTGAATTGAGAGTAAATCGAAGAAAGACGAAACTAATGAGAAGTAACAGAAATGAGAACTGCGAGAAACTTAACATCGGGACTGACGGTCACGAAGTAGATGAAGTGAAGGAATTCTGCTACCTAGGAGGTAAAATAACCGATGACGGACGGAGCATGGAGAATCAGAAGCAGACCAGTACTGGCAAAAGGGGCGTTCGAGGCCAAGAGAAGTCTACTAGTATCAAACTTAGGTCTTAATTTGAGGAAGAAATGTCGGAGAATGTACTTTTGGAGCACAGCATGGTGGGAAAATTGTAACAGAAGAGAATAGAAGCACTTGAGATGTGGAGCTACAGAAAAATGTTGAAAATTAGATGGGTTGATAAGGTAAGGAATGAGATGATTCTGCGCAGAATCAGAGAGGAAATCATTGTGACTGACATAGTTGGTTGGTTGGTTTGGGGAAGGAGACCAGACAGCGTGGTCATCGGTCTCATCAGATTAGGGAAGGATGGGGAAGGAAGTCAGTCGTGCCCTTGCAGAGGAACCATTCCGGCATTTGCCTGGAGTGATTTAGGGAAATCACGGAAAACCTAAATCAGGATGGCCGGACGCGGGATTGAACCGTCGTCCTCCCGAATGCGAGTCCAGTGCCTAACCACTGCGCCACCTCGCTCGGTGACTGACATGAAGAACGGACAGGTTGATATGACATCTGTTAAGACATCAAGGAGTAAATTGCACCGTACTAGAGGTAGCTGTAGAGGGCAAAAAATGTAGAGGGAAAACTGAGATTGGAATACATCCAGCAAACGATTGGACGTAGGTTGTACGAGAGTTGTCCAGAAAGTAATATACCGCATTTTTTCTTCAATTCTTGATTGAACACTAAGACAGTTGCATACACGGAAGGATGGCGTTTTGTCTACACACTCGATCTTTCCACGTAATCTCCACCCTGTTCTATGGCGTTTCTCCAGCACGAAACAAGGGCGTGTAGGCACTATCGGTACAAATCCTTTTTCTGGTGGCAGAGCCAGTGCTTGACTGTATGGATCATCATCTCATCGTCGTCAAAATGTCTTCCACGAATGCGTCTCTCCTCACGAATGACATGAGCTCGCTACAACATGTGAGGTGTGACAGCCGTGGATGTCTCCCCGACCATTGCAAATCGTGGAGCTCCGCCGAACCGCCCTCTGATGATCTCACCCTCCTTGCCAGCGACTAACTGTACTTCTATTGATAGCGGATGCTCCATAAACTTTGCGCAAGCATTTGTGAATACACTCCTGGAAATTGAAATAAGAACACCGTGAATTCATTGTCCCAGGAAGGGGAAACTTTATTGACACATTCCTGGGGTCAGATACATCACATGATCACACTGACAGAACCACAGGCACATAGACACAAGCAACAGAGCATGCACAATGTCGGCACTAGTACAGTGTATATCCACCTTTCGCAGCAATGCAGGCTGCTATTCTCCCATGGAGACGATCGTAGAGATGCTGGATGTAGTCCTGTGGAACGGCTTGCCATGCCATTTCCACCTGGCGCCTCAGTTGGACCAGCGTTCGTGCTGGACGTGCAGACCGCGTGAGACGACGCTTCATCCAGTCCCAAACATGCTCAATGGGGGACAGATCCGGAGATCTTGCTGGCCAGGGTAGTTGACTTACACCTTCTAGAGCACGTTGGGTGGCACGGGATACATGCGGACGTGCATTGTCCTGTTGGAACAGCAAGTTCCCTTGCCGGTGTAGGAATGGTAGAACGATGGGTTCGATGACGGTTTGGATGTACCGTGCACTATTCAGTGTCCCCTCGACGATCACCAGTGGTGTACGGCCAGTGTAGGAGATCGCTCCCCACACCATGATGCCGGGTGTTGGCCCTGTGTGCCTCGGTCGTATGCAGTCCTGATTGTGGCGCTCACCTGCACGGCGCCAAACACGCATACGACCATCATTGGCACCAAGGCAGAAGCGACTCTCATCGCTGAAGACGACACGTCTCCATTCGTCCCTCCATTCACGCCTGTCGCGACACCACTGGAGGCGGGCTGCACGATGTTGGGCCGTGAGCGGAAGACGGCCTAACGGTGTGCGGGACCGTAGCCCAGCTTCATGGAGACGGTTGCGAATGGTCCTCGCCGATACCCCAGGAGCAACAGTGTCCCTAATTTGCTGGGAAGTGGCGGTGCGGTCCCCTACGGCACTGCGTAGGATCCTACGGTCTTGGCGTGCATGCGTGCGTCGCTGCGGTCCGGTCCCAGGTCGACGGGCATTGCACCTTCCGCCAACCACTGGCGACAACATCGATGTACTGTGGAGATCTCACGCCCCACGTGTTGAGCAATTCGGCGGTACGTCCACCCGGCCTCCCGCATGCCCACTATACGCCCTCGCACAAAGTCCGTCAACTGCACATACGGTTCACGTCCACGCTGTCGCGGCATGCTACCAGTGTTAAAGACTGCGATGGAGCTCCGTATGCCACAGCAAACTGGCTGACACTGACGGCGGCGGTGCACAAATACTGTGCAGCTAGCGCCATTTGACGGCCAACACCGTGGTTCCTGGTGTGTCCACTGTGCCGTGCGTGTGATCATTGCTTGTACAGCCCTCTCGCAGTGTCCGGAGCAAGTATGGTGGGTCTGACACACCGGCGTCAATGTGTTCTTTTTTCCATTTCCAGGAGTGTATTTCAGAAAGTTTCTTTCTCTGCAGTGATAAATTCAGTGACGGGATGTTGCTTGTAACGTTCACCACCTACAGACGCCATTTTTGAAATGTCGTGCAGCTACGCTATGTATAGGAAGTGGCAGAAACTTGGCGAGCTCACTCATGAGACTTGAAATACAGGGTTATTACAAATGATTGAAGCAATTTCACAACTCTACAATAACTTTATTATTTGAGATATTTTCACAATGCTTTGCACACACATACAAAAACTCAAAAAGTTTTTTTAGGCATTCACAAATGTTCGATATGTGCCCCTTTAGTGATTCGGCAGACATCAAGCCGATAATCAAGTTCCTCCCACACTCGGCGCAGCATGTCCCCATCAATGAGTTCGAAAGCATCGTTGATGCGAGCTGGCAGTTCTGGCACGTTTCTTGGTAGAGGTTTAAACACTGAATCTTTCACATAACCCCACAGAAAGAAATCGCATGGGGTTAAGTCGGGAGAGCGTGGAGGCCATGACATGAATTGCTGATCATGATCTCCTCCACGACCGATCCATCGGTTTTCCAATCTCCTGTTTAAGAAATGCCGAACATCATGATGGAAGTGCTGTGGAGCACCATCCTGTTGAAAGATGAAGTCGGCGCTGTCGGTCTGCAGTTGTGGCATGAGCCAATTTTCCAGCATGTCCAGATACACGTGTCCTGTAACGTTTTTTCGCAGAAGAAAAAGGGGCCGTAAACTTTAAACCGTGAGATTGCACAAAACACGTAACTTTTGGTGAATTGTGAATTTGCTGCACGAATGCGTGAGGATTCTATACCGCCCAGATTCGCACATTGTGACTGTTCACTTCACCATTAAGAAAAAATGTTGCTTCATCACTGAAAACAAGTTTCGCACTGAACGCATCCTCTTCCATGAGCTGTTGCAACCGCGTCGAAAATTCAAAGCGTTTGACTTTGTAATCGGGTGTCAGGGCTTGTAGCAATTGTAAACGGTAAGGCTTCTGCTTTAGCCTTTTCCATAAGATTTTCCAAACCGTCGGCTGTGGTACGTTTAGCTCCCTGCTTGCTTTATTCGTCGACTTCCGCGGGCTACGCGTGAAACTTGCCCGCAAGCGTTCAACCGTTTCTTCGCTCACTGCAGGCCGACCCGTTGATTTCCCCTTACAGAGGCATCCAGAAGCTTTAAACTGCGCATACCATCGCCGAATGGGGTTATCAGTTGGTGGATCTTTGTTGAACTTCGTCCTGAAGTGTCGTTGCAGTGTTATGACTAACTGATGTGAGTGCATTTCAAGCACGTCATACGCTTTCTCGGCTCCTGTCGCCATTTTGTCTCACTGCGCTCTCGAGCGCTCTGGCGGCAGAAACCTGAACAAAACTTTATGAGTTTTTCTACGTATCCGTAGTGTGTCGTGACCATATGTCAATGAATGGAGCTACAGTGAATTTATGAAATCGCTTCAATCATTTGTAATAGCCCTGTAATACATGCGTGAAGTTTCACATTCGTAGCATTGTTTTCGTCTGAGAATAAAAATGTGGTGCATGATCTTCTGGGCAACCCTCGTAAGCGCTGCTCTGATATGAAGAGGTTGGCCCAGGAGAGGAATTCGTGGCGAGCTGCGTCAAACCAGTCAGAAGACGGACGACTAAAAACAAACTAGTTCCCAGATATGTCATTTTCGAAAGTTTTCTGCTAGTTATGACCAATAATGCCTCCTGCAGGAATATGGGACACTAAGCACACTGTTTACATGGATATTTTTGTTAAACTACTATTGCCTTTCCGAGACTGATGTCTGCAATATTCCTCTGTGCTACCGACAACGGGGAGATTGAGTCAATAATTAGATCACTGAAGACTTAGGACTCTCATGGATATGATGGAGTGCCTAGCAGAATATTAAATTATTGTGCTGCACATGTTAGCCCTGTACTGAGCCATATTCCTAATTTTTCCATTAGGGAATGTCAGTTTCCTGAACGATTAAAGTACCCAGTAGTAAAGTCGCTTTATAAAAATGCAGAATGGGATAATGTAGACAGTTTTAAATCTATTTCTGTGCCATCAGTGTTTGCTAAAGTTATTGAAAAGGCTGTGTAGGTAGGGATAATTGATCATTTTATATCACATAATGTGCTATCAAATGTACAGTTCGGCTTCAGAACTCACTTAACTGAAAATGCTATATTCTCTTTTCTGTGACGTACTGGAGGGCTAGGCATATTTTTTGATTTAACTAAGGTGTTTGATTGTGTTGATCGCAAAATATTGCTCCACAAGTTGGACCATTACGGAATACGGGGAGCAGCTCACAACTGGTTCACCTCCTACGTTAGCAACAGGCAGCAAAAGGTCGTTATTCACAGTGTTGAGAATGGCTGTAATGTGGGGGTCAAATGGCGGGGGGGGGGGGGGGGATTTGCTCGAGGGATCAGTATTGGGGCCACTCCTGTTCCTTATTTATATAAATGATATGCCCTCTCTAGTATTAAGGGCAACTCTAAAATATTTCTGTTTGCTGATGGCACTAGCTTGGTAGTGAAGGATGTTGTGTGCAACATTGGCTTGGCATCAAACTGTGCAGTTCATGACCGAAGTTCATGGCTTGTAGAAAATAAACTAAAACTAAGCACAGTAAGACCAAGTTTTCAAAAAAACCCGACGTTTTAATTTCACAGAATTGGCATATGATTAGTGAAACTGAGCAGTTCACATTTCTAGGTGTTGAGAGAGATAGTAAGCTGACGTGGAAAGCCCACGTTCAGAATCTTGTTCAAAGACTGAATGCTTCCATTTTTTCTGTTCGAGTGGTATCTGAAGTAAGTGATCGTTCCACACGAAAATTAGTCTACTTTGCTTATTTTCATTCGCTTATGTCGTATGGTATTATATTTTGGGGTAACTCTTCCCATTCTAAAAGGATATTTCTGACTCAGAAACGGGCGGTTCGGGCAATAAGTAGTTTAAGTTTGCGAACCTCTTGTCGGCCCTGATGAGTAGTCTGCGAATTCTGACATTGGCCTCTCAATACACATTCTTTACTGGCGTTTCTTGTTAACAATACCAGGATAAGCAACTTTCACTCAGTTTATACTTGGCCAAAAAACAACCTGCATTTGGATCGGACTTCCTTAACTCTTGTGCAGTGTACTGTTGCATCCATTTTCAATAATCTACCACAAGAATTCAAAAATCTTAGCGGTAATACATCTGCTTTCAAATCGGAATTGAAGTGTTTCTTCATGGGTCACTCCTTGTATTCTCTTCAGGAGTTCCTTGAAAAATTAAGCTGATTCTTATGTTATACTGTTGACTGCATTTACTGAAACTAATGAATGGACTCTTTTTGACTTCATAAACATTTAAGATTTATCTGTTATTAAAAAATGGTTCAAATGGCTCTGAGCACTATGGGACTTGACATCTGAGGTCATCAGTCCCCTAGAACTTAGAACTACTTAAACCTAACTAACCTAAGGACATCGCACACATCCATGCCCGAGGCAGGATTCGAACCTGCGACCGCAGCAGTCGCGCGGTTCCGGACTTCGCGCTTAGAACCGCTCGGCCACCACGACCGGCTATCTGTTACTACTTTCGTGTTGTAATTTCATGTACTGACACGTTCTATGACCTTGGAGATTTGCTCCTCAATTTGGTCCTACGGAATTTGACGTGTAAATAAAGCAATATGAAGACGTGCGCAACTGCGGACAACAGATAAACAGACGGAGAAAGCTGGTACCTGTGCAGCTGGAAATAGTGCCAACTTTGGCTGTTAGCAGGTGGCAGTGACACTGAGACAGGGCAGTGTTTTCGGTTGCTTAACAGAGCAGACGTAGTTGGTGGTCAGAAAGCTCGCAGTAGCACGGACTTCGCGCACCGTGAGGGTGGGAGGGGGGGGGGCTGCGGGAAGCCAGAGGAGTGACCAACAAGTAGGTAGGGTCAGCCGCAGCAGTGGATGTTGTACGGCTACAGTCCCTCAGCGCCTTCTGCCCCTCCGATACCCTAATCAACACTCCCGCTGTATTCTCCTTGAGGCAGCGGCGACCTTTTGGCACGGATAACTTACAAGCTCCCAAACACAAAAATCATTTTAAGACAATTATTCTGTTAGCAGAGGTTGAAAATACCGCTTGAGTCGTAAATTTCTTTATTTTCGCACTACCAGTTTCGGATGGGCTTATAACAGTCCGAAACCGGTCGTGTGAAAATAATTTACGACTGAAGCGGTATTTTCAACCTCTGCTATAATGCTCAGTTGCGGATGTTCAGCCTGCACGATTGTTTGTAATTATTCTGTTCATAAATATGAGGAGGTAGATGAAGATGAAATGGAAGATACGATACTACGTGAAGAGTTTGACAGAGCACTGAAAGACCTAAGTCGAAACAAGGCCCCGGGAGTAGACAACATTCCATTAGAACTACTGACAGCCTTGGGAGAGCTAGTCATGACAAAACTCTACCATCTGGTGAGCAAGATGTATGAGGCAGGCAAAATTCCCTCAGACTTCAAGAAGAATATAATAATTCCAATCCCAAAGAAAATCAGGTGCTGACAAATGTGAAAATTACTGAACTGTCACTTTAATAAGTCACAGCTGCAAAATACTAACGCGAATTCTTTACAGACGAATGGAAAAACTGGTAGAAGCCGACCTTGGGGAAGATCAGTTTAAATTCCGTAGTAATATTGGAACACGTGAGGCAATACTGACCCCCACGACTATCTCAGAAACTAGATTAAGGAAAGGCAAACCTACATTTCTAGCATTTGTAGACTTAGAGAAAGTTTTGACAATGTTGACTGGAATACTCTCTCTCAAATTCTGAAGATGGCAGGGGAGCGAAAGGCTATTTACAATTTGTACAGAAACCAGATGGCAGTTATAAGAGGCGAGGGACATGAAAGGGAAGCAGTGGTTGGGAAGGGAGTGAGACAGGGTTGTAGCTTCTCGCCGATGTTATTCAATCTGTTCATTGAGCAAGCAGTAAAGGAAACAAAAGAAAAATTCGGAGTAGGTATTAAAATCCATGGAGAAGAAACTTTGAGGTTCACTGATGACATTGTAATGCTGTCGGAGACAGCAAAGGACTTGGAAGAGCAGTTGAACGGAATGGACAGTGTCATGAAAGGAGGGTATAAGATGAACATCAACAAAAGCAAAACGAGAATAATGGAATGTAGTCGAGTTAACTCGGGTGATGCTGAGGGAATTAGATTAGGAAATGAAACACTTAAAGTAGTAAAGGAGTTTTGCTATTTGGGGAGCAAAATAACTGATGATGGTCGAAGCAGAGAGGATATAAAATGTAGACTGACAATGACAAGGAAAAATTTGTTAACATCGAGTATAGATTTAAATGTCAGGAAGTCGTTTCTGAAAGTATTTGTATGGAGCGTGGCCATGTATGGAAGTGAAACGTGGACGACACATAGTTTGGACAAGAAGAGAATAGAAGCTTTCGAAATGTGGTGCTACAGAAGAATGCTGAAGATTAGATGGGTAGATCACATAACTAATGAGGAGGTACTGAATAGAATTGAAGAGAAGAGGAGTTTGAGGCACAACGTGACTAGAAGAAGGGATCGGTTGGTAGGACACGTTCTGAGATATCGAGGGATCACCAGTTTAGGATTGGAGGGCAGCGTGGAGGGTAAAAATCGTAGAGGGAGACCAAGAGATGAAAACACTAAGCAAATATTGAAGGATGTAGGCTGCAGTAGGTACTGGGAGATGAAGTTTGCACAGGATAGAGTAGCATCGAGAGCTGCGTCAAACCAGTCTCAGGACTGAAGACGACGGCAACAACAACATCAAATATGCTTTACACACTAAGTACGTGAAACTATTAAAAGTTTTAAACTTGTAAAATCTGGAATCGCAGCGCAGTCAGCATGCAAAACCATAACTTGACGAGGGACGTGAAGTTCGCAATTAGTACATACATACTGGTACGTATTATGTGACTTAAATGTTTCGATATGCCTGGAAATAAATTTATTTTTGTTAATTATAACGCTGTCCTTATGTTGATAAGAACTTTTTCTTGTACCTCCATTAAAGTCTGCTACCAACTGATGTAAACTGAAATACGTACATAGATATTACAACACTTACACGTATGTAGTAATCACGCTTTCTGCTGTCTGGAGCTCGTGGTCTACTGGCTGCCAACACGCTGGATCAACGTGTTCGGTCAGAGGTTTAGCTGCCATCTGTAATTTAAAAAAAAAACTGAGTTAATAGATCAACGATGAACTTGAACAAGTGTCGTAGTAGTAGCAGTAGTAGCAATAGTAGTAGTAGAGGATTGTGGGTTGTTTGGGCTCACGTCAGCACGGTCTTCAGCGCCCGCTGAGTAACAGATTGAGACAGGTGTCAAGAAAATACTCAGAACAGTAAGATAAAACAGAACGTAAAACACAGGTAACAAGCTTGGAAAAGTATGTGCCTACCCACACCGAAGCGTGCGACGAAGCATGTCGTCAGCAGTAAAACATGGACAACACAGGAACAAAGGGGTAGAGGGAGCTAAAACAATGTAGCACATGGTAGTGGGTGGCTGACCGCAAGGAAAAAAGGGAGAAGCCAGCCACTCTGCAATTCACTAAAACCTCCAGCCTAAAAGTTTAGGCCAGAGTCAAGACACATAACAAACGAGCAAATACAAATATCAATTGCGAACAAAAATGAGATAAAAAAGGGCTAGCGTTGCTGCCTCTGGATCACGGGGTCCCGTGTTCGATTCCCGCCCGTGTTGGGGATTTTTCTCTGCCCAGGGATTGGGTACTTCTGTTGTCCTCAACATTTTATCATCACTGGAGAACGTGGCGATACAGGACAGTGTAAGGATTGGCAATTTGTACGGGCGCTGATAACCGTGCAGTTGAGCGCCCCACAAACCAAACATGATCGTCATACTTTCTGCTCTACAGTGTCGGATATACTGGTGGTGTGAAACTGTAATAATTTTCTGAATTTCACCACTGGTTACATATTTATATCTTTTTCGAAAAGATCGCAGTTTTAGTGCGTGCTTCCACGACTCAGATTGTAAAGAAACTGGTCCTCTACTTCTAAAAAGAAACCCTTGTAAATAATAAAACATGACCTATACAAGGAATCTGACTACCCCTGTTAGTAATGGACAAAAAAAAATTGTCGTAGTCTTTGTCAGAACGTGCAGAATCTTATGTGCGGCCAATAAGACGTCAATTTTAATCTCAATATGGTATGCCAATGTTTACATAATAAAAAATAAATTAGGTAATTCAGTAAAGTTATTATATAGATGCGATAAATCACTTTAACGAGGGCAAATGAATAATTAAAGTCAATATAATTCCAGTAAACCTGCAAAAGTAAAAAAAAAATATATATACATAGACATCGCGCATCTGCTAGATACCCACGAAATACATAATTTTGTTTTGAAGCTGACAGCCAATAAGCAAATACGTGCAAAATACTATTGGTCAGTTTTCAAGCAGTAATGGCGGACAGCATCAGCTGGTAATATACGCAATTTTATGGTAGCTAATTTTACTGCACTAAAAATAAAATATGTACTCCCTCCAAAAGAAGTTACACACAAACATTAAAATAAAATTATGATGGGCAGCAAAATGTCTGAGAAGAATTTTGAAAGAAAATTATTAATTGAACTTTAATTTGGCGGGTTTTCAACACTGTCAACAAGACGAAATAATGGAAAGAATATTTATTGGAACTAAACAAAATTAAACCTTGATATTGTGACAGTATTTTTAAAATAGATAATTTAATTGCAATTATCTTTAATTTCGAAATTAGAGAGAGCGTAATTATTTTCTATTAATGTCTTAACTGCTGCTGCAGGTAGTACGATGACGTCAGCGGTGTTCCGCGCGGACGATGTGTGAAGTGAATCCTGGTTCGTGGCGTGAGGATAATGATGGATCCTCCTGTTTCATTAATGTTCCCGTTACGGCGGTGGTCCACGTCTCCGTTGTAGTCGAATCAGCTGGCAGCACTGGCGCGATAATAATAGTTCCAGTGTGTGCGTTGTCGTTACGCGCGCGACGTTTTATTATTAAAAGTTCGTTAATCACGCAGTGCGGGTAGGTCGAAATTGTGCAATGTCTTTAGTATTTACGATATATATCTGGTTAACGCCAATACTTCGCACAGTTCTTTCACCGTGTTGCCACAGGAAAACGGTCGCATGTGTTTATCACTATAACAGTCCGTTAAACGTTAGTTTAGTTTACGTCGTCGTCTTTAGGACAGTTTGGATGATATAATAAATGTTTCTTGATCAAATCACAGCACTTTTACTTAACATTTTGATTTGTTCCACTTGACGCAATTCTAACAGTTAGTCTCTCCACACGGCAAAGGTGTCTGGTTCACGGCTAATTGTCACAAGTTCACACAGTATGTAAAATCGTCACCGCAAACACTAGATATACTTTTCAGGTTTTACTGTTCACTTAATAATGCACGATCTCCTATTAACACAGCGAACGCACTGTAATTGATTGTTCGTCCGCATATCACCGTCTTTCACGCCGAACTTTGCAACATTTCTCCACCCGCGAACTGGCTACGATACCATAACTCGCACGCTCTCTATCGATAGTCGTTCGCTCTCTCTCTGACACAGTACTTCTCCTAGCCTAACCAAAGATTTACAAAGCATACAAAACCAGAACATTCATATTCGTACAATATAAAATATAAAACAGTAGCAAAATGAATGAAGAAACAATGTGACGTATTAACAAATAAAGAATAGTTGAAATAAATGACACATACGTACTATGACAAGGCAATGCACAAAATAAAAAAAATGTTATCGACTTTCAGGGAAAGCAATGTCGGGAAAGCAATGTCTTTACAAGAACTTTCGTTCAGAATTATAGGTCCAGGTTTTAAAATTCGCGTTTAATTTCTACACTCCTGGAAATTGAAATAAGAACACCGTGAATTCATTGTCCCAGGAAGGGGAAACTTTATTGACACATTCCTGGGGTCAGATACATCACATGATCACACTGACAGAACCACAGGCACATAGACACGGGCAACAGAGCATGCACAATGTCGGCACTAATACAGTGTATATCCAACTTTCGCAGCAATGCAGGCTGCTATTCTCCCATGGAGACGATCGTAGAGATGCTGGATGTAGTCCTGTGGAACGGCTTGCCATGCCATTTCCACCTGGCGCCTCAGTTGGACCAGCGTTCGTGCTGGACGTGCAGACCGCGTGAGACGACGCTTCATCCAGTCCCAAACATGCTCAATGGGGGACAGATCCGGAGATCTTGCTGGCTAGGGTAGTTGACTTACACCTTCTAGAGCACGTTGGGTGGCACGGGATACATGCGGACGTGCATTGTCCTGTTGGAACAGCAAGTTCCCTTGCCGGTCTAGGAATGGTAGAACGATGGGTTCGATGACGGTTTGGATGTACCGTGCACTATTCAGTGTCCCCTCGACGATCACCAGTGGTGTACGGCCAGTGTAGGAGATCGCTCCCCACACCATGATGCCGGGTGTTGGCCCTGTGTGCCTCGGTCGTATGCAGTTCTGATTGTGGCGCTCACCTGCACGGCGCCAAACACGCATACGACCATCATTGGCACCAAGGCAGAAGCGACTCTCATCGCTGAAGACGACACGTCTCCATTCGTCCCTCCATTCACGCCTGTCGCGACACCACTGGAGGCGGGCTGCACGATGTTGGGGCGTGAGCGGAAGACGGCCTAACGGTGTGCGGGACCGTAGCCCAGCTTCATGGAGATGGTTGCGAATGGTCCTCGCCGATACCCCAGGAGCAACAGTGTCCCTAATTTGCTGGGAAGTGGCGGTGCGGTCCCCTACGGCACTGCGTAGGATCCTACGGTCTTGGCGTGCATCCGTGCGTCGCTGCGGTCCGGTCCCAGGTCGACGGGCACGTGCACCTTCCGCCGACCACTGGCGACAACATCGATGTACTGTGGAGACCTCACGCCCCACGTGTTGAGCAATTCGGCGGTACGTCCACCCGGCCTCCCGCATGCCCATTATACGCCCTCGCTCAAAGTCCGTCAACTGCACATACGGTTCACGTCCACGCTGTCGCGGCATGCTACCAGTGTTAAAGACTGCGATGGAGCTCCGTATGCCACGGCAAACTGGCTGACACTGACGGCGGCGGTGCACAAATGCTGCGCAGCTAGCGCCATTCGACGGCCAACACCGCGGTTCCTGGTGTGTCCGCTGTGCCGTGCGTGTGATCATTGCTTGTACAGCCCTCTCGCAGTGTCCGGAGCAAGTATGGTGGGTCTGACACACCGGTGTCAATGTGTTCTTTTTTCCATTTCCAGGAGTGTATTTAGTTAGGCTCCTGGGTCAGCGGGCCCCCTTCGGGAGGACAGTCCGGGCCAGGGATACTTCCGCCATCCCACGCCCCTTAACGCGGTACCTTATTCGTTACAATGTGACTCTAGCGTCGCACCACGCTACGTCGGCCGTAAGCACACATGTAGTCCCGGCGTTGCGTGACGTGGAATAAGACTTGCCCCCCCCCCCCCTCCCCCCGCTTCGATTCTCCCATCTCCCATCATCTCGGCTGTCAGTGTGCTGGGAATCGTTGGCAGAACTTACTTCCTCCGCTTCCTGCACCCTCCTGAGTATTCGTTCAGGACATTCGTCAACAAACTATATGAAACGTCCCCTTAGAAAAACTATAAATGTCTGTGCTGATAAACCTGTCACGTTATTTGATTTTCAAACAGATGAGCAAAACTGAACGTACTCAGACATTTCTCTATTTACTTATTCTGATCATCACTAAACTGACACACAATATTTTTAGGGCAACGCAATCTGGCTTTCAATAATCCCTACAAAAGAATGGGCCTGACTAACAATAACCTATACCTTTCACGAATCACTTACCTCACAAAAATCTTCATTACTCGAACTACTGCAATACAGCGAGCGCCAATACTGCCAGCTAAATAAAAGATTCCAACTACTGAAGGCACTAACTACTGATAGGCATAGTTAGCAAATGAAATATTTTGATAGAGAACAAACAATGTATTTACCTTAATAGTATTCAAAAGTCATAATATCACTTCTTGACATCCAGTCTTTGAAATTTATTCTTTCTGATGGACACACGTCCAGATCATCCGCTCTCAAAACTTCGCCATCTCTCTCCCCACATCCACCACTGCTGGCGGCTCACCCCCAACTGCGCAACGCTACGCGCTGTTCACAGCTAGCTGCCCAATACTACAATAGCGAATATTCCAACAATGCAAACCAGCGACAGACTGCACAGAGATTTTCATACAGAGCGCTAAGTGGCGTTACCAACATAAAAACCTAAACAGCCTACTTACATAGCCCCCATGATCCCCACAAAAAATTTTACAAATTGTTCTGGGCAGTGGCCGAAGGACCACTCGTGTACCCTTGAAGACTGCACGACACAAAGCTTTCCACGTCGCCTGGGCGCGTCAACACCGACATTGGACTGTTGATGACTGGAAACATGTTGCCTGGTCGGACGAGTCTCGATTCAAATTTTAACGAGCGGATAGACGTGTACAGGTATCGAGACAGCCTTATGAATCCATGGACGCTGCATGTCAGCACACGACTGTTTCAGCTGGTGGACACTCTGTAATGGTGTGGGGCGTGTGAAGTTGGAGTGATGTCGGACACATGAGACGTCTAGATACGACTGTGGAAGGTAACACGTACGTAAGCATCCTGTCTGATCACCTGCATCCATTTATGTCCACTGTGCACTCCGATGGACTTCTGCAATTCCAGAAGAAAAATGCGACACCCTACATGTTCAGAATTGCTACAGAGTGACTCCAGGAACACTGTTCTGAGTTTAAATACTTCGCTGGCAACCATACTCCCCAGATATGAACACTGTTGAGCGTATCTGGAATGCCTTGCAATGTGCTGTTCAGAAGAGATTTCCAACTCCTCGTACGCTTACGGGTTAATGGTGTCAGTTCCCTCCAGCACTACTTAAGACATTCGTCGAGTCCATGCCACGCCGTGTTGCGGCACTTCTACGTGCTCGCGGGGGCCCCACACGACATTAGGCAGGTGTACCAGTTTCTTTGGGTCGTCAGTATATATTACAGAAATGTTCTACAAGTGAGTAATCGCACAGGCTACTATGTCAAACGGACAAACTGGTGAATGAATGAATGTGATGGACAAACCGAATAAAAGGGGGGGAAGAGGGATGTGTGTAGAATGTGGATATGGAACAGTTATAACAAGCTTATTAGCTAATGATTGGAGGAATAAAAACTGGCTGCTGCTTTATTAAGTATGAGTAGTGGGGCTGTGTTTGGTCATTAAGGACCAGTCATTATCAGACTTAACACTTGAAATTCCAACATTCTCGAAAGTCTTGGAATCTCTGGGATCGATATCTTGCCATTAAGTCTATAATGTGCAAAAATCAATATCTTAGGTTCCCAGAATCGATAAACAATCTACACTCCTGGAAATTGAAATAAGAACACCGTGAATTCATTGTCCCAGGAAGGGAAAACTTTATTGACACATTCCTGGGGTCAGATACATCACATGATCACACTGACAGAACCACAGGCACATAGACACAGGCAACAGAGCATGCACAATGTCGGCACTAGTACAGTGTATATCCACCTTTCGCAGCAATGCAGGCTGCTATTCTCCCATGGAGACGATCGTAGAGATGCTGGATGTAGTCCTGTGGAACGGCTTGCCATGCCATTTCCACCTGGCGCCTCAGTTGGACCAGCGTTCGTGCTGGACGTGCAGACCGCGTGAGACGACGCTTCATCCAGTCCCAAACATGCTCAATGGGGGACAGATCCGGAGATCTTGCTGGCCAGGGTAGTTGACTTACACCTTCTAGAGCACGTTGGGTGGCACGGGATACATGCGGACGTGCATTGTCCTGTTGGAACAGCAAGTTCCCTTGCCGGTCTAGGAATGGTAGAACGATGGGTTCGATGACGGTTTGGATGTACCGTGCACTATTCAGTGTCCCCTCGACGATCACCAGTGGTGTACGGCCAGTGTAGGAGATCGCTCCCCACACCATGATTCCGGGTGTTGGCCCTGTGTGCCTCGGTCGTATGCAGTCCTGATTGTGGCGCTCACCTGCACGGCGCCAAACACGCATACGACCATCATTGGCACCAAGGCAGAAGCGACTCTCATCGCTGAAGACGACACGTCTCTATTCGTCCCTCCATTCACGCCTGTCGCGACACCACTGGAGGCGGGCTGCACGATGTTGGGGCGTGAGCGGAAGACGGCCTAACGGTGTGCGGGACCGTAGCCCAGCTTCATGGAGACGGTTGCGAATGGTCCTCGCCGATACCCCAGGAGCAACAGTGTCCCTAATTTGCTGGGAAGTGGCGGTGCGGTCCCCTACGGCACTGCGTAGGATCCTACGGTCTTGGCGTGCATCCGTGCGTCGCTGTGGTCCGGTCCCAGGTCGACGGGCACGTGCACCTTCCGCCGACCACTGGCGACAACATCGATGTACTGTGGAGACCTCACGCCCCACGTGTTGAGCAATTCGGCGGTACGTCCACCCGGCCTCCCGCATGCCCACTATACGCCCTCGCTCAAAGTCCGTCAACTGCACATACGGTTCACGTCCACGCTGTCGCGGCATGCTACCAGTGTTAAAGACTGCGCTGGAGCTCCGTATGCCACGGCAAACTCGCTGACACTGACGGCGGCGGTGCACAAATGCTGCGCAGCTAGCGCCATTCGACGGCCAACACCGCTGTTCCTGGTGTGTCCGCTGTGCCGTGCGTGTGATCATTGCTTGTACAGCCCTCTCGCAGTGTCCGGAGCAAGTATGGTGGGTCTGACACACCGGTGTCAATGTGTTCTTTTTTCCATTTCCAGGAGTGTATGTACGTAATGAAGTTTGTACGGAACCATCATTGCGCGGTACCTACTCGCACCTGGTCAATATTTTGTACATTACTTTGATCACGAAATGGTGTGTGTCATTAGTGTTCGGTAAACAGATACTTGGTTGTTGCTATACAAACGAGCTTCCGGGGAGGGCAACCGCAGCTTAGACACATTATCACTAACACTCAATAACCATTCAAACATCATAAAAGTTGTAAGAAATCCTAAGCCAAGAATGATGAGTTGTTTCCAAAAGCTGCATAACTGTAAATGGTTCAAATGGCTCTGAGCACTATGGGACTTAACTTCTGAGGTCATCAGTCCCCTAGAACTTAGAACTACTTAAACGTAACTAACCTAAGGACATCACATACATCCGTGACCGAGGCAGGATTCGAACCTGTTCCAGACTGTAGCGCCTAGAGCCGCTCGGCCACCCCGGCCGGCGCCGCATAACTGTATGAAGGTGCTTTATTCGCAACTACCGATTTCACGCATCTTCATGTTTATAATGGTTGTGTTTCCATAATGTAGTTCGACAGTTATGGAGTCCCATCTTTTGGGAAGTTACACACAGTCACACCATGTGGATAACATCCCGAAAGCTGGGACTCCGTAACTGTCCATCAAGTTATGGAAACATAACCATTATGAACATCAAGATGCATGAAGCTGGTAGTTGCGAATAAAGCACCTTCATACAGTTATGGAGCTTTTGGAAACAACCCATCATTTTTGACTTGGTAATTATCATTTTTATTATATCTGAATGGTTATTGACTGTTCAGCGTCGTTGTCGTTGTTGTCGTCGTCGTCGTCGTCGTCGTCGTCGTTGTCGTCGTTGTTGTCGTCTTTGTTGTTGTCGTCGTCGTCGTCTTTGTTGTCGTCGTCGTTGTCATCGTCGTTGTTAAATGGAATATGACACTAGATAGAACAATCTGAAATTACATCCTCCTTACGATTAAATGAGTAATATTCAACGAGTTACAAGAAAAATACATCAGTCAGGATTTCACAAAAAACTAAAAATGTGAAAACAAAACAATCACCACCACAAATAACCTTGTTGGATAGTAGCAGAAATGAAAGTTACGGAAAGGGATGAAATTCGAAAGATCGCACTGTTTGCCTTCGCACTCGGCAGTCCTCAATTTCCGATTCAACAGAATCGCTGACAATCGTTCGTACAAATGAGCGAATATTTTGTAATGAGTATAAAACCTATACCGTCAAATTCTCCCTCCCTCACATTCGGTCATGACAGCCCCAGACGTCCCGCGGTAATCGGGACATACTGAAACACTACTCACGGGAGCTCAGGATCTGACATCGAATCGCCGCGTAGCGCGAAAATTCAGTGCGCCCTGACGGGAGACCGCGCTGTGTGTGTGTTTCGGCAGTGTCCTGCCCTCTGTAGCGAGTGCTCCATTCGCCAGTGGGGTGCGTGGCCGACGCTTAGCGGGCCAGGCGGCAGGCAGGGTCACGCTAGAACGGTGGCAGGCGCGTGTCGCGGAACCCACCCCTCGCAGCTGTCGGCCGGCTGTCCCCCTCCCCCCCCCCCCCCCCACGCCAGTGCCCAGCAGGGCCATTGACTGCCGCCAGACATCGATCCCCTGCCCTTGGTGGGCGTGACTGCAACTGCCCTACAGCCGACGCGAGGGCACGCTGCCAGCTGCCAGCCGCCGGTGGACAAACTTGCTAAACAAAACTGACGTGCTCGCTCTCTCTCTCTCTCTCTCTCTCTCTCTCTCTCTCTATATATATATATATATATATATATATATATATATATAGACATGGAGAGTTGCAGTCAGATGAATATGTATTCTACTACTCAGGAGGAGAAGTAAAAGGAATTAATGGAGTAGGAATGATTATGACAAAGGAATTGGCTAAATGTGTGGAATATGTAGACTATGCAAATGACCGGGTTATTGGTGTAAGGCTGAAAGGAGCACAAAAAGATTTACTGATTGTCCAGGTGTATATGCCAATTTCAGAACATGATGACCAAATTGTAGAGGAAACGTACAATGTAATAGAGAGAATAATGGACGAAAATAAAAAATGCTGCAAAATAGTAATGGGAGACTGGAACGCCATTGTGGGAGAAGGGAAAGAGGGAAACATAGTAGGCAGTCATGGTCTTGGAAAGAGAAATGACAGAGGTGAATGGTTAATTGACTTCTGCAGGGAAAGGCAGCTGATAGTGGCAAACACATGGTTCAAGAACCATAAGAGGAGGCTCTACACTTGGAAATCACCAGGGGATAAATATAGAAACCAAATCGATTTTATACTGGTAGAAGAAAGATACAGGAATGGAATCAAGAAGGTGCACACATTACCAGGTGCAGATATTAATAGTGACCACAACTTACTTATGGCAGAAATAGAAATAAGAATGAAAAAACTGAAAAAGGCGACAATGGTGAAGAAATGGGATCTAGAGAAGATAAGGTCCAACAAAGAACAAATTACAGAAATGCTGTCTCGGGACTTTCTAAACACATTACGAGACAAAGAAGCACCTGATAATGCCAACGAGTACTGGAATATGCTGAAAGAAGGAATCATTAAAGCAGGACAGCAAAATATAGGATATGTAAAAGGGAAAAGGTCAAAAAAACCATGGGTCACACAAGAAATGATTTCCAAGATGGAGGAGAGAAGAAAATTGAAAAACAAGAACACTGAAGATGCAAGAAAGATATACCGAAGGTTAAATAACGAACTGCGAAGAGAAACAGAGCAGGCTAGGAAAAAATGGCTAAAAGAGGAATGTGATGAAATTGAAGAATTGGACAGGAAAGGAAGATACGACTTACTATACAACAGAGTAAAGACTATGACATGGGAACAAAACAGAGCAGGAAGTGCTACTATGGAAATTTTGAGTAAAGACGAAGAGGTAGTGTATAAAGATCGTGACGATGTCCTCCAGAGATGGGAAGAATATATAAAAGAGCTATATGACACAAATAGCAAACCAGAAACTCTGGAACTTGAATCGCACAACAGTGTAAGTGATGAAGAGAAAGGACCGACCATCATAATGGAAGAAGTAAAGTCTGCTATTGCTGCAATGAAAAATGGCAAAGCAGTAGGTACAGATACAATACCAGGAGAAATACTAAAATGCTTGAACCACAATGGAATAAGAGAAATATTGAGGTTATGTAATAAAATATATGACAGTGGTGAATGGCCTGAGGACTTTTTGACAACAGTAATGATTCCATTGCCGAAAAAACAAGGAACCAAGAAATGCAGCGAGCACAGGACAATCAGCCTCATTTCACATGCAGCCAAAGTGATGTTAAGAATAATTAATAAAAGACTTGAAAAAGTAATAGAGGAGAATCTCGGCGAGGAGCAGTTTGGCTTTAGACGGAATACTGGCACCAGAGATGCAATAGGGCTCCTACGAATCTTAGGAGAAAGGTTTATTGAAAAAGGAAGAGACCTATATATGTGCTTCATCGATTTAGAAAAGGCATTTGACAATGTGGTTTGGGACAAGCTGGCGACTATTATGAGGGAAAAGAGAGTGGACTGGAAAACCAGAAGACTTATAAACTCATTGTACCTTAATCAAAAAGTTTCAGTTAAAGTGAGAGGAGAAAGTACAAACTGGATCAGACTAGGGATAGGAGTAAGACAAGGATGCTGTTTATCACCTACTCTTTTCAACCTGTACTTGGAAAATATGATTGACCAATGCTCATTAGATGACAAAGGAGTAGAAATTGGAGGAAGAAGAGTAGGGTGCTTGAGATTTGCTGATGACATGCTCCTTCTAGCCACAGGGGAAAAAGAATTACAGGATTTGGTGGACACCATTGCAACTAACGGAAAAAAATATGGAATGAAAATTAACACAAATAAAACAAAAGTATTGGCAATAGGAGGAAATAAGGAACTAAAAATTGTGCTGAATGGAGAAAAACTAGAACAGGTGCAAAATTTTAAGTATCTTGGAAGAAGGATAGACACCAACTGGAAGTGCACCACAGAAATTAAAACAAGGATAGCAATGGCAAAAGAGGCGTTTTATAAGAAAAGGAGAATCTTCTGCAGCGGTATGGACAGAGAACTCAGAAAGAGACTCATAAAATGTCTTGTATGGAGTGTTCTTCTATATGGCGCTGAAACATGGACTATGAGGAAAAAAGACAGAGAAAGGCTGGAGGCTTTTGAGATCTGGACATGGCGGAAGATGGAAGGAATAAGTTGGATGGACAGAGTAAAAAATGAAGAGGTACTGAGAAGAGTGGGAGAGAAAAGGCAGTTACTAGATGTAATAAAGAGAAGAAAAAGAAATTGGATTGGGCATATATTATGAAAGAATGACGGACTGATAAAAACAGTTTTAGAAGGTTATGTAGAAGGGAAAAGGAAGCGAGGAAGGAAGAGATTCCAGATACTGGATGACATGATGGACGGTACAACATACAGCAGCCTTAAGAAGGAAGCAATGGATCGCAGAAAATGGAGAGGCAAAGGACCTGCTAATATAGCAGATAACTGATGATATATCGTTTCTCGGTCTGTATTCCTCCTCCCTTCCTTCCCCCACTGCCTCGTCACACACCATAATCATCCCTCATACCACACAAGCGGCGTGTAGTAAAAGTGCGTGCTTATGGAATATCGTCTCAGTTTTGTTACTGGATTCGTGATTTCTTGCCAGAGGGGTCACAGTTCGTAGTAATTGACGGAAAGTCGTCGACTAAAACAGAAGTGATTTCTGGCGTTCCCCAAGCTAGTGTTATAGGCCCTTTGCTGTTCCTTGTCTATATAAACGATTTAGGACACAATCTGAGCAGCCGTCTTAGATTGTTTGCTAATAATAATAATAATAATAATAATAATAATAATAATAATAATAATAATAATAATACTTCATTGTCGTTAAGCTTACAGAAGCAATAGACAAAGTCAAATTACAAAGTACAAACAAAATTATATCCAGGAGTTATAAATACAATATTACAATAGTTTTATAAATAGTCAATAGACAGGAGATACAATATATAAAGTGAGGTAGTACAACCAAATCAATCAGAATGTACAAGTGCAAAATACAGGAAAAGGTCAGAATACAGAATACTGAGACAGGAAAACATATTACATATAAAGAAATATTACATCAGATTATAATAACTGCCCTTTGCAACTGTGCAGAGAAAAACAGATTAATGCTTATTACTAGCTGCTAACAAATAGGTAACTAGAACTGCTAATGAAATAATTAATATTATTACTAGCTACTAACAAATAGGTAACTAGAACTTCTAATGAAATAATTAATATAGTATATCGGGAACAGCCAAAATCTATAATATTATTTGTTTTTGACTGCAATCAAGGGAATAAAAAGGATGCTCGACCAACCACTCATACAGTTTTGGCTTGATCTTTTCAATAGGACAATCGAATTTACAAAGAGAAAATTTATTGCAACATTTGGAACCTATTACAGACTTAGTTAAACGTTGAAAAGGTACATCAATGTGTTTCCTGTTTCTCGTATTATACGGATGTATATTTTCACTCAATTGCTGGTTTTGTAAATTGTTCATGGTATGTAGAACAACAGTGTATGTATATGGCCAGAAGTGGCTTGAATTCAAAGAAATAGTAAAGACAGCGATTGAAAGATGTATACCTTGGTAGTCAAAACGGGTCATAAAACTGTTGCAGAGGCAACGAAAAATAAGCAATATGATTAACAACAGTCATAACTTTAAGTTTCACAAACAATGGCTTGCAGGAATCTAGTCTACCAGAATCAGTGATAATTCTTACAACTTTTTTTGCAGTAGAAGAATGTCATGTACATGGCTACAGTTTCCCCATAATAATAAACCATAAGAAATAATGCTCTGAAAGAAGGCAAAATATGCTGATCTAATATACTGATCTGATACACAACCTTTTAACCTTCTCAACAAATGGATTACTCCAGACAGCCTAGCAGATATATAGTTAATATGATACTTCCAATTAAGTTTAGTATCTAAATATATACCAAGAAATTTAACATTATTTGAAACATTCAGAAATAAGGTATCTCTTAAGCTGAAAAACATGAACTGTGTTTTATTTTCATTTAATAAAAAACCGTTTGCTATGAACCATTTTGATGGTTCACTGATGGTATTTTCTGTTATATTTTTTAACAATTCGATGTCAGGGTCATTGTTGATAAAGGTTGTATCGTCAGCAATAACGAGCATCAAAACGGATACAGGGATTAGCGAACACAGGGTTGACGTAGTGAGATTGAATATTGTAACCCCAAATCTCCAAAAATAAACGAAAAACTTAACCATTCGAAAAAGTAGATAAAATTTCACTTGACTCCTTGAGAGACCATCTCCATTCGTTTCAAATTAACAATGTAAATCTAGACCAGAAGTAGCTTGAATTCAAAGAAATAGTATCGACAGCGATTGAAAGACGTATACCAAAAAAAAAATTGACATACGACGGATCTGTTCCTCCTTAGTAGACAAAACGGGTCATAACACTGTCGCAGAAGCAACGAAAAAAGCATGCCAAATTTAAACGAACGCAAAATCTCAAAGATTGGCGATATTTTACACAACCTCGAAATTTAGCGCGGACTTAGATGCAAGATGCTTAATAGTTTCCACAACGAAACTTTGTCTCGAAACCTAGCTGAGAATCCAGAGAGATTCTGGACGTATGTAAAGTATACTAATGAAAAAAAAAAACTATTAAGTCCGCCAGAAAAGGCCATTAAGGCCCAACGGTACAGAGCATCAAGAAACAATCGGTTTCTTCTCTGCGCGATAGCAATGGGAATACTATGGACATCAGTGATGCCAAAGTAGAGTTATCAAACAGTCTTACCGGTCATTTTACCAAAGACGACGAAGTAAATATTCCAGAATTCCAAGCAACAACAGCTGCCAACATGAGTAACTGAGAAGTGGATGTCCTCGGAGTAGTGAAGCCACTTCAGTCATTTGATAAAAACAAGTCTTCCGGTTGAGACTGTACACCAATTAGATTTCTTTCAGAGTATCTTACTGCAGTAGCTCGACGATAGATCCGTCCCGAAAGACTGGAAAGTTGCACAGTTCACATCAATATTCAAGAAAGGTACTAGGAGTAAGTAATCCACTGAATACAGACCCATATCATTAACGTCGATATGCAGCGGGATTTCTGAACATATATTTTGTTCGAACGTTGAGTTACCTCGAAGAGAATAGTCCGCAGCTAGTGGTCTCGCGGTAGCGTTCTCGCTTCCCGAGCACGGGGTCCCGGGTTCGATTCCCGGCGGGATCAGGGATTTTCACCTGCCTCGAGATGACTGGGTGTTTGTGTTGTCCTCGTCATTTCATCATCATTCATGAAAGTGGCGAGTTTGGACTGAGCAAAGGTTGGGAATTTGTACGGGCGCTGATAACCGCGCAGTTGAGCGCCCCACAAACCCATCATCATCATCATCATCATCATCATCGAAGAGAGCAACAGTCTATTGACACACAGTCAGCACGGTTTTAGAAAACATCGTTCTTGTGAAAGACAATTAGTTCTTTACACACACGAATTGTTGAGCGCTATTGACGAGGGATTTCAGATTGATCCCGTATTACTAGATCTCCAGAAGGCTTTTGACACTCCGCTACACAAGCAGCTTGTAGTGAAATTGCGTGCTTATGGAATATCGTGACTGAATTCGTGATTTGCTGTCAGAGCTCACAGTCCGTAGTAATGGTCGGAAAGTCATGGAGTACAATAGAAGTGATTTCAGGCGTTTCCCAAGGTTGTGTTAAAGGCCCTCTGTTGTTCGTTATCGATATAAACGATTTAGGAGACAATGTGAGTAGCCGTCTTAGATTGTTTGCAGATGACGGTCGGTTATCGTCTAGTGAAGTCATCAGAAGAACAAAAGAAATTGCAAACTGATTTAGAAAAAAATGTCTATGGTGCGAAAATTAGCAACTGATCCTAAATAATGAAAAGTGTGAGGTCATCCACAAGGGTGCTAAAAGGAATTTCGGTTACACGATAATCACTGAACTCTACAGGCCGAAATTCAACTAAATACCTAGGAATTACGATTAAGACCCACGTAAATTGGAAAGAACAAACAGAAAAAATCGTGGGGAAGGCAATCCAAAGCCTGCATTTTACCGGCAGAACACTTAGAAGATGCAACGGATCTACTAGAGAGATTGACTACACTACGCTTGTCCGTCCTCTTCTGAAATGTTGCTGCGCGGTCTGTGATCCTTACCAGATAGGACTAAGGGAGTACGTAGAGAAAGTTCAAAGAAGAGCAACACGTTTTGTATTATCGCGAAATAGGGGTAAGAATGTACTGAGATGATACAGGATTTGGAGTGGACATCATTAAGGGGGACCACGCCCTGCCTGTCTAACCAATGTTAGTTTAGGCAAGTATTTGACCCATTTCTGAAAAAACTATTTGATGCAGGACCTTAATATTTTTACTGTATGTTACATGACGCTAATAGTCAACTGTATTAAAATCTACTTTATCCATTTTATAATTTTTAAGAAATACTTTTTTAAATTTAACATTTTTTCTGCTGGAAATATTTTTTTGTGGACTTCCTAATGGGGAATATTAATGAATGTAGTACCAGAGGTGGCTTTCTGTGTTACGCAGAGTCTCTGAAAATTTCATTCATTTATCTATGATAGTTTCTGATATAATGGGGCATATGTACTGAAAATTTTAGTTTGCGGGAAATTGACTTTAAAGAAGAAACTTTTGAAATTTGTTACTTACAGTTAATTAAAACTGTCCTGCTGTATATGATGGCCCTTCTTTGGCCTCTAGCAGGTCTTCCAGCTTCTTTTTCACCTTCCTGGACGTTGTCTTGCTTTCTTGGCCATATTAGATGCAGACCTGTCCGCTTCGTCTGTCCTCATTTTATCGCAATGTTGCAGCCCAGTGATCATATTTTCACCACGATTAATTCCCAACTTTTTGAGTACCCAACAGTTTCCAATATTACCACAACTGACTGTAATAACAGCATCATGAACTCCTAGTTTCATTGTATGCATGCCTACAAATACAGTTTTAAGAAGGCGGTTCCAAATTATGCTCCTGAAACATTCATTTGGGTTCTGTATTTGCCCATGCAGACACTTCCTTTGAAAGTCAGGATGAGCCAAGTCTCTGAAAATAGGTTTAATTGCTGTAATAGCAGCAGCAGGAAGAGAATGCTGGTGAGAATAAGATTCTCCAGTTGCCTGAGCCCTATTGTATTTGCACCACGAATTTTCTCCTGACGGACACAGTCCATGACATGGTTTATCATCAGTAGAGGACTTACGGAAGAATATGGCCCCAAAAATCTGTCTTTATTGCCTCCAGATTTTCTTTATTTCTCCTAATTGCCTGCCCATAGTATACCTGCAACTTTTCTATTTCAGTTTTAGTTTATCGACCCTGTCCGGTCAACAATTTTCCATCTTCTGATTTTTTTTTCCTCTCATATCAGCAGTTACTTTTCTCAGCCTTGTTCCCAAACATTTTGAACATGGCCTACACATTCTATTTTGCTAATAATGGCATCTCCATTATGGCTTGGAGACAGAAAAATGGGCGTGGTACATGAACACACGTGGTAGGAAAATGCTCTTTAAGTACTCGAAAAAAAATTTTTCTGCATAATCCTTTTCAGAGTACTTAAATAAAACCTTAATCTACGCAATATGATGAAAACCGAAAATCGATGTTTTTCGACCTGAACCACAGAGTGGTCCCCTTAAAGGAAAGGCATTTTTCGTTGCGGGGTAATCTTCTCACGAAATTGTAATCACCAGCTTTCTCCTCCGAATGCGAAAGTATTTTGTCAACTCCGACCTACATACGGAGAAACGATCATGATCATAAAGTAAGAGAAATCAGAGCTCGCACGGAAAGATATCGTTTTTTCTGAGATTGGAATAACAGAGAATTGTGATAGTGGTTCGGTGAACCCTGTACCAGGCACTTAGGTGTGGCTTGCGGAGTATCCGTGTAGATGCTGATACAGGTTTACCGGGGAATGGCGCTATAGGCGAAGTAATCCTGCAGTAAAGAAGAAACATTAATTTTTATACTAGAGCATCTTCCTGGAATTGCATTATTATTATTATTATTATTATTATTATTATTATCATCATCATCATCATCATCATCATCTTCATCATCGTATGCATCAATTACAGCAATACACATTTAGCAAAACAAAGAAATAAATATAAAAATGAACATACGAAATTATATGCGGTACGTTTTAAAACAGCTCAGACTACACTCGGATGTTGATGGACTCGATCCAGTGGACCGCCTCTTGGGATGCTTGATGGAGCTTCTCAGTGCCACCAGGGAAGCGTCTGACTGGACAGTCATTCACAATGTGGCTCACTGTTTGGGTGTCACCACAGCCACACACACCACTTGAAAAGCCCCACTTGTGCATGTTGTATTTGCACCTACCCTCTTCGGTCCGATATCTGTTTAACTGCACCCACACCTCCCTTGGTTGGTGGAAGCGTGGAACTGGAACTGTTGGATTGTCTACAAGTTGGTGGTTTCGGGTTCTTGTAGCTTGCCACTCACGTTTCCACTCGGCGTCCTGGTCGAATCCTGTGTATAGCATTTGGACTCTCATTTCATATGCTGGTCTTCTAGATTTGAGGTGTCTCATGGGCAGTGATAGCAAATCGTCATGAAAAGGGATCAAGTTGTCTTCAGAAACTTGCTGACCGAGGTTGTAAGGAGCAGCCTTTTGACGTAGGTCTGGTGGACAGATGTTTGAAAGCACTGGCAGCCAGCAAGTAGGTGTAGGCCGGACTGTACCACTAATTACTCTCATAACTGAGTTCAGCTGGAAGTCTACTTTCACTACGTGGACGCTTCGGAGCCAGGCTGGTGCACAGTATTCTGCTGCAGAGTATACCAGTGCAAGGGATGCTCCTCGGAGGACTGGTGTGGTTGCTCTCCATGTACTGCCTGCCAGCTTTCTCACAAAGTTCACTCGTGTTTGTATCTTCTTGGCAAAGTTGGAAAGGTGATTTTTGTATGTTAAAGTTCTGTCCAGAGTGACTCCCAGGTATTTTGGGCTTTCGTTGTATCTGACTGTGCCAAGAGGGTCGAACTGTGGACTGATCTTTGCTGATGAAAGGCGATTAGAGAGGTGTAACAGGCTTACCTCGGTTTTAGAAACATTTGGTCTCAGTCGCCATGTCTCAAAATACTCATAAAGTTTAGTAAGGCTGTTCGTTAGGTGTTCTTCACACTCAGAAAGGTCTTCACTCTGATAGGAAATTGCCAGGTCGTCTGCATATTGAAATTTTCGGCAGGTCAACTCTCGCAGAAGGCGATTTAGAGATAATTCCAACGGCGATTACGAAATTGAAGGCATGAAGTCTAAGGACGTCGGGACTGCTTTTGCTGTAACTGAGAAAAGCGGGCGAGGTCACAATGAAGTTTGCGACTATAGAGTTTGAGCAGAGGTTTAGAGGGGGGGGAGGGACAATGGTAGACAAGGTACCCTCAGCAACATACCTTAAAGTGTCATGTGGCGTAGACATGCAGAGAGGAACACGGCCACCTTTGAAGACACTCGCGGACGGGGGCGTGGTGCGGCTGTACTGCAGCGGCCAACAGCTGCAGGAGGCGTGCGCGCTCCGGGGCCAGGGAAAGCGCAGCGTACGCCGCCGACTGACTCACCGCAGCTCCCCGCCGCCCTGACCTCGGCTCCTCCGTGGCCCGTCTGGTCTACTCTGCGCCTACAATGCCAGCCGCTGGTCCATGCCGAGCCCGCTTTCCCCCGAGGCGGGCCGCCTACGCAAACACGACACGTGCGAAGTGCGTGTCGCAGCAGGCGTACGCGCAGACGCGCCAGGGTCTGCCCGCACTTTCACTGCGGGTTGGAAACAAACGACTGCTGTCTGTTGCTCAGAATAAGGTTTGAGAGGTGGCATGAGCCCCCTCTCATATTTCTATCTTACGATTCTCCTCTCTAATTGCATGCGGTGGAAAGTTGCTATTCCTTCACACGCGGACTTCCCACGCAGCGTCTCTCGTCACCCGGGTGGTCCGGTGACAGGCGGGCTCTGCTGTTCTGGAGAGGGTTAAGCCGACGGCTGTGAGGAAGTTGAGTGAATGCTTTGCAGACGCCGACATTGTCAAAAGACACGCCCGGAGGGGTCTGAAGTAGCGGCTGGGCTAGAGGTTCCGTTACTTCGCAGAATCTTAGCGAAAACACTTTCTGGCGGGCTACCAGCGAGCCGTGGGAATGGCTTGTGTACCCAGGCAGTTGTGGCGGGAAAATTCCCGCGCTTTCTGCAAAATAGTAACTGTGATTGGCTTGCTCAGGGCATAGCTCCGTGACGTAGCAAAATCAGCGCAGAAATTGGCGCCAAGAATCTCCATTGGTGGAATGGTAGTGCTCCGGCAATGGAGTGGAATTTTCCGCCGGTTTTCGAGTTGCTGATTGGAACGTTTACCACGACCTCTGTCGTGGGGCCGGAAATGTTCGGTGTTCGGCATTGTACGGGTGCTCTGGGTAGTCGGCTCTCGCCTTTCGGTCGAGGACGTCGAAGCAACCAGCCATCGCCTGCGGTACGCCAGATCGTGTTCTTGCAGTTAAGAAGACAGTTTGGTAATGTATGTCCGCAGCACCGGCAGATAGGGATTTTCCTAGGTGATAATCAGAGCTCAGCAGAGCGCGCCTGTTCGTCTTTTTCTAACTTTGTTCTGTCTTGAGTAGCAGCAATTAATATTGGGTTGGCTGTGTGTTTTCTCTTAAGATTTGGGTTGCAAGGAATTGGCTCCACATACCACTTCGTCATAATCCTCACAATCTAGTTTAGGGACAACTTCACATTCACAGCGTTTGTTTGAGTATCCAACTGGAGGCAATTTGATGTATTGTAAAGGTTTCAAGTGTTTTTGTTTATTATTTTGTGTTTAGTCTTAATAAATCATATTGTTATTTTGGACAAAACTTTCATTCTGTTAATCAGTAGAGCAACCCTATCATTCCTCACTATGTTAATGAAACCTTCGTTTATTTAACTTATTTATCAAATTAAATTATTGCAGTTGCCAAACTCTCTTCTACTCCACTGGCAGGGTTGATTAGAGTCAGTTCGCGTATATTTTTTATCCTTGTGCAACAGCAAAAGTCGGAGTTAGAACAGGGGGGGGGGGGGCTTAGAGCATCATTTACATATGTGGATTCTAGAAGAATTTAGTGTTAAATACACTTCTAGCCCCGGCACCTCGCAGGTTGTCAGGTGTCCGGGTTATTGCGGTCGTATCCGTCAAAGCATACAAAAGTCCGTCCTGTATGGCTTGTGAAGGCGCGTTTACACTGAGTACGCAACATTGTTCGCAAAACAACGTTGTCCGCAAATCAACATTCTCCGCCAAACAACATTGTTCGTAAAAAACAACATTGTCCGCAAGAACAACATTGTCCGCTAAACAACACTGTTCGTCGCAAAACAACATCGTCTGCCACATTGTTTTGGTCGCCACATTGTTTTGGTCGCCACATTATTGTTTTGGTCGCCACATTGTTGGTGGCTAGTAAAGGCGCGTTTACACTGCATTGAGCTCAGAACGTTTCTGTTCGGAACATTGTGTGCAACTTGTTCCCTCAACGTGTTGGCAACATTATTCGTTGTTCGCATTCCCGTTTACACCATCGACCAACATTTCTACGTATTCGCATAGTCTGCTGCGGTGAACTGATAGGTTACTTTGTGTATTCACATCAAGAGATACGCCATGTCAAGTGAAGAGGAAAAGTTAATGACATTTGGGGCTGCATTAATAATAAGTAACGAAATAAACAGACGAAGAAAACGATGATCGTCGGTGGACCAAAACATACTATAGAAGACGTCGCGGGAATGACGTGCTTTGTGAGCTGAATTTGGAAGACTGTTCTGGCTTCCTCAACTACAGTAGGATGTCGCCGTCAGATTTTGAAATATTATAGGACCAGTTGTTGCAAAGAAAGTCAAATATTTCAGAAAATCAATCCCTGTGAACCAAAGACTTACTGTTATTCTTAGTTTTCTGGCATCAGGAGACTCCTATCAAAGCCAATCATATCTCAAATACACTCCTGGAAATGGAAAAAAGAACACATTGACACCGGTGTGTCAGACCCACCATACTTGCTCCGGACAATGCGAGAGGGCTGTACAAGCAATGATCACACGCACGGCACAGCGGACACACCAGGAACCGCGGTGTTGGCCGTCGAATGGCGCTAGCTGCGCAGCATTTGTGCACCGCCGCCGTCAGTGTCAGCCAGTTTGCCGTGGCATACGGTGCTCCATCGCAGTCTTTAACACTGGTACCATGCCGCGACAGCGTGGACGTGAACCGTATGTGCAGTTAACGGACTTTGAGCGAGGGCGTATAGTGGGCATGCGGGAGGCCGGGTGGACGTACCGCCGAATTGCTCAACACGTGGGCCGTGAGGTCTCCACAGTACATCGATGTTGTCGCCAGTGGTCGGCGGAAGGTGCACGTGCTCGTCGACCTGGGACCGGACCGCAGCGACGCACGGATGCACGCCAAGACCGTAGGATCCTATGCAGTGCCGTAGGGGACCGCACCGCCACTTCCCAGCAAATTAGGGACACTGTTGCTCCTGGGGTATCGGCGAGGACCATTCGCAACCGTCTCCATGAAGCTGGGCTACGGTCCCGCACACCGTTAGGCCGTCTTCCGCTCACGCCCCAACATCGTGCAGCCCGCCTCCAGTGGTGTCGCGACAGGCGTGAATGGAGGGACGAATGGAGACGTGTCGTCTTCAGCGATGAGAGTCGCTTCTGCCTTGGTGCCAATGATGGTCGTATGCGTGTTTGGCGCCGTGCAGGTGAGCGCCACAATCAGGACTGCATACGACCGAGGCACACAGGGCCAACACCCGGCATCATGGTGTGGGGAGCGATCTCCTACACTGGCCGTACACCACTGGTGATCGTCGAGGGGACACTGAATAGTGCACGGTACATCCAAACCGTCATCGAACCCATCGTTCTACCATTGCTAGACCGGCAAGGGAACTTGCTTTTCCAACAGGACAATGCACGTCCGCATGTATCCCGTGCCACCCAACGTGCTCTAGAAGGTGTAAGTCAACTACCCTGGCCAGCAAGATCTCCAGATCTGTCCCCCATTGAGCATGTTTGGGACTGGATGAAGAGTCGTCTCACGCGGTCTGCACGTCCAGCACGAACGCTGGTCCAACTGAGGCGCCAGGTGGAAATGGCATGGCAAGCCGTTCCACAGGACTACATCCAGCATCTCTACGATCGTCTCCATGGGAGAATAGCAGTCTGCATTGCTGCGAAAGGTGGATATACACTGTACTAGTGCCGACATTGTGCATGCTCTGTTGCCTGTGTCTATGTGCCTGTGGTTCTGTCAGTGTGATCATGTGATGTATCTGACCCCAGGAATGTGTCAATAAAGTTTCCCCTTCCTGGGACAATGAATTCACGGTGTTCTTATTTCAATTTCCAGGAGTGTAGTTGCATATCATCCAGGAAACGTAGATATTTAAATCCAAACCGCTTAGTTTCTTAAAGTGTGTCAGTACCACATCCAGATTTTTTACTTTCCTCAATTTTTCTTTCCTCTCGTCGGTACTGAGACAAGAGAGATTTAACTTTTTTTGTCCACGTCACTGCTGCTGGTGCCAAGCGCCGCAGCAACTTCTTGTAATGAATCATGTTTGATTTCAGTATTTTTGTAACCTGCGCAACGTACATTCCACGGGCACTCCTCTGCCTCATAGAGCGACATCAGCTGAAAATTTTGTCTCGTGACCACTCCATTTCAAATAAAACTGAAGGGACATAAAGTAAACGCACCACTACACTCCAGCAAAACAAACACCAAAACACTCACTCAGAGCAAACGAACTCTAACGCTGCGTAGCGGAATTTAATGGTAACAGGCCAGGAACAATGTCTCTTCGATCTCTACCGACACAGCTGTGGAACACTGATTTTGTGTTGCGAACATCTTGCAAACATCGGTAGTCCATTACTAGCCACGAACAATGTTGTGAAATCAGTGTAAACGCGACTTAATGGATTACCGATGTTCGCAACATACCGATTCCATATTCTGCTAGCAGTCATTGGATCTCGACCTAGGCGAGCAGCAATGTCGCGATACCATAAACCGCAATAGTGGTAGGCTACAATCCGACCTTTATCAAAGTCCTTACACGAGGCATCACAACAACGTTTCACCAGGCAACGCCGGTCAACTGCTGTTTGTGTATGAGAAATCGGTTGGAAACTTTCCTCATGTCAGCACGTTGTATGTGTGGCCACCGCCGCCAACCTTGCGTGAATGCTCTGAAATGCTAATCATTTGCATATCAGAGCATCTTCTTCCTGTCGGTTAAATATCGCGTCTGTAGCACGTCATCTTCGTGGTGTAGCAGTTTTAATGGCCAGTAGTGTAATTGCCGTCAGCAACCTTTTCATATCAATCACCCGAGTACAAATGTTAACTCCGCCAATGCACTGCCCTTTTATAACTTTTGTGCCCGATACTACCGCCACCTGAAATATGCGTATCGCTGTCCCATGATTTCTGTCACCTGAATATACCTGTTTAACATTTATTAATAAAGCTGATTGGTATCAATGTGTTTTAACACGGATACTGTAGTGGATGTGCTTACAAGCAGCACATTTTTTTCGGGAAGTGAACTGAGACACATTAACTGAGCAATTTTCTTTCTCCAGTAAGTCTCGAAAGGCGATCTGTTGCTGTATTCCCTGCCTTTCGTTAGGAACGTGTGGAGACACTGATCCTAGACATTTACAAGCCACTATATGCAGAGCGGGATACACTGCCTTATTGTCTGTCCCGAATTGAACAGAGGATGATTCCAGATCGCTGTAAATAGTCGAACTTCCTAGACAGAATCCTAGTTCTTTGCTGCTGCTGTGGTAGAGCTCTACTCTTGTTGTATTGAAACGAAAGGTACCACGAAGTGCTCTTCTAATCATTTTCTGCAGTAGCCGCAAACTGCATCTGCGATTCTTAGACTTACGTTTGTTGCTACTTTCGGTAGCAGTTACTGCCGAAGCGTCTCGAAAATAGAGCCGCTTTAAACGAGAATCTAAAACTGCGCGCAGTGCCAATTGTTTAATCTTTTAAATATACTCAGAGCGCCGTGGTAGTGTTTCTTGTAAATTCTCTTACAGACACCTTCGTTGTAAAAATACATGCGTCCATTAACTCTCCTGACAACGAACAAACAGACGGTATTACATTCCTGCCAACTACTCGTACATAGTTTTCACCACGAATTTCTTCGGTTGCTGGGCATGACGGCTGCAAAAGTTAATGACTTTTTTTATAACTGAAATTTCATAACTACAGAGTTTAATTGGAACTGTAGACTGCTTCAGCATTAAGACAGTAACTGAACACTCAACAGAATTCAAAACGAAAAATTTAAATAAACGGAAGGATAATCTACACTGGAGCGCCGAAGAAACTGGTACACCTGCCTAATATCGTGTAGGATCCCTGACAGCACGCAGAAGTGCGCCAGCACGACTTGGCATGTACTCGACTAATGTCTGAAGTAGTGCTGGAGGGAACTGACACCATGAAACCTGGAGTGCTGTCCATAAACCTGTAAGACTATGAGGCGGTGGAGATCTCTTCTGAGCAGCACGTTGCAAGGCACCCCAGATATGTTCAGTAATGTCCATGTCTGGAGAGTTTGGTGGCCAGCGGAAGTGTTTACTCAGAAGAGTGTTCCTGGAGCCACTCTGTAGCAATTCTGTAACTGTTGGCGTCGCATTGTCCTGTCCGTCGGAATGCACAATGGACATGAATGGATGCAGATTTCACCTGCCAGGCTAAGGATGGAAGCGAAACTTATTCGCCCCAGCACCTCGTATGTACGTGTGTTGATGGGGAATCTTTCCCGTCAATGAAGCCTCAGTTTTTTGTGCAGCATTTAGAGGACGAGTTTGGGGAGGTGGAGGGCTTGTCCAAAATGCGGTCAGGGTCAGTCTTGATACAAACAGAACCCTCTGCCCAGTCACAGGCATTACTCCCATAAGAGCTTCAGTATGATCCAGGTTATTATATTCCACAGGGACCTTCTTTTACAGTCTGATGACGAGCTGCACGCCAATGTAGAGCGACGATGTGTCCAGCGCGTCCATCGGGGTTCGAGGTATAATCACGTTTCCACCGGTGCCTTCATCTTGGCCTTCAAGGGTGGCACATTACCTGAGGTGGTCAAGGTGATGTTATACTGTTGTGGTGTCAAGCCTTATATCACTCCCCCGATGCAATGCTTCAAGTTCGGTCATATGTCTTCCCACTGTACTTCCAGCATAACATGTCGAGATTGTGGATGTCCATCACAGTCCAATACTCCATGTGCCCCGCCTCCCATCTGTGTCAACTGCGGAGGGCACCATTCCCCTTGCTCGCCGGACTGTAGGATTCCACACAAGAAAAGGAAAATAATGCGATATAAGACCCTGGACCGACTGACCTACACTGAGGCTAAGAGAATATACAAGAGGCATCATCCTGTGTATATGACATCAAGTTATGCCGCAGCTACGTCAACGGTTCTAGCACCTCCCATTCTGCTGTGTAGAGTTGCTCTCAGAGCCGTCAGACTCCGCCTGCCCCATTGATGGTGGGGCACTTCTATTCCTATTGCTCCTGCACCACCTACTCTTCAAACCATCACAGGCGCCGGTCCCCCCTTCTCAGCTGGAGAAACGTGTTCTTCAGCTACTCTCGCTAGGAAGGGGTCCCTTGGGTCACTCCCTTCCCAGGTTTCTACCAGTGGCAAAGCTGACACCCGCCAGTGGCTGAAGCACCCACAGGTAGCTGGCTGTAGGGCTTCATGGTCCTCCTCAGTCCCTGAGACTGAATCAGTGAAGTCCTTCCACCTGAACAGCAAGAGAAACGAAAAAAGAGACCCCCAAGAACCAAGGAACTGCGGTGGCACCCACACCACCACCACTACCTACAAAATCTGCTTCTGAGGATGAAGTGGAGATTCTGGCATCCACTGTGGACCTGGATCTCGCTGGGCCCTCAGTCAGAATGGATGTTGATCGGACAGTTACTCGTCCAGTGGCAGCAGGTGGCCCTGAGGCGTAGTCTGAGTGTTTCATGCGTTCCCAGCCTCACGATCACGTCATCCTCCAGTGGAATTGCGGCGGATTTTTCCACCACCTGGCTGAGCTATGGCAACTCTTCAGCTTTACGCCTAAATTCTGCAGACAAACTGATTGGCTCACTTCAATGCTAAAAAAAGCTCGGAAACAGCATAACGTATGTATTTTTTCTGAACAATTACACTCAAGCAGCAAAGAAACTGGTATAGGCATGGGTATTCAAATACAGGTATATGTCATCATCATCATCGTCAGTTATCTGCTATATTAGCAGGTCCTTTGCCTCTCCATTTTCTGCGATCCATTGCTTCCTTCTTAAGGCTGCTGTATGTTGTACCGTCCATCATGTCATCCAGTATCTGGAATCTCTTCCTTCCTCGCTTCCTTTTCCCTTCTACATAACCTTCTAAAACTGTTTTTATCAGTCCGTCATTCTTTCTTAATATATGCCCAATCCAATTTCTTTTTCTTCTCTTTATTACATCTAGTAACTGCTTTTTCTCTCCCACTCTTCTCAGTACCTCTTCATTTTTTACTCTGTCCATCCAACTTATTCCTTCCATCTTCCGCCATGTCCAGATCTCAAAAGCCTCCAGCCTTTCTCTGTCTTTTTTCCTCATAGTCCATGTTTCAGAAGAACACTCCATACAAGACATTTTATGAGTCTCTTTCTGAGTTCTCTGTCCATACCGCTGCAGAAGATTCTCCTTTTCGTATAAAACGCCTCTTTTGCCATTGCTATCCTTGTTTTAATTTCTGTGGTGCACTTCCAGTCGGTGTCTATCCTGCTTCCAAGATACTTACAATTTTGCACCTGTTCTAGTGTTTCTCCATTCAGCACATTTTTTATTTCCTTATTTCCTCCTATTGCCAATACTTTTGTTTTATTTGTGTTAATTTTCATTCCATATTTTTTTTCCGTTAGTTGCAATGGTGTCCACCAAATCCTGTAGTTCTTTTTCCCCTGTGGCTAGAAGGACCATGTCATCAGCAAACCTCAAGCACCCTACTCTTCTTCCTCCAATTTCTACTCCTTTGTCATCTAATGAGCGTTGGTCAATCATATTTTCCAAGTACAGGTTGAAAAGAGTAGGTGATAAACAGCATCCTTGTCTTACTCCTTTCCCTAGTCTGATCCAGTTTGTACTTTCTCCTCTCACTTTAACTGAAACTTTTTGATTAAGGTACAATGAGTTTATAAGTCTTCTGGTTTTCCAGTCCACTCTCTTTTCCCTCATAATAGTCGCCAGCTTGTCCCAAACCACATTGTCAAATGCCTTTTCTAAATCGATGAAGCACATATATAGGTCTCTTCCTTTTTCAATAAACCTTTCTCCCAAGATTCGTAGGAGCCCTATTGCATCTCTAGTGCCCGTATTCCGTCTAAAGCCAAACTGCTCCTCGCCGAGATTCTCCTCTATTACTTTTTCAAGTCTTTTATTAATTATTTTTCACTTTGGCTGCATGTGAAATGAGGCTGATTGTCCTGTGCTCGCTGCATTTCTTGGTTCCTTGTTTTTTCGGCAATGGAATCATTACTGTTGTCAAAAAGTCTTCAGGCCATTCACCACTGTCATATATTTTATTACATAACCTCAATATTTCTCTTATTCCATTGTGGTTCAAGCATTTTAGTATTTCTCCCGGTATTGTATCTGTACCTACTGCTTTGCCAGGTATATGTAAACAGGTAGAATAAGGCGCTGCGGTCGGCGATACATATATAACACAAGCGTCTGACGCAGTTGTTAGATCGGTTACTGCTGCGACAATTGCAGGTTATCAAGATTTAAGTGAGTTTGAACATGGTGCTATAGTCGACTCACTAGCGATGGGACACAGCATCTCCGAGATAGCGACGAAGTGGGAATTTTCCTTTATAACCATTTCACGAGTGTCCGTGAATAGCAGAAATGCGGTGAAACCTCAAATCTCTGACATCGATGAGGCCGGTAAAAGATCCTGCAAGAACGGGACCAACGACTACTGAAGAGAATCGTTCAACGTGACAGAAGTGCAACCCTTGCGTAAATTGCTGCAGGTTTCAATGCTGCGCCATCAACAAGTGTCAGCGTGCGAACCATTCAACGGAACATCGATATGGGCTTTGGAGCCGAAGGCCCACTCGTGTGGTCTTGACGACTGCACGACACAACTCTTTTCGCCTCGCCTGGGCCCGTCGATACCGACATTGGAGTGCTGGTGACTGGAAACATGTTGCCTGATCGGACGAGTCTCGCTTCAAGTTGTATCGAGCGGATGGACGTGTACACGTGTGGAGACAACCTCATGAATCCATGGACCCTTCATCTCAGCAAGGGACTGTTCAAGCTGATGGAGGCTCTGTAATGGTGTGGGGCGTGTGTAGTTGGAGTAATACGCGACGCCTCCTACGTCTAGATACGAGTGTGACAGGCGACACGACCGTAAGCATCCTGTCTGATCACCTGCATCCATTCATGTCCATTGTGTATTCCGACGAACTTGGGCAATTCCAGCAGGACAATGCGACACCCCACACGTCCAGAGTGGCTCCTGGAACACTCTTCCTAGTTTAAACACTTCCGCTGCCCATCAAACTCCCCAGACATGAACGTTATTGCGCGTATCTGGGATGCCTCACAACGTGCTGTTCAGAAGAGATCTCTAGCTCGTCGTACTTTTACGGATTAATTGTTCAGTTTCCTCCAGCACTACTTCAGACATTAGTCAAGTCCATGGTTCACGTCTTGCTGCGGCACTTGTGCGTGCTCACGGGAGCCCTGCACGATATTAGGCAGGTGTGCCAGTTTCTTTGGCTCTTCAGTGTATTTATCTGTAGACTCTTCCAGGCGACATCGTTACGAGCTTTTTAGACTTTGCGGCCACCCTGTACAAGCGCAACAGCACCTAAGGAATCAGCCTCACGCCTTGCACACCAGCTAGAGTGCGTGCTCTCCGGACACGAGTGTGATTCCTCGCTGTGCGACGGACGAGAGGTACGGTTCAGTTTACCCGATCATAAAGTAACAGCTATACGCTTTGATAAAATCGTTCCTTATCTTGTTGCTTAAAAGTTCCATTAAAAGCTTTTACTAGTCCGTAAGTGCACTTTCAGCTAAGATGGTGCTTAAGGTTCTTAAGAGCGTCTATTGCCTCCTTAGCAAGCAGCAATTTTGTCACGTCCAGTTATCTGGCCAGAATTAATTTATCTGTCAGCGAACATGTTTTTACATAGGAGTTGTACTTGTTTGCAATCATTTTCTAGACGAAGAGACTTGTGTGGGACAAAACGGGGAGGGGGGCTCTGAGCACTATGCGACTTAACTTCTGAGGTCATCAGTCGCTCTGGAACTTAGAACTAATTAAACCTAACTAACCTAAGGACTTCACACACATCCATGCCCGAGGCAGGATTCGAACCTGCTACCGTACCGCGCGGTTCCAGACTGTAGCGCCTAGAACCGCACGGCCACTCCGTTTTCTTTCCCACAAGACCGATGTTTTCTTGATGCATGTTGACTGTGTCAATGGACCGTTCTCTTCCACGTAATTCATAATGTTCTAACGCAATATATGCTCCAAAATCATGATTCATATCGACTTTAATGATATGGGCGTGTAATTTTGTGGATTATTTCTACTGCCTTTCTTGATTGTTAGTGTGATCCGTCCAACTTTGCTCTCTTTGGGTACGGATCTTCCGTCGAGCGAACGGTTGTATGTGATTGTCAAGTATGGTAAAATTTGCATCAGCACACTCTGAAACGAACCTAATTGGTGTACAGTCTGGACCGGAAGACTTGCTTTTGTTAAGTGATCAAAGTTGCTTCACTACTCCGAGTATGTCTACTTTTACTTTCCTCATGTGGACCGCTGTTCTTGATTCGAATTCTGGAACATTAACTACTGCTTCTTTGGCGAAGGAATTTCGTAAGGCTGTGTTTAGTAACTCAGCTTTAGCAGCGCCGTCATCGGTAGTATTTTCATTGCTGTCGCGGTAGATGGATGGATGGATGGATGGATGGATGGATGGATGGATGGATGGATGGATGGATGGATGGATGGATGGATGGATGGATGGAGAGGGTTGTATGGGCGCACGATGGCAAGGTCTTCAGCGCCCGCTCAGTAACACATTGAGACGAGTGTCAAGAAAAGACTCAGAACAGTAAGAAAAAACAGAACGTAAAACACGGGTAACAAGCTTGGAAAAATATGTGCCTACCCACACCGAAGCGTGGGACGGGTAGAGAAGGCCTAGACTGGTCTTGCCGGTGGCATACTTTACATTCGGCCAGAATATCTCTGAATTTTCTGCTATGTTTCGTGAAAACTCTACTTCCGGGATAGTAAAGTACGTCCACCTCTTCGAGATACTCTTCCTGGTTTAACCTTTAGCTACGCACAACATCTGCGTCAGATACCTCAGACAGGGCATCGAGCCTTTCAGTGAAACTGGTTGGACGCTGCAGTAGACGTACAGGGTGGGCGAGACGTCTCCCAACTTCTGTGACCGATACTTTGTGTCAAACGTTGTTATGCAAGTTGGTAGCTATGTTACTTGCTATCTGCTGTTGAATCAGTTGTTGGAATCCATGTTTACACGCTTTCGCAGTATCAGTCTAGCTCTAATATGTGATAGGTCATAAGTACATTACCAAAGAGCGCTTAATGGTAAATGTGTGGGTGCACCAACGACAACATACAGGGCAGACACTGAGAGAAATTATGCGCGCATTGTAGGAAAGATTTAATAAGGTTCCGCCGTGAAAGGCAACACGTGTGGATTGCGAAAGAGTGCTTTTTCTTTTGACAGTGTTAAAAGACCTGCCGTGGAGTAGAAGCAAGAAGACACGAAAAGAAACATCCATTCGTGTCTCTGCTTCGACTAAATTATCTCCTATGATGTCAACGTAAGCGTGCTTCGGAAATCGGTATAAGGAGAGCAACAATTTTCTACGTCCTGTTAAATTTTTTTACGCTCTAACGGAAACATCCTACATATATCGTCACTCAGATTCCAGTCGGATCACTGCTTTCGGTTTCTTGGGGACTCCAGTAAGACACTGATTGCCTACGCAAACAAAATGATCGAAATGAGGTAACGCCCGACAGGTATGCAACACACCTAATGTACCGGTCATGCAGCTCAGATCTTAACTGACCAAGGGTACAAGGAAAACTACGGCCCCTCACGATAGTTAAGGTTGTTTTTTAACTCTAGTTTGCGTATAATGAACTGGTGGTCTGAACACTTTATCCTTAAGCTGACATCACAGAAAAAATTGAAGAGCAGTTGTCTGCTGCACGTGGCGGCCAAGATGTTGGATCGCCTCTATCCTGAAAGGTGCCATTGCCATCCAACAACTGGCGAACAAATAAACACCAGCGTGGCGGTGCACAATCTTGTTGATAAATGGTTTGAGGCTTTCTCTCGTTGATACCTCCCTTCCAAACACGAAAGGAAGGAAGTTCATCGCTTACAACATTTTCACTGTTCATGCAATAAAACTTTAACATCTGGCATGCCATTTTATTAATTCTTCGCTACCGACACCCAACAAATTTTGCAGATAATATCGTCATAAACCACTGGATGTACCCCTGAAAAATGTCATTGTAAGACACACATTTCAGGAAACATGACGTCATGAACTTTGGGATGCGTGAAAAACTACCTTTTCTTGAAATGTAACGCAGATTGCCACATACTATTCCAGTGTTTCAAGCAACAAATTTTAATCATAACTTTAAATTTTTTCTCTACCCTAGGGATGAAAATCGACAACTAATGAAAGCGACATAATTATTTCGAGGTTGAAAGAGCCAAAGTAGAAAGTTTCAGTTTTCATTTGATAACTAGTTCCGCATTATTTGAACCCATTCTGAAATCATCGAGGCAGACAAAGCAGTATTTTCCGAAACAACATATGTGTCATGTCAAGGTTACACGTCAACTTGAAACAGTCAGATTTTACCATGAACAGCACGCTTGAAATAAACAACATAGTTGGTTCAAAATGGTTCAAATGGCTCTGAGCACTATGGGACTCAACTGCTGTCGTCATCAGTCCCCTAGAACTTAGAACTACTTAAACCTAACTAACCTAAGGACATCACACACATCCATGCCCGAGGCAGGATTCGAACCTGCGACCGTAGCAGTCGCACGGTTCCGGACTGCGCGCCTAGAACCGCAAGACCACCGCGGCCGGCAACATAGTTGGGTTTTTAGCTCTTCATCCATAAAGCTTTTACGTATCTAATGTCAAATATTTAACTCATTGACTCATTAGTAAAGAAATCAGGAATATAATGTTTTACATGAGAGAGTTGGATTCTTTCAATAATTTGGCATGAAGTGAAGTTACTGGTAGGACAAGAATGCATAATGACGGGGTGGCGGAGGTAAAAACTTAACCAGAAACAGAGAAAGAAATACGTGGTGAGAACGCTGTGGTCATGAAACGATCTAGCGCTAGTGAATAACGAAAGCGTGGTGCTGGCACAGACAGAACTAGCGGTGAATGACGAGGCGATTCCATCAACAAGGCCACCCCGATCGCAGCGAAGTCAGACCTCGACATCGTACGGCTTCGCCACTGGCGCGATGTATGGGTTGCTGCGTCATCGCTGCCAACAGTGCAAAAAGCGCGTCTTGCGAATGTTACCTGTCCGAGGTCAGTCAGTTCGACAGACGTTCTGAAAACAGTTTCCCACCATCTGCAACGCGAACATCGTCGTGTACACAGGAGTTTTCCCGTTAATGGTAAGCTCACCGGACGAAAATCTTAGTTACACCAACAAAAGAGAGCACTGATCGCTTTTGTGCCATGCAGATGGTAGGGGAATGGTAGCACCCGATCATGTCACTTGTCCGCTCTAGAGGCACGAGTCCGATTATATCAATCTTGAAAGAAAAATTGTCAGATAGCTTGGTCCTGAATCGATTTAGTACATACAAAATTCGAACTGAGCACGAAATGCTGCTGCTGTTGTTGTTGTGGTCTTCAATCCTGAGACTGGTTTGATGCAGCTAAGGATCACAAATACGAAGGCAATGCGTCTCAAATCCTGTATTTTGTTAGTTTGAAAGACCAGTGGACTCAACAGAAAGAATTCATAGCATTGATTAAGATCTTAAGTACCGAAACATCTCGAAGAGTGCGGTACCTTACAATGCTCCATAGTCGGTCTGACGCAAGGTCATTAGGAGAAACTACAGTTAGTGTTGTTTGCATTTTCGTTGTATAAGTACCTGATGGATTGTGGTTATGTACCCATTCTCCAGCCGAAGCACCGTATTTGTATCTCTGCTGACCCTCAAAACTTCGTAAATATCAAGTTTTCGGTCGTGAAATTTGTCGTGTGGCTTCATAGAAACTGAACGTCGATTGTAGTTCCTATTGCATTAGCATTTTTGACCCTAATTTTTTAATCAGTAATGAAATCAGTCACTTAACTGAGAGGCAAAAGCAGCAAACGGAAATATTAAAAAGGCTTGTGTAGAATCATCACGCTAACAGAAATCAAGTACAGTAGCTATGAACCGTTTGTTTCTAATACGACAGTTTTTTACCAGACTTCCAGGGGCAAGAAAATTAATTTGTGAACAACGTTCCACATCTGCTTCACAAACTGAAAGTTGTAAATGTTTAGGCGTCAACCTCATGGAGGACTACAATAAATTTACAGAAATAGAGGAACAGAAGCAATATGTCGCGCTTCAAATTGTACACTACTGGCCATTAAAATTGCTACACCACGAAGATGACGTGCTACAGAGGCGAAATTTAATAGACAGGAAGAAGATGCTGTGATATGCAAATGATTAGCTTTTCAGAGCATTCACACAAGGTGGGCGCCGGTGGCGTCACCTACAACGTGCTGACATGAAGAAAATTTCCAACAGATTTCTCATACACAAACAGCAGTTGCCTGGTGAAACGTTGTTGTGATGCCTAGTGTAAGGAGGAGAAATGCGTACCATCACGTTTCCGACTTCGATAAAGGTCGGATTGTGGCCTATCGCGATTTCGGTTTATCGTATCGCGACATTGCTGCTCGCGTTGGTCGATATCCAATGACTGTTAGCAGAATATGGAATCGGTGGGTTCAGGAGGGTAATACGGAACGCCGTGCTGGATCGCAACGGCCTCGTATCACTAGCAGTCGAGATGACAGGCATCTTATCCGCATGGCTGTAACGGATCGTGCAGTCACGTCTCGATCCCTGAGTCAGCAGATGGGGACATTCGCGAAACAACAACCATCTGCATGAACAGTTCGACGACGTATGCAGCAGCACGGACTATCAGCTCGGAGACCATGGCTGCGGTTACCCTTGACGCTGCATCACAGACAGGAGCGCCTGCGATTGTGTACTCAACGACGAACCTAGGTGCAAGAATGGCAAAATGTCATTTTCTCGGATGAATCCAGGTTCTGTTTACAGCATCATGATGGTCGCATCCGTGTTTGGTGACATCGCGGTGAACGCACCTTGGAAGTGTGTATTTGTGATCGCCATACTGGCCTATCACCCGGCGTGATGGTATGGGGCGCCATTGGTTACACGTCTCGGTCGCCTCTTGTTCGCATCGACGGCACTTTGAACAGTGGACGTTACATTTCAGATGTGTTACGACCCGTGGCTCTACCCTTCATTCGATCCCTGCGTAACCCAACATTCAGCAGGATAATGCACGACCGCGTGTTGCAGGTCCTGTACGGGCCTTTCTGGACACAGAAAATGTTCGACTGCTGCCCTGGCCAGCACATTCTCCAGATCTCTCACCAATTGAAAACGTCTGGTCAATGGTGGCCGAGCAACTGGCTCGTCACAATACGCCAGTCACTACTCTTGATGAACAGTGGTATCGTGTTGAAGCTGCATAGGCAGCTGTACCTGTACACGCCATCCAAGCTCTGTTTGACTCAATGCCCAGGCATATCGAGGCCGTTATTACGGCCAGAGGTGGTTGTTCTGGGTACTGATTTCTCAGGAGCTACGAACCCAAATTGCGTGAAAACGTAATCACATGTCAGTTCTAGTATAATATATTTGTCCAATGAATACCCGTTTATGATCTGCATTTCTTCTTGGTGTAGCAATTTTAATGGCCGGTAGTGTATCTGATTATTGCCATAAGAGTCGCAGCATTCAGTAAGATTAATTGGTGTGCCGTAACGATGTCTAACTTTCTGGTAACAGTATCGTCAGCGAACAGCCTGTTGCAACTACAGAGGATGTCCATTCGATCTTTTACAGTGAGTTGACGGAAGTCTTGAGATGTCTCCTCACATCGTGTTGTGTCTAGACAAGACAGCCTAGACACAATGAGAGGAAGCCGAAAGGCATGCGCTAAGTTAAAGCAGGAAGGCGTGAGGTCTGAAACAGGATACGTAATGAATGCTGTAAAGAAAAGTACGTAGCTTTTGGAATACTTAACTTTAATCCATCCTTTTGGTACATCTGGAGATTGTGGCGATACAAGTGAGACTCTTTAGATACATGCAATGTTACTAATGGCGCCTTGCTAGGTCGTAGCCATTGACTTAGCTGAGGGCTATTCTAACTATCTGCTCGGCTAAGGAGCAAGGCTTCGTCAGTGTAGTCGCTAGCTATGTCGTCCGTACAACTGGGGCGAGTGCTAGTCCGTATCTCGAGACCTGCCTTGTGGTGGCGCTCAGTCTGCGATCACACAGTGGCGACACGCGGGTCCGACATGTACTAATGGACCGCGGCCGATTTAAAGCTACCACCTAGCAAGTGTGGTGTCTGACGGTGACACCACACATCGTGTCGCACCTGCATGTGCCCGACGTACTGCAATAACTTGACGCAGCACGGGCTCAAGTCTTTGGAAGTACCCTAGACGTGATGCTTCTGTAGCGCCAATAATTAAGAAAGTGTTGCCGGTGCTGGATTTTCGTGCACGAATTGACCTCCCTGCAATGTCTCATGCATATTCTATGGGTTTCATGTTGGACGGTATGGGTGGCCAAATCATTCGCTTGAACTGTCCAGAATGTTCTTGAAACCAATCGCGAAAAGTTGTGACCAGGCGCAGTAGCACACCGTCATCCATAAAAAAATTCCGTCTTTGTTCGCCGACATAAAGTCCATGAATGTAAACACAGCCACACCATTACGGAGCCACCAGCAGCATCAACAATGCTTTGTTGGCCACTTGGATTCATGGCTGCGTGGGTTTTCCAATCTCGCATGCAACTGATGTGGCCACGAGCCCAGCACGGGCTCTGCGGGCGGTGTCGTGCTGTCAGCAGAGGCACTCGCGTCCGTCGTGTGCTGCCATAACCGATTAGCGCCGGATTCCGCTGCACTGTCCTAACGGATACGTCCCACATTGGTTTCTCCGGTTATTTCACGCGTTGTTGCATGTCTGTCAGCACTGGCAACTGTACGCAAACGCCGCTGCTCTCGATCGTTAAGTGGAGCCCGTCGGCCACTGCATTGTCCGTGGTGAGAGGCAAAGCCTGAAATCTGATATTCTCGGCACACTCTCGAGACTGTGAATCTCTGAATATTGAATTCCCTAACGATTTCCGAAATCCGTCGTGCGACCATAATCACGTCGGAAAACTTTGCACGTGAATCACCTGAGCACAAACGACAGCTTTGCCGATACGTTTATACCTTGTGTATGCATACGAGCGCCATCCCACGACTACTCTTACGTCAGTGTGTGTAAGGGGTGTGTCAAAAAGGAGTTTCTACAGTACTGAAAGGTCATTGATTTACGAGGGCAGTTCGATAAGTAATGCAACACATTTTTTTTCTCGGCCAATTTTGGTTGAAAAAACCGGAAATTTCTTGTGGAATATTTTCAAACATTCCCGCTTCGTCTCGTATAGTTTCATTGACTTCCGACAGGTGGCAGCGCTGTACGGAGCTGTTAAAATGGCGTCTGTAACGGATGTGCATTGCAAACAACGGGCAGTGATCGAGTTTCTTTTGGCGGAAAACCAGGGCATCTCAGATATTCATAGGCGCTTGCAGAATGTCTACGGTGATCTGGCAGTGGACAAAAGCACGGTGAGTCGTTGGGCAAAGCGTGTGTCATCATCGCCGCAAGGTCAAGCAAGACTGTCTGATCTCCCGCGTGCGGGCCGGCCGTGCACAGCTGTGACTCCTGCAATGGCGGAGCGTGCGAACACACTCGTTCGAGATGATCGACGGATCACCATCAAACAACTCAGTGCTCAACTTGACGTCTCTGTTGGTAGTGCTGTCACAATTGTTCACCAGTTGGGATATTCAAAGGTTTGTTCCCGCTGGGTCCCTCGTTGTCTAACCGAACACCGTAAAGAGCAAAGGAGAACCATCTGTGCGGAATTGCTTGCTCGTCATGTGGCTGAGGGTGACAATTTCTTGTCAAAGATTGTTACAGACGATGAAACATGGGTTCATCACTTCGAACCTGAAACAAAACGGCAATCAATGGAGTGGCGTCACACCCACTCCCCTACCAAGAAAAAGTTTAAAGCCATACCCTCAGCCGGTAGAGTCATGGTTACAGTCTTCTGGGACGCTGAAGGGGTTATTCTGTTCGATGTCCTTCCCCATGGTCAAACGATCAACTCTGAAGTGTATTGCGCTACTCTTCAGAAATTGAAGAAACGACTTCAGCGTGTCCGTAGGCACAAAAATCTGAACGAACTTCTCCTTCTTCATGACAACGCAAGACCTCACACAAGTCTTCGCACCCGAGAGGAGCTCACAAAACTTCAGTGCACTGTTCTTCCTCATGCACCCTACAGCCCCGATCTCGCACCGTCGGATTTCCATATGTTTGGCCCAATGAAGGACGCAATCCGTGGGAGGCACTACGCGGATGATGAAGAAGTTATTGATGCAGTACGACGTTGGCTCCGACATCGACCAGTGGAATGGTACCGTGCAGGCATACAGGCCCTCATTTCAAGGTGGCGTAAGACCGTAGCATTGAATGGAGATTACGTTGAAAAATAGTGTTGTGTAGCTAAAAGATTGGGGACTAACCTGGTGTATTTCAATGCTGAATAAAACAACCCCTGTTTCAGAAAAAAAATGTGTTGCATTACTTATTGAACTGCCCTCGTATTCATTTAACATACAGGCACGGTTTCGGTGTCAGTTCATGACAAAATAATCACGTTTTTACGTTACGCCTAAACAGGTTCAATGTGACTTTCACCGATTATGCGGCACACAACTTATCTGGATTCCACACCCGCTGTGGCGTGTCAGGCGTAACTTGTTCAGTTGCGAGGTAGGTTTCAACTCTGAGCTGCGGTAGGGTAGCCAGTTCGGGTGGCATCCTTGATGAACCCCCAAAAGAAAAAGTCAGGAGGTGTCACCTCCAGTGCTCCAGTGGTCGAGAGGGCCACGCAACTGGTGCACCTGGGCCCACCCTCTCACCTGGAAAGCGGATATTCAGGAAATCTCAGATATCGGTGAGGTAGTGTGCCGATGCGCCATCTAGCATAACTTGTATGCAGCGTTGTCGGTCATCAGCGTCAATCTGGGGCGATTCAGTTGATTTTCAGCATATCTAAGTACACTACGCCGTTGGTACAGTAGCTTTGTCTTCGAAAAAGAAAGGACCGTAAATTTCACTCTCGCTCAGTGAACAAAACAAATTCAACATTTGGGGTATCATGTTCGTGTTTCAGAGATTCTCGTGTATTTCCATTGCGCCATATCCTACAGTTGCTTGGTAGCTTCACCGCTTGCACGAGAAGTCGACTCATCACTAAGTACAGTCTTCCTGGTGGAGCTTCATCCAACCAGTGTATCATTTCCACCACAGAACACCAACACTACGATTGTCATATAGTTGTGGTACCGTTATACACTTGTAAGGTCTGAGATGCAAGCGTTTTCTTAACGCACACAGAACTGTCATATGTGGGTCGCCCAGCTCTCGAGATTTGTAGAACTGTTTCCAAAGCTTCGTCTCCCTTGCTGTGCGACGTCGTTAGATGCATGAGCAAAACATGGAGGTTTGTTATTTCTTAACCACTAATCAGTTTCAATAAATCACTTACGCCGCTCCCGAACACAAAGCCTACTGGGAGGATCTTTACCACACTATGCACGAAATCTCTCTAGTAGTTCCTCAGACTAGCCCAGACATACAAAAAGAAACTAGCAGGAGACTTCAGTTTACATACGTAGCAAAAGGAGATTAAAAAAATGTTTTATTTACTTACTAAAACATAACATACGTTGCGCAGTTGTTGCAGGTTTCGATTCTTCAAAGCACACCCATAGTGAGCACGCTCAGGACTGGTGAAGGCTGCAACCACTGCTACCATTTGCGTACTACGTGAGTCAAGGCTTGATCTAGTTTCCTTAAAGATGACACAAAGATATAGTCTGTAAGTCGCATGAATAACTTTGTACAAATTTTCAAAGCTGTAAATTCTTTTCCCATAAGGCTCCCCGGGAGTAGTTAACAATCCGTTAGCCTTGGTAGAGCCACTCGTAACAAAACTCTACCATCTGGTGAGCAACATGTATGAGACAGGCGAAATATCCTCAGACTTCAAGAAAAATACAATAATCCCAGTTCTAACCAAAGCAGGTGCTGTCAGGCGTGAAAATTACCGAACCATCAGTTTAACAAGTCACGGCTGCAAGATACTAACACGAATCATTCACAGAAGAATGGAAAAACTAGTAGAAGCCAACCTCGGGGAAGATCAGTTTTTGATTCCGTAGAAATGGTGGAACACGTGAGGCAATACTGACCCTACGACTTACCTTAGAAGATAGGTTAAGGAAAGGCAAATCTACGTTCTAGCCTTTGTAGACTTAGAGAAAGCTTTTGACAGTGTTGAGTGGAATAGAAGCAAAATGCTACTTATAATTTGTACAGAAAGCAGAAGGCAGCTAGGAGTCAAGGGACACGGAAGGGAAGCAGTGGTTGAGAAGAGAGTGAGACACAGCTGTAGCCCAACCCCGATGTTATTCAATGTGTTTATTGACCGAGCAGTAAAGGAAGCAAAAGAAAAATTTGGAGTAGGAATTAAAGTCTAGGGAGGAGAAATAAAAACTTCGAGATTTGTCGATAACATCGCAATTTTGGCACGCAGCAAAAAGACTTGCAAGAGCATTTGAACGGAATGGAGAGTATCGTGAAAGAAGAATATAAGATGAAAATCAACAAAAGCAAAACGAGGATAATGGAATGTAGTCGAATTAAATCGGGTGATGCTGAGGGAATTAGATTAGGAAATGAGACACTTAAAGTAGGAAAGGAGTTTTGCTGTTTGGAAGGCAATATAATTGATGATGGTCGAAGTAGGCAGGTTATAAAATACAGACTGGCAATTGCAAGAAAAGCGTATCTGAAGAAGAGAAATTTAACATCGAGTATAGATTTAAGAGTCAAGAAGTCGTTTCTGAAAGTATTTGTATGGAGTCTAGCCTTGTATGGAAGTGAAACATGGACGGTAAATAGTTTAGACAAGTAGAGAATACACGCTTTCGATATGTGGTCCTGCAGAACAGTGCTGAAGATTAGATGGGTATGTCACGTAACTAATGAGGAGGAACTGAATAGAATTAAAGAGAAGAGAAATTTGTGATACAATCAGACCAAAAGATGGGATCGGTTAGTAGGACATATTCTGAGACGTCAAGAGATCACACATTTAGTACTGGAGGGAAGCGTGTGGGGTATAAATCATAGAGGAACACCATGAGATGAATACGGTAAGCAGATTCAGAGCGTTGTAGGTTGCAGTAGTTACTCGGAGATGAGGCTTGCACAGGATATAGTGGCATGGAGCCCTGCATCAAACCAGTCTTCGGACTGAAGACAACAACAGTGGTTTAGATAGTATGAAAAGTAATGGTCCTATAACGCTTTCTTGGGAGTAGACTCGAAGATACACACATCACTAAAGATTTATTTCCGTTAAGAATTATATGCTGTGTTGGTGTCCTAGGGACTCTTAAATTCAGCCAGGCAGTTGATCAGATATACACTCCTGGAAATGGAAAAAAGAACACATTGACACCGGTGTGTCAGACCCACCATACTTGCTCCGGACACTGCGAGAGGGCTGTACAAGCAATGATCACACGCACGGCACAGCGGACACACCAGGAACCGCGGTGTTGGCCGTCGAATGGCGCTAGCTGCGCAGCATTTGTGCCTCGCCGCCGTCAGTGTCAGCCAGTTTGCCGTGGCATACGGAGCTCCATCGCAGTCTTTAACACTGGTAGCATGCCGCGACAGCGTGGACGTGAACCGTATGTGCAGTTGACGGACTTTGAGCGAGGGCGTATAGTGGGCATGCGGGAGGCCGGGTGGACGTACCGCCGAATTGCTCAACACGTGGGGCGTGAGGTCTCCACAGTACATCGATGTTGTCGCCAGTGGTCGGCGGAAGGTGCACGTGCCCGTCGACCTAGGACCGGACCGCAGCGACGCACGGATGCACGCCAAGACCGTAGGATCCTACGCAGTGCCGTAGGGGACCGCACCGCCACTTCCCAGCAAATTAGGGACACTGTTGCTCCTGGGGTATCGGCGAGGACCATTCGCAACCGTCTCCATGAAGCTGGGCTACGGTCCCGCACACCGTTAGGCCGTCTTCCGCTCACGCCCCAACATCGTGCAGCCCGCCTCCAGTGGCGTCGCGACAGGCGTGAATGGAGGGACGAATGGAGACGTGTCGTCTTCAGCGATGAGAGTCGCTTCTGCCTTGGTGCCAATGATGGTCGTAAGCGTGTTTGGCGCCGTGCAGGTGAGCGCCACAATCAGGACTGCATACGACCGAGGCACACAGGGCCAACACCCGGCATCATGGTGTGGGGAGAGATCTCCTACACTGGCCGTACACCACTGGTGATCGTCGAGGGGACACTGAATAGTGCACGGTACATCCAAACCGTCATCGAACCCATCGTTCTACCATTCCTAGACCGGCAAGGGAACTTGCTGTTCCAACAGGACAATGCACGTCCGCATGTATCCCGTGCCACCCAACGTGCTCTAGAAGGTGTACGTCAACTACCCTGGCCAGCAAGATCTCCGGATCTGTCCCCCATTGAGCATGTTTGGGACTGGATGAAGCGTCGTCTCACGCGGTCTGCACGTCCAGCACGAACGCTGGTCCAACTGAGGGGCCAGGTGGAAATGGCATGGCAAGCCGTTCCACAGGACTACATCCAGCATCTCTACGATCGTCTCCATGGGAGAATAGCAGCCTGCATTGCTGCGAAAGGTGGATATACACTGTACTAGTGCCGACATTGTGCATGCTCTGTTGCCTGTGTCTATGTGCCTGTGGTTCTGTCAGTGTGATCATGTGATGTATCTGACCCCAGGAATGTGTGAATAAAGTTTCCCCTCCCTGGGACAATGAATTCACGGTGTTCTTATTTCAATTTCCAGGAGTGTATTTATTACATATCTTTCAGGGTTCTGTGGCTCAATCTGTAAAAACTGTTAAGAATACTTCTTCTAAGGAACGGGTAACCTATAAAATTTAAATTTGTCACATAGTAAGGCCTATAGCACTTCGGGGACGTAAAAATTTTAAGCTTCTATGTCATATAAGGCCACATTCGGCCATTTATGTCAAAGATTTTGATATTCGAAAACTCACTTGCCAAAACCTATAGGGTGCTTCCCGTTGATCTTGAATCATAAAATTCGGCAAGAAACAAGGTTCCACGGAAGAAAGTAAAGTAAAAAATTCGAAACTTGTTAAACTGTAACTATATTCCGTAAAAATTTGTTTCGTCCTTTGAACATGCATTGCCGTCATCATCCGTCAAAAGCGTAATAGATGAACGTTATTGCATGCAAACAAAAAAAATGTAAGTTGTTGTGGTGTTTTAGTAAGTAAATAACGATTTTGATAAATTTTCTCGCACTACATATGTAAACTGGAGTCCCTTGCTGGCTTCTTGAGGAACTACTGTACAGATTTTGATACGGTCTGAAATTCCCAGGACTAATATGTTGCCCGTATCAGTACCGATAAAAGACAAAAATCGTGGAGATTGTCGAGTCGCAGGATGGATGAATATAAAATTAAGTTTCTTCGGAACCCTCGGTACAACAGATGTCCGGCAACGACAGCGGGGAAACTACCGTATAGATCAGATGGGGCACGTTTGCGAACCGACTGCACGTAAAAAGAGTTCCTCAAAGCCACGACACGCGGTAATAGGAACATTCTCGTCTCATCACCGCCGTATCAACTCTCGAGCCGTACATCTGATGCTTGTGTTCCTCGGCGCTGTTATTAAAACAGCACTGATAGCTTTGCCCATTTTCTATAACACAATATTTCAAAACAATATAAATATTATGAACAAAAATTACTCTTTTTCAAAAAAAAAGTTTATTTACAAACGAAAAATTTTAGCATTGGTACTATGGCTAATTGGTATTTCGGTTTCTTTTGTCATAGTAAAAATAAATTTCAGAACTGAGAAAAAATAAATACCGAAAAATACCGGTTATTCAGAACTAGCAGTAATTCATCGTAGATCGCTTGAGCAATGAAAGGTACCTAACGACTGGAAAAAAGCGCAGGTCATTCCCGTTTTTAAGAAAGGCCGTAAGACAGATCCATAAAATACTAGACCTATATCGCGGACGTCAATCTATTGTAAAATTATGGAACATGTTTTATGCTCAAGAATTAACACTGTTTTTAGAAAGTGAACATCTCCTGTATAAAAATCAACATGGATTTCGCAAGCAAAGATCTTGCGAAACACGGCTCGTTCTGTTCCGCCATGAGATCCACAGTGCAGTGGACAACGAGGCTCAGCTTGATGCCGTTTTCGTTGACTTCAGTGGGGCATTTGACACAGTCCCGCATTGCCGTTTAATGAAAAAAATACGAGCTTACGTAGTATCGGAGCAGACCTGAGATTGGATTCAAGACTTTCTCGCAGATTGAACTCAACACGTCGCTCTTAACGGAACAAAATCGACAGGTGTAAATGTAATACCCGGAGTACCAGACGGAAGTGTGATAGGACCGTTTCTGTTGACAATATATACACTACTTGCCATTAAAATTGCTACACCAAGAAGAGATGCAGATGATAAACGGGTATTCATTGAACAAATATATTATACTAGAACTTGACATGTGATTACATTTTCACGCAATTTGGGTGCATAGATCCTGAGACATCAGTACCCAGAACAATCACCTCTGGCCGCAATAACGGCCTTGATACGCCTGGGCATTGAGTCAAACAGAGCTTGGATGGCGTGTACAGGTACAGCTGCCCGTGCAGTTTCAACAAGATACCACAGTTCATCAAGAGTAGTGACTGGCGTATTGTGACGAGCCAGTTGCTCGGCCACCATTGACTAGACGTTTTCAATTGCTGAGAGATCTGGCGAATGTGCTGGCCAAGGCAGCAGTCGAACATTTTCTGTATCCAGAAAGGCCCGTACAGGACCTGCAACATCCCGTCGTGCATTATCCTGCTGAAATGTAGGGTTTCGCAGGGATCGAATGAAGGGTAGAGCCACGGGTCGTAACACATCTGAAATGTAACGTCCACTGTTCAAAGTGCCGTCAATGCGAACAAAACGTGACCGAGACGTGTAACAAATGTCACCCCATACCATCACGCCGGGTGATACGCCAGTATGGCGTTGACGAATACACGCTTCCAATGTGCGTTCACCGCGATGTCGCCAAACTCGGATGCGACCATCATGATGCTGTAAACAGAACCTGGATTCATCCGAAAAAATTACGTTTTGCCATTCGAGCACCCAGGTTCGTCGTCGAGTACACCATCGCAGGCGCTCCTGTCTGTGATGCAACGTCGAGGGTAACCGCAGCCACGGTATCCGATCTGATAGTCCACGCTGCTGCAAACGTCGTCGAACTGTTCGTGCAGATGGTTGTTGTCTGCAAACGTCCCCATCTGTTGACTCAGGGATCGAGGCGTGGCTGCACGATCCGTTACAGCCATGCGGATAAGATGCCTGTCATCTCGACTGCTAGTGATACGAGGCCGCTGGGATCCAGCACGGCGTTCGGTATTACCCTCCTGAACCCACCGATTCCGTATCCTGCTAACAGTCATTGGATCTCGACCAACGCGAGCAGCAATGTTGCGATACGATGAACCGCAATCGCGATAGGGTACAATCCAGTCGGAAACGTGATGGTACGAATTTCTCCTCCTTACACGAGGCATCACAACGGCGTTTCACCGGGCAAAGCCGGTCGACCGCTGTTTGTGTATGAGAAATCGGGTGGAAACGTTCCTCATGTCAGCACGTTGTAGGTGTCGCCACCGGCGCCAACCTTGTGTGAATGCTCTGAAAAGCTAATCATTTGCAAATCACAGCATCTTCTTCTTGTCGGTTAAATTTCGCGTCTGTAGCACGTCATCTTCGTGGTGTAGCAATTTTAATGGCCAGTAATGTATAAATGGTCTAATAGAGAGCTTAGGATTCTCTTTAAGGCTATTCGCAGATGATGTAGATGTCGATACCAAAGTAGCAACGCCAGAAGATAGTAAGAATTTGCAAAACGACCTGCAGAGAATTGAAGATTGGTGGAGGCTGTGGTGGTTGACCCTGAACGTAAATAAATGTAACATATGCGCATACATAGGAAAAGAAATCCACTACTGAACAACTACATTATTGACGACAAACAGATGGAGACAACGTCTGCCGCAAAATATTTAGGCGTAACTATCCAGAGCGACTTTGGGGAGTGACCACATAAAACAGGTAGTGGGAAAAGCAGACACCAGACTCTGATTCATCGGAAGAACCTTAAGGAAATGTAACTCATCCACGAAAGGAGTGGCTTATAAGGCACTTGTTCGCTCGATTCTCGAGTATTGTTCATCTGTCTGGGATCTCTGTCAAGTAGTACTGAAAGAGGAGATAGAGAAGATCCAACGAAGAGCGGAGCGTTTCGTCACGGGATCGTTTAGCTGGCTAGAGAGCGTTACGGAGATGCTAAACAAACTCCACTGGCAGATGTTACAAGAGAGTCGTCGTGCATCACGGAGAGATTTGCTACAGAAATTTCGGGACAGGACTTTTCGGGAGGTGTCAGACAACATATTACTTCGCCACACAAACATCTCGCATTTAACCACGAGGAGAAAATTCGAGAAATCAGAGCCAATACAGAGGCTTACCGACGATCATCCATCCCACGCACTGTTCGCGAATGGAACAGGGTTGGAGTGACCAGATAGTGGTGCCACAAGTACCCTCCGCCACACACCATTAAGTGGTTTGCAGAGTATGATGCTGACGAATCGGTCTTGACCGGTCGGTCTTTCCCATCCCTACCATATTATAGCGGCTAGAGACGTTGCTGCCGGCCGGCTGGGAGCCGTTGCCCCCAGCTACACACACTGGAAGCTTTGTGGGTGCTGGAGCCCGCTATCGGCGGCTGGAGTTCTTTTCCGGCGGCCTATCTGTCGCCCAGTGGCCCCGGCGACCTGGCTGTGGGTGCCGCTTACGTCACCAGATAGCTGCCGCCTCCGGCTCGAACCTTTCACCCACCACGGAGCACTCGTCACCGCTGGGAACATTCTGTAGCCTCCTCCTCGTGCACTGGGTCAAACACACGCTTGGCAACAAAAGTAATACCTTGTGTAATCGCTCGTTGACAGCTACAAGCTCTTAGATGGGTCACATTGTGGTAAGTTGAGCAGCTGCACTTGTATATATGAGGTTGGTGCTTAAATTCGTAGCGTTTCCCCATATGTTTAACAAACACAACAGATACGTACAACAGAGACTTCTGGCATCAATAACATATTCTCCTTCACTATTTACAACAGTCTGCCAACAATAACTTTTAGATTCTGCGACTGTAGAAATCACGTGGTTTGAAGCGAAGAACTCGTCGAGTCATTTCGGAGCGCATTTTCATTCCGAAAGGAAGTCGATTGACTGTTGTAAGATACAGAGACGAAAAGGTGAAAATCTGAGCACGCAAAATCAGTTAAGTAACGTGGGAGCGGAATGAATTCGCAACCCATCTCTTGTATAGTAATCTTTTGCCAGTCTAGCAGAATTCGGGCGGATTTATCGTGGATTAGAACCACTTCACGCAGTCTCCCTGGTCGTTGTTCTGGGCTTGCGTCTGCAAGACACCTCATTTGTTGATAAAAGTCAGCAGTGATGGTTACACCTCGGGGAAGTAATTCGTAGTATATCACACCGTCCTCAATCCACAAGATGCAGAACATTATATTATTACATTTCGTGGGTATTCGTGTTTAATTGTAAAGGGTGTTGCTGCTTTGTTTGGCCTCAACCATTCCATTCCTTTATTTTCTTTTGCTCTACTTTTCTTTTGCTCTACTTTTCTTTTGCTCTACTTTTCTTTTGCTCCACTTTTTTCCTCTACTTTTCTTTTGCTCTACTTTTCTTTTCCTCTACTTTTCTTTTCCTCTACTTTTCTTTTCCTCTACTTTTCTTTTCCTCTACTTTTCTTTTCCTCTACTTTTCTTTTCCTCTACTTTTCTTTTCCTCTACTTTTCTTTTCCTCTACTTTTCTTTTCCTCTACTTTTCTTTTCCTCTACTTTTCTTTTCCTCTACTTTTCTTTTCCTCTACTTTTCTTTTCCTCTACTTTTCTTTTCCTCTACTTTTCTTTTCCTCTACTTTTCTTTTCCTCTACTTTTCTTTTCCTCTACTTTTCTTTTCCTCTACTTTTCTTTTCCTCTACTTTTCTTTTCCTCTACTTTTCTTTTCCTCTACTTTTCTTTTCCTCTACTTTTCATTTCCTCTACTTTTCATTTCCTCTACTTTTCATTTCCTCTACTTTTCTTTTCCTCTACTTTTCTTTTCCTCTACTTTTCTTTTGCTCTGCTTTTCTTTTGCTCTACTTTCCTTTTGCTGTACCTTTCTTTTCTTTTGCTCTACCTTTCTTTTCTTCTGCTCTACTATTCTTTTCTTTTCTTTTGCTCTGCTATTCTTTTCTTTTCTTTTGCTCTACTATTCTTTTCTTTTCTTTTGCTCTGCTATTCTTTTCTTTTCTTTTGCTCTGCTATTCTTTTCTTTTCTTTTGCTCTACTATTCTTTTTTTTTCTTTTGCTCTACTATTCTTCTCTTTTCTTTTGCTCTACTATTCTTTTCTTTTCTTTTTTTTCTATTGCTGTACTATTCTTTTCTTTTCTTTTTTTCTATTGCTCTACTATTCTTTTCTTTTCTTTTTTTCTATTGCTCTACTATTCTTTTCTTTTCTTTTTTTTCTTTTGCTCTACTATTCCTTTCTTTTCTTTTTTTCTTTTGCTCCACTATTCCTTTCTTTTTTTTCTTTTGCTCTACTATTCCTTTCCTTTGCTGTTTTACTTTTGCACCTTTTTTGCCCCCCTTTTTTTTGCCCCCCTTTTTTTTGCCCCCCTTTTTTTTGCCCCCCTTTTTTTTGCCCCCCTTTTTTTTGCCCCCCTTTTTCTTGCCCCCCCTTTTTTTGCCCCCTTTTTTTTGCCCCCCTTTTTTTTGCCCCCCTTTTTTTTGCCCCCCTTTTTTTTGCCCCCCCTTTTTTTTGCCCCCCTTTTTTTTGCCCCCCTTTTTTTTGCCCCCCCTTTTTTTGCCCCCCCTTTTTTTGCCCCCCCTTTTTTTGCCCCCCCCTTTTTTTGCCCCCCCTTTTTTTGCCCCCCCTTTTTTTGCCCCCCCTTTTTTTGCCCCCCCTTTTTTTGCCCCCCCTTTTTTTGCCCCCCTTTTTTTGCCCCCCTTTTTTTTGCCCCCCTTTTTTTTGCCCCCCTTTTTTTTGCCCCCCTTTTTTTTGCCCCCCTTTTTTTTGCCCCCCTTTTTTTTGCCCCCCTTTTTTTTGCCCCCCTTTTTTTTGCCCCCCTTTTTTTTGCCCCCCTTTTTTTTGCCCCCCTTTTTTTTGCCCCCCTTTTTTTTGCCCCCCTTTTTTTTGCCCCCCTTTTTTTTGCCCCCCTTTTTTTTGCCCCCCTTTTTTTTGCCCCCCTTTTTTTTGCCCCCCTTTTTTTTGCCCCCCTTTTTTTTGCCCCCCTTTTTTTTGCCCCCCTTTTTTTTGCCCCCCTTTTTTTTGCCCCCCTTTTTTTGCCCCCCTTTTTTTGCCCCCCTTTTTTTTGCCCCCCTTTTTTTTGCCCCCCTTTTTTTTTGCCCCCCTTTTTTTTTGCCCCCCTTTTTTTTTCTCCCCCCTTTTTTTTTTGCCCCCCCCTTTTTTTTGCCCCCCCCCTTTTTTTTGCCCCCCTTTTTTTGCCCCCCTTTTTTTTTGCCCCCCTTTTTTTTGCCCCCCTTTTTTTTTTGCCCCCCCTTTTTTTTGCCCCCCTTTTTTTTTGCCCCCCCTTTTTTTTGCCCCCCTTTTTTTTTGCCCCCCTTTTTTTTGCCCCCCTTTTTTTTGCCCCCCTTTTTTTTGCCCCCCTTTTTTTTGCCCCCCTTTTTTTTTGCCCCCCTTTTTTTTGCCCCCCTTTTTTTTTGCCCCCCTTTTTTTTTGCCCCCCTTTTTTTTGCCCCCCTTTTTTTTGCCCCCCTTTTTTTTGCCCCCCTTTTTTTTGCCCCCCTTTTTTTTGCCCCCCTTTTTTTTGCCCCCCTTTTTTTTGCCCCCCTTTTTTTTTGCCCCCCTTTTTTTTTGCCCCCCTTTTTTTTGCCCCCCTTTTTTTTTGCCCCCCTTTTTTTTTGCCCCCCTTTTTTTTTGCCCCCCTTTTTTTTTTGCCCCCCTTTTTTTTTGCCCCCTTTTTTTTTTGCCCCCCTTTTTTTTTGCCCCCTTTTTTTTTTGCCCCCCTTTTTTTTTGCCCCCCTTTTTTTTTTTGCCCCCCTTTTTTTTTGCCCCCCTTTTTTTTTGCCCCCCTTTTTTTTTGCCCCCCTTTTTTTTTGCCCCCCTTTTTTTTTGCCCCCCTTTTTTTTTGCCCCCCTTTTTTTTGCCCCCCTTTTTTTTTGCCCCCCTTTTTTTTTGCCCCCCCTTTTTTTTGCCCCCCTTTTTTTTTGCCCCCCTTTTTTTTGCCCCCCTTTTTTTTGCCCCCCTTTTTTTTGCCCCCCTTTTTTTTGCCCCCCTTTTTTTTGCCCCCCCTTTTTTTTGCCCCCCCTTTTTTTTGCCCCCCTTTTTTTTGCCCCCCTTTTTTTTGCCCCCCTTTTTTTTGCCCCCCTTTTTTTTGCCCCCCTTTTTTTTGCCCCCCTTTTTTTTGCCCCCCTTTTTTTTTGCCCCCCTTTTTTTTTGCCCCCCTATTTTTTTGCCCCCCTTTTTTTTTGCCCCCCTATTTTTTTGCCCCCCTTTTTTTTTGCCCCCCCCTTTTTTTTTGCCCCCCCCTTTTTTTGCCCCCCCTTTTTTTTGCCCCCCCTTTTTTTTTGCCCCCCCTTTTTTTTTGCCCCCCCTTTTTTTTTGCCCCCCCTTTTTTTTTGCCCCCCCTTTTTTTTGCCCCCCCTTTTTTTTGCCCCCCCTTTTTTTTGCCCCCCCTTTTTTTTGCCCCCCCTTTTTTTTGCCCCCCCTTTTTTTTGCCCCCCCTTTTTTTTGCCCCCCCTTTTTTTTGCCCCCCCTTTTTTTTGCCCCCCCCTTTTTTTGCCCCCCCTTTTTTTTGCCCCCCTTTTTTTTGCCTTTGCTGCATGATTATCAACGGATGGGTTGCTAAAGCAGCCACACAACAAACACGCCAGAAGTGTACGAGGTTGCTTTGATATGTCTGCTATATTTCGACGACAGAGTGGAGCATTGTTGCTTTGACATCATCGTTGGTAAGCTTGATTATTCTGAGGTTCGTACAGATGATGTCAACGTACAGTTCTATTCCGGCTTAACCACGAGCACCAGCATGAAGTCGAAGAACACAAGAGTAGAGAAGGCTGTGACACGACGTCAGCCAATAGCTGGCTGACTAGGTCTGTACCGGGACAGGAGAGCGGACTCTACAAGAAGAGAATACAAGCGCCATTCCTGATAGCCCTGCGGCACAGTACTAGACCGACACTAGCAGACCAGAACAGTAGAAGACAGACATGAGAAGAGCTGTCATCCTAACTATTATATTGAGACAAGTGCCTTACATAAATTGCTTAATGGACATTATATATAGCGACAGACACTGACTCTTTGCATGTCGCCTATCGCTTGCGACTCGTTCTTCTAATACAAAGTTTAGTATTGTAAATCTACTTTATTGTAATAAAAGCTATTAATGCGATTGGCTTGAATCCTTTAGGCACCCTATAAAAGACGAGTGGGCAGGACCCCACTAATTCAATGTTGATAGCCATCAGTGTGTTGACTGCGATTGAAAATGGAAGAAGAGCGTTTCGTGCTGTTACTGGACATTCTCTTTTGAAGGGTTGGACTGCCGCACAAATCAAAACAGATCTGGATGAAGTACACGAAGACTCTGCACCATCACTGAAGACCATTTACTTTGGAATTAACGATTTTAAACGTGATCGGACAAGCGCTGAAGACGAAGCGCGCTTTGGCCGTCCAGTTGAGGTCACCATAAAGGAAATCATTGACATCATCCATGACATGGTAAAGCAAGATAGCCGAATAAAAATTCGTGAGATTATTAACACTGTAGGCGTTTCAACTGATCGAGTGCATAATATGCTGCATGGAGAAATTGCCTATGAAGGAGGTGTCTGGGAGATGGGTGCCGCGATTGCTCGACCAAAAGCGCATCCTTCACATTTCAACACAACGTCTGGTGATGTTTAATCCCAATCTGCAAGAGTGCCAATCTGTGACTCAATGCAGCCTGGATCCATCATTAGTCGAAAAGTGCTGTTTCACAAGAATAACGCACCATCCCAGCCGGCTGCTGTGACCGCGAGGTTCTAGGCGCTTCAGTCCGGAACCGCGCACCTACTATGGTCGCAGGTTCGAATCCTGCCTCGGGCATGGATGTGTGTGATGTCCTTAGCTTAGTTAGGCTGAAGTAGTTCTAAGTTCTAGGGGGCTGATGACCTCAGATGTTGAGTCCCATAGTGCTTAGAGCCATTTGAACACCATCCCATACGTGATAGCTAACAGTGAAGTAGAAAGTTTCGTTATCCGTATGTAACAACTGACCTAACATCAATCCTTCAAGATCTGCATCATTCTCCCCTCCTGAAGACTGAACATTTTTCCCCATTCAGGAAATTTGCAAGGAGGGTCAGTAATTAATCCCTACTGCGTCAACCCATGTAATCTGACGGCCATTATAAAACAGCTTCAGATTATGTTTAAAGCTTGTTTGAAGTTGGTATATGTTCTCATAATCAAACATTGGATGAAATTAAATAAAAGCTAGTATTTTTCCGCATTTCAGCGTTTTATGACGTCATATCTTCTGTAGTGTGTGTGTTACAGTAATATAGTTTTGCAGGTACATTCAGTGGCATATGTATACATGTGTTGTGAATTGAGTTAGTACTAAAGAAGTTTTAAATTGAAACGTCACGCCAGATGCTGCGTGAATTGGGCTTTGGTTCCTGTTGCAACCTTTGCACCAGACTTACCTCCATGTCACTTCTCGCTGTTCCCTAACTTTAAACGTTGGCTTGGTGCGGAAAAAATTTTCAAGTGAGGAAGTGATAGTTGTAGTCAACGAGTGTCTTGCAGAGTTTGACATAATCTGTGTTTCCGATGGGATGACAAAGCTGGAGGATTCCCGGACCAAGTGTGTACCCCTCAAAGGGGACTGTGGAGAAGATTAGATTAGTACTTCTTCCATAGATCATGAATACGACACTACGTCATGATGTGGAACGTGTCAAGTTAATAAAAGGTGTCTATACAAGATATTACATTACACAAAATATGACATGACACTTAACATTTTTGATTTTTTCTTTTGGGTGGGGGGTGGGGAAATTACCCATTTACTACATCCAAAAATTCATCTAATGATTAGGAGGAGTTGCCATTTAGAAATTCTTTTAATTTCCTTTTAAATGCAATATGGCTATCTGTCAGACCGAAGGTGAGTTGAAACTTCCTGGCAGATTAAAACTGTGTGCCGGACCGAGACTCGAACTCGGGACTTTTGCCTTTCGCGGACAAGTGCTCTACCAACTGAGCTACCCAAGCACGACTCGTTCCCACCGCTTCAATTCCGCCAGTAGCTCATCTCCTACCTTCCAAACTTCACAGAAGCTCTCCTGCGAACCTTGCAGAACAAGCACTTCTGGAAGAAGGCTGTGGCTAAGCCATGTCTCCGCAATATCGTGGAATTGAAGCGGTCCTGGCGGAATTGAAGTGGTGAGGACGGGGCGTGAGTCGTGCTTGGGTAGCTCAGATGGTAGAGCACTTGTCCGCGAAAGGCAAAGGTCCCGAGTTCGAGTCTCGGTCCGGCACACAGTTTTAATCTGCCAGGAAGTTTCATATCAGCGCACAGTCCGCTGTAGAGTGAAAATTTCATTGAAGGTGAGTTGTTTACGAGACATTTTTTCTTGCTTTTTTACCAGACTTCTTCCTCGTAAATTGGGTTCGTTGGACGGTGTGGTACCAGGACAAATTTGAAGCCGCTAGCGTTGCGTGAGTCTGGACAAGCAGCGCACCCCTCTGCCAGGTGGTCAGTGGCTGGCGACACGCAAACAACGTTGTCCTGCGGGCTCAGCCAGTTGTGACGTCAGAACCACGGCGGCGCGGCTTGCCGCCTGAGTCATTATCGGGGCCCGGAAATCTGCAGCGCTAGTGAGTACACAGCGGCCAGGTGAAAACACTGCATGAGGGCAGCTGACTCACTGCGAAACGTGCGTAGCTCCCAGCTTCACGCTTCTGGCTCCTCGTAACAGCAGTTAACACAGGCCGTTAAACACTTCACCCGTGGTGCACGAACGCAAAACGACCACCGTCATACTGTGACTCACATAAATATTCAGGCACTCCTTAATAACTAGCTTTTGCGACACACCGGCCCTGTGCTTCAAAGAAAATAGGGTACACTGAAATGAGTTGCTCATGTCCCTGTTCGTCAGCGTCAACACCACGGGAATTGGTCTAGTGGCTAGATTTGCAGACTCTGGATCACGGGGTCCTGGCTTCGATATTACATCATACTGGGCGTCCCATATGATTTCTCGTGGGTCTTATACACTTTCGTTAACAAGTTGCTGATCGCTACAAAAAACCTTATCATCTGGTGGTCAAAACTGAAATCCATAGAATTTGACACAAAGACAATTACATATCTCTTGTTCTCATCGAAAAATTGGTGAAATCATAAGAATAAACTATTCTAACTATATTTTTGTTAATTACACTGTAACTGAATTATTCCAAGTATACCTACCATGTTTGTGTTCCAAATACGGGGACATTATTTTTTAGTGTGAACAGAATTTATAAAACAGCAGCCCAAATAAACACATTTTTACATTGATAATCTAGTTTTATGAATTACGGTAATTAGGAGGTAATTACATGTTATGTTAGCCAATAGCGTGGTAAGCTGACGGTATGAGCAACAGGGTCGTTAAAATTTCAAGCATTATAATTACGTTATATTTGGTAGCTCTTTCGTAATTCGATTCTTCGTAAATGAAAATCCGTAGCTCCAATTAAATGACTTGACAATATATGTGCCTACCAATGGAACGGAACTAACGTCGTGCAGTATGTTGACATTAAATGTTGAAAATTACGTTGCAGACCTCAAAAGCCAAAATTAATTATGTGGGTCCTACCTAATGCCATTTAATTATGCAATCCAAATTAGCTTCGAAATCTTACGAAAGTGAGCTTCTACGTCTCAGTCTCCAGCATCTGGCGTGACGTTTCAATTTAAAAGTTTTGTTGTACTAACTCCATTCACAACACATTTTGCAAATGATATACACGTATGCCACTGAATGTACCTGCAAAACTATATCATTGTAAGATACAGAGTGCAGGAGATATTACGTCATAAAACACTGAAATGCATAAAGAACTAGCTTTTGTTTAAAACGGGGCGCAAATTACCCAGACTATATTCATCCAATATTTGATTATGAGAGCATATACCGACTTCAAACAAGCTTTAAACAGAATTTGAAGCTGTTTTGTAATGGCCGTCAGATTAAATGGGTTGACGGAGGAGGGATGAATTACTGACCGTCCTTGGAAATTTCCTGAATGGAGAAAAAAATGTTCAATCTTCAGGAGGCGAGAATGATGCAGATCTTGAAGGATTGATGTTAGATCAGTTGTTACATACGGATAAAAATGGTTTAAATGGTTCTGAGCACTATGGGACTTAACATCTGAGGTCATCAGTCCCCTAGAACTAAGAACTACTTAAACCTAACTAACCTAAGGACATCACACACATCCATGCCCGAGGCAGGATTCGAACCTGTGACCGTAGCAGTCCCGCGGCTCCGGACTGCAGCGCCTAGAACCGCACGGCCACCGCGGCGGGCTACATACGGATAACGAAACTCTGTTTCATTATCTCATTTGTTACACCAGCACCAATAATCGAAAATGCGAAATGTCTAGAAGAATGTGTACCACGATATTAATAAAATTATTTCACTCTGAAACTTTCGTTCAACCGAGAGATGTAACACGAGTGATTAAACTAATTTCAAACATCCTATCTGAAACACTAATTAATATAACGTATCAGCACTGTCGATACGCCCATACGTTATAAATGCTACCGACTAGCAGTAACTGACTCAAATCTTACGCACAGCGCCAACAGCAATAATCAACTCAACAATAATTTTAAAAATGCAAAATAGTGACTCGTGATCATACACGATTCTCACAACTTGGATCGGTCTGGGCTGTACTAACATGATCCAAGCCGTCTCATTTGAAATGACGCTACCGTTCTTGCGTTCGTTGGGCATTGTTAGCGCAGGCTTTCACCAAATGTGCTTGGCGCCAAACAAATAGGATTTCTAAGGAGGAATGGTCACTATAATAAAACGAGTATTCGGAGAAAAAAAAGTGTAGTGAACATGGGCTTTAAAATGCATACCTTGTGAGCTGTGAACATTTGTTCTTCATCACTGATGTAAAACATCTCTCGTAGTGTACAGATGCTCGAAGCTCTTAAGTTACGCCTATTAGAGCCCCTGTTTAATAGACTATTTGGCTTACATGATAGTTCTTATCATATCACTAAATACTGACCATTCTTACTGGGGCTCACTGCACAAACGTGGCTGGGAGATGTGACGTCCCCTCTCCCCTTTTGTTGTCGCTGTTGACGCTGAGCCGCTGCTGCTACAGCTCGGTCGGTGGAATGTGGACGCGACGCGCAGTGAGGGTTGTCCCCGTTGGATAACGTGGAGCACCACCTGAAACTCTCTAAAGAAAATTGTTCCTCGCGTAATGTATGAAAGTCCGTCTGCGAGTCCGCACAGGCTTCTCAGCGTTGCGAACTGCTGATTTTAAATGTCTGTTATGGTTTTATGATGATTTGCTATGCCCGGTTAGTTATTTATTGCAGTATTGAGTGAATCATTCATCACCGGCGTCGTTTCACGCCACTGAAGTGAGGAAAAATTCATTTGCGGTTCAGTATCAGTAGTTGATGTTACGTTGCTAGGCAGAATTGTTTACTACTGCACGACGCAAATCCAGAGATAACCTATAATACTATATTGCTTTCGTGCGTGGTGATATTATTTTGGCAAAACATTCCTTTCAATGCTCATTGTTCATCAAGTCATTCTTTCAATTAAAATGTTCACAGTTAATTAATTTTGATTATCAACTATCACACAGTTCAATTAGTGATGAAACCAACACGTGAGATTCCCATAACTGACGAACAACTTTATTGTTCCTTCTTAGCAATTAGCTTATAATCATCACAACACACGCACACCGATGGATCATATCAATTACGATTCTTTTCAATTCTGTGATCGTGACAATTACGACAACTTTTACAATCGGCGTATTTGTATTATCTTCGTGTGGTCGTATTAATGTTTACTACTCCAGGCTAATCAGATAGTCTTCGATACTATGTCCATTCTTCGTTGTAACTGTGGACTTTGATGAAGGTTGAATCCAACAATAATATCTCCAATTATTAAAGTTCTTTAACGCGTCGTACACTATCAGAATATCACTTCAGTTCAAGTTCTCAAGTCAGAATAACTGAGAACAAAGTCCGCGCATCTCTATCACACAATATTCTTTTTTTTTTTAAAAAAAAGAAACAATCTCGTAGTGTTCCGTTTGTAGTACTGTAACAAACGGTGCTCTCTCTCTCGACTTGATAGCAAGCAAGCTAGCAAGCGATAACATTTCCATAATCGAGCATTGTAGACGCACTGAATTTCCTTTTCGCCGCGTTTACAACTCTCTTTACAATAAATGTTATCTGTGACCGACATATTACTTTGGACTTAACTTTCGTCGTACTGGTTTGCGGTTATTAGTAAGATGTTTGATAGTTAATTAAAAATAACCTTACTTTCTTACCAGCTTTATATCATCACAGACTCAGTAATTATTGAAATTGGTGTACATCAAAACTTTTGGTTGTTATATTATTGTCAAAGTTGTGCGTATCGTGCTAATTGTTCCCTACTTCAAATTATCATGACACTCTTATTTGGGTTTCTTGGGGTGTTACAGTGAGAACATCCCCCCCTCTCCCCATTTCCCAACGAAGTAGTTATGGTTACGAGAAGGCTTGCTAGCACTGACGGAAAAAAATCTGTACATTTTCGTCCGTAAAGGGACAAAGACGCCATTAACACCACAGAGTTCAAACGAGGTTGTGTAATAGGGCTACGAGGAGAAGGATGTTCCTTCTGCGATATTACAGAAAGACTTGGCAGGGACACAGCCAGTGTAGATGGCTACCGGCAGAGGTGGTCACCGGAATGTGTGGTCGCAAGAAGAATGGGCTCGGGACAGCCACACGGCACTACCAGGAGGGAAGACCGTCGTCTGCATCTACGTGGTTACTCAGCAGTTCACATTCAAGTGCCTGGCAGAGGGATCATCGAACCATTTTCATACTACTACTCTACCATTCCACTCTCGAATGGCGCGCGGGAAAAACGAACACCTAAACCTTTCTGTTCGAGCTCTGATTTCTCTTATTTTATTTTGATGATCATTTCTACCTATGTAGGTTGGGCTCAACAAAATATTTTCGCATTCGGAAGAGAAAGTTGGTGACTGACTTTTAGTGCTAATTGCCACTTTTCACACCACACAGAAATTCTCTCTAGATTATTTTGTAGTTGGAATTGATCGTTTGACGATTTTACTAGACGGTAGATTACAGCGTCATCTGCAAACAATCTAAGGGGGCTGCTCAGATCATCACCTGGATCATTTATACAGGGTGAAAAGTATTTAAACCGACAAACTCTGGGAGGTAGTAGGGGACATGAAAACAAATATTTTTCCCTAATGTCATTTTTTCCTACGTTCTTCAGTTGTTAGAGGCCGTATTACGCTCTTCAGCTGTTGGCAACTGCTGTCCACCAGTGTAGCAGTGCATTGTCTCTGTTTACTGATGGAGCGATACACCTGGAGTGAGTACACCGATGTGGTTGGTGCGTACTACGTAGCGCACCACAACGGACGAGCTGCACAGCGGGTTTATCAACAACAATATCCTAATCGCCGTATCCCGCATCATACGATCTTTGCTGCTGTGTACCAACGTCTGCGTGAGACCGGGTCATTTAGCAGATTACCTGGACAGGGACGCCGTCGGAAGATAAGAACGCTGCAATTTGAGGAAGCTGTCATGCAGCATTTGGAGCGGGATCCTTCAGTCAGCACTCGTGCAATTGCACGTAACATGGGGAAGCACTGTTACGTCCATTTCACTTACAGCGTGTCCACAACCTGGAATCAGATGATTATCCACCCAGAGCACAGTTTTCGCAGTGTTACCTGGAACAGTGTGAAATGCATTCTACATGTCCATCCTCTGTGTTTACCGATGAAGCAACATTCGGGCGTGATGAAGTCTTCAACATGCACAATTCGCATTTTTGGAGTGAGGATAACCCACATGCCAGAGTTACTAGCGCTCATCAAGTGCGGTTCTTCGTTAATGTGTAGGTCGGTGTTGTTGGGGACTGTTTCATTGGGCCGTATCTGCTACCTAGGCCATTAAGTGGCAGGCTCTATTACAATTTTCTCGCCAGAGCATTGACAGAATTGCTGGAAGACGTCCCGCTCCCTACAAGACAACGCATGTGGTTCCAACATGACGGGGCGCCGGCACATTTCAGTCGTCGTGTGCGTCGATTCCTGGAACTACAGTTCCCAGAAACGTGGATTGGCAGAGATGGTCCTGTACCGTGGTCTGCTCGATCCCCAGATATGTCCCCTGTGGACTTTTTTGTGTGGGGAGAGATGTGCAACCTTGTTTACGCAACTCCTGTTGCATCAGAAGAGGATCTGGTTGCCCGGATAGTAGCAGCAGCAGCAGGAACAATTCGGGATACTCCTGGGGTTTCTGCCCGTGTCAGACAGAACGCGAACCGACGGTGTAACCTTTGTTTACGTGTCAATGGAGGCATTTTTGAAAATCTACTGTAATTGAAATGGGTTGTGTTAATGTATTGTCTCTTGGTCATAAAAAATGGAAAAAGTGTTTGTTGCTTTAATTAATTTGCCGCCAGAGAAAACTTCCTTTAGCGGTTTAAATACTACTCATAGGAAAAAAAGACATCAGGGAAAAATATTTGTTTTGATGTCACCTACAACCTCCCAGATTTTGTCGGTTTAAATACTTTTCACCCTGTATATTCCTATCGCGTTCAGCGTATGGCTCTGGTGCATCGTACTCCATCTGCAGCGGCAGTTGGCAACCCAGTGGCACAGAGAACTGCTGCAGATCGGTTACTTCAGGGGCAGCTCCAAGCTAGACGCTCTCTGGCCAGCATTCCACTGACCACAAATCGCCGCCACTTGCGACATCTGTGGTGTGAAGCTGGACGGCAGGGTGGAGGTCTGTTGTGTTTTCTGAAGAAAGCTGGTTCTGCCTCGGTGCCAGTGGTGGCTGTGGGTTGGTTAGAAGGAGTCCAGTTCAGGACCTGCAGCCAACCTGTCTGCGTACTGGACAAACTGGACCTACACCTGGAGTTGCGGTTTGGGGTGCGATTTCATACGACAGAACGTGTACTCTCGTTGGTATCCGATGGATCCTGACTCCAAATTTATAATTCAGTCTGGTACTGAAGAAATCTGAGAGTCCTAGACTTCAAAATGGTTCAAATGGCTCTGAGCACTATGGGACTTAACATCTGTGGTCATCAGTCCCCTAGACTTAGAACTACTTAAACCTAACCGAAGGACATCACACACGCCCATGCCCGAGGCAGGATTCGAACCTGCGACCGTAGCAGTCGCGCGGTTCCGGACTGAAGCGCCTAGAACCGTCGTAGACTTCCACTGCTAAGCTGTTAAACACCGCACGAACTGGTAAACACATTTTTCCTTTCCTTATAGCACACCGGAACGGCTAAAATATATCTGCGAAACGTAAAGAACCTGTGCCGATAAGAAAACTCTTACTCATTCCCTTGTTGTAAATACACGTATCTTCCTGCTCGTTAACAAAGTCAATAAAAAGTGAAACTAGTGCAATTTTCCCAGAATTGTAAACAGAAAAAAAACTCCGTTGCTACATTTTCATGCAACACAACTGCCAGAAACCGAAACCCGAAAGTGAGAAACCGATTTCCTCCGACGTTTCCAAGGCCTGAGTCGATTTCGCTACTTTGGTCAGATACCAGTTCTCCGATCATCAGTTTTGCACGAATGGTCTCTGGAAATCAGCTGATCAGATTTCCTTTAATCGGCTCGATGGCTGAGCGAGGTATCTTCTTAATTAGTCCAATATTTCTACTTATCCTACGTTGTGCAAATTGTCACTACATCCAGATTAGCCAACACTTTCCGAAGCAAGTGGAGACCTGGCCAGCAAAGCACGTTTTAGAAACAACAGAGCATTTACCTGGGAGCGGGTGTCGACTGTGGAGGAAGATACACGTCAAATAAAGCTGTACTTGTAGTATCTACTGTATATACAGGGTGTTTCAAAAATGACCGGTATATTTGAAACGGCAATAAAAATTAAACGAGCAGCGATAGAAATACACCGTTTGTTGCAATATGCTTGGGACAACAGTACATTTTCAGGCAGACAAACTTTCGAAATTACAGTAGTTACAATTTTCAACAACAGATGGCGCTGCGGTCTGGGAAACGCTATAGTACGATATTTTCCACATATCCACCATGCGTAGCAATAATATGGCGTAGTCTCTGAATGAAATTACCCGAAACCTTTGACAACGTGTCTGGCGGAATGGCTTCACATGCAGATGAGATGTACTGCTTCAGCTGTTCAATTGTTTCTGGATTCTGGCGGTACACCTGGTCTTTCAAGTGTCCCCACAGAAAGAAGTCACAGGGGTTCATGTCTGGCGAATAGGGAGGCCAATCCACGCCGCCTCCTGTATGTTTCGGATAGCCCAAAGCAACCACACGATCATCGAAATATTCATTCAGGAAATTAAAGACGTCGGCCGTGCGATGTTGCCGGGCACCATCTTGCATAAACCACGAGGTGTTCGCAGTGTCGTCTAAGGCAGTTTGTACCGCCACAAATTCACGAAGAATGTCCAGATAGCGCGATGCAGTAATCGTTTCGGATCTGAAAAATGGGCCAATGATTCCTTTGGAAGAAATGGCGGCCCAGACCAGTACTTTTTGAGGATGCAGGGACGATGGGACTGCAACATCGGGCTTTTCGGTTCCTCATATGCGCTAGTTCTGTTTATTGACGAAGCCGTCCAGGTAAAAATAAGCTTCGTCAGTAAACCAAATGCTGCCCACATGCATATCGCCGTCATCAATCCTGTGCACTATATCGTTAGCGAATGTCTCTCGTGCAGCAATGGTAGCGGCGCTGAGGGGTTGCCGCGTTTGAATTTTGTATGGATAGAGGTGTAAACTCTGGCGCATGAGACGCTACGTGGACGTTGGCGTCATTTGGACCGCAGCTGCAACACGGCGAACGGAAACCCGAGGCCGCTGTTGGATCACCTGCTGCACTAGCTGCGCGTTGCCCTCTGTGGTTGCCATACGCGGTCGCCCTACCTTTCCAGCACGTTCATCCGTCACGTTCCCAGTCCGTTGAAATTTTTCAAACAGATCCTTTATTGTATCGCTTTTCGGTCCGTTGGTTGCATTAAACCTCCGTTGAAAACTTCGTCTTGTTGCAACAACACTGTGTTCTAGGCGGTGGAATTCCAACACCAGAAAAATCCTCTGTTCTAAGGAATAAACCATGTTGTCTACAGCACACTTGCACGTTGTGAACAGCACACGCTTACAGCAGAAAGACGACATACAGAATGGCGCACCCACAGACTGCGTTGTCTTCTATATCTTTCACATCACTTGCAGCGCCATCTGTTGTTGAAAATTGTAACTACTGTAATTTCGAAAGTTTGTCCGCCTGAAAACGTACTGTTGTCCCAAGCATATTGCAACAAACGGTGTATTTCTATCGCTGCTCGTTTAGTTTTTAATGCCATTTCAAATATACCGGTCATTTTTGAAACACTCTGTATGAATCGCAATATTTTAAGCAGGCATTCATATACAGCTTTAAAATATTTTTGGAAAGTCATTATTCAACAGTTAACTGTAAACCACTTCTCTATTAAAAATAAGTTTGGTATTAAGAAAAGGAAAGTTTGTCGCTTATTACAGCGATTCTCTACCTGTGGGGGACGCCTCCCCCCTCCCCGTTAGAGGGGTGTGTGAGACAACACTAAACTACTTGAAGATGGTATCTGTTCTTCCAGACATGTCCGAAAGAACAGATACCATCTTCATACAGACAAGGCTAACCAACCATTGACCTCCTTCTTCTGTGCTGGATGCACACACATTGCCCGAACTCTTACGGGACTCAGTAAGGTTGTCTGCCGCGAGTAATGAGTGTAATGGGCAGGGGCACTACGAATGTGGTTCAAATGGCTCTGAGCACTATGGGATTTAACTTCTTTGGTCATCAGTCCCCTAGAACTTAGAACTACCTAAACCTAACTAACCTAAGGACAGCACACACATCCATGCCCGAGGCAGGATTCGAACCTGCGCGGTTCCAGACTGTAGGGCTTAGAACTGCTCGGCCACTCCGGCCGGCACGAATGTGGTGTGTGGACATTAAGTTGGGTATGTGGGTCTCACGGGGACCGTGCAAGGGATAAATCCCTGCAGTCGCTCTATCCTATGTGCCCTCGGTCGCTCGGATGGATAGCCGGCACGGTAGCTTAGAGTGTTCGGTCAGAGGGTTATCTGCCCTCTGTAATAAAAAAAAACTGAGTTAATTGATCAATAACGAACTTAAACGGATGTCTTACGACGTCCGCTCCGAGCAGATTCAGCGAACAAAATCGAACAAAATCGAACAAAATGAGATTATAAAAAAAAAATAAAAATAAAAAATAAATGGACAGAGCGTCTGTCATGTAAGCAGGAGATCCCGGGTTAGAGTCCCGATCGGGGCACACATTTTTCAACTGTCCCCGTTGATGTATATCAACGCCTGTCGACAGCTTATTGTCTTGATTTAATTATCATTTCATTTAACACTAAACTAGGTTGAACACTGGAAAAATAACGCGGTACTTCAGTCGCAAGGCATTACGTCCCGCTGTTTCCAAATGGACTTATTACTCAAGTGACAGCCAATGACCGGTCCACGTCCGAAATATCGGACGTCACAGGACCGACCCATTCTGCTCAAAAAATGTTCAAATGTGTGTGAATTCCTAAGGGACCAAACTTCTGAGGTCATCGGTCCCTAGACTTACACACTACTTAGACTAACTTGTGCTAACAAGGGAACCTCCCCATCGCACCCCCCTCGGATTTAGTTATAAATTGACACAGTGGATAGGCCTTGAAAAACTGAACACAGATCAATCGAGAAAACAGGAAGAAGTTGTGTGGAACTATGAAAAAAAAAGCAAAATATACAAACTGAGTAGTCCATGCGCAAGGTAGGCAACATCAAGGAGATTGGGAGTTGAGGAGGGCCGTGGTCTTGTGGTTAACGTGAGCAGCTGCGGAACGAGAGGTCCTTGGTTCACGTCTTCCCTCGAGTGAATATTTTACTTTCTTTATTTTCGCAAAGTTACGATCTGTCCGTTCATTTATTGACGTCTCTGTTAACTGTAATAAGTTTAGTGTCCGTGTTTTGCGACCGCACCGCAAAACCGTGCGATTAGTAGACGAAAGGACGTGCCTCTCCAATAGGAACCGAAAACATTTGATCCCAAGGTCATAGGTCAACCGATTCAAATGGTTCAAATGGCTCTGAGCACTATGGGACTCAACTGCTGAGGTCATTAGTCCCCTAGAACTTAGAACTAGTGAAACCTAACTAACCTAAGGACATCACAAACATCCATGCCCGAGGCAGGATTCGAACCTGCGACCGTAGCGGTCTTGCGGTTCCAGACTGCAGCGCCTTTAACCGCACGGCCACTTCGGCCGGCTGGTCAACCGATTCCTCCACAGGAAAACACGTCTGATATATTCTATACGACACTGGTGACGCCATGTGCGTCACATGACAGGAATATGTTGTCGACCCACCTAACTTGTACACTTGGCGAATGGGTAAAAAGATTCTTCTACCTTACCCGATTTAGGTTTTCTTGTGGATGTGATGATCACTCCCACAAAAGTGATGAAAACATAAGAGTTTGTCACATAAACTGCAACAAATGAATGCAACAGTTTCACAGTCGCACAGTTTTCCCTGTGTTCTGTCAAAACATATGTTTTTAACGTTTTCAAATTTTTCCGTGTGTAGACCGTCAAATCCTGCATATGTCCAAGCAAATCTCAACATGTTCTGGAATTTTGGAGAGCGAAGTTCATTATGTGTGAGTGCCTGAACTTTGATAATTGTCTGAAAATAAAAAATTAAACTTTTCACTCGGGAGAAGACTTGAACCAAGGACCTCTCATTCTGCAGCTGCTCACGCTAACCACGGGACCACGGCGCTCGTAAGCTCACATTCTCCTTGATGTTGCCTACCTTGCGCATGGACTACTCAGTTTGTATATTTTGCTTATTTTTTGTTCATAGTTCCACACAACTTCTTCCTGTTTTCTCGATTGATCTGTGTTCAGTTTTTCAAGGCCTATCCCTGTGCCAACTTATAACTAAATCTGAGGGGGGTGCGATGGGGAGGTTCCCTTGTAAGAAACACACACACACACACACACACACACACACACACACACACACACACACACCAAGCGGGCAGATGTGCAATAAATAGGGGCGTCCGAATATTTCTGAGCAGATTCTGTGTTAGGATCACAGTCCGATCGAATGCTTGTCGGATCTCGATCGTTTCGTTAGCTGCGTCAGTATTCAATCATGTTGCGGGAGGGAGACAACTTCTTTTTACATCTGTGGAAACCTAACAGTGTCGTACAAGAAGCCGGTGATGATAATGCAGTAAGGTAGTACATAGGATGATGGCTATTACCATCATCCTATCTCCCAGATACTTCACTCAGTGGAAGAGGAATGAAAATAAGCGGACACGTGTCTCGGCTTATCCGTAGATACCGGATTGCTTCAGAAAAACCGACGGTCAAAGTTTTAGATGTATTTCTCGAGTGCGTTATGTGCCTTTTAGCGTGCGATATCCTCAGAGGAAACGGCGACACTGTTTAGCGTTGCGGCTTCTTAATTTTGCGCCCCGTGCTCGAAAATTATTTGTTTTTACTGTTTTCATTTCTCTACCCATGTCGGTAGAAGCTTACTACACGAATGTTTCTTATCAAATTCGGGGATACGAGAGCGTTATACTAATTGTAAAATAACAGCTGGATATCACAATAAGTGTCATTCATTTATTATACACTAAAGCCCCAAACGTACTGATACAGGCATGCGTATTCAAATACACAGAGATACAGGGTGTTCCAAAAATGACCGGTATATTTGAAACGGCAATAAAAACTAAACGAGCAGCGATAGAAATACACAGTTTGTTGCAATATGCTTGGGACAACAGTACATTTTCAGGCAGACAAACTTACGAAATTACAGTAGTTACAATTTTCAACAACAGATGGCGCTGCGGTCTGGGAAACTCTATAGTACGATATTTTCCACATATCCACCATGCGTAGCAATAATATGGCGTAGTCTCTGAATGAAATTACCCGAAACCTTTGACAACGTGTCTGGCGGAATGGCTTCACATGCAGATGAGATGTACTGCTTCAGCTGTTCAATTGTTTCTGGATTCTGGCGGTACACCTGGTCTTTCAAGTGTCCCCACAGAAAGAAGTCACAGGGGTTCATGTCTGGCGAATAGGGAGGCCAATCCACGCCGCCTCCTGTATGTTTCGGATAGCCCAAAGCAATCACACGATCATCGAAATATTCATTCAGGAAATTAAAGACGTCGGCCGTGCGATGTTGCCGGGCACCATCTTGCATAAACCACGAGGTGCTCGCAGTGTCGTCTAAGGCAGTTTGTACCGCCACAAATTCACGAAGAATGTCCAGATAGCGTGATGCAGTAATCGTTTCGGATCTGAAAAATGGGCCAATGATTCCTTTGGAAGAAATGGCGGCCCAGACCAGTACTTTTTGAGGATGCAGGGACGATGGGACTGCAACATGGGGCTTTTCGGTTCCCCATATGCGCCAGTTCTGTTTATTGACGAAGCCGTCCAGGTAAAAATAAGCTTCGTCAGTAAACCAAATGCTGCCCACATGCATATCGCCGTCATCAATCCTGTGCACTATATCGTTAGCGAATGTCTCTCGTGCAGCAATGGTAGCGGCGCTGAGGGGTTGCCGCGTTTGAATTTTGTATGGATAGAGGTGTAAACTCTGGCGCATGAGACGCTACGTGGACGTTGGCGTCATTTGGACCGCAGCTGCAACACGGCGAACGGAAACCCGAGGCCGCTGTTGGATCACCTGCTGGACTAGCTGCGCGTTGCCCTCTGTGGTTGCCGTACGCGGTCGCCCTACCTTTCCAGCACGTTCATCCGTCACGTTCCCAGTCCGTTGAAATTTTTCAAACAGATCCTTTATTGTATCGCTTTTCGGTCCTTTGGTTACATTAAACCTCCGTTGAAAACTTCGTCTTGTTGCAACAACACTGTGTTCTAGGCGGTGGAATTCCAACACCAGAAAAATCCTCTGTTCTAAGGAATAAACCATGTTGTCTACAGCACACTTGCACGTTGTGAACAGCACACGCTAACAGCAGAAAGACGATGTACAGAATGGCGCACACACAGACTGCGTTGTCTTCTATATCTTTCACATCACTTGCAGCGCCATCTGTTGTTGAAAATTGTAACTACTGTAATTTCGAAAGTTTGTCCGCCTGAAAATGTACTGTTGTCCCAAGCATATTGCAACAAACGGTGTATTTCTATCGCTGCTCGTTTAGTTTTTATTGCCGTTTCAAATATACCGGTCATTTTTGAAACACCCTGTATGTAAACAGGCAGAACACCGCGCTGCGGTCGGCAACGCCTATATAAGACAACAAGCGTCTGGCGTAGTAGTTAGATCTGTTACTTCTGCTACAACGGCAGGTTATCAAGATTTAAGCGAATTTGAACGTGGTGTTACAGTCGGCGACCGGGCGATGGGACACAGCATCTCCGAGGTAGCGATGAAGTGTGGATTTTCTCGTACGACCATTTCACGAGCGTACCGTGAATATCAGGAATACGGTAAAACATCAAATATCCGGCATCGCTGCAGCCGGAAAAAAATCCTGCAACAGCGGGACCATCGACGACTGACGAAAATCGTTCAGCGTGGCAGAAGTGGAACCCTTTCGCAAATTCCTGTAGATTTCAATGCTGGACCACCAACAAGTGTCAGTGTGCGAACCGTTCAGCGAAACATCATCGATATGGACTTTCAGAGCCGAAGGACCACTCGTGTATCCGCGACGACTGCATGACACAAAGCTTTACGCCTCGCCTGGACCCGTCAACACCGACGTTGGACTACTGATGATTGGAAACGTGTTACCTGGTCGAAAGTGTCTTCTTCCAAATTGTATCGAGCGGATGGACGTGTACGGGTATGGAGACCTCCTCATGAATCCTGCATGTCAGCAGGGACTGTTGAAGCTGCTGGAGGCTCTGTAATGATGTGGGGCGTGTGGAGTTAGTGATATGGGACTCCTGACACATCTACGTACAACTCTGACAGGTGACACGTACGTAAGCATCCTGTATGATCACCAGTATCCATTCATATCCATTGGCCGGCCGATGTGGCCGAGCGGTTCTAGGCGCTTCAGTGTGGAACCGCGCGACCTCTACGGTCGCAGGTTCGAATCCTGCCTCGGGCACGGATGTGTGTGATGTCCTTAGGTTAGTTAGGTTTAAGTAGTGCTAAGTTCTAGGGGACTGATGACCTAAGATGTTAAGTTCCATAGTGCTCAGAGCTATTTGAACCATTATGTCCATTGGGCATTCCGACGGACTTGTGCAATTCCAGCAGGACAATGCGACGCCCCACACGTCCAGAATTGTTACAGAGTGGCTCCAGGAACACTCTTCTCTGTTTAAACACCTCAGCTAGCTACCAAACTCCCCAGACACGAACATTATTGAGCATATCTGGGATGCGTTGTAACGTGCTGTTGAGATCTCCACCCTCTGGTATTCTTACGGATTTATGGACAACCCTGCAATATTTACGCTGTCAGTTCCCTCCAGTAGTACTTCAGGCATTAGTCAAGCCCTTGCCACGTCGTGTTGCTGCACTTCTGCGTGCTCGCGGGGGCCCTAGACGATATTAGGCAGGTGTACCAGTTTGTTTGGCCCTGCAGAGTATAATGCATGTGTGTATGATACGTTGAGCGTCTACAATCTCTGTAATGTCTCGCCGGCCGGAGTGGCCGAGCGGTTAAAGGCGCTGCAGTCTGGAACCGCACGACCGCTACGGTCGCAGGTTCGAATCCTGCCTCGGGCATGGATGTGTGTGATGTCCTTAGGTTAGTTAGGTTTAAGTAGTTCTAAGTTCTAGGGGACTGATGACCACAGCAGTTAAGTCCCATAGTGCTCAGAGCCATTTGATTTTTTTTGTAATTTCTCATAACCTGATATTTCAGTCTCATATCAGTTCTTATAAATTTATGTTTTATTCGTATGTTTAGTCTTCAAGATGATTTGATGCATTCCCATGGCTGACACTGATCGTAGAAACATTCGAAACACAGATATTCAGAACACGGGTTTGCCACAGTGACATCTTCCGTATTAATCTCAGAAAGTCAACACTGCTGAAGAATTCGCGCGTTGCCAATAATTTCGAGTCACACGATGCATAGCGGATGACTTTTACAAAAACTGGCGCTTGCAATCGATTATGAATAAGGACGCACTTCAGGAGTTTAACCGAATACAGTTTCAGATTTTCACATTCTTTTTTTTTTAATTAGTTTATCTGATATACCATTAGTAGACGAACAATGACAACGTTTTATCAATATGAAACATTTATGTAGTAATGTACTACAGAGACGGGTATATAAATGAATATAAAATGCCACCATCGTGTCTGAAGATATCGCTCGCTAAAAGGTGTATGAAGTACCTGAAAACTACCTCGAAAACTTGCCGCCGTTGTTTTTTCAGAAGCAGTCGACTATCTACGGATAAGACGAGACATGTGTTCCATTATTTTGGCCCCTCTTCCAGTGAGCGACGTTTCTGGGAAACCGAGTTATGGCAGTTGCCATTTTCTCCTTGTTAGAGCTTACACAGCGATCTGAGAGTGGCCATTGGGGCGGATGTCCGAGGGTTTCACAGTGATGTGCCCGAAGCGTGTTTGTCGCCAGTGTGGAGTGGGCGGCTGTACTGTAGATAAGGATAACGGCATTAAGACGGGGCGTATGCGGGCTCTCACGTCCGTCTCGTAGAACAGCTGTATCGCCCTTTCACTACATGCGGGCTGGTCCAACACCTGAAAGCACTCAGAACGCCTTTTTCATGTAGTACTGGTGCAATCTCCGTTTCTTCCTTTTCTTCAGCAACCTCCTCCTCCTCCTCTTCTTCTTCTTCCTCTTATAGCTTACAGCAAGTTGTAAAAGAGAGAAGAGTTAGAGAGAAGCTAGGGTAATATATACATGTATATAATACATCCTTCTCCTCAAGAATAGTTTTCTTCTTCATAACGCCTCTGTACCACAGATGACGTGTCACTGATCTCATTTGTATTAAGACAGCAGTACACACGAGGTGCCTATTTGCTTCCACTGCCCTGAGTGGCATGCATCAATTCTAATTAATGTTCACCAACCTGCAGCCTTCTACATTTTCCCCCTTAGCAGAAAACAGCATTTACGTCGTGAATCCGTATTCTTGAGGCTGTAAGAAACTCTCACCGAGGAACTGTTATTTTAGAAGTAATTAAATTTCAGATCAGTTTCTTTATACAGGATGCCACTCGCTTTTTATTGGCAGAAAACGAGAAACTGTACAATTACATTCCACTTCAGAATCACAAATTCTTTCCATTCTTCAACAAAATAATTAACAGCGTACAATGTGTTATCAAAAGTATCCGGATACCTGGCAGAAAATGACTTCCAAGTTCGTGGCGCCCTCCATCGGTAATGCTGGAATTCAATATGGTGTTGGCCAGCCCTTAGCCTTGATGACAGCTTCCACTCTCGCAGGCATACGTTCAATCAGGTGCTGGAAGGTTTCTTGGGGAATGGCAGCTCATTCTTCACGGAGTGCTGCACTGAGGAGAGGTATCGATGTCGGCTGGTAAGGCCTGGCACGAAGTCGGCGTTCCAAAACATCCCAAAGGTGTTCCATAGGATTCAGGTCAGGACTCTGTGCAGGCCAGTCCATTACAGGGATGTTATTGTCGTGTAACCACTCCGCCACAGGCCGTGCATTATGAACAGGTGCTCGATCGCGTTGAAAGATGCAATCGCCTCCTCCGAATTGCTCTTCAACAATGGCAAGCAAGAAGGTGCTTAAAATATCAATGTAGGCCTGTGCTGTGATAGTGCCACGCAAAACAGGGGATGCAAGCCCCCTCTGTGAAATACGCGGCCACGCCATAACACCACTGCTTCCGAATTTTACTCTTAGCACTACACACGCTCACGGATGACGTTCAGCGGGCATTCGCCATTCCCGCACCCTGCCATCGGATCGCCACATAGTGTACCGTGATTCGTCACTCCACACAACGTTTTTCAACTGTTCAATCGTCCAATGCTTACGCTCCTTACACCAAGCGAGACGCTGTCCGGCATTTACCTGCGTGATGTGTGGCTTACGAGCACCCGCTCGACCATGAAACGCAAGTTTTCTCACCTTCCTTGCAGTGGATTCTGATGCAGTTTGGAATTCCTGTGTGAAGGTCTGGATAGATGCTGGTCTGGATAGATGTCTGCCAATTACACATTACGGCCTCCAACTGTCAGCGGTCTCTGTCAGTCAACAGACGAGGTCGGGCTGTACGCTTTTGTGTTGTACGTGTCCCTTCACGTTTCCACTTCACTATCACATCAGAAACAGTGGACCTAGGGATGTTTAGGTGTGTCGAAACCTCGCGTACAGACGTCTGACACAAGTGACACCCAGTCACCTGACCACGTTGGAAGTCCGTGAGTTCTGCGGAGCGCCCCATTCTGCTCTCTCACGACGTCTAATGAGTAATGGGGTCGCTGATACGGAATACCTGGCAGTAGGTGGCAGCACAATGCACCTAATATGAAAAAAATATGTTTTTGGGGTGTCCGGATACTTTTGATCACATAGTGTATCTCTGTAATTTGCAATAACAGAGTTCCTAACTAGACATTGCAAGTTAAGACATAACGGACACCGCGGCGGACAACATGTCCGAGACTGCCGAATTAGCTCTGATGTTACAGCCGAACCACTTCGCCCGCCATCCAAGTTAGGCGCGATCCGGAGATCTCTGAAGTGCTTCGTCTGCCTTTTCGTTTTGCAGGTGCTTATTATTCTGCTGTTTATTAATTCTTTTGAAACAATGGAATGATAGCACGCTATTGAGATGGTTTAAAATATGAAACGGCAGTAAATACGTTGTTAAAGTGGCTCTGAGCACTATGGGACTTAACATCGGAGGTCATCAGTCCCCAAGAACTTAGAACTACTTAAACCTAACTAACCTAAGGATGTCACACATCCATGCCCGAGGTAAGATTCGAACCTACGACCGTAGCGGTCGCGCGGTTCCAAACTGAAGCGCCTAGAACCGCTCCGCCACTGTGGGCGGCTGTTCATCTTACACACTATATGTTACATAGGTGATAAAATGAATGATAAAATATATCTGAACGTGTCTCTGTTACATTTTTTGGCTGTTTTAAGTGAAAAACCTTTTGAGGCAAAAGTTTCGCAAGACTTCACACCGTGTGGTTTTTCTCTTAAAATGTATGTCACGATTTAACGATTTTTGTTTTGTTCTGTGGAGTTCAGGATTTCTATTCTACACTTTTTCCTACGCAGTTACCTAACTGTTCAATCTGTATTTTTCCTAAGCCCTTTTCATCTCCCCTCCCATCTCCTTAGTCTGTTTTGCTTTGGAAAAATATGTGGATCTGCTTTGTTAGTATGTCTTCTTTCATTGTTTTTTACATGCCTGTAGAGTCTTTGTTTTTGATTAGAAGCAATATTTTTCGTAGGATTCTTTTGTCTGTCTTTCCCAAATCTCCTAATGCCATTTAGTATCCAGATAGAAGTACTGTTTCCTACTCATAGAGGACTGTTTTCAAATTGGTATACTGCCTTAATCTAACGTCTTGAGAGAAACATTTTTACTATGCAAATTTCTGTCTTCCATGTCTCCTCTCTCCATTTCTCACTTCTAATTTTGCTTCTTTTTCTTTTTGTAATATGAAACTACAATCAAGGGAAGATGTGTGTGTGTTTAGTTTTCTGAAGGTGTGTTCGTCTGTTTAGTATTTCTAACATTACCTACTGCTGCGGCGTCTTCTTTCGTCGTCAGTTGTTTCTGTTGCGGTGGTTGTATGCAGTTCTCCATGTTTGCTTGTTGTTTTGTGTCTGTGTTTCGTGGAGGAGGGAAGAAGGAGAATGATTCACTATTCTTAAAAACAATAGTGCACCACCGGCTCACAGTATTTTTCGTTGTAAAGACGCATGTTATTCGAAGGTTTGAAATATACAGTGTATCACAATTCCGAACAGTCATTTTCATTTTTTATTGCTTATGACTAGTGTTGCAGTTTTAGGGAAAACACATTTAATAATAGTTTCTTTCTCTTTGTTTCAGGTAAGCTCTCTTCCTGCCTATTGCTGCTAATGGTAGAAGTATTACAGCGTAAGTATGGATGTAGTTCTGTTAAGAGTAATCTATACACACCGTACCTCCAGATTACAGTGATGGAGGGTCGTTATACGCCTTGCACATTTATTAGTAATACTCCGGTGTAACGTATTAATGCAATTTACTACTGTCGGCAGTTTCTTGACGTAGCCTATATTTTATTGCTTGACGCCAAACTAAGAATGAGACTGTAGAGGCTTGTGCAAATAACTGTATACAGAATGATGTGGCTCAGTAGTAAAACACCAGACTACATATTCAAAGATCGGCTTCAAACCTCTGTCACATGATTTTTTTTGGGGGGGGGGGTATTTTCGTGATGACGACTGGATGATAATGGCGGCGATCAGGTGATTTGGATGATGATGATGATGATGGTGATGATTGATTGATTGATTGATTGATTGATTGATTGATTGATTGATTGATTGATTGATTGATTGATTGATTGATTGATTGATTGATTGATTGATTGATTGATTGATTGATTGATGATCATGTTAATGATGGAGACTGGTAGAGAACAATGGTTTTTCATCGCCACCTCTTCGTTGTTCTTTAATCACTATTTCTTCTTTTTGTTTGGAATGTTTATGGTTTCAGGAGAAACAAGCAACATCTAAACTTTTCTTTATTAATGATAAAACATAAAATTTTTAACTGTTATCGTTTTGTCACTTTTTGTCCTCTACCTGATAACAGGTGATAGTGACTAATTTTAGTACGCTGAATTCAGATTTGATTTTAATTTTTCCCCATTGCGTAAGGTTTCTTCTGGACAAATTTCTTATGTCTGTTACGGAAATGCGCTTTAATTGAAAGAAGTTCCAGTTCAGATGCAACTGGGAGACTTTCTTCTCCGTGTGTAATTTGATCCCTGTTTTTGCCCTTCTAGTGTTAGCTATCATAAACAGAAATCATAATTCTGGCCTACGCTGCCACTTGGTGAGTTTTCAAACAAATTTAAAGAGAGAGACTGGCGCTACACTATAATGTGTGTGCGTTAGTGTGATGCGTATTTGAAGTTAGTAATACACGATAATATTCTGCCTCAAATTTCCGAACAAAAGTCTAGACAGTGTGTAAATAACCTCAATACTTTGCTACATATGCGGTGAATATACAGTGAAAAGCCAATGGCTTAATCTCAGTCCCGTAATTAAGCAGCCTGAGAGTTGTATTATCGCTGCAGAGTTGGGGACACAGATAAGCCCCTTTGCTCCTCATCTGTGTTGTGGCACATGTACAAGTAACTTGTATACCTGGCTGCAGCGTTCTCTAGCATCATTGCCGTTTATGGCGCCAACGGTGTGGCGCGAACAGAAGGATCAAACCACTGACAGCTATTTTTGCTTGACCAGAGTGAAAGGATGTTTCACAAAATGCAAACATGCTATTCAGTATCCAGATCTGCCTTCATCCATGCTGTCAGTTCTTCACGATGCTTCTCCACCTCCTGTCAGCAAGTGATTGCTGATGACGGTCAGACAGCGGCGGGGACGAAACGGCAGAGCAACCAGCACAGACGTGTTGGTCTGGATCCGGGGTGTCTGCCATCACAATCAACACCACGTCATCCCACCTCTTTAAGGACTTAAATCTGTCACAGCCGCAGCCCGAGTTACTGCCTTCGCGATTGCAACGATGGAATTTGCACGCTCAGGGTGTTAAAGTGACTTCATGCAGGAGGTGCCAGAGTGGGTTTGAAACATTTCTCTCTTCCTCAAACTAGTCTGTGTACTGTAGTGACATCAATGGTCTGTCTTTTTTTTTTATAATAATTGTACAAACGTAACCCACTTCCTTAAAATGATTAGTGGGTCCTAATTTTATCCAAACATTGATTGCAGCTAAATACAAATTTGATTAATCAGTGAGCTACTGCTAACTAGATAACAATGGGCAACTAATTTATCAATTATTGTTAATACTAAATTTATATTAGCTTCGCCTAACTAAGCTCTACTGCCTGCAGCGTCACAGTTGTATCAGTAGTTTGTGAACCTAGTTTCTAGAGCCTTGCTCATCTAGCTAATCCAACACCGACTCAAAGGAAGGCCTGGGCGCTTGTTCGTGACGTCACGTCAGCTAGGCACGGCGAACGCCAGGTCTGTTGCAGGCAGAAACGCCTGGGCGTGCTTATCACTATAAATGTCTTATTTTTGGACAAAATGCTTGGTATTGTTTTGGATTCTGCAGTTTTATTTAGATGATTTTCTTACTATCGTAAAGCTACAAATGAAGATCATAGTTCTATCTTACTGAATCCTGTCGAAACAAACGTACATCAATATGAGAAGACGCTTTGTTCCATTGCAAGCTTCGGAAATTTTACATATCAAGTAACTATATTTACTTGATTCATTTTGCTATCGAAACTTACCCCAACCCTCTTGCAATGAACTCGTTTCATTTATTTATTTATTTTCGTTTGACATCGTCACTGGAAATGTGAACTAATTTACATGTGTAAATGTCCAACTGTTGCTAGGTCATTAGATTACAGTCGTTTTCAACGAAACGAATTCTAAACAGGAAGCAAAATAGCTTCATACGTCGAAAATACTGCTGAGCTTAAACTTTTTTAAACATGCACATTAGAAAAGATAAATATTGCCCTCTTGCAACTGAAAGAAGAAACTTTATAAGATAAAAGAATTTTATTTGATAAAACAAGTTTCTTGTAAAAGCAACCCAGTACAAACGTAACTTCCTCAGATTTACAATTAAGTTAAAGAAGCACGAATTCTGTTGCTGCTGGACCATGAAGTTGTTTTTGTATGTCAATCCTTAAAACAGGTGGAAATTTAAGTTCAGGAGTACACTATTTGTTAAGAAGTGTAATGAATTGAACAATTAATTGATTACAGAAATCTCTCAGAACAATGTGTGTTGGTCAACTACCACCGAGGGCCGGAGTGGCCGAGCGGTTCTAGGCGCTACAGTCTGGAACGACGCAACCGCTGCGGTCGCAGGTTCGAATCCTGCCTCGGGCATGGGTGTTGTGTGATGTTCTTAGGTTAGTTAGGTTTAAGTAGTTCTAGGGGACTGATGACTACAGCAGTTTAGTCCCATAGTGCTCAGAGCCATTTGAACCAACTACTGCCAATAGTTTCACATTTTCCTGTGTCAGAGAGGGAGACACCACCATTATGAGTATGCCTGCGACAGACCTGGCGTTGGCCGTGCCTAGCTGACGTGACGTCACCAACAAGCGCCGAGTCGGTGTCGGCTAATCCCGATAAGCGTGTCCCTGACACTGGGCAGGCCAGGATGTTATTCGCTGCAGGTTCCCAAGTAGCTAATTTCATAATCTAAGTCCTACTAACTAGTTCTAACCTAAGTCAAGTCCGATGCTTTGTACTGTATCGGTGATGTTGTACCCCACTCCCCCTAATCCTGTACGCGGCGGATTCCAGAGTATGAAGAAAGTCGGCCTGTCCACGCACAGGCGGTATGGGAATGGGGAGCTAAGTTCATTATTTGGTGTGTCTCAAATTGTTAAGTTAGTTTATGTCCCTCAGGCATTCTTTAACACTTTTCGTGATACCTCATCTGCCCATTGGTTAAGAGTTTGAAAAGTGTCTTCTTGTCTCAGTAAGTGGTATGTGTCATGGTTAGGTAACTGGTCACGTAATGTGGATGCTACATCATTGAAAAGGGGGCACTCATAGTCCACATAATCGGGAGTACCCTCTGATTCACCACATTCACACACAGGTGTGGCCTTTTCCCCGAACCGACATAAATATGTCGGGTATGGCCCATGACCAGTGAGAAAATGGATCAGTCCTCGAGCAGGTTTAAAGTATCTCATGTCCAGTCGTTCCCTGACGCTAGGAAGAAATTGAAAAGTTCTACGACCTGTTTCTTCGGCTTTCCATAATTCTTGCCACAATTGCTCACCTCTTCGCCTTATCTGACCCTTATCAACACCCCAATGCCTAATATCGCTTCTATTTCCGCGGTATTCCCTTTCTGTTGATGTCCAAGGGGTAGAGCCCCATTATGACTAATAGGGCTCCCCCTGGGGATGTTCTTTGGGCCCCCACAGATCTTACTATCATGTCCCTCTAGGCTCTTCTCACTGTCATGGCGGGCCCAGACTCCCGAGCCGTAACCCACTATTGATGTTACAATACTGTTGTGATATAGTTTTATGAGATGAGGTGGAATATGAAATTTTTCATTTCCGATGGAGATGAGATTCTTTAGTTTTCAAATAACTTCCGGGAATTCAGCCAGGTAACACTTTCAGCGACCGCCGATATTTCGGCGGGAGAACACACCGCCATTTTCAAGGCAAACTGCAACGGACAGGCGGCGTATATGCAAATTTAAAACCTCGGACTGAAGCAGGAAAGATAACACACACACACTGAACACTAGTGCCACCAAAGATGACCAAAGTCATAGATATCGATAGTGAGACTATGAATCCGCAGGTGAGGTAGCACTGTCTCTGTCCCTCTGTGTTTTGACAAGGGAGAGAGCCGGATTCCAAACAGAGTTTGAACAGAAACCTCCATCCCTGTTAACGAGGTAGCTCGCTAATTCAATCTCAACTGCCTCCCTGATAACACTGTCCCAAAAGCTGGACGTGCATGCCAATATCTCGGTGTTATTATATAACATGCGGTCACCGGTATCCAAGCAATGTTCGGCAATAGCAAATCTATTTGGCTGCTGTAATCGTGTGTACCGTTTATGCTCAGTACATCGGTGCTCCACGGTCCTGATAGTTTGACCAACATATGCCATGCCGCAGCTACAAGGAATACGATATACACCCGCCTTACGCAGCCCAAGATCATCCTTAACGGAACTCAAAAGTGCTCTAATTTTAGATGGAGGTCGGAAAACACATTTCACATCGTATTTCCGTAAAATACGACCGATCTTGTTGGACGTGTTTCCTACGTGAGGCAAAAAGGCGGTAGACTTAGGTGTTGACTCAGAATTATCATCAATCACCCGATGTACAGTTGGTCGATAGCGCAATGCACGTTCAATCTGTCTATCACTATAACCATTTTGACGTAATGTAACTTCAAGATGGGACAGCTCAGCTGGCAAAGTCTCAGCGTCAGAAACGACATGTGCCCTGTGTACCAACGTACGAAGTACCCCTTCACGCTGAGCCGGATGGTGACAACTATTAGCCTGCAAGTACAAGTCGGTGTGAGTTCGTTCCCTGTAGACTGCATATCCCAATGGTCCATCATCCTTCCTCCTAACCAACAAGTCAAGAAAGGGAAGGCAATCATCCTCTTCCACCTCCATCGTAAAACGAATGTTCCGGTGGATCGAGTTCAGATGATGTTGAAAGACATTCAAATTCTCCCTACCATGAGGCCAAACAGCGAAAGTATCGTCAACGTATCTAAAGAAACAGGTGGGACTCAAAGGCACCGACTCCAATGCACGTTCCTCGAACTCTTCGGCTAATAGTTGTCACCATCCGGCTCAGCGTGAAGGGGTACTTCGTACCTTGGTACACACGGTACATGTCGTTTCTGACGCTGAGACTTTGCCACCTGAGCTGTCCCATCTTGAAGTTACCTTCCGTCAAAATGGGTATAGTGATAGATTGAACGTGCGTTGCGCTATCGACCAACTGTACATCGGGTGATTGATGATAATTCTGAGTCAACACCTAAGTCTACCGCCTTTTTGCCTCACGTAGGAAACACGTCCAACAAGATCGGTCGTATTTTACGGAAATACGATGTGAAATGTGTTTTCCGACCTCCATCTAAAATTAGAGCACTTTTGAGTTCCGTTAAGGATGATCTTGGGCTGCGTAAGGCGGGTGTATATCGTATTCCTTGTAGCTGCGGCATGGCATATGTTGGTCAAACTATCAGGACCGTGGAGCACCGATGTACTGAGCATAAACGGCACACACGATTACAGCAGCCAAATAGATTTGCTATTGCCGAACATTGCTTGGATACCGGTCACCGCATGTTATATAATAACACCGAGATATTGGCATGCACGTCCAGCTTTTGGGACAATGTTATCAGGGAGGCAGTTGAGATTGAATTAGCGAGCTACCTCGTTAACAGGGATGAAGGTTTCTGTTCAAACTCTGTTTGGAATCCGGGTCTCTCCCTTGTCAAAACACAGAGGGACAGAGACAATGCTACCTCACCTGCGGATTCATAGTCTCACTATCGATATCTATGACTTTGGTCGTCTTTGGTGGTACTAGTGTTCAGTGTGTGTGTTATCTTTCATACTTCAGTTCGAAAACCGAGATTTTAAATTTGCATGTACGCCGCCTGTCCGTTGCAGTTTGCCTTGAAAGTGGCGGGCTGTTCTCCCGCCAAAATATCGGCGGTCGCTGAAAGTGTTACCTGGCTGAATTCCCGGAAGTTGTTTGAAAGTTGTATACGCCAGGAGAAACTCGGGTCTCACATTGTTTAATGTTTGAAGGGCTTTCTGGGTTACGGTGTCAATGTGTTTCCTGAAGTTCCACCTTTCGTCAATAATGATTCCCAAGTACCGTGTCTCACGTCGCCAAAGAACCGGTGAGCCCTCAATTCTCACAGTTGGGTTTCTAATTAACTGTCTTTTTAATAATAGGTAAGTTGGCTTATTTGGTGATATTTTCATTTTGGTGCTTTGCTACCATAGTTCCAATTTATTCGTAGCCCTTTCTATTTTGGGGTCCACGTCCTCGCGGCTACGGCCGCAACGAACCGGAGGTGGTCATCTGCGTAGGCCATCACCTCTAACACTTCTTCACTTTGTTGCAAAGTGCCCAATAGCGGCTCCATGTGGATGTCCCATCATGTTCTGGCTGATGGGTGTACATTTGTGTAACACACAGACACTGATGCGAAAAAAGATCGCAGCAAAAAGCAGCTGTTTTGTGACATAAACGAAAGTTGGTAGGCGTGTTTCTAAATCTGAAAAATGCTTTCCGTTCGGATTTCGCACCGGTCGCATAAGAGTGGCGTTAGTAGCGCGATTGAGGATGCAAATAAGGTTTGCTTTAAATATACACGCTAACGGTCGTGAGAGTTAGTTACCTATGAGACTGGACATGGACAGATATCGAAATAGATGACATAGGGATAGAAAAACAATTAAAATCGCTCAAAAGAGGAAAGGTCGCTGGACCTCGTGGGATACCAGTTCGATTTTACACAGAGTACGCGAAGGAACTTGGCCTCCCCCCCCCCCCCCCCCCTTCTTGCAGCGGTGTACCATAGATCTCTAGAAGAGCGTAGCGTACCAAAAGATTGAAAAAGGGCACAGGTCATCCCCGTTTTCAAGAAGGGACGTCGAACAGATGTGCAGAACTATAGACCTATATCTCTAACGTCGATCAGTGGTAGAATTTTGGAACACGCATTATGTTCGAGTATAAAGACTTTTCTAGAGACTAGAAATCTACTCTGTAGGAATCAGCATGGGTTTAGAAAAAAACGATTGTGTGAAACCCAGCTCGCGCTATTCGTCCACGATACTCAGAGGGCCGTAGACATGGCTTCCCAGGTAGATGCCGTGTTTCTTGATTTCCGCAAGGCGTTCGATACAGTTCCCCACAGTCGTTTAATGAACAAAGTAAGAGCATATGGACTATCAGACCAATTGTGTGATTGGTTTGAAGATTTACTAGATAATAGAACGCAGCATGTCATTCTCAATGGAGAGAAGTCTTCCGAAGTATGAGTGATTTCAGGTGTGCCTCAGGGGAGTGTGGTAGGGCCGTTGCTATTCACAATATACATAAATGACCTTGTGGATAACATCGGAAGTTCACTGAGGCTTTTTGCGGATGATGCTGTGGTATATCGAGAGGTTGTAACAATGGAAAATTGTACTGAAATGCAGGAGGATCTGCAGTGAACTGACGCATGTCAAAAGAATGTACGATCTCAAGAAGACCGGGCCCGGACGGCCACGTGGTACTACCAAATGGATCTAAGACCAATGGCCGTGTCGGGTGTTCTTTCACTGTCGAGGCACACGGTTTCAAATACCGGCTCCATGGCCATTGTTCGGTCTTCACAGCTGAGCTATTTGCCCTCTATCAGGCTGTTCTTTACATCCACCGCCGCCGACGTTCTGCTTATGTCATCTGCTCCGATTGCCTGAGCGCCGCCGGCCAGAGTGGCCGAGCAGTTCTAGGCGCTACAGTCTGGAACCGCGCGACCGCTACGGTCGCAGGTTCGAATCCTGCCTCGGGCATGGATGTGTGTGATGTCTTTAGGTTTAAGTAGTTCTAAGTTCTAGAGGACTGACGACCAAAGTAGTTAAGTCCCATAGTGCTCAGAGCCATTTGAACCATATTTGAATCCCTGAGGGCCATCCAGAGCCTCAATGATCCGTATCCGGTTCGCCCTTTCGTGCACCGGATCCAACACTCTTCTTCAGCAGCTGGCGGACGACGGTTCTCCGGTTACCTTTACGTGGGTTCGTGGCCATGTCGGTATCCCTGGGAACGAAACTGCAGATGGCGCGGCCAAGGCTGCGGTCCTCCAGCCTCGGACAGCTTCTTGTTGTGTGCCTTCATCTGATTTTAGCAGGGTCATTTGTCAGCGCATTTTATCGCTGTGGCTTGCCGATTGGTCTACACTTGCTGAAAACAACCTTCGGGCCTCGAAACCTCTCCCCACGGCTCGGACGACCTCTTCACGCCCTTCTCGGCGGGAGGAGGTCGTTTTGGCCCGGTTACGGAGCGGACACTGCCGGTTCAGCCATCGCCATCTGCTGACGGCTGCGCCGGCGTCGTTCTGCCCATGTGGGCAAGTGCTGACGGTCCGCCACATTTTAATGTCCTGTACGAATTTTAATACACTGCGCGTTGATCTTGGCCTGCCATGTACTCTGGATGACATTTTAGCGGATGACCCAGGAGCAGCTGCTCGCGTTCTTCGTTTTATCCACTTGACGAACCTGTCTAAGGACATTTGATTGTGCTGTTTTCTTTTAATCCCTTGCCTGTTAATGTGCCTTTTATAGTGTTGTCCCTTTTAGTTGCTGTTTTAACCTTGTGCCTCGCAGTGCATTCATAACTTAGTCCGGGCGCTAATGACCACTGTAGTTGTGCGCCCTAAAACCACCAAAAAAGGAAGGGAGACCACCGTGTTCGCCGTATGGCGCATCGTACTACGTCTGCAGCAGTAATTTGAGCAGCAGTTGGCGCCTCAGTGGCACAACGAACTGTTCTCAGTCGGTTACTTCGAGGGCAGTCCCGAGCCAGACGTCCTGTAGAATGCGGCCGTGCATTCCACTGATCCCAAACCACCGCCGTTGGCGACTTAAGTCGTGTCAGCCGATTGAAGGGCAGGGTGGAGATGTGTTGTCTGATGAAAGCCGATCCTGCTTCGGTGCCAGTGATGGCCGTGTGTTGCTCAGGAGGAGGCAAGTTAAGGGCCTGCAACCCACCTGTCTGTGTGCTGTGTACACTCAACCTACACCTGGAATTATCGATTGAGGTGCGATTTAGTATGACAGCAGGAGCACTCGACATCTACATCTACATGGTTACTCTGCAATTCACACTTAATTGCCTGGCAGAGGGTTCATCGAACCATTTTCATACTACTACTACTACTACTACTACTACTACTACTACTACTCCACCATTCCGCTCTCGAATGGCGCGTGGGAAAAAGGAACACCTAAATCTTTCCGTTCGAGCTCTGATTTCTCTTATTTTATTATGATGATCATTTCTCCCTAGGTAGGTGGGTGTCAAAAAAATATTTACGCATTCGGAAGTTGGTGATTGAAATTTCGTAAATAGATCTCGGCGCAAAGAAAACCGCCTTTGTTTCAATGACTGCCACCCCCAACTCGCGTATCATATCAGTGACACTCTCACCCCTATTGCGCGATAACGCGAAACGAGTTGCCTTTCTTCGCACTTTTTCGATGTCCTCCGTCAATCCTACCTGTTAAGGATCCCATATCGCGCAGCAATATTCCAGCAGAGGACGGACAACTGTAATGTCGGCTGTCTCTTTAGTGGGTTTGTCGCATCTGCTAAGTGTTCTGCCAACAAAGCGCAGTATTTGTTTCGCCTTCCCCACAATATTTATCTATGTGGTCTTGCCAATTTAAGTTGCTCGTAATTGTAATTCCTAGGTATTTAGTCGAATTGACAGCCCTTAGATTTGTGCAATTTATCGTATACCCAAAATTTATCGGATTTCTTTTAGTACCCATGTAGATTACCTCGCACTTTCCTTTGTTTTGTGCCAATTGCCACTTTTCGTACCATACAGAAATTCTCTAGATCATTTTGTAATTGGAATTGATCGTCTGATGATTTTACTAGACGGTAAATTACAGCGTCATCTGCAAATAATCTAAGGGGGCTGCTCAGATTATCACCTAGATCATTCATGTAAATCAGGAACAGCAGAGGGCCCATGACACTACCTTGAGGAACGGCAGATATAACTTCTGTTCTACTCGATGATTTACCGTCCAGCACTACGAACTGTGACCTATCTGAAAGGAAATCACGAATCCAGTCACACAGCTGGACGATGCTCCATATGCACGCAATTTGATTAATAGTCGCTTGTGAGGAACGGTATCAAAAGCCTTCTGGAAATGTAGGAATATGGAATCGATCTGAGATCCCTTGTCGACAGCACTCATTACTTCATGGGAATAAAGAACTAGCTGCGCAAGATCGATATTTTTTCTGAATCCATGTTGGTTATGTATCAATAAGTCATTTTCTTCAAGGTGAAGGTGCGAGGCAGTCCATAAATCTATAAGAGTACGAAGGGGTGGAGATCTCTTCACGCAGCACGTTGCAAACCATTCCACATATGCTCAATAATGTTCATGTCTGGGGAGTTTGGTGGGCAGCGGAAGTGTATTAATTCAGAAGAGACTTCCTGGAGCCACTCTGGAGCAATTCTGAACGTATGGGGTCTCGCATTGTCCTGCTGGAATTGCTCAAGTCCGTTGGAATGCACAGTGGACGTGAGTGGATGCAGGTGATCAGACAGGATGTTTACGTGCGTGTCACCTGTCAGAGTAATATCTAGATGTATCAGGGGTCCCATATCACTCCAACTGCACACGCCCCACGCCATTACACAGCCTCCACCAGTTTGAACAATCCCCTGCTGACATGCAGGGTCCATGGATTCATGAGGTTGTCTCCATACCCGTACACGTCCATCCGCTCGATACAATTTGAAAGGAGACTCCTCCGTCAAGGCAACATCTTTCCAGTCATCAGCAATCCAACGCCGGTGCTGAGGGGCCCAGGCGCGGCTAAAGCTTCGTGTCGTGCAGTCATCAAGGGTACACGAGTGGGTCTTCTGTTCCGAAAGCCCATATCGATGTTTCGCTGAATTGTTCGCACTTGTCGGTGGCCCAATACTGAAATCTGCAGCAATTTGCTGAAGGGTTGCACTTCTGTCACATTGAACGATTCTCTTCAGTCGTCGTCGTTGGTCCCAAGATCTTTTTCCAGCCGCAGCGATGTCGGATATTTGATGATGTAGCAGATTCCTGATATTCACGGTACACTAGTGAAATTGTCTTACGGGAAATTCCTCATTTCATCGCTACCTCGGAGATGCTGTGTCCAATCGCTCGTGCGCCGACTATAACATCACGTTCAAACGCACTTCAATCGTGGTAACCTGCCGTCGAAGCAGCAGTAACCGATCTAACAACTGCGCCAGACACTTGTTGTCTTATATAGGCGTTGCCGACCGCAGGTCTTATTTCCGTATTCTGCCAGTTTACATATCTGTGTTTGAACATAGATGCCTGTAACACTTTGTTTGGCGCTTCAGTGTAGTAGGTGAGTTTTGCTTTTTGGGCAGCAAAATAACTGATAAAGCCGAAAATAGAGATGATATAAAATTCAGATTAGCAATAGCAAAAAAAGCGTCACTGAAAAACGTATTAACGCTTACAGATATTGCTACCTGAAAGCCCCTTGCTGTGTTTTTGTGTATCTAGGTGAAGACACTCAGAAAACACTGTAGGGATTTTGATAGTCTTCAGTGAAAGATAGCGACTGACAAGGAAGATTTGTGTTCATCTTTATTTATTAACGCTACGCCTGACAAGTCGTTCGGCTTTAGATATTAGTGCTAACCATGCCAAGTCGGGGCGGATCGACAGTAGAAAAGAAAAGGGGGGGTGTTAATGCTTACAGTACTCTTGTGTCTCCTCTTCTTAAGTAACAGAGCCCAGTACGTTGTCCTCAATGGTGAGTGTTCATCGGAGGTGAGGGTATATCATCTGGAGTGCCCCAGGAAAGTATGGTATGTGGTAGGTGTTTTCTATCAACATAAATGATCTTTTGGATAGGATGGATAATAATGTGCGGCTGTTTGCTGATGATGCTGTGGTGTACGGGAAGGTGTCGTCGTTGAGTGACTGTAGGAGGATACAAGATGACTTGGACAGGATTTGTGATTGGTGTAAAGAATGGCAGCTAAGTGTAAATATAGATAAATGTAAATTAACACAGATGAATAGGAAAAAGAATCCTGTAATGTTGGAATACTCCATTAGTAGTGTGGCGCTTGACACAGTCACGTCGATTAAATATTTGGGCGTAACACTGCAGAGCGATATGAAGTGGGACAAGCATGTAATGGCAGTTGTGGGGAAGGCGGATAGTCGCCTTCGGTTCATTGGTAGAATTTTGGGAAGATGTGCTTCATCTGTAAAGGAGACCGCTTATAAAACACTAACACGAGCTATTCTTGAGTACTGCTCGAGCGTTTGGGATCCCTATCAGGTCGGATTGATGGAGGACATAGAAGCAATTCAGAGGCGGGCTGCTAGATTTGTTACTGGTAGGTTCGATCATCACGCGAGTGTTACGGAAATGCTTCAGGAACTCGGGTGGGAGTCTCTAGAGGAAAGGAGGCGTTCTTTTCGTGAATCGCTACTGAGGAAATTTAGAGAACCAGCATTTGAGGCTGACTGCAGTACGATTTTACTGTCGCCAACTTACATTTCGCAGAAAGACCACAAAGATAAGATAAGAGAGATTAGGGCTCGTACAGAGGCATACAGGCAGTCGTTTTTCCCTCGTTCTGTTTGGGAGTGGAACAGGGAGAGAAGATGCTAGTTGTGGTACGAGGTACCCTCCGTCACGCACCGTATGGTGGATTGCGGATCATGTATGTAGATGTAGATGTAGATGTAGATGTAGAGTGTTGCTATCCTGTTTGGGATTCTTACCTCATGGGATTGAAGGAGAACAATGGAATAGTTCGAAGAAGAGTAGCTCGTTTTGTATTACCGCGAAACAGGGGACAGAGTATCACGGATATGATACAGGAGTTGAAATGGCATTCAGTGAAACAAAAGCGATTTTCACTGCCGCGAGGTCTTTCCACGAAACTTCAATTTGCACCTTTCTGGTCCTTGTACGAAAATATTGTGTTGACGGCTACCTAAACAGTGAAAACAATCTTCATAATAAAATAACATAAATCAGCGCTCGAACGGAGAGAATTATTTTGTCGTTTTCCCCGCGTGCTATTCGAGATTGGAACGGTAGAGAAATAGTCTATAGGTGGTTCGATGCGTCCTCTGCCACGCACTTGATTATACACTGAAACGCCAAAGAAACTGGCATTGGCATGCGTATACAAATAAAAAGGTATGTAAACTGGCAGAAGACACCGCTGCGGTCGACAACGCCTACGTGAGACAGCAAGTGTCTGGCGCAGTCGTTAGATCGGTTACTGCTGCTACAATGGCAGGTTATCAAGATTTAAGTGAGTTTCAACGTGGTGTTATAGTCGGCGCACGAGCGATGGGACACGGAGTATCAGAGGTAGCGATGAAGTGAGGAATTTCCCCACACGGCCATTTTACAAGCGTACCGTGAGTATCAACAATTCGGTAAAACTTCATCACTGCGGCCGGAAAAAAGATGCTGCAAGAACGGGACCAACGATGAATGACGACAAACGTTCAACGTGACAGAAGTGCAACCCTTCCGCAGATTGCTGCAAATTTTAATACTGGGCCATCAAGAAGTGTCGGAGCGTGCGAACCATTTAGCGAACCATTATCGATATGGGCTTTAAGAATCGAAGCCCCACTCGTGTACCCTTGATGACTGCACGACACAAAGCTTTACTGCCCGCCTCAGCCCGTCAACACCGACAATGGACTGTTGGTGACTGGAAACGTGTTGCCTGTTCGGACGAGTCTCGTTTCAAATTGTATCGAGCGGATAGACGTGTACGGGTATGGAGACAACCTCATTAATCCATGGACCCTGCATGTCAGCAAGGTACTGGTCAAGCTGGTGGTGGCTCTGTGATGCTGTGGGCCGTGTGCAGTTGGAGTGATATCGGAGCCCTGATCCGTCTAAATAGGAGTCTGACAGGTGACACGTACGTAAGAATCTTTTCTGATCACCTGCGTCCATCCACGTCCATTGTGCATTCCGACGTACTTTCGCAATTCCTGCAGGACAATGCGACACCCCACATGTCCGGAGATGCTACAGAGTCGCTCCAGGAACACTCTTCTGAGTCTGAACACTTCCGCTGGCCACCAAACTCCCCAGAAGCGAACATTATTGAGCGTACCTGGGATGTCTTGCAGCGTGCTGTTCAGAAGAGATCTCCAACCCTTCGTACTCTTAGGGATTTATGGATAGTCCTGCAGTATTGATGGTGTGAATTCACTCCAGCACTACTTCAGACAGTCTGAGTCCATGCAGTACAAGTTGATATGATCCCCATGTGTAACCTGTACCGCATCAGAACAGCCTGAAGATGACGCAATGAAGCATTGAAACTGGTAGCGACAAAATAAAACAAAATCATAAGGACGGCTGTATGTGTTTCTATTATTCGTCACGATAGTACACGGCCGTAGTCCCAGAGACCTCCTGCTAAAAGGATGGACGTACAAAAGCTTGCACTTAATAGCTTAGCGTGGAGGGCTGTGATAAACCAACCTTTGGATTGAAACAACAACAACAGCAACAACAACAACAACAACAACAACAACATTAAAGTACTCTCACAAGGGAAACTTCCCACCGCGCCCCCCTCAGATTTAGCGTTAAAATGGTGCAGTGAATAGTCCGTCCAAAACCGAACACTGATCAAGCATGAAAACAAGAAGGTGTAATTAACTATGGAAAAAGAAAGAAAATGGAAACAGTAAACGGTCCAAGTTAACGCTGTATAACGTCGACTGAACTGCAAGAACTGTCACATTGTTTGTGTGTGTGTGTGTGTGTGTGTGTGTGTGTGTGTGTGTGTGTGTGTGTGTGGTCACGGTGTCGGATTGGCAAGCGGAAGATCTGTGTTCAAATCTCAGTCGTCGTCCTATTTTTTTAACAAATTTGAGATCTCTCCGTCCGGTCATCGACTTTTGCTCTCCTCCTGTAGTCTTGGCAACTGTCATACTATACATTGATTATAGAACGTGACTCTTGTAGTAAGAATATATTGTAAGGTAACGGGGGATAATACGGAGCTCGTAATTTAAATTTAAAGCACAGCAGCGGGAATAAAATGTTGCGCTGGTGTACTTCAATCAAAACGTTTCATAGTAGAATTAAGTGATAAAGACGTTTAGAACAACTGCAAAGTAAGTCATTTTATTATGAAGACTCAGTTTCGATCTTTGTAGTGCCAGACAAGTATTTGTATGTCCCATATTTCGTGCAGAGATGTCATTAAATGAAGGAAGAGAGGTCAAGCTGTGCCAAAACATGGAGTTATTCCTAATTATGTAAGCTGATAGCATGTCATAAATTAGTTCTGATTTTAATTTTCTGTGCTTTAGAATAAAATTATGTATTAAATGCAGAGTGAAAATAGTGTAATGCAAAATGGACGTGAAAATACTTATGTTGTGTTTTGATAAGCGTCGTAATTCCGTTGCATAGAGTTTTTTTCTAATTGCAACAAATTATAAAATGATACGGTGATAAATGTGTGTAAAACTATATAATTTATTTAGGTCGAAGTATTTAAATCTTATAAAAATTGTAAACGAATTGTGGCCATGTTTAGGAACTATTTTGATTAATGTAGTGTCACGTGACCCGACTCAGGACTGGGGATAGGAGCGCGAAAAGGTGGTCTTTGGTCGTTGTCCGTTGTGGTGGTAAGCTCGGAGCGGCCAAGTGCCGCGAGTGTAAGCATGGACGCCAGTGTATGTGAAGGAACAACGTGAAAGTGTGTAGGTGCGAGACAATAAACCATGTGTAGGAATTGCACCGATTTTTATTCATCCAGATCGGATTTGTGAACTAAAAAATGCATGGCCACAAAATTAAACTGTTTCTTTTTGAATAAATAAGTTTCAATCTCAACTTGTGTAGTATACCTCATTTTCGCAAGGTTGTGGTATAGACAATTCAGTATTCAGTTCACTGCTGTTCAAAAGCTAGCCAATATATGACTGAAAAGTAGGGGCGCAAATGCAACCGTTCGCTATAAATCCCCTTTGCAGATGAGCCACGTGAAAAATAGGTAGTAAACGAGCCCAAGTACATTTGCAATATTACCGTCACAAATAAATATGACGTACAGTAAGAGCAGGCGAGGTGCCGCACAGATCTCTCACAGGTTCGAAATACAAAAAATATGTTACAACAAACGAATTTAAGAGTAAAAACTTACAAAACGGAACGCAAGAGTCATAACACGGAGTACTTTTATACTATACAGGAGATATGGACGTCTCTAAGTCACTTCGTTATCCCTCGCTGTTGCAAACCGACGTTACACCACCACACAGACATAAATTTGAGCACAGTGAACTGGTACGTCAATGATCGGACGGACAGTTCATAATTTTGTGGAGAAAAAGATATTGGGCTCAACATGGATCTCCCCCTTTGCAGTCCAGGACCGTGACCGCATAACTACGGCGCTGCCTCTATTTAAGCTGGGTCGATGTTGCACTGATATTGGACCGTTCACTGTTTATGATGATGATGATGATGATGATGATGATGATGGGTTTTGTGGCGCTCAACTGCTCAGTCATCAGCGTCCGTACAAAGTCTCAATTTTTTGTACACAGTCGAATTTTTTTCCACCGTCACGAATTATGATAATGATAAAATAATGATAAAATAATAATGATAATGATAAAATAATGATAAAATAATAATGATAAAATAATAATGATAATGATAAAATAATAATGATAATGACGAAATAATGATAAAATAATAATGATAATGACGAAATAATGATAAAATAATAATGATAATGGTGATAAAACCATGGTGGCTGTGACGAAACCATGGTGGCTGTGACGAAACGATGGTGGCTGTGACGAAACGATGGTGGCTGTGACGAAACGATGGTGGCTGTGACGAAACGATGGTGGCTGTGACGAAACGATGGTGGCTGTGACGAAACGATGGTGGCTGTGACGAAACGATGGTGGCTGTGACGAAACGATGGTGGCTGTCACGAAACGATGGTGGCTGTCACGAAATGATGGTGACTGTGATGAAATGATAAGGACAACACAAACACCCAGTCCCCAGGCAGAGAAAATTCCCAACTCGGTCGGGAATCGAACCTGGGACCGGAATCTAACCCGGGACCCCGTAATCCAGAGGCAGCAACGGCAGCCACTAGACCACGAGCTGCAGACTTCACTGTTTCTATTTTGCTTCTCTTTTCATAATTCAGTACACTTTCTTCCTGTTTCCATGCTTGATCTGTGTACAGTTTTAACGGGCTATCCACTGGGCCACGTTACCACTAAATCTGACGGGGCTGCGATGGTGGGTTTCCCTCCTCTGTAGTGAGCTCCATAGCAGTGAAGTAGGCTTGTTGTTGTCGTGGTCTGCGCGAAGTCTTGTACGGGCAGACTGCCTTTGCTTTGCCCTGCGTCCCTGACTCCTTTTATAGGCTTGCAGTAGCCTCGACACACGGCCAGATAAGCTAATCTCGAGCCGCTGCCGCCACAGGCGCTGTGCTTGCTGCTGGCGTGTTGATAATCTCCACTTCTGTGAGCCAGGAGGCGGGAGAGCGGCCGAAGGGGAGCGCGTGGCGAACAACTGTAGTGAGTGGTGCGGCTGGTGGTAAAGTGACGGGTCAAGCTGTAAACATCAAGAGGGATCTATAAATTACACTGTACACCACATTTTAACTTGTCTCCTCTAGTTAAAATTATGATTTCCCACTTGTCATTGTTATGGGTAGTAAGGATTTTAAAATGGGTAGTAAGGATTTGGAAATAAAAATTTCCCATCACATATCGTTTCCAGAAACTAGCAGTTTTATTATTTATGAAAAGTTCCCAATTATAAAACCTGTTCTAAACTAGAAGGTACTTTTCATCTCTGTAAAGACTTATACAAAAGCAAAAGCCTGTCTTTAAACCTAAAGCTTTGTCATTTTAACACCGTAATAAGACCGTCAACTTTGTATGCATCAGAATGTTTTAACATGACGAAGAAAGGACCACTACGAAAAGTTGAAATAAAAGACCGGAAAATTTCGAGGAAAATCCTTGGCCCTATCAAAGAAAATGGAGATTTCCGCCGAAGACAATTGTGAATTATACGAACATACAGAAGACATTGTTATCAGCATGAGGAAACGGAGACTGATGTATTTTGGTCATCTGGAAAGAATGAACCCGCAGAGACTTACTCATCGCATACATTCATCAATTTCAAAAACAAAATCGTATTCAAAATGGGCAAGCCAAGTTAAAAAGGATTTACAGGAAACTGAAATTTCATTTGATGACATTCAGGATCGAGGCGTTTTCAGAGAAAAAGTCAAAATTACTAAAACCCTTATTTCGCTTACTACGCCAGTTCCACGTCGTGCCTGAAAATGGTCAATACAGAGAAAAGAAGCACAGTCAGCCAAAATGAAAAATTACCGGCAAAAGAGGAAAAAACAATCAGGGAAGAGATAAAAATCTTTGTGGTCCATTGCAGACCGAAAACATAGGGAAAAACACAATTATAAATCCTTGGAAAGAGAACGGTTTCACGAAAGGTTAAGGTTAGGAGGGCATTTTTGGTCCTTTTCTTTTGTATTTATGTGGTGCAGTGTCTAAGGACAAACAATATTCTGCCAGCATGCTTCACTTCCACCGACCAAGAAACTGCCTTTCCATTAGTACAATGTCCTGGCGAGAACGTTTCCTGCGTTGTTCAACAGTATCTCACAAGTTCAGAGCGAGAAAGTCAAGATGGAACTCAAGAAAATGTAACTTTGGTGACATGTGACACTTCATACGTTGGAAACGTGTTATTCACCATCCATACTACTGTACAAAGAAACGTCGTAGCTTATCGTTGTTAAGTTCTTCAGTGATGTACCTTACATTCCTACACGATATTCTAGGTAGCCAATGTCAGAACGTTTATATTTTTTAGTACACAGAAGGAAAAAAATCGCAACTCCAGAAACTAGTTAATGCAGAGTAACGAAATTTCGTGAACTCATTTGTCTAGGCGATTCTCATTGCAGCATCACAGGTTAACGCAAGCGCGCTATAAGCCACTGAAAATGTGATATTCTGTTAGATTAATAACCAGTGTAACATAATGTTCAATGCAAGCATGCAGACGTTCATGCATTGTGTTGTACAGGTTGTGTAATAAGTGGGCTGTTTAGGTTTTCATGTTGGTAACGCCACGTAGCGCTCTGTATGAAAATCACTGTGCTGTGTGCAGTCTATGGCTGGTTGGCGTTGTTGGAATATTCGCTATTGTTGTGTTGGGCAGTTGGATGTGAACAGCGCGTAGCGTTGTTCAGCTGGAGGTGAGACGCCAGCAGTGGTGGATGTGGGGAGAGAGATGGCAGAATTTTGAACACTATTAAGATAAATACATTGATTGTTCTCTACCAAAATCTTTCATTTACTATGTCTATCAGTAGTTTGTGCCTTCAGTAGTTAGAATCTTTTATTTAGCTGGCAGTATTGGCGCTCGCTGTATTGCAGTAGTTCGAGTAACGAAGATTTTTGCGAGGTAAGTAATTCATGAAAGGTCTAGGTTATTGTTAGTCAGGGCCATTCTTTTGTAGGGAGTATTGAAAGTCAGATTGCGTTGCGCTAAAAAAAAAATATTGTGTGTCAGTTTAGTGATGATCAGAATAAGTAAAGAGAAAAATGTCTGAGTACGCTGGTTTGCTCAGCTGTTTGAAAATCCAATAGCGTAAGAGGTTTACCAGCACAGTCATTCTTAATATTTCTAAGGGGATGTTTTAAGGTGTCGGATGTCAGTTTGTGGGATGGAGTTTCATGCCTGTTGCACTTGGTCGGTCAATACAGCAAAGGTGAATGCTGTTTGTGGATGATGCTGGAGTCCTCGTCCTATGATGTCCCATGTGAGCTCGACTGGAGACAGATCTGGTGGTCGAGCAGGCCAAGGCGACATGTCGACACACTGTAGACCATGTTGGGTTACAACAGCGGTGTGTGGGCGACCTTTATCCTGTTGGAAAACACCCCCCTGGAATGCTGTCCATGAATGGCAGCGCAACAGGCAGAATCGCCAGATTGACGTATAAATTTCCTGTCAGTGTGCGTGGGATAACCACGAGAGTGGTTCGAAACCAGAACAGCTGTTGGCAAGAGTGACAAAAGTAGATATCTTAGGTGTTGCGAAACAACTCAAGTCACTTAAGGAAGGCAAGTCTTCCGGTCCAGATGGTATATCAATCAGGTTTCTTTCAGAGTATGCAGACACAATAGCGCCTTTCTTAGCAATGGTATACAACCGCTCACTTGACGAGAGGTCTGTTCCTAAGGACTAGAAAGTAGCACAGGTCCACCAATATCGAAGAAAGGAAACAGGAGTAACCCATTGAATTATAGACCCGTATTACTGACCTCAATTTGCTGTAGGATTTTGGAGCATATACTTCGTACTCTTATAGATTTATGGACTGCCTCGCAGGACTCACGGCGTCAGTTTCCTCCAGCACTGCTTCACACATTACTGGAGTCCATGCTGTGTCGTATTGTGGTACTTTGCGTGCTCGCGGGTGCCCTACACGATATTAGGTAGGTGTAACAGTTTCTTTGGCTCTTCAGTGTACTTTGTCTCATTTCCTAATCTAATTCTCTCATTACATAGATAGGAATGATGATCAAACTAAAATAAGAGAAAGAGCTCGAACAGAAAGGTTTAGGTGTTCGTTTTTCCCGCGCGCTGTTCGGGAGTGGAATGGTAGAGAGATAGTATGATTGTGGTTCGATGAACCCTCTGCCAAGCACTTAAATGTGAATTGCAGAGCAATCATGTAGATGTAGATGTAGATTATCACATTACTTTTATCAACTCTCTATCATATCCTTATTGTACTTTTTGTTCATATTCATCTTAAATTTTCTTTTTCGATTCACTATCCATTCCGCTTAACTGCTATTGCAAGTTTCTGATAGAATGACAATGCCATCTGTAAATTGTAAATTTTCTATGTTTTCTCTCTGAACTTTAATTTCATCTCAGATTTTGCCATGTTTGCCTTTACTGCCGTCTCACTGTACAGATGGAAGCTCATCTGGGATAGGCTACAAACACTGTCCCACTACCTTCTCATCTGAGTGCTACCCTTTCATGTCCTCCGACTCCGTCTCGTTTCTGTAAAAATCCTAAATAACGGAAAATCGTGTTGGAGCGGTGACATAGTGGAGGAGAGAGAGAGAGAGAGAGCATGTCTTCCTGTAGCAACGTGCCGCACCCCAAGTCATCAAGCAGAGCACTGGAGAAAGCCACACGACGTAAAAATAGAATTTCATTTTCAGAGAGCTTCCAGGTGGCGCTATATACCAACGGCAATGGAGCGGGCATGTAGCTTCCCAGCAAAATGAAATGGATTTCGGTGTTGAGAAACATACCAGATTTCAAATCCCACCTCATCAGATTATTTCCGGGCTCTCCGCAGACATCTGCATGAAGAAAGTCACTATGCGGTGACAGTTGCCTTTAGTATAAAATGTCGTAGTAATAATGTTTAACAAACTCAGACATCGCCTCTAAGGGATACACCGAATATTAGGAGTTAATGTACAAGTAAAATTGCTACGGACTGAGTAAAAGTCTTCTAAGGAATGAGCCAAAACGTTAGGACTATCTACATGACAACTCTGCAGTTCACTATCAAGTGCCTGGCAGAGGTTTTGTGGACTATCTTCCGACTAATTCTCTACCATGCCACTCACTACATGCGTCTCACTGAATTTTATTTCATGATTGCCCTCTTGGTGCCCTCCTACGTCCCAGACGGCAATACCTGATACGCAGATAAGTCGGCGTTAGTAGAAAATGTGTTTCAAGAAGGTAATCATGAAATAAAATTCAGCGAGACGCGCTACATATCGAAAACAGCGCATTACCACATTCGCATGTATAGAGGGGCTGCTGATATTTATAAACACAGTAAAAATTTTTAACAGGAAATAGGGAGGTGCCAAATTAGATAAAATATGGCTGTAGATTTTGCACCAACAGAATAACGATCGATTACTTTCAGTGGAAAATTTTAGCACCATCGGAGGTAGTTTCGTAGCTGGCCTCACGTGATGCATTACGGCGCCGTCTATACTGCCTGTATCTTCGTCGCTCCCTCGAGTTGTGATTACAGTTCGCCACTTCACCTCCGAGGATGTATCGCGCAACTGGAGCCGAAACGTTCGGTGAAAGGCCTATGTATCGACCACAGTCTGTCAGCCCAGAAGTTTTAAGTAAAGCTGGTACCGGCTGTAAAAGGCTACACCGCGTGATCAATCTGCTATTTGTCAAAGTCGTTTGTCAGTGGATTTCCCAATTTTCAGCCAGTATTATCGCAGAAATCTGCATCTACGTACACACTCCGCAAGCCACCGTATGGTGCATGGCGGAGTGTACCTCGTCACACTGCTAGTCACTCTCTTCTGTGTTTCACTCGCGCCTCCATATGAGCCCTGACTTTTATGCTCGTGGTCCTTGAGCAAAATGTACGTTCATGAATTAGTCGTTCTGCAGTCAGCTTCAAATGCTGGATCTCCAAACTTTCCCAGTAGTATCGTCCTTCGCTCCATGGAATTCCATTTGAGTTCTCCAAACGTCTCCACAATATTCGCTTGTTGTTCGAACCTACCAGTAACAAATCTAGCTGCCCGGCCTTGAACTGACGCGATGTCTGTCTTTAATCCAACATAATGAGATCCCAAAGATTTCAGCAGTACAGGAGAACGGGGCATAAAAATTATCTATACACAGTCTTCTTCGTAGTTGAGCCACACTTTCATATCGTCTGCAGCTCGTGGACTAGTGGCTGCCGTTGCTGCCTCTGGATCACGGGGTCCTGGGTTCGATTCCCGTCTTGTTTGGGGATTTTCTCTGTCCAGGGACTGGGTGTTTGTGTTGTCATCATCATTTCATCATCATCATTCGTGACAATGGCTAGATGGACTGTGAGAAGAAAAATTGGACTGTGAGAAGAAAAATTGGACTGTGAGAAGAAAAATTGGACTGTGAGAAGAAAAATTGGACTGTGAGAAGAAAAATTGGACTGTGAGAAGAAAAATTGGACTAGTACAGGCGCTGATGACAGCACAGTTGAGCGCCCCACACACCAAACATCACCATCACCATCATCATCACACTTTCCTATAAGTCTACCAATAAACCTAAGGCGACTGTTCGCCTTCACTACCAACATCCTCATGCGTTTGTTTCATCTAATATCGCTTTTCAATGTTAAGCCTAAATATTTAATCGATGTGACTGTCAAGTGGCACATTGTTATGCTTTATTCGAACATTGCAGGGTTGTTTTTCCTACTCATCTGCATTAACTTAGATTTTTAGACATTTAGACCAGTTGCCATTCACCATGTCAACTAGAAATTCTGATTCATCCTATATTGTTCCACAATCACTCAACGACGATATTTTCGCGTGTATTTCAGTGTCATCAGCAAACAGTCGCAGAAAGCAGTTTTCCCTAACCTTCAGACCTTTTATGCGCATAGAAAATCTTGTCACATTTCCCTGGGGCACTCGTGACGATGCCCTTGGCTCTGAACACTCGCCTCCGAGGACAACATACTGGCTTCTGTAACTTAAGGAATCTTCGAGCCACTGTCATATCTCGGAACGTGTTCCATATGCTCTGCAGTAGGGCACCGTGTCAAACGCTTCACGCAAATCTAGGAATAGAGAACCTGTTGTCCTTCGTCTACAGTTCATGTGAAAAAAGGACAATCTTAGTTTCGCGAGAGCGGCACTCTCTAAATCGGTCCTGATTTGTGGGCAATAACTTTCCTGTCTCACGGAAGTTTATTATAATCGGACTCAGAATATGCTCAAAAATTGTGCCTCAGACAGATGTTGGGGCTATTGGTCTGTAATGTTGTCGGTCCGTTTTTGTACCCTTCTTATATACAGCGATCACCCGCTTTTTTTTTTCAGTTACTGGGCGAGAGATTCTCGACAAATGCAAGCAAAGTAATGGGCTACTACTGCAGTCCTTAAAACAGCATCGGGATTCCATCCGGGTCTTGCAACTTGTTTTCAACGCTTTCAGCTGTTTCTCTACGCCAGGGATGACTATTATTACGTCGCCCATACAGTAATCTGTGTTATGGTGAAACGACGGTACGTTTGTACGATCCTCCAGTCTTAAAGGCGAAATTTAAAAATTCAGCTTTTCTTTCCTGGTTTCTGTTGCCAACACATACTGCTCGAGATTGACTGGCTAGAAGCTTTAGACCCGCTCAGCTATTCTCGGCAAGATATTTCGCTAACGCATGACGGTGGTAGCTGTTGAATGCTTTCCTCACAATTTTAGGAATTTCGTTGTTAACCAGAGTGGTCTTCTCCTTAGGTAATTAATCCACTTACCGGCAACATACTGCTCCAGAGCAGGATATACAGTCCGTTTAACCTGTGCCCAAATTTCTCTACGATCATACATACTGCAACAAAATGTCAGTTCATTGTCTGAGACGCTAACAACTGATCATCTTCTTAGCAGAAACACTCTCCTAGCCTTCTTGACGGATTTATCACCTTCAGTAGCCATCCATAGTCGCTATGAAACCACGGTTACTAATCCCTGTCTTTGTACTAATGACGTCGATAAGGTCGGGCCTCTTTGTAGCTACAGGGTCTAAGACATTTCCACTGTGTGTGAGTTGCCGAATTAGCTGCTCAAGACAGTTTTCGAGAAACGTGTACTTACCGAGCTGTCCATCTGCACCCTCTGCAGTGAATCCGTTGTAGATAGCTGTTTAGGTTTTTAAGTTGGTAACGCCACGTAGCGCTCTGTATGAAAATCACTGACTGTGCTGTGTGCAGTCTGTGGCTGGGTAGCACTGTTGGAATATTCACTATTGTAGTGTTGGGCAGTTGGATGTGGACAGCGTGCAGTGTTGGACAGTTGGAAGTGAGCCGCCAGCAGTGATGGATGCGGAGTGAGGTACTAGAGTTTTGAGAAGTTACTATAAGCGAACGATCTGGACGTGTGTCTGCCAGAAAAAGGAAATTTGTAAAGATGGATGTCATGAATTGATAGATATATATGATGACTTTCGAATATTATTATTGTTTGTTCTCTATCAAAACCTTTCATTTGCTATGCCTATCAGTAGTTAGTGCCTTCAGTAGTTAGTATCTTTTATTTACCTGGCAGTATTGGCGTTCGCTGCGTTGCAGTAGTTGGAGTAACGAAGATTTTTGTGGGGTAAGTGATTCATGAAAGGTATATGTTATTGTTAGTCACGGCCATTCTTTTGTAGGGATTATTGAAAGTCAGATTGCGTTGGGCTAAAAAAAATATTGTGTGTCAGTTTAGTGATGATAATAATAAGTACAGAGAAAAATGTCTGAGTGCGCTAGTTTTGCTCAGCTGTTTGAAAATCAAATAACGTAAGAGGTTCACCAGCGCAGTGAGTTACTGGTAGACTCTGCCGAAAAAAAAAAGTTCAAATGGCTCTGAGCAATATGGGACTTAACATCTGAGGTCATCAGTCCCCTAGAGCACTACTTAAACCTAACTAACCTAAGGACATCAGTCCCCTAGAGCACTACTTAAACCTAACTAACCTAAGGACATCACACACGTCTATCCCCGAGGCAGGATTCGAACCTGCGACCGTAGCGGTCACGCGGTTCCAGACTGAAGCGCCTAGAACCTTCCGGCCACAGCGGCCGCCGGACTCTGCTGAACACGGAACCACTGTGAATGCTGCAGCCTCTTTAAAATTTTGGTTAAGTTGCGTCGTGCCCTTCCTGACAAACGCCACAACATTAATGATGACTGTGTCAGACCCCCCCCCCCCCCCCCCCCCACATTACTGTTCCTGAGCGTGAGAATATCACCAGATTTGAAGATTTGACTAGGAGGTACTCCATCATCCACCATACTTTCCGGACCTTGCACCGTTGGACTCTGTTCTGTTTGGATCCACGAAGAAATTCCTGGCCAGCCAACGCTTTTTTTTTTTGCGACAGAAGCGGAATTGAAATCATTAGTCCGCAGATGGCTATACTCCAGCCAAGCGGATTTCTACAAACAGGGCATATTCCAACTATTACTACGGTGCAAGAAATGTGTCGAACGTTGGTGACAATGTAGAAACGTTGGTAAAAGAAGTAAGACAATTTGTGATTTTTTTTTTGTTTGTTTGTCACCTGTTACATTTTTTGGCAGTAAAATTACTGAGAGTTAATCTCATATCTCCCCTCGTACGATTCCCCATTCACTTCTTCCCCACTTACGTAATTTCCTTCGTGTCACGTGCCCGCATGACCAGCACAGGGCATACCATATCCAGTGTTCACAATGCTTTCTCTCAGCAGTGTATTGCTAATTTCGCCCATAAGATGAGCGCATCGTCACATAAGTTATTCATTGCCCTGATAACACGTTAATGGTTTGAAGACTGGCCTGCACTATTGTCAACCCGTAATATAATGTTTGCGTAACGTAAGAACCCTGTCGTTATAGATGCTACGACAAAGCGACTCTGTCGTGCTGTAACAGGTGAACGTGGTGAGAGCTCTAATTAGCGATAACTGCCCTCGCAAACAGCGTTGGACATGCATGGCCTTTAGGAGACAGCGTAATACAAGGTCTGCATGCGAGTTGGCGTTTCAGAGAGTGATGGTGTTAGCCCGCTTGTGTTCATCACAACAGTTTTGCCGGCCGCTATGGCCGATCCGTTCTAGGCGCTTCAGACCGGAACTACGCGGCTGCTACGGTCGCAGGTTCGAATCCTACCTCGGGCATGGATGCGTGTGATGTCCTTAGGTTAGTTAGGTTTAAGTACACTACTGGCCATTAAAATTGCTACACCAAGAAGAAATGCAGACGATAAACGGATATTCATTGGACAAATATAAGATACTAGAACTGACATGTGATTACATCTTCACGCAATTTGGGTGCACAGATCCTGAGAAATCAGTACCCAGAACAACCACCTCTGGCCGCAATAAGGGCTTTAATACGCCTGGCCATTGAGTCGAACAGACCTTGGATGACGTGTACAGGTACAGCTGCCCATGCAGCTTCAACACGATACCACAATTCATCAAGAGTAGTGACTGGCGTATTGTAACAAGCCAGTTGCTCGGTCAAATTTGACCAGACGTTTTCAATTAGTGAGAGATCTGGAGAATGTCCTGGCCAGGGCAGCAGTCGAACATTTTCTGTATCCAGAAAGGCCCGTACAGGACCTGCAATATGCGGTCGTGCAATATCCTGCAGAAATGTAGGGTTTCGCAGGGATCGAATGAAGGGTAGTGCCACGGGTCGTTACACATCTGAAATGTAACGTCCACTGTTCAAAGTGCCGTCAATGCGAACAAGAGGTGACCGAGACGTGTAACCATTGGCACCCCATACCACCACGCCTGGTGATACGCCAGTATGGCGATGACGAATACACACTTCCAATGTGCGTTCACCGCGATATCGCCAAACACGGATGCGACCACCATGATGCTGTAAACAGAATCTGGATTCATCCGAAAAAATAACGTTTTGCCATTCGTGCAACCTGGTTCGTCGTCCAGTACACCATCGCAGGCGCTCCTGTCTGTGATGCAGCGTCAAGGGTAACCGCAGCCACGGTCTCCGAGCTGATAGTCCGTACTGCTGCAAACGTCGTCGAATTGTTCGTGCAGATGGTTGTTGTCTTGCAAACGTCCCCATCTGTTGACTCAGGGATCGAGACGTGGCTGCACGATCCGTTACAACCATGCGGATAAGATGCCTGTCATCTCGACTGCTAGTGATACGAGGCCGTTGGGATCCAGCACGGCGTTCCGTATTAGCCTCCTGAACCCACCGATTCCATATTCTGCTAACAGTCATTGGATCTCGACCAACGCGAGCAGCAATGTCGCGATACGATAAACCGCATTCGCGATAGGCTACAATCTGACCTTTATCAAAGTCGGAAACGTGATGGTACGCATTTCTCCTTACACGAGGCATCACAACAACGTTTCGCCAGGCAACGCCGGTCAACTACTGTTTGTGTATGAGAAATCGGTTGGAAACTTTCCTCGTGTCAGCACGTTGTAGGTGTCGCCACCGGCGCCAACCTTGTGTGAATGCTTTGAAAAGCTGATCATTTGCATATCATAGCATCTTCTTCGTGTCGGGTAAATTTCGCGTCTGTAGCACGTCATCTTCGTGGTGAACCAATTTTAATGGCCAGTAGTGTAGTTCTAAGCTCTAGGGGACTGATGACCTCAGATGTTAAGTCCCATAGTGCTCAGAGCCATTTGAACCATTTTGAACACCAATTTTGAATTCTCCTTTCTGTGAAGTGACAAGCATATAAGATGTTTGCGACTTTTAATGAACAATCTCACATAAATTCTTTGTAGTTTTTGCCAGCTATCGTTCCTTTGACTTCCACAGAAAACCCACAGGCTTTCGTACAGGGGGTGGGGGATGTCGTGGAGGTTAGTTAGCTAGTCAGTCAATCAATCCTCTGACTAGTTTGACGTGGCCCAGCACGAATTCCTCTTCACCTCAGAGTAGCACTTAGATCTACGTCCCCAGTTATTATCTAAAACTCAATTGTTTGTTCTGTGTACTCCAATCTCTGTCTTCCTCTGCAGTTTCGAACCTCTGTGGGTCCATCTAGTACTGCGATTAGCAACTGGTGGCATGCGCCCCTCCAGAGGGTCGGGGGATGGGGATGGGGGTTGGGGTTGGGGGGGGGGGGGAGTGAGAGTGGACGTGCAAACCCTAGATGGCATGTAGGCGCTTTTCGAAAAGAAAAAACATTGAATTCAAAACTGATAAATTTACTGAAAAAAGAAGAAAAGTATAATACATTATGACATAATAAAAAAATTAAAATTTGTATTGACACTCATGTGATACTCTTATAAATACAGTTTGGTATTAGAAATATACTTTGAGGACTTTTATTTAGCTGTTCTTTGTACTTTGTAATCAATGCAGAAAATCCGGTTTCGCGAAAGGTAGGATGATGTAAATGGCAACAGTCTAGAAAATTTTCTTGTTTCAGTGCAGAAATCTCATCAGTCCACCGCTGCCCAGAATTCAAAGAGAAATCTATCACTAATTTGTCTCTTGATTTCGCCACTTGGCGAGAAGTCTATGAAGGCAGCCCCTTTGGCAGCTGAGAGACCTTCGGGAGTATTTTCGCGTGCCAGCTAAAAGACAGAGAAATAGAGGACCATCGATTCTGGTTTCGTCAACGTAGCAGATGGGTGCTGCGAAATAAATTTACTTATTCCTGATAATTTGCAAGGTTTGTAACTTTGGGGCCTTACCGTCAAAATACGAGGGGCGTTTGAAAAGTCAGTGCAAAGTCCGACAGATGGCACCACCGGCGCGTATCGAGGTCATGTTCAGTTTGTAGCATCTTTGGAAAGAACGCACACCAAGTTTCAACCATATTGGTCTATTTCTTTGTGTTTGGCATTCGTGTGAATCAAGGAAGTCAAGTGATTGTCAAAAAATGGACGAAAAAGAATTTCGTGTGGTGATTAAACATTACTTTATGAAAGCCAAAACGCCTCAGGTGACTAAAGAGAAGTTTGATAAACATTTAGGTGACTGCACCTTCGATTAGAGCAGTTTGAGTGGTTTCAAAATTTTCGGAGTGACCATATGGGCACAAGTCACGCTAAACGTTCTGGACGTCCTGTGGAGGTTATGACTCCCGAAATCATTGATAAAATCCATGATATGGTGATGGATGACAGAAGAGTTAAGGTGGGTGAGATTGGTAGTGGTGTGGGCATCTCGAATGAACGGTTACATAATACATTGCATAAACATTTGGACATGAGAAAGCTATCCGCAAGATCGGTTCCGCGATTGCTCAAGCTTGACCAAAAACGGAATCGTGTGAAGTGTTGAAAGGATGGTTTGCAGCTGTTCAGGAACAATCCGCAGGACTGAAATCGTCGTTTAGTCACTGTGGATGAAACATGGGTACATTACTATACTCCTGAGATCAAACAACAATCTAAACAATGGGTTACCAAGGGAGAATCTGCACAAAAACAGGCGAAGACCATTCCTTCGGCCGGAAAGGTTATGGGGACTGTCTTTTGGGATCCGCAAGGGATAATCCTCATCGACTGTCTGGAAAAGGGTAAAACTATTACAGGTGCATATTATTCATCGTTATTGGACCGTTCGAAAACCGAGCTGCAAGAAAAACGCTGGCGATTAGACTGTAAAAAAGTCCTTTTCCATCACGACAATTCACCAGCACACACCTCAGCAGCTATGGACGCAAAATTAATGGAAATAGGATTCCAACTCGGTTCATATCCCCCCTATTCTCCAGACTTGGCTCCCTCTGACTACTTTCTTTTCCCCAATTTGAAGAAATGGCTGGCGGGACAAAGATTTTATTCAAATGAGGAGGTGATTTCAGAAACTAATATCTATTTTGCAGACTTAGACAATTCCTATTACTCTGAAGGGATCAATAAACTAGAACAGCGTTGGACGAAGTGTACAAGTCTAAAAGGAGACTATGTCGAAAAATAAAAAAGGTTTACCACAAACACGTAAGTAGTTTTAATTTTTGTACGGACTTTTCAAACTCCCGTGGTATTCAACATTCATGCTGTACATTTATTTCTGTTTGCTGTATGATGAAAGGGGCGGAGCGCTGGAAATTCTGATTGAAAACTGGGTCGTGAATATTGAAAGGTTGAGAAACGCTGCTCTGGTACTGTGCAAGTTATTCTCTGCTGTCTTAACACATGCCAAATCCACCTGCCCTCCTTCTTCTGTGTTTTCCATGCATTCGTTCCTTCATGCTCTCTGCGAAGTACATGCTCATTCTTGTATTATCAGTCACTCCAATTTTCACCATCCATCTGTAGCACCACATCACAAAACTATAGAATCTCTTCCCTTCGGGTGCTCTTCCAGCGAGTATTTCACGACCATACAATCCTGTGCGCCAAATCGACATTCTCAAAAATATCTTCAAATAAAGGCCTATGTTTGACAGCAGTAGAATGCTGCTACTTAAGATGCCCTCTGTCTGTGTCATCTGCTGCTTCTTTCGTCCTTGTTTCGTTTGACGCGTGTTATTTTACTCCCAGGGCAGCAGAATTCCTTAATTACACTACTGGCCGTTAAAATTACTAGACCAAGAAGAAATGCAGATGATAAACGGGTATTCATTAGACATATATATTATACTAGAACTGATATGTAATGACATTTTCACGCAATTTGGGTGCACAGATCCTGAGAAATCAGTACCCAGAACAACCACCTCTGGCCGTAATAACGGCCTTGATACGCCTGGGCATTGAGTCAAACAGAGCTTGGATGGCGTGTACAGGTACAGCTGCCCATGCAGCTTCAACACGATACCACAGTTCATCAAGAGTAGTGACTGGCGTATTGTGACGAGCCATTTGCTCGGCCACCATTGACCAGACTTTTCAATTGCTGAGAGATCTGGAGAATGTGCAAGCAGGGGCAGCAATCGAACATTTTCTGTTTCCAGAAAGGCCCGTACAGGACCTGCAACATGCGATCGTGCATTATCCTGCTGAAATGTAGGGTTTCGCAGGGATCAAATGGCTGGTTCAAATGGCTCTGAGCACTATGGGACAACTGCTGTGGTCATCAGTCCCCTAGAACTTAGAACTACTTAAACCTAACTAACCTAAGGACATCACACACATCCATGCCCGAGGCAGGATTCGAACCTGCGACCGTAGCAGTCACGCGGTTCCGGACTGTAGCGCCTAGAACCGATTGGCCACTCCGGCCGGCCGCAGGGATCAAATGAAGGGTAGAGCCACGGGTCATAACACATCTGAAATGTAACGTCCACTGTTCAAAGTGCCGTTAGCGCGAATAAGAGGTGACCGAGACGTGTAACCGATGGCACCCCATACCATCACGCTTGCTGATACGCCAGTATGGTGATGACGATTATACGCTTGGAATGTGCGTTCACCGCGATGTCGCCAAACACGGATGCGACTATCATGATGCTGTAAACAGAGCCTGGATTCATTCGAAAAAATTACGTTTTGCAATTTGTGCACCCAGGTTCGTCGTTGAGTACACCGTCGCAGGCGCTCCTGTCTGTGATACAGCGTCAAGGGTAACCCCATCCACGGTCTCCGAGCTGATAGTCCATGCTGCTGCAAACTTCGTCGAACTGTTCGTGCAGACGGTTGTTGTCATGCGAACGTCCCCATCTGTTGACCCAGGGATCGAGACGTGGCTGCACGATCCGTTACAGCCGCGCGGATAAATGCCTGTCATCTCGACTGCTAGTGATACGAGGCCGTTGGCATCCAGCACGGCGTTCCGTATTACCCTCCTGAATCCACCGATTCCATATTCTGTTAAGTCATTGGATCTCGACCAACGCCAGCAGCAATGTCGCGATACGATAAACCGCAATCGTGATAGGCTACAATCCGACCTTTATCAAAGTCGGAAACGCGATGGTACGCATTTCTCCTCCTTACACGAGGCATCACAACAACGTTTCGCCCGGCATCGCCGGTCAACTGCTGTTTGTGTATGAGAAATCGGTTGGAAACTTTCCTCATGTCAGCAGATGTTGGTGTCGCCACCGGTGCCAACCTTGTGTGAATGCTCTGAAAAGCTAATCATTTGCATATCACAGCATCTTCTTTCTGTCGATTAAATTTCGCGTCTGTAGCACGTCATCTTCGTGGTGTAGCGATTTTAATGGCCAGTGGTGTATACGATTCTGTGATGTCTGTTCTTTCGGTCAAGTCCGAAAAAACACACCACTCATTCGTGTGATTGATTTGCCTCGAAGGGTAACGAATTCGACTTCTTCAGTGCGGATGCACAAATATATCCGACCTCCTGCGGGAATCTCTGAGAAGCGAAAATGTAGTCAATGGACAGGGACCGCGGATAGGTGGGGCTCGGTGAGAGTGTGGGTGGTCCGGGTGGCGTGCTGAGGTAATCCGCGCAGTGTCCGGATGGCGCAGTGGTTACCGCACCTGCCTAATAAGCTGAAGATCATGGGTTCGAATCCCGGTTCGATGCACATTTTCGGTCGTCGCTGCTGATTCTGCGTTAGGTCCCCACGCCGTTCACATCGATAGTCCCTCCCTTCCCCCCCCCCCCCCCCTCCACACACACACACACACACACACACACACACACACACACACACACACACACACACACACACACACAAGTTCATTATCTTAGTCTACTTCGTGATCCCGAATTCTGCTGAGTTTATAGCCCATTTTATTTTCGCTACGCCTCATAACTTTAGTCATTCTTTGGTTTTGCCTCAATACATATTTTGTACTCATTACAGTTCATACCATTCAACATGTCCTGTAACTCTTCATTTCCACTCAGGATAGCAGTGTCATTAGCGAATCGCATCATTGATATCCATTTAGCTTCAATTTTAATTCCACTCTTCCTTCAATTTCCGTCATTGCTTCTTCGATATATAGGTTGAACAGTAGGGGCGAAAGACTACACCCCTGCCTTAAACCCTTTTCAATCTGAGCACTTCGTTCTTGGTCCCCAAGTATTATTGTTCGTTCTTGGCTCTTGTACATATTGTATATTACCAGTCTTTCCCTATGGCTTATCCCTGTTTTTCTCAGAATTTCGGACATCTTGCACTATTCGACAATGTCAAACTCTTTCCAGGTTTACAAATCCTATGACTGTCTCGATTTTTCTTCAGTCTGCTTTCATTATCAACCGAAACGTCAATACTGCCTCTCTGGTGCCTTTACCTTTCCTAAAGCCAAACTAATTCGCATCTAACAGATCCTCAATTTTGTTTCCCGTTCTTTTACGAGGGTCAGTCAAATGAAAAATTTAAATATTTATTGTACAGAAGTGGTACAAAGCTGTATCACTTTTCAACATAATCTCCCCCACGCTCAATACAAGTTCTCCAGCGCTTACAAAGTGCATACATTCCTTTAGAAAAGAAATTTTTTGGTACTCCGCGCAACCACTCATGCACCGCGTGGCGTACCTCTTCATCAGAACGGAACTTCTTTCCTCCCATTGCGTCTTTGAGTGGTCCAAACATATGGAAATCACTTGAGGCAACTTCTGGTGAGTATGGTGGATGAGGAAGACACTCAAAATGCAGATCTGTGATTGTTGCAACTGTTGTACGGGCAGTGTGGGGCCTTGCATTGTCATGTTGCAAAAGGACACCAGCTGACAGCAATCCACGTCGCTTTGATTTGATTCCACGTCGCGGATGATTTTTTTAGGAGATCTGTGTATGATACACTGGTGACAGTGGTCCCTCTAGCCATGTAATGCTCCAAAATGACGCCTTTTTCGCTCCAGAGAGAATCGGCATAACCTTCCCTGCTGATGGTTCTGTTGGAAACTTCTTTGGTTTTGGTGATGACGAATGGCGCCATTCCTTGCTCGCTCGTTTCTGGTTGGTGGAAGTGAACGCAGGTTTCGTCTCCAGTAACGATTCTTGCAAGGAAGCCATCACCTTCTGGTTCAAAGCACCGAATAAGTTCTTCACAAGCATCAACACGTCGTTTTCTCATTTCAGGAGTCAGCTGCCGCGGCACCCATCTTGCAGACACTTCGTGAAACTGGAGCGCATCATGCACAATGTGGTGTGCTTGACCCATGACTAATCTGTAAACATGCTGCAATGTCATTCAGTGTCACTCGGCGGTTTTCCTTCACTATGGCTTCAACTGCTGCAATGTTCTGTGGAGTCACACCTCTTTGTGCCTGACCTGGACGAGGAGCATCTTCCACTGAAGTCACACCATTTGCGAACTTTCTACTCTATTCGTAAACATGCTGCTATGACAAACATGCATCACCGTACTGAACCTTCATTCGTCGATGAATTTCAGTAGGTTTCACACCTTCACTACGCGAAACCCGAATAACAGAACGCTGTTCTTCCCTGGTGCAAGTCGCAAGTGGGGCGGCCATCTTTATACTGATACTGCGACGGTATGTGTGCATCTGCACTATGCTGCCACCTATAGGCCATTCTGCAAGCTGTATGTACCACGCTTACCATTTTATAGGATAACGGCGCGAAATTTCGATTTGTTATTACAAATTTAAGGTTTTCATTTGACTCACCCTCGTATATATTATTCTTATCAGCAATTTGGATGCACGAGCTGTCAAGCTGATTATGTGATAATTCGCGCATTTGTCGGCTTTTGCAGTGTTCGGAATTGTGTTATGTTTTTCCAAAAGGCACATGGTGTATCACCAGACTCATACATTCTACACACCAACATGAATAGTCGTCTTGTTGCAATTTCCCCCAATAATTTCAGAAATACTGATGGAGTTTTATCCAGCCTTTCTGAAATTTTTGATCTTATGTCTTCCAAAGTTCTTTTAAATTCTAACACTGGATCCTTTAACTCTTCCCTATCGACTGCTGTTTCGTCTTCTTGTCACGTCATCAGACAAATCGTCCCCCTGGCAGAGGCCTTCAGTACACCTTTTCCACCTATCCTCTCTCTCTTCTGCAGTTCGTAGTGTTAAGTTCCATTGCACTCTTAATCTTACCGCTCTTCCTTTTAATTTCAGGGAAGGTTATTTTGACCTTTCTGTATGCTATGTCAGTCCTTCCGAAAATCATTTTTTTTCGCTTTCTTCTCAATTTTCATGTAGGCATTTCGCCTTAGCTTCCCTGCACTTCCAGTTTATTTCATTCCTAAGCGATTTGTATTTCTGTAGTCTTGAATTATTCTTAACATTATTGTACTTTCTTCTTTCAACTGCAGTATTTCTTCTGTTATCAATGCCTTCTTCGGAGTTACCTTCCGCGTACATGTGTGTTCCTCTCCAGCTTCTGTGAATACCCTTTTTTTAGCGATGTCCATTCCTCCTCAACTGACCTGCCTAATGAGCTACTCGTTGTCGCGGTATCTACAGCCTCAGAGAACTCGAAGCGTGACTCTTCATTCCCTAGAATTTCAATGCGCCACTTCTCCGCACACTCGCCCTTCTGGACGATTCTCTTCATCTTCACTCTAGTCGTCATCATTGTGACCTGAATCTGTATCTGCTGTTTGGTACAACTTACAGTCCAGTATCTGATTTCGGAACCTGCCTGACGATGATGCAATTAGGTTAGTACCTTTACATGTCTCTGGGCCCTTCAAAGTACACCACCCCCTCATGTGATTCTTCAACAGAATATTTGCAGTTACTAACTGAAATCTCTTCCATCCTGCTTTCTCATTCCTACAACAGAGTCCATATTATCTCTTAAGTCAGTCTGCTATTGCCTCCCCCTACCACAGCGTTCCCATCACCCTTGATTATTGTATGATCATGTTCCTTTATATGATGATTCACACGTTCAGTATTCTCCTCTACCATATATGTCTTTCGATTCTCTTACTATGATGTCGGCATATAAATATGAATTACTGCTGGCATTGGTTTGTCGGTTCTGATGAGAATAGCCCTGTCGCTGAACTGCTCATAGGTCAAAACGAACTGTAGAATCACATTTCCTGTGTTGAGGTTGTGGGTATGGGCATATATTAAAAGCCAATCAAGAAACGAAAAAAAAAACACCATCCCTTTTCTTAACGAATCCTATTCCTGTTACACCATTTTGTTTTATCCTACGTTCCTCTGACCAGAAATTGTTCCTCATATTTCACTTAACTGAGTCCTACTACAAGTGAGAATGAGGCTTTCCATTTCCCTTTGCAGAACTTTCTAGGTAACCTATTACGTCCAATATTCTGCCGGTCTGACTTTTAAAACGTTGCCCTTTCGTTGGTTATTCCACCTTCACTCATGGTTATCCCTCCCCCTTCGTAGTTCCCTCCAGGAGATAAGAATGGGGGGGGGGGGGATGGGGGGAGAGGGAGTGATTCGGGAATCTTTTGCTAGTGGGGAGATCAATTACAGATCGCCTGTGCTGTGAGTATATAGTGTATTTCCAGTGTCGTCTCCTTCATCACGCCGTTCAACATTCTGATTTTTCCCGCTTTCCACCCCAAGAGCATGAAAGAGATTGGCCTGAAACTGTGTGTCATTTTCAGCCAGGTGTCCGGATACATGTGACTACTGTCTGCGAGATTTGTTGTGACTAGAGTTGGTGGTAAAGAAGTAATAAACTAAAACGTCGTGCATGATGTGGCCGTTTTTCACGCCTTTCAGTGTTTACAGCGTCATAGATCCTGAACTAAGTTTCGTACAATGCTACAATTTTTCTGGTACATTCATAGGTGTATGTGAATACTATCTACAAAATATGTCGTGACTACAGTTAAATCAAAACGTCATACTTCATGTTGCAGTTTTCTTGCACGAAAGGCGAAAATGTAGCAATCGATAAACTGATTTCCTTTCATCATTTGCAGGGGTTGTCGACGAAAGAAAGTTTCGTAAGGATTGAAATTGTGCATAAAATTCGTTTCAAATCAGCAAGTGCTCTCATTCTCAAATACTGGATCAGGAAAGCATAGGTATTTGTGCATTGTGGCCTTCATCCCCACCCCTTTGATAGGTGGGTGGTTATTACCCTCACAGCTATTCTTTTAGGACAGTAAGCGATATTGTACAAAGTTACTTGAAATCGATCCAGTGATTTAGAAGCAGACGTGATACATACATACGTACGTACGTACATGTTTATACACTGAAGAGTCAAAGAACCTGCTTAAGATCGTGTAGGGCCCCCGCGAGTTCGGGAGTTTGGTGGCAAGCGGAATTGTTCAAACACAGAAGCGTGTTCCTGGAGCGACTCTGTAGCAATTATTGACGTGTGAGATGTCGCAATGTTCTGGTGGAATTTTCATATGGACATGAATGGATGCAGGTGATCAGACAGGATGCTTACGTACGTGTCACCTGTCAGACTCGTATCTAGACGTATCAGGGGTCCCATATCACTTCAACTCCACACGCCCCACACCATTATAGAGCCTCCACCAGCTTGAACAGTGCCCTGCTGACACGCAGGGTCCATGGATTCATGAGGTTGTCTCCATACGCTACACGCCCATCCGCTCGATACAATTTGAAACGAGACTGGTTCAACCAGGCAACATGTTTCCAGCCATCAACAGTCCAATGTAGGTGTTGACGGGCCCAGGCGAGGCGTAAAGCTTTGTGTCGTGCAATCATCAAGGGTACACGGGTGGGCCTTCGGCTCCGAAAGCCCGTCTCAATGATGTTTCGTTGAATGGTTGGCATGCTGTCACTTGTTTATGGCCCGGAACTGAAATCTGCAGCAATTTGCGGAAGCGTTGCATTTCTGTCACGTTGAACGATTCTCTTCGGTCGTTGTTGGTCCCGTTCTTGCAGGATCTTTTTCCGGCCGCAGCGATGTCAGAGATTTGATGTTCTATCGGATTCCTGATACTTACGGTTGTTGTTGTTGTGGCCTTCAGTCCTGAGACTGGTTTGATGCAGCTCTTCATGCTACTCTATCCTGTGCAAGCTTTTTCATCTCCCAGTACCTACTGCAACCTACATCCTTTTGAATCTGCTTAGTGTATTCATCTCTTGGTCTCCCTCTACGATTTTTATACCCTCCACGCTGCCCTCCAATACTAAATTGGTGATCCCTTGATGCCTCAGAACATGTCCTACCAACCGATCCCCTCTTCTGGTCAAGTTGTGCCACAAACTTCTCTTCTCCCCAATCCTATTCAATACTTCCTCATTAGTTATGTGATCTACCCATCTAATCTTCAGCATTCTTCTGTAGCACCACATTTCGAAAGCTTCTATTCTCTTCTTGTCCAAACTATTTATCGTAAATGTTTCACTTCCATACATGGCTACACTCCATACGAATACTTTCAGAAATGACTTCCTGACACTTAAATCAATACTGGATGTTAACAAATTTCTCTTCTTCACAAACGCTTTCCTTGCCATTGCCAGCCTACATTTTATATCCTCTCTACTTCGACCATCGTCAGTTATTTTGCTCCCCAAATAGCAAAACTCCTTTACTACTTTAAGTGCCTCATTTCCTAATCTAATTCCCTCAGCATCACCCGACTTAATTAGACTACATTCCATTATCCTTGTTTTGCTTTTGTTGATGTTCATCTTATATCCTCCTTTCAAGACACTGTCCATTCCATTCAACTGCTCTTGCAAGTCCTTTGCTGTCTCTGACAGAATTACAATGTCATCGGCGAACCTCAAAGTTTTTATTTCTTCTCCATGAATTTTAATACCTACTCCGAATTTTTCTTTTGTTTCCTTTACTGCTTTCTCAATATACAGATTGAACAACATCAGGGAGAGGCTACAACCCTGTCTTACTCCCTTCCCAACCACTGCTTCCCTTTCATGTCCCTCGACTCTTATAACTGCCATCTGGTTTCTGTACAAATTGTAAATAGCCTTTCGCTCCCTGTATTTTACCCCTGCCACCTTTAGAATTTGAAAGAGAGTATTCCAGTCAACATTGTCAAAAGCTTTCTCTAAGTCTACAAATGCTAGAAACGTAGGTTTGCCTTTCCTTAATCTTTCTTCTAAGATACGTCGTAAGGTCAGTATTCTCACGTGTTCCAGTGTGTCTACGGAATCCAAACTGATCTTCCCCGAGGTTGGCTTCTACTAGTTTTTCCATTCGTCTGTAAAGAATTCGTGTTAGTATTTTGCAGCTGTGACTTATTAAACTGATAGTTCGGTAATTTTCACATCTGTCAACACCTGCCTTCTTTGGGATTTACACTCGTTTTTATTTACGGTACACTCGTGAAATTGTCGTGGGGGAGAATCCCCAGTTCGTCGCTACCTCGCACATGCTGTGCCCCACCGCTCGCGCACCGACTATAACACCACGTTCGAACTCACTTAAATCTTGATTACCTGCCATTGTAGCGGCAGTAAACGATCTATCAACTGCGCCAGACACTTGTTGTCTTAAATAGGTGTTCCTAGCCGCAGCGCTATATTCTGCCTTTTTACATCTCTCTATATTTGGATACGCTTGTCTATACCACTTTCTTTGGCGCTTCAGCGTAATATGTATGTAATTAAGCAGTGTGGCTTCGAACTCGGACCTAGGGCACTTTGATTAGTAGTGACAAACACCACCCCTAGACTGTGGGTGCTGGGTGATATTGGTAATGAGAACTGAGTGAAGGTGGGCGAAAAATGCACCCAAGCGAAAGAATGGTAGGTGGAGGGAGGAAGTTCTCTGCTGAATTGCACGAGACACGATAGTCAGAAGACAAACGTTTTCTTTTTAACTTTCACAGAATTCCTTGTGTATCCCCCATGGAGATAATGTAACATATCATTTCCCTGCCGTCCATGCTCGCTACTGTAATCGCGCCGGTCTGCAGGTGGAACGTGGTTTCTGTTCGGGCTGAAGATGATGGGCTTGAGTTTCCGTAATCCTCCTAAGTGGATTGTGCACGTAATGCGCCTCTTCAGTACTTCATATTCAATGACGCGTCTTCAAACCGGACGTTGATCATGTTTTGAAGTAAGCTCCATCGATTCGCGCATCCACTTCTAAAATTCCAAGTTGTTGCTTAGCTGGTTATCCCTTTGGTGGTCCCCTTATCTTCTGTAGGGGTGTGATATTGCTCACGGATGCTGTTCTAGTACGAAGAAAATTAGCTGATGAAAGAATTGTTTTAAAAAAACTATGACTGAATGAAGCAGAATTTTTAATGTTTTATTTCCGACAGTATTTCTGTCTGGACAATTAACGCAAAGCACTACTGCCTTCAGCAAATCTAAAAAAGAGCACCACCGTTTACAAGAACTTCCTGCAAAGACTGTCCATTTACAACTACTCTCCAAATGGCTCAAATGGCTCTAAGCACTATGGGACTCAACATCTGAGGTCATCAATCCCCTCGACTTACAACTTCGTAAACCTGAGGACAGCACACACATCCATGCCCAAGGCAGGATTCGAACCTGCGACCGTAGCAGCCAACTACTCTCCCGCCAAGGTAGTGCAGAACGAAGAAAACAGGTGCGACATAAAAACCAAGGAGTTTACGACGTCGACAGTAACAATCTTTGGTAAATGGTTCAAATGGCTCTGAGCACTATAGGACTTAACTTCTGAGGTCATCAGTCCCCTAGAACTTAGAACTACTTAAACCTAACCAACCTAAGGACATCACACACCACACTTCCATGCCCGAGGAAGGATTCAAATCTGCGACCGCAGCGGTCGCGCGGTTCCAGACTGTAGCGCCTAGAACCGCTCGGCCACTTCGGCCGGCTAATCTTTGGTAAATCTTTTAAAAAACCTAATAAAATGAAGTTACAGAATCTTAAGTAAAATGCTTAAATATTAATTTAGATACGTAGAATATGAAGTTTAACTATGAAATAACTACTTTTATGAACATATACTTACAGAGTGACAATTATTGAACTACTGTTGCCTTCAGTCCAGAGACTGGTTTGATGCAGCTCTCCACGCTACTCTATCCTGTGCAAGCTTCTTCATCTCCAAGTACTTACTGAAACCTACATACTTCTGAATCTGTTTAGCGTATTTATCTCTTGGTCTCCCTCTACGATTTTTACCCTCCACGCTGCCGTTCAACACTAAATAGGCGATCCCTTGATGCCGCAGAACAAGTCCTACCAGCCTTTCTAGTCAACTTGTGCCACAAATTCCTTCTCTCCCTAATTCTATGCAGTACCTTCTCATTAGTTACGTGATCTACCCATCTTCAGCAATATTCTGTAGCACCGCATTTCGAAGGCTTCTATTCTCTCCTTGTCTAAACTATTTATCGTCCATGTTTCATTTTCATACATGGCTACACTCCATACAAGTAATTTCACAAAAGACTTCCTGAACTTAAATCTATACTCGATGTCAAGAAATTATTTTTCTTCAGAAACGCCTTTCTCACCATAGCAAGTCTGCATTTTATATCCTCTCTACTTCCACTATCGCCAGTTATTTTGTTCCCCAAATAGCAAAACTCATCTACTGCTTCATGTATCTCATTTCCTAATCTAATTTCCTCAGCATCACCTGATTTAATTCGACTGCATTACCTTATCCTCGTTTTGCTTTTATTGATGTTCATCTTATATCTTCTTTTGAAGACACTACCCACACCGTTCAACTGCTCTTCCAGGTCCTTTGATGTTTCCGACAAAATTACAATGCCATCGACACACATCAAAGTTTTTATTTCTTCTCAACGGATTTTAATTCCTACTCCAAATTTTTCTTTTGTTTCCTTCACTTCTTGCTCAATATACAGATTAAATAACATCTGGGATAGGCTACAACCCTGTCTCACTTCCTTCTCAATTACTGCTTTCCTTTCGTGCCCCTCGACCCTTATAACTACCATAATCGTTTCTGTACAAATTGTAAATAGCCTTTCACTCCCTGTGTTTGACCCCTGCCACCTTCAGAATTTGAAAGAGAGTATTCAAGTCAACATTGTCAAAAGCTTTCTCTAAGTCTACAAATGCTAGAAACGTAGGTTTGCCTTTCCTTAATCTAAGATAATTTCTAGGGTCAGTATTGCCTCACGTGTTCCAAAATTTCTACGGAAATCAAACTGATCTTACCCGAGGTCAGCCTCTACCAGTTTTTCCATTCGTCTGCAAATAATTCGCGTTAGTATTTTGCAGCCGTGACTTATTAAACAGATAGTTCGGTAATTTTCACACCTATCAATATCTGCTTTCTTTGGGATTGGAATTATTATATTCTTCTTGAAGTCTGAGGGTATTTCACCTGTGCCGACCGTTCCGACCGAGTGGTTCTAGGTGCTTCAGTCTGGAACCGCGCGACCGCTACGGTCGCAGGTTCGAATCCTTCCTCGGGCATGGATGTGTGTGATGTTCTTAAGTTAGTTGGGTTTAAGTAGTTCTAAGTCTAGGGGAATGATGACCTCAGATCTTAAGTCCTATAGTGCTCAGAGCCATTTGAATTTTTATTTCACCTGTCTCGTCATCTTGCTCGCCAGATGGTAGAGTTTTGTCAGGGCTGGGTCACCCAAGCCTATCTGTAGTTGTAACGAAATGTTGCATACTCCCGGAGCCTTGTTTCGACTTAGGTCTTTCAATGCTCTGTCAAATTCTTCACGCAGATCAGATCTCCTATTTCATCTTCATGTAGTCCCCTTCCATTTCCATGATATTGCTGTCAAGTCCGTCCCCCATTATTGAACTATATGAAGTAAAATCGTTTCAACTTCTGAACTGTTTTTGTTAGGATGTTCAAGCTGCACAGCTGGCTGTGGAGCATGATGGGAATCAGTGCATGCTTGGTTTAGCATCCGAAGCCCACTCTCATTTGGATGGGTTCATCAGTAAGCAAAATTGGCCCATTTGGGAGACTCGAATCAGCATTTCGCTATCGATAAGTGTCTTCACCTTCAACGGGTGACTGCGTGCTGTGCAATGACCAGTCACGGAATAATCGATGCGATATTCCTTGATGGCACGATGACTGCCGATCGGTATGTGAAGGTTTTGGAAGATGATTTCATCCCCACTATTCAGAGAGACCCTGATTTCGACAAGATGTGGTTCATGCAAGTCGGAGCTCGACCCCATCGAAGCAGGAGCGTGTCTGACGTCCTGGAGGAGAACTTCGGTGACCGCATTCTGACTCTGGGGTAACCAGAGGCCACTGGCATGGACCTCGATTGGCCACCATATTCTCCGGATCTGAACACTTGCGACTCCTTTTTGTGGGGCTATATTAAAGACAAGGTGCCCAGCAGTAACCCCAAACCACTGCTGAGCGGAAAACAGCTAATCAGGAGGTCATCGACAGCATCGATGTTCCGACACATTAGCCGGTCATGCAGACGTTTACGTATTAAATAAAGTGTGTGCACGTGGTAGAGTGTAACTAATTTGTATTTTTTTTCATAGAGTTCAATAATTGTCACCCTGCATGTGAAGTGAATTTTGTATAACAAGATTTTGACACCCTCTGGTATAGTAGGATTCTTATTGTATGAGGGCCACTCGAAAAGTGATGTCTTTCTTTGTTATTTATCAGGAATTTGAAACGCAACTACATATGTTGAAAACCACAATTTACAGATTAATGTATGACTTTTCAATATAATATCCATTTCCCCTGTTCGTCCATCTTTTAACAAGGTTATGCATTCCTGTGTGGTAAAACGCACGGTCGTAATTCCAAAGCCATTGACGCACAGATGTTTTCACGGTCTCATCCTCTTGAAAGTGTAGCCAACCACGAGCTTCTTCGAGCGACCTTCACACAGGGAAGTTTGATGGTCCCATGTCAGGTCTGTATGGGGGATGCGGCAAGACTTCCCACCCAACTCTCCCAATGTCCTCAGTGGTGTGATGGGCGGTTTCAGATTGTCATGCAAAAGGACAACATCCGCCACAGTTTTTGTTGGGCGAACTCGTTGAAGACTTGCTCTAAGCTGTTAGAGTAGTCTGGCGTACTTTCTCATTATTTACACAAAAACAATTTAAATGGTGCCTCGTTATATTAATTTGGCGCTTCAAGCGTCTGTAAAACAGGATACTACGATTAAACACCAGGAAGGAACCCTAAATAGGTGTATGATTAGGATGAAATAACAGGGTGAACCAGTTTCTTTACAGTTAAAGAATGATCATTAAAACACAGTTTAAATTAATGATTCGCGCTGTACAAAAGTAAAATACAAAAAAATCTTATCTGGTGGCTGTAGGCTTGGGTGTGACGAACAATTATGACGGCTACACTACCCACAGCACAGCCTGAAAGTATCTTGATGATGGGCTCAATTTCTCTTCTCGGCGTCGTTCAGTTTTACATACAGCAGCCCAACAACTCGCAGCTATGCCGTAAGCCGTTTGCGATCTTCCTCCGAGGCAGTTTTGTGTAACTTTGCTGGAACAGCTTCTCCTGTTCCACATGGATGTTGCTTCGATCACCGCTGCCTACAGACTGTGTGACTTACTTCCCTCGCTTGCTCTAGGTAGCGCGACAATTGGCCCGTGCCGCCTTTTCCACTCCCCAGAGCCACTTCAGTTTCAAACAAAAACACACTGGCTTTTACGTAACACCTATTTCTTACATTGTTCCTAAGCGTGACCATTTCTTACAATTGTCAAAATTTACGTCAGTATGAACAGTTTATACACACAAATATTTTTAAATACAAAATGTCATCAGAAAATTATTTAACGTAATAAACAATTTACAATGTATTTTACATAAATTACTCACATACAATGCAAAGAACTTCAATCTCCAGTATAGCACACATTACTTTACATTTACAAAAAATTTAGTACAAATATGCGAGAATTTTAAAGCAAAAAAAATTATAAAAATTTACATGGACCATAAACAAATAGTGTTATAATTAGACGCGACACATGTGCATTTCTGTTATTTTCTTCGTCGTTTCGTTGACAACTGATTCTGAAGACATTTATCAGGAGCTCGCCATTCCATGCACTCGCTTCTTCAAATGAGAATACCTGCTGTGTAATGCCGCTATGGAATTCTGTGAACTAGCTTTGTCTGAATCGTTACAAACAAGTTCATCAGTAAATGTACATTTATCGGCACTCTTCTTCCGCGGTCTCTCTGTTGCTTCTATGGATTGTCAATGAAACGTTCCTTCCTTCCTTCCCTCCTTTCTTCTGCTGCATTTATCAGTCTCCAACGCAAGTATCTAACATAACCTGCTTCTCTGAAATGACGAGAGCATCTTGAAGTATTTTCAACATTCACAGCGTCTTTCCCACATCGTTTGCAGACTTCCGTCGCCGTTGCGACTGTGAGAATTACAGCCAATTGCTTGCAAACACTCAGAACAATTTCACATACAAATCACTTACTACATGTAAGTAACTAAGCAAAAACATCACCACTCACGAAATCACACAGCCTACAACATAAAAGTATCGGCGCGAAGTGTTCCCTCTCTGACGTCATGCGCTGCGCTCAGCTCAGCGGCAGAAACGCGTTTGCCTCACCCCCCCCCCCCGCCCCCCCCCTTCTCGTCATGCCATCACTATACTTCGCCCTCTGAGTCGGCCGGTAGCACTTGTGGTGTAGACGTATCGTGTTCTCGGGGGAGGGAGGGGGAGGGGGGGCGGAATTTCTGTTTTAATGTGGTTCACATTTCGGAATTCTGCAGATCGATTATGGTGCTTTTACGATACGGAAAGGATACTAGCTGAGGTATCATTGCCACAGATACTACTACAACGCCGCGCCAGCACAAGGTTGGCAGTCCGACGTCTGCCGAGCACAGCGCACTCTGGCGGGCTGTGCAGCTCGACGGAACTGGAGTGTGCCTCGTCCACTTCTTACAAGGGAACCTCCCCATCGCACCCTCTTCAGATTTAGTTATAAGTTGGCACAATGGATAGGCCTTGAAAAACTGAACACAGATCAATCGAGAAAACAGGAAGAAGTTGTGTGAAACTATGAAAAAAATAAGCAAAATATACAAACTGAGTAGTCCATGTGCAAGATATGCAACATCAAGGAGAGTGTAAACTTACGAGCGCCGTGGTCCTGTTCTTTGCGTGAGCAGCTGTGGTACGAGAGGTGCTTGGTTCAAGTCTCTCCTCGAGTGAAAATTTTAATTTTTTATTTTCAGACAATTATCAAATCGGGCAAGGTAGAAGAATCTTTTTACCCATTCGCCAAGTGTACAAGTTAGGTGGGTCGACAACATATTCCTGTCATGTGACGCACATGCCGTCAGCAGTGTCGTATAGAATATATCAGACGTGTTTTCCTATGGAGAAATCGGTTGACCTATGACCTTGTGATCAAATGTTTTCGGTTCCCATTGGTAAGGCACGTCCTTTCGTCTACTAATCGCGCGGTTTTGCGGTGCGGTCGCAAAACACAGACACTAAACTTATTACAGTGAACAGAGACGTCAATGAACGAACGGACAGAGCGTAACTGCGAAAATAAAGAAATTAAACTTTTCAATCGAGGGAGGACTTGAACCAAGGACCTCTCGTTCCACAGCTGCTCACGCTAACCACGGGACCACGGCACTCCTGATCTCACACACTCCTTGATGTTGCCTATCTTGGGCATGAACTACTCAGTTTGTATATTTTGCTTTAGTTTTCATAGTTCCACACAACTTCTTCCTTTTTTCTTGATTGATCTGTGTTCTGTTTTTAAAGACCTATCCACTGTGTCAACTTATAACTAAATTTGAGGGGGGTGCGATGGGGAGGTTCCCTTGTTAGCTAGACTTCAACCCAGGCAGACGCACTTCCATAATCGGCCTTCAGCCAGTTCTCTAATGTTTGCATTGATTCTCTGAGGAGGGCCCATCAGGCTTAGTCCCTGGGAATATGTTGTATTAGTTCACGGTATTCCATGTTACGAGATTGTCAGGTCGTAGCCGCAGCTGCAGTGCTACAAACTACTGAAGATAAGTAATTTCATTGTACTACGTGTTTCTTAAATAATAATCCTTCTCTCTAAAAGTGTGCCGAACCGCATATTATTGCAGCCTGGACTCCGTCAGCTCCTATGAACGCGGCCTCCTACTTACCTGCATTTAGTAACGAGCTGAAAACACCCACGCGTTTTGTGCCTCTAAACAGTGAGACACAATACTAGCCCCCCCCCAGGGGGTCCACAACTCTTTTGTGGACACGGGCGTAGCGAGCACGGGACCCCGAGCTAATGTGGCCCTCCTTCCTTTCCGGGCTGCATACCCCCTTCCCTTTCCGCATCCCTCCCCGTCCCCCATCTTCGCCCCCCCCCCTCACCTCTGGCTCTTTCCTTCCCTTTCTCCCCCTCTGGGAGCATGGTTTGTGCCTACGTCCAGAGACGGACGCTCGAAACTGTTCCAAATTCCTTGCTTTTACACTTGCAAGTCCTCGTCCTTCCTCTGTCCTTCTCTTTTCCTTCCCTCTTCTCCTTGCCCTTTTCTCCGCTGCGGCGTTTGAGACCCCCTTTTCTTTCCTTTCCCTTTCTCTTTTTTCCTCCCTGTGCGTGTCTGAAGGCCGACCCACGCACTTCCATGCGTAGCCGGTGACGGGGTAACGCGTAATTCCCCGCCCCGGGTAGACAGGTAGGACACGTACGTACCCCCTGGTAACGGCCAGGCCCAGGGAGGGGTGATTACCCGAGCTGATACCTTCCGAAAGTGCCGATTGGTCCCTCCGTCCGTTTGTCGGGAGGTGTGACCTGAGGTGTGAACAATCACCTAAGGCGGGTGTGCCCTCGGTGAGGGCCCCCACAAGGGAGGAGCGCGCCATCGGAGACGCCGGTAATCATGGGGGATTCTTCCGCAATGGTTTCCTCACCTTCCACTATGTCTGCTCACAAACGTAAGTTCACTGAGTCTCAGCCACAGACGGTTCTTCCATCGTTGCTACAGTTCCTTGTTGTTTCTCGGTCTGACGAAGGTCACGACTTTTCCACGGTCAACCCTTTCATTATTCAGAAAGGTGTCGACGCAATTGCGGGTCCTGTAAAGTCTTGTTCCAGATTACGGAATGGCACCCTGTTGTTAGAAACACACAGTGCCCTCCAGGCTCAAAAATTGCTGCGTACTTCTCTGCTCCACACCTTCCCTGTCCGGGTGGAACCGCACCGTACCTTAAATTCCTCGCGTGGAGTCGTTTATACACGCTCCCTCGATGGATTGTCTGACGAAGAAATTCAGCACTATCTGTCTGACCAGGGCGTCACGGCTGTTCATCGGGTTATGAAAAGGGTTGACTCGAACATCATTCCAACCCGCACTGTCTTCTTGACATTTGACAAAGTTCAACTCCCATCAAAAATCAAAGCAGGCTATGAGATAATTTCCGTTCTCCCTTATGTCCCAAACCCTACGCGTTGCTATCGATGTCAGCGGTTCAATCACACCAGCCAGTCCTGTTCCAATCCGGCCAAATGTGTTACGTGTGGCAAGGATGCCCATGAAGGTGCTTGTCCACCTCCATCCCCTCGCTGCATCAGCTGTATGGGTGACCACGCTGCTTCTTCTCGAGATTGCCCCGTTTTTAAGGACGAAAAGCTGATCCAGGAAATAAGAGTGAAGGAAAAGGTGTCGACCTTTGCTGCTCGAAAGTTACTCGCCAGTCAACAGCCCACCGTGCCTCAGAAAGGAAAATACAGCACTGTCCTTGCTTCTCCTCGGCCAACAAAGGAGGCGGCCACGCAGACTTGCGACCTCACATTTAGTACCACGGTCGTCAGATCGGCCAGCGCAAAGATCGCCCGTTCAACCTCACCTCTTTCGCCTGCCCACTCTATGGCTCACCCTTCGTCGGGTTCTGCTAAATCTCGAGCCCAAAAGTCAGACGCCAAGTCTTCGAAAAAAGAGCATTCTCGTGAAGAGTTTTTACGTACTGCAACTTCACAACCATCGGTTCCTCCTTCATCTAAACATACCTCCAAGAAGGCTACGAAGAAACACAGTTCCTCTCCTTCTCCGCCAAGGCGTGTCCCATCTACAGCACCACCTGGCGGAAATCGCCCTCGGCCATCTTCTGTGTCGCCGAGGCGCACTGCTGGTGGCCGGTCAACTGGCCGATCGTTGGTGGCAGGAGCTGCTCCTGACCAACCTATGGATCAGGATCTTCTGCCTTCGACTGAATGCCATTCCATGCTGTCGGTCGCAAGCTCTGAGCAGTCGTTGAGTTGACAGCACCCTTGGTCACGTTCCTCCATTTTCTGTTCACCCTATGTCCATTATCCACTGGAATATCCGCGGCATTCGCGCCAATCGGGAGGAATTGTCGATCCTCTTACGATCCTACTCGCCGGTCATCTTCTGTCTTCAGGAAACAAAGCTGAGTCCCCATGACCGCTTTGTTCTCCCTCATTTTCAGTCCGTCCGATATGACCTCCCCTCTGTTGAAGGCACTCCAGCCCATGGAGGACTCATGATTCTGCTCCATGATACTCTCCATTATCACCCAATCCCCTTAAACACTTCCTTCCAAGCTGTCGCCGTCCGTCTTTCCCTTTCTGGATACACGTTCTCTCTTTGTATGGTATACATTCCATCGTCTACACCAATGGCACGAGCTGATCTCCATCTTCTTGATCAGCTTCCACCCCCCTATTTGCTGGTTGGGGACTTCAATGCCCACCACCCGCTTTGGGGATCTCCACATCCTTGTCCACGTGGCTCACTATTGCTAGACGTCTTCCACCAAGCGGATCTAGTCTGCCTCAACACTGGGGTCCCCACATTTTTGTCTGCCTCCACGGCAAATTTATCCCATTTGGACCTTGCGGTCAGTACTGTTCCGCTAGCTCGGCGCTTCGAATGGTTCGCCCTTGATGATACACACTCGAGTGACCACTTTCCATGTGTTCTTAGACTGCAGCCTCAACTGCCATATATGCGCTCGCGACGCTGGAAGTTTGCCCAAGCCGATTGGACACTTTTTTCGTCTCTAGCGACATTCGATGACCGTCGCTTTCCCAGCGTCGACGATGAGGTCACACATTTTACCGACGTTATTCTCACAGCTGCGGAACGTTCATTACCACGCACCTCCGAATTGCCCCGGCGCCCTCCAGTTCCTTGGTGGAACGAGGCATGCCGTGACGCAATACGTGAGTGGCGACGTGCTCTTCGCACTTTCCGTCACCATCCAACTTTGGCCAACTGTATCCGATATAAGCAGCTCCGTGCGCGATGCCGTCGCGTCATCCGCGATAGCAAGAAGGCAAGCTGGAAATACTTTATTAGCTCATTTAACACCTTCACTCCCTCCTCGGAAGTTTGGAGTCGGCTTCGACGGTTCTCAGGCGCGCCTAGTTTCTCCCCGGTCTCTGGGCTCACTGTCGCGCATGATACCTTAGTGGACCCCGTCGCAATTTCTAACTCATTGGGTCAGCACTTTGCTGAGATTTCGAGCTCTTCAAATTACCCGCCAGCGTTTCTCCCGAAGAAACGTGCAGCGGAAGTGCGACATCTTGCTTTCTCCTCTCAAAATCGCGAAAGCTACAATACTGTTTTCTCCATGCGCGAACTCCAACATGCACTCTCTTCTTCTCGCTCCTCCGCCCCAGGACCGGATGGTATCCATGTCCAAATGTTGCTGCATTTATCAACCCATAGCCTGCGTTACCTCCTTCGCCTTTATAATCGAATTTGGACCGACAGTACCTTTCCCAGGCGATGGCGGTAAGCTATTGTCGTTCCCGTTCCGAAACCTGGAAAGGACAAACATCTCCCCTCTAGCTATCGCCCCATTTCTCTCACGAGTAGTGTCTGTAAGGTTTTGGAGCGTATGGTGAATTACCGTTTAGCTTGGTGGCTGAAGTCCCGCAGTCTTTTAACACCAGCCCAATGCGGATTCCGAAAGCATCGTTCTGCCGTTGACCATCTTGTTGCTCTCTCCACTTATATCATGAACAATTTTCTCCGGAAACGCCAAACGGTAGCAATATTTTTTGATCTGGAGAGAGCATACGATACCTGTTGGAGGACAGGCATCCTCCGCACACTGTTCTCTTGGGGCTTTAGAGGCCGGCTGCCCCTTTTTCTTCGCGAATTTATGGCAGAGCGCACATTTAGGGTGCGGGTGAACACTACTCTCTCCCGTACTTTCTCCCAAGAAAACGGGGTACCCCAGGGCTCCGTGCTGAGTGTTGTACTGTTTGCCATCGCCATTAATCTAATTATGGATTGTCTCCTTCCTGATGTCTCGGGCTCCCTCTTTGTGGACGATTTTGCGATCTACTACAGCTCTCAACGGACCAGCCTTCTTGAAAGACGTCTTCAAGGATGTCTCGATCGCCTCCACTCGTGGAGCATCGAAACCGGCTTCCGTTTCTCACCCAGTAAGACCGTTTGTGTTAATTTTTGGCGACGTAAGGAGTTTCTACCGCCCTCCTTACATCTAGGTCCTGTCAACCTTCCGTTTTCCGACGTCGCTAAATTCTTGGGTCTTATGTTTGACAGAAAACTGTGCTGGTCCTCCCACGTTTCCTATCTTTCGGCTCGCTGTCTGCGTTCCCTTAACACCCTCCGTGTCCTGAATGGTACCTCTTGGGGAGCGGACCGAGTGGTCCTTCTCCGCCTCTATCGCGCCTTAGTACGCTCGAAATTGGATTATGGAAGCATAGTCTACTCCTCTGCTCGGCCGTCTATTCTTCGGCGTCTCGACTCTATCCACCACCGTGGATTACGTTTAGTGTCTGGAGCTTTTTACACCAGCCCTGTGGAAAGCCTTTACGCTGAGACTGCTGAACCTCCGCTGTCCAATCGGCGGGCAGTCCTGAGTCGTTATGCTAGCCATCTGTCTTCCATGCCTGCTAATCCAGCCCATAACCTTTTTTTCGACTCCTCCTTTGATGTCGGGTATGCAGGCCGCTCCTCCTCCCTACTACCCCCGGGAGTCCGCTTCCGTCAACTGCTCCATTCTCTTTCCTTCCGCTTTCCTAAAACCTTCTTGACAACTTGGGGTACAGCACCGCCTTGGCTCCGTCCCCGGATCGACTTGCTCAGAGACCTATGTCAATTTCCCAAGGATGGTACCCCTACACTTGTTTACCGTCGGGCATTTGCTGCTATATGTGCACAAATGACGGAAGCCACATTTATTTACACCGATGGCTCGAAAACATCGTTAGGTGTAGGGAGTGCCTATATTGTTGGCGACACCCCAAATCACTTTCGGCTTCCCGACCAGTGTTCGGTTTATACTGCGGAGCTTTACGCTGTTCTCCAGGCTGTCCACTACATCCGCCGCCATCAGCGGATACAGTACGTAATCTGCTCAGATTCTCTCAGCTCTCTCCTAAGTCTCCAAGCTCTTTACCCTGTGCACCCTCTGGTCCACCGGATTCAGGACTGTCTGCGCTTGCTCCACCTGGGGGGCGTCTCAGTGGCGTTCCTCTGGTTCCCGGGACACGCTGGTATCTGTGGAAATGAGGCGGCCGATATAGCGGCCAAGGCTGCAGTCTCTCTTCCTCGGCCAGCTATTCAGTCTCTTCCGTTTACCGATCTACGGAGCGGCTTATGTCGCCAAGTTGCTCATTTATGGCATGCGCATTGGTCAACACTTCCCCACAATAAATTGCGGGAAGTGAAAGCCCTTCCTTGCGCTTGGACCTCTTCCTCCCGAACGCGTCGTCGGGAGGAGGTAATTTTAGCTCGACTCCGGATAGGGCACTGTCTTTTTAGTCATCGACATCTTTTAAGCGGTGATCCTCCCCCACTCTGTCCCCATTGCTCTCAGCTGTGGACGGTCAGACACCTTTTAATTGAATGCCCCTATTTTAATCCGTTACGCTCCCGTCTACAGCTATCGCCTGATCTATCGTCGATTTTAGCAGATGACACGCGCTCAGCTGACCGCGTTCTACAGTTTATTAGTGACAGTGAAATGACGTCAGTCATTTGAAGCTTTTTTTTTGGGGACAACCAACCCCTTTCTATAGTGGATTTTTACGCATTCCTTCTGCCTTTAGTTTCTCAAATTTTATGACTTTGTTCCCATTGCTGCTGATTTTAAATTTCGTTTTTTTCCTGTTTTCTACGTCACGGGCTGGGCGCTAATGACCATAGAAGTTTTGCGCCCTAAAACCACAAAAAAAAAAACAATACTAGCCATATAAAAGTGCATTCTAGTGCATGAGCGTCGAATTCTCATGAAGGATTTTCCTGCCCTCTCGGCGAGTTCTGCGTGCTGGTGAGCGTAGCGTTGACCAGTAAAAACAGTCCTCAGATCAGAGATTGAAGGTATTGGCTAGGTAGAGATGATGCTGGTGGAGGGGTAAGAGTGACGGACTTGACTATGGTTGACTGATTCCAAAAACATTTCATTTGTTTCCGTGAAAATTTCATTTTGGCATTTTTGCGTGACTTGGTCCCTGTTTACTTCGAGCTGTATTCCTGTTTTTGTTGTTGTTGTTATCGGCGGGAGTTGCTAGTAACCTGATTAGTGTTCTACATATTCCCTGCCGGGTGTTACAATCTTAATAGTAGGTTGATTGCTACAGGACTTCTGATTAATGACATTAGAGTTGTGAGAAGTGTAACCCTGCCTCGCGGGTCCTAACGAAAATGGCGACCCTTCTTTAAACTGCAGAGCAGATGAAACTTCATGGCAGATTAAAACTGTGTGCCGGACCGAGACTCGAACTCGGGACCTTTGCCTTTCGCGGGCAAGTGCTGTAGCAACTGAGCTACTCAAGCACGACTCACGCCCCGTCCTCACAGCTTTACTTCTGCCAGTACCTCGTCTCCTACCTTCCAAACTTTACAGAAGCCCTCCTGCGATTCGAAGGAGAGCTTCTGTAAAGTTTGGAAGGTAGGAGACGAGGTACTGGGAGAAGTAAAGCTGTGAGGACGGGGCGTGAGTCGTGCTTGAGCAGCTCAGTTGGTAGAGCACTTGCCCGCGAAAGGCAAGGGTCCCGAGTTCGAGTCCCGGTCCGGCACGCAGTTTTAATCTGCCAGGGAGTTTTATACCAGCGCACACTCCGCTGCAGAGTGAAATTCTCATTCTGCAGGGCAGATAATTATCTCATGTCCGCCAATAACCGTTTCCGATTAAGTATATGGAAAGACATCGCGTAGTTTATCTCGCACGCCGTGCGTCGGCCTCGAGTTTGACTTCATGCGATGCCATGGCAATTGGGATTGACGAATGAAAGGAACGTTTCAGTATTACTCCAGGATGGAAACGACTGCTGTAGGATGTTCATATCCAGCCCCTAGATATTCCTGAGGCGGACAATACTGCCGCATGTCGTTCCTGTGGCACCAGAGATTCAGCCGCCGTTGAGACGACAGCTGGGACGTGCGTCGGATCGCCCACACTCCATGTTATCTGCCAGATACTCCAGATAAGTGGCGCCCTATCTGCTCTGGTATCGACTGAGCGGGACGCCAGAGTCGATATAACCCAGAAGTCACAACGAAGGAGGGCGCTCCACTGGCGCAATCTCTCATCAAATCTGGGGCACGGAAGCGACTTCATTGCGGAAGTCGACCACGTGGAGGCGGTTTTTCAGTACGTGCGACTTGTTGCATAACCATCCCTTAATATCCAGCTACTTTCTTGAGACATTCAGCGAGCATTGCTGTCCATCTTCCAGTTAACGTTCACTTTTATTGCTACACTCACAGAAACTTTTTGGGCGCGCCACACACAGTCGCGCAGCATACGGTGGCCAAAGCACAGTGATTAATTTACGTCTGAAGTGCTTGGCGATTTCATTCGTTTGTTGGGAAGAGGAAGCCGCCAGAAGTTGCCGGCATTCGGCCGGTTGGTGATAACAGAATCTAGGCTCACACCCTGCACACGATTTTACAGAAACTGTTCACTCAAAAAAAAATTCATTTTTGCGTTACTTACAGCTTTACATGTCAGCTTAATGATGACGTGCCCATCGTTTTGTTAATGCTCATTGTCAATGTGATATTTGCATTTAAGACACTGCCCGAAATTCGCAAACGTTTGCAATGACAGAGGGGTCGAAGTGATTTTTCGTTTGGTGCACATTTACATAATATGTTGCTGCTTATGAGATTCAGCTAACATTCTGAATTTTTCTTTAGACTAGGGTGGAGGTCTCTTATATGTCAACAATCTCGAGAAAATGGATCTGATGTCGCAAACTCATTTGCAATCACGTGTTTAAGCGGTAAAGTCAGAATGAAATACCCAAAACATTCCTCATATTTCATAAACGGTTTCGCATACTGAGATTTTGGCCAATGGTATCGAACAGAGAGGAGAGAATTTTGCCATATGATTATTATGCAAAACTTCATTATCCACTGTGTTATTCCAGTAGCTACAGACGTTTTCTGTGAAACGACGTAAGTTTCTAAGAGGAAACGATAGCTGGTCTAAGAACAATATAATACATTACATATTTATTTTTGTACTGACACTGTGCTTTTTTTAGTAAGCTACTTGCTATAGCCGGCGAACTTCGTTCCGCCTCTGAAAATCTGACCGGGCAAACGTTGTTTTGCCACATAAAATATCTCTAGTCTATGAGAATAATGTATACATGTAACAGAATAGCCGTTGTTGGTGGGAACTCGTGACACAATAATAATGGCCGAAAACTGTGTAGGGAGTGAGAAAATGCTTAGGGGGATGGCCGGCAGTATCGGCCAATAGTAGTTCCAGCTTTTCTACGGTAGATGGCGCGGATTTAACAATTGCAGCCGATACACGGCTCGTCCATGAGCATACAGACATGGCGGCAATTTAGTGTCGAAACGTATTCACCAGCATTATGAATAAGGCCAAGCGCACACGCATAGATTTTTATTTGGTGTCACCGCCAGACACCACACTTGCTAGGTGGTAGCCTTTAAATCGGCCGCTGTCCGTTAGTATACGTCGGACCCGCGTGTCGCCACTATCAGTGATTGCAGACCGAGCGCCGCCACACGGCAGGTCTAGAGAGACTTCCTAGCACTCGCCCCAGTGGTACAACCGACTTTGCTAGCGATGGTTCACTGACAAAATACGCTCTCATTTGCCGAGACGATAGTTAGCATAGCCTTCAGCTACGTCATTTGCTACGACCTAGCAAGGCGCCAGTACCAGTTACTATTGATATTGTGAATAATGCACAGTCAAGAGCGACGTTCACCAATTATGGATTAAAGTTAAGTATTCCAGCAGCTACGTATGTTTTTTGCTAAAGTCTAATTTCCTTGACCTGTTCCAGACCTCACGCCAGCCTGCGTGAGCTAAAACGCGTGCCTTTCGGCTTCCTCTCAAAACCGGTGTTGGCTCTCCTGCCAACCCACAACATTTTATCGTACGCAAAAATATTGTACGGTTAAATTCTTTCAGAGGAACAAAGGAGAGCATAGGAACTTCTTTCTTCCACTAAAAGAATTTGTTCGTGCGATATATTTCCGTACGATAAAAATAGATGCATGTGCGCTAGGCCTAAATGTCGGGTTGGCGAATAACGCGTGCTACCTAGTTAAACTTCTCGGTCTAGTTACATCGATTCAAAGAGGGATATTCGAGTCTTTGCCTTTGGTAAGTTTTCTTCAATTACCTATCTGCTGAATAATAAGACTATGACTGGTAAACACCTGGCGGGGATAACAGATCAAGTGCTAATTAGTCAGTTATCGACTGGGGTTGAAATTTATTGAATTACTAAAATCGCTATTAAAAAATAGGGGTTGGCGGTAGAAGGGTGAAAATTTAGGGTTGTGTGTATTTTTTAATGCCACTTCATAAAAAATAAAAAGTTCTGTCCAAAAAGTAAGAAATGTTTTGGTGTGGAACGCACTTATCACTTAGGGGTATGAAAAATAGATTACGACCGATTCTCAGACCTACCGAATACACATCTAAAATTTAATTAGAATCGATCGAGCTATTTCGGAGGAGTATGGCAACTAAGAAAGTGACACGAGAATTTTATATACAAGGATTGGTCATACTTTCCGTCAGTTCGTCTCTTAATAAACCACTGTTTGATAGTTATCTCGCAATTGTCTTTGTACAACATGTTAATGAGATGACACTGTGTTGACTCCGCTGTGTTTTGGCAGAAGCAGTAAATTTTGACATGGCAGCAAGACAAATGTAGGTTTTACTCAAAATACACCATTCATTATGCTTCCCTGAAAGTTACAAATGGCTAACAAGTCAGGCGAAAATAAATAGCTTTTGTTGCCATTTCAGCGATGTTCTTTTTACACAGTGACCAAAGCAGAGGAGACAGATCTTTTTGAATGGTCACCATGCAAGTGTGGACCTACATCTACATCTACATTTATTCTCCGCAAGCCACCCAACAGTGTGTGGCGGAGGGCTGCACCTAATATTTACGAAAAATATGAGCAGAGGCTTCTGTTTAGAAGCGCACTTCCCCTCCAGCAGTCAGCGTTTCCCCTACAGCGCCAGCCCACAACCCCCACCACTGCCGCTCTCCCCACGCAAGCCTGTCCGCTTTAAATGGGTGTTTTTGTATACACCCTGAAAGCCGTCTACAATCCACAGAAAATAAAAAGTCGCTCTCCGAAAACTGCTCAATTGACACGTCGATATAACAAATGAGCTCACACCTTGCTCCAATATTTGATTAAAGAAAGTCGGTACAAAACAGACATATTTCTGAGATGCAGCTCCAGACACACATAACTTGCTAGCCATTACCACAGTTCATCACACCCTGTAAATTTTCGCCTGTAGTTATCGTGACTGTTCATTGTTTCCCAAGTTTTTTTTTTTTCCTGCCATGCAGTCCTCCAATACTTGAGGACTGTTCTGTTCTCTCTTGTCATACTCAGTACTAAGCCTTGTAATTTATTTCTTGGGATTTTCGTGGTTCTTTTCGTAGCAGTAATGTCTCTGGATGAAGTGATCTTGATGCGTCATTTTGATAGAAAAGATCTTGCTATTGTTTTACTTTGTGATGCAAATGTTATTTTGTAAAAATTTAGACATTGACAAAATACACAACCTGGCCCCAAGCAACACAGTTTATGCATTACTAATGCACTGTTGATTCACACTATATAACGGACTGCGCCGATTATTTAAGATGTCCTACGTTAAGATGCCGTTAAATTTTATGATGTTAAACTTTCTAGTCTTTCCCAGCACGCAAGGCCCAGAAATATGATTTAATTAACTATCAGAATAAGTTCTGGCTAGCTCATATAAAGTTTGGCCAGAGATTTTATTATCTACATCATATTGAATTTTAAAGTTAACATACGACTGTCACTGTTAATATCTTTCTTCATAGTAAACTTTCCACACTACACAAATTCTGATTAAAATCGTTTTTTAAACTCGCACAGCCTATTTAGGAAAAAATAACTTCTTAAAGAATTCACAGTTCATAAACAGTTAATTAATATTTCTCACTCTCTCCATAGTTTCAACTTTGAGAAGTACTAATTTCGTAGGATGAGATTAGCGCCGACTTGCGCAACGATATCTTTGCTTAAAAATTGTACACTGTTTAAAATAAACTTTTGTTGTATTTTCGATACCTTCTTTACACAGCACACAGAAATAAAACTTTTACTCCAATCTCGATAACCCAGAAACCAAACGAATAACCGTATATTAGCAACAAGATGGAGTAATAAGAGCAGTAAGCAAGAAAAGGAAGTGAGCTAACAATGTCGTATAGTAGGTTATATACACAGGAAATATCTGACATCTCTCTCTTTAATTCATATTCAGAGACTGATTTGTATTTCAATAATACTGAACTTAAATATTTCATTTTATTACTAAAAAATAACTAAAGCGGATTAAAGTAAGTCTCCTACACCTGACAGCAATGCAAAATACATACTCCACAGACACATTAAAAGCCTCTGCGTCCACAAAGACCTCGGAAGCTTACTAGTACCGACCGACCGCCGTGTCGCCCTCACAATATGCCTCACTGGCTGCGGATATGGAGGGCCATGAAGTCAACAAACTGCGCTCCCAGCTGTTGGCAGTTTCTGTGACCGGAGCTGTTAGTTGTCAATCAGGTAGCTCCTCGATTAGGCTGAGTGCACCGCGCTTGCCTACAGCACTCGGCAGACCCAGTCGGTCACCCAACCATGTGCTAGTCCAGCGCAACAGTGCTTCACTTTGGTGATCTGACGGGAACCAGTGTTAGCACTGTGCAAGGCCGTTGGCACACTTTACAACTAAAACAATAATAATCGAGATCGATGGCTGTCCACCCAAGAAATTACGACACTATTAACACATTTAAACATTTTGTGTATAGTAACATTAAGGTTAAGGTAATTTCTACAGAAATTTACGTTGATACATGCGAAGTAAAATTGCTTTGGAGTAATTTATAAATAAAAACTGAATTTAATTATTTCACATCATATCGACCACTCTTCTTATAAGTACACATACTGTCAGCTCAAACTGCTGTACGATTTTTGAGGCATTTCCAGTTGTAGCCCATAGCAGAGCTGTACCGGAATGATGCTGTCTGCTGTTAGAACTGCCATAACTGTCTCATTCACCCTTCCTGCCACCCTCTGGCAAAAGAAACTTTCTAAAAAAATTTATTGAAAAATTTAATAAATTTTTACAATTTCGTTACTAGATTTAACAATAATAAAGCATTATTCAAACATATTAGTTAAACTAAAAACATAACTTAAATGAAGCATTATTGAGAATTATTATGAAAGAGGAAAACCATAACACACGACAAATTAAAGGTATCCATATAGTAAATGAATAAAAAATTGTATAGACCCCATAGTAAACTGAGTGCACAACAAGTCTTCAAAAAGTAATTTACACATTATCACAGCAGGCCAAATAACTTTCGTTGAAGCTGCATTACACTTAATGTGACACGGATACATTTGTAAACGTGTCACCAAGTCTTTGTAAACAACGGTGGAACCTTCTACGAACCATTACATTCCTAGACGATAGAAATGTACTACTTAATAACGAAGCCGTTCCGGAACCGCGTGTGAACGTCCTAATCGTTGGAAAAATGTCTCTCACCCCCTCCGAAGTTGTTTCAGCCGAAAAGATGGAAATCGGTCAAACCAGGATCTGGACTTCCTGATCAGCAACATTCTCTTCGATCAAACTGTTGGCACAGTTTCACTACCGCCAGAAGTAAACACTGAGCCAGTGTGCAATTTAGACGTTTTGCCCACCAGAATGGTACCGTCCCGAGTACTTCTGTTTTGGAGTGTGTTTAGAGTTGCCGCGCCATTTCACCCCACTCTGATGCAACATCCGTAGCGGAGCAGAACTGCCAGAAGGAAACGTGGATCATGTACTTCGTTCTGACGACTTGTCACTCTTGTTGCGCAGTGGTGGTAGCGTAGGACTTTACTTAGTATTTCCTCGATTTCAGCAAGTTAGAAACTGTGTCCTGTTCTATCAACAAAGTAGGTAAATTCGACTTTTTGCTTCCACCCATACTCAACATTTCATACACTACTGGCCATTAAAATTGCTACACCAAGAAGAAATGCAGATGATAAACGGGTATTCATTGTACAAATATATTATACTAGAACTGACATGTGATTACATTTTCACGCAATTTGGGTGCATAGATGCTGAGAAATAATTACCCACAAATACCACCTCTGGCCATAATAACGGCCTTGATACGCCTGGGCATTGAGTCAAACAGAGCTTGGATGGCGAGTACAGGTACAGCTGCCCATGCCGATTCAACACCATACCACAGTTCATCAAGAGTAGTGACTGGCGTATTGTGACGAGTCAGTTGCTCGGTCAAATTTGACCAGACGTTTCCAATTGGTGACAGATCTGGAGAATGTGCTAGCCAGGGCAGCAATCGACCATTTTCTGTATCCAGAAAGGCCCGTACAGGACCTGCAACATGCGGTCGTCCATTATCCTGCAGAAATGTAGGGTTTCGCAGGGATCGAATGAAGGGTAGAGGCACGGTTCGTAATACATCTGAAATGTAACGTCCACTGTTCAAAGTGCCGTCAATGCGAACAAGAGGTGACCGAGACGTGTAACCAATGGCACCCCATACCATCACTCTTGCTGATACGCCAGTATGGCGATGACAAATACACGCTTCCAGTGTGCGTTCACCGCGATGTCGCCAAACACGGATGCGACCGTCATGATGCTGTAAACAGAACCTGGATTCATCCGAAAAAATGACGTTTTGCCATTCGAGCACCCAGGTTCGTCGTTGAGTACACCATCGCAGGCGCTCCTGTCTGTGATGCAGCGTCAAGGGTAATCGCAGCCATGGTCTCCGAGCTGATAGTCCGTGCTGCTGCAAACGTCGTCGAACTTTTCGTGCACATGGTTGTTGTCTTGCTAACGTCCCCATCTGTTGACTTAGGTATCGAGACGTTGCTGCACGATCCGTTACAGCCATGCGGACAAGATGCCTGTCATCTCGACTGCTAGTGATACGAGGCTGTTGGGATCCAGCACTGCGTTCCGTATTACCCTCCTGAACGCACCGTTTCTATATCGTGCTAACAGTCATTGGATCTGGACCAACGCGGGCAGCAATGTCGCGATACGATAAACCGCTATCGCGATAGGCTACAATCCGACCTTTATCAAAGTCGGAAACGTGATGGTACGCATTTCTCCTCCTTACACCAGACATCACAACAACGTTTCACCGGGCAACGCCGGTCGACCGCTGTTTGTGTATGAGAAATCGGTTGGAAACGTTCCTCATGTCAGCACGTTGTAGGTGTCGCCACCGGCGCCAACCTTGTGTGAATGCTCTGAAAAGCTAATCATTTGCATATCACAGCATCTTCTTCCTGTCGGTTAAATTTCGCGTCTGTAGCATGTCATTTTCGTGGTGTAGTAATTTTAATGGCCGGTAGTGTAGTTCATAGCATTTAATTTGCTGAAACAGCGAGATGCTGTAGCCACTGGCATCGTCGTAAGTATCCTGATCGTCATTTCGGTGTTAATTCGTAAAAGTTTTTTTCGTCAAAGTTTTGCGCTCTCTCTGTGCCTTCGGCCTCGGCGGGGGCTTACCTCATCAGCCTCTCAGTACATCCTTGACCCATTAATGTCACGAGCGTGTACTTTACTGCTCTCGATGCCACTGCGTATCATACCCGTCATAAGTGGACACGAGGCGATCTACACGGCTCTAGTATCACAACAGAAAGTCATTTTCGTCACATTGTGCTGTGGAATTTCCGCTTGCTGCAGTTCCTGGGGTAATGTAAAGCCTTGACCAGATGTGTGGCGTCAAGAAACCCGTTCGTGTTACTTACACTTCGATGAGCTCATTCGTACAACTATCTTAGTCGTATTAATGCTTTGAAGCACCGGAGAGGTTTGGATTCCTTCAGTTACACGCTTAACGAGTCAAAACTACACTACTGGCCATTAAAATTGCTACACCACGAAGATGACGTGCTACAGACGCGAAATTTAACCGACATGAAGAAGACGCTGTGATGTGCAAATGATTAGCTTTTCAGAGCATTCACACAAGGTTGGCGCCGGTGGCGACACATCCAACGTGCTGACATTAGGAAAGTTTCCAACCGATTTCTCATACACAAACATCAGTTGATCGGCGTTGCCTGGTGAAACGTTGTTGTGATGCCTCATGTAAGGAGGGGAAATGCGTACCATCACGTTTCCGACTTTGATAAAGGTCGGATTGTAGCCTATCGCGATAGCGGTTTATCGTATCGCGACATTGCTGCTCGCGTTGGTCGAGATCCAATGACTGTTACCAGAATATAGAATCGGTGGGTTCAGAAGGGTAATACGGAACGCAGTGCTGGATCCCAACGACCTCGTACTACTAGCAGTCGCATGGCTGTAACGGGTCGTGCAGATGGGGACGTTTGCAAGACAACAACCGTCTGCACGAACAGTTCGACGACATTTGCAGCAGCATGGACTATCAGCTCGGAGACGGTGGCTGTGATTACCCTTGACGCTGCATCTCAGACAGGAGCGCCTGCGATGGTGTACTCAATGACGAACCTGGGTGCACGAATGACAAAACGTCATTTTTTCGGATGAATCCAGGTTCTGTTTACAGCGCCATGATGGTCGCATCCGTGTTTGGCGACATCGCGGTGAACGCACATTGGAAGCATGTATTCGTCATCGCCATACTGGCGTATCACCCGGCTTGATGGTATGGGGTGCCATTGGTTACACGTCTCGGTCACCTCTTGTTCGCATTGACGGCAATTTGAACAGTGGATGTTACATTTCAGATGTGTGACTCTACGCTTCACTCGATCCCTGCGAAACCCTACATTTCAGCATGATAATGGACGACCGCATGTTGCAGGTCCTGTACGGGCCTTTCTGGATACAGAAAATTTTAGACTGCTGCCCTGGCCAGCATATTCTCCAGATCTCTCACCAATTGAAAACGTCTGGTCAGTGGTGGCCGAGCAACTGGCTCGTCACAATACGCCGGTCACTACTATTGATAAGTGATACCGTGTTGAAGCTGCATGGGCAGCTGTACCTGTACACGTCATCCAAGCTCTGTTTGACTCAATGCCCAGGCGTATCAAGGCCGTTATTACGGCCAGATGTGGTTGTTCTGGGTACTGATTTCTCAGGATCTATGCACCCAAGTTGTGTGAAGAAACATGTCAGTTGTAGTATAATATATTTGTCCAATGAATACCCGTTTATCATCTGCATTTCTTCTTGGTGTAGCAATTTTAACGGCCATTAGTGTAGTTACTTCCAGGTGCGACCAGGTGCGCAACAATGGAGAGCTCACTGGTTCAGGCCACTAAGGACACACTTCGATTTACTGGCAGGCGACTGGCGGCATGCAGTCTCTTCACATAACACACCTGGCTGACAAGTCGTGGGATACCAGTAATCACATACACTAATGGTGGTAGTATAGCGTACACGAGGTATAACGCGGCAGAACACTGGCGGAGCTGTGATTTGTACTCGTGTCATTCATGTGAAAATGTTTCTGACGTTATTATGGCAACACGATGCGGATTAATAGACTTTGAAGCGGGATTCTAATTAGTCAGACAATTGGGACAGTCCATTTCGGAAACGGTTAGGGAATTCAATATTCAGACACCCAAACTTTCAAGAGAGTGCCAAAAATGTCAAATTTCAGGCATTAACTCTCACCATGGACAACGCATTGGCCGACGGCCTTCACTTAACTGCTGAGATCAGCGGCTCTTGCGTAGAGTTGTCAGTGCTAACACACGAGCAATACTATGTGAAATAATCGCAGATATCAATGTGGGACGTACGACGAACGTATGCGTTCGGACAGTGAGACGAAATTTGGCGTTAATGGGCTGTGGCGGTTGACGACGCCTGCAGCACCCGTCCTGGACTCGTGACCGTATCGATTGTAGCCTAGCCGACTGGAAAACCATGGCCTGGTCAGACGAGTCCTGATTTCAGTTGGTAGGAGTTGATGGTAGGAGTTGATGGTAGGAGTTGATGGTGGGAGCTGATGGTGGGAGCTGATGGTGGGAGCTGATGGTGGGAGCTGATGGTGGGAGCTGATGGTGGGAGCTGATGGTGGGAGCTGATGGTGGGAGCTGATGGTGGGAGCTGATGGTGGGAGCTGATGGTGGGAGCTGATGGTGGGAGCTGATGGTGGGAGCTGATGGTGGGAGCTGATGGTGGGAGCTGATGGTGGGAGCTGATGGTGGGAGCTGATGGTGGGAGCTGATGGTGGGAGCTGATGGTGGGAGCTGATGGTGGGAGCTGATGGTGGGAGCTGATGGTGGGAGCTGATGGTGGGAGCTGATGGTGGGAGCTGATGGTGGGAGCTGATGGTGGGAGCTGATGGTGGGAGCTGATGGTGGGAGCTGATGGTGGGAGCTGAGTGTGGCACACACCTGACAAAGCCATTGACCCGTTTTGTGAGTGATGCGGTATACATTCTGGTGGTGGCTCCATTATGATTTGGGCTGTGTTTACACTGAATGGACTGGGTCCTCTTGTCCATCTGAACCAATCATTGACAGGAATTAGTTATGTTCAGCTACTTGGAGACCAGTTGTAGTCATTAATGGACTTTATATTCCCAGACAAAACGGAATTTTTATGGATGACAATGCACCATGTCACCGGGGACACAACTGTTCGGGACTGGTTTGAACAACATTCTGGGCAATCCGAGCAAATGATTTGGGACATAATCGTAAGATCCGTTAGTGCTCAAAATCTTGCACTAGGAACATTCTCGCAATCATGGACGGTTATAAACGCAGCATGACGTCATAGTTCTGCGTGCGACTGCCAACGACCCGGCCAGATGCCTGGTAGAGTTTCTGCCCTAATACCACGAGAACGAGGTCCTACACGATATTATGAGGTATCCTAATGACTTTGGTAACCTCGGTGTACGTGGAGGAATATAGATAAAGTTTGTAGGATTGGTATTAAAGGGCAAAGAACAATGGAATTTTGAATCAGTGTGCACTACCAAGTAGAGAATCTTACGTGTGCCATGTCGGCTCTCTCTTCCAGGAAACTGACTCGCTCAGCTGCACCTGTCTGGCCTTCAGAAAGTCTGGCAAAATAATCCGTAAATGCTGGGCACCGAACCTGCGATTTTTCTCCCTAGCACGAGTAGCGATATTTTGAACTCTGTTTCATTCCAAAGCGCGTTATTCACGAGCCTTTCCGTGTGATACAATTTTAATGGCTAGCAGTGCTTGTGTCGCACGGAAAAAGAAGCAAATAATGCGAAAACTGGCGATCGCACTCTATTGACAGGTTGGAGGGCTGCCAGCGGGCTGCAGAACCAGGTGCGTCCCCACATTAGCGCTGTGGGCGTGTCACTGTGTGTTCTGTTCTGGAAGCTTCCAGCGCGGAACCAGATCCACGGCAAATTTATGCCTCTAACCGGTTGTGCGCATTTCGCCTTCCATTCACTGCCCGCACCGCCACATGCACTTATAGTAAAATCTCACGTTACGAATTTTTGCATCTCCTAACATGACAGGCTATTCGTATTTCGCAGAACTGTTTAATATCAGCAGCAGCAAAATATATAAATGCTTTGAGATGCCGCGGCCTTTTTTAATGTACTCAAAACCTGATATTAGCCTTGACCACCGTATTTAAAAGAAATTTCTCAATTTCACTTCTGTGCTCACAGAAATGTGTTCTAATATCATGGAGCCATGGCGGCATGGTCAGATAATCACTTCGGTCATTGCTGACTGAAGCTAGTAATCTGAGAACCTACAAGTTTGTGAAATAAAGAAATTTATTCTGTACGTCCTGGATCACTGTTCCATTCCCGACCATGCCGCACCTTGTGTGTCTATGAATTTTTACCGTCTTACGCCATTCTACGTCTACATACGTAATCCGCAAGCCGCCACCACACTGCGTGGCGGAGAGTACGTTGTACCAATGCTAATCGTTTTGTTTTCTGTTTCACCTGCAGACAGAGTGAGGGAAAAACGACAGTCTATATGCTTCTGTATGAGCCCTAATTTCCCGTATCTTCGTGGTCCCTACGCTCAACATATGTTGGCGGAAGTAGGATCGTTCTGCAGTCACCTTCAAATGCTGATTCTCTAAATTATCTCAGTAGCGTTTCTCGAAAAGAACGCCGCCTTCCCTCCAGGGATTCCCATTTGAGTTCCCGAAGCATCTCCGTAACACGTGTTGTTGGAAGCTACCGGTAACAAACATAGCAGCCCGCCTCTGAATTGCTTTGATGTCTACCTTCAATCCGAGCTGGTGCGGATCCCAAACACTCGAGCAGTACTCAAGAATAGGTCGCAGCAGTATCCTATACGCGGTCTCCTTTACATGAGAACCTGACGTTCCTAAAATACTTCCAGTACATGGAAGTGGACCATTCACCTTCCCTACCTCAATGCGCCCATGCTCGTTCCATTTCATATCGCTTCGCAACGTTAGGCCCAGTTATTTAAATGATGTGACTGTGTGAAGCAGGACTCTACTAGTGCTGTATCCGAACACTAAGGCTTCGTTCTCCGTACTCACCCGCATTAATTCACATTTTTTACATTTAGAGTCAGCTGTCATTGAACACACCAACTAGAAACTTTTCGTAGGTCATCTTGTATCATCGTACGGTCACTGATCTTAGACACCTTCTTGTACACCACGGAATCATCAGCGAACAACCGCAGATTGCTGCCCAGCCTTTCCACCTAGATCATTTATGTATATAGAAAATAGCAACGGTCCTATCACACTTCCCTGGGGCACCCCTAATGTTGCCCTTGTCGCCAATGAACAATCACTGTCGAGGATAACATTCTGGTTTCTGTTACTTAAGTCTATCACTATTACTTCAGTCTCCGAGCCAGTCACATATCTGGCAGCCTATTTTGTAAGCTCGTACCTTCGTTAAGTTGGCGTGGGCGTGGGAAATCTAGAAATATGGAATCAGCCTGTTGTCCTTCATGCACAGTTCGCAGTATGTCATGCGAGGAAAGAGAAAGCTTAGCACGAGCGATACTTTCGAAAGCCTTGCTGACTCCTGGACATGATCTTTTCGGTCTCTAGGAAATTTATTATATTCTAACTCAGAATATGCTCTAGAATTCTGCAGCAGACCGATGTTAAGGATACTGTTCTGTAATTTTCCGGGTCCGTTCTTTTGCCCTTCTTATATGCAGGAGTCACTTGAGCTTTTTTTCAGGTCGCTTGGCAAGAGAAATACGTGAAAACGTGTCAACGACAAAAAAAAAAAGGAACTGGTACGACTAATAAAATGTACACCGTAAAAACGAAGAAAGTAAACACTCACAGGAAAGCATTGATAAAATTACATAATATACATATCGAAGAAACTCACCATCATGTAAAATAATCATGTGTGAAACCTAACTGGATTTTTCAAACATGGATACACAGTTTCTGGTCTGCCTTACGTGATGACGTTTGAGTGCGGACCAACTCCATGTGCCGAGAAATTAGGTACAGACGACCGCTAAAAGGAAGTATTATGTCGCCGTTATGAAAGACATGCTCCAAAATTCAAAAATATTGATAGAAATCATTAATACACTCCTGGAAATGGAAAAAAGAACACATTGACACCGGTGTGTCAGACCGACCATACTTGCTCCGGACACTGCGAGAGGGCTGTACAAACAATGATCACACGCACGGCACAGCGGACACACCAGGAACCGCGGTGTTGGCCGTCGAATGGCGCTAACTGCGCAGCATTTGTGCACCGCCGCCGTCAGTGTCAGCCAGTTTGCCGTGGCATACGGAGCTCCATCGCAGTCTTTAACACTGGTAGCATGCCGCGACAGCGTGGACGTGAACCGTATGTGCAGTTGACGGACTTTGAGCGAGGGCGTATAGTGGGCATGCGGGAGGCCGGGTGGACGTACCGCCGAATTGCTCAACACGTGGGGCGTGAGGTCTCCACAGTACATCGATGTTGTCGCCAGTGGTCGGCGGAAGGTGCACGTGCCCGTCGACCTGGGACCGGACCGCAGCGACGCACGGATGCACGCCAAGACCGTAGGATCCTACGCAGTGCCGTAGGGGACCGCACCGCCACTTCCCAGCAAATTAGGGACACTGTTGCTCCTGGGGTATCGGCGAGGACCATTCGCAAACGTCTCCATGAAGCTGGGCTACGGTCCCGCACACCGTTAGGCCGTCTTCCGCTCACGCCCCAACATCGTGCAGCCCGCCTCCAGCGGTGTCGCGACAGGCGTGAATGGAGGGACGAATGGAGACGTGTCGTCTTCAGCGATGAGAGTCGCTTCTGCCTTGGTGCCAATGATGGTCGTATGCGTGTTTGGCGCCGTGCAGGTGAGCGCCACAATCAGGACTGCATACGACCGAGGCACACAGGGCCAACACCCGGCATCATGGTGTGGGGAGCGATCTCCTACACTGGCCGTACACCACTGGTGATCGTCGAGGGGACACTGAATAGTGCACGGTACATCCAAACCGTCATCGAACCCATCGTTCTACCATTCCTAGACCGGCAAGGGAACTTGCTGTTCCAACAGGACAATGCACGTCCGCATGTATCCCGTGCCACCCAACGTGCTCTAGAAGGTGTAAGTCAACTACCCTGGCCAGCAAGATCTCCGGATCTGTCCCCCATTGAGCATGTTTGGGACTGGATGAAGCGTCGTCTCACGCGGTCTGCACGTCCAGCACGAACGCTGGTCCAACTGAGGCGCCAGGTGGAAATGGCATGGCAAGCCGTTCCACAGGACTACATCCAGCATCTCTACGATCGTCTCCATGGGAGAATAGCAGCCTGCATTGCTGCGAAAGGTGGATATACACTGTACTAGTGCCGACATTATGCATGCTCTGTTGCCTGTGTCTATGTGCCTGTGGTTCTGTCAGTGTGATCATGTGATGTATCTGACCCCAGGAATGTGTGAATAAAGTTTCCCCTTCCTGGGACAATGAATTCACGGTGTTCTTATTTCAATTTCCAGGAGTGTACAATACGGTATTGAATGACAAATAATTATCTTTTATATCACCCAGTTTATTATTTAACAAATATCCATAAAATTGCGAGGGGTTTGCCGAAAATTATCAAGATGGCGTCAATGTATAATGCTTCATATACAGTCATTGAACATACAGCTGTTCAATAAAACGAATAATAAAATATGCGTCATTTATTATGCAGAAATGCATAGGTCAAAAAGTGTTATTAGTGTATTGGAAATCCAGACCATAACAAAACAAAATTACAAAGTTACACACAAAATGTCGCGATTAGTTATGTAACCATCCTGCAGAGAGAAGCGTCAGTGTATAATAAAATATAAATTTAAAACTATATGTTATAACAGAAATACAACAAATGATGGTGTGCTTCATCTACAAATCAGGATAAATAGTGAAACATTAACATCTGCGTCAAATCTTCAGAACACACAAAAATGTTCTTTTGTTTTTCTTCTTGGGTAAAGCCCTCTTGGCATCTAAGATGACGACCTTTGAACGGCAATAACTTCCTGTCCTAGAGAAAGGAGTAAAAGATCAACATACATTATTTAATGCCTAAAGGTTAGTATAAATGTGAAAATACTACGTGACAGAAGTGCAACCCTTCCGCAAATTGCTGCAGATTTCAGTGCTGGGCGATCGATAAGTGTCAGCCTGCGAACCATTCAACGAAACATCATCGATATGGGTTTTCGCAACCGAAGGCCCACTCCTGCACCCTTGATGACTGCACGACACGAAGCTTTACGCCTCGACTGGGCCCGTCAACACACATTTCACTATTGATGACTGGAAACATGTTGCCTGATCCGACGAGTCTCGTTTCAAACTGCTTCGAGCAGATTGACAACTACGGGTATGGAGACACTCTCATGACTCCATGGAACCTGCACGTCAGCAGGGGACTGTTCAAGCTGGTGGAGGCTCTGTGATGGTGTGGGGCATGTGCAGTTGGAGTGATATGGGATTCGCGATACGAATCTAGATATGACTCTGACATGCGACAGGTAGGTAAGCATGCTGTCTGATCACCTGCATCTATTCATGTCCACTGTGCATTCCGACGAACTTGGGCAATTCCAACGGAACAATGCGACACTCCACACATCCAGAATGGCTCCAGGAAAACTCTTCAGAGCATAGACACTTTCGCCGGTCACCAAATTCCTCAGACATGATCAATGAGCATATGTGGAATGCCTTGCAACTAGATGTTCAGAAGAGATCTCCTCCCGTGGTACTATTACGGATTTATGGACAGCTCTGTAGGATTCATGGGGGTCAGTTCCATCCAGCACTACTTCAGACATTAGACGAGTCCATGCCACGTCGTGTTGCGGCACTTCTGCGTGTTCACTGGGACCCTACACGGTTTTCAACAGGTGTACCAGTTTCTTTGGCTCTTCAGTGTATAGGTATGTGTAATGTCTATGTAGAACTTGTCCATACTGTGGTTTGGCCCAGCGGCTGTAAATACCCAGCCACAATGTGGTACAGAAATAATTCAGTGGTGAAAGGCGAATATTTGTACCGCATCGTGACTCGAACGGAGACCTCCTGCTTAATGCGCCTTAACTGCCTCAGGCATCCGGGCACGCTACCCCTCCGACCAGAACTCTTTAACTCCTCACACGCATCTACATGGTCTCGGCGATTCGTTCACAAATGCAACAGATGTATGAGTATGTCTGATGTTTATTCTGTCAGACTTCACGTAATACATAAGAGTGTAAAGTATGTTCGTCTCCTTCCATATTTAGGGTCCTCTTAGGCGCAACAAGGAGCTCACGCCCTAATTGCGAAAAACTCCCCCACACAGTCCATTCTTCACTGTTAGCAATATGCATATTGGCAGATAACGGTTTTCCAGGGATTTGCCAAACTCAGTCAGATAGACAAATGGGGTAGTGTCATTCATCACTTCAGGCCACTCATTTGCCATGCTCTGCCCAGAGAGAGGTCTCTTTACACCACCTCAAACGTCACTTAGCTTTACCCAGAGAAATGGTTGGCTTCTGAGGAGCTGTTCAGTCATTGTACCCCAGTCTCATCATCTCCGTACATATAGTGAATCTGCTAGCTGGACTTCTGCTAACAATTTCTAACCCTTTACTTTCGCTGATTTTATGTAATTATTTTTTTACAAGCGCCCTTCGCTACGCCCGATGGTCCCAATCTGTCGATACATAAGGTTGGGCTGGTCTCGGCTTAACTGTGGTTCTTCCTTCCAGTTTTTACTTCACAACCACTTCACCAACAGTCACTTGAACAGCTCTAGGAGGATTGAAATGTCCCTGACTGATTTGTTTCTCAGGTGCCATCCGATGAGTAGTCCACGTACATAGGCATTGAGCTCTCCAGACTGACCCATGATGCTGTTTGTGCTTCTCTACTGACAATACAATACAGTGCTCCTCGTGCAGCCACGTCTCGATCCCTGAGTCAACACATGGGGACGTTTCCGAGACAACAACCATCTGCACGAACAGTTCGACGACGTTTGCAGCAGCACGGACTATCAGCTCGGACACTTTGGCTGCGGTTACCCTTGACGCTGCATCACAGACAGGAACGGCTGCGATGGTTTACTCAACGACGAACCTGGGTGCACGAATGACAGAACGTCATTTTTTCGGATGAATCCAGGTTCTGTTTACAGCATCATGATGGTCGCATCCGTGTTTGGCGACATCGCGGTGAACGTACACTGGAAGCGTGTATTCGTCATCGGCATACTGGCGTATCACCTGGCGTGATGGTATGGGGTGCCATTGGTTACACGTCTCGGTCACCTCTTGTTCGCATTGACGGCACTTTGAACAGTGGACGTTACGTTTCAGATGTGTTACGACCCGTGGCTCTACCCTTCATTCGATCCCTGGGAAACCCTACATTTCAGCAAGATAATGCACGACCGCATGTTGCAGGTCCTGTATGGGCCTCTCTGGATACAGAAAATGTTCGACTGCTGCCCTGGCCAGCACATTCTCCAGATCTCTCTCCAACTGAAAACGTCTGGTCAATGGTGCCGAGCAACTGGCTCATCACAATACGCTAGTCACTACTCTTGATGAACTGTGGTATCGTGTTGAAGCTGCATGGGCAGCTGTACCGGTCTGTTTGACTCAATGCCCAGGCGTATTAAGCCCGTTATTACGGCCAGAGGTGGTTGTTCGGGGTACGGATTTCTCAGGATCTATGCACCCAAGTTGTGTGAAAAAAACATGTCAGTTTTAGTATGATATATTTGTCCAGTGAATACCCGTTTATCATCTGCATTTCTTCTTGGTGTAGCAATTATAATGGCCAGTAGTGTAGGACGAGTTTCTGATGATTTGACAGTTCACACCCAACACCACAGACAGCACCTGCGTTGAGTGTGCACCATCCGGTCCCCTCCCCCCACCCTATCCCACCCTTCCTCAATGTGGCGTCCTTAAAAAATAAATCTGTTCAGGTTGTGAGCCCCTCGCAGTACGACAGCCCGGCGACATGTTAGGTTCTGTCTGCCGCCTGTGCGTCGGTTCCTCGCCCCTGCGCCGTGGACTGGTTTGGGAGCAAAGCTGCAGCCTCCGTTTCCCACGCCGCCGCAGGTCGTATCGCGTTTCGACAGGTGCTCAACGTCCGGGCCGGTTGTGGGACCTCCTGTCCAAATTAGTTTCCCTTTAAGATTACACTGAAACGCACCGACCACAGAGACCAAAGCATGAGGCACCAATGGAAGCTTACTGCGCAAACTTGGCACGAATGGTACTGCAGTATTAACACATGGACACATCGACTCTGCACCGCGGCTGATACCGTGGTGGTAAGCCGCTCACACACAGGAGGCTGCTCCTGTGCCTGCTGGGGGCTTTCGGCAGCGCATCAAAGGAGGATTTGTGCCTGGTGCTCGGAATGCACCCACCAGACCCAACTATTCAGTATCGCGCGGCAACATATTGGCTAAAAACAGGCAGACCCAACACCATGAGAGACCATTTAGGGCTGAGGTCCAAATACTTCAAACGGCTCTGAGCACTATGGTACTTACCTTCTGAGGTCATCAGTCCCCTAGAGCTTAGAATACTTAAACCTAACTACCCTAAGGACATCACACATACCCATGCCCGAGGAAGGATTCGAACCTGCGATCGTAGCGGTCGCGCTGTTCCAGACTGTAGTGCCTAGAACCGCTCGGCCACCACGGCCGGCTAAGGGATAGGAATGGGACGGAAATCGGTAGCTGTGACGTACCTGTACAAACAAATGATTACTATTTCAGGAAAATACAGGAGAAAGAGCTTCACAAATTGAGCAAGACAAAAACGCGTTGGTCCACCTCTTTCTCTTATGAAAGCAGTTATTCGGCTACGCATTGATTGATAGAATTCTTGGAGGCCCTCCTGAGGGATATCGTGCCAAATTCTGACAATTCACGCGTTAGATGATCAAAATCCCAAGATAGTTGAACGGCTGTACCTACACTACAGCCCATCAAAATTGCTACACCAAGAAGAAATGCAGATAATAAACGGGTATTCATTGGACAAATATATTATACTGTAACTGACATGTGACTACATTTTCACGCAATTTGGGTGCATACATCAGTACCCAGAACAACCACCTCTGGCCGTAATAACGGCCTTGATACGTCTGGGCATTGAGTCAAACAGAGCTTGGATGACGTGTACAGGTACAGCTGCCCACGCAGCTCCAACACGATACACGATACCACAGTTCATCAAGAGCGTATTGTGAAGAGCCTGTTTCTCGGCCACCATTGACCAGACGTTTTCAGTTGGTGACAGATCTGGAGAATGTGCTGGCCAGAGCAGCAGTCGAACATTTTCTGTATCCAGAAAGGCCTGTACAGGACCTGCAACATGCGGTCGTGCATTATCCTGCTGAAATGTAGGGTTTCGCAGCGATCGAATGAAGGGTAGAGCCACGGGTCGTAACACATCTGAAATCTAACGTCCACTGTTCAAAGTGCCGTCAATGCGAACAAGAGGTGACCGAGACGTGTAACCAATGGCACCCCATACCATCACGCCGGGTGATACGCCAGTATGGCGATGACGAATACACGCTACCAATGTGCGTTCACCACGATGTCGCCAAACACGGATGCGACCATCATGATGCTGTAAACAGAACCTGGATTCATCCGAAAAAATGACGTTTTGCCATTCGTGCACCCAGGTTCGTCGTCGAGTACACCATCGCAGGCGCTCCTGTCAGTGATGCAGCGCCAAGGGTAACCGCAGCCATGGTCTCCGAGCTGATAGTCCGTGCTGCTGCAAATGTCGTCGAACTTTTCGTGCACATGGTTGTTGTCTTGCTAACGTCCCCATCTGTTGACTCAGGGATCGAGATGTGGCTGCACGATCCGTTCCAGCCATGCGGATAAGATGCCTGTCATCTCGACTGCTAGTGATACGAGGCTGTTGGGATCCAGCACTGCGTTCCGTATTACCCTCCTGAACCCACCGTTTCTATATCCTGCTAACAGTCATTGGATCTCGACCAACGCGAGCAGCAATGTTGCGATAACACCGCTATCGCGATAGGCTACAATACGACTTTTATCAAAGTCGGAAACGTGATGGTACGCATTTCTCCTTCTTACACGAGACATCACAACAACGTTTCACTAGGCAAAGCCGGTCAACTGCTGTATGTGTATGAGAAATCGGCTGGAAAATTTCCTCAAGTCAGCACGTTGGATGTGTCGCCACCGGCGGCAACCTTGTGTGAATGCTCTGTAAAGCTAATCATTTGCATATCACAGCATCTTCTTCGTGTCGCGTCTGTAGCACGTCATCTGCGTGGTGCAGCAATTTTAATGGCCAGTGGTGTACTTATCGGTGATGCTGGATAGCAAACTCCTTTTCAAACGTCATATCGACAACAAGAGGATTCAACTATTATACCTCCTACACCAATTATGCCCATTGCTGAACAGTGGGCAGATGAACATTCGAAGAAGCTTCGGCTATATCGAGGGACAGTTTCCCCTGCACTTCTCCGTGGCTGCTGCATGTGGGGAACTACCAGCCCGTCCAATCTTCAGCCACAACAACTCATTCAGAACATAGGCCTCCTCTTCATCTTAGGAGCTCCAAGATGGGCCCGGATTACCGACCTTCACGCCGAACTGAAAAACCCCCGCATGTGTCATCACATCACATCACATCTGCAAAGCAGAAACAACAGTGGCACCGAGTGTGGGTCCCTTAACCAATCATCAAGCCCGCCCCCCCCCCCCTTGAAACTGGAGTAAACAAAAGCCAACACCTTTAGCTGGGCCACGGGCTACGAGCCCTCCCACCTGCTTACGTCGGAATATAGCTTGATAACTGCCTATCCGCAGACATCCCAGATGGTGAATATGGCCATCAAAAGCTCAAGAATTTTATTCAAATTGACGCATTTTTAAAAACAGAGGGGATTTTTATTTATGCTCATGTTACCTGCGAAAGCCCCATGGAAATCCGTCTAGTAGATCTGGAGAAGCGTGTTCAAACGAAAAACCCACGACACTTTTACAGATCGATTACTATTATTAACATAGTGATGTGCGCTCTCGACGTACAGGGTGTTTCAAAAATGACCGGTATATTTGAAACGGCAATAAAAACTAAACGAGGAGCGATAGAAATACACCGTTTGTTGCAATATGCTTGGGACAACAGTACATTTTCAGGCAGACAAACTTTCGAAATTACAGTAGTTACAATTTTCAACAACAGATGGCGCTGCGGTCTGGGAAACTCTATAGTACGATATTTTCCACATATCCGCCATGCGTAGCAATAATATGGCGTAGTCTCTGAATGAAATTACCCGAAACCTTTGACAACGTGTCTGGCGGAATGGCTTCACATGCAGATGAGATGTACTGCTTCAGCTGTTCAATTGTTTCTGGATTCTGGCGGTACACCTAGTCCTTCAAGTGTCCCCACAGAAAGAAGTCACAGGGGGTCATGTCTGGCGAATAGAGAGGCCAATCCACGCCGCCTCCTGTACGTTTAGGATAGCCCAAAGCAATCACACGATCATCGAAATATTCATTCAGGAAATTAAAGACGTCGGCCGTGCGATGTGGCCGGGCACCATCTTGCATAAACCACGAGGTGTTCGCAGTGTCGTCCAAGGCAGTTTGTACCGCCACAAATTCACGAAGAATGTCCAGATAGCGTGATGCAGTTATCGTTTCGGATCCGAAAAATGGGCCAATGATTCCTTTGGAAGAAATGGCGGCCCAGACCAGTACTTTTTGAGGATGCAGGGACGATGGGACTGCAACATGGGGCTTTTCGGTTCCCCATATGCGCCAGTTCTGTTTATTGACGAAGCCGTCCAGGTAAAAATAAGCTTCGTCAGTAAACCAAATGCTGCCCACATGCATATCGCCGTCATCAATCCTGTGCACTATATCGTTAGCGAATGTCTCTCGTGCAGCAATGGTAGCGGCGCTGAGGGGTTGCCGCGTTTGAATTTTGTATGGATAGAGGTGTAAACTCTGGCGCATGAGACGATACGTGGACGTTGGCGTCATTTGGACCGCAGCTGCAACACGGCGAACGGAAACCCGAGGCCGCTGTTGGATCACCTGCTGCACTAGTTGCGCGTTGCCCTCTGTGGTTGCCGTACGCGGTCGCCCTACCTTTCCAACAAGTTCATCCGTCACGTTCCCAGTCGGTTGAAATTTTTCAAACAGATCCTTTATTGTATCGCTTTTCGGTCCTTTGGTTACATTAAACCTCCGTTGAAAACTTCGTCTTGTTGCAACAACACTGTGTTCTAGGCGGTGGAATTCCAACACCAGAAAAATCCTCTGTTCCAAGGAATAAACCATGTTGTCTACAGCACACTTGCACGTTGTGAACAGCACACGCTTACAGCAGAAAGACGACGTACAGAATGGCGCACCTACAGACTGCGTTGTCTTCTATATCTTTCACATCACTTGCAGCGTCATCTGTTGTTGAAAATTGTAAGTACTGTAATTTCGAAAGTTTGTCCGCCTGAAAATGTACTGTTGTCCCAAGCATATTGCAACAAACGGTGTATTTCTATCGCTGCTCGTTTAGTTTTTATTGCCGTTTCAAATATACCGGTCATTTTTGAAACACCCTGTAAGTTCTGCCATAGCCGCTAGTGACGGCGCTGTGCTAACACTGCGGTTTCCGCATTGAATGCCGGCTTAAGCGCACTCTGAGAGGAGTGCAACCGAGGTGTCTCTCTGGATACGTGATACGGGACAGGCGTGCAGGAGATTACGTGTGGAGCAACTGGGGGCAGGTTTCCTCACCGGCAGCAGATACGGTTTCCCCAGTCGATTTTTCCTTGCCTCAGCGTCCCGCCGGGTCACTGCAAGAGGTCCAGAACAGCCTACAAGCTCCTTCGGCATCTGGACGCCTGCAAAGATTCCACTCCGGATCGGCGCCTTCGCTCCAAATACTATTATAGGATCTGCCTTCACTATTGTAGAGTGCATTCTGCCACGTGTAAAGCCAGCTTTACGCTGAAGCGAAAGCAATCGAAGATGATTCAGCGAACGAGAATTCCCTCTGGCGTAAACGCTAGGCGGGCGTGAGCAAATGGCGTTCGCCGGTATTCGGTTCGCGTTCGCCGGTTGTTGGTCTTTAGGCAAACTGTCAAAGCAGGTTCGCGCTGTCTCCGCTTCGGCGCTAGCAATATAGAAAGCTTTACTCAGCTATCTGCCTGCTGTCACAGCAGATACTGAATTGAATGAGGGTTGGAGTGGTCGGAAAAAAATGTAATGTTGCTGATACAAGGTACAGACATTAGAAGTGCTTCTGGGATCCGATAGATGCACAGCTCATTTTCTGAATGGAAAAAAGGTATGACGGCTAGAAAATTTACCAAGCATTCACGGATACCAGTGGGGACGAGAGTTTTTGTTTGTTGCAACTCATTAAATGCTCTCATTATCAAGTACTGGATGAATGAAAATGGTTCAAATGGCTCTGAGCACTGTGGGACTTAACGTCTGAGGTCATCAGTCCCGTAGAACTTAGAACTACTTAAACCTAACTAACCTAAGGACATCACACACATCCATGTCCGAGGCAGGATTCGAACCTGAAACCGTAGCGGTCGCGCGGTTCACTGGATGAAGTACGGATATTAGCGCGTCATTATATATATATATATATATATATATATATATATATATATATATATATATATATATATAAAAGAGAGCGCTTGTGGAACGCAGTAAATAAACAACTGTTGCATATATACTGTTTATACATGTTTTTATTTAATGTTGAATAAGTGTATAATACTTGCTGAAGATAATTTTGTGTTAGTGTCTTCATTTCCTTACCTATTTTTCTAATTTTGGACAGAGTATAATCTGGTGCAAAGAAAACACCATACGTGTACTTCTATTTAGGAGCGCGTAGTTGAAACTTAAACCATTATACCCGAACTTCATTATATATAATCAAAAACTGTTTTGCATCGCCTCAGTTAGGAGAGTTCCGGAACCTGTACAGAAAATTGGAATAGAGATCAACATAAACATCATTTCTGCCCTTTTTATTGCTCATGAAAACCACGCATTGCATGTTGGACCACCATACAGCGAGACCTTCAGAGATGGTGATCCAGATTGCTGCACACACCGGTACCTCTAATACCCAGTAGTACGTCCTCTTGCATTGATGCTTGCCTGTGTTCGTCGTGTCATACTATCCACAAGTTCATCAAATCACAGTTGGTCCGGACTGTCCCACTACTCAACGGCAATTTGGCGTAGATCCCTCACGGAGTTTGGTGGGTCACGTCGTCCATAAACAGCCCTTTTCAATCTACTCCAGGCATGTTCGATACGGTTAATATCTGGAGAACATGCTGGCCACCCCAGTCGAGCGATGTCGTTATCCTGAAAGATATTCACAAGATGTGCACGATGGGAGCGCGAATTGTCCATGAAGACGAATGCCTCGCCAATATGCTGACGATATGGTTGCACTATCGGTCGTAGGATGGCATTCACTTACCGTACAGCCGTTAGGGCCCTTCAATGACCACCAGCGGCGTTCGTCGGCCCCAGATGAAGCCACCCCAAAACAGGAGGCAACCTCCACCTTGCTGCACTCGCTGGACAGTGTGTCTAAGCCGTTCAGCCTGACCGGGTTGCCTCCAAACACGTCTCCGACGATTGTCTGGTTGAAGGCATACGAGTCACTCATCGGTGAAGAGAACGTGATGACAATCCTGAACGGTCCATTCGGCATGTTGTTGAGCTCATCTGCGCTGCATGGTGTCGTGCTTGCGATGGTGAACCTCGCCACGGACGTCGGGAGTGAAGTTGCGCATCATGCAGCCCATAGCGCACAGTTTGAGTCGTGGCTGCACGAAAAGCGTTATTCGACATGGTGGCGTTGCTGTCAGGGTTCCTCCGAGGCATAATTCGTTGGTAGCGGTCATCCATTGCAGTAGTAGCCCTAGGGCGGCCTGAGTGAGGCATGTCATAGACAGTTGCTGTCTCTCTGTATCTCCTCCATGTCTGCTTTGGTTCACTCCGAGACGCCTAGACACTTCCCTTGTTGAGAGCCCTTCCTGGCACAAAGTAACAATGTGGACGCGATGGAACCTCGGTATGGCATGGCTGAACTACAGACAACACGATCCGTGTACCTCCTTCCTGTGGAATTACTGAAACTGATCGGCCGTCGGACCCCCTCTTTCTAATAAGCGCTGTTCATACATGGTTGTTTACATCTTTAGGCGGGTTTAGTGACATCTGTGAACAGTCAAGGGCACTGAGTTTGTGATAAAATATCCACAGTTAACGTCTGTCTTCAGGAGTTCTGGGAACCGGGGTGATGCAAAACTTTTTTTGATGTGTGTTTATAAATGGGGACCTGCTCAGTAGGACAGACGTTAAACATTAACGAAGATGAACAAGTTCTCATAGCTCTTAAGCCGAAGTGTACTATGCTTTTATTGAATGATCTTTTCTGACATACTCCTGAATATTAACCAGGCCACTGCGTATCCCCACCACGAGATGGACAATGATCGCTGTTACCTGCATGTTCTTTACGTGCTGATTTTTCACGTACATTACATGTAACTGCTGTCATTCGACTTTTTTGCTCCACAACATAAGCACCTTCGTCGTATTTTTGTTCGTTGCTCGTCCCGTTGGTTGTGCTTTATATTTCCCCAGGAAGAGATTGAGTGTCTGGAGGAAAGTTGTACATGTCAGCTCTTTCATGAAGGTGTGGTTATAAGGAGGGAAACTCCGTCGTCGGTAAAATTACCTGCAATCATTTTATTGGAAAACAAGCTACGCGCCTGCTGTTTCACTCGGGTAGACTGCATGGCCTGCCGAAATTTTTGTTTTTATTTAATCGAATTTTCATGTTGTTCACAAATTTCAACACTTTCCAAGCTTTTCACGCTAGTTAAGACCGTATAAGCATGGTCTTTTCCGAATATACTTCTGACCAAAATGCGATTCTGGTAGCTGGAGTTGAAAGTTTTCTTTAATCATGCCTTTTGCGATCTTGTGGAGATACTTCTATAGCAACGTTTGTCCCCTTCCCCATAATGAATACTTCTTTGTATGTAACAGAGAGTGAACTAACAATTTTCATAAATTAACTTTTAAATAATTTTGGTGTAACGAAATATTTTTTTTAAAAAACTTACCTTCCCTAATTGCGCTTCTTCAGGGGCTGAATTTTCAGAAACACTGAAACACGCATATTTATTTTATTTCTAAACGAAAAGTCAAATACCTGTTGTTAGAGGTGTAGCGTTAAAAATACTTCAGTAGTTCTTTATTAATTATTTATTTAAAAAAAAAATTTCAAACAAAAAAGAATTTTCCTCCCTTAGTGGCGGAATTCCCAAAAATGCTGAAACAAGTATCTCTTTGGGTTAGATAGAGCAGCAATCAGTCGTAGATTTAAGTTGCTTTAATATGACATTTATAGTCACAACGCAGATCAGATTTCGACCTGTGTCAGGTCATTATCAATGCAGTGTGGAATTGTAGCAGTGTTCGTGCTCACGTGAATGCTTACACAGTTCAACCATTACTGGTCTTCAATTGTTTTATATATTGTCTGTCTTGCACCAGCGGACGGGAGCACCTAGTACGGCTAATGCTCCCGTCCGGAGTAACGCGCGGCTGGCACTGTGAAATATTCTAAGTCCGAATCAAGGTCACGCGCTGTCGCGCGTCTTTAAAAGCGAGCGCAGACCTCGTAGCGGATCATTCGCGCTGCTGCTGCTGCTGCTGCTGCTGCTGCACAGGCAACTGCATTGAACGCTGCCAAGATGCCTTACAGAAGATACCGTCGTCGTGCAAGACAGACAATATATAAAACAATTGAAGACGTCGAAATGACAACATTTGCTGCTGCCAAGAACAAGAATACTATAAAATCTGTCGCTGCACACGCACTACTAGATGGACCCGCTGTCTTCTGTGGTTGTAGACTGAATTTTAGTATTGATCTGAATGATACATTTTCGCATGGGAATGGCTGGTTAACTGTCGCAGTTGTACGAGGTGGTACAGGTGTACCCAATGTATCAGGATTGGAAAGTTTTGTAGACAGAGACATTATAGCCTACCGCACATATCATGTTAGTGAAAATGCAAATAAAGACTTCGGCAAATCATCATATATGTCACCCTCACCCTTCACCTTGTATACACGTAGTAGACGTAAGATATCTGTTAATGAAACTGTATTTATTTGGATTAAAGGTAAATGCAGTGCGGAATTGTAGCAGTGTTCGTGCTCACGTGAATGCTTACACAGTTCAGCCATTAATGGTTGACCAGTAATGGTTGAACCGTGTAAGCATTCACGTGAGCACGAACACTGCTACAATTCCGCACTGCATTGATAATGACCTGACACAGGTCGAAATCTGATCTGCGTTGTGACTATAAATGTCATATTAAAGCAACTTAAATCTACGACTGATTGGTTCTCTATCTAACCCAATATATCCACAGTCGTTGCGTGCACCCACCCTATGGAGGGCAACCTGAAGTATCTCTTTATTTTGCGACTGGGAAACCAGAACCAATTTTCGAAAATTCCCTTAATGGCGGAATTTTTCAATAAAGAAAAGACCCTTCATCGCCTATTCCCCTCCTCCCCCCCCCCCCTCTCTTTAGGGTTAGAAGTCCGAAAAAATCCCTTCTGAAACGACACCTACAGAATAAGATCCAGATTTCAGTGGCAGTCAGGACATTGCCTTTTGTATATAAATGACGGCTTAAAATTCGTTGGAATGTCGGGGTCGGGGTTACTGGTTTCAGCTGAATCCAGCAACACGTAACCCAAGGTCTCCTGCTCTGTCGGTTGCACAAGCTCTCGTTACAAAGTTACTTGCTCGTACATTGTGTTCCGCGATGTAGACATGCAGCTAGCATTTACAGAAATACTTCACCACCAATTTTTCCACTGGTTGGAAACTATCCACCTGGTTCTGTTATAAGTTAATTTCTTCATAATTACAAACTCCTGCATTTTGTATAGGTTTAAAAAAAAATGACAGGTGGTCTTCCACAGGCTAGCTTTCCTTGTTATATTACGTCTAGAAGAGTTACATGGAACTGGTTGTGTTGTATAATGTGACCAATCTACTCTTGTCTTTATCAAAAATGGTTCAAATGGCTCTGAGCACTATGGGACTCAACTTCTGATGTCATTAGTCCCCTAGAACTTAGAACTAGTTAAACCTAACTAACCTAAGGACATCACAAACATCCATGCCCGAGGCAGGATTCGAACCTGCGACCGTAGCGGTCTTGCGGTTCCAGACTGCAGCGCCTTTAACCGCACGGCCACTTCGACCGGCTCTTGTCTTTATCGCTGTGTTGTCTTCCTAAATGGCATTGCTCCTAAATTTCCTTGAAGGACTTTGCTTGTTAGTGGTTTTATCTGTCTACCTTCTCCTACGTGCTTTACGGTCTGTGTAGTGCCACGTATATCACCGTCATTGATTGCATTTTCCTGTTCCCCGGCCGCTCGGTGTAGCCGCTCGGTCTGGGGCGCGCCTTGCCACGGTTCGCGCGGCTACCCCCGTGGGAGGTTGTCCTTCGGGCATGGGTGTGTGTCTGTTGTTCTTAGCCTAAGTTGGTTTAAGTTAGATTAAGTAGTATGTAAGGTTAGGGACCGATGACCTCAGCAGTTCTGTCCCATGGGATCTTACCAGAACCTCTTCCCCGAATCCCTCCATCTTTTCTTCTCTCCTGTTTCTGCTCCGAGACCTTCACGTCCTGTGTTGGCTGCTTCACTTGTGACACTCTGACCTTTCCCAAAGTTATGCCACTTCCTCGGACGAGAAATAAAAATCAAAAATTAGCTCCCAATACCCCAAAGATTTCCCCCCCAAGTCCCAAATTCCTAGTAAAGTGAATAAGTGAACGAAGTTCCATTTATCACTATTATTAGGATAATAACAAGTAATTAAATCACGAATCTAAGACTTGACAATTTAGCAATCTACGAAAGAAATATTAAATTTCAGTAAAATTAAAATCAAAATCATAATAAATCGCAAAATTAGCATAAATTAACATTCGCAAAGTAGAACCAACGATCCCAAAGAATACTCTGTGTGAGTACTCTTTGGGAATCGTGAGTAATGACTAAGTATAATTCAATGCATTGTCACTACGTTACGAGAGTGAGCCGAAGCAGGTCGTATATTTGAATGCTCGTACATGTAGGCGCTCTTAGATTGTTTTTGAGATTGAATAATTGCGATCTATTATGAGGCAGTAATACGATCTTCTGACTTCAAATATCACGGCATTAGAATTCGAACGGAGGACTTCTACCTACTAGAATAAAGTGAACTTTTAACTGCCGGCCGAAGTGGCCGTGCGGTTAAAGGCGCTGCAGTCTGGAACCGCAAGACCGCTACGGTCGCGGGTTCGAATCCTGCCTCGGGCATGGATGTTTGTGATGTCCTTAGGTTAGTTAGGTTTAACTAGTTCTAAGTTCTAGGGGACTAATGACCTCAGCAGTTGAGTCCCATAGTGCTCAGAGCCATTTTTTTGAACTTTTAACTAGATAATTGAACTAAACATTACTTAGACAGTGATTTAGGCAACGAACACTGATAGACAATTTTCATTCATAATAGCCAGTGGTTAATGGAACTTCAGTGATAGGTCCGAATCATATAATTTAAATCCACCCAACACCTCGGAAAGTTTTCTTCTCAAGGCTCGATTAGGAAGTGACTGATATTGTGCAATAAAACACCCTCTCGTGTCAAGTCGTGTATTAGTGATTTAAAATTCTATCAAATTATTGACATGAAACTCCCGAGTAATAATTACGCGCAGCGATAATATCTGACCGTAGCGCTCGGCGCTTGTGTAGAATCTTTGACTCAAATAACAAGCCCACTGTTACGATTTCTTAGATACTTGAAATTACGACCAGCTTGTAGGGCATTAGATGTGGATGTGACTGTATTGGTTTTATCATTAATATTTCATTATTAATCAGTTAAACATCGATTACGAACGATTAATTACGATTCTTGGTGAAGTAAATATCTGACGCACGTCGACATTTCGGTTCAGCACTGTTATTTTGTGTAGCGTCGTCTTCGTAACTTGATAACGATCTCAACACTCTACCGACTGTCGCCGAGTTTTAGCCGAGGCGAAGTACAAATCGAACAAAATCATCAAGAAGAAGAGCCGTTATACCACGTCCTTCTCTGTCGTCGACCTCCAGCCTTTTCATCGGTATGTACCTGCTGCTCCAATTTCACATTCTTCCACCTTGATCACCCATTCTGATCAATCCTCCCGCAGTTCAGACCATTTAGCACTTGTCTTTTGTCCTGCTTCTTTCATACTCCCTCTTCGTCATTCTATCCAGACACATCCTCATTACATATCCGGCAATTCTTACCTTTTTAGCCTGACTGCTCCTGATACTGTCCTCAAGCTCCCGTACTGCAGTTGCCTGAGTCTTCGTTTCCACGTGTCACCTACCCCATTAGGGCCTAGCATTTTCCTCATTATCCTTCTCTCTTCTTTCTCCAGTTGTTCTGCACGATTTCTTCCTAGTGTTACCGTCTCACCGTTGCCTTGTACTGTCTGCTCTTTGCATCTGTAGATACACTCCTGGAAATGGAAAAAGGAACACATTGACACCGGTGTGTCAGACCCACCATACACTGCGAGAGGGCTGTACAAGCAATGATCACACGCACGGCACAGCGGACACACCAGGAACCGCGGTGTAGGCCGTCGAATGGCGCTAGCTGCGCAGCATTTGTGCACCGCCGCCGTCAGTGTCAGCCAGTTTGCCGTGGCATACGGAGCTCCATCGCAGTCTTTAACACTGGTAGCATGCCGCGACAGTGTGGACGTGAACCGTATGTGCAGTTGACGGACTTTGAGCGAGGGCGTATAGTGGGCATGCGGGAGGCCGGGTGGACGTACCGCCGAATTGCTCAACACGTGGGGCGTGAGGTCTCCACAGTACATCGATGTTGTCGCCAGTGGTCGGCGGAAGGTGCACGTGCCCGTCGACCTGGGACTGGACCGCAGCGACGCACGGATGCACGCCAAGACCGTAGGATCCTACGCAGCGCCGTAGGTGACCGCACCACCACTTCCCAGCAAATTAGTGACACTGTTGCTCCTGGGGTATCGGCGAGGACCATTCGCAACCGTCTCCATGAAGCTGGGCTACGGTCCCGCACACCGTTAGGCCGTCTTCCGCTCACGCCCCAACATCGTGCAGCCCGCCTCCAGTGGTGTCGCGACAGGCGTGAATGGAGGGACGAATGGAGACGTGTCGTCTTCAGCGATGAGAGTCGCTTCTGCCTTGGTGCCAATGATGGTCGTATGCGTGTTTGGCGCCGTGCAGGTGAGCGCCACAATCAGGACTGCATACGACCGAGGCACACGGGGCCAACACCCGGCATCATGGTGTGGGGAGCGATCTCCTACACTGGCCGTACACCACTGGTGATCGTCGAGGGGACACTGAATAGTGCACGGTACATCCAAACCGTCATCGAACCCATCGTTCTACCATTCCTAGACCGGCAAGGGAACTTGCTGTTCCAACAGGACAATGCACGTCCGCATGTATCCCGTGCCACCCAACGTGCTCTAGAAGGTGTAAGTCAACTACCCTGGCCAGCAAGATCTCCGGATCTGTCCCCCATTGAGCATGTTTGGGACTGGATGAAGCGTCGTCTCACGCGGTCTGCACGTCCAGCACGAACGCTGGTCCAACTGAGGCGCCAGGTGGAAATGGCATGGCAAGCCGTTCCACAGGACTACATCCAGCATCTCTACGATCGTCTCCATGGGAGAATAGCAGCCTGCATTGCTGCGAAAGGTGGATATACACTGTACTAGTGTCGACATTGTGCATGCTCTGTTGCCTCTGTCTATGTGCCTGTGGTTCTGTCAGTGTGATCATGTGATGTATCTGACCCCAGGAATGTGTCAATAAAGTTTCCCGTTCCTGGGACAATGAATTCACGGTGTTCTTATTTCAATTTCCAGGAGTGTATATTCATGTTGCATGTACCTCTGGTCAGACCACATCTTCTGGTTTGCTCTTTATTATTTCCTCATTACGCTTGTTCCTATTACACATTCTACCAGGTATTTGAATTCTCTCACTTTTTTCAGGCTGCCTTCTAATGTTTTCTGGGCCCCAGTGTTATTCTGTCCACTTCATCTTTAAAAGGTGTTTTCAGCCCTACACCTTTAACGCTTAAAGAGATTTCACTTTATTTCTGTCTACTTCCTACACATACAGTGCAGCACTGAAAATGCAGCTGCTCTTTTTGTTGCTGTGTCTTCAATCCGAAACCTAGTTTGATGCAGCTCTCCATGCTGTTCTATCCTGTGCAAGCCTCTTAGTCACTGAGTAACTACTGCAACCTACATCCTTACGAATCTGCTTACTGTCTTCCTCTACAGTTTTGACCTGCCCCGCCCCCTTATTCTCTCTCTCTCTCTCTCTCTCTCTCTCTCTCTCTCTCTCTCTCTCTCTCTCTCTCCCACCCCCCCCCCCCCACCTCCAATACAACATTATTAAACTTACGATCCCTTGGCGTTTCAGTACGTGTCCTATAAACCGAACCCTCATTTAGTAAAGTTTCTCCCCAGTTTTATCCAGTACCTCCTCAATAGTTAAATTACCTACCCCTCCAATCTTCAGCGTTCTGTAGCACCGCGTTTCAAAAGCTTCTATTCTCTTCTTGTCTGAACTATTTATTGTCCATGTTTCACTTCCATACATGGTTACATTCCGTACAAACACTTCCAGAAAAGACTTCCTAACACTACATCGATACTCAACGTCAAAAAATTTCTCTTCTTCCGAAACGCTGTTTCGCCATTGCCAGTCTAGTTTATATCCTCTCTACTTCGGCCATCATTAGTTATTTTGCTATACAAATAGCAAAACTCATCTACTACTTTAAGTGTCTTGTTTCCTTATCTGATTCCCTCATCACCATCTGATTTAATTCGACTAAATTCAGTTATTCTCTCCTTGCTTTTGTTGACGTTCTTCCAGCCTTCCAAGACTCTATCTGCTCCGTTCAGATGTCCTTCAAAATCCTTTGCTGTCGTCGACAGAATTATGTCATTGGAAAACAGCAACGTTCTTATTTCTTCGCCCTTGGCCTTCGTTCATTCACCAAATATTTCTTTCGTTTTCTTTACTGCTTGGTCAATACGCAGATCGAATAAGATCACTTCTCAACAACTGGTTCCCTTTCATGCTCTTGGGCTACTATGCTTGCCTGTTTTCTGTACAAGTTGTAAATGGCCTCTCTCTTTCGCTCCCCGTATTTTACACCTGCTACCTAACAGAATTTCAAGGTGAGTATTCCAGTCAACATTGAGAAAGCTTTTGACAAAACTATACATTCCTTAGCCTTTCTTCTGAGAGAAGTAGGGTCTGCATTGGCGCGCGTGTCCATACATTTCTCCTGACACCCCCCCCCCCCCCCCCGAGGTCTGCTTTTACTAGTTTTTCCCCTTATTCTTATCTTCCATGTCTATCTTTCTTGAAAAAGGCTTGTCTTACATTCATTAATACTGATTTTGAGTCCATAACTCTTCGTTTTACGTCTCCTGTACTCCTTCTGTTTACAGTTATCTTACATCCTAAGTACTTTTATGATCTTACTTGTATTGTTAGTTTCCATTTGATATACATTCCTTAGTAAAGTATCCACAGTTTGGGAGATTCTTTGATGATTTCTTTCATTTGCACCTATGACAGCATCTGAAAACTTAAGCATCTGTGTAATAAATGTGAAAAAGAAGCATTAACTTTAAATTTATAACCAGTTTATTTTACACGCTCCGGTTTCGGCGATATAATACGCCTTTATGAGGCCTTCTATTTTAGATAGTGCCTGAATTTTCCGATGACAAAATATATGTACGTCATACATGAAAAATATGAACACAGCTTTTGTGTTCTGGCTGTTGACGCGAGCTAAAGTCGTGTTTGCGTTAACTGGTCCGACGATTGGTTATTTTTCATGTATGACGTGCATACATTTTGTTGCTCGAAAGTGCAGCCATTATCTAGCAGAGGGCCTGGCGATAGCGTACTACAGCGCCGGAACCGGTATCCTACATAATAAATTTTGAGATGTACTTCAGGTTGGAGGCTTTTTTTCATATTTATTACCCTGAGGTGATAACTCATGAGATACCGCTTCATATAGTGTCGGGCCTTACGCCCGGCGTAAAGAAGCACCTTCACGTGGCATTTCGGAAGTGTTCCCAGTACAGGATTTTGTGCACGAACTGACCTCTCGATTATGTCCCATAAATGTTCGACGAGATTCATGTGGGGCGATCTGGGTGGCCAGAATGTTCTTCCAGCCAATCGCGAACTGTTGTGGCTCGGTGACATGACAGCTGTTGTTTGGGAACATGAAGTCCATGAACGGCTACATACGGTATTCATGTCAATGGTCGGTTCAGTTGGACCAATGGACCCAGCTCCATTCCATGTAAACACGGCCCACATCATAATGGACCACCACCAGTTCGCACAATGCCCTGTTAACCACTTGGACCCGTGGCTTCGTGGGGTCAGCGCCACACTCCGACCCTACCTTCAGTTCACCTCTGATGACGCCACGGTTTTCCTGTCGGCTAGGGTCCAACCGATGTGGTCACGAGCCCAGGAGAGGCGCTGCAGGCGATGTCGTACTGTTAGCAAACCAACTCCCGTCGGTAGCCTGCTGCCATAGCCCGTCAACGCCAGATTTCGCCGCACCGTCCTAATGGAGCCGGGCTCTGTGGCCGAGCGGTTCTAGGCGCTTCAGTCTGGAACCGCGCGACCACTACGGTCGCAGGTTCCAATCCTGCCTCGGGCATGGATGTGTGTGATGTCCTTAGCTTAGTTAGGTTTAAGTGATTCTAAGTCTAGGGGACTGATGACCTCAGATGTTAAGTCCCATAGTGCTTAGAGACATTTGAACCACTCGACGTGACGTCCATGAACGTCCGCTTCAGAAATATTGAGCCATACTGCCTCTATAGCCGCCCTAATTGAGAAGGGCTTGCCGGTGCAGGATTGTGTGCACGAACTTACTTTCGACTGTGTCCCATAAATGTTCGATAGGATTCATGTCCGGCGATCTTGGTGGCGAAATCATTCGCTCGAACTATCCACAATGTTCTTAAAACCAATCGTGAACAACTGTGGCTCAGTGGCATTTTGCTTGAGAACATTAAGTCTATGAATGGCTCAGAGTACCCCTCCATTCCATGTAGACACAGCCTATAGCATTGTGAAGAAACCACCATCTTGCACAGTGTCTTGTTGATAAATCGGGTCCATGGCTTTGTGCCGTCTGCGCCACACTCGAATTCTATGATCAACTCTGGCCGACTAAAATCGGGGTTCAACTGACCAGGTCATCGTTTTCTAGTCGTCTAGTGTCCAACCGATATGGTCACGGGCCCAGGAGAGGGCTGCAGATGATGTGCTATTAGCAAAGGCACTCGCGTCGGTCGTCTGCTGCCATACGCCATTAACGGCAGGTTTTGTCACTCAGTCCTCATGGATAAGTTCGTCCCAGGTTGGTTTCTGCAGTTATTTCAAGCACTGATGCTTGTCTGTTAGCACTGACAACACTGTAAACGCCGCTGCTCTTGGTTGTTAAGCGAAAGCCGCCGCCCACTGTGGTGTTCGTGGTGACGCCTGAAATCTGGTATTCTCAGCATACACTTGACACTGTGGATAGCGGAATTTTGGATTCCTTAACGATTTCCGAAATGGAATGCCCCATCTGTCTAGCTCCAACTATCATTGGCGTTCGAAGTCTGTTAATTCTCATCGTACGGCCATACTCACGTCGAAAACCTTTTCACATGAATTATCTGAGCGCAAATGACACTTCTGCCAATTATTTGTGGATAATAACGTTCTTGAATTTTACAGGGGCCGGCCACTGTGGCCGAACGGTTCTAGGCGCTTCAGTCCAGAACCGCACTGCTGCTACAGTCGCAGGTTCGACTCTTGCCTCGGGCATGGACGTGTGTGAAGTCCTTAGGTTAGTTAGGTTTAAGTAGTTCTAAGTTCTAGGGGACTGATAACCTCAGCAGTTAAGTCCCATGGTGATCAGAGCCATTTGAGCCATCCTAATGGATACATTGATCATTCGACATTGATTTCTATGGTTATTTGACGCAGTGTTGCTTGTCTGTTAACACTGACAACTATACGAAGAAGCCGTAGCATCAGGGGTTTGGTGAAGGCCGTCGGCCACTGCTTTGTCGTTGGTGAGAGGTGATGCCTGAAATGTGGTTTCTCGGCGCACTGTTGATTGCATGGATCTCGGAATATTGAATTCCCTATCGATTTCCGAAATGGAATGTCCAGTGAATCTAGCTCCGACTACCATTCCGCATTCAAAGTCTATTAATTCCTGTCGTGTGGCCACAATCACGTCGCAAACATTTTCACACGAGTCACCAGACTACAAATGACAGCCCAGCCAATGAGCTGCCCTTTTACGAGGTGCGACAATACAGTAATGAGACTGATTTTCTTTGCAAGATGTGGCAACCCTGCAGGCTTGCGTAGGCACAATATCTTTGACCTTGGTCTATAAGCTGGTTCTAGTCCAAGTGGCACATTGATGTAACTGCTCAGTCCTGAGTTGTGCTGTAATAAGATAACACGTGTTTGTGTCTCTCGTCACGGAAATGGAACCGCATAATATTGCGCAACGGTATGCCATTTCTTTTCGTGTTAAATTGGGTGAAAACGCGACGACAACTTATGGTAAGCTTCAGAAGGCTTTTGGAGAAGTTATGTCAAGAGCTCAACTTTTTCATTGGCATAAAATGTTTAGTGAAGGCAGAATGGATGTTGAAGACCGCAGTGGATGACCATCAACCTCACGGACGGATGTCAACTTGACCAGGGTGCGTGAACTCGTACGATCTGATCGCAGATTTATCCGTGAAAATTACTGCAGAAGAACTAAACATCAATCGAGAAACGGTTCGTCTTAATAATAACTGAAGATCTTGGTATGAGAAAGATCTGTGCAAAAATGGTCACCAAAAATACTGTCAGTACAGCAATTTTTAACCTCAAAACAAATTTCAGTACTACCACAGCCACCTTATTCACCAAATATCGCTCCAGGCGACTTTTTTCTATTTCCAAGAGTCAAAACGGCGGTGAAGGGACAGCATTTTCAAACAAAAGCTGTGACGAGGGTCTTGGAGGATATTACAGAAGATGAGTTGCAGAAATGTTACCATCAATGGCAGAAGCGCTGGAAAAAGTGAGTGCAATCAGAAGGGAACTACTCTGAAGAAGACAACTAAAACGGTGAGCAGCATTTTTTTTTTCCACATAAGTCTGATTACTTTATTGTCGCCCCTTGTATACCTTGCATACTCTATACTACCGCCACCTGCATATGTGGATCTCTCTGTCCCATGATGTATGTCATATCAACGTTCGGCTGTTCTCCCACCATCCAATATAGCAAAAATGGATGATCCTAAGTTAACAATGCATTTCCTTCTTGAATTTATTACTGACTTTTATTGCTTTCTCCACGTACTGTGGATGCTGAATAGCGAAGGCGACAGACTGTATAGTTCGTACTGGCAGCGAAGCAAGTCGGGTGGACGCGGAAAATAGTGCAGCGTTGTCGTATTCAGGAAACGGAGCATTTTTATCTGGCCTCCGGAAGGGTATGATCATTGGCTTTTGGGCGCAGTGTGGAAGCATTTTCGATACGGTTAACTTTGTAAACAGACTGCGTGCCACTGTGGTTAAAGTATACCGTGCATGGCAAGATGGCGGTATCCAAAGCCAGCACCGGGGCAACTATAGCGCACTACGAGCCATAGATGAAAGTGGTGAAGGAAGGCTGTGGAGGTGAGCACAAGCGAGTAGACGTGAAACAATATGAAGGTTCCCGAAAGAACAGATACCACTTATGACCTGCAACTTCTTTAGAATGAAATGATAATTAAATTGAAACCCTTAGCTGCCGACAGGTGGTGTTGATATACATCAGCCGGTCCTCGCACACATTTTCAGCTATCCCCATTGATGTACTGGGTGATCAAAAAGTCAGTATAAATTTTAAAACGTAATAAACCACGGAATAATGTAGATAGAGAGGTAAAAATTGACACACATGCTTGGAATGACATGGGGTTTTATTAGAACCAAAAAAAAAACACCCCATATTGCTAGACACGTGAAAGATCTCTTGCGCGCGTCGTTTGGTGATGATCGTGTGCTCAGCCGCCACTTTCGTCATGCTTGGCCTCCCAGGTCCCCAGACCTCAGTCACTGCGATTATTGGCTTTGGGGTTACCTGAAGTCGCAAGTGTATCGTGATCGATCGACATCTCTAGGGATGCTGAAGGACAACATCCGACACGAATGCCTCACCATAACTCCGGAAATGCTTTACAGTGCTGTTGACAACATTATTCCTCGACTACAGCTATTGTTGAGGAATGGTGGTGGACATATTGAGCATTTCCTGTAAAGAACATCATCTTTGCTTTGTCTTACTTTTTTATGCTAATTATTGCTATTCTGATCAGATGAAGCGCCATCTGCGGACATTTTTTGAACTGTTGTATTTTTTCGATTCTAATAAAACCGCATGTCATTCCACGCATGTGTGTCAATTTGTACCTCTCTATCTACATTATTCCGTGATTTATTCAGTTTTCAAATTTATACTGACTTTTTGATCACCCGGTATATCAACACCACCTCTCGGCAGCTAAGGGTTTCGATTTAATTATCATTTCATTCTATAGAAACTGCACAGTAATCAATGGTATCTGTCAGATAACATCTTCATGTAATTAAAGGCTACCCGGCCCTTGACCTCCTTCTGTGCTAATGCGAACGCTTTGCCCGAACTCTTACGTGACTCGTGAGCTTAGTCTGACGCGAGTAATGAGTGAATGGGCAAATATCTATTAGTAACACTACGAATGTAGGTTATCGACAGTTGGGAATGTGCAAGCAAGGGATAAATGACCTCGGTGGCTCAGATGGATTGAGCGTCTGCCATGTAAGCAGGAGATCCTGGGTTCGAGTCCCGGTCGGGGCACACATTTTCAGCTGTCCCCATTGATGTATATCAACAACACTTGTCGGCAGCTAAGGGTTTCGATTTAATTATTATTTCAGACGTGAAACTGTTCAGGAACGACTGCCCAGATGACTCGGTGAGCTATGTACAGTGTTTCCTCAACAACCGTTCAGCGATCGTGTATGGGAGCCTGCAGTATGCGATTGGTTGGTGCACCTATGCTGACTGCTGTTCGTCGGCGACTAAGGCTGGAGTTTGCACGCTATTGCCGTAACTGGCCGTCCACTCAGTTGCGACAGTTGGCCTTTTCAGGTGAACGGTGTTTTATGCTCCATCGGATTGAAAGCAAGCACCTCCAATAATCATCTGCGGAATGGTCCAGGCCAGAGGAGTTAGGGTCGTGATGTGGGGAATGTTTTCGTGGCAATCCCTTGGTGATGTAATTCTGGAAGGTATTGTGGAAAGACCGTGTCTATTCCTGCATGAAGTTTGCTATGCAATATATCTTACAGCTCGCAGTGTACGTGAATGGTTCAAAGAGCACCAGGATGAGGTTACCTTACTTCCTTGGCCATTAGACTCCCCGGATTTAAACCCAATCTAGAATCTGTGGGACCCACTCTATCGGGCTGTTACTGCCATGAATCCTAGCGCAGCCGGGCACAGCACTGGAGTCGGCATGCCTGCACATCCGTGTAGGTACCTCGCAGAACCTCATTGACTCGCTTCCTGCACGTCTTACTGCGGTCCGCGCCGCAAGAGGTTCTTATTCAGGCGCTTTACTGGTGGTCACATTAACGTGACAAGATAGTGTATATCGCAACTGCTCATTACTTTGTGAGGGGTCCATGAAAAATGACATGAAATGGTTGTCACATGTAGAACAGATTGTATCTTTGACACCACTGAACCAAAGATGTTGCTTGAGGTGCAGAATCGATTGTAAGTAGGGGCGTGCGGAGCGCAGTAGGCAGTTGCCGCTGCACTCTGTTAAAGGTAGGCTCTAAGACTTAAAGCGAGTGGCTGGCTGTGAGAATTTAGCTGTTGGCCTATGGACGCAGCATAACACTGTTTTGCAAGCTAATGAAATTTTGTATATTTAGTTTCAAGTCTGCAACAACGCTATGTGGATTTTGCTAATTTTACAGTACTGACCCTTGAATGTAGGAACAAAGTATTTGGCATCAGCTTTAGTGTATAGGTTGATTTTTGTATGCCCGATTTGTAATATTTTGTGTGTTTTGTAATCCTGATACGAACAACTTAAATTTTGGGACCTATTTATTTAACGATGTTAGACTTTTTGTCATTTAACAATCCAAGTGTTTTTAATTACGTCAGTAAATGAGAACTGTAGAACAATTAACACTTTCACTGATTTTGAAGTTAATGTAAAATGTTTCATATCACATTTTGTGAAGGAGAAACTTTATTTTGAATAAAAGTTTTAAACTGAACCAGTCGGTCTTAGCATACCACCTTATCAGAACCTCACCGTCTTCCACATCGTATTTATTTAAATTCGATGAATATTATTTAAAAGAAATGATTTTTTCAATCAGAGTAAGAAAAAATTTAATGTGCCATAATCAGAACAGTATTAATGTTTGTAGCAGATGATGATGATGATGATGATGATGATGATGATGATGATTGGTTTGTGGGGCGCTCAACTACGCGGTCATCAGTGCCCGTACACAGTCCAACTTTTTTCACACAGTCCAACTTTTTTCACACAGTCCAATCCAGCCACTGTCACGATGATGATGATGATGATGATGATGATGATGATGATGATGATGATGATGATGATGAAATGTTTCGGACAACACAGTCCCTGGGCAGAGAAAATCCCCAACCCAGCCGGGAATTGAACCCAGGACCCCACGATCCAGAGGTAGCAACGCTAGCCACTAAATCACAGGCTGCGGACATGTTTGTAACAGCTTTAATGCAGGCAGCACTGCACAGCACTGAGCCAATATCCAAAATCGCTGAAGATTTGCAAGGTTATTCATTTATCAATTAATCTACTGACATTATTTGTATGAAGCTATTTTACAGCCGGCATTGCACTTCACTGAGCCAAGATTAAATACTTTGTATGCCTACTGTGGAGAGAACAGAATACCAAGGTTACATCAGTTGCGACTCAAGAGATAAGAAAAATGTATTTCATTGGCTTTTTTTTCATAGGGAATGTTATCAGGCCCATAGAACTCTGTGCTCACGAGAGTGAGTAAATTTCAGAGGGATTGATTTCATTATAGGTATTACATACTGGTTTTCCAGATTAAGTTGTTTAATTTTTCTTTGAATTACAGTAAAAATGATTAAGCACACCATTTACTCAACAACACATTACACATTAACTTTCTGTAATACAAACATTACGTATTTACATCCATTAACAGAAACTAATAATAATAATAATAATAATAATAATAATAATACGAGGGTCGTTCAGAAAGTAACCTCCGGTTGATTTAAAAAAATACACCAAGTTAAATAAAAATATTTTAATATATACATCTTACAACTACATCTTTGCACTATTTTTCTACATAGTCTACATAGCGATTGAGGCACTTATCGTATCTCTTCACAAGCTTTGAAATTCCTTCTGCATAAAAATCACCCGCTTGTGCCTGGAGCCAGCCTGTGACCGCATCTTTGAGCTCTCCGTCGTCATCAAACCGCTGTGACCCGAGCCATTTCTTCAAATGCATGAAGACGTGATAATCACTTGGCGCCAGGTCTGGGCTGTAAGGTGGATGGTTGATAACGTCCCACTTGAAGGACTCAAGAAGGGCCGTTGTTCTGCGAGCAGAGTGAGGACGGGCGTTATCGTGTAAAAAAACTATACCGGAAGTCAGCATACCACGGCGTTTGTTCTGTATAGCCCGTCGTAACTTTTTTATTGTTTCATAGTACACGTCTTGATTAATGGTCGTACCACGTTCCATGAATTCAACCAACAACACCCCTTTGGCATCCCAAAACACCGTTGCCATCAGTTTTCAGGCAGAAAAATCTTGGGAGGCTTTTCTTGGTTTGGGAGGCTAATTTGAATGTGCCCACATCTTTGATTGTTCTTTTGTCTCAGGGTTCACGTACTTAATCGAGGTTTCGTCACCGGTCACGATTCTGTTTAACAATGGTTCTCCTTCGTCCTTATAACGTGACAGAAAGTCTAATGCAGAGGCCATTCTTTGAGTTTTGTGGTGGTCGGTAAGAATTTTGGGCACCCATCGTGCACAGAACTTACGGTAACCCAATCTTGCTGTCACTATCTCGTACAAGAGTGTCTTAGAAATCTGTGGAAAACCAGTAGACAACTCCGACATTGAGAAACGTCGATTTTCAAGAATTTTTGCATCAACTGTCTGAACGAGTTCGTCAGTCACCAATGATGGTCTACCACTCCTCTCTTCATCATGAACGTTTTCTCGTCCACTTTTAAATAAACGTACCCATTCACGGACAACTCCTTCACTCATAACTCTTGGTCCATACACGGCACAATGCTCACGATGAATAGCTGCTGCAGAATATCCTTTGGCTGTAAAAAACCTTATGACAGCACGCACTTCACATTTGGCGGGGTTTTCTATTGCAGCACACATTTCAAACTGCCACAAAAACTAAACTAGCGCACGTACGACGTTCACTCGACCACGGCTTGATGCCGACTGACCTGTTGAGTGCGTGAACGCACAGATGGCGTCGCTACTCCCCCCACAACCCGCACTGTGACCAATCGGAGGTTAATTTCTGAACCGCCCTCGTATATAATAAAGAACATTACTTCACTCTTTCTTTGGTTACTCTCAATGCGTATTCTGTATTCAATAGGCGGTGCATTCCATTTAGCACGTCCTAAAGACTATAGTTCTTCCTCGCTTTCGCTGAGGAGTGCAACGTCACCAGCACGTCGTATCAGTGGCATCCTTTCACCCTGAGCTATAATCCCGCTGTTCAAGTTATCTTTTACTTCTGCAAGTGCGATTTTTTGCTGTACGAAATGGACAGTAGGAAGGTTAGACATGATAGTAAAATTGGAGAAATTCAGTCTTATGAAGATGAGTAATAATCATCCTTCCTAGGTTACCATTCACAAGTGCGAAGGAAAATGGTGCGGTGTGATTGAGTACGCAATGACATACACCCTCCTCCACAGTGACAAGACGGTGCCTTATGAACTACCAGTCCGGATTCCGGTGTCCCCGTGTACCTGCTGTGGGGCGTGGACCGCCTGCAGAGGCTGAGCAGTGCTGTAAAGTAGACCTACAACCTTCGCGCGCTCAAATATCGCCTCACTCTGGGGGTAACCGATACACCGCCTATCACATTGCGGCCTTGGCCTTGAGTGTATCTCTCTCTCTCTCTCTCTCTCTCTCTCTCTCTCTCTCTCTCTCTCTCTCTCTCTCTCCCTCCTGCCACCAGGGCACCTATTCCTAACAGATTGCTCCAAGGCATGTGCAGTGTTGGCGAATCATCGATACTGATTTCGATTTCATCATCGATGTCTAAACATTAGTGGCAGTAATCGACCTTAATACAGCGATATGGCTAGTATCGATGTCAAATGAAAATTTGCAGGATCTCTCTAACGTCCCGCAACAATCTCAAAAAAAATCATAAGTTGGAGGCTGGTGGATGGGAGGAGAGAGAGAGAGAGAGAGAGAGAGAGAGAGAGAGAGAGAGAGATTGTTGTGGACATGAACGGGTGCGTGATTCTTTTTCTTTTTTTATTACTATTTGTTTTCTCTTTTATTTTCTTTAAATATTAGTATTCTTTTCTCTTATGTTGGTTAATTTTTAAATTTCTTATTATTTGCTCCTAAAAGTTTTGTTCTTGCTTGTTTATTCACTTTTTTCTTTGTATTATGAGTAGGTTTTGTTAAACTAAATGGTCTTCTTGCAGTAATTTGATTTAATTATCAAGTGATCTTGGATTTAGCAATTGATTTAGTACCGTGATAATTCGTGCCAGCAGCCGTGGTTATAAGATTGATACAAATGGTTCAAGTGGCTTTGAGCACTATGGGAGTTGACATATTGAGGTCATCAGTCACTTACAATACTTAAACCTAACTAGCCTAAGGACATCACACACATCTATACCCGCGGCAGGATTCGAACCTGCGACCGTAGCAGTCGCGCGGTTCCGGACTGAAGCGCATGTAACTGCTCGGCCACCGCGGTCGGCACGATTGATACAACTGAATATTATTGGTTAAAACAGTTGTTTATTTTATTAGGGTTAAAATATAAACTTGTCATCCATTCTTACTGTAAATATATGATGTGCTCATACAATAAATCCTATTAGTCCAATTGATAGTATGGCGTAGATTATACCTAGTGTTCCAATTGATTCAATTTTACCCCTTTCTTGGCATACAATGTGTGAAATAATACCAAATCCTGGTAAAATTAAAATGTAAACTTCTGGGTCTCCAAAGAATCAAAATACAGAGCTATTACAAATGATTGAAGCGATTTCATAAATTCACTGTAGCTCCATTCATTGACATATGGTCACGACACACTACAGATACGTAGAAAAACTCATAAAGTTTTGTTCGGCTGAAGCCGCACTTCAGGTTTCTGCCGCCAGAGCGCTCGAGAGCGCAGTGAGACAAAATGGCGACAGGAGCCGAGAAAGCGTATGTCGTGCTTGAAATGCACTCACATCAGTCAGTCATAACAGTGCAACGACACTTCAGGACGATGTTCAACAAAGATCCACCAACTGCTAACTCCATTCCGCGATGGTATGCGCAGTTTAAAGCTTCTGGATGCCTCTGTGAGGGGAAATCAACAGGTCGGCCTGCAGTGAGCGAAGAAACGGTTGAACGCGTGCGGGCAACTTTCACGCGTAGCCTGCGGAAGTCGACGAATAAAGCAAGCAGGGAGCTAAACGTACCACAGCCGACGGTTTGGAAAATCTTACGGAAAAGGCTAAAGCAGAAGCCTTACCGTTTACAATTGCTACAAGCCCTGACACCCGATGACAAAGTCAAACGCTTTGAATTTTCGGCGCGGTTGCAACAGCTCATGGAAGAGGATGCGTTCAGTGCGAAACTTGTTTTCAGTGATGAAGCAACATTTTTTCTTAATGGTGAAGTGAACAGACACAATGTGCGAATCTGGGCGGTAGAGAATCCTCACACATTCGTGCAGCAAATTCGCAATTCACCAAAAGTTAACGTGTTTTGTGCAATCTCACGGTTTAAAGTTTACGGCCCCTTTTTCTTCTGCGAAAAAAACGTTACAGGACACGTGTATCTGAACATGCTGGAAAATTGGCCCATGCCACAACTGGAGACCGACAGCGCCGACTTCATCTTTCAACAGGATGGTGCTCCACCGCACTTCCATCATGATGTTCGGCATTTCTTAAACAGGAGATTGGAAAACCGATGGATCGGTCGTGGTAGAGACCATGATCAGCAATTCATGTCATGGCCTCCACGCTCTCCCGACTTAACCCCATGCGATTTCTTTCTGTGGGGTTATGTGAAAGATTTAGTGTTTAAACCTCCTCTACCAAGAAACGTGCCGGAACTGCGAGCTCGCATCAACGATGCTTTCGAACTCATTGATGGGGACATGCTGCGCCGAGTGTGGGAGGAACTTGATTATCGGCTTGATGTCTGCCGAATCACTAAAGGGGCACATATCGAACATTTGTGAATGCCTAAAAAAACTTTTTGAGTTTTTGTATGTGTGTGCAAAGCATTGTGAAAATATCTCAAATAATAAAGTTATTGTAGAGCTGTGAAATCGCTTAAATCATTTGTAATAACCCTGTAGATGTTGATACAGAATTGAGTCACCCCGAGAGAAAGGGGGGGGGGGGGGGGGGGATGGCTCTCTCTCTAGCGTGTAAGGACACATTTTGTGGGAATAGTTACCTCAAATATTAGATCATTACTTCGCATTCACAACAGATAACGGCCAAAGGCATTATCTCTCTCAGAAAGAAAAACGAAGGGAGAAAAGGACTATCACCTAACATACTTCAGGCAGGATATAAAACAGTGACTAACACACTGACGGGAAAGAAATCGCAACACCAAAATATAATGTAGAATACATTTGTCTACGAGGCCTATTCCGAAAGTAAGGTCCGATCGGTCGCAAAATGGAAACCACAGTAAAAACCCGATGAAGCTTTGCATAGATGTGATGGACACTGCCTCTAATATTCCCGGTGATTGCGTCAGGTTTGTCTTTTCAGTCCTGAGCGCACAGTGAGCACGTAAAGATTCCTAGAAAACAGTGCCTCCCGCCAAAAATGAGTGCCCTTGAGAGATTTCGCCTGGTTGGATGCGGTCGACACAACATAAGTGTCGTGCATTTCCTTCCTCATGACAGTTCTCGGCCGCACACTGTCGGGGCAATGAGGACGGCCCTGCAGCGCTTTCGAGGCGAAGTGTTTGATCACCTGCCGTACAGCCTGGACTTTGCTACCTCTGATTTTCACCTCTGCTGACGTGAACCGCTGGCTATGAAGTCAACGTTTTGGCACAGACAACGAACTACAGATCAGCGTAGAGAATCGGCGGAAAGTGCAGGCGGTTGCCTTCTATGACGAGGTTACTGGAAAAGTTAGTACAGTGCTACGACAAATGTCTCTTGACGGAGCGGTGACTGTCTACAGACGTTGCTGGAAGGAGAGGCTAACTATTACAAATAACACACTTTTCATTTTCGCTACTACGGTTTTTATTTCGCGACCGATCGGATCTTACTTTCGGAGCCTAAATTGGAATGATCACATAGATAATGTTGCGGGTGGAGCAAACCAAAGACTGCGATTCATTGGCAGAACACTTAGAAGGTGCAACAGGTCTGCTAAAGAGACTGCTTACACCACGCTTGTCCGCCCTATTCTGGAGTACTGCTGTGCGATGTGGGATCCGCATCAGGTGGGACTGACGGATGACATCCGAAGAGTTCAAAGAACGCCAGCTCCTTCTGTATTATCGCGAAATGAGGGAGTTGGTGCCACAGACATGATTCGTGAATTGGAGTGGCAATAATTAAAACAATGGAGTTTTTCGTCGTTGCGACGGGATCTTCTCATGAAATTTCAATTACCAGTTTTCTCCTCCTATTGCGAAAACATGCTATTGGCAACCACCTACACACGATAAAATAAGAGAAATCGGGGCTGGCACAGATTTAAGTGCTCATTTTTCCCGCCCTCCGTTCGAGAGTGGAACGGTAGAGAGAGACAGCTTAAAGGTGGTTCATTGACCCCTCCGCCACGAACTTTATTCTGAATTTCAGAGTAATCACGTAGATGTTTGCAACGTGGTCGACAATGGAAAACGCAGCAGCGGTCGGTGGTAACTACTTTCTCACGAAACGAAAGCCCTGCTGCGACTAAGTGGCGGTTTATGCAGAAGTCACTATGTTCACATGAGACACATTTTCCGAAAATTTCGGAAACCGTTTCTCAGTATCATGTTTACATCTCAAGGTCTAAAGCGGATATGCTAACATTGAAACAGGGCGTCGGCAGGGTAGCCGATCTGTCGGGGCACGTTGCCACGGTTCGCGCAGCTGGCCCCGTCGGAGGTTCGAGTCCTCCCTCGGGCATGGGTGTGTGCGTTGTCCTTACCGGAAGTCAGTTTAACTTAGATTAAGTAGTGTGCAAGCCTAGGGACCGATGACCTCAGTAGTTTGGTCCCATAGGACTGTACCACAAATTTACAGTTCTCCATGGCGTCGGGAAAACAGGTGGTCTACTTCATGGTTTATCGATTGCACAATAAGTTACTCTGTCCATGTTAGTCGGATATTTTGAAAACAAGATATAACTCAACAGCCGAACCACGTTTGAGAAAGTTGCGTGTTTACATGGGAGCGAAAATAAATATTGAAGTGGAAAGCCAGTAGCTAGAAACCGTTTACAGTAATCGGTTTTGCAGTGTTCATGTGACCAACTAGAAGCGGTATTGGTTAATTTGTTGACGAAATCAGTTTTGGGAGCGCATGAAAACGTAGTAAGTTTAAGACACGGTGGGCCGCTTGCAGGAGAACCATTCACAGGCTGTATGATGCATCGTACGGGAAGGATCAAAGCTGGAAGCGAATCGACCTCGGACGAAGCCTGCTTGCTCACCGGAGAATACTGAAGCAGTAAGAGTCGCCGTACAGAGAAGCCCCAGCAAATGTTGCAGAATGTCAGCGGTGCAGCTGGGCATAACCGGACGCTCTGCTCATCGGATTCTTAAAGGTGACCTCTGGACGTAGCCGTATAGGATTACCTCTGCTCGTTTTCAAGCCGCGTTTACTCGAGTAAAATTCTCGAGCTTTCTATGGCAATCTCCGCCATCGTCGTCTTTCGAACTGTATTTTGTGTCCGTTCTCCAGGCAGTCCTCAGCTGGGGCCGAATTGTCAAGCTGTCTTTGGTTAATATGTCGGGTGTCCCCGCTACCGCGCTCTCCAATCGTGCGAATTGTCTGGCCTATTGGTGCCGCATACTCACCGAGCACTTGAAGAGTTACGACGTGATGAAACGTCTCTGTGAAGTCCTTTCATAAGACGCTTGTCGAATTCGGTACAGCTTATTCACTTTACTACGTGATTTTAGCTCAATTCATGAACTCTTCCAGAAAGACTGAGCACTCAAGTAAGGTCTATTGTATGATATATGTGTGTTTAAATGTGGGATTTCGGTTTTGTTTTGTGGGAAACGCTGAGTTGGTCATCGTCTGTTCGAAGCAGACGATGTTACTTCTCGTGCGAAGGAGAGCACAGGATGACCAACTTAGGTTTCCAATACCTGAACAGAGATGTTTACCCATCTTAGTCGAAGGCTGTTTTTGTGTGTGAGTTTGGTGACGGAGGCCTACCCCTCTGGTAGCTTCCGCTGCACGGGGAGCTAGGTAATCTCGAAAGAGAAAGGGGCACACTTCGGTGAACGCTTGGTGAGTACGGATCGTAGCTCTTAAGGGGCGTTTCAGGTGATAGGAAGCAGGTTGAGTTACGACTTCGTTGTGTTTAACTGTTGAAACACTTAAGAACTTCAGCTTAACTGAAGCGTGTGAAGCGAGTTTTTTTTTCCGAATGTGCCATAATTATATTGCTTTAAACACGCGATTTTTGGGTGGTTGAGTTAAAAGTGTGGAAGTTACTTTGTTCATTTTGAACAACGATGAAGTAGTTTTTCAAACGGTAAATCTGATTAGGAAAAGCTGGTTAGGATCACTTCAACCGTACGTGAGTGCAATACTGTGTCGAAGCGAGTACGATTTTTAATGCTTTTTAATCTTATATCTTGTGGAAGTTGCTTTTGTCTTTGTGTTTAGATTTTGTGCCACGTGTTTTGTAATAAATGACCCTTCTTGTCCACCACGGCACTGCAATAGGCTTTATTTTAAGTTTGCTTGTTTAATGAGCTATAATTTCTGCAAGAATATCTGTTCTTTCGTGCGCTTTCTACAAAGCAGTACAACAGTTTGATTCGAAATGCACCACGAGCTCTAGTTCGGCCGTTTGCAAGCAGCAGACGCAGTTAGTATGTTTAATAATTATCGCACAACCTCGTTCATTGGTTAAGCATCTGTCCAGAATAGTGCATGCGTAGAATCGTAAAGCGAATCTCACTGAGATATTTTTATGGTATGAATGCAAGGGAGATGATAGTATCACTGTCTCCCACCCCCGTTTTCAGTGTTTCTTCTTGCTGTAATTAAATTCTGCTCTGTTACATTCTCACGTAATTCTTACTTAAACATTTCTAGTCAGGCACCAGTTATGTGTTGTTAGGATGTGCAACCAAATACTTAGATACAATTAATAATCTACGTGAAAGATAAATTCTGTGGTGTTGATCTTACCCACTTACTCCGATTTCCAATCCTGAATTAATCAAGTTGCTTCACGCACGACCTGGGGTCCTATTTATCTGGCTACTTAAAGAAATTTGCATATTTGTAATTAAATTATTAATGTAATTGAAACTAATAATTTTCCAGCTCCGTTTTTTTTTTCTAAATGGTTAGGAAGGGCGTGGGCTGGTGGCGACCCTGAATTTCTGAATTTTTATCATTATTTGTGTGAGAGAAGCAGCTAGAAATGCGAGATAACGTATATGGCTCGATGAGAAACGACGTAAAGATAGTAATACGTTACAGTCTTTAACAGGGCGCAACATATCTCGTACCTTGGGGGCGGGCCAGAACACTGGTCTCAGTTCATGTCTCTACAGCACACGTCCAAAGTTGCTCTTCGTTGTCCCACAGTCGCAGAGGACAGATACTACTGTTCGCCCGTTCGACGGAAGATGGGGAACACTCTCTCAACATTTGGTTTCCAGACATTTCCATTTGGACGGTGCGTTTAACAAACATGATGTACCCTTTTGGGCTACCAGCCATTCGCAAGTGCTTCATGAACGACATTATCATGCTCCGAGGATTACAGCATGGGTCATAATTTCCGTCACGGACTTACTGGAAAAACTAAACAGTAAGCAGCAATAACTTTCTTCAGAGATTATTGCTACTTCGTGGTCCTTCAACACACAGTAGCTCATGCAAGCTGTTGCAAGGCCACATACCGCAGACACTGTTGGATTTCTTACACGAGCGTTTCGATACACGGGTCATTTCACTCAGATTTCCACGTCGTTTCGATAACGGTCAATTTTGGCTCTACTATAGTCCATACTTCAACCCATGGGACTTCTTTTCTTGGGGATACCGAAAGGAAAAAAATTTCTCGAAATTTCCACAAGATTTAATGGAGCCCAGACGCGGTATTCTTCAGGCCTGCAGTGACTTTACAGAACACTTGTGCCAAAGTGTGGCCGGCCGGCGTGGCCGAGCGGTTCTAGGCGCTACAGACTGGAACCGCGCGACAGCTACTGTCGCAGGTTCGAATCCTGCCTTGGGCGTGGATGTGTGTGGTGTCCTTAGGTTAGTTAGCTTTAAGTAGTTCTAAGTTCTAGGGGACTGATGACCTCAGCAGTTAAGTCCCATAGTGCTCAGAGCCATTTGAACCATTTTTTTGTGCCAAAGTGTTAACACTTCCATGATGTGAAGGAAGATAGTAATGAAAATGGACATATTGAGCATATCCTGAGTTAGACCAATTATCTAACGTGTTTTTTCAATGGTAGTGTAAGTTCGTTTGGGTTTGTCTTGACAGTAAAGTGTTTATTCAAAAACAAATTAGCGACACATTCTGTGCGCCATCCTGTATCTGATTTTTTAAAAATTGATTTCTTGATTAAGGCCACAATTTCAAAGATGGTTTTAGCATTCCGCACTCCGTCTTCAGGCCACAAGTGGTCCATCGGGACCATCCGACCCCCGTATCATCCTCAGCTGAGGATGCGGATAGGAGGGGCGTGTGGTCAGCACACCGCTCTCCCGGTCGTTATGATGGTTTTCTGTGACCGGAGCCGCTACTATTCGGTCGAGTAGCCCGTCAGTTGGCATCACGAGGCTGAGTGTACCCCGAAAAATGGCAACAGCGCATGGCGGCCCGGACGGTCACCCATCCTAGTGCTGGCCACGCCCAACAGCGCTTAACTTCAGTGATCTGACGGGAACCGGTGTATCCAATGCGGCAAGGCCGTTGCCCCAAAGATGGTTTTGCACTGGTTAAATTAGAATCAACTGTTGTACAACACTGCACACTGAGGTGACAGAAGTCATGGGATAGCTCCTAATACCGTGCCGATCCTCTTTTTGCCCATTTCTCCTGCCTCCAGTTCACTGGGTGTTTGTGTTGAACTCATCATTTCATCATCATTTATGAAAGTGGCGAGATTGGATTGAGCAAAGGTTGGGAATTTGTATGGGCGCTGATAACAGCGCAGTTGAGCGTCCCATAAACCAAACCATCATCATTTTTTCCCCAGCTCAGTACAACAACTCAACATGGTGTGGACTCAGCAAGTCGCAGGAAGTCTCCTACAGAAATACTGAGCCATGTTCCCTGTATAGCCGTCCATACCTGTGAAACTGTTGCTGGTGCAGGATTTTGTGCATGAACCGATCCCTCGATCCCATAAATGTTCGATGGGATTCATATCGGGCCATCTGACTGGTTAAAACATTCACTCAGATTCTCCAGAATGTTCTTCAAACCAATCAGGAAAAATTGTGGCCAAGTGACATGTTTGGGAACATGAGGCCCATGAATGGCTGCCAATGGTCTGTTGTGGTTCAGTTGACCCAGTTGACCTACTCCATTCCATGTAAACACAACCCACACCACTATGGAGAAACCACCAGCTGCACAGTGCCTTGTTGACAACTTGGGGCCATGGCTTGGTGGGGGTCTACGCCATACTCGAACTTTACTATCAGCTCTTACCAACTGAAATCGGGAATCATGTGACCAGGCCACAGTTTTCGAGTCGTCCAGGGTCCAGCCGATATGGTCACTAGCCCAGGTGAAGTGCTGCAGGCGATGTCGAGCTCTTGGCAAAGGCACTCGCGTCGGACGTGTGCTGCCATAGCCCATTAACAGCAGATTTCGCCGCACTGTCATAATGTATACGTTCGTCGTACATCCCACATCAGTTATTTCACGCAGTTGCTATGGTTCAATTTTTTTATCTTGGCGATTCGCGCATGCCCGCCCAGACGCGGGAGATTGCTGCGTTGCCAGTTGTACGCCCCAAGAGAAGCAGCGCCATAGTATACACTCCTGGAAATGGAAAAAAGAACACATTGACACCGGTGTGTCAGACCCACCATACTTGCTCCGGACACTGCGAGAGGGCTGTACAAGCAATGATCACACGCACGGCACAGCGGACACACCAGGAACCGCGGTGTTGGCCGTCGAATGGCGCTAGCTGCGCAGCATTTGTGCACCGCCGGCGTCAGTGTCAGCCAGTTTGACGTGGCATACGGAGCTCCATCGCAGTCTTTAACACTGGTAGCACGCCGCGACAGCGTGGACGTGAACCGTATGTGCAGTTGACGGACTTTGAGCGAGGGCGTATAGTGGGCATGCGGGAGGCCGGGTGGACGTACCGCCGAATTGCTCAACACGTGGGGCGTGAGGTCTCCTCAGTACATCGATGTTGTCGCCAGTGGTCGGCGGAAGGTGCACGTGCCCGTCGACCTGGGACCGGACCGCAGCGACGCACGGATGCACGCCAAGACCGTAGGATCCTACGCTGTGCCGTAGGGGACCGCACCGCCACTTCCCAGCAAATTAGGGACACTGTTGCTCCTGGGGTATCGGCGAGGACCATTCGCAACCGTCTCCATGAAGCTGGGCTACGGTCCCGCACACCGTTAGGCCTTCTTCCGCTCACGCCCCAACATCGTGCAGCCCGCCTCCAGTGGTGTTGCGACAGGCGTGAATGGAGGGACGAATGGAGACGTGTCGTCTTCAGCGATGAGAGTCGCTTCTGCCTTGGTGCCAATGATGGTCGTATGCGTGTTTGGCGCCGTGCAGGTGAGCGCCACAATCAGGACTGCATACGACCGAGGCACACAGGGCCAACACCCGGCATCATGGTGTGGGGAGCGATCTCCTACACCGGCTGTACACCACTGGTGATCGTCGAGGGGACACTGAATAGTGCACGGTACATCCAAACCGTCATCGAACCCATCGTTCTACCATTCTTAGACCGGCAAGGGAACTTGCTGTTCCAACAGGACAATGCACGTCCGCATGTATCCCGTGCCACCCAACGTGCTCTAGAAGGTGTAAGTCAACTACCCTGGCCAGCAAGATCTCCGGATCTGTCCCCCATTGAGCATGTTTGGGACTGGATGAAGCGTCGTCTCACGCGGTCTGCACGTCCAGCACGAACGCTGATCCAGCTGAGGCGCCAGGTGGAAATGGCATGGCAAGCCGTTCCACAGGACTACATTCAGCATCTCTACGATCGTCTCCATGGGAGAATAGCAGCCTGCATTGCTGCGAAAGGTGGATATACACTGTACTAGTGCCGACATTGTGCATGCTCTGTTGCCTGTGTCTATGTGCCTGTGGTTCTGTCAGTGTGATCATGTGATGTATCTGACCCCAGGAATGTGTCAATAAAGTTTCCCCTTCCTGGGACAATGAATTCACGGTGTTCTTATTTCAATTTCCAGGAGTGTAGTTCGCAAATTTACGTTTAGGGGGGAGCGCGCAGTTTATGAAGTAAAGCCACCATGGCCACATTAACCCTTTCGCATCTACAGAGACGTGCTCCCCGCATTCCGCGATGTGCGCGATTTTGTCATCACTGCACTGCTCGCCTGTGCTGACACATGGTGTTTCGACTGCTTTGACACACTTATCATTCGATTTCACAAAAATTATTTGGCCCAAAAATTTGATTTTTACACATCATCTTGACTGATACCTTCCCCCCATAAATGACTTAATTTTGTTTCGATGTTCAACGCAGTTATTGTGCAGCATTAAATGTAGTAAACCATTGCACGAAATTTTGAAGAGTTTGCAGAGGTAATAGTCCACAGTGTATACTTTCCGTGTGGTCGATTTTAGTTGCCACTAGAAATTTAAAAAAATTACAGTCAAACGAATAAAATTCGTGAAGTAAGACACTTCGATGTTTTTAAATAAAGAAAATGTTAAGCATCGAACAAGATCTGAACCCAGAATCGTTTGCATAGTAGCCAAACACCTTAACCATTACGCTATTACAGCTTGTCATTTAATAGAGTTCCTGGAGTACTTTAAAGAAGCAAGCAAACTAACGACAAACACTGTTGGTATGTCTATGAATTACTCACGTTTCGTCTAAGTACAATAGGAAATAAACAATTACCACTGTTCTTTATTGCGAAAAAGCGGTTAGTGAGAATGAATTTCCTTGCTATCGCCTGAATTAGGAGGCTTATTGCTTGTTTGGTTTAATTAATTAATAGAATATTAAACAGTTGGTATAAAGAACGCTTTTTCCAAACTTTCTTTTATACAAGTCTGCTATCAAGACACTGCTTTTGTCCAGTTACTTTACGTTTCTAAAACTGAACACGCTTGTCCGTGCTCTGCACTGTAGTGGAGCTCTGGCAACGTCGTTCTCTGTTCATTGGCTGACTGCGTTTTGTGATGTCAGATGCGCAGAACGAACCTAAACTCGGCCGCCGTCGTAAATGACGCGCACTTTCGTCGGTTATGACTGACCAGTCTACACAAACGCTGCTGTCGGTCGTTAAGTGAAGGCCGTCGGCCCCTGCGTTGTCCGTGGTCAGAGGTAATGCCTGTAATCTGGTATTCTCGGCATACTCTTGACACTGCATCTCGTGGAATATTTAATTTGCTAACGATTTCCGAAATGGAATATTCCACACGTCTAGCTCCACTACCATTCCGCACTCAAAATCTGTTAATTCCCACCGTGCACCCATATTCACATAGCATTGTTACCAATTAAAAATAAGGATTTCAAACAGCACGAGCACATGCTACTTGATACATGAAAGCAACCATATAAACAATGAAAGCCGTTGTTGCTTCATCGTTCTGATTAACATAAGACACTTTCGCCCACCACAGAAAACTACCTGAAATTATCCGACTCTTTCCATGCATGAGGTCTGCTCAAAAAATTCCGGAACATTCGTAATTCCTCTCCAATGGGGTGTTGGAGCGAAATGCACTTGGCATCCGTGCACTCGCCTGAGTTTAATGTGTAACTGCCGGAAGGTTCATTGTTGTATGTCTGTTAGTCATTGTTCAGTGCAGTATTGAGTAGAATGTCGTGTCGCACAGTTTGCGAATTTCGAGATGGCAGAGTTAGAGGAGCAACGCGTCTACATTAAATTCAGCGGTAAAAGTGGGGAAATCTTTGCAGGCACACACCGTATGATGGGTGGGAGAGTGGGTGGATGGTCGGTTGGGGTCGAACAGTGAGGTCATCAGTCTCACGGGATTAGGGAACAGTGGAAAGGGCAGTGTCCTTTCAAAGGAACCATCACGGCATTTGCCTGAAGTGATTTAAAGAAATCACGAAAAACCTAAATCAGGATGGCCGGACACGCGATTGAACCATCGTCCTCCAGAATTAGAGTCCAGTGTGCTAACCACTGCCCCACCCACGGAGGCTCATCTCCCGTATCGGCAGCCCAGGTCTGGGCTTCCAATTGCCCTTCGTGTCCGATCCCTGAACTGGAAATTGGTGTACACCTGGGCCACGGCTTCGCCTGGACCTTTCAGATGGCCCTAAGGACTCAGTTCACCCCACGGCTCTCCGCTGTCACTTCCTCTCGATTCTTGACTAGTACAGAGGCCACAAAGTGGTTTACACCAATGGCTGATGCTCACATCGGCTTCGCGTATGTCCATGGACGACATATTGAACAGCATTCCTTGGCAGATGGCTTCAGTGTTTTCACTGCCCAGCTGGTGGCTATATCTCGTGCTCTTGAGCACATCCGTTCACGCCCTGGAGAGACGGTTCTTTTGTGCACCGACTCCTCGAGCAGCCTACAAGCTCTCGACCAGTGCTACCCTCGTCATCCTTCGATAGCGACCATCCAGGAGTCCCTCTGTGCCCTGGAACGGTCCGGTCGTTCAGTGTTGTTTCTCTGGACCCCAGGTTACGTAGGAATCCCAGGCAACGAACTTGCCGACAGGCTACGCGGAAACCGCTTATGGAGGGTGGCTTCTCTGCAACTAACCTGTTTTCACTACTACGCCGGAAGGTTTTGCGGCTTTGGGAGACGAAATGGCGTAACCTCAGCACGCATAACAAACTGCGTGCCGTTAAGGAGACTACGAATGTGTGGCAGTCCTCCGTGCCGGTCTGTCGCAGGGACTCTGTGGTTCTCTGACGGATCCGCATTGGCCACGCTTGGGTGATACACGGCTACCTCCTGCGCCGTCATGACCCACCTCAGTGTAGGTGCGGGCCCCGGCTGACAGTGGCCCATATATTGGTGAGCTGTCATTATCTGGCTGCTCTGCGACGGACTCTTCAGTTACCGGACTCGTTGCCATTAATTTTAGCTGACAACGCCTCATCGGCTAATTTAGTTTTCAGTTTTATATGCGATGGTGGGTTTTATCATTCTACGAGGGCCGTTCAGAAAGTAACCTCTGGTTGATTTAAAACAATACACCAAGTTAAATAAAAATATTTTATTATATACATCTTACAACTACATCTTTGCACTATTTTTCTACATAGTCTCCATAGCGATTGAGGCACTTATCGTATCTCTTCGCAAGCTTTGAAATTCCTTCTGCATAAAAATCACCCGCTTGTGCCTGGTGCCAGCCTGTGACCGCATCTTTGAGCTCTTCGTCGTCATCAAACCGCTGTGACCCGAGCCATTTCTTCAAATGCATGAAGAGATGATAATCACTTGGCGCCAGGTCTGGGCTGTAAGGTGGATGGTTGATAACGTCCCACTTGAAGGACTCAAGAAGGGCCGTTGTTCTGCGAGCAGAGTGAGGACGGGCGTTATCGTGCAAAAAAACGATACCGGAAGTCAGCATACCACGGCGTTCGTTCTGTATAGCCCGTCGTAACTTTTTTATTGTTTCACAGTACACGTCTTGATTAATGGTCGTACCACGTTCCATGAATTCAACCAACAACACCCCTTTGGCATCCCAAAACACCGTTGCCATCAGTTTTCTGGCAGAAAAATCTTGCGAGGCTTTTCTTGGTTTGGTAGGCGAATTTGAATGTGCCCACATCTTTGATTGTTCTTTTGTCTCAGGGTTCACGTACTTAATCCAGGTTCCGTCACCGGTCACGATTCTGTTTAACAATGGTTCTCCTTCGTCCTCATAACGTGACAGAAAGTCTAATGCAGAGGCCATTCTTTGAGTTTTGTGGTGGTCGGTAAGAATTTTGGGCACCCATCGTGCACAGAACTTACGGTAACCCAATCTTGCTGTCACTATCTCGTACAAGAGAGTCTTAGAAATCTGTGGAAAACCAGTATACAACTCCGACATTGAGAAACGTCGATTTTCACGAACTTTTGCATCAACTGTGTGAACGAGTTCGTCAGTCACCAATGATGGTCTACCACTCCTCTCTTCATCATGAACGTTTTCTCGTCCACTTTTAAGTAAACGTACCCATTCACGGACAACTCCTTCACTCATAACTCTTGGTCCGTACACGGCACAAAGCTCACGATGAATAGCTGCTGCAGAATATCCTTTGGCTGTAAAAAACCTTATGACAGCACGCACTTCACATTTGGCGGGATTTTCTATTGCAGCACACATTTCAAACTGCCACAAAAACTAAACTAGCGCAGGTACGACGTTCACTCGACCACGGCTTGATGCCGACTGACCTGTTGAGTGCGTGAACGCTACTCCCCCCACAACCCGCTCTGTGACCAATCGGAGGTTACTTTCTGAACCGCCCTCGTATATAACTTTTTGCGCATGTTGTTTGTTCCTTTGTGTTCTCCACTCTAATGCTTTTAGGGTGGATGTTTTAATGCGTCTCGTGGTCGGCCAACTACGGTCATCTGCAGTCTTGTTTTTTCGGCCTCGGGCATGGATGTGTGTGATGTCCTCAGGTTAGTTAGGCTTAAGTAGTTCTATGTCTAGGGGTCTGATGACCTCAGATGTTAAGTCCCATAGCGCTTAGAGCCATTTGAACCATTTCTCTGTGGTTTTCTTTTCCTGTTCTTGTTCAAATGGTTCAAATGGCTCTGAGCACTATGGGACTTAACTGCTGAGGTCATCAGTCCCCTAGAACTTAGAACTACTTAAACCTAACTAACCTAAGGACGTCACACACATCCATGCCCGAGGCAGGAAAAACAAGAGTGCAGATGACCGTGGTTGGCCGACCATGAGACACAGGCTGTAGCGCCTAGAACCGCTCGGCCAACCAGGCCGGCCCTGTTTTTGTCCATAGTAGTGTTGGTTGTCCTTCTGTCGTTCTTCTGGTTCTTCCTTTCTCTTGTTAATGTGCTGCGTCCTCTTTTCTTCTTTCCGATGTGTAATTATTTTCCCAGGAACAAGGGACCGATGACCTCGAAGTTTGCTCCCTCTCCCCCCCCCCCCCCCCCCTCTTTTAAACAAACCAAACAAACAAACAACCTACCCCTCTGACCTAGTTGCGCCTCAGCCACCTGTCTGAGTATATCAGCCCATCGTGGTTGAGTACACGTTTGCAGAATACACCGACATGATCCTTCTGAATGGCGAAGCTCACAGTAACAGTATTGCTGCTCGTCGCCTTTATCGAGTTCGTTCTCCACAACGTCCGAATCCATCGCGTACCCTTTCCTCAATAATTACGCGACGGCTTCGAGAGAGGAGTACCTTCACATCGGCAGGCGTGATTGTGGTGTTACAAGGAGACGCCACACATCCGAGCTGGAAGAGGGCGTGCTGCATAACACTTAAGAGAACTCTTCAAATAGCGCATTAGGAATTTCGTTGGCTATTAATGAGTGGGACTGTAAAACAAGTGACGTACTGGATCACGTCTAACCAATTACTTGTAAAAGCGGTCGCGTTACCACCATTGATGAATTTCTGAGTAGAACCAACTGATATGTATGTATATATTAGTAAAATCTAACTTCTGGACCATTTTCAGAGCAGTAATGTGTTCACTGTAAATGAGTATTGTAATAGTTCTATTACATGTTCATTACCTTACATAAAAAAACATTTTTTTTAAATTTTGAATTCAACGCATTAATGCGATCTCAGTACATGAGTGTTTGTAAAATGATTCTTTCATATAGGGTTCATTTAAAAAAATGACGAATATTTCACTTGGGTACTGTGGCAGGTACATTAGCTTATTTGTTTCAGTTGTAAATATTTGTCATATATTATTATTTCTTTTTGACAATTTCTACATCCTGGAGGACCTCCTCGCTACGAATCAATTGGAATGAATGTTAATCTAATCCCATGTCTCACAAATGTTACAGCACAGAATCGGTACGTTTCCAGACATTGTTTTCAACGCAAAATATACACTCACTCCCCTCAACACATTCTAGAAGTTTGTAATGGGAGTTTCGGAATAGCTTGTATAGTTAGAGGGATCATACTGACATTCGTGAATATTTCTTTTACATCTGTGAGAATGACTTCGTGGATGTGGCATAGTCCGCTAGCAGATGTTCTGCTGGGAAGAGGTTACGGAAGAGCACGCAGAAGATTCAGAGTTTGGAAGAGCCTCTAATGCAGATGACGTAGCTACTATTGCTTACTGTTTCAAACATTACTACAGTAACTGAAGATGGTCTCGGTGAAACGGTATCAGGTGAACCAATGGGCGAAACTTCTACTACAGATGCAGCAGGTGGGGGCAGACTATTCGGCTGTATTTGAAGAAACATTTCCTCAAAGTGATGGAGCTGGTTCTGATGCTAATTGGCTGAAAATATGGATTTATATGCATGGTGTGAAGTTGGTTGTGGTCCCCAATCTCTTGGGGAAATGTCACCCTCCTGAACTCCTGTTGACATAGCCAGTCATGCTGCTGATTTGTTTAAACTTTCTCAGCACAGATTTCGTGCTCGTAATTCATTGGTACAAATATTTACCATCTGTCAAAACGGTTCAAATGGCTCTGAGCATTGTGGGACTTAACTTCTGAGGTCATCAATCCCCTATAACTTAGAACTACTTAAGCCTAACTAACCTAAGGACATCACACACATTCATGTCCGAGGCAGGATTCGAACCTGCGACCGTAGCAGCAGCGCGGTTCCGGACTGTAGCGCCTAGAACCGCTCGACCACCCCGGCCGGCTACCATCTGTCACGTTGAATTTAGACACACATAATAAACTGTGAAAGTTTTTGATTACTATTCCCGAAAGAGCATTTACTGATATGCGTTTCATTATTAAGTTAAATAAAACATTGTACCTTAAAGAGTTAAGCAAAACATTTTACTTGTACAGTAAGGCAGACGTTCTAGAGTTTATTATTATTTGTATAGGTCCGATAGACCTCCACTACTTTGGGTTACTAATGCAAAATATGTTTACCATATTAAATTTGAGCTATGTTCGATAGAGCGCAGTCGTTGTATTTGCTAACTGATGTCCACTGAGGTGGCAAAAGTTGAGAGATATAGAGATCACGGTAGTATCGCGTACATAAGGCGTAAAAGGGCAGTGCATTGGCGAAGCTGTCATTTGTCCTCAAATGATTCGTGTGAAAAGGTTTCCGATGTGATCACGGCCGGACGACGGGAGTTGACAGACTTTGAACGCAGAACAGTAGTTGAAGCTAGATGCATGGTGCATTCCATTTGGGAAATCGTCAGGGAATTCAGTATTACGCGGTCCACAGTGTCAAGAGTGTGCCGAGAATACAGAATTTCAGGGATTACCTCTCACCAAGAACACTGCAGTGGCCGACGGCCTTCACTTAACAACCGAGAGCAGCGGCGTTTGTGTAGAGTTGTCAGTGCTAACAGACAGGCAACACTGCGTGAAATAGCCGCAGAAACCAATGTGGGACGTATGGCGCACTTGCCCATGTGTGACAAAATCTGGCGTAAATGGGCTATGGCAGCGACCGATCGACGCGAGTGCCTTTGCTAAAAGCACGATATCGTGTGCAATCCCTCTCTTGGGCTCGTCAACATATCAGTTGGACCGTACGATTGGAAAATCGTGGCCTGGTCAGATGTATCCCGATTGCAGTTGGTAAGAGCTGATGGTAGCATTAGAGTGTGGCGCAGACGACAGAAAGCCATGGACCCGATTTGTCAACAAGACACTGTGTAAGCTGGTGGTGGCTTCATAATGGTGTAGGCTATGTTTACTTAGAATGGGGGGGTTTCTGGCCAACTGAACAAATCACTGACTGGAAAACGTTACGTTTGGATACTTAGAGACCATTTGCAGCCACTCATAGACTGCAGTACTGACCCTACGACTTATCTTAGAAGATAAAGGAAAGGCAAGCATTTGTAGACTTTGAGAAAGCTTGTGACAATGTTGACTGGAATACTCTCTTCGAAATTATGAAGGCGGCAGGGGTGAAATACAGGGAGCGAAAGACTATTTACAATTTATACAGAAAGCAGATGGCAGTTACAAGAGTGGATGGGCATGAATGGGAAGCACTGCTTGGGAAGGGAGTGGGACGGGGTTGTAGCCTATCCCCGATGTCATTGAATCTGTATATTGAGCAAGCAGTAAAGGAAACAAAAGAAAAATTCGGAGTAGGTATTACAATCCATGGAGAAGAAATAAAAACTTTGAGGTTCGCCGATGATATTGTAATTCTGTCAGAGACAGCAAAGGACTTCGAAGAGCAGTTGAATGGAATGGACAGTGTCTTGAAAGGAGGATATAAGATGAACATCAACAATAGCAAAACAAGGATAATGGAATGTAGTCTAATTAAGTCGGGTGATGCTGAGGGAATTAGATTAGGAAATGAAACACTTAAAGTAGTAAAGGAGTTTTGCTATTTGGGGAGCAAAATAACTGATGATGGTCGATGTAGAGAAGATATAGAATGTTGACTGTCAATGGCAAGGAAAGCTTTTCTGAAGAAGAGAAATTTGATAACATCGAGTATAGATTTAAGCGTCAGGAAGTCGTTTCTGAAAGTATTTGTATGGAGTGTAGCCATGTATGGAAGTGAAACATGGACGATAAATAGTTTGGACGAGAAGAGAATAGAAGCTTTCGAAATGTGGTGCTACAGAAGAATGCTGAAGATTAGATGGGTAGAGCACATAACTATTGAGGAAGTATTGAAGAGAATTGGGGAGAAGAGGAGTTTGTGGCACAACTTGACTAGAAGAAGGGACCGGTTGGTAGGACATGTTCTGGGGCATCAAGGGATCACCAATTTAGTATTGGAGGACAGTGTGGAGGGTAAAAATCATAGAGGGAGACCAAGAGATAAATACATTAGATTCAGAAGGATGTAGGTTGCAGTAGGTACTAAGAGATGAAGAAGCTTGCACAGGATAGAGCAGCATGGAGAGGTGTATCAAACCAGTCTCAGGACTGAAGACCACGACAACAACATGGACTTCATGTTCTCAAACAACAGTGCCATGTCACTGAGCCACAATTTTTCACTACTAGATTATTAAATATGTCATATATGCACTGAGGTGACATCGGGGCTGTCATTTGTACTCAGGTGATTCATGTGAAGAGGTTTCCGACGTGATTGTGGCCACACAATAGGAATTAATACACTTTGAACGGGGGATGGTAGTTGGAGCTAGGTGCATTGGTCATTCCATTTCGGAGATCGTTAGGGAATCCAATATTGCGAGATCCACACTGACAAGAGTGTGCCGACAACACCACATTTCAGGCATTACCTCTCACCAAGGACAACGCAGTCACTTGACGACCTGTTGCAGCGGTTTCTTCTTAGACTTGTCAGTGCTAACAGATAAGCAACACTGCGTGAAATAACCTTGGAAGTCATACTGGGATGTGCGATGAACGTAAGAACCTTCAACATCGCAGCGCGTCAGATAGGCTGGTGTGAGGTGCAGGTTACACCATTAAGTAGTGGTTTAGACTTTGTACATATGTACTGTTTGTTTTTTCCCCTTTTTTCCCCTTTTTCCCCCCTTTTTTTAGTTTATAAATGTATAGCTATGGTGTTCTTTTAATCATTCACAAAGGTCTTCTTAGGCACTTGTGGGTTTTATTGTTCTGAAGAAGGTGTAGTTATCTACGCCGAAACCTAGGTTAACGCTAGGTGCTTTTTTCGCAACCGAGGCGGGTTTCTAGTTTTGTAATGTACGATGAACGTATCGGTTAGGATAGCGCGGCGAAATCTGGTGATGATGGGCTATGGCTGCATGCGAACGAGGCGAGTGCCTTTGCTAACAGTGCGACATCGCCTGCAGCCCCTCCATTGGGCCCGTGACCATATCGGTTGGACCCTATGCGGCAGGAAAACTGTGGCTTCATCACATGCGTCCCCATTTCAGTTGGTAGCAGCTCTTCTGAAGAGCACGTTGCAGTGCATCCCAGATATGGTCACTAATGTTCATGTCTGGGGAGTTTGGTGGCCAGCGGAAGTGTTTAAACTCAGAAGATTCTTCCTGGAGCCACTCTGTATCAATTCTGGATGTGTGGGATGTCGCACTGTCCTGCTGGAATTGCCCAAGTCTGTCGGAACGCATAATGGACACGAATGGATGCGTGTGATCAGACAGGATGCTTACGTACGTCTTACCTGTCAGAGTCGTATGTAAACTTATCAGGGGTCCCATATCACTGCACCTGCACGCGCCCCACCATTACAGAGCCTCCACCAGCTTGAACAGTCGTCTGATGACATGCAGGGTCCATGGATTCGTGAGGTTGTCTCCATACCCGTACACGTCCATCTGCTCGATACAATTTGAAACGAGAATCGTCCGTCTACGCAACACCTTTTCAGTCAATCAACAGTGTTGACGGACCCAGGCGAGGCGTAAACCTTTGTGTCGTGCAGTCATGAAGGATAGACGAGTGGGCCTTCGGCTCCGAAAGCCCATACCGATGATGTTTCGTTGAATTATTCGCACGCCGACTCTTGTTCGTGGCCCAGCATTGAAAGCTGCAGCAATTGGCGGAAGGGTGCAGATCCCACAAAGTGAAGAATCCAAGTTGTAAACAAGGCACTGTGCAAGCTGACGGTGGCTCCACAATAGTGTGGGGCCGTGTTTACATGGAATGGGCTGGGTCCTTTGGTCCAACTGAACCAAGCATTGACCGGGAATGGTTATGTCCGGTTACTTGGAGACCATTTGAAGCCATTCACGGACTTCGTTCCCAAACAACAATGGAATATTTATGGATGGCAATGCGCCATGTCACCTGAGCACAATTGTTCACTATTGAATTGAAGAACATTCTGGACAATTCTAGCGAATGATTTGGCCACCCAAATCGAGCGACATGAATCTCACGAACATATACGGGGCACAATCGAGAGGTCAGTTCGTGAACAAAATCCTGCATCGGCAACACATTCACAATTACGGACGGCTATAGAGGCGGCATGGCTCACTATTTCTGCATGGGATCTCCTACGACCTGAGTCCATGACACGTAGAGTTGCTGCAAAGGAGGTCCGACACGATATCAAAAGGTATCAGACGACTTCTGTCACTTAGTGTGGGGCGCTGGGTGACTACGAGAGGTGGCGTAGACGGCAGGCCGTGGGAAGCTTTCAAGCGTTGCGTTGAGGCCTTGGCAGACATGAACTGTTTCGCGCCGTCACACGTTCCGCCGATAACCACAGACCGAGAGAAACGACCACCAGCCGCAACCATTGACAACCACAGGCCTCCAGATGCTCTCCCTCCCCTCTTCATCCGTCCACGTTGTCTCTGAATAGCTGTAAACCAAACGGAAACATCATTGTTCATTTCGTTCACGCGTCTAAGAGATAATGCATCTTGCCCAACCATGAAACATGACGCGCAGTGGTACGTATATATGCCTTAAACTATACCTGGCACCATTGTGACTCTAAATTAGTACAATGAAGCGCAAATAAACTGGTACAGACATGCGTATTCAAATACAGACATGTAAACAGACAGAATACGGCACTGCGATCGACAAAGTCTGAATAAGACAAGAAGTTGGTTCAAATGGCTCTGAGCACTATGGGACATCTGAGGTCATCAGTCCCCTAGAACTTAGAACTGCTTAAACCTAACTAACCTATGGACATCACACACATCCACGCCCGAGGCAGGGTTCGAACCTGCGACCGTAGCGGTAGGGCGGTTCCAGACTGAAGCGCCTAGAACCGCTCGGACACACCGGCAGGCAAGACAACAAGTGTCTGGCGCAGTTGCTAGAACGATTACTCCTGCTACAGCGGCAAGTTGTCACGATTTGGGCGAGTCTGAACGTGGTGTTATAGTCGGCGCACGAGCGATGGAACGCAGTGTCTCCGAGGTGGCGATGAAGTGGGGATTCCCCCGTATGACCATTCCACAAGCCTACTGTGCATATCAGGAATGCGGTAAAACATCAGATCTTCGACATTGCTGCGGCCGGAGAAAGAGCCTGCAAGAACGGGACCAACGACGATTGAAGAGAATCGTTCAACGTAACAGAAGTGCACCCTTCCGCAAATTGCTGCCGATTTCAACGCTGGGCCGTCAACAATTCAACGAAACATCATCGATATGGGCTTTCGGAGCCGAAGGCCCACTCGTGTATCCTTGATGACTGCACGACACAAAGCTTTACGCCTCGCCTGGGCCCGTCAACACCGTCATTGGACTGTTGATCACTGGATACATGTTGCCTGGTCGAACGAGTATCTTTTCGAATTGTATCGAGCGGATGGACATGTGCGGGTATGGAGACAAACTCACGAATCCATGGACCCATCATGTCAGCAGACGACTGTTCAAGCTGGTGGAGGCTCTGTAATGGTGTGGGGCGCGTGCAGATGGGGTGATACGGGACCCACGATAAGTTCAGATATGACTGTGACAGATGACACGTACATAAGCATCCTGTCTCATCACCTGCATACATTCATGTCCATTATGCGTTCCGACAGACTTGGGCAATTCCAGCAGGACAGTGCGACATCCCACACATCCATAATTGCTACATAGTGGCTCCAGGAAGAATCTTCTTAGTTTAAACACTTCCGCTGGCCACCAAACTCCCCAGACATGAACATTATTGAGTATATCTGGGATGCCTTGCAGCGTGCTGTTCAGAAGAGATCTCCAGCCCTTCGAACTCTTATGGATTTACGGACAGCCCTGCAGAATTCATGGTGTCAGTTCCCTCCAGCAGTACTTCAGACATTAGTCGAGTCCATGCCACGTCGTGTTCCGGCACGTCTGCTTCCTCGCGGGGGTCCTACACGATATTAGGCAGGTGTACCAGTTTCTTTGGCTCTTCAGTGTAGAATGTTCCTTCTTGATCGCTTTTTACTATACTCAAAATTTTGTATAATACTTTGTTGTTAATACTGTACATAATAGGAAACAAAACTAATTTGGTTCTGTTGGGTAAAGTCATACAAAAATAAGTAAGATAAACCCATTTCCGCTTGATAGAAGCGAACGAAAGAAAACTAAAAAAAAAGCTTACAAAAGAGTCCACTGCAAAGCCTAAAGTTGTTTCTCACTGTCATTGTGCATAATGCATTGATCATGAACCAGTTTGCCTTTCTTGTAGTTGGACACACTTACCAACGCAGTTAGCAAACTGTCCAGATAACCCTACGGTATATTGCTGCATTCCTCCACAGGGGCCGCGTAAGGTCTCTCGTGGAAGAGGACGATTGCAAACAGCTCCCTTTAGTGTGGTCTATGCATTCGCAATGCAGTTGAGATCTGGAGAACACAGACCGTTCCATCTGACTGATTCTGTCCTCCACTGGAAAGGTGTTCACAGGGTTGTGGCGATAGGGACGTGCATTATCGTCCATTAGCGTGAATCCCCCCCACCCCTCCAATATGTTCACCAAATGGAGCCACATCGCGTGCGAGGATGTCGTCCCGATACTTCGCACCAGTCATCCTCTAGTGCGTTGGCAGAAGATGTATCTTGCGGCTATACTCGATTCCACCCCAGAATGTGACTCAACTGCGGAAAGCTGGTGGTCTACGATACATTTACTGTGCAAACGTTGTACTCGTTGCCTCCACACTCGAATATCGGTATTGTCTGGGTGGAGACTGATACGGATCTCATCAGAAATGAAAGTCGCCTCCCACTGCTGTCCAGTCCACAACAACGAATGGTTTCATGTCCAGCGACACGAGGCCATCACCGAACCCGATTTAGAGGGGTAGAGATCTTCTAGCAGTTAATTCCTGCTCATGAAGCCCATTTGGTATCGTTTGACACCTGCAAGCGTGTAACTGTTTGGTAGTCGCTGTAGCCCTGTAGCATTTTGTTGAGGGTTTCTGCGTGCTGTTATACGCAGATATCGGTCCTGGACACCTTCTCTTGTCCGCCCCCGGTAGCTGAATGGTCAGCGTGACGGATTGTCAATCCTCTGGGCCCGTGTTCGATTCCCGGCTGGGTCGCGGAATTTTCTCCGCCCAGGGAGTGGGTGTCGTGCTGTCATCATCATCCTAACATCCTCATCGACTGCAGGTCGCCGAAGTGGCGTCAGATTGACAGTCCGGCACCCGTCGAACGGTCTGCCCGACGGGGGCCCTAGCCATACGATAAAACCAAAAAAAACTTATTCTTTTTCATGGTCACTTCTGTGACGATCCTCAACTGATCCTGTCTCCACAAACTTGTTCCTTTCTAGAGGCATCAATCTGACTGGCAGCGACGTTCGCTGCAACGTCCGCCTGACTCATTCGCTGCCCCGTTGGGTGACCATATGGCGCCTCTGATGGTACATCATTGTTGTCGGAACCATCCTGAAGTTAACACAACTGCTGTAAAGACAGAGGCCAAGTACTGCAATGCTCACAGAAGTCAAAGTTGCCATACACTGCTCTACTGGCCCCTCACGGTAGAAACATGGACTCTTTCCGCTGGAATTACGTTACAAACAAACCAACGAACTGATATAATAATGTATTTCTAGATCATATCGTTCACTATTGCAGTTTCGGCAATATGCAACAGTTATTTTGAACACTGTATTTTCGTAGACGTACAAGTTAACATGAGTATCTGTCAGATGAGAAACAGCTAAGTTCGCCTCTCTCTCTCTCTCTCTCTCTCTCTCTCTATCTCTCTCTCTATCTCTCTATCTCTCTATCTCTCTCTCTATCTCTCTCTCTATCTCTCTATCTCTCTCTTTCCCCCCCCACCCCTCCCCGCATTTCCACCTCAGTGGGTACGTCTTCGCGAGTGACTGTGGAAAATGAGAAGATGAGATACATCCACAACGCACGACTGTGTGGTGTATGTTCCGGGCAGGATAAGTGATGGACCCGTACTTTTTTGAAAACGAGGGAGCTGCCGTCACTGTGAACGCCGACCGTTACCGAAACATGCTTTCTGATTGGATTTTTCCTCCTCTTATTGATGGAAATCACGATTTTTTGGTTTCAACAACATGCTGCGCCATGTCACACATCCCGTGAAACGATTGCTCTGATGAATGAAAAGTTTCCTCAAAAAATCTCTTTACAAGGCAACCAGGAATGGCCTGCCAGATCATGGGATCCTACGCCTTGTGATTTTCTTGTGGGGGTTTGTGAAATCAAAAGTGTACATGAGCAAACTGGAGTGTTGGCAGAAGAGCCAACACCGTGTTGCTAGAGGAGGCCGAAATGCACGCTTTTAAGCTCACGCAGATTGGCGTGGGGTCTGGAACATTACAAGGAAATGAGAACTTAGAAAAACAGACGTAACTGGTAGAATACTTAACTTTAATCCACAATTGGCGTACATCGCTCTTGACTGTACATGCTTCACAATATAAGTATCAAATGCTATGGCGCCTTGCTAGGTCGTAGCAAATGACGTAGCTGAAGGCTATGCCAACTATCGTCTCGGCAAATGAGAGCGTATTTGTCAGTGTAGCATCGCTAGCAAAGTCTGCTGTACAACTGGGGCGAGTGCTAGGAAGTCTCTCTAGACCTGCCGTGTGGTGGCGATCTGTCTGCAATCACTGACAGTGGCGACACGCGGGTCCGACGTATACTAACGGACCGCGGCCGATTTAAAGGCTACCACCTAGCAAGTGTGGTGTCTGGCGGTGACATCACACAAACCACGAACATTATACCAATTGAAGGATGAAATGAAAAGGATTATTAACGGCATCCCTCCAGATGTTTGTGAAAGCGTCATCGAGAACTTCAAAGAACGCATTGCTCGCTGCCATGTTGCCACAGGTGGTCATATTTAGCATTTAATTTTCATACATAAAGGGGAGAAGTCACTTAACGTGTTTGTATAAATAAATCAACAAATTTTGTCTGTTCTGTAACACTTTAATATTTGTCCCTACTTCCCGGACACCCTCTGGATCCCATTTCATTTCGACTGATCCTCTTAACATTGACTTCATTGTACACTACTGCCCAGCATTGACTTGATTGTACACTACTGGCCATAAAACTGCTTCACCAAGAAGAAACGCAGATGATAAACGGGTATTCATTGGACAAATATATTATACTAGAACTGACATGTAATTACATTTTCACGCAATTTGGGTGCATAGATCCTGAGAAATCAGTACCCAGAATAACCATCTCTGGCCGTAATAACGGCATTGATACGCCTGGGCATTGAGTCGAACAGAGCTTGGACGGCGTGTACAGGTACAGCTGCCCATGCAGCTTCAACACGATACCACAGTTCAACAAGAGTAGTGACTGGCGTATTGTGACGATCCAGTTGCTCGGCCACCATTGAACAGACGTTTTCAGTTGGTGAGAAATCTGGAGAATGTGCTGGCCAGGCCAGCAGTCGAACATTGTCTGTATCCAGAAAGGCCCGTACAGGACCTGCAACATGCGGTCGTTCATTATCCTGCTGAAATGTAGGGTTTCGCAGGGATCGAATGAAGGGTAGAGCCACGAGTCCTAACACATCTGAAATGTAACGTCCACTGTTCAAAGTGCCGTCAATTCGAACAAGAGGTGACGGAGACGTGTAACAAATGGCACCCCATACCATCATGCAGGGTGGTACGCCAGTATGGCGATGACGAATACACGCTTCCAATGTGCGTTTCACCGCGATGTCGACAAACACGGATGCGACCATCGTGATGCTGTACACAGAACATGGATTCTTTCGAAAAAATGATGTTTTGCCATTCGTGCACCCAATTTCGCCGTTGAGTACACCATCGCAGGCGCTCCTGTCTGTGATGCAGCGTCAAGGGTAACCTCAGCCACGGTCTCCGAGCTGATAGTCCATGCTGCTGCAAACGTCGTCGAACTGTTCGGGCAGATGGTTGTTGTCTTGCAAACGTCCCCATCTGTTGACGCAGGGGTCGAGACGTGGCTGCACGATTCGTTACAGCCATGCTGATACGATGCCTGTCATCTTGATTGCTACTGGTACGAGGCCCTTGGGATCCAGCACGGCGTTCCGTATTACCCTCCTGAAGCCTCCGATTCCATATTCTGCTAATAATCATTGGAACTCGACCAACGCGAGCAGCAATGTCGCGATACGATAAACCGCAATCCCGATAGGCTACAATCCGACCTTTATCAGAGTCGGAAGCGTGATGGTACGCATTTCTCCTCCGTACACGAGACATCACAACATTTCACCAGACAACGCCGGTCAACTGCTGTTTGTCTATGAGAAATCGGTTGGAAACCTTCCTCATGTCAGCACGTTGTATGTGTCGCCACCGGCGCCAACCTTGTGTGAATGCTCTGAAAAGCTAATCATTTGCATTTCACAGCATCTTCTTCCTGTCGGTTAAATTTCGCGCCTTTAGCACGTCATCTTCGTGGTGTAGCAATTTTAATGGCTAGTAGTGTATTTCCATGCCTCGCTGTGCAGGTCTAAGTTTCCGTCTTGTGTGTTCATGCCTCTCAACCCTGACCGAAAACGAAGAGGATACGCTGATCATAAACTATTTTTTTCATTTCTACTGTCATGTTTGATCTAAAGGATCCAAACGCTTGCCAGCCTAGTTTGATGCGTCGAAAGATTTCGGATGTTATGTTCTATGCTGCCCATGAAAATACAATGCCAAAATTGAACAGGGAAGAGAAAGGAATTACAATAAATCAAAAGTCATTTAACAGTCTGTCATTTGCAGATGACATTGTACTATTCACAAATCATTTTGAAGAACGAGGGAAGTCGGTATCGGATGTCGCTTCGGAATGTCAGGCAGTGGCACAGATCAACTTTCCAAGACAAAAGTTTGATCTGATGGATTAAGCACGGTAGGAAACGTAAAACTCAAAAATCCTTTACCGGGCACTGTCAGAGAATACATCTGTCTTGGCCAGCTTGTAAATACAGGGTGACACAATAAGGGGAATGTTTGAAATGAGTAGTGGCAGCCATGGGCAGGTGGCAGCACTGCGGGATCGTGACAGCGAGTAAACAGTCCGCCATTTCAGTAATCATGGATCAGTGGAACGGACGACTGCGTGCGTTAGCCATAAAAAGTTTTATAAAAACAATGATAGTTTGCTAGCGGCGCTGATGGAGCTTGACGTTTTTATGATTTAGGACATCATGATGCCGTTCCGTCGAAACACGCGATAAAATGTTGGATTAATAACTTTGAAGAGACTGGATCTGCCCTCAGTAATAAACCAACAGTGCGGCCAGGAAGTGTGCATTCTCCAGCGAACATTGATGTTGTACGCGAGTCTGTCTTACGGAGCCCACTGCGTTAAATTCGTAAGCGAGCAGCAGTGGTTGGAATGTCCCGGGAGAGTGTTCGCAGAAAATTTAAAATTTCATCCGTACAAACTACAGATGGTGCAACAATTGGAGGAGAGCGATTACCGGTTACGATTAGGATTCTGTCAACAAATGATAACAAAAATAAACTATGACGATGAATTTCTAAACAAGTTGTGGATGTCAGATGAGGCATATTTTCATCTACATCTACATCTACATCTATACTCCGCGAGCCACCTTACGGTGTGTGGCGGAGGGTACTTATTGTACCACTATCTGATCCCCCCTTCCCTGTTCCATTCACGAATTGTGCGTGGGAAGAACGACTGCTTGTAAGTCTCCGTATTTGCTCTAATTTCTCGGATCTTTTCGTTGTGATCATTACGCGAGATATATGTGGGCGGTAGTAATATGTTGCCCATCTCTTCCCGGAATGTGCTCTCTCGTAATTTCGATAATAAACCTCTCCGTATTGCGTAACGCCTTTCTTGAAGTGTCCGCCACTGGAGCTTGTTCAGCATCTCCGTAACGCTCTCGCGCTGACTAAATGTCCCCATGACGAATCGCGCTGCTTTTCGCTGGATCATGTCTATCTCTTCTATTAATCCAACCTGGTAAGGGTCCCATACTGATGAGCAATACTCAAGAATCGGACGAACAAGCGTTTTGTAAGCTACTTCTTTCGTCGATGAGTCACATTTTCTTAGAATTCTTCCTATGAATCTCAACCTGGCGCCTGCTTTTCCCACTATTTGTTTTATGTGATCATTCCACTTCAGATCGCTCCGGATAGTAACTCCTAAGTATTTTACGGTCGTTACCGCTTCCAATGATTTACCACCTATGGCATAATCGTACTGGAATGGATTTCTGCCCCTATGTATGCGCATTATATTACATTTATCTACGTTTAGGGAAAGCTTCCAGCTGTCGCACCATGCATTAATCCTCTGCAGGTCCTCCTGGAGTACGTACGAGTCTTCTGATGTTGCTACTTTCTTGTAGACAACCGTGTCATCTGCAAATAGCCTCACGGAGCTACCGATGTTGTCAACTAAGTCATTTATGTATATTGTAAACAATAAAGGTCCTATCACGCTTCCCTGCGGTACTCCCGAAATTACCTCTACATCTGCAGATTTTGAACCGTTAAGAATGACACGTTGTGTTCTTTCTTCTAGGAAATCCTGAATCCAATCACAAACCTGGTCCGATATTCCGTAAGCTCGTATTTTTTTCACTAAACGTAAGTGCGGAACCGTATCAAATGCCTTCCTGAAGTCCAGGAATACGGCATCAATCTGCTCGCCAGTATCTACGGCACTGTGAATTTCTTGGGCAAATAGGGCGAGCTGAGTTTCACATGATCTCTGTTTGCGGAATCCATGTTGGTTATGATGAAGGAGATTTGTTTTATCTAAGAACGTCATAATACGAGAACACAAAACATGTTCCATTATTCTACAACAGATTGACGTAAGCGAAATAGGCCTATAATTATTCGCATCTGATTTATGACCCTTCTTGAAAATGGGAACGACCTGCGCTTTCTTCCAGTCGCTAGGTACTTTACGTTCTTCCAGCGATCTACGATAAATTGCTGATAGAAAGGGGGCAAGTTCTTTAGCATAATCACTGTAGAATCTTAAGGGTATCTCGTCTGGTCCGGATGCTTTTCCGCTACTAAGTGATAGCAGTTGTTTTTCAATTCCGATATCGTTTATTTCAATATTTTCCATTTTGGCGTCCGTGCGACGGCTGAAGTCAGGGACCGTGTTACGATTTTCCGCAGTGAAACAGTTTCGGAACACTGAATTCAGTATTTCTGCCTTTCTTCGGTCGTCCTCTGTTTCGGTGCCATCGTGGTCAACGAGTGACTGAATAGGGGATTTAGATCCGCTTACCGATTTTACATATGACCAAAACTTTTTAGGGTTCTTGTTTAGATTGTTTGCCAATGTTTTATGTTCGAATTCGTTGAATGCTTCTCTCATTGCTCTCTTTACGCTCTTTTTCGCTTCGTTCAGCTTTTCCTTATCAGCTATGATTCGACTACTCTTAAACCTATGATGAAGCTTTCTTTGTTTCCGTAGTACCTTTCGTACATGATTGTTATACCACGGTGGATCTTTCCCCTCGCTTTGGACCTTAGTCGGTACGAACTTATCTAAGGCGTACTGGACGATGTTTCTGAATTTTTTCCATTTTTGTTCCACATCCTCTTCCTCAGAAATGAACGTTTGATGGTGGTCACTCAGATATTCTGCGATTTGTGCCCTATCACTCTTGTTAAGCAAATATATTTTCCTTCCTTTCTTGGCATTTCTTATTACACTTGTAGTCATTGATGCAACCACTGACTTATGATCACTGATACCCTCTTCTACATTCACGGAGTCTTAAAGTTCCGGTCTATTTGTTGCTATGAGGTCTAAAACGTTAGCTTCACGAGTTGGTTCTCTAACTATCTGCTCGAAATAATTCTCGGACAAGGCAGTCAGGATAATGTCACAAGAGTCTCTGTCCCTGGCTCCAGTTCTGATTGTGTGACTATCCCATTCTATACCTGGTAGATTGAGGTCTCCCCCTATTACAATAGTATGATCACGAAACTTCTTCACGACGTTCTGCAGGTTATGTGAATAAACAACTACCGTTACTGGGCAAACGCAAATCCTAATGACGTTCATGAGCTCCCTTTACACGCTAGTAAAGTGACATTATGGTATGGTGTTTCATCACATGGGATTATCGGACCGTATTTTTTCGCAAATGAACAGCGAAACACAATAACTGCCAGTGCCGATCGTTACGTAGAGATGTTACGAACTTTCACTATCCCTGCGTTGAACAACTTTCCAAACGTTCAAGGAGCCTGGTTTCAACAGGACGGAGCGACATCACACACACTGCACGGCAGTCAATGGCATATGTGCAAGAATTGTTTGGCAACCGTGTGATCTCACGATTCGGTAACATTCCCTGGCTCCCTAGATCATCACATTTATCCGTTTGTGATTTTTTTTCTTGTGGGGCTACCTCAAGAGAAAGTCTACAAGACTCGACCAAGGACCCTGGATGAGTTAAAACAGAGAATTCGGAATGCAATTCACAGTATCCCAGCCGAGATGTTGCAGTGGTCAATGAGGAATCTCAACAGCGGATTTCACGAATGTATTCGTACAGGAGGACGTCATCTAAAGGACTTAATTTTGGAAAAATGGTAAATGCCACCAGTGTTTCGTAAATGGCAAAGTTGTAAGGTTTCAATTACTATGAATGCAATTTCTTTCCTTCATCACTTCTAGTTTTATTGGATTTAGGAAATGTTCCCTTTTTCTGTGTCATCCTGTATTTGTGAATTCGCAGCTGTTTCCTTCATTTATTGTCAGGCAGTAGTCACATTAAACAGTAGTAAAGGGAAAGGCTGAGGTAAGCTGTTTACTTTGAAGTCAAGGTTTGCCTCGTTAAAGCATCCCACTTACGTAAGATGTGGAAGTGAACAGGCGTGAGTGCCATAATTTGAACGCCGCTGGTTTACGAGCGTAAGAAGAGTGAAATATCGCTTTGCCTATCTGACCTAAGGGACTAAACGGTGTTCTGCGCTGTTGGTTTAAATGGTACAGTCAAAGTCGAACACGCACATTTCATGAGGGCTGTGAACTGTGTTGCAACTAAACTCTTTTTATGCTAACGGTACAACTGATTTATTTCGGGTAAAGTGCTACACAGGCACACGATTGACAACAAAGTTCGTGAACGTCTCGTGTGGAATCTATTGTAAAAGAGAGGTACTGAGATCTGTTCCAGAATTTAAAACAAGGTGATAACGATACAAAATTAGTATCATTGAATAAATCCCTCAAAACTAAACGTGTTTTTGTCTAGAGCGTTTATTTGGTATGCCATAGGAATTCAATGATGCAAAGAAAAATCTTTCTTCTATATTTTATTGGTGTCTACGTATCTACTCGTACAACCACCTACATAATATCTGAAATTATGTAGTGAACGTGTTGATTGGATTAAATATGTAAGATAGGTTCTTTTACTTAACAGCTTGGGAAGATGAGTTAGAATGAAAGTTCACAGTTATACATCATTTGATAACGCGTCAGATCAGGTAAGAACTTCAGGGCAAAATAGAGATGGGGAGGTAACTGTAATCTGGCTGAAACGATACACCGTTAGGTAATTAATAAATTTATGTGACAGAATCTGTAACAATATAAATGCTGCATATATCCTCCACGAGTTACATTCACTGCATTAAGTCGTGTAAATTAATAGGCGGATCCAAATTTACTACTCTGCCTAATTTTAAGTTACTCATCCGTAAGTTCTCTCCGATTACATGTATATCTATACTAATATATAAAGACACGTTGTAGTTTGACATTTAAATGTTCTTGAGCGATTTACTTCAGATTTTTACACGATACGATGATGTTAGCTGCATATTTTTAAAGTAGATATGGTACATAAATGTATATATATATATATAAAATTTTTTAAAAAACGACATGTGCAGGTTTTCTGTGAAGACCGACTATGAGAAAAGAAATGCTGTACTGTGAAAATGTGCGGTTTAGTTTTCTGTCTTGCTGTCTGTTTCAGCTACGATAGCACGACATGTAAACCACTGAACGAATTGTTTCTCATCTATGATCAAAATAGTACTACAGAATCTGAATCATCGAAAACTTCGTATATTAAAAATATGCGAAATATTGTCTTCGGAGCTACTATTCTCACAGATCCAGCAGGTGGAGAGGGTAATTCTCGTACCTCCTGTACCAATGATCACAACCGATTTAGCCATTCATTTTAAGCGATTTCAATTGCCAATGAAGATTTCGTTTGCAGTGACAATGAGAAGGCTGAATGAGAATTTTCACTCTGCAGCGGAGTGTGCGCTGATATGAAACTTCCTGGCGGATTAAAACTGTGTGCCGGACCGAGACTCGAACTTGGGACCTTTGCCTTTCGCGGGCAAGTGCTCTACCAACTGGAATGGGTTGTTCTTAGCATAAGTTTAAGTTAGTTTAAGGGGCTCCGGAAAGGCTCAAAATCATGAAAAGTTCAATTTTTACTTTTTTGCGTTTTCTGAATCTGCAGACTATTACCTTTTAATAGATATATAATTTATTCAATTCCGAAGACTACAACTATTTTTAAATTTTTTTTGAAATGTTTTCTACATGGGCGTGACCCACTGTGGCGCTGTTAAACTGCTGTCAAATGGTGTTATTATTAACGTCCGTGTTCATCAGGTACATTTTAGTGATGTGAGATAAAGTATGTGTTGTGGCTAACCTGTGATGGTTCAATATATATCGCTGGTGTGATTGTCGATTGTTTCATGTTTATTTACTCTGTCGTTATCTCGAAAATATTCGTAATTAATTCTGCTTCTTGAGTCTCTGTTTTGTTGAAGTATAATAATGAGTAAAAGTAAAGTTATTAGAAATCCTCTGAAGGCTTTTAAGAAAAGGAGAAATGTTGGAAAGCCAAAGGTATGTGTTATTACTGTAAACAATAAAGACGATAACCAAGTGAGTGAATCTAACCTCTCAAGTACACCTGCCCATAGCAGTCAAAGTGGGAAAGAAAATACTTCACAGAAGAAGCTTGGTTCAATGAGTGAAAACTATGAATGTTTTATGGGCGAATCGGATGTGAATGAAATATTTGATATGTCGGTTCTCACAGGAATTTTTTCAAACTGTGTAAGATGTATTCATTGTAGTGAAGTTGGTCTGGAACTCTCCATAATAAAGCACGTAGGACTTGCTAGTGAAATACAACTGAAATGTGATAAGTGTTCATACATGACCACCTTTTGGAACAGCGTTGCAGTAACTGCAACTGAAGAAAATGGTAGCAAAATCTACGAACACAACAGCGAGAGATGCTTGCTTTAGACAAGGAACGCCTTCGGGCTGCAGACAGGGCTGTAAAGAGTCTAGAAATACAAGCAAGAGTAAACAGGAGGAGGAACAAGAGGAAGCTGGAGGAGGAGTTTGCAGAGGATGAAGATAATCCATCCTATGGACCTGGAATGCACTAAAAAGTTAATCCAATCTTTGTCGCTCGATTCCCAAAACTTTTATTTTCTCATACTAATTACATGTTTTCTAAGGATCTTCCAAACATATTTGTTTCAAACTTTCAGTAAATGTTACACAGTACCTTCTGCATAATTTAACACAGCCTTTTTCCAAAAAACTGTATATTTTTGAATATATAAATAAAAAATTGTAAAAAATGTTGTGAATTTTCATTACAATTGAAAAAATCATCTTTAATAACTGAACTAAAATTTTGTAAAATCCCTGTGTTCAGTTGTAGCCCATATTCCAATAAATAATCTGTAAAAAGTTCAACTTCCTACCTCAAATACTTTGTGAGGAAAGATGTAATTTATAAGCGTTATTTTAACATTGCAAATATAGGGCGTTCCGGAGCCCCTTAAGTTAGTTTGAGTAGTGTGTAGGTCTAAGGACCGATGACCTCAGCAGTCTGGTCCGTTAGAAAGTTATACATATTTGAACATTTTTTTCTCCTTTCGTATCGCGATTAGTATGTAAACAAGTTCACCTCAGATTATGGATTCCTAGGGAAGGCGGCGCCGTCAGCATATTGCAGAAGGTACGTTGCGAGTCAACTTGCAGCAGGGCGAAAGATGCGGGAGCAGGCACGCTAGATTGTGACGTACACAGTGTGATCAAAAGTATCCGGTCACCTGGCTGAAAATGACTTAAAACTTCGTGGCGCCCTCCATTGGTAACGCAGGAATTCAATATGGTGTTGCCCCACTCTTGGCCTTGATGACAGCTTCCACCCTCGCAGGCATACGTTTAATCAGGTGCCGGAAAGTTTCTTGGGGCCTGACAGCCCATTCATCACGTAATGCTGCACTGAGGAGAGGTACCGATGCCAGTCAGAGAGGCCTGGCACAAAGTCGCCGTTCCAAAACATCCCAAAGGTGTTCTGTAGGCTTCAGGTCAGGGCTCTGTGCAGGCCAGTCCATTATAGGGACGTTATTGTCGTGTAACCACTCCGCCACAGGCCGTAAATTACGAACAGGTACTCCATCGTGTTGAAAGATGCAGTCGCCATCCCCGAATTGCTCTCCAACAGTGGGAAGCAATAAGGTGCTTAGAACATCAGTGTAGGTCTGTGCTGTGATGTTGTTGTTGTGGTCTTCAGTCCTGAGACTGGTTTGATGCAGCTCTCCATGCTACTCTATCCTGTGCAAGCTTTTTCATCTCCCAGTACCTACTGCAACCTACATCCTTCTGAATCTGCTTAGTGTATTCATCTCTTGGTCTCCCTCTACGATTTTTACCCTCCACGCTGCCCTCCAATACTAAATTGGTGATCCCTTGATGCCTCAGAACGTGTCCTACCAACCGATCCCTTCTTCTGGTCAAGTTGTGCCACAAACTTCTCTTCTCCCCAATCCTATTCAATACTTCCTCATTAGTTATGTGATCTACCCATCTAATCTTCAGCATTCTTCTGTAGCACCACATTTCGAAAGCTTCTATTCTCTTCTTGTCCAAACTATTTATCGTCCATGTTTCACTTCCATACATGGCTACACTCCATACGAATACTTTCAGAAATGACTTCCAGACACTTAAATCAATACTGGATGTTAACAAATTTCTCTTCTTCAGAAACGCTCTCCTTGCCATTGCCAGCCTACATTTTATATCCTCTCTACTTCGACCATCATCAGTTATTTTGCTCCCCAAATAGCAAAACTCCTTTACTACTTTAAGTGCCTCATTTCCTAATCTAATTCCCTCAGCATCACCCGACTTAATTAGACTACATTCCATTATCCTTGTTTTGCTTTTGTTGATGTTCATCTTATATCCTCCTTTCAAGACACTGTACATTCCATTCAACTGCTCTTCCAAGTCCTTTGCTGTCTCTGACAGAATTACAATGTCATCGGCGAACCTCAAAGTTTTTATTTCTTCTCCATGAATTTTAATACCTACTCCGAATTTTTCTTTTGTTTCCTTTACTGCTTGCTCAATATACAGATTGAACAACATCGGGGAGAGGCTACAACCCTGTCTTACTCCCTTCCCAACCACTGCTTCCCTTTCATGTCCCTCGACTCTTATAACTGCCATCTGGTTTCTGTACAAATTGTAAATAGCCTTTCGCTCCCTGTATTTTACCCCTGCCACCTTTAGAATTTGAAAGAGAGTATTCCAGTCAACATTGTCAAAAGCTTTCTCTAAGTCTACAAATGCTAGAAACGTAGGTTTGCCTTTCCTTAATCTTTCTTCTAAGATAAGTCGTAAGGTCAGTATTGCCTCACGTGTTCCAGTGTTTCTACGGAATCCAAACTGATCTTCCCCGAGGTTGGCTTCTACTAGTTTTTCCATTCGTCTGTAAAGAATTCGTGTTAGTATTTTGCAGCTGTGACTTATTAAGCTGATAGTTCGGTAATTTTCACATCTGTCAACACCTGCTTTCTTTGGGATTGGAATTATTATATTCTTCTTGAAGTCTGAGGGTATTTCGCCTGTTTCATACATCTTGCTCACCAGATGGTAGAGTTTTGTCAGGACTGGCTCTCCCACGGCCGTCAGTAGTTCCAATGGAATGTTGTCTACTCCGGGGGCCTTGTTTCGACTCAGGTCTTTCAGTGCTCTGTCAAACTCTTCACGCAGTATCATATCTCCCATTTCATCTTCATCTACATCCTCTTCCATTTCCATAATATTGTCCTCAAGTACATCGCCCTTGTATAAACCCTCTATATACTCCTTCCACCTTTCTGCTTTCCCTTCTTTGCTTAGAACTGGGTTTCCATCTGAGCTCTTGGTATTCATACAAGTCGTTCTCTTATCTCCAAAGGTCTCTTTAATTTTCCTATAGGCGGTATCTATCTTACCCCTAGTGAGATAGGCCTCTACATCCTTACACTTGTCCTCTAGCCATCCCTGCTTAGCCATTTTGCACTTCCTGTCGATCTCATTTTTGAGACGTTTATATTCCTTTTTACCTGTCTCACTTACTGCATTTTTATATTTTCTCCTTTCATCAAGTAAATTCAATATTTCTTCTGTTACCCAAGGATTTCTACTAGCCCTCGTCTTTTTACCTACTTGATCCTCTGCTGCCTTCACTACTTCATCCCTCAAAGCTACCCATTCTTCTTCTACTGTATTTATTTCCCCCATCCCTGTCAATTGCTCCCTTATGCTCTCCCTGAATCTGTGTACAACCTCTGGTTCTTTTAGTTTATCCAGGTCCCATCTCCTTAAATTCCCACCTTTTTGCAGTTTCTTCAGTTTTAATCTACAGATTAAAATCAATAGATTGTGGTCAGAGTCCACATCTGCCCCTGGAAATGTCTTACAATTTAAAACCTGGTTCCTAAATCTCTGTCTTACCATTATATAATCTATCTGATACCTTTTAGTATCTCCAGGGTTCTTCCATGTATACAACCTTCTTTCATGATTCTTAAACCAAGTGTTAGTTATGATTATGTTGTGCTCTGTGCAAAATTCGACCAGGCGGCTTCCTCTTTCATTTCTGTCCCCCAACCCATATTCACCTACTATGTTTCCTTCTCTCCCATTTCCTACACTCGAATTCCAGTCACCCATGACTATTAAATTTTCGTCTCCCTTCACAATCTGAATAATTTCTTTTATTTCATCATACATTTCTTCAATTTCTTCGTCATCTGCAGAGCTAGTTGGCATATAAACTTGTACTACTGTAGTAGGCGTGGGCTTCGTATCTATCTTGGCCACAATAATGCGTTCACTATGCTGTTTGTAGTTGCTTACCCGCATTCCTATTTTCCTATTCATTATTAAACCTACTCCTGCATTACCCCTATTTGATTTTGTGTTTATAACCCTGTAGTCACCTGACCAGAAGTCTTGTTCCTCCTGCCACCGAACTTCACTAATTCCCACTATATCTAACTTCAACCTATCCATTTCCCTTTTTAAATTTTCTAACCTACCTGCCCGATTAAGGGATCTGACATTCCACGCTCCGATCCGTAGAACGCCAGTTTTCTTTTTCCTGATAACGACATCCTCTTGAGTAGTCCCCGCCCGGAGATCCGAATGGGGGACTATTTTACCTCCGGAATATTTTACCCAAGAGGACGCCATCATCATGTAATCATACAGTAAAGCTGCATGCCCTCGGGAAATTTTACGGCTGTAGTTTCCCCTTGCTTTCAGCCGTGCGCAGTACCAGCACAGCAAGGCCGTTTTGGTTATTGTTACAAGGCCAGATCAGTGAATCATCCAGACTGTTGCCCTTGCAACTACTGAAAAGGCTGCTGCCCCTCTTCAGGAACCACACGTTTGTCTGGCCTCTCAACAGATACCCCTCCGTTGTGGTTGCACCTACGGTACGGCTATCTGTATCGCTGAGGCACGCAAGCCTCCCCACCAACGGCAAGGTCCATGGTTCATGGGGGGGGGGGGGGGGGGGGGTGTGATAGTGCCATGCAAAACAACAGTTGGTGCAAGCCCTCTCCATGAAAAACACGACCACACCGTAACACCACCGCCTCCGAACTTTACTGTTGGCACTTCACACACTGGCAGATGACGTTCACTGGGCATTCGCCATACCCACACCCTGCCATCGGATCCCCACATTGTGTACCGCGACCGTGATCTGTCAGTCCGCAAAACGTTTTTACACTGTTCAATCGCCTAATATTTATGCTCCTTACACCAAGCGAGGCGTCGTTTGACATTTACCGGCGTGATATGTGGCTTATAAGCAGCCGCTCGACCACGAAATCAAAGCTTTCTCACCTCCCGCCTAACTGTCATAATACTTGCAGTTTGTAATTGCTGTGCGATAGTCTGCATAGATGTCTGCCTATTACACATTACGACCCTCTTCAACTGTCGGCAGTTTCTGTCAGTCAACAGACAAGGTCGGCCTGAATGCTTTTGTGTTGTACGTGTCCCTTCACGTTTCCACTTCACTATCACATTGGAAATAGTGGACACGTGGATGTTTAGGAGTGTGGAAATCTCGCGTACAGACGTACGACACAAGTGACACCCAATCACCTGACCACGTTCGAAGTCTGAGAGATCCGCAGAGCGCCCCATACAGCTCTCTCACGATGTCTAATGACTACAGAGATCGCTGATATGGACTACCTGGCAGTAGGTGGCAGCACAGTGCACCTCATGAAAAACCTATGTTTTTGGGGATGTCCGGATACTTTTGATCGCATTGAGTATGTACGGACAACACAATACTCCCCCCTTCCTCCCCCCCCCCCCCCCCCTCATTTTATACTAGTGGGTCCACTCTCGTGACATCTAGTGGCCAGTTCAGCATACTTTAGCATAGGGACACTTTCGATCAGATACTGTATATTCATGACTTCTTAATGAAAGAATCAGCCAAAATGTAGCGACGGCCAAAATTATCAAGAAATTGATATCACAAAAAAAGGGGGTTGCAGTCACCTGTCCCAACCTTTAAGTAGTGATGTTAATGGCAAAAACTTTCTATCGCTTCTTATTTTCCCTAAATTTCTTTTCTCCATTTGAACAACAGACAAGTTTATTAAATGGTTCCCCACACATTACAGCAACAGTGCTCGCAAAGAGCGCACACGCGTTCATCGGAGTGTGACCATTACACGCCGAGGACTCAGCACTCCATAAAAACATTCTTACACAGTTGGTTTAAACGTATCTATTGTAGAACTGCAGAAAACCTTTTCAGTTTCTATATTCTGACCGCCTTGGATCTACTCTTCTGCCGCGCGGGATTAGCCGAGCGGTCTCAGGCGCTGCAGCCATGGACTGTGCGGCTGGTCCCGGCGGAGGTTCGAGTCCTCCCTCGGGTGTGTGTGTGTGTGTGTGTGTGTGTGTGTGTGTGTGTGTGTGTGTTTGTCCTTAGGATAATTTAGGTTAAGTAGTGTGTAAGCTTAGGGACGGATGACCTTAGCAGTTAAATCCCATAAGATTTCACACACATCTGAACATTTTTTTCTTGTAGAAGTTAATAAACACAGGGGGAGGGAGGGGGGAGGGAAATGCCCCAATACCTCACAGCACCGTCTAATATCCGCATCTCTTTTGTTGCAGGGAAAACGGCGATTGTTCGCAGGTACACGGAAGGTAAGTAAGGCGAGTGTCTGATTTTTTTTTTTTTTTTACGCACTTATTTTGTTGGAAAGAAGTTCTACCGTTTATTTTTGCTTTTCTCACACACTTTTTCAGCACTTCCTGGCCTTTCTTCAGTGGCTTTTAGTATTCTCTTCTGATTGTCATCACATCAAAACATCTGGTGCGCGTTATACGAATTTCGGCTTAAAGCTATTTACATGTACACACAGGAGCCAAACATCCAAATTGTCAACAACACTTTTAGATCGCGCTCAACTCTTAACCTGATTTTACCAGGTGCTCAATTTTTTACCGAACTGTTCAGTATTTCAGCCTCGTGTTCGGTACCAATGTATGAGTGATTCGGTTATTTTTAGAACTCCATTTATATTACTGACTTGTTTGATATGCAATATCAAGGCAACAAATATCTGGTGCAATTACAGTCAAGCTTCTACGTCCACGAACTCGTTTTCGTGGAAAACGTTTCTGAACTGAGCCAAAACATACAAGGTTATCAAAAGAATAATGGCGGTTCCATGCAGTAATGCCCGCGTGTAGGCAGACATCAGTCACATGAACATTTATGGTCTGACACTAGACACAAATTGAGTGTCGATACGATAAAAGCAGAATTGTGTATTCGTTGTTATTTGTAGTTCGCGCCATTCAACAACTACTCGTACCCAACAACTGAAGGTTACAAAAATTTGTTAAAAGCTGTAACTAGCAATACAAAAGCAATTTTTAATGTTCACGAAGTGTTTCATTGTGTTCACCCTCAACTCAGCAAAGCCTTTCGCCCGGCAGTATTTGGTAATTTTGTCAATTTAATCTGGCAACCCCAAGCTGCCTAATTATCGTCCCTTGGTACATGTAAATAGCTTTAAGTCGAAAGAGCTACAATAACACTTCAGCTGACGAGATAAACCATGTGATGATGTGAGAAAATAAAAACAATACGTGTTTAACCGTTGAAAATAGAAAAACAAAGGAAATGAGTGTTGCAACACGTCTGAAGCAACAGGAAGCAAAACTTCAGCATCACAAACTGTAGCATGCCTAAGAAAGGCAATTTTCGGTCTTAAATCGACTACAAACAGAAAATATCACGTTGTTTGCAATTGATAAGCTGCAGAATGTATCGCAGTTGTAAAAACACCAGCACAAAAGAACTCAAGAGCGTCATGTGACGCTATTTATCTTTCTTTTCGCTAGTGCTTATACCGTTTAGAAGGGGGTCCGCTGTTTTAAGGATATGGGAAATTTTATTTTATTTCTTGATTATGTAACTTCGTTAACTTTTGGAACTTAGATGTAGACATCCTCGGTAGAGCGAGGCGTCTTAAGTCACCCAGTAAAGGCTAGTCTTTCCAATAGCTCCGTTTTTGGGTCTCACTTACACTTGCTCGCTCGATGAAAGATCCACACTTAGATTGGAAAGTTCCACAGGTCACACCAATACACAAAACGGGAAGTAGAAGTAATCCTCCAAACTACAGACACACATCAAGTCGATTTGCATTAGAATTTGGGAACATATAGTTTGTTCAAAAAATATGAAATTCCTCGAAGTAACCTATCTACTGAGTCGTAGCCAGCACAGGTTCAGAAACTGTCGTCTGTGTGAAACAGATCTCTCTCTCTATCCACAAGACGTAGTAAGGGGTATCGACAGAGGATCTGGATTTCCAGAAAGATTTTGGTGCCATTCCTCACAAGCGGCTCCTAAACAGAATGAAAGCGTATGGAATATTTTTTCACTGTTAGCTGTGCGGCTGAATTTGTGATTTCTTGTCAGAAAAGTCACTGTTTGTAGTAACTGACGAAAAGTCATTTAGTGAAACAGAAGTGCCGTCTGGCGCTTCCAAGGAAAAGTTTTAGATCATGTGCTGTTCGTATCCACATAAAAGATTTAGAAGAGAATTTGAGCAGCCTAATCTTAGATTGTTCGCAAATGTTATCGTTTATTGTCTAGTAAAGTGTTCATATATCAACACGTTATTAAACGACGAATTACACAACATACATGCTTCATGCGAAAAGTCGTAATTGACCCTGGACAATGAAAAGTGTCCGTCCACATGAGAACTAAAATTCCGTTAAATATCGGTTACACGATAAATGCCACAAATTTAAAGCTTGGAGATTGAAGTAAGTCGTGAAAAACTTAATTTGGAACTATCGCGTAGAAAACAATGTGGGAGGGCGAACCTAAGAATGCGTTTTTCGCTGAACACTTAGAAGATGCAACAACCTAATAAAGAAGTGGTTCCCAACGAGGCGGGCAAAATGAAATTTTCTGAGTGGTACAAACAAAACGGTTCGATTGTGCTTCGGTTACGAAGCTAAATTATTTTTAAATCATTGTTTCGTAAGACTGTAATACTGATTACATAAGGTACCAGAAATTAAATTTTTAGTACTACCATTAACACGTGATGCAGTGTGGTGAAGGTTACAGCTTATGAAAGGAATGAATTATCATCATCTTCACATACTTCGCCCCCTAACCACCTTCTTCGCATCTTGCATCTATGACAGTAAAGTTGGGACTGGTGCATCAGATTTCTTATATACACTATGTGATCAAAAGTACCCAGACGCCCCCAAAACACGTGTTTTTCATATTAGGTGCACTGTGCTGCCACCTACTGCCAGCTACGCCATATCAGCGACCTCAGTAGTCATTAAACATCGTGAGAAAATAAAATGTGGCGCTCCGCGGAACTCACGGACTTCAAACGTGGTCAGGTGATTGAGTGTCACTCATGTCACACGTCTGCATGCGAGATTTCGACACTCCTAAACATCCCTAGGTCCACTGTTTCCGATGCGATAGTGAAGTGGAAACGTGAAGGGACACGTACAACACAAAAGCGTACAGGCCGACCTCATCTGTTGACTGACAGAGACCACCGGCAGTTGAAGAGGGTCGTAATGTGTAATAGGCAGACGTCTATCCAGGCTATCACACAGGAATTCCAAACTGCATCAGGATCTATTGCAAGTATTATGATAGTTAAGCGGGAGGTGAGAAAACTTGGATTTCATGGTCGAGCGGCTGCTCATAAGCCACACACCACGCCGGTATATGCCAAACGACGCCTCGCATGCTGTAAGGAGCGTAAACATTAGACGATTGAAAAGTGTAAAAACGTTGTGTGGAGTGACGAATCACTGTACACAATGTGGCAATCCGATGGCAGATGTGGATATGGTGAATGCGTGGTGAAAGTCACCTGCCAGCGTGCGCAGTGCCAACAGTAAAATTCGGAGGCGGTGGTGTAGTGGTGCGGTCGTGTTTTTCATGCAGGGGGGCCTTGCACTCCTTTTTGTTTTGCGTGGCACTATCAGAGCACAGGCCTACACTGATGTTTTAAGCACCATCTTGCTTCCCACTGTTGAACAAATTGGGGAGGGCGAGCATCTGTGAAGGTTGGAAGGTAGGAGACGAGGTACTGGTGGAAGTAAAACTGTGAGGACAGGGCATGTCCATACACATCTACAGCCTGGAATCTCATTGACTGGAGTAGAACTGTCTTGAGTGATGTCCCATTTTCGAATTGAGCCCCGATGACAACCGATGCCGCGTTATTGACTTGCCCAGTTTGAGAAGCTTTTTCTCGTGAAATAAAATATAGAATTCTTCTGAAATGGTAATCATTTGTTTGTCTGTACATGCACATGACAGCTAGAGGTTTCCGTGCCATTCAGGTAATTCCTTCATGGTATTTTTTCTTCTTTTTTCTTATAGTGTATTATATAAATGTGTACGGCCAGGAACAGCCGTACAGTTAGTGTGTATGCGGTGTAGCAGTGTGGGCTGAGGCGGGGCCTCGGAGCCACAGTGGTAAGCGGATAGGACGAGGCTATGTAGGTGGGATTTGGTGGTGTTAGGCTAGCGTGGAGCGGGTGTCGGCTTTCCGTTCCGCCACGCGCCTGCGTCCAGTGTATGCCGTGCCGTGTGCTGGAGTCCCTCCCTCCCTCCCTCCCACCCTCTACTGCTCTATGCCCTCACCACACGGCCTGTTAGGACACGAGTAGCAAGACGGAAGTCTTGCCATGTTAACAGCCGTCAATACCAGATGTGATTAGTAGAGGACTCAGAAAGCAAATAAAAGTGTCATCAATGAAAATCTTCATAGCCAGGTCAAAGCATTCACCGCGGGACACAGAGATATTGACCATCTTTGGACGGAATTTAAAGGTATTGTCCACCACGTGCTAGAGAAGTATGTGCCTAGCAAACACAAAGGGGAGGGAAAGGCTCCACCTTGGTACAACAAACATATTAAGAAGTTGCTGAGAAAGCAGAGAATTTTGCACAGTCGTTTTAAACGTAGTCACTGCCCCGCTGACAAACAGAAATTATGCGAAATGAAAGCAGCTGTCAAAATGTCAATGAGAGATTCTTTTAACGAATTTGAAAGCAATATTTTATCTGCAGATTATGAAAATAAACCCAAAAACTTTTGGTCGTAAGTAAAATCTACGAACGTTACAAACAAATCAATACCTTCTCTTGCTGACAGTACGGGTAATGTAACGGATGATGATGAACATAAGGCCGAAATTCTAAACCTAGCTTTCAAAAACTCGTTTACGCTAGAGAACTGCAGCCCCATTCCCCCTTTCAATTATCGAACAAACGAAAGGATGGCTGACATAGTGTTTAGTATATCTGGGATTGGAAAACAGTTAAGATCCTTAGACGCCAGAAAGGCATCTGGCCCAGACGGTATCCCCGTAAGATTTTATGTTGACTATGCTACAAATATAGCACCCTTCTTATCCGTCATCTATTAGAGATCATTGGAACAGCAGAAAGTTCCACGGGACTGGAAGAAGGCCCAGGTCATAGCAATCTATAAAAAGGGTAGAAAGTCAGATGCACAAAATTACCGTGCAATTTCACTGACATCGATTTGTTGTACAATCGTGGAACATATTTTGTGTTCAGAGATAATGACCTTCCTAGATTCTGAGAAGCTCATCTGCAGAAACCAGCACGGTTTTAGGAAACAGCAGTCATGCAAGACACAGCTGGCCCTCTTTGTGTGTGATATATAACAGGCTCTAGATACCGGCTCCCAGGTTGATGCCATATTTCTCGACTTTCGAAAGGCGTTCGACTCTGTTCCGCACTGTCGCTTGCTCCAAAAAGTGCGCACCTACGGCCTACCCGATGACATATGCGGCTGGATAGAAAGTTTTCTAACAAGACAGGGAGCAGTATGTCGTCCTGAACGGGGTGACTTCAACAGAAACAAGCGTACCTTCAGGTGTGACCCAGGACAGCGTAATAAGTCCGGTGCTTTTGACGATTTACATAAACTATCTGGTTGATGGTATTGACAGCGGCATTAGACTGTTTGCCGATGATGCTGTAGTCTACAGGAAAGTAGTATCACTCGAAAGTTGTGAACAAATCAGTGAGGATTTGCAGAAAATAAATTCGTGGTGTAATGACTGGCACTTATCTCTCAATATTAGTAAGTGTAACCTACTGCGTATAACAAGGCGAAAATCCCCATTAATGTACGAGTACAAAATAAATGCCCAGTCTTTTGAAGCGGTAACATCAGTCAAGTATCTGGGTGTGACTATTAGAAATGATCTCAAATGGAATGATCAGATTACACAACTAACGGGCAAGGTGAACTCTAGATTGCGGTTTATTGGTAGAATCCTGAAGCGATGCAGTCCTTCAACAAAGGAAATAGCTTACAATACATTAATTCGTCCAGTCTTAGAGTATTGTTCATTTGTATGGGACGCTTACCAGTTGGGTCTGATTAAGAGATTGAGAAGGTCCAAAGAAGAGCGGCAAGATTCGTGACTGATACATGTAGCCATCGCGAGAGCGTTACAAATCTCATAGAAAGCTTGAAGTGGGACACACTAGCAGATAGACGGCGCGCTAAACGGAAGGGGCTGCTCACTAAATTCCGAAATCCGATCTTCGCCGAGGATGTTGTTGTGGTCTTCAGTCCTGAGACTGGTTTGATGCAGCTCTCCATGCTACTCTATCCTGTGCAAGCTTCTTCATCTCCCAGTACCTACTGCAACCTACATCCTTCTGAACTGCTTAGTGTATTCCTCTCTTGGTCTGCCTCTACGATTTTTACCTTCCACGCTGCCCATCAATGCTAAATTAGTGATCCCTTGATGCCTCAGAACATGTCCTACCAACCGGTCCCTTCTTCGTGTCAAGTTGTGCCCCAAACTCCTCTTCTCCCCAATTCTATTCAATACCATCTCATTATTATGTGATCTACCCATCTAATCTTCAGCATTCTTCTGTAGCACCACATTTCGAAAGCTTCTATTCTCTTCTTGTCTAAACTATTTATCGTCCACGTTTCACTTCCATACATGTCTACACTCCATACAAATACTTTCAGAAACGGCTTCCTGACACTTAAATGTATACTCGACGTTAACAAATTTCTCTTCTTTAGAAACGCTTTCCTTGCCATTGCCAGTCTACATTTTATATCCTCCCTACTTCGGCCATCATCAGTTATTTTGCTCCCCAAATAGCAAAACTCATTTACTACTTTGTCTCATTTCCTAATCTAATTTCCGCAACATCGCCAGATTTAATTCGACTGCAGTCCATTATCCTTGTTTTGCTTTTGTTGATGTTCATCTTATGTCCTCCTTTCAAGACACTGTCCATTCCGTTCAACTGCTCGAGGATATAGAGCATATATTATTACCACCAACTTTCAAATCGTGCAATGATCAACATTCAAAAATAAGGGAAATTAGAGCTCTTACTGAGGCGTTCAGACTGTTGTTTTTCGCCGGCCTCGGTGGTCTTGCGGTTCTAGGCGCTCAGTCCGGAACCGCGGGACCGCTACGGTCGCGGGTTTGAATCCTGCCTCGGGCATGGATGTGTGTGATGTCCTTAGGTTAGTTAGGTTTAAGTAGTTCTAAGTTGTAGGGGACTGATGACCTTAGAAGTTAAGTCCCATAGTGCTCAGAGCCATTTGAACCATTTTTTTGGATCAAATGACCCCGTCCATTCCATGTAAAGACAGCCCACATCATTATACAGCCACCACCAGCTTGCACAGTGGTTCGTTGACAATTAGGGTCCGGGGCTTCGTGGGGTCTGTGCCATACTCTAACCTTACCATCAGCTCTTAGAAAGAAAATCGGGACTCATCTTAGGCTGCGGGTTTCGAGTCGTCTAGGGTTCAGCCGGTATGGTCATGAGCCCAGGAGAGGTGCTGAGGGCGATGTGCTGTTAGGCCGGTATTACACTATCAAATTTCTTTATCAAGGATTTGATCAAAGATGTGATCAAATATTCAAGTATATTTGACAAAGATCGTTGACGTTGGTCTAAAAATGGGTATTACACCGTCGTCATACTTTTCATCAATGTTCAAGATGCCGGCCGCGGTGGTCTAGCGGTTCTAGGCGCTCAGTCCGGAACCGCGCGACTGCTACGGTCGCGGGTTCGAATCCTGCCTCTGGCATGGATGTGTGTGATGTCCTTAGGTTAGCTAGGTTTAAGTAGTTCTAAGTTCTAGGGGACTGATGACCACAGATGTTAAGTCCCATAGTGCTCAGAACCATTTGAACCATTTTTTGTGTTCAAGATGGCTGACTAAAACAATGACAACAACAACAACAACAACAACAACAACAACAACTTGTTACTAACCGCAGCAGTTGCATGTACCACGATTGCACTGTGTGCACTTGCGGAAGAGAAGCGGGAGAAAAAAGGAAACGTACCTGGGTGAAGCCGTGGGTTTTACGACGACACGATAAAAGCATTCAACAGAACTTGTTATGTGAGCTTATGGTGGAGGACGTCAAGTCGTACATTAATTACTTGAGAATGGATGAGTATACATTTCAGTATGTACTCAGTGAAGTGTATCCTCACATCACAAAACACAATACTCACTTAGGAACTGCTATATCTGCAGAAGACAGGCCCACTGTAACACTCCGATTCCTTGCTACAGGAGAGATTTAGGTTAGGATAGGTCTCCAATCTTCTTAATCTATTTTTGGGTTCGGGGTGCCTCACGTTGTAAAGCGCCTCATCAGCTTCATACATCTCTATTAATTTTGTAGTTGTCAGCACACACCAATTGTATTTACTGGCAAAGTTTATAAAACCACTACAGACGACAGAACGCTGCAGCGATGCTAGCGCCCCACGTGGTAACATGTCACATTGCAGTGAACAGAAGACAAGCGACTTCTTTGATCAAATCTACAGCGAGGCCCTAGATTTGATCAAATTTATTCGACGACAGACGAGATTTGACAAAATTCCCTGTTACACCATCAAATTTCTTTGACAAATATATTTGCGGTTTAAGGCGCATCAGTCATGGACTGTGCGGCTAGTCCCGGCAGAGGTTCGAGTCCTCACTCGTGTGTGTGTGTGTGTGTGTGTGTGTGTGTGTGTGTGTGTGTGTTTGTCCTTAGGATAATTTAGGTTAAGTAGTGTGTAAGCTTAGGGACTGATGACCTTAGCAGTTAAGTCCCATACGATTTCACACACATTTCAACATTTTGAACATAGATATTTGACAAAGAAATTTGATAGTGTAATACCAGCGTTAACAATGGCACTCGCGTCGATCGTCTTCGCCATAGCCCATTGACGACAAATTTCACCACACTGTCCGAACGGATACGTTCGTCGTACGTCCTATGTTGATTTCTGCGATCATTTCACGCAGTGTTGTTTGTAGCTTTAGGCAACCGCCACTGTTCTCGGTACTTAAGTGAAGGCCGTCGGCCACTGCTTTGTCCGTGGTGAGAGGTAATGCCTGAAATTTGGTGTTCACACACTCTTGACACTGTGGATCCCAGAATACTGAATTCCCTAATGCTCGCCGAAATCGAATTCCCATGCGCCTAGCTCCAACTACCATTCCACGTTCAAAGTCTGTCAATTCTCGCCATGCAGCCATAATGACGTAGGAAACCTTTTCGCATGAATAACCTGAGTACAAATGAGAGCTCCGTCATTACACTGCCCTTTTATGCCTCGTGTACGTCATACTGGCGCCATCTACATACGTGCATATCGCTATCCCGTGACTTTTTTCACCTCAGTGTAAAGTTTCCTTTCTTAACGACTCTGCCAGTCGAAAAAAGTTTCAAACTCTATTGATAAAAAGAGGGAAAAGTTAAGCTCGTAGTTCTAACACTTCAGGTAATACACTACTGGGCATTAAAATTGCTACACCACGAAGATGACGTGCTACAGACGCGAAATTTAACCGACGGGAGGAAGATGCTGTGATATGCTTTTCAGAGTATTGACACAAGGTTGGCGCCGGAGGCGACACCTACAACCTGCTGACATGAGGAAAGTTTCCAACCGATTTCTCATACACAAACAGCAGTTGACCGGCGTTGCCTGGTGAAACGTTGTTGTGATGCCTCATGTAAGGAGGAGGAATGCGTACCATCACGTTTCCGACTGACAAAAGTCGGATTGTAGCCTATCGCGATTGCGGTTTATCGTATCGCGACATTGCTGCTCGCATTGGTCGACATCCAATGACTGTTAGCAGAATATGGAATCGATGGGTTCAGGAGGGTAATACGGAAAGCCGTGCTGGATCCCAACGGCCTCGTATCACTAGCGGTCGAGATGACAGGCATCTTACCCGTATGGCGGTAACGGATCGTGCAGCTACGTCTCGATCCCAGAGTCAACAGATGGGGACGTTAGCAAGACAACAACCATCTGCATGAACAGCTCGACGACGCTTGCAGCAGCATGGACTATCAGCTCGGAGACCATGGCTGCGGTTACCCTTGACGCTGCATCACAGAAAGGACCACCCGCGATGGTGTGCTCAACGACGGACCTGGATGCACGAATAGCAAAATGTCATTTTTTTCGGAACAATCCAGGTTCTGTTTACAGCATCACGATGGACGCATCCGTGTTTGGCGGTGAACGCACATTGGAAGCGTGTATTCGTCATCGCCATACTGGCGTATCACCCGGCGTGATGGTATGGGGTGCCACTGGTTACACGTCTCGGTCACCTCTTGTTCGCATTGACGGCACTTCGCACAGTGGACGTTACATTTCAGATGTGTCACGACCCGCGGCCTACTCTTCATTCGATCCCTGCGAAACCCTACATTTCAACAGGATAATGCACGACCGCATGTTGCAGGTCCTGTACGGGCCTTTCTGGATACAGATAATGTTCGAGTGCTGCCCTGGCCAGCACATTCTCGAGATCTCTCCCACGAACAAAGTTTACTAAACTCAACCTCACTTTTGAAGTAGCTCTCCCACTGTCCTTATCGTGTCGCGAAGTATTTTGACACTAGTGGGAATGGCTACCGTTGCAGACAAAGCGTCTCTTGCACTGACTTAAGCTCTGAGTGTGAAGAAGGAAAAGAAAACAAGACGCTGGTCCAGGTGATGGTTGAAACAGAAATAAATATGCCCATAAAAATCTACTAAAGAAAATAAAACTCTCACAACATGATGATTATACTGCACCAACTTCACCTAATTGGACATTCACACTTTTAATAACTCAAGAAACAAAAGGATTCAAAACATTAACTGCCCATGGGCATTGATTTATACCAATGGGGAGAGTTGAAAATTTGTGTCAGGCCAGGATTCGAACCTGGGTCTCCTGCTTGCTGGGCAGATGTGCTGACCACTACGCCATCTGGACACAGTACTCACTACAGCTGTACAGATTACACTAGAGCGTCTCCCATGAGACTCAAATTCTCAACTTATTCCATACACTACTGATATAGTGGCCCTGCGATATATTGTCTGTTCTTCCGGACATGTCTAGGGAAAAAAAGTTTTAGCTTGAGAAGGAGTTCAAATTAACCAGACTATACTCATCCAGTATTTGATAATGAGATTACTTAGTGACTTCCAACAAACTTGAAACATAATTTCAAAGATTAACCAAACTTTTCTCGTTTATGTACTTTACGTCAAATATTTAACACACTAATTCATTTGTAAAGAAATGAGACGTTTGAAGTTGTTTCATACACAGGAGTCCCTTTCTTCAAAGAATTGGCGTGGGGTTACTGTTTCCCCATATGTGAGGATGGCCGGAGGCGAATGTGGTGATGTCCTTGTCCTGTGATTGCAAGCTGCCAAAATCCTAGAAATATATTCTAAATAATACAATCTTTTAAACGTGGGTGCTTCTCGGCAACCATATCTAAGTTTCGACATAGGATGGACATCGATGCGAGTGCGTTGCCTACCTCTGCTTTTCTTCATATGGGCGCTACCTCGGACATTGAACGTCCACATTCTGATACAGAACATCACCTCCAAAAGCAGCGGTCGGCCCGAAAACGGAAGAACAGAAGTCAAACGCCATCCGACGACACAATCCTTCATGTGGCATCACAGGCGGTGGAGCGGACACAAGACAGTGATCTCCCTTCGAGCACCCTGACGACAGGAGTGGCTGCTCCTGATGTCCCATCTGAGGAACGATCCCACCCAACAACGATGGATCCCGTGGAGGGAGAGTCCCTGGACCCCACTACAGCAGCGTCACCACAACTCGTCCCCGATGAATGCTACAGTCGCTTGCCATCTGTTCCAGTCTCCTGGGCTGACGATGTCAGCTATGGAGCAGATCGAGATGGTGGGCCTCCCATCAGGCAGTGCCTCTTGGAGGTGCCTGATCCACCTTCCACCCAGTGATTGCGGCCACAGTGACTGTGCCAGATGTTACATGCCAGCCGGACATCTCTTCCGGACCATCTGTGCCAATGATGGAAGCAGCCAACAACACTACCGCATCGCGACAATGAATCTGGCCACCATTCGGGCTTCCCACAAACTGGCAATGTTCCGAGATACCATTTATGCCGCTGATGGTGACATTGTCCTCTTCCAAGAAGTGATCGTTGCTGATTTCTATGCCCCCACTGACTACACAGCACACGTCTCCCATGCTTCTGACAATGGTAGTGAAGTCGCCATCCTCTTTCATTCTAGACCCCCTGCTGAAGATGTAGTGTACCTTGCTAATGCTAGAGGTTATGGCACTCACGCTGTTTGGCATCCTCAATGTATATGCGCCGTCCGGCTCCAGTCGACGTCGTGATCGACACACCTTCTTTGCTGACGAGGTAACGCCACTTTTTGAGGGTCCTCTGGATGAAATGGTTCTCAGTGGCGTTTTCAACTCCACACAAAGGCCCAATGACCAACTTCCATGTCAGTCCCTGTGTGTGGCCCTCTCTGTCACCGTCAACAGACTTCAGCTTGTTGACTCATGGACAAAGGTAAATGGCACCCATGCAGATTTCACATACTATATTGAACATTCATCCAGTCGCCTCGATCTTATATACCTCACACGTTCACTCGACATGCCGAAGTATGGCCTCTTGCTTTCTCCGATCACGACACCTACATCTGCGATGTCGTCTTCGCCCGCCAACAAGTGTGGCACAGCTGTGGCCTGTGGAAGTTAAACATTTCCTACCTGACTGGCCCCGACTGCTGACGGATCGTTTAGGATGCATGGGCCCTCTGGCGTCGACATCGCTCTGTATACACTTCCACCTTATCCAGATCTACACAGAGCACTAATGGAATATGGCAATGACTTCAAAGCTTGGCAAGCGAGCACCATGGACTTTTATTACATGGTGCTTTGTGACTGCACTTCGATGGCATTCTCTCCTGTCCATCAGATGATAGTGCATCTTGCTAAAGTGCAGATCACATCACTCATGCGATGACGCTTGGAAGGGGCCATTGTCAGATCTTGTACCCGTGACCATATGCCTCCTGAAACGCCATTGATGTACCACCTCTTCACAGAACGCAGACGTCATCGTGGAGCTCTCATCCACGATCTCATCGATGCGGAAGGACGACGATATACTGCGCAATGCGCCATTTGTCATGTTTTCTATTCTCATTTCCACTGGCTGTACGCTGCCGTCAGACATCCCCTGACCCTAATTGAGGAGGTAGCAGCCAGCACTGACTGCCAACACCATGCCAGAGGACTTCAGGAACAAGTCACCTCCAATGAAGTCCTAGATGCTATCAGGGTGGAAGCTGCCAACAAGCCCCTGGACCTGACGGCCTCTCCCTCGAATTTTACAAGTGTTTTGGCTATCTTTTGATTCCTACTTCGACGTCCATCTGTCACGAACTAATATCTCCCACAACGATCCCACCCACCCACCTTCCTTGATGGAGTCATCATCCTGGTCCCTAATCCACGTGGGCGATCACGGATCTGTGATTACCAGCCCATCACTTTGCTCAACAGTGAAATGAAAATTTTTACCTATTTGTTTGCCTCAGGGTTCAAGAAGTCAGCAAGATACATCACCTCCCTTGATCAGATTCCTCTGGGCGGTGACAACAACATTCATATGGCCTTTTGCCGTTACAGGGACATGATGGCGGTAGCAACATTTACCTGGTGCATTAGCATCGCTTGACTTCAGTCAGGCATTCGACCGTGTCGACCATACCTTTCTGAAATCAGTCCTCCAACATGTGTGTTTTCTGGCTCGTATAGTGACAGTGGTAATGCGGCTCTTGAGCGGCGCGACTTCAAGAATGTAATGGTCGCCTCATCGCGCCTCTAGCAATTGAGCGCTCTGTCCGACAGGGTTGCCCACTTTCCATGATACTGTATGCTTTGGCATTACAGCCCCTCTACTCCAGGGGCTTCTCCAACGCCTGGTGGGCCTGACCTTGCATGGGCACCGCTTCTGTAGTACAGCCTGTGCTGACGATCTAGTCCTCTACCTGTGCAATGAAGACGATGTCCTCGTGCCTCTGACTTGGGTGGCGACATACGGGGAAGCATCGGGAAGTTCTCTTAACATTTCCAAATCGAAGGTTCTGCTCATTGGTGAGGGTCTGCCTGACTGATATGTCGCACCTCTAAGTTTGGCCACCAGCACCCGCTGTTTGGGCACTGATTTTATGAATGACCTCCATCGTTCAGCAGCAACCAACAGTAGACGTCTCCTCCAAACGATCAGGGCTGGCCTTGTGAACCACTGGCTTAGATCCCTCGACATTGTACAGCGTGCGCAATACGTGGCTCACGCATCCCCCCATGTGGCCCAAGTGTACCCAAACCCAATTACCCTACCACATCGTATGTTGATGGCGATGGGATCTTTTGTCTGTACTGGGATGTTATTTAAAGTTGAATATTTCTCCCTTTCCCTCCCACGGGAGCGTGGTGGAGTGGGCTTATTCCATGTGCCAGACAGAGTTACGGCACTTTTTGTTAGCTCCCAACTGAAAGTCTGGCGTCACTGCCCAACGAGACTGACTGGACTGCTTTTGCATGAATGGAGACTGGCTCCATGTCAGCCCCAGTCATGTTATTTGACATTTCACCCCCCTTTTATCACTTTCGGCACTTCTTGAATTGACATCCTGCACTCCTTACCCCTTTCATGTATACTCCGGACAAAGACTGTACACGACACATTACAAACGTGTCGAACCCCCAACCCCATCGAACACAAGTTTTCCCAGATCATATGGATTCGTGTGTGGAAAGTGGTGCATGCTCGTTATCTCGACACCAGCGTCCAGTCCATCTGGTATATGTCCGCCCCCGGTAGCTGAGTGGTCAGCGCGACATACTGTCAGTCCTAAGGGCCCGGGTTCAATTCCCGGCTGGGTCGGAGATTTTCTCCGCTCAGGGACTGGGTGTTGTGTTGTCCTAATCATCATCATTTCATCACCATCGACGCGCAAGTCGCCGGAGTGGCGTCAAATCGAAAGACTTGCACCAGGCGAGCGGTCCACCCGACTGGAGGCCCTCGTCACGCCACATTAATTAAAACCTAGTATATCACCGTCAATAGCAAACAGATCAACCAGTTTAGTTTGCACCGCATCCGCCTCGCTGACACGCCCCTCTGTGTTCACTGTGGTGTGGACGACACAGACGCTCATCGATTCTCGTGTGGTCCATCGTCTGACGTCTGGAGGCTTGGCTTTCCTTACCCGACAGACACCTGCTCAGATCGCTTTCCTGACGCTTTTATTCCCGGATGTGGTTCATTACCCCGCAACAAAAAGTAACGCTGTGAATTGGATACGCGCTCATACGGTCCGCTACCTTTTTGGTCCCGGCGAGAAATTTGAACTAGGTTATTGGACACACCTTAACTATCGACACTGTGCACTTGTTCGCAACCACAGATATAAGCAGTTCATTTCCAGTTTTCTACGGAGCGCCTTTCGTGACCCGCCTTCCAGCTGGAACGTCCAAGCCATGAGATGCTGATACTTTTTTGCCGACATAATGTTCTGAACGCACTACAAACGGGATCTCCATTAAATTTTCGAGAAGACACGTTTGGATGTTCAGCCAATCCTGGAATTCTACTAAAGAGACTAATATAATTCTTTAAAAAATTAAAAAATAAAAATAAATCAATAAATAAAAAAAATAAGAAAATAAAAAGATACATTAAATCGCAAAAAACAAAAATTTAATAAAATAAACTAAATAACAAAAGCCCATGCACAAGTACTTTCATTTTCATCGCTGCTCCCTATGTTCTTCCTTCCTCCCTTCTTTCTTCCTTTCCTACACCCTTTTAGTAATAGATTTGTTGTTTTGGGATAGGTCTAGATAGGCGCCAACACCTGAAGAGGTGCATTTTATCTTTTTTGTTAGGACACAAGTGGCAGTTGCAAGTAGATTGTTTTTCTTTTTTTTTTTTTTTTTTTTTTTGTAGTTTTCCCTTTCCTGTCCAGGGACGGAAAAAAGTGACAGAAACAAGAAAAAGATGTAGAGCACTTGCCCGCGAAAGGCAAAGGTCCCGAGTTCGGCACACAGTTTTAATCTGCCAGGAAGTTTCATATCACACTCCGCTGCAGAGTGAAAACTTCATTCTGAATAATGATGTTGTTGTTGTCTTCGGTCCGATGACTGATTTGATCTATCCTGTGCAAGCCCCTTAATTTCTGAATAACTGTTACAGCCGGCATCCTTCTGAATCTGCTTATTGTGTTCATCTCTTTATCTCCCTATACAATTTATTTTTTCCACACTTCCCTCCAGTATTACATTGGTTATCTCTTTGATGTCTCAGAATGTGTCCTGTTAACCAATCCCTTGTTGTGGTCAAGTTGTGCCACAAATTTCTTCTCTCCCCACTTTTATTCAGCGCCTCCTCATTAATTACGTGCTCTATGCATCTAGTCTTCAGCATTCTTCTGTATCACCACATTCCAAAAGCTTTTACTCTTTCCTTGGCTAAATTGTTTGTCGCCCATGTTCCACTTCCATACATGGCTACACTCCAGATAAATACCTTCAGAAAAGACTTCCTAGCACTTAAATAAATGTGGTGCTACAGAAGAATTCTGAACATTAGATGGGTAGATCACATAACTAATGAGGAGATATTGAATAGAATTGCCGGCCGGAGTGGCCGAGCGGTTCTAGGCCCTACAATCTGATATTACTCTGAACACAACTACGTCAGTGCCGAGCTGATCAGTTTGTCAACTGGTCAACGGTCGCAGGTTCGAGTCCTGCCTCGGGCAGGGGTGCGTGTGATGTCCTTAGGTTAGTTAGGTTTAAGTAGTTATAATAGTGGAGTGATGACCTCAGAAGACAAGACCCATAGTGCTCAGAGCCATTTGAACCATTTGAATAGAAATGGGGAGAAGAGAAGTTTGTGACACATCTTGACTAGAAGAAGGGATCGGTTCGTAGGACATGTTCTGAGGTATCAAGGGATCACCAATTTAGTGTTGGAGGGCAGCGTGGAGGGTAAAAATCATAGAGAGAGACCAAGAGATGAATACACTAAGCAGATTCAGAAGGATGTAGGTTGCAGTAGGTACTGGGAGATGAAGCAGCTTGCACAGGATAGAGTAGTATGGAGAGCTGCATCAAACCAGTCTCTGGACTGAAGACCACAACAACAACAACAGCCCTTAAATCTGTATCCGATGTTAACAAACTTCTCATTTTTCCTTGCCATTGCCAGTCAGCATTTTATATCCTGTACGCCAAGATATCAAAACGTATCTGGTTTAAGTGTTTGGTTTCCTAATCTAACTCCCCCCAGCATCACCTGATTTAATTAGGCTACATTCCATTAACTTTGTTTTACTTTGGAGTAGTTCATCCTATATCCTCCTTTCAACACAGTGTCCATTCCTTTCAGCTGCTCTTCAAAGTTCTTTGCTATCTTTGACAGAATTACAACTTCATCACCAAACCTCCAAGTTTCTATTTATTTTCCCTGAACTTTAATTCCTTCTCCAAATTTTTCTTCGGTTTTCTTTACTGCTTGCTCAGTGTGCAGATTGAATGTCATTGAGGGTAAGCTACAATCCCCTCCCACTCCCTTATCAACCGCTGCTTCCCTTTCAAGCCCTTCGACCTCTATGACCGCCGTCTGTTTTCTGTACAAATTGTAAATATCCTTGAGCTCCCTGTACTTTACCCCTACTACCTTCAAAAATTCCAAGTGTGTTCTCATCGTCATTGCCAAAACCTTTCATTAACTCTACAATTGCTGTAAACTTTCCTTACTCTGTCTTCTGAGAGAAGACGAAGGATCAATATTGCCCCGCGTGTTCCTACATTACAATAATAGGGACAAATGTAAACGATTTTAGTTAAAATGATGTTTTGAGTTGGGGGACGTGGGAGAGCAATGGCCCTCCCCCTCTCTTCTGCCTTGGATCCGCGCCAGCAAGTCAGAGGCGGCTCCATAGAGCCGAAAACGAAACTCTGCGCGCCTCGTGTGAAAGCGAGCCTAAGGTCGAATGTAAAGGGCGTCGCTTCAGCTGCGTGGCTCCCGTGTGACACGGCCTGAAGAGCGCTGGGTTGTAGCAGTCGCACGGGACACAGCCAGGTCTGGAGAGGTCGTGACCTCCAGGCCAGCTCTGTTGTGTTTGCGTTCCTCATCGATCGCAACGTGCGCGGGTTCCGCATTCCTTCCAATAGAGCAGCGGCGAAGCGCGAAAGATTGTGGTGCATTCTGCCGTCACACGCAACCTTTTCTCTGTGCACCACTGTCGCGTCGTTGCCATACAGCTCTCACACGGTCACTTTTGTAACAAGGCTAAAAAATTGTTGCACTTGATTAGACACCATCATCCGTAACGTTCTACATCTACATATATACTCCGCTAGCCACCAAGCGGTGTGTGGCGGAGGGCACAACTCGCGCCAGTCATATTCCCCCCTCCCTCTATTCCACTCGCGGATCGTGCGAGGGAAAAACGACCGTCTGAACGCCTCAGTACGAGCTCTTATTTCCCTTATCTTTTAATGATGATCATTACGCGATTTGAAAGTTGGTGGTAATAATACATGCTGTACATCCTCGGTGAAGATCGGATTTCGGAATTTAGTGAGCAGCCCCTTCTGTTTAACGCGTCGTCTATCTGCAAGTGTGTCCCACTTCAAACTTTCTATGAGATTTGTAACGCTCCTCGCGATGGCTAAATGTATCAGTCACGAATCTTGCCGCTCTTCTTTGGACCTTCTCAGTCTCTTGAATCAGACCCAACTGGTATGGCTCCCATACAGACGAACAATACTCTAAGACTGGACGAACTAACGTATTGTAAGTTATTTCCTTTGTTGAAGGACTGCATCGCTTCAGGATTCTACCAATAAACCGCAATCTAGAGTTCGCCTTACCCGTTACTTGTGTAATCTGATCATTCCATTTGAGATCATTTCGAATAGTCACACCCAGATACTTGACTAATGTTACCGCTTCAAAAGACTGGGCATTTATTTTGTACTCGTACATTAATGGGAATTTTCGCCTTGTTATACGCAGTAGGTTACACTTACTAATATTGAGAGATAACTGCCAGTCATTACACCACGAATTTATTTTCTGCAAATCCTCACTGATTTGTTCACAACTTTCGAGTGATACTACTTTCCTGTAGACTACAGCATCATTGGGAAACAGTCTCAGGCCGCTGTCAATACGATCAACCAGATCGTTTATGTAAATCGTAAAAAGCAGCTGACGTATTACACTGCCCTGGGGCGCAATTGAACTTACGCTTGTTTCTGTTGAAGTTACCCCGTTCAGGACGACATACTGCTCCCTGTATTGTTAGAAAACTTTCTATCCAAACGCATATGTCATTGGATAGACAGTAAGCGCGCACTTTTTGGAGCAAGCGACAGTGCGGAACAGAGTCGAAAGCCTTTAGAAAGTCGAGAAATATGGCACCAATCTGGGAGCCGGTATCTGTATATCATGCACAAAGAGGGCCAGCAGTCTCGCATGACCGCTGTTTCCTAGAACCCTGCTGGTTTCTGCAGATGAGCTTCTCAGAGTCTAGAAAGGTCATTATGTCTGAACAGAGAATTGGTCGGTAATTATGTGCATCTGATTTTCTACCCTTTTTATAGATTGCTATGACCTGGGCCTTCTTCCAGTCCCGTGGAACTTTCTGCTGTTCCAATGATCTCTAATGGATGACGGATAAGAATGGTGCTATATTTGTAGCATAGTCAACATAAAATCTTGGGGGGGATACCGTCTGGACCAGATGCCTTTCTGGCGTCTAAAGATCTTAACTGTTTTACAATCCCAGATACACTAAACACTATGTCAGCCATCCTTTCGTTTGTTCAATAATTCAAAGGGGGGAATGGTGCTGCAGTCCTCTATCGTAAACGAGTTTTTGAAAGCTAGGTTTAGAATTTCGGCCTTCTGTTTATCATCATCAGTTACATTACCCGTACTGTCAGCAAGAGAAGGTATTGAATTATTTGTGGCGTTCATAGATTTTACGTATGACCAAACGTTGGTCTCTTCTAGGGTCTCTGAATATCGGTAAGCCCGCACACCGATTCTTTAAGGAATATCTAAAACGCATCTCAATATTTGACGTCCTATTTCCTACACTGAGTCGCACAATGATACAGTTCTGCAGGTGCGTTTCAGTCGTATATGGGGATAAAATATCCAAAATGTGTTGCGAATAACGTTAGTGATTGTTGTTTGTTGTTGTGGTCTTTAGTCCTGAGACTGGTTTGATGCAGCTCTCCATGCTTCTCTATCCTGTGCAAGCTTCTTCATCTCCCAGTACCTACTGTAACCCCCCTTCGGGTCTGGCGTAAGAATAGGCCCGAGGTATTCCTGCCTGTCGTAAGAGGCGACTAAAAGGAGTTTCAACCATTTCGGCCTTCCATGTGACGTTCCCCCTTGGGGTTTGACCTCCATTTTTCAAAATTCTACAGAAGAAAGAACCTTTTGGGGAAGGACGCCTTACGTGGTGTACCACTGGTCCTCAGTGCACTAAGACCTTGGCACTCAGCATTGTACCAGCGTTGTTGCATACCCACTATTCCTCAAATTGGGCTTAAACGCCTGATGGGTGGTACAAGTTACGCCCATAGTGCGTCCCCATCTGCACCTACGATCATGATGGACTTTCCATGGCACCAGAAATCCAGCACGGTAGCCAGCCCATTGTGGTGGGGTCGTCATGTACCCTCTAGGTTGTAGCCCCCTGACAACACAGGGATCGTACTGCCGATACCTGAGCTGCACCCTCCCCATGTCGGCCAAGGAGTAGATGCCTGTCTCCTTGGGGCATAAGGACTCCCGGCAATGGTCATCCTGCCAGGTGGCCCTGGCTGCAGCTGGGTGGCGCCCATGGGGAGAGCCCCTGGTCGGAGTGGGTGGTATCGGGGCGGACGTTTCGAAGATGAAACGTCAACATGTATCAGGTCGCTCTGCAGCCGAGTCTTTCAAAAGGAAAGGTACTGTTTCTAGTTCTGGTTCTCCTGCCCTTTCCCCCTTGGCCACTCCCTGGGAGGAGGGACAGGCCCGCCGGCTTGGGGCGAAGTACTTCCCCTGCAATTTGGTCTGTTCTCGAACCGATGGGAGGACGTTCGCCACCTCCAAGCCCATGTTCTTTGTTCAGCACATTGAGGACATCTTCAGGGAAATCGAGGCTCTCAGTAAGATGCGTTCGGGGTCCGTTCTTATAAAGTCCACCTCCGCCACACAGTCGGCGGCGCTCCAGGCGTGCGACTGCCTAGGGGACATCCCAGTGTCCATTGTCCCGCATCTGCCACTAAATAGGACGCAGGGGGTTATTTTTCATTGTGACCTCCTGCTGCAATCTGATGAGGAGGTCAGGGCCAACCTGGAGCGCCGAGGCGTGCATTTCATCCGGCGAGTCCAGCGCAGCCCCAAAGACCGTCGCATCGACACCGGGGCCTTTATCCTCGCCTTCGAGGGGGACGTTCTCCCAGAGAAGGTAAAGGTGATGTGCGACGTGCCACGTGCGACATTACGTCCCGCCTCCTATGTGCTGTTTTCGGTGTTTGAGCTTTGGGCACATGTCGTCACGGTGTGAGGCTGAGCCCCTTTGTGGCGATTGTGGATGTCCTCTTCATGAGGAACATACATGCACCCCACCACCTCGGTGCGTTAATTGTCCTGGCATCCACTCGCCTAGATCCTCAGACTGCCCCGCATATCAGAAGGAGAAGAAGATACAAGAACTCAAAACTTTGGATCAGCTCTCTTATTCTGAGGCCAGGAAGAAGTATGACCGCCTCCATCCCATGCCGTTGACCACTTCGTTTGTCTCAGTTGTGTCCACTCCTTCCGCGGTATCCTCACCCCTATCCTGTCCCCCCTCCGCCTCCTCCCCCCATCCGGGGTCTCTGCCTCAGCCTCCCAAATCCCTCCCTTCCAAATCCTCCTCCCCCATGGCCCCCGCCCCCTCTGCCCCAGGGGCCACCCTTCCTCCTCTTCCTCCTCCCCCCCCCCCCGCCACCTGAGAAGCGATCCTCTTCTCAGGCGTCCATCGGGGAAACGTTCCGGACCCCAGCTTCCCAGGTCCGGCGTTCCAAAACAGACCCCGCGCGTGAGGACCTTCTTCGGGTCCAGCCCACCATCCCTGTGCCTCCTCGGACTTCCAAGAAGGCCTCCAAGAAGAAGTCTCTATCCCCCTCTCCACTCCGGCGCGTTTCGTCTGACACTCCATCCGAAAGTCGCTGCTCTCGGCCGTCCTCAGTTTCGCCGGGACGCTCTGCTGCCAGGTGCTCAGCTGGCCTCTCATCGGCAAATGATGCTGCCCCTCCTACACAACCAGGGACAGCGGCCGCAGCTGGCGACGACTCGATGGAACAGGATCCGCCTCCCGCCGGTTGTATCATTGTTCCCTCGAAACCTGGCCCTCCGCAGCCGTCGAGGTGACCATCTCTTCCCCCGTCTCGTTCCCCCTCTTTTTTGACTAGCGATGGCCTTGTTACATTGGAACATAAGAGGTATTCGATCTAATCGGGAGGAATTACAACTGCTCCTCCGCCTGCACTGTCTGCTCGTCCTTGGTCTCCAGGAAACCAAGTTGCGCCCGACTGACCGTATTGCCTTTACCAACTATACCTCGGAGCGGTATGACCTCACCCCTGTGGACGGTATCCCAGCTCATGGTGGGGTCATGTTGCTCGTTCGGGACGATGTCTGTTACCATCCCATCCCATTGACCACCCCACTCCAAGCAATAGCTGTCCGTATTACTCTTTCTGCTTTTACTTTTTCAGTTTGTACCATCTACTCTCCATCGTCATCTGCTGTTAGTCGGGCTTACATGATCCACCTGATCGTTCAGCTTCCCCCGCCGTTTTTATTGTTTGGCGACTTCAATGCCCATTATCCCCTTTGGGGCTCTCCTGCATCCTGTCAAAGAGGCTCACTCTTGGCGGATGTCTTCAACCATCTCAGTCTTGTCTGCCTCAATACTGGCGCCCCGACTTTCCTCTCAGACTCTACTCATACCTACTCCCACTTGGACCTCTCGATCTGTTCTACCACTCTTGCCCGTCGGTTCGAGTGGTATGCCCTTTCTGACACCTATTCGAGCGACCACTTCCCCTGTGTCGTTCGTCTCCTGCACGACACCCCATCCCCACGTCCTTCGAGCTGGAACATACCGAAAGCTGACTGGGGACTTTACTCCTCCCTGGCGACCTTTCCGGACCACGATTTTCTCAGTTGTGGCAGTCAGGTCGAATACCTCACGGCTGTTATCATCAATGCTGCCGAACATTCCATTCCTCGTACTACCTCTTCTTCACGTCGCGTTTCCGTCCCCTGGTGGAACGAGGCTTGTAGAGACGCTATCCGTGCTCGACGACGTGCTTTACGCACCTTTCGCCGCCATCCTACGTTGGCGAATTGTATTGGATACAAACTACTCCGAGCGCAATGCCGTAGAGTCATCAAAGACAGCAAAAAAGCTTGTTGGGCCTCTTTCATCAGCTCCTTTAACAGTTTTACTCCCTCTTCTGTCGTATGGGGTGGGCTGCGCTGGCTGTCGGGCATTAAGGCCCACTCCTCGGTACCTGGCCTGACCTCAGGTAATGAGGTCCTCGTTGATCCTGTGGCTGTCTCCAACGCCTTCGGCCGGTTTTTCGCGGAGGTTTCAAGCTCCGCCCATTACCACCCTGCCTTCCTTCCCAGGAAAGAGGCAGAAGAGGCTCGCCGACCTTCCTTCCACTCGCTGAATCTGGAAACTAATAATGCCCCCTTTACTATGCGGGAACTCGAACGTGCGCTTGCACTGTCCCGGTCCTCTGCTCCGGGGCCAGATGCCATTCACATTCAGATGCTGGCACATCTTTCCCTGGCCGGCAAAAGCTTCCTTCTTCGTACCTACAATCGCGTCTGGACCGAAGGTCAGGTCCCCATGCGTTGGCGTGACGCCGTCGGTGTTCCTATACCCAAACCCGGGAAGGATAGACACCTTCCTTCTAGTTACCGCCCCATTTCTCTTACAAGCTGTGTCTGTAAGGTGATGGAGCACATGGTTCATGCTCGGTTAGTTTGGATTCTTGAATCTCGATGGCTGCTTACCAATGTCCAATGCGGCTTTCGTTGCCGCCGCTCCGCTGTTGACCACCTTGTGACCTTGTCGACATTCATCATGAACAACTTTTTGCGAAGGCGCCAAACGGTAGCCGTGTTCTTCGATTTGGAGAAGGCTTATGATACCTGTTGGAGAGGAGGTATCCTCCGCACTATGCACAGGTGGGGCCTACGCGGTCGCCTGCCCCTTTTTATTGATTCCTTTTTAATGGATCGAAAGTTTATGGTACGTGTGGGTTCCGTATTGTCCGACGTCTTCCTCCAGGAGAACGGAGTGCCTCAGGGCTCCGTCTTGAGCGTAGCCCTTTTTGCCATCGCGATCAATCCAATTATGGATTGCATTCCACCTAATGTCTCAGGCTCTCTCTTTGTCGATGACTTCGCGATCTACTGCAGTGCCCAGAGAACATGCCTCCTGGAGCGCTGCCTTCAGCGTTGTCTAGACAGCCTATACTCATGGAGCGTGGCAAATGGCTTCCGGTTCTCTGAAGAGAAGACGGTTTGTATCAACTTTTGGCGATATAAAGCGTTCCTTCCGCCATCCTTACATCTCGGTTCCGTTGTTCTCCCATTCGTGGAAACAACTAAGTTTCTAGGGCTCATGTTGGACAGGAAACTGTGTTGGTCTCTGCACGTCTCTTATTTGGCGGCCCGTTGTACACGTTCCCTTAATGTCCTCAGAGTTCTTAGTGGTTCATCTTGGGGTGCGGATCGCACTGTCCTGCTTCGCTTGTATCGGTCCATCGGTCCGATCGAAGCTGGATTATGGGAGCTTCGTCTACTCGTCTGCTCGGCCATCCCTCTTACGCCGTCTCAACTCCATCCACCATCGGGGTTATGTCTTGTGACTGGAGCCTTCTACACTAGTCCTGTCGAGAGTCTTTAAGCTGAAGCTGCTGAATTACCATTGGCCTACCAGCGTGATGTACTGCTGTGTCGGTATGCCTGCCGGCTGTTGTCTATGCCCGACCACCCCTCTTACCAGTCCTTCTTCGCCGATTCTCTCGACCATCAGTATGGGTTGTATGTGTCTGCCCTGCTACCCCCCGCAGTCCGCTTCCATCACCTGCTTCGACAATTGGATTTTGCCTTCCCTACCACCTTCAGAGAGGGTGAGAGCCCGACACCACCTTGGCTCCAGGCTCCGGTTCATATTTATCTCGACCTCAGCTCACTCCCGAAGGAGGGTACTCTGGCTGCAGTGTATTGCTCAAGGTTTGTCGAACTTCGTGCTCGACTTGCCGGTCACACCTTTATTTACACCGATGGCTCCAAAACTGAGGTTGGTGTTGGCTGTGCCTTTGTCGTCGGGGCCGCCACCTTTAAATACCGGCTCCTCGACCAATGTTCGAGCTTTACGGCCGAGCTTTTTGCTCTCCATCAGGCCGTTCAGTATGCCCGCCGCCACCGCCATTCATCATATGTACTCTGCTCTGACTCACTCAGTGCTCTTCGGGAGCTCCCTATCCGGTCCATCCCTTGATTCAACGGATACAGCAGTCCCTCCATTCTTTCGCTGATAGTCGTTCTCCTGTCACCTTTCTGTGGGTTCCCGGAGATGTAGGAGTGCCTGGGAAAGAGGCTGCGGATGCTGCAGCCAAGGCTGCAGTCCTCCTGCCTCGGCCAGCCTCCCATTGTGTCCCGTCATCTGACGTTCGTGGGGATGTTTGTAAGAGGCTTGTGTCGTTGTGGTGGGATGCTTGGTCATCCCTCCAAGGAAACAAGCTCCGGGCAGTAAAACCGCTCCCAACTGATTTGACAACCTCCTCCCGACCATCTCGGCGAGAGTAGGTCCTTCTGACCAGGTTGCGGATTGGGCATTGCCGGTTTAGCCACCGCTACCTGCTCTCCGGTGACCCAGCCCCGCAGTGCCCTTGTGGTCAGGCATTAACAGTCCGCCATGTTTTATTGTCGTGTCCCCGCTTTAGTCAATCTCGTGTTGTCCTGTCCCTGCCATCTACTTTACCTTATATTTTAGCTGATGACGCTCGAGCAGCTGCTCGTGTTCTGCGTTTTATAACTTTGACTGGCTTGTCCAAAGACATCTAACCTTTTTACTTATTTTATCTGCATCTTTGTCAGGTCTTTCTGGTGTCCCCCCTCCCCTTGAGTTTTACTAGATTCCATGTGCTCTAACAACGGTGACTGGGCGCTAATGACCTCAGTAGTTGAGCGCCCTTAAACCCCACAAAAAAAAGCTACTGTAACCTACATCCTTCTTAATCTGCTTAGTGTATTCATCTCTTGGTCTCCTTCTACGATTTTTACCCTCAACGCTGCCCTCCAATACTAAATTGGTGATCCCTTGATGCCTCAGAACATGTCCTACCAACCGATCCCTTCTTCTTGTCAAGTTGTGCCACAAACTCCTCTTCTCCCCAATTACATTCAATACCCCCTCATTAGTTATGTGGTCTACCCATTCAATCTTGAGCATTCTTCTGTAGCACCACATTTCGAAAGCTTCTATTCTCTTCTTGTCCAAACTGTTTATTGTCCACGTTTCCCTTCCATACATCGCTACACAACATACAAATACTTTCAGAAATTACTTCCTCACACTTAAATCTATACTCGACGTTAACAAATTTCTCTTCTTCAGAAAGCCTTTCCTTGAATTTGCCAGTTACATTTTATATCCTCTCTACTTCGATCATCATCAGTTATTTTACTCCCTAAATAGCAAAACTCCTTTACTACTTCAAGTGTCTCATTTCCTAATTTAATTCCTGCAGCATCACCCGATTTAATTCGACTACATTCCATTATTCTCGTTTTGCTTTTGTCAGTGTTCATCTTATATCCTCCTTTCAAGACACTGTCCATTCCGTTCAGCTGCTCTTCCAGGTCCTTTGCTGTCTCTGCAAGAATTATAATATCATCGGCGAACCTCAAAGTTTTTATTTCTTTCTACCTGGATTTTAATACCTACTCCGAATTTTTCTTTTGTTTCCTTTACTGCTTGCTCAATATACAGATCGAATAACATCGGGGATGGGCTACAACCGTCTCACTCCCTTCCCATCCACTGCTTCCCTCTCATGTCCGTCGACTCTGATAACTGCCATCTGGTTTCTGTACAAATTGTAAATAGCCTTTCGCTCCCTGTATTTTACCCCTGCCACCTTCAGAATTTGAAAGAGAGTATTCCAGTCAACATTATCAAAAGCTTTCTCTATGTCTACAAATGCTAGAAACGTAGGTTTGCCTTTCCTTAATCTATTTTCTTAGATGAGTCTTAGGGCCACGTGTTCCAACATTTCTCCGGAATCCAAACTGATCTTCCCCGAGGTCGGCTTATACCATTTTTTCCATTCGTCTGTAAAGAATTCGTGTTAGTATTTTGCAGCCATTGGTTATTAAACATTAGTGACAAAAAAGTAATAAACAAAACGCCATGCCTAACGCTAAAGTAATACTGCACAAACACGAGAAAATGTAGTAAATGATAATTTTTTCCTTTATTTTATGGCGAGGAAATATTCCGAGAAGGATTCGAATTATGTTTAAAGTTTTTTGGAAGTAGCTAACTGCTCTTATTTTCAAATATACGATAGATACAGTCCGGATGATATGCGTGTCGAGAGTTGCGCTGCCTCGACACATACTGGCTGATTCCGTAATGCTGTTACAAACTTCCAGGTATGATGGAGAAGTGTAACTGTCTCAGTTTCAGGTTAAGAGACCCGGGTGCGGAAACTACCGAATGGATAGTTATAAGCGAAAATTGTTCCAGTACCTCTGCGTATGTATTTGCACGGTTGCTGCTAATATAGCGTGTGGCAGGCAACTTTCAGAGGTGGTAATATGGACCAAAAAAGACGATGTCCGACAAACATGGGCTCTAAAATGCGTACCTTAAGGATTAGGGGCACTTGCCTCTCTTCTACTGGACAAGTGCCATAGCTCTTAAGGCAAGCATTTTAGAGCCGGTATTTACTGGGCATTTTTTCTTGTTTTTGGTCCATACTGCCACCTCTGAAAGTTATCTACCGAACAATCTCAGCTACAACTGACAGTACCAGTTCATGTGTTCCACCGCCGGAGGTATCAGAACGAATTTCGTTAGTAACCTACGACTTGGTCGTTTTGGACCAGGGTCCCTTTTCTCAAATTTATCCATTTACCCTGCTCCATCATTCCTGAAAATCTCTGTCATCATACACAGTTTTTAACTTAAATATTCGAATTATTTGGTTAATCCTTAAACACAAGACGGACAGAATTTAATTTAAGTCAATAATTGCAATAAAATAACGGTTAGCGTCGCTACATTCGGTGCGGAATAATCGGGGTTCGAGACCCAGTACCTGTTTAAATTTTTCGAGTTAGTGCCGTGCAACACCCCTTTTTACGTAACTAATTTAACCTAAATCATCAGTAAAGCGGTTGACCTTCAAACCAGGTGCGTCCAGTAATTCAGTTTGACCATTTCAGATTTATTTTCCAGAGCGGCAAGCTACAATGACTTTTAATTACTTCAACGAAATAGTTAGATTAACTTTCTGCAAGCTAAGAAGAAGAAGAAGGGGGGGGGGGGGTGGGAGAGAGAGAGAGAGAGAGAGAGAGAGAGAGAGAGAGAGAGAGAGAGAGAGAGACAGAGAGAGAGAGAGAGAGAGAGAGAGAGTATGTTTCAATCATATAACCAGTTCCAGAAAAGTTCCGTGCCTTCACGAAAAATAAACAGTTAGGGGATATACAGGGTGGTCCATTGATCGTGACTGGGCTAAATATCTCACGAAATAAGCGTCAAATGAAACTCGTCTAGCTTGAAGGGGCAAACCAATGGTGCTATGGTTGACCCGCTAGATGGCGCTGCCATAAGTCAAACGGATATCAACTGCGGTTTTTTTAAAAATAGGGACCCCAATTTTTCATTACATATTCGTATAGTACGTAAAGAAATATGAATGTTTTGGTTGGACCACTTTTTTCCCTTTGTGATAGATTATGTCCCATAAACGTTCGATGGTATTCATGTTGGGCGAACTGGGTGGCCAAATCATTCACTTGAACTGTCCGGAATGTTCTTCAAACCATAATGAACAATTGTGGCCCAGTGACATGGCGCATTGTCATCCATAAACGTTCCAACGTGCTTGGCTGCAAATGGTCTCCGAATAGCCGTCGTAACCATTTCCAGTCAATGATCGGTTCAGTTGGAGCAGAGGACTCATTCCATTGAATGTAAACACAGCCTACACCATTTTGGAGCCACCGCCAGCTTGCACAGTGTCTTGCACACAACTTGGATCCATTGGCTTAGTGGGGTCTGCGCAACACATGAACCCTACCACCAGCCTTTAACAGCGAAAATCGGGACTCGTCCGACCAGACCACAGTTTTCAAGTCTATGATCCAACTGATTTGGTCATGAGCCCAGGAGAGGCGCTGCGGGTTATGATCTACATCTACATCCATACTACGCAATCCACCTGACGATGTGTGGCGGAGGCTACCTTGAGTACCTCTATCGGTTCTCCCTTCTATTCCAGTCTCGTATTGTTCGTGGAAAGAAGGATTGTCGGTATGCCTCTGTGTGGGCTCTAATCTCTCTGATTTTATCCTCATGGTCTCTCCGCGAGGTATACGTAGGAGGGAACAATATACTGCTTGCCTCAACAAAAGTCCGTACCGATCTACTGAGCGTCTCTCCTGCAGAGTCTTCCACTGGAGTTTATCTATCATCTCCGTAACGCTTTCGCGATTACTAAATGATCCTGTAACGAAGCGCGCTGCTCTCCGTTGGATCTTCTCTCTCTCTTCTATCAACCCTGTCTGGTACGGATCCCACACTGCTGAGTAGTATTCGAGCAGTGGGCGAACAAGTTTACTGTAACCTACTTCCATTGTTTTCGGACTGCATTTCCTTAGGATTCTTTCCAATGAATCTCAGTCTGGCATCTGCTTTACTGACGATCAACTTTATATGATCATTCCATTTTAAATCACTCCTAATGCGTACTCCCAGATAATTTATGGAATTAACTGCTTCCAGTTGCTGACCTGCTATAGTGTAGCTAAATGGTAAGGGATCTATCTTTCTATGTATTCCAGCACATTGCACTTGTCTAGATTGAGATTCAGTTGCCATTCCCTGCAGCATGCGTCAATTCGCTGCAGATCCTCCTGCATTTCAGTACAATTTTCCATTGCTACAACCTATCGATATACCACAGCATCATCCGCAAAAAGCCTCAGTGAACTTCCGATGTCATCCACAAGGTCATTTATGTATATTGTGAATAGCAACGGTCCTACGACACTCCCCTGCGGCACACCTGAAATCACTCTTACTTCGGAAGACTTCTCTCTATTGAGAATGACATGCTGCGTTTTGTTATCTAGGAACTCTTCAATCCAATCACACAATTGGTCTCATAGTCCATATGCTTTTACTTTGTTCATTAAACGACTGTGGGGAAGTGTATCGAACGCCTTGCGGAAGTCAAGAAACATGGCATCTACCTGGGAACCCGTGTGTATGGCCCTCTGAGTCTCGTGGACGAATAGCGCGAGCTGGGTTTCACACGATCGTCTTTTTTGAAACCCATGCTGATTCCTAAAGAGTAGATTTCTAACCTCCAGAGAAGTCATGCGTGTACCAATAATGTGTACATAATGCGTGTACCAAAATTCTACAACTGATAGACGTTAGAGATATAGGTCTATAGTTCTGCACATCTGTTCGACGTCCCTTCTTGAAAACTGGGATGACCTGTGCTCGTTAGCGAAGGTATTCACATTCTTCGTGTGCTGCCATAGCCCATTAACACCAAATTTCACCGCACATTGATTTCTGTGATTAGTTAGTTACGTGTTCCATTGATCAGTAGCACAGAAAAACCGTTATGATGTGGAACGTGTGAAATGCACAAGAAATGTGCACAGGAAACAAGGTTTTTTTTACGTTATAGTGTTATACCTAAATATTTCTATTATATATCCCATTGCCTTAAATAGCACAAAATGCATATATTATATCTACAGATTTATTTACTCATATTCAAGAATTCATCTGTGGTATAGAAGGAGTTGTCAAGGAGGTATGATTTAAATTTGTTTTTGAAACTATTACTGCTATCTGTCAGACATTTTATTTCATCTGGTACTTTATCAAAAAGTCTTATAGGAGCATATTTTACCCCTTTCTGTGCCAAAGATAGGTTAAGTAAAGGATAGTGAAAGTCTTTTTTTTCTGGTATTGTAATCATGAGTGTCGCTGTTGATTTTAAACTGGTCCATGTTGTTGAGAAAAAATTTGATTACTGAGTAAATGTACTGTGAAGCAGTTGTAAGAATTCCTAGCCTTTTAAACAGATGCTTACAAGATGTGCGACTATGAACCCCACACATTATTCTAACTACCTTCTTTTGAACAGTGAATACCTTTTACCTAAGTGTTGAGTTGCCCCAGAATGACATCAGAGTGGAAGTATGCAAAGTATGTTAGCTTACTAATTTCTACATCCTCAAAATAGGCAATTATTCTGATTGCAAAAGTTGCTGAACCTAGTCCTTTAGGAGATCTAAAATATGAATTTTCCAATTAAGATTCTCCTCTATATGTACACCCAAAAACTTAGTATGCTCTACCCTGTCTACTGACTTTTGTTGATGTGTTATATTTATGGAAAAACTACTTTTTGCAGCAGAAAATTGGATGTACTGTGTTTTTTCAAAGTTCAGAACAAGCCCATTCGCAGAAAACCAATTAATAACTTTTCCAAAGACTTTATTTGTATCATTTTCTATCGGGCTGTTTCACCCAGCACTGCTTGTCAGCCGACCGATGGTGGCCGAGCGGTTCTAGGCGCATCAGTCTGGAACCGCGCGACCGCTACAGTCGCAGGTTCGAATCCTGCCTCGGGCATGGATGTGTGCGATGTCCTTAGGTTAGTTAGGTTTAAGTAGTTCTAAGTTCTAGGGGACTGATAACCTCAGATGTTAAGTCCCATATTGCTCAGAGCCATTTGAACTGCTTGTCAGCACTGACAACTCTGCGCAAACCCCACTGCTCTTGGTCGTTAAATGAAGGCTATCGGCCACTGCGTTATCAATGGTGAGGGCCTGAAAGGTGTTGTCCTTGGCTAACTCTTGACAGGTGGATCTCGGAATAGAGAATTCGCTAACGATTTCCAAAATGTCTCATGCGTCTAGCTCCAACTACCATTCCGCATTCAGTGTCTGTTAAGTCGTGTTGTGCGGCCATAATCACATCAGACACCTTTTCACATGAATTACCTGAGTACAAATGACGGCTTTGCCAATCTGTTGCCCTTTTATATCTTGTGTACGCGAGACTGCCGCCATTTTCATATCCGCATATCGCTATCCCATGGATTTTGCGCTTCAGTGTAATGAGTACAGAATATGGATTCAGAGTAAACGGATAAAGGCTGAAGTAATGAAGAGTTGCAGAAGTGAGGCTAGCGATAAAGTTAACAAAGAGGTTGGGGGACAGCAAGTAGATGAGGGTAAATAATTCTGCTACATTGGAAGCAAAATAATACATGACGGACGAAGCGAGCAGGATATAAAAAGCAGACCATCACAGGCAAAGACCAAAAGAAGTTCGTTAGTATCACACATATGCCTTAGTCTGAGGAAGAAAATTCTGAGAATCTGTGTTATGTACAGTTTCACATGGCACACGAGGAACCGGGGGATATAAATATAGACTGTATTGGACAACAAATAAAGCAAATCGACTCAGCCAAGTTCCTGAGTGTGTACATAGACTGCAAGCTACATTGGTCCATCCATATCCTAGGTCTAGAAAAAAGGCTCCATTCTGCAACATATGCCTTACGCATAATCGCATCAACCACACATAAGGAGGCCATAAGAGCTGCTTATTTCGGATATTTCCATGCACTTTTGGCTTACGGAACAATCTTTTGGCGCAACCAGCCCTTGGCAAAAAAAGTTTTCAATTCTCAGAAGAGAGCTACACTTATCATGAGTGGTGTGCAACCAAGGTGCTCATGCAGGAATCTGTTTAGGAAACTACGAGTATTTACAATGATATCTCAGTACATATACTCCCTTGTATTTTTCATTAATAAAAACCCCTCTCTCTTCAAAACCAATAGTGAATATCATGGTCACAACACGAGGTCAAAAGAGGACTTTCATAGTAACCAGTCAAACTATACCCTTGTACAGAAAGGAGTAAATTATACAAACATCAAAATTTACAATGCTCTGCCCAGTGTCATCAAAAGTCTTGCTCCTGAAACACCAAAGTTCAAGAGCAAACTGAAGGAATACCTAATACAAAAGTCATTCTATCCAATTAGTGAATTTTTTAGCACATAGCAGCAAGTTTTTATTATACGAACGAGTTAGCCATGCAGTGTAAGCCTAAATGAAACTATTTGTTTCTGTAATGTTAGATTGTTGCTCAAATACTTTGATATTGTTAATCTGAATGTGTACGTGTAAGTGTTAATTCTGATGTATGTAATATTTTTATTTCTTCTAGTGTCCCATGTTGTTACAATGAGTTTTGTCATGTATTAACCATATTGTGTGCTGCTGTATTGTTACCATTATAAAAATACTGACTCGATCCATATCCTTGCAACTCCATTGCTATCAGGATCAACGGAATTCGCAATAAAATAAAATAATAAAATAAGTCTTGTATGATGGTAAAGAATACAGCCGAAGAGTTTGAGATGTAGAGCTGTGGAAGGACGTCGAAAATTAGGTCAATTGATAAGTTCAAATGATTCAAATGGCTCTGAGCACTATGCGACTTAACTTCTGGGGTCATCAGGCCCCTAGAACTTAAAACTACTTAAACCTAACTAACCTAACTAACCTAAGGACATCACACACATCTATACCCGAGGGAGGATTCGAACCTACGACCGTGGTAGCCGCGCGGTTCCAGACTGTAGCGCCTAGAACCGCTCGGTCACCCCATCCGGCCAATTGTTAAGTAATCGTGAAGTTTCCCGCAGAACTGGCGAAGAAAGGGACAAGGACAGGATGATAAGGCCTCAGTTAATACATCAGGGAATAACTTCCATGTTATTACAGGGGGCTTTGGAAGGTAAAAACGGTGGGGGAGGAGAGATAGAAATACATCCAATAAATCGAGTGCAAATGCTACTCTGAGATGAAGAGGTTGGCAAAAGAGAGAGGGATTCGGAATGGACATGCGAAATCAGTAGTAGAGGAAGCGACTGGAAGATTTGTTCTGGGTAGGTGTGTTCCAGCGGTAATGGAGACTGCACATGAAACAGTAGTTCAACCATTACTAAGAGTGTTGCCCAACGTTGTAGTGCTTATCAAGTAGACAAGGCGGCAGAGCAAGAATGCACAAAAGCGCTGCTAGTACACGAGGGAAAAGTCAATAAGGATCTGCAATTTTGCTGTGATTATCTCCAGGTTCGCTATACGGTTTTTGTGCACAGGAGTCGCTAGATGGCACTATTTTCTTCGTCTGTGATAGGTTGTATCATTATCTCATCAGTCCGCTTTGCGCTGTTGAGACATAATGATGGCCGCGACAATCTGTGTTTGTACCATAGAAGAACGTTCCCTCACGCGTCATTTGTGGTCTCAAGGTGTACCAGGAGCGGCAATTCACAGAAGACTTCCAGCTCAAGACGAAGTGGTATTGGTGAAGTGTTTGCCAACGAGATGAACAGTTCAGAAGTGGTCAAACGGCATGGAGTACGAGGAAAGAGCGTAGCGTCCAGCTATGATCATATATGAAGCCAATAGTGAACAAGTCCGTGCCTTGGTTCTGAAAAATGGACGAGTGACTGTTGATTTGGCTAACCATAGGCCTACGTAGATTATTAATGGTTCTTCATACAAAATCGTGCGTAATAGGCTCAACTTTCACAAAAACGATGGGGGATGGATTACAAAACAACTCGACGAAGAGCATGAAATTAAAATCTTTCCAAGGGCTCACCGCTCTTTGGCAGGTTCGTGCTTGGCTACCACAGGGACCCAGCCTTCGCAGCATCTTTTCCCTGCCATGCTACAAGTCTATACTCTTGCTATTCTTTTCCTCCTCCCTTGGGGAACATATCTAGGCTATATTTGGGAATGTGTTCTGCATTTTCAGTAGCCTGACATCAGAACAATCTCTCTACTGTTTCTTCATCCTTTTTATTCTTCGTTCCCCTTCTCTGATCCTTCCTCTGCTCCAGCGTTTGTGGTTCCTCTTTTTCTTCTTCCTCCCTGTGCACTCCTGAAGGCCGGCCCTCGCGTTCGATGTGCAATAGGTGACTGGGTAACGAATAATTCCGAGCCCCAAGTCGACAAGTATGGTTCGCATGTACCCCCTGGTACAGGCCAGGTCAGGGAGGGGTAACTACCTGCGCTGTTACCTTCCAAAATTGCCTTTTTGTCCCACTGTGAGGTGTTCGGGAGGTGTGACCTCAGGTGTGAAAAAGCTCCTAAGATGGGTGCACCGCCTCTGAAGGGATGGGCCCCAGCTGGTTGGAGCGTGTCATCGGAGATGCTGGCAATCATGGTAGTTTTCTCGCAGTGAGCCAGTCGTCATCTTCATAGTCTATGTCTACTAAATGTAAACGGAACGAAGCTAACGATTGAAAGACCCTCCAGCTGCACCACAGTTCCTCATGGTTTCACGTACTCAAGACAGTCAGTTCTTTGCTATGGTAAATCCGTTTATTATTCAGGAAGGCGTTGATGTAATTGCCGGCCCTGTGAAATTCTGCTCTCATTTACGCAGTGGCACTTCGCTTTTGGTGACTACTTCTGATTCTCGAGCATAACTGCTTGCAGCTTAACTCCTCCATGGCTACCCTGTTTGTATCGTGGCCCATTGAACAGAATTCTTCACGTGGTGTTATTTACACTAGGCTGTTTGATGGTCTGACCAAGGCAGAAATCCAAACGTACCTCTCTGATCAGAGCATCATTGCAGTTCATAGGGTGATGTGAAACGGTATCTCCGTCCTTAGCGCCTACACACACTCTTTTTCTTACGTTTAGCAGAGCAGTGCTTCCATCAAAGATCAAAGCAGGCTATGAAGTTATCACAGTCTGACCATACATTCCAATTCCGATGTGCTGCTACTAGTGTCGTCGTTACAACCACAATCGTCTGTCCTTTGACCCCCGGCCAAGTGTGTAACCTGTAGAAGGGATGCTCACGAGGGCGATTGTTTGCCTCCTCCTCCCTGGTGTATCAATTACAATGGCGACCGTGCAGCCTCTTCCCGAGATTGTCCATCTTGATGAGGGAGTCGTCCAGGAGATCTGGGTGAAGGAAAAGTGCCTTACCCGGTCGCTCGCAAGTAGTTGACTAGTTGGAAACACTGCATTTTACCATCCGGGACGTACAATACTGTTCTTGCCACATCCCGCCGCATGGAGGACGTGGCCACACGGACATGCGACCTCAGATTCAGCAATGTAGTAGTAAAATCGCCCAATGTCACGGTATCACCTCTGTCTCCCATTCCTCCAGCTGCGCAACAAGCCACCAAAATTTTGCTTCTCGGTGCGAAGTTACTTGCTACATAAAAGACAAGCCAGAAAGGACAGAAGGAATACTCCCGCAGACTTTTTATGTCCTTTCAGCCAACAAACATCTGAATCGTCATCTGTCACCCACAAAGGCTACAAGAAATCAAACAGAGGCAAACGGTCTTCTCCCTCACTGACTCGAAGATTCTCTTCAGCAGTGTTGCCACGTGATACCCTCACCCGGCCGACCTCTATGTCACCGGTGCGCACCACCAACCACTTTTCTGCTCCGGACTCTGCAGATCAACAGAGGGAGAATGCCGCGCCTCTGTAGATCTCATGGGGCAGGATCCTCCAGCCTCTGTGCCCTGTACCAAAGAGTTTTCGAAGACTGGTACTCGGCAGCCGGCAAGGTGACACCACTTCATTTTTTCCCTCCTCCCCTGTCCTTGTCATGACTCTCCTCCAAAGGGGCGATTGCGGCCTTAGTTCCAACAAGGAGGAATTAAGGCTGCTCTTGGAATCGCAGCGTTCACTTGTTCTCTACCTCCAGGAAACAAAATTGCGTCCTTACGACTGCTCTGACCGCTTGCATTTCTTTCCGGTCTGCTTTGACCTCCCCCCCGGGACGGCATAGCATCTCGTGAGGCAGTTATGCTGCTTATCCAGGATGACATTCATAGTCCAACCATCTCCCTGACCACCCCGCTGCAAGCTGTTGCAGTCTGCATTTTCTTTCCTCACTTCACCTCTTCCCCTCCCACCAGAGGTTCGAGTCTTCCCTTGGGCATGTGTGTATTGTCCTTAGCGTAAGTTAAAGATTGTTCAAATAGCGCACAAGTCTAGGGACCGATGACCTCAGCAGTTTGGTCCATTAGGAATTCACACACATTTGAACATTCACCTTTTCCGTGTGTACCATTTATGTCCCTCCATCATTTGATGTCACCAGGACAGACATCCTCCAGCTTATTGGGCAAATCCCTCAGCCCTTTTCTGCTGCTCAGTGACTCTAAAGCACACCACCCACTTTGGGACTCTTTGAGAACCAGTCAGATGCCCTCTTGGCTGACCTTAATCAATTTAACCAAAAATTTTCAAATGTGTGTGAAACCTTATGAGACTTAACTGCTAAGGTCATCAGTCCCTAAGCTTACACACTACTTAACGTAAATTATTCTAAGGACAAACACACACACCCATGCCCGAGGGAGGACTCGAACCTCTGCCGGGACCAGCCGCACAGTCCATGACTGCAGCGCCCTAGATCAATTTAACCTCCTTTGTCTTAATAGGGGAGCACCCACGTTCCTATTCCCATTTGGACCTCTCCTCTTGCACTGCCCATCATCTCGAGTGGTCCGTTCTGTCTGATACATACTCGAGTGACCCTTTCCTATGTGCTGTCCGTTTGCTGACTCCTACCCCACCCATGTGCACACCCAAATGGCAGCTTTCTGAAGCTGACTGGAGGCTTTGCTCCTCCTTCGTGACCTTCGATGAACATCATTTCCCCAGTTCTGATTACAAACATTATCCTTACGACCGCAGAATGTTCTATTCCTCACACTTTATCTTTGCTGCGCCATGTCCTGGTCTCTTGGTTGACTGAGGTGTGGCGCAATGAGATTCGCGTGCAGTGATGTGCTCTCCGCGTTTTTAACCGTCATTCTACAATGGCAAACTGCATTCATTATAAACAGTTACGTGCACAGTGTCATCGCATTCTTTGGGATAGCAAAAAAGCTAGCTGCACTTTATTTACTAGTTCTTTTAATAGTTCCACTTGCCATTCCGTCATGTGGGCCAACCTCCGATGCTCTCTGGGACCAAGGTCCATTCCCCAATTTCCAGCCTGACAGTATCCAGTGATGTCATAGTGGACCCTACTGCTATCTCCAACATCTTGGACCGCTATGTTGCTCTTCCGTTCACTGAAACAAAAAATTCCTGGGGCTCATGTGCGACAGGAAACTTTCTTGGTCCTCACATATCTTACGTGGCCACCTGCTGTACCCAGTTCCTCAATGTCCTACGTGTCCTCAGTGGTACTTCCTGGGGAGTGGATCAGATCACCCTCCTCCATTGGTGCTGATCTCTTGTCCGTTCGAAACTAGACTATGAGTGTTTCGTTTATGCATCCGTCCATCTTACGCAGTATCAATGCAGTCCACCATCATGGCACCCGTTTGGCCACTGGTACCTTTTACATTAGCCCAGTTGAGATTCTGTATGCAGAAGCTGCCAAACAACGGCTGTCATACTGCTGTGATGTTCTCCTTAGCAGATATGATTGCTGTTTGTCTGCTATGCCTGGCCACACATTCTGTGCCACCTTCTTCGATGACTCCTTTGACCACCAGTACGGGACACATCCCTCTTCTCTGTTACCTCCTGGACTTCAATTTCAGCTATTTCTCCAGCAGCTTAACTTCATGCTACCTGTCACTTTCCCAATGGATGTGAGCCGTTCACTGCCTTGGCTTCATACGGTGGCCTGTGTTCACTTTGAACTTCATTCGCTTCCTAAGAACACTACTTCAGACTTGCTCTATCACCATTAAGTTTCTTGACCTTCGCGATAGTACCTTTGTGTACACTAATGGCTGTGGAACTGACCATGGTTGGGTGTGCCTTCATCATTGGCACTGACAATTTATGGTATTGGCTTCCGGAACAGTGCTCAGTATTTACAGCGGAGCTCTTCGCTTTGTATCAGGTGACAGTCTTTTCAATTGTGTCATTTGCTCCAACTCTCAGTGCACTTCAGAGCCTCTGTGTGCTGTACACCGACCATCCCTTAGTGCAGTGGGTCCAGGAATGCTTTCTCTTGCTCCTGATGGAGGCACTCTGATGTTTGTGGGTCGCCGGTCACCTCGGTCTGAAGGGAAACGAGGCCACTGAAGCTACTACCGAGGCTGCGGTCCTTGTACCTTGGCCTGCTAGTTTTTCCATTCCCTCCAGTGATGTCTGTGTTGTCGTCAGCAGGTGGTGTCACTTTGGCACCACCACTGGCTCCCTTCAACAAGGAATTAAACCTTTCCCAGCGGCTTGGCTGACTTCCTCTTGGCCATCTCACCACAAGGAGATCATTTTAGTTAGGTCGGGTATTGGGCACTGCCTTTTTAGCCATCATCATCATTCATTTAGTACTGATCCCCACTCCACTTTGTGCCCATTGTCATCAATCATTGACAGTTCGCCATTTCCTGATGGAATGCCCATTTTTCAAACAGCTTACTTTCTAATTTCTATTTGTGGTCTGCTTTATCGTCATTTTAGCGAACGACACGTGAGCTGTCAACCGCGTTTTATTTTTTGTCTGTCGTAGCAATATGGTGAAGGACATTTAATCTTTATTTCAAGACCTCTGTTGTCTCTATGGCATATTTATGGACCTTTCTCCAAGTCTTGTTTTAGCTGCCTTTCCCTTCGTTGACAGGGCTTAATGTGTAGTCGCTTTTAACTCCTTCATCTTAGTTTGCTACGGTTTTGACAGGGGCGCATATGACCTTAGTTGTTTTTGCGCCCTGAAAACAAAACAAACAAACAAACAAAATGAACATCTGTCAGCGACTACTGGGCTGTCATGCTAATGAAGGTGAAACGTTTTCTAAATGTATCATCATAGGAGACATTTTAAGAGGCCATCGATTCAGTTCCGATCAACAGCTGAAGGAAGCAGTGCGTACATGGCTTACTGTGAAACCCAAAACCATTTTTTGGAGGTACTGGAAAGCTTGTGCAATGTTGGACCAAAGTGCACTGAAAAGCAGGGCGACTATGTTGAAAACTATCAATAAAAATTTGTGCTCTTCTTGTAGTAAGTTATAAAAAAAAAGTGGCGGATGTTTATTGACTTACCCATGTAAAAACAGTTCATAAGAACAAACTTTAAAATAAATTCCAAGGGAAGAGAAATGAGTGTTTTCAAAAAAAAAAAAAAAAAAAAAAAAAAAAAAAAAAAAAAAAAAAAAAAAAAAAAAAAAAATTTGATGTTGATTTCGCCCATTCTTTGTAAGGCAAATTTAGAGAATCTGTATCCAATGAGGACAGCATCAATTCTTGAGGATCTATTGAGCACCTTGCATAGAGAATATGAGAATAAAATGAGAACAGGGGACGTGCAGAGTCAATATGTCAATGTAATAGAGCTTAAAACCACAAATATTATTGAATCAAAGTACCATCTGTTGTAAGCTGCACATCTGATTACACAATATATGCTGAGCAGCCAAAACGTGGCTGCCTCCTTAATGGCGTGTTGGTCCACCTTAGAAATGGATGGCATGGCATGCATTAGACAAGTCCTTTGTGGGTTTCAGCAGGTATGCGGCACAGCATTACAGATGTTTTCTGTCAGCTTCAGATCAGGCGAATTCCATTGCCAAGACATCTATGTGAATTCACTGTCATGCTCCTTCAACCTCCATGACAAGGATCTGGCCTTGTGGCATGGACCGTAATCCTGCTGCAAGATTTATCACTTTGGGCAAGACATAAGGCATGAAGGAATGCAGGTGGTCTGCAGTAATATTCACATGGTCCACAGCTGTCATGGTGCATTCGTTTACTACTACTGCTAATAATAATAATAATAATAATAATAATAGTAATAATAGTAATAGTAATAGTAATAGTAATAGTAACAGACAAATGTAAGAAAAATAGCATAGTCAAGGGAAAACACACTAAACAAGAAGATAACTTATTGGATAACCACATCAACTGCATAGAAGCGATGGAAAAAAACAGATGCCTATAAATATCTAGGATACAGGCAAAAAATAGGAATAGATAATACAAATATTAAAGAAGAACTAAAAGAAAAATATAGACAGACTAACAAAAATACTGAAAACAGAATTGACAGCAAGAAACAAGACAAAAGCTATAAATACTTATGCTATACCAATATTGACCTATTCATTTGGAGTAGTGAAATGGAGTAACACAGACCTAGAAGCACTCAATACACTTACACGGTCACAGTGCCACAAATATAGAATACATCACATACATTCAGCAACGGAAAGATTCACATTAAACAGGAAGAAAGGAGGAAGGGAATTTATCGACATAAAAAACCTACATTATGGACAGGTAGACAATTTAAGAAAATTCTTTCTAGAACGAGCAGAAACTGGCAAAATACACAAAGCACTCACTCGTATAAATACATCAGTTACAGCATTGCAATTTCATAACCACTTCTACAACCCTTTAGATCACATAACATAAACAGATATGAAGAAAGTAAATTGGAAAAATAAAACACTACATGGCAAGCACCCGTATCACCTAACACAGCCACACATCGATCAAGACGCATCCAACACATGGCTAAGAAAAGGCAATATATACAGTGAGACAGAAGGATTCATGATTGCAATACAGGATCAAACAATAAACACCAGATATTACAGCAAGCATATTATTAAAGATCCCAATACCACAACAGATAAATGCAGACTTTGCAAACAACAAATAGAAACAGTAGATCACATCACAAGCGGATGTACAATACTAGCAAATTCAGAATACCCCAGAAGACATGACAATGTAGCAAAAATAATACATCAACAACTTAACATACAACATAAACTAATAAAACAACATGTTCCGACATACAAGTATGCACCACAAAATGTACTGGAGAATAATGAATACAAATTATACTGGAACAGAACCATTACAACAGATAAAACACCACCACATAACAAACCTGACATCATACTCACAAATAAAAAGAAGAAATTAACACAACTAATCGAAATATCCAACTCGATACAACAAATATACAGAAGAAAACAGGAGAAAAAATTGAGGAAGTCAACGACATGTGGCATCAGGATAAAGTTGACATTATACCAATTATACTATCAACTACAGGAGTCATACCACACAATATCCACCAGTACATCAACACAATACAGCTACACCCAAACGTATATATACAACTACAGAAATCTGTAATTATTGATACATGTTCAATTACCCGAAAGTTCCTAAATGCAACGTAACATATACCGTACAGTTAAAAGGAAGTCACGCTTGATCGAGGTCCGCATCACTTTCCATTTTTAACCAGACATAACGTCTGAGAAAGGAAAGAAATAATAATAATAATAATAATAATAATAATAATAATAATAATAATAATAATAATAATAATAATAATAATAAAGAACAGGAGAATGTCCCCAATAGCATAAAGCTGCTACAAATGGCCTGTGTCTGTGGTGCAATGTATGTTCCAAGTAGCCGCTTACCTGGATGACGGCATATCTGGATGCAAAGCGTTGACTTGGTGGAGAGGGGGGAGGGGGGGGGGGGGGGGGGGGGGGAACAGGGTTCATCCAACTGGGTGACATGTTTCTGTTGAACCACAGCCCAATTTGAATAAACCCTACTCACAGCAATCGTTAACTGATAATGTCATCATTAACGTGGAAACACGTAGAGGTCATCTGCTGTGTAGCTCCATTTTTAACAGTATTTGCTAAACTGTGCACTCTGAAACACTCAAGCCTGCATTAGCATTGTACTCTGTTGTCAGATCTTTGCTTATTCTGCTCTACAGAATTGGCAAGCGTCTGACCTTCACATTCTACAACAGGCTGTGAACATCTATACTCATGGTTCCACCATCCTTCAGCCACTTTCCCTAGGCACACATGACAGAAACACACAAACAGCCAACAAGGTTGCTGTTTCCAAGGTGCTCACACCCCGCCACTGGGTCATAATGACTTTGTCAAAGACTCTTAGCTACAAATGAAGAGAAGCCTTAAAGATTTTCTACTAAGTTGACAAATTACTTAGTAGAATTAAATGGTAATATTTGTTTGACCTAGTCCGTATCCATGAAGGCCATTTTGGATATGATCTGTGGAAGGAACATGAACAGATCTCCTTTTTGTAAATATATGCTGCGTATTCTTCAGTATCAGTTAGGATAGATCAGTAAAGTTGTCCTTCAGGTACAGAAAAGCTTACATGCATTCATACACACGGCATCTGTCATCTCCTCAGCACTTGTGGACAGCACTGTGACGACCATTGTCTGCCAGTAACTGCCACCTGCAAAGTGCAGAATAAATGGTCTTTGGGGACTCGTTGTGCTTTGGATTGTTCTCATGGACTTTGGTTGTGATGTCCATGTTGTGATTTTCTGTATTGTTTTCCTTGTGTTTTGTGTAATTATACAAACCTTAATAGAAGTGCCTGATCGTAATAAGTTGGAGTTTTCTGTGCGTGGTCAGTCACTATATTCAGAAAAGCCACAGTACTATTGATCAGTGGAACAAAAAGTATAGCTAATATAATCCTACACTGTTTAATTCTTTGTCCCTTCATGTTTGAAGCATATCTTGTTTTACTCCCTTTATTCTTTTTGTCTTTGCTAGTCTTCCTTTGTAGCACTGATATTCACTAACTGTGCCTCATTAATTCATTTTCCAACACTGTTAATTTTTGTAAATTTCTTTCCATCATTGTCAGAAATTTTCCCCATAGAGTAATGTGTTCAAATGTGTGTGAATTCCTAAGGGGCCAAACTGCTGAGGTCATCGGTCCCTAGACTAACTTATGCTAGTAAGAACACACACACCCTTGCCTGATGGAGTACTCAAACCTCCGGCGGGAGGGGCCATGCAATCCGTGACAAATGCACCTCAAACCGCATGGCCCATAGAGTAATATAATTTGAACAATAGTCCTTTAAAAGCATTTCTCTTAACACTTCCACAATTTTTTAATCTACAATTGGGAATTTATTGTATTTATAGGTACTCAACACACGGTCTACTCCTTGCAAAGAGCACCTATTGAAGCACCAAACTTAAAACACCCACCTGCTGGACTGACTTCTTCTGTAGTTTCACTCCATGGAACACTGTACAGCAGTTTGGGATACAGTTTAGGGATGGTGAATAGAAACTGTATGGTACCACCTCTCCTCTTTCTGACCAGATGCTAGAGTTGAAACTTTAATCACACCAGAGTTCAAACAAATTCTCATGAGTGCACCACTTTGATAAGGTGTTAAAACTACTGTCTGCTTTAGTACTTCTAACAGTTGCCAAAAACATAGTATGAGAGTAAAATTTGTAATTAGAGTGATATTTCTGTTTCTTCACAGGCAAATTCTCATCCAACTACAAGATTACCATCGGAGCAGACTTCGCCCTGAAGACACTGCAGTATGACCAGAATACCAAAGTCAACCTCCAGTTGTGGTCAGTATCTCTCTCTTTTCTCAGAAGCTTCTTTATTTGTTCTACTTGCCCATAGCACTGCTTACTGTATAATATGCAGAGTGGGGAATGGGTGGGTTGGGAAATGTGGTTGTCAGAGGTGGTTGAGTGTCACAAATACAATGAAAATATCTGCATTTATTGCTGTGATTCAGTTTACAATGGGACCCTTCAGCAAAGATAGTCATATTGTGCTAATCCCATAGGCTAGTGGGATGGGTGCCCAAAATTAAGATATTTGAAAGGAAAATATTTTAGTTAAAATTCAGAGCAATAGAGACATGGGTAAATTCAATTTTATTTCTTTATTTTTCTCATCTGTCTTTGGAAGGGCATGATATGACCCATTGCAACTTCCTCTCATCTGCCAACCTCTGTCTCACAGTAGTACTTGTACACAATGTTCCAGTCTCTGGTTCTCCCTACTGATTTTACACCCTACTGCTCCCTTTAATACAATGGAAAGTTAATCCCTAATGTCTCAACACATATCCTGTTATCCATTTTTTCAATGTTTCTACATACTTCTGTCTTCACCAATTCTGTGGAGAACCACCTCATTCCTTACATTATCTGCCCGTCCAATTTTTCAACATTCTTCTGCACCACAAACATCTCATATGGTTTGTTTATCTTATTTTTCAGTTTTCCCACAGGCCACGATTCACAACGATATAGTATTGTGCTCCAAAAGTACATTCTCAGAAATTTCTTCTGCAGACTATAGCCAAGGCTTGATACTAGTAGACTTCCCTTGGCGAAGAATGCTCTCTTTGCCTGTGCTACTGTACTTTTGTTGTCCTCCTTGCAGTGTCTGCCATACGTTAGTTTGCTTCCATGGTATCAAATTTCCTTTCCTCATCTACTTTATCTTCAATTCTGATGTTAATTTTATCAGTACTCTCATTTCTGCTACTTCTCTTTACCCTTTCTTTCATTTACTCTACGTTATGTGCTCGGGCACTGTTAATTCCATTCAGTATCTCCAGTAATTCATCGTCACTTCCAGTGAGGGATAGCAATGTCTTCAGTGGATTGAACTAATGTGTTGAAGTCTGTTTACCATGGTGGCAACTGAATGTAGCAGTGGAATGGTAGGTCCTGGACTGCAGTAGAGTAAGATTTTAATATAATGGTAATTTTTAGTTTCCAGAGGTCTCCACAAAGAAAATTGTGGGCTATCTTCTAAAAAACATATTGCAGTTAATTTCATACAGTTAAACCAAAGCACTCTGAATGACCCATCAATTGAAACTAAATAAAAAAAAATTATATTAAAGATCTTGACCATTAATGTTACAGCTTGAACCAATAATAGAATAATGTAACACACTTCAGCCACAGCTTTAAATACTTGATTATTAGCAAGGTTGACAGACAGACAGGTTTCAAAACAAATAAGAATTCCTAATATGATCCTCTGTACCAAGGCACCCAGTCAACACACCAAGTAAGCTCAGGCCTGTACATTTCATGTGTGTGCACTGTACAAGTTAAAAGTACCACTAGTGTCAATGGGCCACTTAACTAAAATACACAGAAAGGAAAGTTGCACACATCCTATACACTTGTATATACAAGGAATATAATGACTCCATGGACATAAAAACATGAAATGATTGCCAAGCATAATTACTAATGAAGCTGTGTTTGGCAGTACACTCAACTTCACAATCCGAAGGCGCAAATATCTTCAGTTTATGTAACATCAGTGCCTAGTTAGCTCATACTTTCCATTAATAGACTTCTACAAACTAATTGGAATGCAAACTTATTTTTGACAAGAACAGCCACTTAAAACCATGTTCAACTGAAATACTTCTAATAGTGCCAAAGCATGAACAGGGACAGTACAATCAAAATGGGCCTCCCACAGAACAAAACGCACTGGCTCAGATTAACATATAAAGATTCACCAGATCCAACTGAGTCTTGCTGCACAGATGATGTGGCTGTATATCACCAGCGCATATGTCTCAGTAACCAATAGGCAAGTTTAAACCTTGGCTAGCACAAAACTTCAGTGCAACAATGTGACACGCTGCCAGACAAAACTGTTTGATAACAACTTTCCTCTTGGTGCACCACACCCCAATAAACAGAGGGTAAAACCCATCCACTGCAATGCATGGCACACCTACACTCTTCCACACATTGTATACTAAAAAAGGTCTAGTGCAGGATCAGTGAAGACACCCCCTCCCCCCCTCGTACCCACTGTGCGGTGTTAAAATCCCCACTTTTGTCTTCACATGTGTCCTATCAGGCTGCAGTGAAGGCCATCATGTCAGTGTGCAGCAACATAGTAATTTGCCGCTCTCCTCGGGTATTGATAAGAACCATTGCATGGTTCACTTAACATACACACTGACAGAAAAATGAAACTGTGACACCAAAAATAATTAATGTAGAGGAATGAAATTTTGGGACTATATTTGTCTAGCTAACATACTTCAGTGATTAACATTACAAAATCACAGGTTAATGTAAGTGCGAGAGAAGCCATCCCAAATATGAAATTCTGGTACATTAATAACTGGTGTAACTGCCAGATGTTGAAGCCAGCATGCAAACGAGCACGCACTGTGCTGTACAGATGTCTTTTGTCAGCGGTATGTGGCAAGTATTACCCTCTTGGAAAACACTCCCTGGAATGCTGTTCATGAATGGTAGTACAGCTGGTCAAATCACCTGACTGGCATACAAATCTGCGGTCAGGGCGCATGGGATAACCACAACAGTGCACATTGAAATCACCCCCCCCCCCCCCCACACACACCCACACACACACACACACACACCCACACACACACACACACACACACACACACACACACACACACGGCTGCAGGCCCACAACTGGCCTCCTGTTAACCAACACACAGCCACCATTGGTATTGAGGCAGAACTAGCTTTCATCAGAGAACTCAACAGGCCTCTACCCTGCCTCTCAATGAGCTCTTGCTGGACACCACTGAAGTCACAAATGGTGGTTGTTTGGGGTTAGTGTATACACGCTACAGGGTGTCTGTGAAGTAACCGATCGGTAACAGTTCATTTTCTCACTGTGGTACCAACTGCTGCTGCAGATGCAGTATGATTAGCCAGAGCTATACACTGAACACGGCGATCTTCCCTCTCAGTAGTGCCCCACGGCTATCCGGAGCCGTGTCTTCTTGCGACCGTACTCTCTCGTGACCATTGCTGCCAGCAATAGTGTGCACTAGCTACATTCCTGCCATGTCTTTCTGCAATATTCTGGAAGGAACATCCAGCTACTCATAGCCCTATTAGATGACCCTTTTCAAATTCAGTGAGCTGATGATAATGAGGTCTCTGTCGCCTTAAAGGAATTATTGACTAACAGCAACTCGCGATACGCCCAATCTCAAAGGTGAGTATTGCTCATGACTGTTACAGCTTGTATTTAAAGCAAACCTGATTTGCATCTTTATAGTGGTGCCACTCTTACACAACTCAAATGAAATTTGATCAGATATTATCTTTCAGACGTGGAAACATGCCTATCAACTTTCGTTCATGTCGCACAACTCCCTCTAGGTGTTGTGATCTCCCCCCCCCCCCCCAATCAGTGTAGATAAGAAAGTATAAAAACAGCAGGTAGTGGGTTGTGGCATGCTACTTGTGAAGCAGGAGGTACAACGATCGAGGAAGGCATTGATGAATTGCAATGCTACTTTCTTAACAACGTACACAATGGATAGCCATCGATTCCACTGGGCTGGGAATGCTAGCCCCTCGGCTGCTGAACAGTAGCTTATGGCGGCAAAGGCGGCAGCAGCTGCTGCATCATCTGCATGGGGTGGAGCGTCGTGGACTGACTGCACATTGTGGTCCACGACAACTGATGAATGACAGTGGGATCGGGCTTAAATGTGATGCTACCTGCCAACTGCATGACGGTGGTGCATTAGTATATTGTGGCAAAGCCCCTCACGTTGGGCATATTTGGTAAGGTATTGGCATCTTTCTGGACGTGGCCAGGTGCTGAACTGGCTTAAGTCACCAGAGTGGTTACTTGCTGTAACTGTTCCGGTCTGTCTGTGCACTTAGTCTGATGCAACATCTCAATCGTCCAGGTGAAGGCTGGCATGATGTCTCCCCATTTCCGTGTCCAGCAGCTTCCTCTGCTCCAGGTCTTGGGTTTCTAGAATATTCTTGATCCGAAATTTTAATCCCACTCCTAAACATATCTGTTCTGTCGCACAGCTTAAGTACGAGAGAGGCAGGGACAGACAGCCTAAGTCAGCTGCCCTGGCACAGAACTAAAATGCAAGAGAGTGAGGTCACAAGCGAGTCTCTGCAGGTATGATGTCTCTCTGCCACAGCTTTGGATGGGTTATCGAAAGAGTGTTAGGCTATGCTGCATCCTTAGGATTCTGTACTGGCCTCACACACTGGTCCATCAATTTGAAGGCTGTTGATTGGCATGCGTGCCCCTCTAGAACGACTGGATATGGGAAGAAAAATCTTAATGAGGAAGGGAAGGTTCATAAAAATTATTAATTTCTAAGGCACAAAATTGTGACTGACAAATGGGGATGGTCCTATTACAGACTTACTTAGTAAGGGGTAACAGAATTAAGTTTATATTCCAATTTGCTTTACATTAATTGAAAATATAAATTACAAATATAAAAAAATTGTTGCCTGTTCTTTACAAGAGCCAGGCTGTTGGTACTGTTATTCCTGATCTGATGGCTGTTGATAGCTGACTTTCACACATCTGCGTGTTGAATATCTTAACATAACTAACATGAGAAGGGGACTTGGGGAAAATACTACAAATAATTTCTGCAATTATATATTGTATGAGTAGAAGGCAAAACTACATTTTGTACATAAATGCTGAAAGAGAAACTGGAAAGAACAATTGTTCCAAAACCTCAAGGAATAAAAATTACTGCATTGACTGAATTTTGACCAGTTCTTGGTCGTTTTATATATTATGGATGAAAACACTGAAGACAATGGTGTAATATTCCACAGTACTTGTTTTTTTTCTTTTCTTTTTTCCTTTTTTTTTTTCTCTTTTACAAACCAGTTTTCGGGTGTTATGCCATCATCAGGTACAAAGAGGAATATGTGTAGCTGTGAAATTTTTGTAGGATCAAAGATTTTAAACTAGAGCATATACAGAGTGTCTCAGTTCATTTCCAAAGATGACAACTATGACTTAAGATGAGCGGAATTATTTCAGTGAAAATGCTACGAAAAACTATAGAACTTTGATAAAATGTGTGACACATTAAATAATGAACTTGAACTTGACAATTAATTACTTGAAATTTTCTGAGGAAAAAATAAACTGAACAATAATCTTTGGTGACATGTTCCAAGTGAGTGGCTGAAAAAATAATCTTGCATTCAATAGGTCCAGTATTCCACACAGATAAGATATATAAGTGAGATTAGGCAGGTAAATGAAGCATTTTGCTATAAAAAAGAAAAAAGTTTTAACAGGGCAAGTGAAACTAGTAGCTGAAATGAAGGAAAACAGAAGTATGTCAGTAGGAGGGGTTATTTATCATCCAACTCTTATGCTCCAGTTTCCCTTTATTTAATCTACTATGGTTTCACTTGCCCTGCTAAAAATTATTATTTTGTATAAACACAACTACTTCACTTACCTTTCCCTTGTTTGTAGATCAATAACGGCAATTCCTGGATTGGAAGATGCATAAAATAAGTGAAACGCAACCACTTGACTATAAAGGACTGGCGCATCGCACATAGAAATATGAAACAGAAACCAGTTAACACTAGCCTTCAAGCTCTTACTCTTTTTTTCTAGTAAGACCACACACACACACACACACACACACACACACACACACACACACACACACACACACACACACACACGAGCGCGTGTGGAGTAGCAGCGAGACTGATTGTTGAATATTTATTATTGAAAGCAGTTGCCTGGGTAGATAGAAGTGGGGAGCGGGTAGGGGAGGATGCACAAAAAGGTGGTGGTGGAAAGGGAGAGAGGTTAGCAGAGGTTTAGACATGGGGGAGAGGGGAAGGAATTGGGAGAGTGCTGCATACAGTGCCGAGACAGTTCACAAATGCATAGTTCAGAGTTTATGCTGTAAGGTAGTATCCAAATGGCTCATATAGTGAAACAGCTGTTGACTTCTTTAGTGTTGTGTTGTGCAGCAAATTTGGCAGCTGGATGGTCAAGTTATCAGTTGGCCACATTTTGACAATGGCCATCCATGTGAGTGGACTCTTGGTTAACCGACCTGTGTGGCCGTGCGGTTCTAAGCGCGTCAGTTTGGAACCGCGTTCGCAGGTTCGAATCCTGCCTCGGGCATGGATGTGTGTGATGTCCTTAGGTTAGTTAGGTTTAAGTAGTTCTAAGTTCTAGGGGACTGATGACCTCAGTAGTTAAGTCCCATAGTGCTCAGAGCCATTTGCACCATTTGACTTTTGGTTACTTGTTGTGGCCACATAGTACACTGCACAGTAAGTGCAGCATAGCTGATATATGACATGGTTGCTTTTGCACTTGGCTGTTTTTATTTTTTTTATTTTTTTAGTAAGTGCATGTGACAGGACTGTAGTAGGAGATGGTAGGGGTTGTATGGCGCAGAATTTGCATATGGGTCAACCACAAGGGAATGGCCCATGGGTGCAGGATTGGAGTAGGGACGGAGAAGGATATTATGTGGGTAGCAGACCATTACTGTGCATGATGTGGGTAGAATATCCCTCATCTCAGGGCACAGTGAGAGGTAGTCAGAGCCCTGGTGAAGGATGTAGTTGGACTCCTCAAGTCAGGGTGCAACTGGATGATTAGATGAGTTCTGGTCAATGGCTGGTTAATGGGCGATTGTATGGGAAATCTGTTTATGTATGAACTGGATAGGATATTGTCAGTCAATAAAGGCTCTGGAAGATTATCGGTATATTTTGACAACTTTTGCTTTCCACTACAGATGTGGCATCCACAGGTGGCGGGACTGTACGTAAAAGACTTTCTGACGTGGAATGGGTACCTTGGTATTTGGTTCACTTGATATGAACAGAGTTGTTTATGGAGCCTTCTGAGAGGTGGAGGTTGGCATCTAGGAATCTGGCTCATTGAGTTGAGAGGGACCAGATGAAGCTGATTTGGAAGTGGGTTGTGGAGGAATAAGCAAATCTTGTCCCTGGAAAGAGCCCAGGGTTTTAGGTGTTGGCTGGGTAAGAAGGATCCCTCCAGATAGACAATTAATTAATTGGCATAGGATAGTGCCACACAAGAACTCATGGCAGTATCATGGATTTCTTTATATGTTAGGCCTTTGAAAGTGAAATAATTGTGGGTCAGGATGTGGTTGGCAAGGAGGATTGGGAAAGAGGTGGTAATTTTGGCATCATGACAGTTTTGGGAAAGGTAGTGATCCATGGGCATGAAGGATGTTGGTGTAAAAGGATGTCACAGCCAACGTGACTGAAAAGCACTCTAGTTTTAATGGGGCAGGAACTGTGAAAAGCAGTGAAGGAAGTTAGGAGTATCTTGGCTGTAGGATGGGAAGTTCTGGATAATAGTTGGGAAGTATTGGACAATAAAGTCAGAGGTTTATTCAGTAGGAGCATTTTACCCAGCAACATTGGGACGGCCAGTGGGGAGACCTATGGGGTTGAGTTCGTGGAGTTCATGATGTAGGTAACAGGTAGAAGTGCAAGGGGCTGCTGGTGTGAGGAGGGAGACGAATTTAGGCATCGGGTTTTGGGATAGATCTAAGGCCTTGAGGAGCTGCTGGAGGTCCTTTTAGACTTGCATGATGGGGTGGGATTGGGATGGGATGGGATGACGGTATCATGGTCGTAAGATTTGTATGCATAAGTGTCAGAAAGTTGGCGAAGCCCTCAGTCACATATTCACTATGATTTATGACTACTGTGGTGGAAGGATGAGAAGGTCTGGATTATTTTTCAGGTAGGGAAAGCTGTGTGTTCCATAGGAATGGTTTTGGACTCACTAGGGAGGGATTTAAGAAAGGAGAATGAGACTACAGGTAGACACATGCAAGCACAAGACAGGAGTAGTTGGGACGGCCTCCACAGATGGTGCTGGGAATGCTGTTCCAACACTTGAAGGACAAGAAATTGTATTGCAATAATAGAATTAGTGAAGTTATGGCCACAGAGGTAAGAGGATTGTGTGAAAGGATTAGAAGCTGTTGAATATGGTTTGAGCTTTGATTTTATGATTATAAAGGACCAGATTGGTGAGGGAGAGGAAGTGATGGAATTAGAAAAGGTGAAGGTTCTTGCAGTAGGATGGGTGACAGCCTGAGATGCCAATTTTAATGGTAAGCCCATTAGGTGGATACCACATCCTGGACAATCTGTTTGTAATATCAGACCTGTTGAAGCACTATTTTGGTCAGCACTCACTTGGAACATGTCACCAAAGTTTACTGCTCAATATATTTTCTTCTCAGAACAATGGCAGTTAATTATTATGTAGTTCATTACTTAATGAATCATATATTGCATCTATGTTCAATAGTTTTCATCACACTTCCACTGAAATAATTTCTCTTATCACAGTCCTGAATCAAACTTTAACAACTGTCACCTATGCAAATGAACCAAAATATTCTTTAAATGCAATAGTTTCAAGTCATTGAGCCTCAAAAAATTTCAGAGCCACACACATTTCTCCATGTACCTTATGATGGCGTAACAGCCAGAAACTGGTTTGTACAGGAAAATAATAACCATTGTAGAATATTACACTACTTTTATGTATGTTTTCATTCATAATATAAAAGAACAAAAGAAGAGGCTGTAAATAAACACACAGGAAGTAGAGAGGAAACGAAACAAACATATAGGTGAGCCTAATAACATTACATGTCAAACTCATGCTACAACTAAATTTAAATTTGAAACTGAGGTATTATCTCCAATTGGAAGATGCAAGTAATAGGATTCCTTAATGAAATAAATGAGTAACAAATTACTGCAGGAGTGATATACACAGTAAAACAGTTTGTATTTTATTTTTATAATGCATTAAGTCACTTAATAGTCTCTGAGAAGCAAATTTGAAGAACTCAGTGGAACAGATAGTGTAGAGAAGTTGTTCAGCAGCAGTCAGGTGATATTTAGCAGTGACAAGCTAATTATAAGTCCTGATGCTGTCAATCCTGGTGTGAGAGAAATGGACAGCCTTTGCAACAAGGCATGTACTGTGCTGAGTGGGGACTAAGTGTGATAGCCAGAGTTTATCAGCGGCTGTCGTGTTCATTTACACATTCTCTGTTAATAAACAAACATCTTGCAAAATCTTCTTCTGAGACCTTGTTATTCTTGCTCATTTGCCACATATTTGCTTTCTATAGCTATTTCTGGTTACTGGAACTGGAAATAAAAATTATTTCAACATAGATGTTGGGTTCCTGCCTGTGATTCAAAAGTGAATCTTACATTCCACTGCAAACTCTTTAACAGGTTACCAGCACACACCAGGGATGAAATTTCCTGCTATTAAAAAATGGGGTAACAGTGTAGCTATTAGCCACTCATTGGAATTTTTATCAGACTATTTAACCTTGGGGATGTATTTCAGTCAAAACCTGACCAATACAAACTTGAGCAGTAATTTATCCAGTACGTAGATGGCAGCGACAGCATGCTCTGAAACTGGTAGTTTCCTAGGTGCTTGATATCCTCATGGTAGACAAAAATGACAGCCGAGTAGTGTGAAAGTAAGAAAAAGGCCTCTTTCTATTATTATTCTGCTTTTCTACTAATATACTGTCATCCTTACATACAGTATTTTTAAAAAAAAGCAAGTGCCAGTGTATTAACTCTACTCATACTTGACTGTTGGTGCACTTTCATACTACTGCTATGCAATTACTGCTTCTGAATGTTCATGTATAGCTTCACTGAATACTTTCCTTCATGGTCAGATTTACAGAGTGCACAATTCGTGAATGAGTATGGTAGTAGATTTATTCTTGCAGGCAGTTTGTTGCACTGACATGATATTTTTTTCAATGTGACCCCCTAAGAGTACAAAAAACACCATCATTAGATAAATGAAATTCTTCCACACTATGCTGACATTTTAGCAGGGCATTAAAATCTTAGATCAGCTGTAGTTGTGTTTGTAATCAGTGACTCAGTACATATGTCCCAACAGACTTAAATAAGTAGCTGTTACATCCATCTCTAAAAATTAAGATGGAATTGATTTTTTTATATCAATTTTATTCCTCAAATATTTTCAATAATTTTATCAAGCATAAAACTGAGACATCAACAGCCACTTTTTAATATCTTTTTAATATCTCCAGCTAATGGTAGTTTTGCGGTCTTTCTAACATTTCATCAGCAATTGAGGGGAAGGTTTTTGAAAACAGTAGCCATTTTTTAAAACGGTAGCCATTCATCATGGTAAAATGCCAGGAAAAAAGATCTAAATGACAGACAGCCAAAGATACCAAAACGAGTGTCACCCTCCCCAATGTTTGGTGCCAAGTGTGACAGTTTCAGAGTTTTGAGATAGATAAAACAGCCTTGAATGTTGACACAAACAGTGGCCTTATGATACATTCAACTTGTTATCTTACATTTGACATGAGGGCAGACAACCACAAGTTTTGATAAATGTGACTGACGAGATCGTGAGCGGCCATGTGGCTGCTACCACAGTCCCACAGAGACTTTGCTAATGTTCAGACCTAAGAGCAAATTGTAGGTGCACTTATGCGTCCACTGCCAAATTTGAGAAAGAATTTTATATAAAATAAAACACTTTGTAATGTAAAAAAACTGACTTGATTCATAATTAGTGCAAAGAAAAACATTCAATTTTTCATTGTGTGCTTCACTTAATTGTTTAGATGTGGTTGGGAGTGAAAAAGTTTCTTATATAGTTATGACCCTTACCAGTTTTGGGTAAGATTCATGTGATCTGTATACCCTTTTGATCATATTAAATTTAAGGGGTAAAGAGAACTTGTCTACCAACTACAAGGTGATACTGTGATGATGATATAAATTTTCAGGGATGATGGTGAAGGATGAGTACACGAATTTGAGGTAAGGGACCTCTGGTCTGGAAAATAGAGCTGAATGTTATAAATGAAAATCTTTCTGATAACCGTGACAGTAGACCTCTCTACAGCAAGCTCTATGCTTTCTACATTTTGAAGTGTGGTAGTATAGAACAAAACAGGAAAAAAAGTCCAGGAAACATACTGTCTAAAGTGCATGCCTCGGAGAGCTAGGAGCACTTTTTGATCTTCACTACCGTGAAACACATCTCTTCTACTGAACAAGTGCTCGTACCTCTTACGATACGCATTTTAGAGCCTGTGCTTACTAGACACTTTTCCTTGTTTTGTCCATGCTAAGGCTGTTGGTAAATATCAAAGTGCCAATACTGAGTGCCATTTTTTGTACATATTTATTTGAAGTTGTTCTTTTGTGATTGTAGAAGAACATAATATTACTTTCTCTGTGTGAAGGAGTCTTACTACTTTTTGAGTCTTCAACACATCCGATCTTTCTCTTTGACTGTATGAAGCAAATATATGTGCCACAAAAGTAGTAGTCCGACTGCACTAGGGGATGATGGTGTGAATGGAATAACAAGATTTCCTATGTGAAGAAACAGCGCACCGGTTATGTTAAAAAACAGTTGCTGAAAATGATGAACAAGAATCTAAATGACAAGATTTGTCTCTGTGGTGGGTGGAGATGTGTTAGGGGACACTACCAACAGAAATTGCAACGTTTAGCTTCACCTGCAATTTTGACAATACAACCACTAGGTCGCTGGCATTGCAGAAATGGAAAAAAGGGAAGTCGACATGAAGTGTTTCGGACAAATTCAATATGTGATAAAATAGAGTGACGGGCTCATCGGACACATTTTACTGTGCCGCTTACATGCAATTACCAAAGTGGTTATTGCCAAGTGTGAAAGTGCATTATTTTCCCTCAGTTCTTGCTCTAACGGGGATAGGCAGGCTGCTTGTTCATTGATGTACAGCATAGCTAATAATTAATCAGTACTTAAATACACACTCTAAAACCAGCAATATATTTACAATGTGAAGGCGACATTTTTATGGGCCGGAATGTCGATATTTTCTTTTCACCATGTATATGCAACTTCAGTACTGTTCTTGTATGGGCAATTAAAATTATTAACTATCTTCAGCATTTTTCTATAAATTCTTTACAGTCTTTTCATTTCAATCTGCAGCTGTTGATTTCTTATCCAGACACAGGACCCAGTGCTCAACTTCTTGCATTCAGAAACTTTGCCTGGCTGCTTTTTTTATTCTTCAGCAGAAGAACTGAGCAGGCCTTTTCCCTGAATTTGTATATCTGTCAACCCTGCTCCCATTTTCTGGGCACTATTTTCTATTATACACAATATTTGCACATACTTTTGAGTTTCTTTTCCCCTTTCCTGGTGGGCTTTAATCGGGATATTATGTCCATATTCATACAGTGTCTATTTCCTCATCAAAATTTTAATATAACAATCCTCTAAGACTATAGCACAAATTTTACCATTATTTCTACAGCAGCAGCATTAATTGGGCACCAAAATAGCATTGCTCATGCAAGAGGCATTTGCTGTTTACTAATATTGATGTAAGGGGCCACATGAAAATGAGACATGTGGAAGAAAAGTAAATAAACTGTTTATTAATGCAAAAGCAATTGTCATACATGTTAATACAGTTATCCCATTGAGTGACAAGCTATTCAGTGAGTGTGATGAAGCATTTGCAGATGCCTATAAATGGCAATGAAATGTCTTTCTCAAAGGCTCCAAAAACATGGAAATCACATAGGATGTCAGGGCTTCCCAGCTAAACTTCAACAGCATACTCGAGACAACCATGGCAACATATGGCGGGCATTATCCTGCAACAGAATAATGCCATCTGTCAATGTATCTGGGCATTTGGACTTGACAATGCACTTCAATCCTGCAGATTGTGGATGTTCTTCACAGTGCTGCTCTCTGGCTGCTGACATAATTTTTTTTCTTTATTCCTGATACTGTACTGATTGCAAATAGGAATATATGTTTGACTGTTGTCTTTCTAATGAACAATATAGTTTTTACAATGTATATGTTAATCATAGTGAGCACACTTGTTTTTCGAAATAGGCCATGGTGTGGTTCCTATTATATCGGTCCACATACCAGATTTTTGATTTCATAGTTCAGATGTGAGGAAAACAAAACATTGTATGCAGAACAAAAGTATCTTTGCAAACCTTGCTAACACACTGCTTAGAGTCAATAGGTGTGTCCCATTTCAGCTTGCCTTGAACAGATAAACCAAGGACACTTAATTGTAAACTTTATTTTGGTCGTCTTGGAACTTCATTCATGATCATGTTTCTGGTAAGCACCATGATGTCTCCATACAGGAAATCTGGTCTATGTATTGCTGTAATGTGTAATGTATCTTGGGACTCTCTGGCCAGCAACTTGCAGCCTGCATTGGCTGGCCACTTAAAGTCCAATTTCTTTCAGTGAAGTTAAGGACTTGATATAACATCCTTCAGTGCTACAATTGAGTTTAACTTATATGCAAGAGCTACGGAGTATTCTGTGATTCAAAAGAGTAAATCTGACACGTTTTGCTGTGTTTGTGGATTGGTTGAAACTAAGCAATATGGAATTGCTCAATTTGATATAAAGCCACTTTTAACATAAACATGTTTTTTTTTCCTCTTGTGATCTATATTCCATTTGCAATACATATACCAAGCATATGTGATATCTACTAATTATTATTGAAGTTCAATTGTTCAAAATTTTATTGACCAGAGCATAGTTCACAGTCTGCTAACAACAGTGTAAATCATTCATGTATAAACATTTTTATTTGCAAAAATATTCGAAATGTACAATTCGAGAAAGCTACATCCTCTAACAAAATTTGACCCTGCAAATAATTCTTTGTTTAGAGTGACATATCTTATTTGAAAACCCTCATTCCAGACTTTCTAAAGAATATTTTGTCTGTTCGGGTGGTCAACTTCGTTCTTAAAAACATAAAAAACTGTGCAGTGTTCAGAGCAGAGTTGGTATATGACATTGCTGCTTTTAGAGGTGGCCTGGCCTCCTACCACAGGCTTACCCTACCCCATCAGAGGCTGCGCCACCAATGAAAGCAGCCATGTCATACACCAACTGTGCTGCAAACACAGCACAGCTATTTATGTTGTTGTGACTCAAACCAGCTGTCCATCAAGATAAATGGCCACTGCCAAACTGTTGTCAAGAACAAAGTTGACAACCTGGTGGCACACCATACTCACTTTCAATGGCTCTGCTTCACTACCCGAGCCATCTGGATCCTCACCTCCACTACCAGCTTATCTGAACTATGCTGATGGGAGTTATCCTTCCAACACAACCTCTCTGCTCTTGCAACTGTTCTGATCTCAATCTCATGTAACCCACTGTCCCTGCACCCTCCACCCAACAGTTTCCCCATTCTACTGTCTTGTCATCCCCTCCCAATACATGTCCCCACACCGCCTTCAGCATGTGGCCCTTCTCAACGGCTGTTGCAATTGTACCAACCCTTATACCCACCACCTGTCCTTCCCACATTCCTAGCTGACAAACTGGAGACGTCCCTCAGAGTGGCTAGCCACCAAGCCCCCCCCCCCCCCCAAGTCCCTCTCCCTGTCTTCCACCTCCCCCTCTCTCTACCCACCCCACACAACTCTAGCACCACCACGACCAGTATGGGCATAGGTAGAGGTGTGTGTGTGTGTGTGCGTGCGCGTGTGCGTGTGCGTGCGCGTGCGCGTGCGCGTGCGCGGGCGCGGGCGCGGGCGTGGGCGTGTGTGTGTGTTTTCACTCTACAAATACTTTGCTATGGCACTTATACTCAAACAATGTAGTGTGTAATTATTTTAAAAATTACTTGAAGATCCTTCTGATCGATAAATGCACTGTAAAGGAGGAAGAGGAGGTTATCGAGGAACATCATTGGCCGTTCAGTGAACTTAGAAGGTAACTTTCAAATCACAAGAGACAACACCTTCAATGATTGAAAAGTTCAGTTTTCCTTATCTCCTGTATAGCATAAAGAAAAACAGAAGTTAAGATTTATGAGCCCATCATACAAATTTTGTGCCTCAGGTCTTTATTACTTATTGATTCTCAGTAGATCATCCATGGGATTTACTGTTCACACAATGAGTACAACTATCAAATCATATAAATAATTACTGTGTATCTTAACTCCTTTAATGCATGGTACTGCAAAGAAGTCTCCTTAGACCATTAGACTATCCTAACATACGACAGCCCATGTAAGTAACACCTTGCAGAGCCAGGCCACATATATAAATGCCACTTAGGTCGTAAACACTAAATGATGAGGGTAGTGGCGAATGTAACAGTGCTCTAGCCCCCCTTACATTCACAGCACTATCTGATGGCATAACAAACTGTCTTCAAATGAATCTTAAAAAATTAAAATTAGCTGTATGTTACATATAATAAATGTTAGCCAGCAAAATAAAAGCAAACAAGTAGACTATAAGTGAACATATCATGTGGTTTTCTTCGTAATATTTGCTTTATTACTTTTTGAATTATTTTTTTCTTTTATTATTTGATCTTAGAATGAATATAAATACAAACATTTAACATCATACTTGTCCTATTCTCCATAGTGTAATGAATTTGCATGGGATAAAGTAGTACATTTCAGCATAGTCATAACTTCGCAATTCACTACTTCCACAATGTCGGCACTGTTTTACAAAATTTTCAAATGTAGATGATCGTTCAAGTACTGCTAACAACTCAGTTGAAGAGGCAACATTTGCTGTGACATGCTGAAGTGAGCACATATACTTACTTGTAACATGTTTTATTTACTTCATTTTGCTACACATTACTTTTTTATTTATATAATAGAGGGAAACATTCCATGTGGGAAAAATATATCTAAAAACAAAGATGATGTGACTTACCAAACAAAAGCACTGGCAGGTCGAAAGACACACAAACAAACACAAACATACACACAAAATTCAGGCTTTCGCAACAAACTGTTGCCTCATCAGGAAAGAGGGAAGGAGAGGGAAAGACGAAAGGATGTGGGTTTTAAGGGAGAGGGTAAGGAGTCATTCCAATTTCGGGAGCGGAAAGACTTACCTTAGGGGAAAAAAAGGACGGGTATACACTCGCGCACACACACACATATCCATCCACACATATACAGACACAAGCAGACATATTTAAAGACAAAGAGTTTGGGCAGAGATGTCAGTCGAGGCGGAAGTGCAGAGGCAAAGATGTTGTTGAATGACAGGTGAGGTATGAGTGGCGACAACTTGAAATTAGCGGAGATTGAGGCCTGGTGGGTAACGGGAAGAGAGGATATATTGAAGAGCAAGTTCCCATCTCTGGAGTTCGGATAGGTTGGCGTTGGTGGGATTTCCTTTCATGCCGATCACCTGCCACTCTACCTAAAACCTCTTTCCTCATTACCTTAGCCAGCTTCATCCTGACCCACAACTTCTTCACTTTTGAAGGCCAGACATACCAACAATTAAAGGGAACAGCCATGGGTACTAGGATGGCCCCCTCGTACGCCAACCTATTCGTGGGTTGCCTAGAGGAAGCCTTCTTGGTTACCCAGGCCTGCCAACCCAAAGTTTGGTACAGATTTATTGATGACATCTTCATGATCTGGACTCACAGTGAAGAAGAACTCCAGAATTTCCTCTCCAACCTCAACTCCTTTGGTTCCATCAGATTCACCTGGTCCTACTCCAAATCCCACGCCACTTTCCTTGACGTTGACCTCCATCTGTCCAATGGCCAGCTTCACACGTCCGTCCACATCGAACCCACCAACAAGCAACAGTACCTCCATTACGACAGCTGCCACCCATTCCACATCAAACGGTCCCTTCCCTACAGCCTAGGTCTTCGTGGCAAACGAATCTGCTCCAGTCCGGAATCCCTGAACCATTACACCAACCACCTGACAACAGCTTTCGCATCCCGTAACTACCCTCCCGACCTGGTACAGAAGCAAATAACCAGAGCCACTTCCTCATCCCCTCAAACCCAGAACCTCCCACAGAAGAACCACAAAAGTGCCCCACTTGTGACAGGATACTTTCCGGGACTGGACCAGACTCTGAATGTGGCTTTCCAGCAGGGATACGACTTCCTCAAATCCTGCCCTGAAATGAGATCCATCCTTCATGAAATCCTCCCCACTCCACCAAGAGTGTCTTTCCGCCGTCCACCTAACCTTCGTAACCTCCTGGTTCATCCCTATGAAATCCCCAAACCACCTTCCCTACCCTCTGGCTCCTACCCTTGTAACCGCCCCCGGTGTAAAACCTGTCCCATGCACCCTTCCACCACCACCTACTCCAGTCCTGTAACCTGGAAGGTGTACACGATCAAAGGCAGAGCCACATGTGAAAGCACCCACGTGATTTACCAACTGACCTGCCTACACTGTGATGCATTCTATGTGGGAATGACCAGCAACATACTGTCCATTCGCATGAATGGACACAGGCAGACAGCGTTTGTTGGTAATGAGGATCACCCTGTGGCTAAACATGCCTTGGTGCACGGCCAGCACATCTTGGCACAGTGTTACACCGTCCGGGTTATCTGGATACTTCCCACCAGCACCAACCTATCCGAACTCCGGAGATGGGAACTTGCTCTTCAATATATCCTCTCTTCCCGTTACCCACCAGGCCTCAATCTCCGCCAATTTCAAGTTGCCGCCACTCATACCTCACCTGTCATTCAACAACATCTTTGCCTCTGCACTTCCGCCTCGACTGACATCTCTGCCCAAACTCTTTGTCTTTAAATATGTCTGCTTGTGTCTGTATATGTGTGGATGGATATGTGTGTGTGTGCGCGAGTGTATACCCGTCCTTTTTTTCCCCTAAGGTAAGTCTTTCCGCTCCCGAAATTGGAATGACTCCTTACCCTCTCCCTTAAAACCCACATCCTTTCGTCTTTCCCTCTCCTTCCCTCTTTCCTGATGAGGCAACAGTTTGTTGCGAAAGCTTGAATTTTGTGTGTATGTTTGTGTTTGTTTGTGTCTCTATCGATCTGCCAGCGCTTTCGTTTGGTAAGTCACATCATATTTGTTTTTACTTTTTTATTTGTAACATATAGCTAATTTTATTTTTTAATGTTCATTTATAGATATGAAGATGACCTATACTGGCTGTACCCAGTTATTGAAAACAAAATAAAGACTCTGACCTAGACAGTGTTACTCAATCAAATAGAGTGGTCAACATTTCCCGTATGATGAGCAGCTACATTAAACAAGTGTCATTTGAGTGATCTGGAAGGGCATAGATGAAGAAAAGATGAACCAGAACTGGTGGTTGGTTGACCTGAGCACACAGTTAATTTGGTTATGCTCTGTGAACACCCTTCTCCTGTGTTCAGTTTCTGCAAATGGAAAATCTTTATTTTGCAGTAATGTAGAGGGCTTCTGGCAGCTCCCAAAATGAACATTCTACATAATAATTGGATAATGTCAACAGATTCATCAAAGTAGTCTTAAACTGCCCTTTTGCACAATGTCAACTTCGTTCAACCAGTTCTCTCCAAGGGAGAGATAATCATAAAAACTTAGATCTATACTAACATTAAACAGATAGCTTTTGTAGCCACTGTCCTTAAAAATATATACATTGCCTGCCTTCAGTAAAGATACAAAGGCAAGGTTCAATTTGTCTGCTAGTGAATCCAGTAATGTGTGTGCTCTCCAAAAGAATACGTCCATCTTGTGAAAGAAATGCTCTTGTGGCAAACTGCTATTCTTCACCCCGCACGATGAAAGCGTTGTCTATCAACACTGTATCGAAGCAGCCATGTGTTAGTAACTTATCTGCCCAGCACTTCCAAGGCCGAGGGGTGCACGCCACGATTGTCGGGGAGTGTTTGGCCTGCTGACCTGACCTGCTGACTTCGTCTGTTTCAGGGATATTGGAAGCGAAGAACGGGTTCGGTACATGAACAGAGTGTTCTACAGAGATTCGTGAGTATACAGTTCTTTATTTTCTTTCACAAATATGAATTTTCATGTGTTTCAGGGATATTGCAGGTCATGAACGTTTTGGGTACATGACAAAGGTGTACTACAAATATGCGTGAGTACCAGTTTTTTAATTAATATTTCTCACAAAAGCACAAGTGTCTTGCACATAAATCAGAATGTGTTGGTAAGATGCATGGTGGTCTACTGCAAAGCATGGATAGCAGGCATAAAACGGAGATAATATTTTGCTTCTATGTCAAATCTCCCCCCCCTAAAATGCACTGTTGTTGTTGCTGTTGCTGTTGTTATCGTCACTGCTTCTTCATCTGAAGACCGGTTTGCTGCAGCTTTCCATGTTAGTCTATACTGTGCAAGCCTCTTCATCTCAACATAACTACTGCAACCTATAGGGGCCAGACAAAAAACATGGGAAAACAGGGAGAAGTACATGCTTGAACATAGATGCAGATGCTAGTCGACCCTGTATTTGATCGTGAACGGCACCTGTGCAGTTGAAAATAAGTAAATCTGCAAGTGGGAAAATAGCTGGTGCTTGTATGGTGGATGCTCTCATAACCAAGGCAGCCAAAGTGTTTACATCACACACAGAGAGAGCCTAAAATCATCATCCAGCAAGTCACAATAGTGATGAAACTGTGTGTCAAGTGATCATAACATATTGAAGACAATTATGACAAAAAATATGAGGACATCATCTGCTAAAATCATTTCAGAACTGAATGTCCCACTCGATAAACCCAATAGCTTCAAAAAATAACTTGAAGGATACTCCATAAGCAGGGAACTGTAAGGCAAGGAGGAATTCCAAAACTACTTATCAATTATGCAAATGCCCATAACAGGAAAACTTGGTCTATGGAGCAAAGGAAGAAAGTCATTTTGTCAGATGAGTCTTGCTGGACACTGTTTGCAACTTCTGTCAGAGTTTACATCCCACGAGTGAAATACGGTGGGGGTCTGGTAGTGATTTTTGCATCCATACCTTGGTACTCCATGGTCCCCACGGTTACACTGTAAGGTTGCGTTACTGCCAAGGATTATGTGACCATTTTCATTGATCAAGTGCATCATTGATCAGGTGCATCCCCTGGTACAGCATTTGTTTCCCAATGACGATGCTACGTTCCAAGAGGGCAGGGGTTCCTGTTCACACTGCTCACCTTGTCTGAGACTGGATCTATCAGCACAAGGATGACTTACGGTATCTCCCCTGGTACCACATTCACCAGATCTTTCACAGTCACAAGATCTCAATACTACAGAGGCTTTGTGGTCTACAGCGGGGAGAATGGTGCGTGATAGCCACCCATCTCCGTCATTACTACCTGAACTTCCCACTATTTTATAAGAAGAACAGTACAATATATCCTTGGAAACCATATGGGACCTGTATTTATCCATTCATAGGTGACTGGGAGCTGTTTTTTCCCTTTTTTGTGTTTCCATAATTTTATCTATCACCTATAAATCCCCGGGTTCGGTTTCCAGCGGGGTTAGGGATTCTTCCTGCCTCGAGATGACTGGATGTTGTTGTGTCATCTTCATCATCATCATTCATCCCCATTACAGTCGGAGGAAGGCAATGGCAAACCACCTCCGCTAGGACCTTGCCTAGTACGGCGGTGCGGGTCTCCCGCATCGTCCCCTACGCTCCTCGGAGTATGGGACATCAACATCAACATCATCATCATCATCATCATCATCATCATCACCTATAAATCCATTTGAACCTGCTTACTGTATTTGAGCTTTCGTCTCTCATTTCCCTCGGTAACCAAATAGACGATTCTTGAGGCATCAGGCTGTGTCCTATCAACTAGTCTCTTTATTTTAAACAAATTTCTTTTTTTCTCTAGTTTTATTCACAAACCATCTAATCTTCAGCACCACACTTCAAAAATCTTGTATTCTCATATTAATCATCATCCCCATTTTACTTCCACAAAGATCAAACTTGAGGCAAATAGTGAAAAATACTTTCTAATACTTAAACTTCATCATTGACAAATATCTCTGTTTCAGAAAACTTCCCTTGCTATTTGAAGTCTGTATTTTAGATTCACACTGCTTCATCCGTCATCAGTTATTTCGCTGCCCAAATAGCAAAACTAGTCTACTATTCTTAGTGCAACATTTTTTAATCTAATTACCTCAGCAGTGCCTGATTTATTTCGACAACATCCATAGTCTTGTTTTACTTTCCTCGAAGCTCATCTCGTAACCTGTTTTCACATTATCTGTTCTGTTCAACTGATACTCTAAACACATAGCAGTCTCGTGAAATAATTTTAATGTACCAGAAAACACGAAAAATATCTTCTCTCTTCTCCTAGATTTCCTTTAATGCTTAGCCAGTGTACAAAATTAATATCATGAGTACTACACTACGGCCTTGTCAAACTCTCATTTCTGGAGTTTTCAACTACTGACTCCCTTCCACATTCAGCTCTTGCAACTGTAGTTCAGTCAGTATGATGTGAAGATAGCATCTACTACAATCAGTATAATTTAACATTATGGCAAGGAATTACGGACCGTGGACTTGTTATCTAGTGAACTGTCCTCCACACTCTTTGAATTACTCAACAAAGCAACAGCAATCGTAAAAAAATTTCTGAAAAACCATTTTCTACATTTGCAATGATGGCCAACAAGGCAGGCAAATGTGGAAGACTGGGAAATACTACCCATTGTTCATCGAAGGTGGCTTGCATATTTGGTCAGGCCAAAACACGTCATGAGCAGTTGCCACCTTGACTTGTTTATACTTAATACAGGTGTACTGTATCCTATGACATTTGAAACTGACACACTTTGTGTTTCTCTATAACACACAAAAAGTGGCATGTAATGTACAGGCATCCTTACTACAAGGCAAATGAAAAGGAGGGCTTGCAAAGAAGCGTTTATCTACTCTGCAGAAAAAGTTTTATGTCCGTGTGCCTACTGCTGCAGATTTTGGTCAGTGGAGGGCAGCGAATGGTATTAGTATCGTGGATGCCTTTTAAGTTTTTACAAAAAAAAAAAAAAAAAAAAAAAAAAAAAAAAAAAAAAAAAAAAAAAAAAAAGACTGACACATTTGCATCCTTTCGGACCAATTCCGGAAACATTTTCTTCACTTTCTATATCTACAGATATATTTCGCAAACCACCATACAGTGCATGTTGGAGGATACCTTTCACCATGCCTCCCCACCAGTTCTAATTTCTCTTATCTTGTCCCCCGTGTTCCTTATGCGAAATGTATATTGGTGGCAGTAAAATCTTTCTGCAGTTAGCCGCAAATGCCAGTTCTCTAATTCTTCTCAATGATGTTACTTGAAAAGATCATCTTCTTTCCTTCAGGGATTCCTGTCAGAGTTCACGAAGCATCTCCATGAAATAAACCTACTGGTAACAAACCTAGCAGTATTCCTCTAAACTGTTTTGATGCCTTACTTTAATCCAACTGCATGAGGATCTCAAACATTTGAGCAGTATGAAAGTATGAATGGCACTAGTGTTCTATAAGTGGTCTCCTGTATATATGAGCCCCACTTTCCACGTATTTTCCCCGTGAATCAGAGTCGACCATTTGTATTCTCTGCTACCAACCTATGCGGCTATTTTATCCCATTTCGCTTTTCAATGCTACACCTAGATATTTCATCAATGTGATTTTCAAGCAGCAAACCATTTGCCAACCCCTCCCCCCGACACACACACACACACACACACACACAAAAACAGCACTATTTTCAGCAACCTAAATTGCCATCTTCAGATCTGAAAAAATATTACATAACTTTTTTACAGTCTAATAGTCATTATTCACTATAAAGAAGCAATTCTAATACACATGTTACATATCATCTACACACATGGACCATTGTGCCCTTCTATGTGGCCATTTAGTCATGGACATATGTGGGAATAACTGTAATGTAAGTAAAAATTGTTATGGAAAATCAAAATATAAATCAGTTAGCAGTAGTGCACAGCACTGCACATCAGCAAAGTTTGCACTAATAAACTACGAGGGCCGTTCAGAAAGTAACCTCCGGTTGATTTAAAAAAATACACCAAGTTAAATAAAAATATTTTAATATATACATCTTACAACTACATCTTTGCACTATTTTTCTACATAGTCTCCATAGCGATTGAGGCACTTATCGTATCTCTTCACAAGCTTTGAAATTCCTTCTGCATGAAAATCACCCGCTTGTGCCTGGAGCCAGCCTGTGACCGCATCTTTGAGCTCTTCGTCGTCATCAAACCGCTGTGACCCGAGCCATTTCTTCAAATGCATGAAGAGGTGATAATCACTTGGCGCCAGGTCTGGGCTGTAAGGTGGATGGTTGATAACGTCCCACTTGAAGGACTCAAGAAGGGCCGTTGTTCTGCGAGCAGAGTGAGGACGGGCGTTATCGTGTAAAAAAACGATACCGGAAGTCAGCATACCACGGCGTTTGTTCTGTATAGCCCGTCGTAACTTTTTTATTGTTTCACAGTACACGTCTTGGTTAATGGTCGTACCACGTTCCATGAATTCAACCAACAACACCCCTTTGGCATCCCAAAACACCGTTGCCATCAGTTTTCTGGCAGAAAAATCTTGCGAGGCTTTTCTTGGTTTGGTAGGCGAATTTGAATGTGCCCACATCTTTGATTGTTCTTTTGTCTCAGGGTTCACGTACTTAATCCAGGTTTCGTCACCGGTCACGATTCTGTTTAACAATGGTTCTCCTTCGTCCTCATAACGTGACAGAAAGTCTAATGCAGAGGCCATTCTTTGAGTTTTGTGGTGGTCGGTAAGAATTTTGGGCACCCATCGTGCACAGAACTTACGGTAACCCAATCTTGCTGTCACTATCTCGTACAAGAGAGTCTTAGAAATCTGTGGAAAACCAGTAGACAACTCCGACATTGAGAAACGTCGATTTTCACAAACTTTTGCATCAACTGTCTGAACGAGTCAGTCACCAATGATGGTCTACCACTCCTCTCTTCATCATGAACGTTTTCTCGTCCACTTTTAAATAAACGTACCCATTCACGGAAAACTCCTTCACTCATAACTCTTGGTCCGTACACGGCACAAAGCTCACGATGAATAGCTGCTGCAGAATATCCTTTGGCTGTAAAAAACCTTATGACAGCACGCACTTCACATTTGGCGGGGTTTTCTATTGCAGCACACATTTCAAACTGCCACAAAAACTAAACTAGCGCAGGTACGACGTTCACTCGACCACGGCTTGTTGCCGACTGACCTGTTGAGTGCGTGAACGCACAGATGGCGTCGCTACTCCCCCCACAACCCACACTGTGACCAATCGGAGGTTACTTTCTGAACCGCCCTCGTATATTGCAGTGACAGACATAACAAAATCTTTATTGTGTTAACAATGTGCCCACTCTTCCATACAAAACAGACCTTGCTTGTAACATAGCGAGGCAGATTACAGCGAGAAATATTGAGACTGTTCTGAAGAAAAATTTCAACACTCGTATGTTCTGCCCTGGTGATATGACACGATACATTCTGCAGCATTTAAAATGCATGTCCTGCCTGAAAATTCACTGCATTCCTATAAATAGTTTTGTTCCCTCTGTAACACTTTTGTTGCTGTAGCATTTTGTGTTAGGTGTAATTTTGCTGCTTGCTTTTCCTTTCATGCTTGCTTTCTAAACACCTTAACCTTATCTGCAACTCTCTTTCCAGCAAAATTTGCTATATAAACTAAAACCTATGTACAAATTCAAAATTGGTGACTAACCAGACAAGTATGTGGGAGGATCTAGAAGACTACTGTTGGTATAGGAGCACTGGAGTGGGACTTTTCATTCTCAGTGTCTTATTTTCTGCAGTCGCTTTGATCTCTTCTTAATGATTTCCTATCACTTGCATTTTCCTTACTTTATTCTGAAATATGTGGTATCTCCAGTGATTTAACTCAATATGTAGGAGCTCTCATAACATGCTATTATTACTGCTTTACGTGTATTAATCAGGCCATGACTCTGTTGTGTTGTTAACTTATAAGACTAATCGGTACTAGATAAAATAATTATACTTTATGAACAATAATGATATAGATATATATCAAGCAACACAATCAAAATAAAAGTGCCACAAAGCTGCTTTACTTGGGAATGCCCTAGACGATGTGGTACGCACCTGTTTCACCTTGAGGAAAAGTTCCGCATCGTTTCTCTTCATATGCTTCAGTGTTTTGCTTGCTCCGGGTTAGAATATGGGTGAGCAGCCAGTGTTACATTGCAACTGAAGGTAATAGTGACAACTGGTCAAATCACAAAGGCTGCAGGATTTCATTTATGTTGATGTGGATTACTTACCATGTAGACATATCTGCAATAACTATGCTTCAATGCTTTAAGATCTCAACTGATGTCTTTAAACACTTTTATACTGCCTTAAGTAGTGCTATTGACATTTTCTTACCTGCCTTTTGATCATATGGACCCATAACACTAGAGTTCATACAAAATAACAAGACACCACTGCAGAAAGGCATTTTTGTCCCAGGTGCAGGGGATTTCATTCTGTTGTTCCGAAGGGACACTTGCGATGGTTGTCAACTACCAAACTGCATATTTTCACCACTCTACTACATAGTACGGCACCACATTCTTCATCCACAGTAGGTGCAGCAAAAGTTCATCATAATCAAGCACATGTGACTAAATATGGTCCAGTCACATTAATTTGACCACCTACCATAATTTCCAGTGCAGACATGCAAGAGGAGTGTCAATGAGTGTCTAGCAGGTACCCAACAGGGATGCTGACTCCAGTGCTGTGGACAGTGCCATAGCACAAACAGCTCGATCGAGGTGTTCCCACAGATTCTCGATCGGATTTTAATCTGAAGAGTTTGCTGACCAGGGAAGTACCGTAAACTCAACCTGGTACTCTTTGAACCACACGTACATTTCGAGCTGTGTCACACATTGCATTGTCCTGCCTATAGATGCCATTGTGCCAAAGAAAAACAAAACAGCATGTAGGGGTTGTACCTTCCAGAGTAACGACATCATCTATCGAATGTCACAAAAACATTCCCCAGACCACAATGCTCCTTCCTCCAGCCTGAACCCTTCTGACAATTTTTGCAAGGTCATAGATGTCGATGGCCATCTATCTGATGGAAAATAAAATGTGATTAATCTGAAAACGCTACCTATCATCACTCAGTAGATGACTACATGGTATTGGCATGCAAATACAAGCCTTTGCTGCCGATGAACAAGTCAACGTGAGTGCATGAACCGGGTACCTGCTGAGGAGGCCCATACACAGCAACATTTGCTGAACAGTCATTGAGGAGACACTGTTTGTAGCCCCTTGGTTCATTTGGGTGGTCAGGTGCTCAAAAGTTACCCATCTACTCACCTGTACACGCCTCTGCAGCTGTCATCACCACAGTTGTCTCATCAATGGTTTTGGACAGTGCCATTTTGTGTGCATGGTACACTTCAACCATGGAAGCACACAAACAGTTTACAAACTTAGCAATTTAAAAAATGCTTCCACCCTCGGCGCAAAAGCCAATGATCGTACCCTTTTGGATGTCGAAAAATTGCTCCATTTCTGCATTACCAAGGACTTTACTGTTTTCTGCATCCTGAACACCATTCATATACCTTCACTGCTATTGCTGTCACTTGCCACCTGTGTGTGTTTCTTGCATGTTGACATCAAACATAGGCAGTGGTCACATTAATGTGACTGGACCTTTATACAATGCCAATAAATTTTTGCCAGGACAGGCAAATTTAGATGCAAAAATCTCATTGAGAAGTGTGCTTGAGAGGGTTGCACATTGAAGAGAATAAAGGAGTAGGTGAAAGACTTAGCTTCAATGCATCCCTTCTTTGAAAAAACATACAAGGAGGAAATGAAAATTTTATTTTTTATAGCCAAACGGGTTGTCAGGGAACTGACACACACTTTCCATGTGATTGTATTCCTTCCGTGACACTGTCAGTATCGCAGTAAGTGAGACATAGTACACTTCATCTTTTACCCTTTTTTTTCAAGATATTTTCTTCTGGCAGCACATGGTTGGATCTGTTTTGCTTTGGTTGGTCCTTTATTTATGCAACTGTTTCTTTTTTTGTACTGCTGTAACCTGTTAACATGATCATTTGAACCTTCACTGACTATAGCTTACAAGTTAAGTGTAGGCTTCAGCTGTTGAACTGCACCTTCCTCACCGCATGATGGCCATTGGCAATGCAACCCCCAACCGCTACCATTGTCCTCTCTCCTACTGCCCTGTTTGCGAAAATGTCGATAGATTTATTTTGTGTGCACCTTACCACTGCCATTGCCAGTAATAGTAATAATGGACTGCAGCATACCGAAAGACATACTGACAGTGTTCAGAATAGCTGAAACATGACAAGACAATTTATACAACAATCACAATTGTATGTTAAATTCTTAAGAGATCTGTCTCAACCATCTGAAATCAAAACAAGAGTAAGACAAGGAGAGGGCCTCTCACCAACTCTGTTTAATTGTATCCTGGAGAAGGTAATCCAAGAATGCATGCATCAAATGAGTTGACTAACATAATATTCCAAAAGGAATCACTGGCTACGAAAAGTCTAGGCTTCAACTCAAATGCTTAACTCGTGCAGATGATCCAGTAATTTGTGTGCAAAATCTAGACACTGTAGCCAGCAGATCAAACATGAATGGTAAAGATGATGTTTCGTGACAGAGAAACACAGATGTTAAAGCAGGGAGAACCCAAACCAAATGGCAAGGAGAAGATAGCAGTTGAAGAAAGAGCAGGGAGATAGCATCCACACTACACCAGAACATTTGCAAATCCAGATCCTATCTTATCATGCCAAATTCAGACTACTCTGGCTTAGTTATGCCTGAATGTTTAAACACCACAGAATACCAGCGAGAGAGAGAGAGAGAGAGAGAGAGAGAGAGAGAGAGAGAGAGAGAGAGAGAGAGAGAGAGAGGGGGGGGGGGGGGGGGGGGGGCAGGAGCTCCTGTGGCAATACAAAGTATTAGCAGAAGAGTTTAAATTTCATTTCAGATTTGAAAAATATCAACCACAATAAAGAAAAGAAGGCTGTATTTTTATGCACATATCAAAAAATAAAATAAAATAAAAAAAATTAAAAAAAAGGGAAAAGGGCTGCAAATAAAACATAAACTTACCACAGGATCAGAAACATAATTTATATGTGTAAGAGAAATATATCTGGATCCAGGTAAGTGTGGGATCAATAAAAAAGGTACAGGAAACGGAGAGAGGGTCAAAGCAAAAATGAGTGGGATGAAACAAGAAAGAAAGAGTGTGAAGAGTATTCTCAGAAGAGGGAGTTAGAGAACAAAGGGATACAAGCGAAGATGAAAAGAAGTCGAAGTGAAGGCAGTTGTGTAATCACAGCCCATAAAAGACTGAAAGGATCTAATAATAATAATAATAATAATATAGTCACATTGCCTTTAAGAGTTCTAACAGACTGAGCAATTGGATCTTCTGTTACTTTTTCAACAAGATAACCAAGTATGTGTGGAAGAGAGAGAGAGAGAGAGAGAGAGAGAGAGAGAGAGAGAGACCAGCAAGAAGTGGGGATAACACTGGATGATAACCATAAAGCACAAGACCGTCTTGTTTCCCAAAAGAAGCTGAAATCAAAAAAAGGGCAAGAAGGGTACTGAAGGGTATCAGCAGCACAGGGAACAAATGTGTTAATACTGGGCTAAAATTTAAGGTGCAGGAAAAAGTGCAATTGAAATAAAGAGGTACAGAGGCAGCCAATACAAGAAGAAGAAGAAGAAGAAGAAGAATTATTGGGCAGTTAGTAATACCATTTACTCTATTTTTAAATTTAAACTTTTCATCCAAAAATTACATATTTCCTTTCAGAATAATTCATATAGCATTACAATATTGGTAGTCACTTAAACTGGAAACTATAATTTTAATTATTACAGCCATCCCTGGAAATTATTTTGCTGTTGAGTATGCCCTTCTGACCAAATAGAATGTATTAATTGTGAACGACTGTTACAGGTCAGGTGCTGCAATTGTATTTGATGTGTCGAGGATAGCAACATTTCATTCAGCGCAAAAGGTAAGACTTTATTTTCATATGTTACACCGCCAACAAATCTCTTGAAATGGGAAATTTGAAAAAAATTGTACTCTTACTTTTGCAGAATTTATTCTTTGGTAGCTAAGTAAGATATAAAAACAAACACTCAAGTATACAGTAAGTGGGAGGAGGATGAGGTAAGTCATAAGGGGAATATGAGCACACAATTTGAATTCCTAACAAATTAGAAGCACTACCTTCACAAAGAGTGGAACTGTTTCAAAATAAATGGATTCTAGAGAAAAATTTGGCAGTGAAGTTGCAAAATGCTCAATGATATAATAATGTAAATTCCAGAATTGAAACATACAAAAAATAATGAAGGAAAGCATTCACCTGCTGAGAAATGTTACTGCTGCAGTGCATATAGAGTCTGACACAAGTGATAATTTATAACTACTCTAACTTTAACAGCTTTCTCTCTCTCTCTCTCCCCCTCTCTCTCTCCCCCCCCCCCCCCCCCCCCCCCCCCTCATATGATCAATTGCCTCATTATTGGCTTAACAAATGACACAACAGAGTAGAAATTACACATGATGATGCTTCCCTATTAAACATGAAATGGGTTTCGACGTGTCAAAAGTTGGCAAATGTTATTTTGTAGACAAAGTGAAAATTCATTTTCTTGAAGACACCATCAACATAAGATTGCTTTTACATTACATAAATATTCTCTCACTGCTTTTTTATTTCTTTCATAGAAATACATCTCATTTTTATAATATTAATTCACAGTAAGAGTAAATACAGGTTTAATGATAAGTTGCCATACAAATGGTAAAAGTAACAACTAATGTTTTTTTTTGTACATAATAAATGGTATCTTGTATAATATGTTACAGAATAAATACCACATCTCTCCGTTCCACATAGACATACAATGAGTCGCGCTAACTCATTTTGGAAAATGTGATTATTCTTTCTCCTGTTGCCTGTCAGCAAACTAAGATGAGTACTCTTTCCAGTTGGCCCACATTACTGATTTTATGCTGGTACACAATTGATTTTAAAAGCCTCACAGGTAAATGTCCATTTGAGGGAGGCCTGGCAACCTGAATAGCCACTCTGCTGGGCAATGTCAACTGGTCCATTTTCTCGGAAACTGCTGACCAATCATTGATGCACTTCGGTGCTGTAATTGAGTGGTGTCCATCTTTCTGGAAGAATGTATGGAAGTCTCCTTGTTCGTCGAGGATTGACACAAAGACATAATATTTCAACATGCCGAGGTAGACCATCACATTGACTTTTCCTCAATGGAAAAAAAAGGATCAACAAATTCTGTACCACATCAAGATTTTCATCCACATTAACTTTCACAGTCTGACATTTAACTTGAAATTCTATCACTTTACCACTGCCATAAAGTGTTTCCTCATCTGAAAAAAGGACGGAATTAACAAAATCAAACATTCTCATGCATATTCAGTACCCATTCACCAGTGCTTCCCAACACCTGTGTCAACCTGTCAAATACTGCCACTCATTAAGACCACAAAATCCTCATGATGCTGCTTTGGCTAATTCCCACTTATGCAAGCAGAGTCACATCGAGTCCCATTTTTCAGACTTTTGGCTATCTCTGGTAGCACCTGTCTAGATATACCTTCATCTGTTACCATCTTTGGTTTCAAGATCTGCTTAAATCTGCCCTTTCCAACTGCTTAACCATACTGAAAACAAGAAGGGAATTAATTTTTGCATCCACCATTCGTATTGAGACTAAAGACTCAGCCCACTACTTAATGTTCAGAAGTAAAAACAAAATGTAACAGATCATATGTAGTATGTAGTGAAACATTATTTACTTGCATGAAATGAGAGCACTCTTCAAGGGTGTAAAAAAACAGTTACTGGTAAATCCCTAGTCAATCCTAGCATTTTTGTCAGTAACATGTCATTTCTTTCACCAATGGCAATGTTTATTGAAGCAAAAAATGCTATGTTATTCTGTGGTTCAGAATCTATGTTAGACTGTATGTCCCTCTGTGACTGGCTGGGTCAGTTCAAAGGTAGGACGAAAGCAACAGCACACAACCTCCAACAAGACAGTGATCAGAAAAGCACTATAGTGCTCAAAGCAATCTTTGGACTGATGACATCTTTACTTTAGTTTATTTGAGGTACAGTCTCATCTTCAGTGTAAGAATTTTTGAAACAGCACTGAGTAATGCATTTGTTAATCTGATTCCTACATTCAATTATTTCTTCTCATACTATACTATCCTGTAACTATTAACATGGCATTTGTCTTTGGTTTCTGTGTTATGTTGGTGCAGCTTAGAGTTCATGGTTGGCTGCAATGATGTGACCAACATCGTAACATATAATTACAGTTAAAATATTAGTTCTGAGAACAAACTTTAGTGACACAAAAGTCTTCAGGTCCTGAACTACAGATGATTCTCATAGATCTTTCCTGCAGACCAGCAGCCTCCCATTTAAGTTATCAAAGTATTGAGTCAAGTTTTCATATTCCTTACCTGCACACATGGTTACTCAATTGTATTTGCCATTAGTATTCATTACTGTTTATAACTCAACTACTTGAAAATTACATAAGTCAATATCGCAATTGTGGAAACTATAATAAATAGTGCAGTTCATGGCGATATATATAATAGAGGGAAACATTCCACGTGGGAAAAATATATCTAAAAACAAAGATACCAGAACTTACCAAATGAAAGCGTTGGTATGTTGATAGAGACAATAAAACACACACACACACATACACACACACACACACACACACACACACACACACACACACACACACACACACACACACAAATTTCAAGCTTTTGCAACCCAAAGTTGCTTCATCAGGAAAGAGGGAAGGAGAGGGAAAGACGAAAGGATATGGGTTTTAAGGGAGAGGGTAAGGAGTCATTCCAATCCCGGCAGCGGAAAGACTTACCTTAGGGGGGAAAAAGGACAGGTAGGTATACACTCGTGTGAGCGCGCGCGCACCCATCCACACACACACACACACACACACACACACACACACACACACACACACACACACAATCGATCCGCGCATATACAGACACAGGCAGACATATGTAAAGGCAAAGAGGTTGGGCAGAGATGTCAGTCGAGGCAGAACTACAGAGGCAAAGATGTTGTTGAATGACAGGTGAGGTATGAGTAGCGGCAACTTGAAATTAGCAGACGTTGAGGCCTGGTGGGTAACGGGAAGAGAGAATATATTGAAGGGCAAGTTCCCATCTCCGGAGTTCTGATAGGTTGGTGTCAGTGGAAAGTATCCAGATAACATGGACGGTGTAACACTGGGCCCAGATGTGCTGGCCGTGCACCAAGGCATGTTTAAGTCACAGGGTGAACCTCATTACCAACAAACACTGTCTGCCTGTGTCCGTTCATGCGAATGGACAGTTTGTTGCTGGTCATTCCCACATAGAAGGCATCACAGTGTAGGCATGTCAGGTGGTAAATCACATGGGTGCTTTCACACGTGGCTCTGCCTTTGATCGTGTACACCTTCCGGGTTACAGGACTGGAGTAGGTGGTGGTGGGAGGGAGCATGGGACAGGTTTTACACCAGGGGCGGTTACAAGGGTAGGAGCCAGAGGGTAGGGAAGGTGGTTTGGGAATTTCATAGGGATGAACCAAGAGGTTACGAAGATTAGGTGGACGGCGGAAAGACACTCTTGGTGGAGTGGGGAGGATTTCATGAAGGGTGGATCTCATTTCAGGGCAGCATTTGAGGAAGTTGTAGCCCTGCTGGAGAGCCACGTTCAGAGTCTGATCCAGTCCCGGAAAGTATCCTGTCACAAGTGGGGCACTTTTGGGGTTCTTCTGTGGGAGGTTCTGGGTTTGAGGGGATGAGAAAGTGGCTCTGGTTATTTGCTTCTGTACCAGGTCGGGAGGGTAGTTGCGGGATGCGAAAGCTGTTTTCAGGTTATTGGTGTAATGGCTCAGGGATTCAGGACTCGAGCAGATTCGTTTGCCACGAAGACCTAAGCCGTAGGTAAGGGATTGTATGATATGGAATGGGTGGCAGCTGTCATAATGGAGGTACTGTTGCTTGCTCGTGGGTTTGATGTGGACGGATGTGTGCAGCTGGCCATTGGACAGATGGAGGTCAATGTCGATGAAAGTGGCATGGGATTTGGAGTAGGACCAGATGAATCTGATGGAACCAAAGGAGTTGAGGTTGGAGAGGAAATTCTGGAGTTCTTCTTCACTGTGAGTCCAGATCATGAAGATGTCATCAATAAATCTGTACCAAACTTTGGGTTGGCAGGTCTGGGTAACCAAGAAGGCTTCCTCTAAGCGATCCATAAATAGGTTGGCGTACGAGAGGGCCATCCTGGTACCCATGGCTGTTCCCTTCAATTGTTGGTATGTCTGGCCTTCAAAAGTGAAGAAGTTGTGGGTCAGGATGAAGCTGGCTAAGGAACTGCTTGTGTCTGTATATGTGCAGATGGATGGGTGTGTGTGTGTGTGTGTGTGTGTGTGTGTGTGTGTGTGTGTGTGTGTGTGTGTGTGTGTGGGCGCGCGCAAGTTTATACCTGTCCTTTTTTCCCCCCTAAGGTAAGTCTTTCCACTCCCGGGATTGGAATGACTCCTTACCCTCTCTCTTAAAACCCATATCCTTTTGTCTTTCCCTCTCCTTCCCTCTTTCCTGATGAAGCAGCCATGGGTTGCGAAAGCTTGAATTTTGTGTGTGTGTGTTTGTATTTATTTGTGTGTCTATCAATATACCAACGCTTTTGTTTGGTAAGTTACATCACCTTTTTTTTTAGATATATATATTGTGTGGGTGTGTTTGATAACATCTGTTCACACATCATCTTCTCCACTTGAAAACTTGCCCAACTCACTTCAACAACCTGTTCAGTCTTGGTTTCAGACTGCATCAGCCTCTCTTAAATAAGCAATGCAGCAGACCCTCGATTATCTGACCTACAATTAACCGACTCCTCAAATTATCCAACCATGGTTACAACCATTCATCTGCGCTCTTCGCACGTCAATGTGCCAACGTTATCGACCGATTTTACTCTTGCCACAACAAGTGATCAGCCAAGTGACACTATTCACACTGGCTCAGTTTAAAGGGGTATTGCATTACCAGATTGCTTTACTGTACTCCTCAATCTGCCACTTCACCAGTGAGCTTTTTAAGATTATTGTGCTTCTCATTTTAATTTCAAAATTGTAGTGTAATTTTATACAGTTTTTTTAAAGTTGTGATCAAGAAGGTAAGGGTTTCTGGAAGAATAAAAATGGCTACAAATTAGAAATGTAAACATGTTGTATGCACATAGAAACAGAAACTGTGTTCTACAAAGAAATGGAAAAGGTGAGTCAGTTACTAAATAAGCCTCTGAAATGGGTGGTGGGGTGACAACCATTAAAGACTGCAAAAAGAATCAAAAAGATTTTGAAGCTTTTTCATCAACTGTAGAGGGCGAAAATGATCCAGGAACTAGAAAAGCATTGAAAAACCAAAACTTTAGTGTGCTTTGGTTTTGTCAGGAAAGACATAAGGAGATCCTACTTTCAATGTCCTATCATAGAACAAAAAGCTATTCAGTTGCACCAAAAACCGGGATGAAGAAGATGAATTCCATACAAATGATGTTTCTGCTATGACCACAGGCCTGCCGTGATGCAGCCACAAAGACAAGTTTTACAAAACTGAAACAAAAAAGCTTTTACAGTTTTTTTAAATTCAGTGTCTAAAATTTCCTGTTTTCCCTGCTGTTTACTATAAATGTATTTTTATCACTTAATTTTGATTTATTCATCATTTTGAGCTCTGTAATTGACTTGTTTCACCCTCCTCCAAATAGCTGACCTTTTTAGTGCTCCAACCATCACCTGGTCCCAAAAGTGAAGATTAATTGAGGTTCTACTGTAGTTCACTTGATCCAATGGCAACCTGCTCATAATTGAGTTGATTATGAACAACAGTTTAATCTTTTCATTAAAACACTGTTTTGATATCAGACTTACAATCATAATAAATAACACAATTGCAGTATGGGACTTAAAGATGCATTTACAGTCAGATAAATTTTTGTTAATTCCTTCAAACAAATATTTTGCAAGCACTGCTCTCTCATTACAAGTTTTTACGGTTCAAAAACTATTAACAAAACCATGAAGGACAGCTTTCTAGAACCCTTTACAGTTTAAAAAAGTTAAGTTCAATAAACTTAAGGACTGACATATCTGACATGATGAGAACTCCATAAAGTATTTATTCGTAAATTACTCAGCACTAAGGCACCTCACACAAAGAAGCTTGCACCATAAATAGTAAAGAAATTGGGGAAATGATGACAGTATTCCTAATACAATTAATTATTTATAGCAAACAAAATCTGGTCTAAAACTCGAAATTACAGCTCACATTCTGAAGGCAAAATTTTACATATGCACTGAGTAGTTTTTACGGGTTATTGGTCATATCTCCGAGGTAGGCTCAAAATACAATACCTTCTTACAGAGGGTGTCCATGAAGGCCTCTATTAACGTATTTACTATGAATATTAAAATAATTAGGATGCTAGTATCTCCTCTACATTAACATTTTGAGTAAAAACATAATACATCACTATAATAAAAAAATTTATGCCATAACACATATTTATAAATAGTGGTGCCACTATGCCCAGAAATATGTATTAGTTCACAAAGTTCTTTCTTTACATTATAAGGTGGAATTTTCGATTAGACAAGTAACTGATTTCCAGGAAAACTAAGTGCAGCATTAGGGTAAGCACATCAAAAATATTACCTTGAATAATGAATCTAAATGGGAAACATTTTAATTGATGTTTTGATATATTTATACATCTCCCATGTGTATACTATATACAAAATTTGGGAATAAACAAAGGGAACAAAAATTGTTACCACAGGAATTGAAGTAATAACAGAAGGTGTAATTCCAACAGAAGGTGTAATTCCAACTTTTGCCATGATACAAAAAATAAAGTATTTAAATATGCTTACAATAATAAATACACATCATGTGCTATTATTCTATAGTGAATAGTGGATGTCATGTTTTCTTGACAATGACTCTCACTATTCCTTATGAAATCATGCGCACCACACACCTCTTTGCTAGCCAGTGACAGTTTCCGCAAAAGGAAAAATCCCAATGTTGTCTTTGTCTTTGCTTCTCATCGCATCTGGTAAATCTGCCCTGACCTGAGGTTCTGGGTGACTTTTGCATACTCTCCCCATTTCCTAAGCCTCGCCCATCCTTTTTATACTTCCTCCTTCATTCCCCTCCCAACGATTCTGCTAGGAGGTGGTGCCACAGGCTCCGAAAGCTTACGCATTTCTTCAATGTTTACAAGCCTTTTCTCCTGCCACTACTTATCTATCCATAAATATTAAGATATAAATAGGAGATAACAGCTATTTAATGTAGCTGAGAAACTGGCAGCCTTTGAAAAGTATTGTTAATGAGGTGTTTAGAATAAGTTTCGTGAGTTGCTTGCCCTTTGTTGATGTATGTTGTGACTTGGTGCACACCCTTGTTGATGAAATTTACAGTTTTTATAGATGATTCTGAACTCCACATATGTATGTTCACAGTGGCTCAATGACATCAGGGAAAAAGTAACACAACAGGATGGTACTCCCATCCCCACAGTGTTGCTGGCAAACAAGTGTGACATCCAAGGGTCTTCCGGGCCTTCTACGGAGACCATAGCTCGATTCTGTCGTGATAATGGTATCACGAATTGGTTCTCTACATCAGCAAAGGAGAATATCAATATAGGTGAGGAAATAGAATTCTATGTTGTGCCTACCACTATGAATGAATGCACACTCAAGCAATTACATATTAGCAAATCATATTACAGAAAGCATCATACTGTACATGTTCTGTAACTTTGTTTCTCACATGGGAAGAGAGGGTGGGGTGGGGGGGGGGGGGGGGGGGGGACTCCTAGGACTGAAGGAATGTGTATAAGTTGACCAATATAGACCTTTTTTAGCTCATTGCCAATATCAGCAAACAGTACAGAATCACGCGGCAGTGTTTTGTAATTTGCAGCAATAAGATTTCAGTTTAGATTGCACAAAATAATTCCAGTGATGTTTACCTCATGCCGTGTTCAATATCATGAATCACATAATCTGTTCCCAACACCTTTTGTGCGAATTGCTTGCTTATTTTGTGTGCACAGTACAACTTTAATAAGTGCTATTAAGCATGCAAGATTAGTTGTGGAGAGCAACTGGACACCATTTTCCTGACACTGGGTTCTTTAACTACATTATCAGTCAGTTAAGCACTAATCATGTGAAAACCGATCCTTTGAAGACGTAAAGGTGTTAGTCACGAAATCACAAGTTGTTTAATGAGACAGACATACAGTGAGCTTATAGAATGAACCAATCCACAGAGAAATAACTGCAAAAACATAATATGCTTTATTCTGTGTCTTCCAAGATAAAGCTGTTTGCAGCTGCTAGGGTTTAATGTGCAGTCACAGATGAGGTGACAAAACACAGAGCACAAGCTCAGATTGAAAGAAGGATGTGAAAAGAAATCAGTTGTATTCTTTTTAAAGGCATCATTGTGGAGTTTGCCTTATGCAATTTAAGGAAACCTCAGAAAACCTAAATCCGGATGAGCAGATGAAGATGTAAACTGCTACCCGTCTGACTCCAGGTCCAAATCAGCCTCTTTACTTTATCAGTGGGCTGCAATGTTTTGTTTTGGTAGCTCTGACAGAATGATAGGATAATGTGATGCAGGTATTTAAGTGTGTACCAACGGTGTGGATGTGTACCTGCATACATTAAATGAATTTGTTTTAGACCAAGTCATTACAAAACATCAAAACAACTAAATTGCCAATTATTCGACCGACTTTGCAGTGATCCTCTTCAGGCTGACTAACTGTTGGTTTCTGGTGATGGGTTTCTACTATCACTGCCTTGTTTTGGTTGTCAGGTGGCTACTGACATCACATTCTGGTATGCCACCGGACAATAAAAAGTAAAAATTGCTATGGAGGGGTGGCTCCACAGATCTGGTAGGTGACTGCTAAGCAATAATGAAACTGTAGCTTATACAAGGATAGCATTTCTCCTGCAGCGAGACATTCATGCCACACAGCAGTTCTCTTGTGACCACTTTTTTATGCTGTTGGACCCATATAAAATGAAGCTGTTGACTGGTGAACACATGGGGCCTGCTGACAGACAGGTCATTGGTAACTTGTGGCCATCTTCCCTGCATGTCCTATCAGGGCTATATATAGCCTTTCATTTTTTGCAGCTGTATTCACAGCTGATGATCAAGCACATTGTGTTCTTGAAAATTAATAGCTGGGCCACAGTCATAAGGGGTTCAGCAACAGCTGATTAACTGTGTTGCCCCAGTCGTAAGTAGCATTCCTGTTTAGACATGCAATTGCTACTCCGGGTTTCACTACCGTAGACTTTGCCACATAGGCTTCCAAGTTCGTAGATGCCTACAATGTGGAGAGCATCTACAAAGGTTCACAACATTTAAGGCATTTTGTATGCATAGTTGTTTGACCATGGTATTTTGGGCAGCTTAATTTTAATGTGCCCATGCCAGCCCTGGTAACAAAGCATGTTTGGGACAGCCTAAAACTGCCACCACTGATGATAACATTGCACAGGTTCACCAAATGGTGCTAGAGAAATCTCAAATAAAGATGAGAGACAACAAAATTTATTGTACGGCATCCGCAGCTGAAGGTATGAATTCTTGAAAAATAAACCACAAACAGCTGTTGTATAAACGGGACTAGGAAAGTTTCGCAACACATCTTTAGTAATTTTATTTTTTCGAAGTAAGTTCTCCCACACTGAATACAACTTTCCATCCTTCAAAACCAATCCCTAAACCAGTTCTCCCATGTTTCTGTACGGAGTAAGGCACACTCATTGTCCCAAACCCTAAGGACGTCCTCATCACTTGAAAACTGCACTCCTTTCAGCTTCATTTTCATATGTGGGAACAGTGCAAAGTCGCAAGAAGCAAGATCTGGACTGTAAGGACAGTGCTCAAGAAGTTGCAGCCCTGTACCCCGCAAATATTTGGTGCATGCTTTGGCGCAGTGAGTTGGAGTGTTTTCGTGATGGGAGGAACCAAATGTCCATTCTTCACTTCAGTTGCAGGTTCTTCAAAGATTCAATGACTTTAGGACAGGCACTGCTCAGCATACCACTTAGCTGTGCCCGTCCTCTGGGTGTCCAAAACAACACGCTCCACAATTCCACTTGATTTGTAAACAAACAGCTATCCTTTTCTTCTTTACTGATAAGGATTTTCTGACGGATACGGGCTTGTCGTTATCTTCAAAGACCCAAATTTTGTTTTGATTCTTAGTCAGCACATCATAATAGTACAGCAAAGTCTCGTCACCTGTCATGATATTATTCACGCACTGAGAATGTACCTTACGAAACATCTTTAATATCTACTGGCACCAAGTCACTCATGTCATCTGCTCTTCCATCAGTCTATGCAGCACCCGGAGACAACGAAGTTCATTTACTTGCAAATGATCATGCAGAATCTTAGCTCTAAGGTATACTCTGTCTGCTTATAGGTAAATCGTCTGTCTTCTTCTAGCATTTTTCTCGCAGCATCAATTTTTCCCTCCCCAACTGATGATTGTGGCCTTCCCGTCCACTCAGCATCCTCCAGAGGGAAATTACCAGTTTGGTTCTGTACCACCTGAATATGGTTGAACGATGTGGACACCTCACCAAGTGCAAGAGCCATTTCTTCAAAGTGCTAGTCTATGACGAAACCATGGGTGAAGTTGTGGGGCAAAACTGCCCGAAAACTAAACCTTCTAATGAACAACTGCACCCACAGACTTGGTACAGCGGCTACAATGCAAGTATGAAGTATTGTCAGAACACAGCTACAATCAGCCTCCTGCAACCTATTGTTGTGTCGTACTGCAAAACTTTCCTAATACCCTTTGTATGATCCTTTAATATTGCTACCACTTTAACAATAATGCATCTTCATAATAATTTATAAAAAGTTTTATAATTCTCCCATGTGCTATTCTTGTTTATTTATATGCACCTGAAGATTCAACCCTGTAACACTGCAAAACTGGCAGTACTCTTAAAGAATTGTACAACAGTTGTTCCTGGTTCATTTTTCAAGAATGCATTTGATGAGAAAGATAACAGAAGCTATGAGCATATCTGAAGAACATGTTTGTCACAGATTCATTGAACATTTATGGATGAGAAGGCTGACCACATGCTGGCTGCCACAATTGCTCACTCTGTGCCAGCTCATACCTCAGCAGTAACCATGGCAAAAATCCACAAATTGCATTTTAAACTGCTTGCTCATCCTCCTTACTCAACAGATCCAGCCCCCAAGTAAATTTTTTTGTTCCTTCAGCTGAAATTTGAGCTTTGAGGACAGAAATTTTCTTTGAATGAAGAGGTCAGCACCTTCATAACCAACTATTTTGAAGGAGAAAGACACTAACTATTATTTCAATGGGTTAAAGAGATGGGTATTGCTGGAAGAAGTGTACAGATTAACAAAGAGATTACGCTGAAAAGTAAAAATACATTTGAAGACAAAACATCTTATTTCTTTGCTAGGTCAGAAACTTTAGAAACTACAACCATATACAAACATTCATGCTTCTCAACAGATTTCAGATCCTGTGGCTGCAACGGCATACAGTTTAATCCCTCCACGACACAGCACTTTGCCTACACAGTCGCTGACACCTCTCACATTAGACAAGTGAGCAACAAGAAGAGGATCTTCTGTTATTTTGTCTGTTGTTCTATCTTCACTGTACCTCAAAAGTTCATTGTATATTCTTGTTACGCTATCCATTTGCAGGCGATGTTGTCTGGAGCTCTTTCACTTTGCGTTGAAGGTGTTCCATGTCATTAACAGGTGGTCTTGGGCTTTCAGCATACATAGCATAGCATTCTTTCATGCACATGGATGTTGGTATTCATATATTTCCTGTAGGTTTTGTCAAAATTTGCCACCAGATGTTCTGTGCGGTTCTACATACAGGAAGGGAATTGTCTGTTGTTTTCTATTTCTTATGTAAACCATGTATTTTTAGGTAAGGTGTTGAGGTGCCGACGAAATCTGGGATGCTGACAACTTTCAGCAGAAACTGGACAAGCTCTGGACAGCATTCTGTGTGGATGGATATAGTGACAACATGAGAGTTATGAGGTACAGTGAAGGTAAAACAAACAAAAGAACAGGAGAACTACTTCCTGTTGCTCGCTAATGAGGAATTAATATCATATTCCAGAGCAGTTTGAGGATCAGAGATCTCTCAAGACCCTTGAAGGGTTCCACATACTCTGCACAGTGTAGTTGTGTATAAACTTCGATGTGAATGTGGCAGAGTCTACATTGATGAAACTGGGAGACCTATTACCACTTGCATATTGGAGCACAAATGCTGCGTACGACTGGAGTAACGCAATAAATCAGCTATAGCTGACAAAACTGCCAGGGCTGTGGCTAAACTCTTACTTATGAAGAACCTCATGTTCCTGCTCAGCAGCCATGGACACAACAGCAAAAAATTAGAAAGGCTCTCCAAATAATTAAGCACCCTAACAACATGAACTGGATCAGCAGGCCACTTGTATTCACCATCCCACAGCCCCGCATGACCAGAGCCCTGTCAAACAAACCCGTACATTTACAAAATTTGTCAGTTTAACCTCACACTGAAATAGATGCAGTTGGTGTGCGTTTCGACAGTAAAGACGTAGTTACATCAACTTTCTTCCAACGGACAATGAAACTTTTAAGAACTTGTTGAGGCCCTCGTAAAAGAGCAAACTTGTCTGTCAAATTCGCTACGGATGTGTCAAACAAGCTGTACATATACCACGGAAGCCTGTAATGTTAACCTTACTTCTGGAGCAGATGCTTTTCATGTATAAAGTATTTTGGCACTAGTGGGAATGGTTACAAATGTAGATGAGATTTAGCATTTCTAACATTTAAAGAAGAAAACAAGGCACCTCACCAGAGAATTGTTTAAAATGAAGGAGAAATATACACACCAAAACATGTTTTCCTGTGCCGCGCAGGATTAGCAGAGCGGTCTAAAGGCGCTGCAGTCGTGGACTGTGCGGCCGGTTCCGGCGAAGGTTCGAGTCCTCCCTCGGGCGTGGGTGTGTGTGTTTGTCCTTAGGATAATTTAGATTAAGTAGTGTGTAAGCTTAGGTACTGATGACCTTAGCAGTTAAGGCCATAAGATTTCACAAACATTTTGAACATTGCACGTGGATAGTAAAATGTTCATTATTTGTATGCAAAAATTTACTCTCTTCTTCTTGGTCCTCTAATGAAAGTTCATTAAAATACCACAATATGGGAACATACATCCCACATTGCCTGTAGAAGAACTGGAGAACTTAGATTTCTTTCATTTCAATGCACTTCTGCTTGTGGGTCAGGCATAACAGACAGATTTTGTTCATACCTTCTCCCTGCGAAACATATGGCTGGAAAAGACATGACGCCTCTACCGTTATGGTAATTGTCAGTGCTATTTTGTTTTCATCCTTGATCACAGTTTCCCTAATTCTAGAAAAATCGCCATACAGTGAGATAAAATTGTAATAAAAGAATTTTTCACTGTACATGTGTGGTGAAAAATTAACTGAAACATCATCTGCCATCTTGTCAAACTTTCCAGCAATCGAAATTTCTCGCAAACACATCATACAAGACCTATCTATGTGTGACAAACATGCCAAAGAGTGCTGTACACAGCCAAATATCTGGCAAGCATACTTAACTTTAAGAAAATGTTGGATCATTTACAGGGGCCTTTTAAAAACCTGCCACGTGGGATTGATGTCTCACTGCAGAACACTACCACTGGGCACAAGCTTGCTAGTTGGTAGGCAAAAGTGAATCACCTGCCAGAGTAGCATAGTCACTAGCTTTCTGTATTGCCATCACTCCATAAAAATCTTGCCGCCCGGAGTGGCTGAGCGGTTCTAGGCGCTACAGTCTGGAACCGTGTGACCACTACGGTCGCAGGTTTGAATCCTGCCTCGGGCATGGATGTGTGTGATGTCCTTAGGTTAGTTAGGTTTAAGTAGTTCTAAGTTCTAGGGGACTGATGACCACAGCAGTTAAATCCCACAGTGCTCAGAGCCATTTGAACCATAAAAATCTTTTCTTCACACTATCCAGTGGCATACCAGAATGTGTCATCAGCAGCCACATGAGAACCAAAATAAGGTAGTATACAGAAGAAACCATTACCAGAATCAAGCAGTTACAACAACCTTAAGAGGACTGCTGCAAAATGAGTTGAAACATCAGTTATATTACCCCCCCCCCCCCCCCCCCGCCTTCCCCCCATGTGATATTAAAACTTTGACTGACCCTTTTAGTCCCATAATTCATTCTGTGTGTCTATTTTTTATTTTTGTAATTGCTGTCATTTCTATAATGTTTTAATTATTTATTGTATGGCACCACATGTGTAAAAATACTTATATGTTAATAAAGCAATTCACATAATAATAAAATAGTAATATAATAATAATAATAATAATAATAATAATAATAATAATAATAAAACCATTAGAGTAGCATTTATTTTATCTTACAGATGAAGCTATGGCATTCCTGGTGAACAAGGTCATGTATGTGAAAACTCAAGAGGCTGCGGCTGATACTATCATTCTTTCGGCCAGCACGGGACAGACAAAGGAGAAACAAAGAAACTGTTGCGGATGATAGGCATGTTATGGAAACAGTCTTTTGCCAATATTGTGGTTGTGCAATTTACCCTAAGGTGTCTGTACAATGTACAGTTCCAGTCATAGCAATGCCTAAATCTAGCAAACAGGCGAGATTACCGCGAAATACTTCGCAACTGATGCAACTTAAGGTTTCAATTTCCAAAGGGGGTAACAGACTGGATACATGAACTGGCCAATGGAGTAAAATGTAATGTATACCACTTAAGCACATGATGAAGGTCCAATAACAACTGTGGAAGCAAAGAAACGTGTTGCGTGCTGATTACACCCTAGAAGATAGTGTTGTGCAATAAAACACTGAAGAATTAACCAGTTCTATATAACTTTTATTTTATACTAAATTTATTTTCTACAGTGGTAATCACAAATTTTGTTCAAAAACTGTGCATCACATTTATAATTTTGTTGTCAATCAATAAATTAAAATTACATTGTACTGAAGCCATATAACAATAACTATATACAATGGTGATGTACAATTAAATTGTGGTTTCTATTGTTTATATTTTTATATTGTTAAAAATATGTCTTATTCAAAATTTTCATTTTATGATTCATCAAGTGCATTGTCACCAATTACATCCAGTTGCATGTTAACTTCAGTAATCCACAAAAGAGTTGGTGAGACAAGCAGGATACATTTAGTATCAACAATTTCCAGGCTTAAATGTGCAGAAGGTTTCTTTTTATTAGAGGATATCTTATAACAGTTCCAAAGAAAATTAAAAATACGAATGTAAATAGAGTATCTGCCATTTCCTGGTCTGTGCTATAACTGCAGGAAACTAGTGCGGAGCAGTGACATGCAGGTGGTAGTACTTGATGTAAATATATCTCATAATCAAAGAAAGCATGTAGAAGGGGACAAACATACTGACATCTATTTCTACACGGTTCTGTATAGTAAGTAAAATACCAGTAATTGCACTTGACATCATACAGAAACTGTGGAATGCAATGTAAATTTGTTTTTAGTCACTACTTGAAACTGATTGTCAGCTCCAAAATCCACTTATCAGAAGCTTCTCTACTTTCTGTAGAGCGTGAAGTACCTGTCATCCATTTGCACATTATATACATGTGGACACATATTTTTGTACAGAAAAAATTCAGACTATGAAACATCTACACGCAACTCTGAATTCTGTGTGGCAGGGATATCACTTACGTATATAACCTGTAAATATTGAGAATGTATTTTTAAGTGAATTTTATTTATTGTTATCTCATTTTGTCACTTTTACTGATCACAGTGACAGGACTGGTATAAAAGTGAGATTTGTGAATTGTTCACATTCCAAATACTGGCCCACCAATAAACACCAATCACAATTACGATTGAAAAATTGTCAATGTTTAATGCAAAAGGCCTTGTGTTCTGTGGTATCAAAATATAATTGACTTTTTTTTTTTTAAAAAAAAAAAAAGTTATGTATTCAAAACTGTAATTTTATAAAATTAATGTGAATCTGGGTTGTACAATGTAATGATGTATTTAGTTTCATGATTAAAGTAAAGATTGTTGTAAACTCCCAAACATGTTTTCAGACCCGTACCACTGCAGCAGAGATATTAAACACTGTTACAAAAATTATTGAAAAATAATTAAGACATTACAGCTGACATCCTGCCAGATAAGTTCTCATGGAAAATGCAAAGGGAAATGTTAAACAGTTCCGTACTAATCTTACACATCCTAAATGCAGTAAGGTAGTACCACACCAGTTAGCAGCCGAAAACAAATCTGTATTCGTAAGATTGTGTTATACAGGATAAACCGTGCCAAATGAGATAACAAAGAAAAAATATTATAAAGAAATATACCTAGGGTCAAAATTCTTTACAGATATTGTAAAAGGGGTGACTAACTTTTATTTTATTCATACAAGGGATATCGTACAACGCTGCAGTTACACTACTTCAACATCAACAAACAATGTCAGTTACTCTTTAGTCAAAGAAGTGAAGCTCTCTCTCGTTATGGGCACAATAAGGTGAGTCTCCATTCAAAATAATCCATGTTATAGATTTTTTCCACTGGGAAACAATTTTAAGAGGATTCACACGAAAGTCCACTCGAATGAGGTTGGTGACCTGGGTGGCTACTCCATCAGGCCAAGTTGACTGATCTAATGTCCAGAAGACTGTGGTCCAGTGACTGGCATGGTTCGATGCCGTAACGTACTAGTGCCTCGTCTTCTTTGAACAATGCAGGGGAGTCACCACTTTCATCCAGGACTGGTGTGAAGAAATCTTTCAACATGGTGAGCTTTTCCTCAATGGAAAAAAATCAACAATCCTCTCTGCCAAGCTTCCTCGGGAGGTGTGTGTGTGTGTGTGTGTGTGTGTGTGTGTGTGTTGGGGGGATTGAACCTACAAACTAAACCTGTTTGTTCTCATCAATCTTCAGTGTCCACTTGTTGCAGAATTCTATCCTCTGGTCAGGTGCAATAGATGCAGCACGTGTGTCGAATCCAATTTGTCCGATCCCTGGCCATCACTGAAAGCAACTGTGTTGACATAGCTTCCTCCATTACCATATTTAGTCTTATAGATCTGCTTGCATTGGCAGCGGAACCAGTCCTGCAGAATATTTACTGATAAGTATTGCCACAGTGTCATGGGTTACCTGAATTCTTTGCACTGCATTGGAAACACATGCTATATGCCAATCTGTTGTTCATTTTTTTAAGGGGTACTTCCTTTTAATTGGTTCATATTCCTTAAATAAAAAAAGTAATTAGTCACTGCTTTCACCAATTGTATGGAGATCAACCAGTGCTGTTTGCCGTAGTCACAATAAAATGCAGGTCCTCCTGTAACTTGCTGGGAAAGTCTATTCAAGGGTCACAGAAAGCCAAAGCCATACCACCTCAGGCCCGTGTCTGTTAAAGGATTGTGCTGTTCAAAACAATCTTTGAATTGATGACTGCTTTACTTCTAGAAATCATGAAAAGATCACACCGCGTGGAAGATCTATTATGGGTATAGAAAAGGCCAAAGCATCATCACAGTTGCAGCTAAGACGAACAGCTTCTCAGTCATAAATAAATAACAAACTATCAACAATCATAATTGGCATGTGTTATTTGTCAGATTTACTTCTTTTCTTCACTCTCCACTTAAATTAGCATCTACACAAATGAAACACATACTACTACTACTACTACTACTACTACTACGACTACAAATACTTTTTTAATAATTTATGGGTGGGATATTAAACTTAAAATCTTTGCCCCCCTCTTTTATATTCTATCAAGTTGTCTCGTGTTCTGGTAAATGCATGTGACATCGAAAGTGATACTGCCATAACCGATCATGAAAATAACTACTGTGGAGGAAAGCTGTGCTTGAAACGAAATGCAAACAAATTACATCAGGTTAGTATACAAATGACTATGTTTACGGACTTGTACATAAGTGACTCTGATAGGCATGAAGCCCCCACTTGTTGCAATCAATCTCTACATAAACACAGGGGCAAAAAGAACCCTCCACATGACTAAATGCTAAGTGATGGCATAGAAGGCACTTTAACCAATAAGGAAAGTACATAAATGGAGTAGAGACGAATGGGGAATCATTCTAGAGATTGTTCAGAGAGATATCAAAACAAGACATTGCACTTATAAACCTGCAGCAATAATGGCAAACTTTGAGGCACAAGAAAATTTTTGCAAAATACATTAGCTGCTCCTAACTAAGCCATAAGAGGTTTTCCACTGTGGCTGATGAAAATACCAAAAACAATAATTTGTACAAATTAATGGCAAAATAATTGAAAATTTGGTCCAAACCAGTGGCGAAGTTAATGGATTAATTGTGGGTAAGCTTAACTTGTATCTTTTTGTGTACAGGTGAACCATGCATTGCATGCATTGATTCTTCTTGGTAGCAATGCCTTTAAATTTCTGATCACTTGTAAGTTGTTTACCATGTTTTTTCTTATGGTAATTGTGCGGAAATATCTTAACCTACCATTAGTCACTAAGCTGTGAACGCAATTTTTTGGTTCTTTTAAGGGTGCTCACCCTTCTTTCGGAAGAAACTGTAGTGACAGAGAATGTAAAAATCAATGTGATGAGATCTACTACTTCATTACAAATATTTTGACAATTACTGTCTATTATGAATCTAAGAAGGTATTCAGGTGGCAAATATAATTTTCAGACTGATTTTTATCAAGACATTCTGTAAATTGAATATTCTGAAGATTTCCAAAACGCATTTCCATTTGCACTATGACATTATGTAAGATCTCTTAAGGGACTGGAAGTCACACTCACTAATATGAATTTCAGTGTAAAATTTCTTGTTACAGTTTTCAATACATGAGGTCACAGTTTTTGCTGATCTCCTCTCTGAGGACACAAAAAAATTAACGGAACGACACAAGATTGTAAATGAAAAACCTACCTACCTGCTTTGATATTTGTAGACCAACGTAACAGCACTATATTAAGTTTATGAGCATACCAGTGTAAAAATATGGCTTGTGGACATTTTTGCATGTTTACCTGCCATTAATGAGGCTCCATCTTACGTTTGGCTCACTATTTTGTCAGTAACTCCCAAATATCAAGTGCATTGAGTACGGTTTCTGATAAACCCTGAACAGTTTTGTCTCTAGAAACACTGTGGAAACCAACACATCTTCTACGGGTCTATCTTGTATACAAAACCCCACAATAATATAAATTTGTGACTTACAAGAATCATCTAGGGTTTCATCTGTTTGCACTCGAACAAACTCATGAGACTGCAACTCATTTTTAATGCAATCATTAATGACATTGGTGACCAATTCAACCAATTTGTTTTGAATTGTGCTTGATATTTCTTTGAATGCAGAATTGCTCTGTAAGTGATCTCAAATAAACTGTTCCTGTCAAGGAAAAAGTTCCAATAACTCAGAACAGCCCATGAATTGTTTGTTGTCAGAACTTTTATCTTCAAAGTGTTCTGTATATCCAACCTCCTGCTTACCCAAGAAACAAACATCAGTAACTCTTACAATTAAGAATTTATTTTGTTTCACAACTGCATTACATTTTATGGCTACAGTTGGCTCCTTCAGAAATTGGATGTTTAATTTCTCCACGACTCAACAGCCGAAGTGTAATCTTAAATCCTCGCATTCCTCAGCTTTCCTGTCAAAATTTTTCACACACACTCCAAAAGAAGCTGACAATAATTCTTTTTCAATCCCAGACCCATGAAACAAAATATTTGTGTAACAATACAATTTAAATGATTAATGGAAAATCTCATATAAAGATGTGAAACAAATACTAACAAAGAGATAGAGGGGCTGGCCAGTACTTACCTCAGCTCAGTACAGCCGATAGATACACAAAAAACGGAACCGAAAATTTACGTTCCTAGCTTTCGGAACAAATGTTCCTTCATCATGGAGGAGAGAGGGGAAAGAAAGGGAAGAAGGGAAGGTGGATTCAGTTACTCACAACCCAGGTTATGAAGCAACAGGGAAAGGAAAACAGGGAGGTTAGCAAGGATGGAGGCATGGTTGTCAGAGGGAAGCCAAAGATATTCTACTGTAAGTACTGTGCCAGCTTCAAACCAAAGAGGATGCATACAGAAGTAAAGAGGTATATAGTATAAAGATAAACACAACTATGTAGGATGAAAAGATGCGAGAATGGCTAAAGAGGAAAGGGAAAGAGGAGAAGACTGAAGAGTAAATGGGAGTGAGGTTGTTTAACGTAGGTTCAGTCCAGGGGGATGGCGGGACAAAAGGATGTGTTGGAGTGCAAGTTCCCATCTCCGCAGTTCAGAGGGACTGGTATTGGGTGGGAGAAGCCAAATGGCACATACGGTGTAGCAGGTTCCTATGTCCCTAGAATTATGCTGGAGGGCATGCTCCGCTACTGGGTATTGGACATCTCCTAGACGGACAGTTCGTCTGTGTCCGTTCATGCGCTCAGCCAGTTTAGTTGTTGTCATACCGATGTAAAAGGCTGTCCAGTGCAGGCATGTCAGCTGATAAACAACATGTGTAGTTTCACACGTGGCCCTGCCTTGAATTGTGTATGTTTTACCAGTAGCGGGGCTGGAGTAGGTGGTTGCGGGGGGATGCATGGGGCAGGTTTTGCAGCAGGGTCGGTTACAGGGGTAGGAACCGCTGGGTAGAGAAGGTAGTCTGGGAATATTGTAGGGTTTAACAAGGATGTTATGGAGGTTAGGGGGGCGACGAAAGGCAACTCTGGGTGGTGTGGGTAGAATTTTGTCAAAGGGTGATCTCATTTAAGGGGCTGACTTGAGAAAGTCATATCCCTGGCGGAGTAATTTGTTGATGTATTCGAGGCCAGGATAATGTTGGGTGACAAGGGGGATGCTTCTGTGTGGCCTGGGGGTAGGAACATTGTTGTTGGATGGGAGATGTTTGTGGACAAGGTCTGCAGGATAGTTGCGGGAGAGGAAAGCACTGGTCAGGTTATTGGTGTAATTGTTGAGGGATTCGTCACTGGAGCAGATACGTTTGCCACGAATACCTAGGCTGTAGGGAAGGGAGCGTTTGATGTGGAATGGATGGCAGCTATCAAAGTGAAGGTACTGTTGTTTGCTTGTGGGTTTGATATGGACAGAGGTGTGAATGTGAGCTTCAACAAGATGAAGGTCAACATCCAGGAAGGTGGCTTGGGTTTTGGAGAAGGACCACGTGAAATTCAGATTCGAAAAGGAGTTAAGGTTATGGAGGAAATTAAGGAGTGTTTCTTCACCATGAGTCCAGACCACAAAGATGTCGTCTATAAACTTATACCAGGCCAGGGGAAGCAGCTGTTGGGTCTTCAGGAAAGCCTCCTCCATGCGGCCCATGAAGAGGTTGGCATAGGACGGAGCCATCCTGGTTCCCATGGCCGTTCCCCTGATTTGTTTGTAGGTCTGGCCTTCAAAAGTGAAGTAATTATGGGTGAGGATGAAGTTGGTAAGTGTGATAAGGAACTAGGTTTTTGGAAGATGTCCGGGTGGGCGCTGGGAGAGGTAGTGCTAGGAGATGTCCAATACCCAGTAGCGGAGCATGCCCTCCAGCATAATTCTAGGGAACTAGGAACCCGCTACACTGTATGTGCCATTTGGCTTCTCCCACCCAACACCAGTCTCTCTGAACTGCGGAGATGGGAACTTGCACTCCAACACATCCTTTCGTCCCGCCATCCCCCTGGACTGAACCTATGTTAAACAACCTCACTCCCATTTACTCTTCAGTCTTCTCCTCTTTCCCTTTCCTCTTTAGCCATTCACACATCTTTTCATCCTACATAGTTGTGTTTATCTTTATACTATATACCTCTTTACTTCTGTATGCATCCTCTTTGGTTTGAAGCTGGCACAGTACTTACAGTAGAATATCTTTGGCTTCCCTCTGACAACCATGCCTCCATCCTTGCTACCCTCCCTGTTTTCCCTTCCCTGTTGCTTCATAACCTGGGTTGTGAGTAACTGAATCCACCTTCCCTTCTTCCCTTTCTTTCCCCTCTCTCCTCCCTGATGAAGGAACATTTGATCCAAAAGCTAGGAACGTAAATTTTCGGTTCTGTTTTTTGTGTATCTATCGGCTGTACTGAGCTGAGGTAAGTACTGGCCAGCCCCTCTATCTCTTTGTTAGTAACAATACAATTTATTTGTCACAGAGCAACCTGTAAACCAAGGACACTTTTTATAACAGGGAAACTGAAATTATGTTTCCCATCAGTTATTTTAATGCCCAAGTGTGGTGTGAATCACTTGTAAAGATAAGTGCACTTTGTTTTGTAAGCCCAGCTTGAAAAATGGTTTGTCATCTAATTTGCAAAATAAAGACATCAGTGTTCGTCTCCACAAGCCATAATACAGTTAGTTAATCACGTCCACTCACAAATGATTCTACTAAAACAAGTTTTGTTTAAACTAGTAGTGAACAGCAAATGAAATAACACTTCACAACTGAGCCAAGCCTTACTGCCACACTCGTATGATATACAGCTGCCAGCTACTGCATAGAAATGAGGCTAGAACCCTCCAGTGCCGTTAAACTGGATAGCTAATACATTCTTATATTTTAACTCTAACTGTAAATGTTCCTGAAATTTTTGGGTAGTTTAAGCCTCAAAATCCTCTAAAGAGCTTTGCCGCTGGGCCATACCTAGATTCTAACTCCGATGTACAGGTTCAATATTTCTGAACAGTTTGCACTTATGTCATTTCATCCCCATTAATCCATTTAGTGCACTTAAATAAAGTTTTACACATTGGAATAATTTTCTCTAAGTATGTTGATGGCAGATTTTGGTGACTGAATCATTAGCTGGAAACCAAAAAGGGGAAACCATACTATAGTTTGTATTATTTTGTGCCATACTGGTACTGCTTCAGTGAGCAACTAGGTAAGTGTATGAAATTTGCGACAAGTAAATTCTTGAACTATCATTACCTTACAATATGGGCTGGTTTGAAAACTTTTTCCACACACAGGCAACATATCTTTTGTGCTCCCCGCTGCCAACATTGGTTACCATCCTTGAGTTATTACCCATTTTACTGATAAGCAACACAATTATGCTATTGGTGAGTAGCTTCACAGCTACCAGTTCAGCATTGAAATGGAAGTCGACAGGCCGACCAAAGTCAGCCCAGACGCCGGAGAATATTGGTAGAGTAGGAGCAGCTGTGGACGCCAGTCATCAGCAGCCGACCCATAAACAAGTTGGTGCTTTGCATATGTCTGACTGCTCGGTAAGACGAATTTTGCAGTTCATTCTGCATTTACATCTGTACAAAATAGCTATTGTTCAGTAGTTAAAGCCCAATGACTATGCAAAGCGAAAAGCCTTTTCAGAGCAAATGATTGATTTGATGACAGATGGAAAAATTTTCATGACGAGTGATGAGGCGCATTTTCATTTGGACTGTTATGTAAACAAACAGGACTTTTGTTAGTGGTCAACTACAAATCCTGAAGAACTGCATGAACGTCCTCTGCTTAGTCCTAACGTTAATGTGTGGTGTGGTGTAACAAACTTGTGTCATTGGACCATACTTCGAAGAGGATGGTCAATTCACAACATTGTTGTTGTTGTTGTGGTCTTCAGTCCTGAGACTGGTTTGATGCAGCTCTCCATGCTACTCTATCCTGTGCAAGGTTTTTCATCTCCCAGTACCTACTGCAACCTACATCCTTCTGAATCTGCTTAGTGTATTCATCTCTTGGTCTCCCTCTACGATTTTTACCCTCCATGCTGCCCTCCAATACTAAACTGGTGATCCCTTGCTGCCTCAGAACATGTCCTACCAACCGATCCCTTCTTCTGGTCAAGTTGTGCCACAAACTTCTCTTCTCCCCAACCCTATTCAATACTTCCTCATTAGTTATGTGATCTACCCATCTAATCTTCAGCATTCTTCTGTAGCACCACATTTCGAAAGCTTCTATTCTCTTCTTGTCCAAAATATTTATCGTCCATGTTTCACTTCCATACATGGCTACACTCCAAACGAATACTTTCAGAAATGACTTCCTGACACTTAAATCAATACTGGATGTTAACAAATTTCTCTTCTTCAGAAACGATTTCCTTGCCATTGCCACCCTACATTTTATATCCTCTCTACTTCGACCATCATCAGTTATTTTGCTCCCCAAATAGCAAAACTCCTTTACTACTTTAAGTGCCTCATTTCCTAATCTAATTCCCTCAGCATCACCCGACTTAGACTACATTCCATTATCCTTGTTTTGCTTTTGTTGTTGATCATCTTATATCCTCCTTTCAAGACACTGTCCATTCCGTTCAACTACTCTTCCAAGTCCTTTGCTGTCTCTGACAGAATTACAATGTCATCGGCGAACCTCAAAGTTTTTATTTCTTCTCCATGAATTTTAATACCTACTCCGAATTTTTCTTTTGTTTCCTTTACTGCTTGCCCAATATACAGATTGAACAACATCGGGGAGAGGCTACAACCCTGTCTTACTCCCTTCCCAACCACTGCTTCCCTTTCATGTCCCTCGACTGTCATAACTGCCATCTGGTTTCTGTACAAATTGTAAATAGCCTTTCGCTCCCTGTATTTTACCCCAGCCACCTTAAGAATTTGAAAGAGAGTATTCCAGTCAATATTGTCAAAAGCTTTCTCTAAGTCTACAAATGCTAGAAACGTAGGTTTGCCTTTCCTTAATCTAGCTTCTAAGATAAGTCGTAAGGTCAGTATTGCCTCACGTGTTCCAGTGTTTCTACGGAATCCAAACTGATCTTCCCCGAGGTTGGCTTCTACTAGTTTTTCCATTCGTCTGTAAAGAACTCGTGTTAGTATTTTGCAGCTGTGACTTATTAAACTGATAGTTCGGTAATTTTCACATCTGTCAACACCTGCTTTCTTTGGGATTGGAATTATTATATTCTTCTTGAAGTCTGAGGGTATTTCGCCTGTTTCATACATCTTGCTCACCAGATGGTAGAGTTTTGTCAGGACTGGCTCTCCCACGGCCGTCAGTAGTTCCAATGGAATATTGTCTACTCCGGGGGCCTTGTTTCGACTCAGGTCTTTCAGTGCTCTGTCAAACTCTTCACGCAGTATCATATCTCCCATTTCATCTTCATCTACATCCTCTTCCATTTCCATAATATTGTCCTCAATTACATCGCCCTTGTATAGACCCTCTATATACTCCTTCCACCTTTCTGCTTTCCCTTCTTTGCTTAGAACTGGGTTTCCGTCTGAGCTCTTGATATTCATACAAGTCGTTCTCTTATCTCCAAAGGTCTCTTTAATTTTCCTGTAGGCGGTATCTATCTTACCCCCTAGTGAGATAGGCCTCTACATCCTTACATTTGTCCTCTAGCCATCCCTGCTTAGCCATTTTGCACTTCCTGTCGATCTCATTTTTGAGACGTTTGTATTCCTTTTTGCCTGTTTCACTTACTGCATTTTTATATTTTCTCCTTTCATCAATTAAATTCAATATTTCTTCTGTTACCCAAGGATTTCTACTAGCCCTCGTCTTTTTACCTACTTGATCCTCTGCTGCCTTCACTACTTCATCCCTCAAAGCTACCCTTCTTCTTCTACTGTATTTATTTCCCACATTCCTGTCAATTGCTACCTTATGCTCTCCCTGAATCTCTGTACAACCTCTGGTTCTTTTAGTTTATCCAGGTCCCATCTCCTTAAATTCCCACCTTTTTGCAGTTTCTTCAGTTTTAATCTACAGGTCATAACCAATAGATTGTGGTCAGAGTCCACATCTGCCCCTGGAAATGTCTTACAATTTAAAACCTGGTTCTTAAATCTCTGTCTTACCATTATATAATCTATCTGATACCTTTTAGTATCTCCAGGGTTCTTCCATGTATACAACCTTCTTTCATGATTCTTAAACCAAGTGTTAGTTATGATTATGTTGTGCTCTGTGCAAAATTCTACCAGGCGGCTTCCTCTTTCATTTCTTAGCCCCAATCCATATTCACCTACTATGTTTCCTTCTCTCCCTTTTCCTACACTCTAATTCCAGTCACCCATGACTATTAAATTTTCGTCTCCCTTCACAATCTGAATAATTTCTTTTATTTCATCATACATTTCTTCAATTTCTTCGTCATCTGCAGAGCTAGTTGGCATATAAACTTGTACTACTGTAGTAGGTGTGGGCTTCGTATCTATCCTGGCCACAATAATGCGTTCACTATGCTGTGTGTAGTAGCTTACCCGCATTCCTATTTTCCTATTCATTATTAAGCCTACTCCTGCATTACCCCTATTTGATTTTGTGTTTATAACCCTGTAGTCACCTGACCAGAAGTCTTGTTCCTCCTGCCACCGAACTTCACTAATTCCCACTATATCTAACTTCAACCTATCCATTTCCCTTTTTAAATTTTCTAACCTACCTGCCCGATTAAGGGATCTGACATTCCACACTCCGATCCGTAGAACGCCAGTTTTCTTTCTCCTGATAACGACATCCTCTTGAGTAGTCCCCGCCCGGAGATCTGAATGGGGGACTATTTTACCTCCGGAATATTTTACCCAAGAGGACGCCATCATCATGTAATCATACAGTAAAGCTGCACATTCACAACATTATCTGTTGATAATACAAAACTTCCTGATCTATGAACTTCAGAGAAGACGCTTAGTGCGCACTAGAATGTGGTTGCAGCAAGATGGGGCAACTGCACATAAAGCCAATGAGGTGATGGATTTTTTTTTTTTGAAAAGTAAGTTTTGTGGCCAAGTAATCTTGGATTTCAAGCATATTGCATGACCAGGGCGCTCGTGATTTTTTTTCTTGTGGGGGTTTCTTGAAATCAAGAATCTACACAAACAAGCCCCACACATTGGGCGAACCTAAGGTGGCCATAACTTAAGAAATCGCCATCCCCTCTCCTGCAATGTTAGGGAAGGAGTTTGACACCTTTGGTGCGAGACTGGAAGGGTGCTTCATCACAGAAGGGCACCATTCGAAGGAAGTCATCTTCAAATCTTAAACTGTGGAATCGGTTGTTCCAATGTTATTTTCTTTAATTTCCATTAACACCATCCTGTAATAACCAATAAAACATTTTTTATTGCTCTTAACATTTTTGTTGTTTATACTTTCAAACAGTCAGATGCTTTTGCTGCTTCATGTAAATAGGCTGGGACAGTCTACAGACCAAAGAGAAGATGAGTCCTCTGCCCCTCTCTCACACAGGCTTATCTACAGTGACACACACCTCACCCACATCTGACCCTCCACTGACCAAATGCATGGGTTAGATAATAACAGAGGAATAAATAATTTCTTCCAGCAAATTGTAGTGAAGATTCGTAATAGTAAAGCCAAAAGGCTTAAAACATATTGAGCACCAGTAGAACAATCAACACTAAAATACAGTGAGAGAAATGATCAAGTTGGTATGGGGTGCATATGGAAATTAATTTCAAAACAATCAAAATTCATTTAAAAAATGGAAACTTTGCTTTTGTGAAAATTAGAAAATTACAACCATGTTACAAATTACGACACACACATGTAGTACAATGCAAAATATTTGAGAGTGTGAGAACCTGCAGGCAATAGAAGTAACTGTCTGGACGAAAGTATCAGAGGTGACAATGACTAAGCAACAAACATAAAAACAACTCACTGTAGGGTTTTCCTTCCATTACAAGCCAATTGGACAAGTAAGTGTTCTCAACAACAGAAGCTCTCAATTTGATTTCTAGCTGACCAACAAGTGAAATCCCAATATTATTGCTGATTCCCCGTGTTTTCCAGAGAAATTCACCCTAAACAATATTTGTGAAGGACTGGTTTCACATGCCTCAAAGGCATTTGTAAGTGAAACAATAGGAAAGCTTATTTCTCAATATTGAAGAAGACTGAATGAAACAGTGATTACACATAGGTAAACATTATGATGTAGTAAGCACAGAGTATGACATAAATGGTAAGTCTCGGATCCCCCCCACCCCGTACCAACAACTAAAAAATGTTACAACACATGGAGAATTATAAAAAGGAAATAACATAATCTAATCCAAACAGAAGAAGTTTTTTTTAACTATGGACATCAATACATTACCACTTTGGATACTGCAGCAAATGGCTTCAAACAAAATTTACTAATAATGGATAAGGACAGTTAATGCAGGACACTGTCAGCATAAATTTGTATGTTCTGGTGTACATTGAGCGTTACAGGTGTCAGCTCACATGCACCATACTTATGTAATGCATAGTTACTGCAATTAATACTAAGTTTTGTGACATTAAGACTCTTTGGAAAGGTACCTTCCAGGATGGCCTCCTTTAATTTTCTATATGCTTGGAGTTTGGAGGTCAGTTACCAGACAACAGGTTTCCAAACATCTGTATCATGCGATACTCAACAAACTCACCAAAATCGCCTTTGAAAATTGGATGATTTCAGAGACATGATTAAGTACAAAACACTTCCAGAATATTAGACCTGGTAGTAGAGGAATTCAATGAACAAAATAGAACTAAACACACCATGAAACTGACGCTATTAATGGAAGACTCTCATGCAACTAGTGGATGTATAAAGCTTGTCTTGAAGATTGAGTTTAACTGAAGCAGGTGACACTGGGTCCAGAACTGGTTATATTGAGATAAGGAACCAATGGTCAGAAATACATATTTCTGTGTTATGGACATACAGTGTACAACCATAACAACATAGCCCATAGTAATCACAATAATTCTTCAAAGTGGCCACTACCAGTCTCAATGCATGCATGGCAATGGTGCATGAAGTTCTGCCACTAACTCTCAAAGATACCTGGTGTCTGTTGAACCAGAAAACAGGCAATTTGAACCCTAGCAAGTGGGTCTTTATCCATTTCTTTGGGGGTTTTGTAAACCAAACTTCTACAGGTGTTTCGTACACCAATGTCTTGACATAATCCCCAAAGCAAAATTTCCAGAGATGTGAGATGCCACAATTGTGCCGGCCATGGGGAAAACCTCCCCTTCCCATCCAATGATGAAAGTATGTTGTTGTTGTTGTTGTTGTTGTTGTTGAGGTGGTCACAGACATTAACACTCAAGTGGACTGGTGCACCATTGTGTAAAAACTATATCCTTTGCAGACAAAAAGAACTGTGGCAGCACATCCCGCAGGACACCATGCAATGTGGATGAGTCAAATAGGGAGGCAGCAAATAAGGTCCTATTACATGGTCTTGAGAATGCCTGCCCGTATGTTTACAGAGAATCATTTTTGGTGGCCACCAATGTGGTTGGCATGGGAACTGCACTCACTCCAGACATGGCTGCATAAAACACCATCACAGATGAATGAGGCCTCATCCCTGAACACTACAAAATGTATGAAGTTAGGCACTAGAGCACTACCGTGGATTATCCATTGACAGAAGTGAATGCAGGGCTCAAAATCAGTTGGTATCCTTCGAAGTGTGCATTTCAAAGTGTGTATTTCATGAGCAATGTGCTTACTATTATGTGTTTGCCACATGATCCAACACCATTTCCTCAAAGTCTGGTGTTCAGTCACGTCTTTGGCGGGAACCTTGGCCGGCTCTCCGTGGTGTGAAACATCCCGCCTCTTGTAAGATGGTACCCACTGAGATAAATTGCTTCCAATCAGCATGATGCCCATTGGGATGTGATCTCTCTATATTTGTGCTTCTTTAGGGGCACTACATTCTGCCATACCCTACATTAAATTCATGTTTCCCAATTCTGTGATGAGTAACATTCCATCTTTGATTACATGTCATGCACTGAACACAGTAACACACCTAACAATGTACACAGCATAATCTGTCTGATGCAGTGGAAAACTGAAAACAGAGAATCTGTCTGGTGCAGTGGAAAACTGAAAACAGGGATAGTGGCGAGCTTGCGTGCCGGTGCCATACATGTCGTCACATGGCACATGTGCTGTAAGCTAAGTTGTGTACAGTATGCCTGTTTGGTGTCAGAGGAGTAAGCTGTTTATCATCTGTTGCCTGTTTCAGCGTACAACATACACCCGGAATCTTTGAGAGTGTGTGGCAGAACTATATGCGCCATTGCAATAAATGCTCTGGGACTTGTGATCATCACTTTGAACAATTACTATGAGCTACGTTGTAAATACACATTTTCAAATATTGGTTCCCTATCTCAATATAATCAGTTGAGGACCTACTTTTATCTGTTTCCATTTGACCCAAAAGGTTTGACACACCCTGGATGCTACTATTGACTGCTGCTATAATTTGTTGGATGGTTGTGTGTCAATGCAGTATTCACTTCATTGCATTGCAGTAGTGTTGTGAGTGCAGTTGTGTTTGTGTAAAATGCGTTATTCAATGAATATAAATGGATAACTATAGTTGAGGCCTACATTATTTCCCAATCATTAGAATAAACATGTCAACAGTTCACAGAAAAAAGAGAGTGGTAAGTGTACAAACAACCGATTAAAAGCAATGGAGAACTGACACCATTTTTGTGTAACAGCTGAAGAAGACAAACTGGAACTAAATGGTTATTGCAATCAGCTTCTTGAAAGCACTATTGGGGGGACATAGAGCTTATGTCATACTTCGTGTCAAATGAAGTTTGTTTCATTTACCCAGTCATGTTAATTTGCAGAGCATGCACTTAACAGCAAGAAAAGAGACATTTAATTTACCACTTCCAGTAACTAATGAAAAAAATATAGCTCCTGCTAACATGACAGAGTAACATTCACACATCAAACATTTCCAGGTGTGTACACAAACAAGTTTAAAAAAATACACAAACAAGCAAAAAAATCCCAGATTTTCCAGTTAAAAATACACTTTTTCTGGGTGAAAATGCACTTTTCTCCAGGTGAAAATACACTGTACCTGGGGAGAAAGTAAATCTTTTCCATGTTAAGTGACAAAATACTTTCCCTAGGAGTTGTAAAATGAATGCTACAGGTTTTATACAACAAAGTAGAAATTCCTGGCAGTCGCCAGCAAAAAACAAAGCATTCTGCACAGTTTTTTTTAATGAGCTGTATTATATGTGAAAGCTTAGCCTTTCTCAATGAGAAACATCATCTAGCAGTTGTATATCGCAAAGCAAGAATACAGATTATAGTGCTGCATCTTCCCGAATTTGAAGTTCACTGTCAAGTCAATCTGAGTGCTACTACAGCCCCTGTTTCCAAATCATAGCATGGGCATCGCACTGGTGATATTTTAGTATTCTGTGTCCAAAAACTATGGTACTGTATTTGGTGAATTTGTATTTATACTTTTGTAATACTGAAATATGTTGCGCACATTTTGCTGTCAGCAGACTCTGGTATGTGCACTGTGTTTTGTTGTTGTAAATAGGACATTTTCTTTGGAACTGAAGTTTTATTTTGGTGTTACTCTCTTTTATAAATTTTATTGCTACAGTAATATTCTGCAGTAGCAGGTTAAGGTCAAATTCTTTGTTAGAATACCAGTTCTTACCGATCAAAGTTACTGAAATTTAACTGAAAACTAAAAATTCCCAGAATACAAAAAAATTTCTAGGTATTTCCTGTATGAAAAATTTCCCACATTTTTCCTGGATTTCCCAGTTGTCCTGGGATGTGTGCACCCTGCTTCAATGAACAAACAAGTTGTCAGCATTCTCCAGAGTTGTTTACATATGGTTCTTTCTTTAGAGACCACCCAAAAGAGAAGACTTTATGCATCTGATCCCTGCTACATTGATAAACTGAATGTGAACATTCAATGAGAAGTCAACACAACTTGACATGAACATTTTGCATCTAACAACTCTCAATATAATCAGTCAAGCACAAAAATGCATCAATGCCCAGGGTGATCACTTTGAACATCTAATGTAATGATAATGTTTGTAAATGCTAAAAGGTCCACCACTCCTCTCTTTATCATGAATGTTTGTTCTACCACTTCTAAAAAATCGGATCTGTTACCACACAACACCTTCACTCATAACTTTTGAATCACATCCAGGACAATATTGACGATGAATGTCTGCTGTTGAAACATTGTGTGTTGGAGATATATATATACAAAAAAACAAAGATGAGGTGACTTACCGAACAAAAGCGCTGGCAGGTCGATAGACACACAAACAAACACAAACATACACACAAAATTCAAGCTTTCGCAACAAACTGTTGCCTCATCAGGAAAGAGGGAAGGAGAGGGGAAGACGAAAGGAAGTGGGTTTTAAAGGAGAGGGTAAGGAGTCATTCCAATCCCGGGAGCGGAAAGACTTACCTTAGGGGGAAAAAAGGACAGGTATACACTCGCACACACACACATATCCATCCACACATACAGACACAAGCAGACATATTTAAAGACAAAGAGTTTGGGCAGAGATGTCAGTCGAGGCAGAAGTGTAGAGGCAAAGAAGTTGTCGAAAGACAGGTGAGGTATGAGTGGCGGCAACTTGAAATTAGCGGAGATTGAGGCCTGGCGGATGACGAGAAGAGAGGATATACTGAAGGGCAAGTTCCCATCTCCGGAGTTCGGATAGGTTGGTGTTGGTGGGAAGTATCCAGATAACCCGGACGGTGTAACACTGTGCCAAGATGTGCTGGCCGTGCACCAAGGCATGTTTAGCCACAGGGTGATCCTCATTACCAACAAACACTGTCTGCCTGTGTCCATTCATGCGAATGGACAGTTTGTTGCTGGTCATTCCCACATAGAATGCGTCACAGTGTAGGCAGGTCAGTTGGTAAATCACGTGGGTGCTTTCACACGTGGCTCTGCCTTTGATCGTGTACACCTTCCGGGTTACAGGACTGGAGTAGGTGGTGGTGGGAGGGTGCATGGGACAGGTTTTGCATCGGGGGCGGTTACAAGGATAGGAGCCAGAGGGTAGGGAAGGTGGTTTGGCGATTTCATAGGGATGAACTAACAGGTTACGAAGGTTAGGTGGACGGCGGAAAGACACTCTTGGCAGAGTGGGGAGGATTTCATGAAGGATGGATCTCATTTCAGGGCAGGATTTGAGGAAGTCGTATCCCTGCTGGAGAGCCACATTCAGAGTCTGGTCCAGTCCCGGAAAGTATCCTGTCACAAGTGGGGCACTTTTGTGGTTCTTCTGTGGGGGATTCTGGGTTTGAGGGGACGAGGAAGTGGCTCTGGTTATTTGCTTCTGTACCAGGTCGGGAGGGTAGTTGCGGGATGCGAAAGCTGTTTTCAGGTTGTTGGTGTAATGATTCAGGGATTCCGGACTGGAGCAGATTCATTTGCCACGAAGACCTAGGCTGTAGGGAAGGGACCGTTTGATGTGGAATGGGTGGCAGCTGTCATAATGGAGGTACTGTTGCTTGTTGGTGGGTTTGATGTGGACGGACGTGTGAAGTTGGCCATTGGACAGGTGGAGGTCAACGTCAAGGAAAGTGGCATGGGATTTGGAGTAGGACCAGGTGAAACTGATGGAACCAAAGGAGTTGAGGTTGGAGAGGAAATTCTGGAGTTCTTCTTCACTGTGAGTCCAGATCATGAAGATGTCATCAATAAATCTGTACCAAACTTTGGGTTGGCAGACTTGGGTAACCAAGAAGGCTTCCTCTAAGCGACCCATGAATAGGTTGGCATACGAGGGGGCCATCCTGGTACCCATGGCTGTTCCCTTTAATTGTTGGTATGTCTGGCCTTCAAAAGTGAAGAAGTTGTGGGTCAGGATGAAGCTGGCTAAGGTGATGAGGAAAGAGGTTTTAGGTAGGGTGGCAGGCGATCGGCGTGAAAGGAAATGCTCCATCGCAGCGAGGCCCTGGACGTGCGGAATATTTGTGTATAAGGACGTGGCATCAATGGTTACAAGGATGGTTTCCGGGGGTAACAGATTGGGTAAGGATTCCAGGCGTTCAAGGAAGTGGTTGGTGTCCTTGATGAAGGATGGGAGACTGCATGTAATGGGTTGAAGGTGTTGATCTACGTAGGCAGAGATACGTTCTGTGGGGGCTTGGTAACCAGCTACAATGGGGCGGCCGGGATGATTGGGTTTGTGGATTTTAGGAAGAAGGTAGAAGGTAGGGGTGCGGGGTGTCGGTGGGGTCAGGAGGTTGACGGAGTCAGGTGAAAGGTTTTGCAGGGGGCCTAAGGTTCTGAGGATTCCTTGAAGCTCCGCCTGGACATCGGGAATGGGGTTACCTTGGCAAACTTTGTATGTGGTGTTGTCTGAAAGCTGACGCAGTCTCTCAGCCACATACTCCCGACGATCAAGTACCACGGTCGTGGAACCTTGTCTGCCGGAAGAATGACGATGGATCGGTCAGCCTTCAGATCACGGATAGCCTGGGCTTCAGCAGTGGTGATGTTGGGTGTAGGATTAAGGTTTTTTAAGAAGGATTGAGATGCAAGGCTGGAAGTCAGAAATTCCTGGAAGGTTTGGAGAGGGTGATTTTGAGGAAGAGGAGGTGGGTCCCGCTGTGACGGAGGACGGAACTGTTCCAGGCAGGGTTCAATTTGGATGGTGTCTTGAGGAGTCGGATCATTAGGAGTAGGATTAGGATCATTTTTCTTCGTGGCAAAGTGATACTTCCAGCAGAGAGTACGAGTGTAGGACAGTAAATCTTTGACGAGGGCTGTTTGGTTGAATCTGGGAGTGGGGCTGAAGGTGAGGCCTTTGGATAGGACAGAGGTTTCGGATTGGGAGAGAGGTTTGGAGGAAAGGTTAACTACTGAATTAGGGTGTTGTGGTTCCAGATTGTGTTGATCGGAATTTTGAGGTTTTGGAGGGAGTGGAGCTGGAAGTGGGAGATTGAGTAGATGGGAGAGACTGGGTTTGTGTGCAATGAGAGAAGGTTGAGGTTTGCTGGAAAGGTTGTGAGGGGTGAGTGAGTTGCCTTTCCGGAGGTGGGAAACCAGGAGATTGGATAGTTTTTTGAGGTGGAGGGTGGCATGCTGTTCTAATTTACGGTTGGCCTGTAGGAGGATGCTCTGGACAGCCGGTGTGGATGTGGGAGAGGAAAGATTAAGGACTTTTATTAAGGATAGGAGTTGACGGGTGTGTTCATTGGCTGAGTTGATGTGTAGGTGAAGGATTAGGTGGGTGAGGGCAATGGATTGTTCAGTTTGGAACTGGTATAGGGACTGATGGAAGGAAGGGTTGCAGCCAGAGATGGGAACTTTAAGTGTGAGGCCTTTGGGGGTGATGCCAAATGTCAGACAAGCCTGAGAAAATAGAATATGGGAGTGTAATCTGGCTAGGGCGAAGGCATGTTTGCGGAGGGAATGTAAATAAAACTTAATGGGGTCATTGTGGGGGTGTTGTGAGGGTGACATGGTATTAGAAGGTGGAAAGTGTAACATGAGGTGAAATGAAAATGAAAATAAAAATATATGGGGAGAGATAAAGGTGAACCGGAAAGAAACAGGAGATCTGGAATGAATATATATATATCTCTTATTATTGCTTGCACTTCACATTTTGTGTTTTTTTATTCTTATTTTTTATTGTAGTGCTTACAATAAGTGAATGTATGAAAGAACAAGGTTAATACTTTCACAGCTAGACAGTTACTGATGGAGGGGAGAGGGTGGGGGCAGTAATAGCGGTGTGTGTGTGTGTGTGTGTGTGTGTGTGTGTGTGTGTGTGTGTGTGTGTGAATTCCTAAGGGGGACCAAACTGCTGAGGTCATCGGTCCCTAGACTTACACTACTTAAACAAACTTATGCTATGAACAACACACACACCCATGCCCGAGGGAGGACTCTGAACTCCGGCTGGAGTGGCCGCGGTATATGTGACATGGCGCCTCTAACCACGCAGCTGAGTACTGAATAAGAGGACATGCAGATATGACAATGGTAGTGCTCCGAGCAGCTAGAAAGTTACTTTCTGTGTCACCCTTGTATTATATACACCAATCATATGGTTCAATCACTAGAAGCATTTTATTCTCTACAGAGTGAGCAAATAAAAGTGGTCTAGAGAACAGAGTTTCTGGGTACAAAGGAACACAGCAGAGGAAAGGAAATTCAGTACTGCCTTGACTATAGCACATGTTGGAAGTTACCACCATTTAACTCTTTGCACTTTTGAACGTCAGCAAGCTGCTGAAAGCGGATTGAAGATGGACTGCTTGAATTGCTGCAATCCCATTCACAATGTCCTGCTGCAGTTCTTGAAGACCATGAGTATCATTGAGATATACCTTAGACTTGAGGGCTCCCCTCACAAAATAATTGCACACTGACATATCAGGTGACCTCTGCCAACAACTTTGTCAGATATGAAGATTGTGTAAATGTACTCTAAGGTCAGGTTGGCTATACGGACAGTTGCTCCGTCCTGTTGGAAGTAATGTAGGTGTTTTCCACGTCTGTCAATGCTGCCACTGGGACCAATAATGCGGTGTGCAGACACTGTATACCAAATCCCAACCTTCTAGTTATGCAATGGTGTTTCGTGGAAATTATGTGGATTCTCCTGCCAGAACCTGTGACTCTGTGAGCTGGCATAACCACTCAGATGAAACCAGCCTTCATCAGACATAAAGAATAGAACCATGTCCAAGCCATTCATTGTTACTTCAGTGAACAGCCACTCACAAAACTGGATGTGCTAAGGGGAATCTGTTAATTTTAATGCATAAACAACACACACTCGGTAGGGATGTATGCGCAGGTCCAGGTGGGATACTCATCTGCATGATCCAATGTGATACGCTGGTCTCTTGAGACACGCTTTGGATTGATATGGTAGGACTCTGAAGCATTTCCCGGTGAACTGCAGCCACATTTTCTGGTGTGCAGCCATGTTTCAGAATGTTTTTTGACTTGGTCAAAAGAGATCCTGCCTGACGCAATTTTCAGATTAAGCGTTGTATGGCACTCTTAACTGGGACTTTGCCAGCATTAAATTTCTCAGCAAACTACTGACATCATCGTTTCCACAATGCTGTTGTCACATAATTTTCCCACCCACTGCTCCACTGTGAGTACCATCATCTCCTTTGCACTGCTCCGCTCACACTGACACAGCCTGCACTATGCTCTGAATCAGTGTGGATCACGTGCTAGGTGTACACATAGTGTGCGTGTCACAAATTCATGTCCAATCATATCCACCCGTCTAGGCCACTTTTATTTCCCCACTCTGTATTTCATATTTTCCTTCGTAGTACCAATTCTAATTTACTTTTAGTGATAAAAATTAAAAACATGTTATTTTTTAATAAAAATAGGATTGAACATTTATTAACATTTTGATCTGATAAATGCAGAATGTAAGAAAAACAGGATGGTGATACTACCAGGAAAAAATATAAGATTTATAAACTACACCTTCAGTGATTTTAATTTTGTGAAAATGTTTGTACTTCATGAAACTCAGAAATCTTCTAATATTCATTTTTTGAGAATGATGCTGTACTGATTTTTGTAACTGATGCCCAGCACCAACCTTCCTGTGAGTTTGAAATGAACTGGAGAGGAACATTCCATGACGTCCTCTTGTTAGTTTTTAACCTTTCTACCTCAAACAGATAAAGGAATTAGCCTCAATTAAGTTTTAAGAAACGTACGTATGCTATACCCTCCCTTTCCTATACAGTACTTAGTATGTTTACACTAGATTATCCACAACTTCTACATGAACCAGACTGCAGTTATGAGTTGTAGGACATGAAAGGAAGGCAATAGTTGAGAAGGGAGTGAGACAGGGTTGTAGCTTATCCTCAGATTTCTCAATCTGCACACTGTGCAAGCAATAGAGCAAACCAATGAAAAATCTGAAAATTGAATTGAAAGTTCACTAAAAATAAGGTTAGTCGATGACACTGTAATTCTGTCAAAGACAAAAGAGATTACTGATTGTCGTATTATAATAGTAAAACAGGGAAAAGGAGTGTCATCAAGTTAGATGATACAGTGGGCATTAGATTTGAAAATGAGATACTTAAGGCAGTTGGTGAACGTTGCTGTTTGGTCAGCAAACAACTGACAATGGCAGAAATAAAGAGAGTGTAAAATGCAGACTTGCAACACCAAGAAAAGCTTCATTGAAAAAGAGAAGGTATTAATATCTAGCAAAGTGTTAAGACATCTTTGCTGGAAGTATCCTTGTGCAGAAGTGAAATGTTGGCTATAAACAGAACAGACAAGAAAAAAAAAAATGTTTTCACTCTTTTTATGACTGTAACATCAATATTTATTAAGGAACAGAAAAAATTTCAAAACTAAGAATAATGTGAGAAAATGTAGAAACTAGTTATTTATCAGCAGTGTTCAAACTGAACAGCTTATAATGCAGATTGATGGAATCCAACACACTGCTAATTGTTGCATGGTATTTTCGCACATTAGTTTACTTGGCTACTTTCAACTCGCTGATTGTAACTTGTCTCGTGCAATAAGCATTGTGCTTCACATGCCGCCTCACTGAAAAAATAAATCTATAGAAGTCAAATCTGGTGAGTGTGGTGGGTACCGGGTACTGCCTCTTTCTCCTGTTGATCTGTCCGTAAGTGTTCACCAAGGTAGTGGGGAGGTGCTCAAATTGAACTGGAAATACCGTTCTCCGTCCTGAAACATCTCATACTGATAAACCACACCACACTGTAACTCCTGGTTGATTCACAAGGTGTTCCACTGTTAAGTTTCACATGGTGTTCCACTGTCACATGAGGATTCTCAGCTGGCCAGTAGGTATAATTGTGACGATTAACTGAATGATATAACTTAAAAGTGGCATCATCACTCCAAAAATCCTTGTATGGGAATTTTTTGTCCTCTGGGCATCTTGCTTGATACCACTCACAAAATTCAATTTTACAGTCATGATCATTCTCATTCAGAGCCTAGGAATAAAACTTTTCCATTGGATATGCTTCCAAATCGATGGACACTTGTCTTTGGAATTCCCCTTGCCGTACAGACTTTCTAGGAGATTATTGAAACCTTTCAATGACTTCCCTTTCTCTTGTGGAACTGTGGATGATCATAGTCTTCCAGAATAGTTCTTGTTGGCACTCTGGACAGTTCCTGCTTCCTCAAATTTATCTCACAAATGAGTAATTGTGAGTCAAGTTGGTGCATTTTGTTGAAACTTTGCATTCCACTTAAATTCTCAGTCTTCCAGTAGCACTTCAGAATGAACTTTCTTTGTTTAATTTTCAGCATGCCTTTAACCATTTTTCAAGCCATCACACCTGAAAAAAGGAAAAAATAATTGTAATTATGGACTGTAAAAGGGTGTATACTTTTCTTGAGATACCCTATAATAGATGGGTAGTTTGGGTAACTAAGTGGTACTGAATGGAATTTGGAAGATCAAATTTGTGGCATAATCACTAGAAGAAGGGATAAGCTATCTGTATCTGCACACACAATCCACAAACCCTTGTACCAATACTAGTCACTTCCTTCTGTTCCAGTTGCAAATGGAGCAAGGGAAACTACATCTATCTATATACCTCCATACAAGCCTTAATTTCTCTTATCTTGTCTTTGCGGTCCTTACGAGAAAAGTATGTTGGTGGTGATAGAATAGTTCTACAGTCAGCCGCAAATGCCAGTTCTCTAAATTTTATCAAAAGTGTTTCATGAAGAGAACTTTCTCTTCCTTCCAGGTATTCCCATTTAACTTCACAAAGCATCTCCGCAATACTTACACATTAATTGAACCTACCAGTAACAAATCTAGCAGCTCAACTCTGAACTGCTCATGTGTCTTCAAAAAAAGACCTGGTGAGGGATCCCAAACACTTGTGCACAACTCTGAGGATGCGTTGCAGAAGCATGCTATTTTGCAGCTTCTTTTATATATGACCTACACTATCCTAAAATTATCCCAATAAACCAAAGTCAAACATTCGGCTTCCTATTACTGACCTTACATGCTCATTCCATTCCATTTCTTATTACTTTGCAACGTTACACTTAGATATTTAATCACTGTAACTTTTTTTTATTATTATTTTATTTATTTATTTAGCAGCTTATGACGTACATCAATGGAGTAAGTCCAAGTACATATTTGCTTTGTCAGTTTTCCAATAAAATACATTACTTTTACTGATTCTAACTATAGTTTTGCTAAGATAACTAATAAATTTTACCCACAACATTTCTGAAAATTAACATCAAAACAAAATTTTAGATACTGTAAACTGAATGGATTTTATGAGGCATACATAATCTATGTACCTAAATTACAGAACATTTAATTGCAATGATTCTATGCTATGGGTCCATCATTTTATATATACAGTATAATACAGCCACATAGCACATACAAATTCTAGATCCCATTTTTATATATATAACAGCAATAATACTGTAGAAAAACAAAATTTACTGAAGATTGATAGATCAGAGTGTAATCCAGAAATAAAGCAATGCATTCCTGGTTTCACAAGTGAGAACAGTAGCGATCTCATGACAAACAAAAATTGATTGTCATAGCATCTTTTACACACCTGGTATAGTGTTCTACCACAAGATGTTGGGCACATTCAGAGGTGCAACATGTATTCCTATAACCATAGTAAAAAAATTAACCAATTAAGTTCCTTTTGGAGTATGCTGATGCATTAGCTCCATACTTAACAATCATACACAACCGTTCGCTTGCTGAAAGATCCGTACCCAAAGACTGGAAAGTTGCACAGGTCACACCAATATTCAAGAGAGGTAGTAGGAGTAATCCACTAAATTACAGGAGCATATCATTAACATCGATATGCAGCAGGATTTTGGAACATATATTGTGTTCAAACATTATGAATTACCTCAAGGAAAACTGTCTACTGACACACAGTAAACATGGGTTTAGAAAACATTGTCCCTGTGAAACACAACTAGCTCTTTATTCACATGAAGTGCTGAGTGCTATTGACAAGGGATTTCAGATCGATTTGGTATTTCTGGAAGGCTTTTGGTACTGTACCACACAAGCAGCTTGTAGTGAAATTGCGTGCTTATGGAATATTGTCTTAGTTACGTGACTGGATTTGTGATTTCCTGTCAGAGAGGTCACAGTTCGTAGCAAATGACAGAATGTCATTGAGTAAAACAGAAGTGATTTCTGGCGTTCCCAGAGCTAGTGTTATAGGCACTTTGCTGTTCCTTATCTATATAAAAGATTCGGGAGACAATCTGAGCAGCCGTCTTAGGTTGTTTGCAGATGACACCGTCGTTTATTGACTAATAAAATCAACAGAAGAACAAAACAAAATCACAAAACGATTTAGAAAAGATATCTGAATGGTGCGAAAATTGGCAGTCAACCACACATAACGAAAAATGTGAGGTCATCCACATGAGTGCTAAAAGGAATTCACTAAACTTTGGTTACACGATTAATCAGTCTAATCTAAAAGCTGTAAATTCAACTAAATACCTAGGTATTACAATTATGAACAACTTAAATTGGAAAGAAGACATAGAAAATGTGCTGGAGAAAGCTAACCAAAGACTGAGTTTTATTGGCAGGACACTTACTTGTATGAATATCAAGAGCTCAGATGGAAACCCAGTTCTAAGCATTGACAGAGCACTTAAAGATCTGAGTCGAAACAAGGCCCTGGGAGTAGACAAAATTCCATTAGAGCAACTGACGGCCTTGGGAGAGCCAGTCCTGACAAAACTCTACCATCTGGTGAGCAAGATGTATGAGACAGGCGAAATACCCTCAGACTTCAAGAAGAATATAATAATTCCCATCCCAAAGAAATCAGGTGTTGACAGATGTGAAAATTACCGAACAATCAGTTTAATAAGTCACAGCTGCAAAATACTAATGCGAATTCTTTACAGACGAATAGAAAAACTAGTAGAAGCCGACCTCGGGGAAGATCAGTTTGGATTCCGTAGAAATGTTGGAACACGTGAGACAATACTGACCCTACAACTTATCTTAGAAGCTAGATTAAAGAAAGGCAAACCTACATGTCTAACATTTGTAGACATAGAGAAAGCTTTTGACAATGTGACTGGAATATTCTCTTTCAAATTCTGAAGGTGGTAGGGGTAAAATATAGGGAGCGAAAGGCTATTTACAATTTGTACAGAAACCAGATGGCAGTTATAAGAGTCGAGGGACATGAAAGGGAAGCAGTGGTTGGGAAGGGAGTAAGACAGGGTTGTAGACTTTCCCCCATGTTATTCAATCTTTATATCGAGCAAGCAGTGAAGGAAACAAAAGAAAAATTCGGAATAGGTATTAAAATTCATGGAGAAGAAGTAAAAACTTTGAGGTTTGCCGATGACATTGTAATTCTGTCAGAGACAGCAAAGGACTTCGAAGAGCACTTGAATGGAATGGATAGTGTCCTGAAAGGAGGATATAAGATGAATATCAACAGAAGCAAAACGAGGATAATGGAATGTAGTCGAATTAAGTTGGGTGATGCTGAGGGAATTAGATTAGGAAATGAAACACTTAAAGTAGTAAAGGAGTTTTGCTATTTGGATGTAAAATGCAGACTGCCAATGGCAAGGAAAGCGTTTCTGAAGAAGAGAAATTTGTTAACATCGAGTATAGATTTAAGTGTCAGGAAGTCATTTCTGAAAGTATTTGTATGGAGTGTAGCCATGTATGGAAGTGAAACATGGACGATAAATAGTTTGGACAGGAAGAGAATAGAAGCTTTCGAAATGTGGTGCTACAGAAGAATGTTGGAGATTAGATGGGTAGCTCACATAACTAATGAGGAAGAATTGAATAGGATTGGGGAGAAGAGAAGTTTGTGGCACAACTTGACCAGAAGAAGGGATCGGTTGGTAGGACACGTTCTGAGGCATCTAGGGATCACCAATTTAGTATTGGAGGGCAGCGTGGAGGGTAAAAATCGTACAGGGAGACCAAGAGATGAATACACTAAGCAGATTCAAAAGTATGTAGGTTGCAGTAGGTACTGGGAGATGATGAAGCTTGCACAGGATACAGTAGCATGGAGAGCTGCATCAAACCAGTCTCAGGACTGAAGACCGCATCAACAACTTAGAAAATGTAACAGACCTACTAAGAAGATTGCCTACACTATGCTTGTCCGTCCTTTTAAAATACTGCTTCGCAGTGTGGGATCCTTACCAAATAGGACTGAAGGAGCACATTGAAAAAGTTCCAAGAAGGGCAAAATATGGGAGAGTGTGTCACAGAAATGATACAGGATTTGGGCTGGACATCATTAAAAGAAAGACGTTTCCCACTGTGACAGAATCTTCTCACGAAATTCCATTCACCAACTTTCTCCTACAAATGCGAAAACATTTTGTTGACACCAACCTACAGAGGGAGAAACGATCACCATGATAAAATAAGGGAAATCAGAGCTCTAAGGAAAGATACAGGTGTTTGTTCTTTCCGCATGCTATAAGAGATTGGAATAATAGAGAATTGTAAAGGTGGTTCAATGAACACTCTGCCAGGCACTTAAATGTGATTTGCAGAGTATCCATGTAGATGTAGAAGTCGCTGTTAAGTACACTTCACACAGTCCAGAAACAGAAATATTAATTTTGAGGTTAAGTATACTTCCCCCATTTCATAGAAAAGTTGCTTTGATAGTATGCATACTCCCCACTGGCATTATTTGGTGGGATGCGTATCCCACTCAGCCCTACAAGCTATAATGCATAATGAACACTCATTACAGCTGGTGCAGTAAACTACCACTAGATGCCAGCATACAGAGGTAGTAAGATGTATTCCTATGAACGCAGTAAATAAATACAGTTGGTGGAAAGTATACTTCCTGTGAACAGGTTAAGCAGGAAATAACATCAAATGGCACTTCAAGGAGAATCTATTTTTGCTTTATTCACAATAATGCACCCACCACCAAACACCGCACTGTGCACACAGATCAACATGCATTCTCTGGAAACAACAGTCAGTTACATGGCAAGAGGATAATTAACAGTTTCGTATCTAGGTATGTTGCAATTAGTCCAATTTTGTCTCTGCAGTCTGTACGGGAGCAATGCATAGCTGGCTGAAGAAGAACTCAACATTCTTATCTTGATACGGATTCTTGGGACAAGGCTTTCATGGGTTAATTTGTATCTATTGTCAGGAATCTGTCAATCATGCTTTTCAACATTTCCTTAACTCAAACAAACCTGTGACCATTTATGCAACCCTTATTTGTACATGTTCAATATCCTGTGTTATTCTTGTCTGCTACAGGTCCCACACACCTAAGCAGTATTCTTAAATAGTATGTACACTGACATTTACAAATGCCTCCTCTGTAAACTGACTGCTATTTCTCACCTGACAATGAAATTAACTCTGTCACGTGCCTACTTACCACTTAACCTACAGAATGTTACAATCGGGTATTTGTATTAAATGACTGATTACAATATTGAAACAGTTATTTTGCAGTCTAAGATACTAATTTTTTCATTTTTAGTTAAGTGCATTATTTTACATTTCTGAGCATTTGATAAAAGTTGTCAATCTTTGCCACTCTTATCAAGATCGAAGAGAGTATTTGTGCAGCTTTTGGAAGACACTACTTCATTATAAATAACTGAATCAGCTAGAAGTCTGGTGGTTACTACTAATATTGTCAACAAGGTCATAAATAAATGAGGTCAATATTAAGGAGCACACTTCTCTGGGACACATCTGAAATTACTTCCACATTCGCTGATGACTCTCAAAATAAGGTAACATGCTGTGTCCCTCCCTGACAACAAATCCTCAATCCAGTCACAAACACTGCTTGATCAACCATATGATCATAATTTTAATAGTAAGTGAAGCTACTGTACTCTTGAGCTTAAATGCTTTTCAGAAATCTACCTGACTGCCTTGATCCAAGCCTTTCACGATATCATGAGAAATGCATAAGCTGGGTTTTGCACTATCAACGTTTCCAAAACATATGCTGGTTGGCCTGGAGCTCATTCTGTAGAATATACCCCAAGCTCACTTTGAAATGAGGGTTTAGTGTAAAACGTTTCATACAATATTATTGTTTTCTCAACAAAATGTTATCCTACACAGCTGCAGAATGACTATTAAAATTAGAGTTTGTGTTGTCCTACAGAATGGAGAAACAGTGACACTCAGTGTCAGGGAAAGAAATTTGAATTTGATAAATTAGTCATATCAGATGTGAATAAACTCACCTGAATACACATGCTGGCTATCACAGCCTAGGTTGCTTCACTTAATAATATTTTAGTCATTGCTCCATTATGTGACCAACCATGAGATAAAGTGACAACTATTGGGAATTGTGCTTCTATTATTTCAATTGTACATTACAAAACTAATCAGTTGTATCTTTACTAGCAACAACATAACACTGAAAACAGATGAATCCATTGTCAATTAAAGGAACTAAAATGTTCTTATTTAAAGAAGAAGTAAATATGAACATTTTATTGTTACACATCATCTCAAATCATTATAAAACTATAAAGGTACAGTTTTCGCAACTGAAAATGGATATTTATTTAGATAAACTTTCACTCTGTTTGGAATACAGCATCCTATTTAATTTTAAACACAACATTTATACTAAATAAAATAAGTCATGGTTTCCAATTTTGCACTTTAAGTCAACTTCATAACCTTTTACATCCAATAAATACTGCCTTATTTACTTAGTTTGGCATATGTCTTACTTTTAAGCACTGAACATTTTGTTTTATTTAGTCTATGGGCCATTTCATGTCAACTCAATCAAACTATGTAACCCTCTATCTCTGATTTGGAATAAATGTTACTATTTGCTATCCCTACAGGGATAAGTACTTGTACCAAATTTTAGCATTTTCTATCTCTCCATGTTCATTTTTCAACATTCCAAGGCTTGGAAGTTTTGGTATTTTGAACACCGTAGTTGCACTAAATGAGACTAATATTTTAAAAATAAATCACACTTTTTTAATTTTGTCATCCAATCTGTATGAAATTTGGTGGTAATATAATCTAAAATATTAGAATTGTACACAAAATACTTCTAACTAAACTCATCAAATATCAAAAAGCTGTATTTACATTTATGTCTTTCGTTTTGTAAAAAATGATGTTCATTGAAACATCACAAATGGAAAAGGATAATCCTCACAATATTTTTGCCTCAATGCCTGGGCTATGAGATGGGAAAGTAAAATTAGTGGAGTTTTTATTTCTGTATGGTATTTTTCCTGTTATAATGGTAATTTCAAGTCGATATTCATTTGATCATCTTACGAAATCTGTTATTATCCCAACATTTGTCATTTTTTGTTTCCAATGTTATCCCTCTTCATAAGAAATATTTTATTTAAGAACCAAGGCAGTGACAGCAGTTTTGGACCATATGTTAACGACAAAACTAAAATGACAAGTAATTAAACTTACAAAACAAACTGGCTCAAGCAATAGCATTTAAAAAATAAGTTAATACAATAACAAAACTTTTGATTGATTAATTCAATTTTTTTATAACTAAGTGTGAAGTTAAAAGTACACTCATGTACCAAAAAAACACCTTGAATGACTATAGATAGGGCGTTCATATTCACAGGACATGTACATTAGTATGTTCTGCAGAAACAATTAACATTTCAGTTATCTTGATTTAGCATGGGTCTCATTGCCTAGTAGGCACAAGGTCCGCCATGGGTCCTGATAACTAGTTCCATTCATGATGGCACGAACACATATATGGTGCAAATAGCATCCTGTGATATAGCCATCCATGCAGCATTCATCAGGTTCCAAAGTTCATCTGTGGTGGTTGGCATCGGGTCACATTGATGCACCCTTCGTTTGATCATATGCCACACATTTTCAACTGGCAACAATTCATGTGATCCGATGGGCTAGGGCAAAATGCTGACATCCTGTGACACCAAGAAGGCATATGTTGGTGCAGCAACTAGTGGTCATGCATTGTCTTGCTAAAAAATGGTGTCTGAGGTGGTGTGTTGTGCAGAAAGGATATGGTTACAGGTCTCAGGATGTCATTCACATAGGTCGGAGTGCCCTGGACAAACACCAACTGTGATGTGTTGTTGTGCCCAATAGCACTCCACACCACAAGGCACTGAGTTGGCATTGTATGTCTTGTGTGAATGTGGTCACTGTTGACACTGCTCTCCCTGTCTGTGGCGAACCAAAATGCGGCCATCATTTTGAAACAAACAGAAACTGGATTCATCCAAAAACACTATTTGATACAATTCTTGTTCCCAATGATGTCATTCCATACACCACTGCTGTCCAACATGTTAGTGCACATTCGTCAAAGGGAGGCAGAGGAAATGCGCCATGCCGTAATAATAAATGACGACTATTGTGACACCTGATAGTGTTTAATGTGTTACCCTGTTCCACTGTTGCACCAGAGCCAAGGAGGACACAGATCCCCATGCCACTTACATGAGATGTCAATCTTCTCAATGCATTACATAGCCTAATAGTCAATACAGTGTAATTGTCATTCTAGCAACATTTACATGTTCTGTTAAATGAAAATAGTCCACCTCCCCCTTTTTGATTACACTACTGTGTTCAGTAACTATTATGTGGGAGTCACTGGGTTGAGCATGCACAATACTCTTAACTAACCTGCAGTCTCCACCCAATTTTATATACCTGGAGTTACATACACTTCAAATACAACACTAGTAATGTTCATAGAGCGCTAATTACACTTTTTGATATACATGTTGCATCAAAGCTGAAAAGAAAAATCAGCCCTTGACAATTGTACACATGATGTAGACAGTTATTTTTAAAAAAATAAAAACTACAATTTTTAACCAACTAAACTGAAGCTGTTACTACATAGATTTCTGTGAACTATACATTTTTCTACAGCTTACGATGTTTGATAATGTGTGGCAACATTACATCGTTATGCACAAATTACCATCACTCCGTTATAAATATTCAAATTAAAACGTGGAAGCAATAGCAGTGCTTGGTACTCTGTGTTTCAAATTTTTGGCAACTGTACGTAATGTAACTATTACCCAATGACAAAATCGTAATGAATTGTACACTACGACGTGAAACCACTTGTATGCATCGAAATATCAAGTTGTCAGTAAATGACGCTTCACTTAACATCTCAGAAAAACAATATACGAACATATTACTTCAAAATAACCGTGACATTTCTTGGATTTTTTTACCTACTTGTTCTACGGAGATAAATTATTACGGGCAATACAAGAAAACGATTTGCATTATCATAATTTTTTTATTTTTCGGCATAGCATTTCACATATAAAAACTTAATCACTTAATCAACGAAAAGAATTAAAAATATCGCTATGCACAACAGATGAATTAGTTTTAATTACCAAAAAAATATGAATACTGAATATCCTTTTGAGATCACGTAATAGCATTTGCAAAACTTGTGTATGAACTCCTTCCACACCCAGCGAGTCTCGCAAAGAAGAAACAACAATGACCCAAAAAATTGAACATGATAAATTATATACCATCCAATCAAAAATTAAGATGTACACTACAGAAATTAAGATGTACACTGGAGTTCTGACCACCAGCGCGGATGCCGCGATGTTATTGTTTCGTGTTTACGGGGATACGCGCTGCTTCGTAATGGCAGTGAGTAGTGAAGATGTCTCATGTTGTCACGTCTAGATGGCACTACGATACAAATTTTGTCCATCTGATGACATACGTAACTAAGACTCTGTTTGCAGCAAAACCTATTTGTTTGCACATTAACATAAAGACCGTATTTATTTATTTAGTCTCTGTACCACGAGAGTCATCACGGAGAAAAAGATAGCGATTTTTTAAGCTATATTGTGTAAGTTCTCATACACAGTCGCGACTGCGTTACGGCATAAGTTCTCCCAGAACGCGCGCTAGGGTACCTTTGCGCAGTGGCAATATCGTAACCAATGAGGTTTATCCGAGGTGCGATTATTGCTAGTTGAAAACTTTTACCAATACCCCGCCTAGTGGACGTGAAATACCGTCCGCTACGGCAATTTTTGCAAACTCCTACGGGAGTCATAATTAAATTCAAACACAAAAAGTTGTGAATATCCTAACAGACCATTTCTACTTCAATCATCAACAACATAGACCCATCTTAGTGGCTTTACGTTCATCTTACATATAAGTAACGGAACTGTAAAGATTGTCGTGGCAGTTGCAGACAATTACCTCGTGTTGCGAGTTATAGGTCGATACACATATTACAAAGTAATCTTCCCTGTCTTCTGATTGATTCTAGCAGCCGTAGAGCAATTTCCAATGGGGTTCCAGGCTGTCACGAGTGCAGATGGGCGTCACACTGAGCAACTTTTGTAACCTTGTACGCAATTAACAAATCTTACCGTCTCATGAGGAAATTGAAAGTTTATTTCAAAGGTTTATTCGTTGTTTCTTTTTCGCATGTCCTTACAAAAGTTTCATTATCCTACGATCACTCCTTTTTCATTGGGATTTTTCTTGGATGCCATTCCCAGCGATTTGTATTCTATCCGAATAAACAGCGATCTTTTATGAGACGAGAAGCCCCTTTTCAAAGCACCCTATCTAAATAAGAAAAATAACCAAAAATTCTTATGACTAAAAACGTACTATGGGTTCCATACAAACTTCATTACACATAAAGACAGTTTTTCTATGCCGGGAATCGAAAATCTTCACCATTTTTGCCGGTTTTCGGCACTGATACTGGCAAGATATCGGTCCCAGGGATTCCAAGATTTTCAAGAATGTTATGGTTTTATTGCGTGATATAATTACAGATTCACTATATTCGGATTTTTTTCCTTTACTTGCACTATGAAACCTTGCTTCTTGCCAAACTTCATTATTGTAGGTCAACGTGGAGTACTCTATAGGTTTTGAAGCGAGTTTGCGAATATCAAAATATGTGACGTAAATGACCATATCTTTTGATTGCATTGACTGAGAAGCTTTAATCTTTTACCCACCAAGGAACCGTAAGATAACAAATGACCAAAACTTTTTTTGGGATGTATTTATAAAATTACAGTTTTCGATTTATTCCCTTTAGCTGTACTGCGAAACTTTGTTTCTTGACAAATTTCGTGATTCTAGGCAAACAAGAAGCATCCCATTGGTTTTGATGAGTAAGTTTGAGAATCTCAAAATATGTGTCATACATGGCCGTATCTTTTGACTGCATTTACTTACAAGCTTTAACTTTTTATCCTGACAGGGGACTGTAGGCCTTAATATGTGATCTACATCTCAACTTCATAAACCTACCCGTTCCTGAGCAGTACAGTTTTTAACAGTTGGACAGACAGGTGGACAGACAACAAAGTGATCCTGTACGGGTTCCGTTTTTACCGATTGTGGCGCGGAACCCTAAAAATATCTAGTGCAAAGAAGCACGGGTCACCCAAAACAACACCGAACTTGAATGTACCTTTTTTGCAATAGCTTCGTGGAAAGAAAATCTACCGAGCATTATGTGGAAACAGACAACGAAATGTAACACTATAGCGTATTCCCTGGAAGTGAATAGTATCACGGACTGTGTTTCGAATAAATAAGATTACGACTTGGCACACCTCGTAGGTGAGTGCCCCGCCTAGGAATCTACTTTCAGTATAGTTGAAAACAGATGAAACCATCGAATTGGCACTACGTAAGCGACATACGATTAATGAGAATGCCGCGCGGGATTAGCCGAGCGGTCTTGGGCGCTGCAGTCATGGACTGTGCGGCTAGTCCCGGCGGAGGTTCGAGTCCTCTCATGAGTGTGTGTGTTTGTTCAAATGGCTCTGAGCACTATGGGACTTAACATCTGTGGTCATCAGTCCCCTAGAACTTAGAACTACTTAAACCTAACTAACCTAAGGACATCACACACATCCATGCCCGAGGCAGGATTCGAACCTGCGACCGTAGCAGTCGCGCGGTTCCGGACTGAGCGCCTAGAACAGCATGACCACCGCGGCCGGCTGTGTGTGTTTGTCCTTAGGATAATTTAGGTTAAGTAGTGTGTAAGCTTAGGGACTGATGACCTGAGCAGTTAAGTCCCATAAGATTTCACACACATTTGAACATTGGTTCAAAATTTGGAACATAGGCATTTTTTAATAAATAGAACTAACGGTTGATGTTATCCCTGGACATTAATGTTCAATCACCCCAAAAGCGCGGTAATTGGTAAATGACAACATTTATAATTTACTTACGTTTATAACCTGAGGTTATACAATAACACAGTGTAATAAATTTGACTTAATTGTATTAGACCGGGTCTGGGCGAGCGCAGTCACGATACCCGAGTCCAACCGATGTGCAGCGGGATCAGCTTATAAATTTATAAAACCTCAACAGCGGCGGAAGCGACGAGAAAAAACCGCGAGAGATCAGCAAAGAAACGAGGGATGTAAGAGCAGTGTGTCAAGAGCGACTGTGTAACACTGCGACACGCTTCAAGTCAATTACACGCAATACGCCACCGTTAATGATTTACAATGTATTACACACACTGATGTTTCAGTCGTAATTGAAGCCTGACAACGTGTAAGATCCACCCTTCCTTCTCGTGAAATATAATTTACGATTCGCCCCCCCCCCCCCCAGAAAGGTAATTAAATGAAGGGCTGATCTTCTAAAAAAAATTATTTGGATTGCGAAGTAAAGGCAGGATCAGGGAACACAACTTTAAATGGTTTTAAAAATAAATGTGTCATATACTTCGTTTTATTGTGTTCGAAGACTTGCAAAATAAGACCGAGCGAGGTGGCGCAGTGGTTAGACGCTGGACTCGCATTCGGGAGGACGACGGTTCAATCCCGCGTCCGGCCATCCTGATCTAGGTTTTCCGTGATTTCCCTAAATCACTCCAGGCAAATGCCGGGATGGTTCCTCTGAAGGGGCACTGCCGACTTCTTCCGCATCCTTCCCTACTCCGATGAGACCGATGACCACGCTGTCTGGTCTCCTTCCCCAAAACAACCAACCAACTTGCAAAATAATGTTTGAGTATGCCACGTTTAATGTTATACTATTAATATTATCAGTCTTAATATCAGCTAGTTCAATATAATGACCATTTCAGCGCGCATGTCTCCAATGGCGCAATCGAATTCTCTTCAAGAAAAACTGGGAACACGTCGGTCTCTATAAACTCTTTGGTGTGTACTTCGTCGATCACTAAAGTGCCTATTCTCTTCGCACAGTAAAGAGAAATCGCAAGAAGTGACGCGATTAAAACATACACCTTTATTCATATGCAAGCTCCGGCTTCCAAGAAAATGCTTCGATATGCATGTAGTATGCCGCGAAATTATTGCCAGGCCGCAAGGTATTTAGCAACGTTAACGACATCGCTTTTTCTAATAATATTTATTCTAAAAAATGTGATTGTTCAAAGCAAAAGTTTTAAACACTGGGATTTATACGTTTTGATTTTCAATTACTGTTCATGTTAGACGATTAATAAGGAGGGGAGAAAAATTAGGATTTAACGTCCCGTCGACAAACAGAGACGATGCAAAAGCTCGGAATTCGCAGTTTCTTTTCAAATGAGCCATCCCGACACGTATCTGGAGCTGTTTGGAAATAACTAAAAAAATATATCTGGACCGTCTCCCTCCGATTTACGTATTTTTAATAAGATCTGCAATGTTTATTTCTTTCGCCAACAGTTTCATTGTATTTCGCAACGTGACAAAAAGTAGTTTTGTCGCGTACTTCGGCGACAGCAAAAAATAAATAGAGAGAAACGTCAGACTGTACTTGGAAACATGGAGCAAACATTCGAAGCGACACTCTTCCAGACTGCTCTACCGACATTGCGCAATGCTGGCTTATGAAATGCTGAAACTTTAACAGACATTTTCTCGATAATTATTGGGTGTTGGCACTTGAGACAAAACAGTTGTCCCCATATTTTCACCCTTCTTTCATTCTACGAATTGTAGACTGTGTCAGAAAGCGACATATGGTGCGTTCCCTTGTATCTGCTTTGCTACTAATTTATACGCACGGCGTAATCTCTCAGTATTACTCTTAGTCAACACTGTGGGTTTATCACCAATTAGCGCAATGGTCGTAACTGGTTATCACTGCACTGTACTCCATTCGCCTGTTAATATGTAACTTCATTTGTTGCTCTCCTTGGGTTTTATGCGGGTGATAAGAGGAATTAACAAAAATAGTACAAGAGTGGCTAGGAATGTGCGAGTTTAGGTTGAGAGGTCTGTGTGTGAAAGGGTGAGAAGCTAATGATCACGCCAGTGCTGGGGAAGACATGGTTCTTGCAACGACTGCGTCTAACGTTTCGAATATATACATGCGAAGTACAATTATTTTGGCAACAATGAGTTGTTTTGCATGGCGAACGCGCAAGAATTATTATTTTTTATTTATGTGAATTTGAAGAGTTCGACTGCTGAACAGATGAAAACAAACTGGAATACAGTCATATGGTTTCTGGTATTGCACTGAAGACTATTTATTTTCGAACTGATGTATTAAAACATGAGCACACACAATGAGAAGTTAGGCACGCCCCAGACTGCGGGAAGTTCAATGAATGATTATGGAAGATCAGAGTGAGCGAGGAAGCTGACATCACAGGCAGTTCAGCTGGGCGAATGCACTGCATTCTTTTCGGAAAAAAACTGAACAGGGGAAAATTCCTATAGGTCACGAATACTGACTGGCTTTTTGCCGAAAAGGAATGCGGCAGAACATTTCGAAGCAATGTTTACACACACAACTCGTGACTTTATACGCAATTTTGTGACACAGACAACGTCCAAATCAGAGTACACCAGAGGAAAACTAAGGCAGTTGCATCAGGTGGAAATGTGTTACATGCTGTATTTTGGGGATTCCTAGAGTGTATTGTCGTAAGATTCTTCGGACAAATGTACACTTGACTAGGCCCTATTGTGTTCCACATTATAAGACAAATTCAAACAGAAGTTGAGCAATGAACGACCAGGGCTGGCATGCTAGGTAAGTGCCATCTGACCAACACACACTGGAGCTGGATGAAATGGCAAGTGTCATGGCTCTTTAATGTCGCTTTCGAACTGACAATGTGCTATATGTCCCACACACCCAACAGTATCCTATTAGGACCAGAAATCTCGGGACGTAAGGAATGCTGGCTCAAGAACATTTAATTAAATTTTTAGAAATATGGAGGAATATGTGTTATCACAACCCAAGTTTATAAATTTAAAGAAACGCGAAGAAATATATACTTCGATGGGGAGAGCTGAAAATGTGTGACCCAATTGGGACTCGAAGCCGGGATCTCCTGCTTACATGGCAGACGCCCTATCCATCTGAGCCACCGAAGACACAGATGAATAGCGCGACTGCAGCGACTTGCACGCTTCCCGTGAGACCCCCATGAATGTGGGTCGCACGCTTGCCGTGAGACCCCCATGAATGGGGGTCGAGCTATTCGTGCTCGGTGGCTCAGGTGGATAGAGCGTCTGCCATGTAAGCAATAGATCCCGGGTTCGAGTCCCGGTCGGGCCACACATTTTCAGCTGTCGCCATCGAGGTATGTCAACAACACCTGTCAGCAGCTGAGGGTTTCAATTAATTATCATTTATTCTAGAGAAGCTGCACGGTCGTCAATTGTATCCGTTCCTTCGAGAACAGTTAATATCTTCATATGAATATGTACTACCGCAAAATTATTTTCGATTATAATTAGACCGGGTCTGCGCGAACGCAGTCCCGACTATCAAAAATTATGCATCCGAGTTACCCACATTAGGGGTAATCGCAGGGGTCAGCCCATCCGAAGTGCAATGGAAGAACCTCATCCTGGTGGAACCGCCTTCATGATCACGGAATCCTCTGTGCCAGGTAAGTATGCCTACACTGGCAGAAACCCCGTACTTCATCTCAGACAGTAGACATTATACGAATCAAGTGCGTACCGATGTTTACATTACATGTGATCTACCCCACGACACACACAACATGAAACAAGAGAGAACTGCATTCACATTAATAAGAAACTACTCTGTGGTGTTCCAAACGGCCAGTTGGCTCCATAACAAAAATAGAAATGTGCGACCGCCAAGTTGAGTCGAATTGGACCACCATACTCTGTGTGCCGATGGCAGATGTCACCCTTAACGCACAGCCTGCGCATGCGCTGTAAGATCCCCCCCCCCCCCCTTTCTTTCCATCAACGAACGAAACACGTGTTTCGATCTCTCTCTCTCTCTCTCTCTCTCTCGTAAGCTCTAAGGCCTAGCGCCCGTTTCCCTCGACGCGAGAAATACGTATTTCGATCTTTCTCTCTCTCTCGTAAGCTCTACGTCCTGGCGTAGACTGTTCAGTTTCTAAATTTTCTGAAATGTTCTAAGTTGGCCCTATAATGCAAATGTCGCATCTGTACAAACCTGTACAACTCTGCGCAATAGCATATGCAGCACACTTTGCAGATGTTGCGTGGGAAAAGGACACATGCAGCAGGTATAAAATGTACGAAAAATTAAGTCTGAATATCATTTCATTTGCAAAACTACTACGTTATGTTCAGACAACTGTAAATTCTGCCACACCATCACGACGAATCTTGAAGATACGATAACATAGAACACAAATCTTGAAAATACCCCCCCCCCCTCCTAAATTTTTCGTAACGTCTGGTAAGTGAGTACGAAACGTTCAGAGCTGGCTTTGTGCCACACGAAACTTCAGCGGTGAAGATGGGCAACAATAATTTATCCTTATCTTTATATCCAGTACATCTCCACCGAACCTTCTGATGTACTATTCCATTAATTATCGGACGATGTTACTTTGTTAACTACAGGATTTCACTGATACACATTTTATCCAAAACTTGCAAATGAAAACATTATCATGTAGTGTTGCTTAAGGCTTTGCTGACAGGCTACTTGCAGAAATAGTTCTTGGGTAAAACGTCCCACACTATTTCATCGGCGTAGCTTCAGGTGCGATGAACACACTGCTGAGCTCTGACAACGGAATGTCATCTTTGGCAGAATAAATGCAAGCAAATGAGTTAATTTGAACACAAAAATTATTTGAATGCCAGAAGCAGTACAATATATCATATCATATATCAGGAACGAAGTTAATTTTTTGTGTGGTATCACAACAGAAGTTTAAATTTAAACAAACACGAATATTGCCCCCCACGAATTAAGTTTCGATTATGATTAGACCGGGTCTGCGCGAACGCAGTCCCGACTACCAAAAGTTTTGTGTGTGGTATCACAACAGAAGTTTAAATTTAAACAAACACGAATATTGCCCCCCCGCGAATTAAGTTTCGATTATGATTAGACCGGGTCTGCGCGAACGCAGTCCCGACTACCAAAAATTATGCACCCGAGTTACCCACATTAGGGGTAATCGCAGGGGTCAGCTCAACCGAAGTGCAATGGAAGAGCCTCGTCCTGGAGGAACCGCCTTCATGATCACGGTATCCCCTGTGCCAGGTAAGTATGCCTTAGGCCGGAAAAACTCGCTTCTTTATCTCGTACTGTGCGCATCATACGAAGCGAGCGCTTATCGTTGTTCACATTGCCTGCGATCTGTCCCACCATACACACTACCTGTAGCGGAAGAGAACGAAATTGGCCATCCCACGATATTGATCTATTGCAAACTCGAACATGCAGTCTGCCTACATTTGACAGGTACAGTACTCTGGGAATGCCAACTTCAGTCTAATTGGACCAACGAACTCAGAGTGCCGGCGGTAGATGTCACTCAAATAGTGGATCTTCCGCATGCGCTGTCTGTCCCCTTCCCTGGCCCCACCAAGCAGTAAACACGAGGTTGAATCACAGTACGTGTTGTGGCCGCATAACCTGTCGCTTTGCTGATTAATTATAACAAATCCACGTTTAAGAGCAAAAATTGACAACAGCAAATGAAGTAGGTGTTTTAAGAGGTCGCAAACTCGAGAAGCAAGACCACAATATTTTGCAAATATAAATCTGCAGAATATATGGGACATACTTCTTCAGGTCTCCCTCATCTCCTTGCGCCTGGCAGATCCTCTGTTTTGATCGTCGTCAGTGTGCCACATCAGTGTTGTGTTTAGTGCTGTTTCTCCTGTGCGTCAAAAGGTGTGATTTTAATTGTGTACTGCCTTGAGGTTCGCCGTCAGGTGTTTGTTATGTGCTACGCCATCCGTCAATACCTTTTATGCTAAAGTCATACTGTGCCTTGTATTATTTTAATTGCCGCAGTGTGTGGCTTTTTGTGTGTGCTACTTTTAAACAGTTTTTTATCTCCGTTTTACAGTCACCCCGTTTTTTGTCTATTGCCTTCCATGATGTTCCCCCTTTTTCTATATCTATGTTCACCATATTCTCTCCTTTGTCATTTTTAAATGTCTTCTATTGTTTGTTCTATGTCTTTCGGCTGAAGAGCAGCGCATATGCTGCTGCCAGCCCGCCCCAATGGGGAATTGAAAAAAAAAAAAAAAAAGAAGGGACGTATAAAACTACCAGCATATACAACTAATAGTGTCATGTGAGGTATGTGAACAAATGTGGATCCGTATTATTTCGATATTTAGCATCCTTTATGCATGGCGTAAGTGAATAACATGTAAGTTCATGCCTCAGCTCGGTGACATTTCTCTTAACCGTGTATCTTATGTAAACTAATGTTAAAACAATCGCTCCTTTGCAAATGTAAATAATTTCGAGTCAAAAAATTCCTGTAACCAACATAAGAGGTTAACATGTCATCGTTTTTCAGAAAGAAAAAGACATAAAATCCCACTGAAGAAAGTACGTAACGCGCTGAAATGTGTTTCCGCAAAAACATAACTATAAAACGGTGGCGGAATTCCTCCCTACTTTAAGCTGTCAATTAGAACATACATTGTCTGTGGGGCAGGTATCACAAAAGTTTGATTGTCATATCTTATAGCAACTGCCTTTCGTTAACGGGTTTATTTCTACAAGAGAATTTTGAGTAGTAGGCCTACACTACACAATGCGAGAAAGAGGGAAAACATAAACAGTGATCCAAGGACGTGTGAAATCGTAAATGATTCTGAAGACAAGATCACTCTAAATGAAGCTTCAATTCTGATGAGCTACAACATTTTACGACCTTTTGTACACCTCTTGCAGACGACACTGTTCTTGATATATTTAGTTACAACAGAAAATTAAGGAAATTGGTTGGGGAGATCACAACACAAGCTAAGACTCATAACTTAACTAGCAACTGGTTTAATTTACTGTTAACGTATAAGCTCTATACAGTTTGCCTGCATACTGACGGATTGATTCTATTTGTTTCAGGTATAGATAAATAGCGTTAAAAGTGCAATTACTTCGTGTAAACCTGCTGGTAGTAATCGTCACAAGTGTTTTACGTATTCATAATGAAACATAGCATTGAATTATGGCCCTCAGGACGGAAATAGGAGAAGAAATGAAACTTAAGCAACTCGTTTTGGGTCAAAAGAAGTGTTCGGTTCCACCCGTCTTCTTTGACCCATGATGTAATAGCAAAACAATTTGAAATATTAGTTTTCAGTTCCTCTCTCAGCTTGTGTGCTTCATAAACTTGAGCTTCTACTGTGTCAGCCTTTTACTGTTCAGAATTAAATGGCAAAACTAAAGGAGTGTGTTCTAAATTGGTAATGTCAATTTACAAAGATAACCGCTTCAGAAATTTCCATATACTGAAAAGTTAAAATAACTTATTGCCGAGTTATTTCTATATAATCATTCAAGAGGTGTAAAAGGTTATTGTTGTTTTGTTTGTTTACCAAAGCTGTTTTTGCTGCTGTACTAAAATTGTTTTCTGCTGGTGTCTGTGATATTTGGTCCCATATTTCTAGCAACCTCCTCATGATAGATTTGTGTTACACATCAGAGCTAACATACAACGCTTTCCTTGCTAAAAAACAACTGTGAAGCAGAACGTTTGAAATACAACTTGTCAGAGTTAGACAATCTGCAGTAGAAGCGGTGGAAGCAAAAAGGGCACATGGGCATACCTGTATACTCATTGGTTTATGTCACCCGCCATACTTTCATCTCTAATCCCAGCAATTTCTGTTTCAATCAATTAGCTCTTTGACATTAGGACAGCAGTCTGATGAAATCAATGCACAGTTGATTACTGCTGCATAATGATGTTATGTAATCTACAGTAACTTTTAATTTTAAATTTAGTGCTTTGCTATATACAGGCAAACAATATGTTACTGCTTCAAATAATGCAATACAAGCTAAAATATTGGAATGCATGCAGGGCTGTTGGCAGAAAGATTGTTACGGTACATGCGGGAGCATTTAAATGAAAATTACCAAGAAGAGTTATTCAGTAATTTTTGGTTAAATGAGCCTAAAAAATTCAAGATACAATGCAAACTAATTTATGATATTTAATGAATCAAAAACTATTGCTCTAAATGCTGCAAGGACTCTTGACATACCTGGCTTGTGGGTTATGTCTGCAAGGGACAGAAGTCGAAGTTTGTCAGAAATTTTTATTAACATCACTTAAGTTCAGTGTTATGAGAGTGCACAGTAGTCAGGAGAAAGTTGTTCTAAATAAATCTTTCGTGGAAAGAAGAGGTACTCATACTAACAGGCCATCTAAGTTCAGTCATAATGTTTGGGAACTGGTGATAAATCACGTGCTGTGGATACTTCACAAAAAAGTTGTTACTGACAAATTAAATCTAGCTATTAGCATTTTCATTACCCAGATTTAAATATCAAAACACTTTAAGACACTGAGGATTTTTAAGGGTCAGTCTGGGAAACCTCTTACCACACTGTGAAATATTGCACATACTTCTTCAAATTGTTTACATAGAAATGTCGAGTCTCAAACCGAAACCCTAAAAGTGATGTCGGTGACTATTTTACACGATGTGAAACAAAACTTGCAAGTATTCCTGCTTATAGCTGCAGAGTTCAATATTTACTTCACAAGAAAAAGTTTCACCAATACTTGGGGAAAAATAAAACAGAAATTTTAGAGAAAGCTCAAGATAGTGAGAGTATTCTCACAGAATTCAATTATGCCAAAAATTTTCCAGCACCAAAGCTGAATAGTAGCAATCAATTTATTTCTTTCTGATGCTGAATGTGTACAAAATAAGAATAAGGCCATTGTTGCTTTCTGCTTATACCTCTCACATACAAGGAACATCACTATACCTCATCTCTTCCCAGTATGTGGAACTCTTTTTTTCCAATTGTGATAAAAATTTTGGCATAGTGAAATTGGCTTGGAAGACGTAAACCATTATCCCTAAAGCTAAGCCATACCTCCAGGCAATCATTTTATGCCAATCACCACTCAGTGTATGCTTTGATGCTGAGATAATCAGACTGGAGTGGAACTACAGTACAAACCAGACATTACTTGCTTCAGGAGTTCACACACCAAGCTAAATTCCTTTCAGGTTTTTATGTGTGTCTGACATACAAACACTCCAATCATTTCATCCTGATGATTTTCTTCCTATGATAGTAAATCAAAAGAAGATAAACAATTTTCAAGACTAATAACATTTCATTGAGAGAGAGAGAGAGCGCTAAGGCTGGATTAAAGGTACTCTACCCACCTACTCTAGAAGCACAGGAAATAATATCTGATAATGAAGATGAATTTTATGTTTTATAGATATTAACTGATTTTTAAGAAGACTGCTGATTTTCAACTTTGATAATAGATTGCAGCTCAATTACAACAGAATATTTGTTGCCCCATCAGTATTTTCATACAATTGTGCTAGTTAAATTATGCAGTCTAATTAAGTTTTGAAACATAATCACACATATCTGTACAATAATTACATTAGCACAACAAACCTATTTATATAACAATTGAAAACAAATTTATTGCATATGCAAAACATTTTTTATTATTGTAAATTTCACACAAAATTTGCACTGCACTACACTGAAGCTATGTTTCTAGTACACTCTTATACTTATTTACCGGTTCCCGTCAGATCACCGAAGTTAAGCACTGTCGGGATGGGTAGCACCTGGATGGGTGAACATCCGGTCTGTCGAGCGCTGTTGGCAAGCGGGGTGCACTTAGTCCTTGTGAGGCAAACTAAGGAGCTACTTGATTGAGAAGTGGCGGCTCTGGTCTCAGAAACTGACATACTGCTGGGAGAGCGGTGTGCTGACCACATGCCCCTCCATATCCGCAACCCGTGACGCCTCTGGGCTAAGGATGACACGGCGGCTGGTCAGTACCGTTGGGCCTTCATGACCTGTTCCGGAGGAATTTCATTTTTCTTATACTTATTTAATGATACTGCACAAGCAGTGTGAGGTAATGTGGTGAAAGATTTTATGGCCCAGGGAGAGACTCAATTTTGGTAAGCAGCTGTTTCTAGTATTCTGTACATGTGCATCACATCTCGTGTTAAATTTCTACGTATTCTCTTCAGCATAGATTAAAAAATTGTACTCGTCTATACAAACCACATGCTTACATTATATTAAGCGATCTAAGTAGTGTTTACAGGACTCCAGTGTACTAAACTTCCTGAATCTACATCATCACAATGAAGACAGTTTCTGTGTACATTATTCACTACACTGTTGGGACAGGCATCTGGCCTGGTGGACTTTCCATTAATACAGTATCTGCCTCCATAGCTGGGTGGTCAGTATGTTTGATGTAATGCCCCAAGATGGCATATCTTTCTCAATTAATACAATGTTTATTCAGTGATATTTCCCAAAAATGTGTGCAAGACCCTTCAGCTGTCATGTTAGTATTTACCAATGAAACTGAAGAACTTCTCCCACTTGGACTGTTTTGTGAATGAACAAGGATGCTTACAGACTAACATACTGGTTTCTAGCATTCTGATTATTGTAGCAGATGGATGCATCTGTGTGCTCTAACACTAGGCGATACATTGATATTGTGACATAGGAGTTATTGTCCTTCCAATAAAGAAGTTGATTGTACAAAGGTTTTATTAATTAGTGACCAAAATGATGGACCACAACTTACAGGATTTTTTTCCAGTCACAAAGTCTTAGCAGCAGCAGAGAGCAGAGCCTGACCGGCTATTTCCTGTGAAGAAGAGAGCAACGACAAGGAGGTGACAGGTAAAACTTCAATTAGTTTTCACGGAAGTTCAACTGCCTTTGTGCAGACTAGGAATCTAGCGTCCCAAGCAACAAGGATCATGAGACTGGATGTAATGCAGGGGACCCAAGTACTGCCAGTTCTTATGTACTGGGCGGTGCAAATAAAAGTGGCTTAGACAACAGACTTCCAGCGTATAAAGATAAACAGCATAGGAAAGGAGGTACCGGTACCTGTCTAGCAGATGTGAATGTGACCATCATTCATCTCTCGGCACTTTTGGACTCGTGCATCTCAAATCAGGTAAACCTATGTTGTCTACCTTCCAGGCTGCTCTGCGTTAGTTGTGAGACTTTTCAGTAGATATATCATTGCCTCTTCTCTTTGATACTAGCATATTTGTCCTGTATATATTTTTTTTATTGCTCTATATTTCTGCTTCATTACAGGATCACCAGCTTTTTTCATTGCGTATCTGAGTATTTTCAGATAAAGTGTGTAGTGTATTCTCTTTGCTTGATGCATAACACTGTTCTACAAAAAAAAACTTTTTTTCTATTTCTGATAAAAAAAAATTGTGATCCTAGTTGTATTTTGAGTGCTGAATTGAAAACTGTTTTTGGTTTTTTTCTGTCGGGGATAGTTTATGAGTAATCGCAATTTTATTTCTCTTTTCAGTTTCCGATATAGCGCAGCAAACGTGAGGTGAAATTCAACAAACAAATGCACATCTTTATGATGTTATAAGTTCATCACATTAATGGAGGGTGGGATCTAACATATAACACAGTCACCTTTGTGTATACACTTTGAAGCATTTATTTGACATGAGAAATTACAGAAAATTGACAAACAATGAGCCACTGTCTTGTAATGCACATCACTTTTTTCTCTTGTATTGTGAATCTTTCTTCTCTCGAATGATATTCCAGCAATAATCTGCTAACATAGAAGGTACCCACTTCCCTTCATAGCGCCTTTCTATGGTAGAAATGTCTTTATGGAATCTTTCCCCATGTTCATCCGATACGTCACTACAACTCTCTGTGAAGTAGTCCAGATGAGAGTCCATCATATATACCTTCAAAGACATATTGCACCCCCAAATCCTGATATGCTTTGATCATATCCTTCACCATTGCTTTGTAGTTAGTAGCTCTTCTTCTTCCGAGGAAGTTTTCTGACAGCATCTTGAAACAGTCCCATGCAGTTTTTTCTTTATCAGTTAAACATGCTTCAAAATTTGCACCTTTCTGCAGCTCCCTGATTTGTGGGCCCACAAATACACCTTCCTTTATTTCTGCAGCTGAAAGATGGGGGAATTTGGTAGCTAGATACGCAAACACACAGCCTGTTGGATCCATGGCCTTCACGAATTGTTTCATCAGGCCAAGTTTGATGTGAAGCGGTGGAAGTAGTATATATTCACGAGCGACCAGACTTTCACGTTGTACATTCTTTTCGCCAACTTTCCATCTTCACCTAGGCCATTTCTTTTCCACGTAGTGAAAATTTCGGTCTCAACTATCCCACTCGCAAAGAAAACAGGCATACTTTGTGTAGGCTTGTGGAGTTCCCAGTACCATAGCAATTACCTTGAAATCTGCACATATTTTCCATTGTGTTCATTGTCTTTTAATGAATTTAGCATCCTTTGTACGAATTCGTAATTAAAGCTACTGGAACAGAGGGTATTTTATTTCCATTATGGAGCGAAACACCCTTCAGACTTGTTTTCGATGCATCTATGAAATGTCTCCACTCCTGTGAAATATAAGTGAAGTTCAGCATTTTCATCAGGCCAGCAATGTCATTGCAAAATGTCAGTGCTTTGTCAGTTGAAAAATAAGAAATAAAGGCATGTTCTCTGTGCCTGAACACACTGATTTTAGTACGTTGGTGCAGCAGATTACACTCTTGTAATCTTGAACCAAGCAGCTCCACCTTCTGTTTACTTAGTCCTAGATCACGTACTAAATCATTTAAATCTGCCTATGTTAACAAATGTGGTGATGACTCACTTGTGCAGTAATATAAAGAATCATCATCTGTGATTTCTTCTGTAGTACTTATTTCACTGTCACTTGTAATTTGACCTCGAGCTCTTGAAGGTACTGGAAGGTTGTCGGAATGCTGCACTGGCATTCTCTCTGAAGGCAGATCTGGGTAAACAATGTGCCTCTTTGACTTTTTGTTTGTAAAACCCTGAATTTTTGTTAGACAGAAATAACAATCGTAAAACCCTGAATTTTTGTTAGACAGAAATAACAATCAGTAACATTGTCCTTAGGCTCCCTCCACACCATGGGAACAGCAAACAATGCCACGTTCTCTTTACCTTTCCATCACTGAATTAGTTTGCAGTAACATGTAGCACAACAGAAATGTGGTGCCCATTCTTTATCTTGGTCTCCTACCTCTACTCCAAAGTAATGTTTGTATGCTTTCTTTATGACTGAAGAAATGCTCTTCCTATTTCTGGCAAAAGTGAACTTCCTACAGATGTAGCAGAAGTTGTCTGGCTTATATCGACCTCCACGACGTCATGGCATTTCTGCAAATTTAAAAATACCACTTTGGTAATACACCTGTATTAAATTAATACAAGGGAACTAGAGGAACGCTCAGTTTACACACAGGAACTAAAAAATTCAACCGTGCTCGGAAATATGACAGACAGTTACTTGTCAGCCAAAACACCCACTCGTTAAGACTGACATAAATTGCGGCTAACACCACTGTTGTAAACTCGATGCACCTGCCCCTAGGAGGCGTGAAGCTTTACTGCTGCCGAGACAGCGACCGGCTGTCGCCGTTCGAGTTAATGAAATGTTTCAGGTGGTCTTAATGACATAGGTGTGGCGGGGGATAACCTAATGATGTCTGATTCTTCCCACCTGCTGTTGCACAAGAAATTATCACGTTCTATCACTATTGGGATGCGGCACCATACCCGTATTTCTCTATAACATCTCTGTGTTTGCCATGAATTGTGAATATACATATATATGCATATTACATAAAAAGTATCCCTGACAACGATATTTTGTTTACATATTTGAATTTCCCACGGTAAAATGGTCTAGAAGCACATACTTTAATATCAGAAATAGAACCCATGTCGAACAGTGTAATCAGTATTGACCCTTTCAGCTGCTTGTGGGTATTAGGTAAGTTAGTGAGAGGGTCAATAAACATATCAAAGGCACTGTCAATGTTGTCATAGTCACTAAAATTTTCCCACTTAACTTTTGATAACTTGGCCCATAAATGTATGTAATAAGTGTACCATTCTGAACTACTTGTTGTTTTACATTACAATAAACACTTTCAATAGTCATCCATTAGGCTAGGAGTTTTGATAAGATACTGTCTTGTTGGACGTTTATTAATAAAATATGAACTTACGGCTTGTAAACACTTCAAAAAACATACAACAATTTGAGTTTTACAACTAACTGTTGGGCTCTTCACATTTAGTATTGGCAGTGAGCCCCACTCAACAGTTTTAGACCGAATGAGATGGTGCAGTGGTTAACACACTGGACTCGCACTAAGGGGGGGGATGATTCAAATCGGCAGCTGGGCATCTTGAATCAGATTTTCTGCAATTTCCCTAAATCACTCCGGACAAATGCCACGATGTTTCCTCGGAAAGGGCATGGCTGATATCCCCATCCTTGAATTAATCAGGGCCTGTGCCCTATCTCTAATCACCTCACTGTCAACTGGACGTTTAAACCCTCATGACACTTCATTCAATAGCTTTAGACATCAGCTCTAACCTAGTCTTCTGGTTTTCCTAAAATCTAGTCACAGTTGGCCTACCACTGACCATCTTATTATATGTGTTTTACTCATGTATGCATTGGTTTCTCTGTACTCTGGAACTGCCTAGCTGGAAACTGTGGGTGGATTTAACTGTTATAAAAAGACATTGTTGTACCTGAGAGGGGTGATGTCACAGGCATGATTAGTTGTGGCACTTGCAATTCGTCACATTTACATGCAACTGAGTAATTTTCAAAATACAGACATTCTTTTCCACATTGTCCACTTTACCCTAACTATGATTTGTGCAACATCTCAACATACAATATTCTATTGCTAATGCAAAAACAGGCCCAAAAACTTGTCTATATTATGACATAGTGTTACTGAAAGATTCTTAAGCTTAATTAATCCTGTAATAGTGTAGAACTGAGCAAGAGATGATAGTTGAGTGTTTAGTAGTAGTAGTAGTAGTAGTAGTAGTAGTAGTAGTTTATTCATCCAGAGACAATTTACATTGCATGGATTTCGTCAAAAAATACATAGTATATATATACACACACACACACACACACATATAGGGTGAACAATACTATACAAAATACAGATGTGCATAGTAGACTACATAACATCAGACCACATTGAAATAGCATGTACAACTTTGATTATTTACATTGATGTATGAGAAAGACTTTTTACATGGAATACACAGTTGATATTTAGATATAACACATACAGTTCTAGCACTTTTGTACATATTATTTATTTAGATCATAGCAACAGTCAGATAAAAATTACTATTGGCACAGAGTACATAAATATAATTGTTTAGTATGAAGCTATCCCAGGTATTCTTTTACACTATAATAGCAGTTGGTCATTAAAAATTTGAATACTGCTTCTTTAAATGAAGAAAATTTTTTTTTTCTCTTTTATCTTTACCGGTAGTTTGTTATACAATCTGCTTCCTTGTATGTTTGTTTGTTTCTGCGCCAGAGCCTTGTTAACTCTTTTCATATGAATGTCATTGCACTTTCTTGTGTTGTAAGTATATAGATCCGAGTTAGATTGGAAATTGTTAATATTTCGTTTTACATTAATTACGCTTTTCTGTATATAGAGGCACGGTAGGGGTAGAATATTCAGCTGTTTAAATAATTGCTTTGAAGGAGTTAGCCTTGAACTGTTTGTAATTATTCTAACAGCTCGTTTTTGTGGAGTGAAGACGAGTTTGAGATTTTTCTTACTATGACCCCAGAAGATGAGGCCATAGGTAATAGCAGAATGTATGTAAGCAAAGTAAACAGCTCTGCTACATTCCCTACTACATACAAAGCTAATAATGTGTAAAGCAAAGCAAGCACAGCATAACTTACGCGAGAGATACAGGATATGGGATTTCTAGTCTAAATTTTCATCTATATGTACACCTAAGAATTTTGTGGTAGCAACTCTCACAATTTCTTTATTTTGTATTCTGAGATCTAGATCAGAGTGTGACTTTGCTTTCCTGTAATGTATATAATTAGTTTTAGAGATATTTATGGTTAATTTGTTCACTTCAAACCAATTTTGCAAATATTCTATAACTCTGGTTGCAGATGTTGGCAATACCCGGTTAATGTCAGTTACTACAATGTTTGTGTCATCCGCAAACAGGGTTATATGAGTACCATTTACTGGAATCTTGATATCATTTATGTAAAGAAGAAATAGGAGAGGTCCTAGAACACTCCCCTGTGGTACCCCTATTGGCACAGTCTGAATATCCGATTTGTAAACAATACTTTGGTTTTTACTGTTTGTTGTTGCAATTTCTACTACCTGTTTCCTATTATGGAGATATGACTGAAACCACTTTTTAGCTACTCCTCGTATACAGACATATTCTAATTTGTCTAGCAGGATATCATGTTGGACAGTATCGAATGCCTTTGAGAGGTCCAAATTTATTCCTATTGTACTGTTGTTCTTATCTAGCCCCGTTACAATATTTTCAATGAATTGGGTGATGGCTGACTCTGTACTCATTCCTTTGCGAAAGCCGTGTTGGTTTACAGACAATAGATTGAATTTCTCGAGGTAATTTGTAATTCTGTTTTTCATGACTGTCTCTATTACTTTTGAAAATACCGATAATAAAGCTATTGGTCTATAGTTCCCCACTTCATGTATATTGCCCTTTTTATACAATGGTTTTACTTTTGCAATTTTTAATCATTGTGGAAAGACACCTTCTGAAAATGATATGTTTATGATGTGTGAGAGTGGGTCTGATATGACACTAGCACATCTCATCACGACTGAGCAAGGTATCTCGTCAATCCCTGAGGACATTTTATTCTTCATTGTTTTTATTATTCGATTAACTTCCAATTTGTTCGTGGGAGGAAGCAATAGTGAATTAACACTTTGTTCTTCTGGGATTGATGTTCTACTAATCTTAGAACAATTTTTATGCAGATTGATTGGACTATTTATGAAGCAGTCATTAATGTAATTTGCTAAAGTACGATTTCTGACTAGCACATCTTGATCATCTTTTAAAACAAAGTCATCTGGATTTCTAACATTTTTGCTTGGGCCTATTTCTTTTTTTACTACATTCCATATAGCTTTTGATTTGTTTGCTGACCCAGCAATTACACTGTCATTGTGCATTGTCTTGGCTTTTTTTATCACCTTCCTGTAAATTTTCTTGTATGTCTTAACATAATCTGTGAAGTGTTCATCTTTGTTATCTTTTTGAGTTGACTGATATGTTTTAGTGTTTGACTAGATACTCTAATAGCAGGTGTTATCCACTGGCTTGTGTTCCTAGGCATGACATTGATCTTTGTGAGCTTTTTTGGGAAACACATCTCAAATAGGGACATGAATGTACTAGAAAAAGCATTGAAAGATTCCTCGGTTGTTGTTTGTGCAAAGACATCTTCCCAGGTTTCATTAGCAAACAAGTGGATGAAAGTATTTACTTTTTCTGTATAGAAGTGCCTTTTGTATCCCCACTTATAATTTACTGCCTTGGGGATAGAGTAATTTATGTATGTTAATAGTGTATTGTAATCCGAAAGACCTAAGTTTACGTTTAGTGGCTCAGTGATACCATTCTCCATATTTGAGAAAATATTGTCTAAAAGAGAAGATGACAGTTCTGTTATTCTGGTGGCATCTGTAAAGAGTGGTTTCATGTGGAAGCTGCTGAGTATACTCAAAAGCTGTCTTTTGTCATCACTTTCAATTAACAGGTTAATATTAAAATTTCTTATGACATGATGCAAGAACAAAATGTCCATGAGACAGCAGCTACGGTCTTAAATCCTGCTGCAAATTTAACCACAGGTTGCTCAATGTGCTAAGGAAAACTGTGGCATAATCCCAGAAGTTGTCAAATTATTTGCAATAGCAGTGTGTTACTTGACATACAGGCAAGCACACTACTGAAACTTTTTACTAACTGATGCAGTTTTTTTCTCATGACTTCCGATTTGTTGGCTTTGCACATTCTGATGAAAGCATCACTGCGGCCTTCATTCCAAAGACAATATAGGGGAAACTACAGATGCTGTGACAATGGAAACTGCTCCAGTCCTAGATTTTAGCCAATAAACCTACAAAACTGAGGCCACTATTTTGTTTCCCTCTTCAGTGGCATGTACGTTCCTGTCAGCACTTTTAGTAACATTATTTTAGTAACAATATTGGAATGCTGACTTAAACAAACATGTATCAGATGCTAAATAACTATTGTTCTGAATGATTTGTAGAAACTTTATACATCAGTAAGCATTTCCAAGAGTGACTGCACAACACAATTTCAAATAATCTGTGTCCTTCAATGACATTATAAAATATTTACTCTGATGTTCCTTTAAGGCACTTATGGAGACCCCATTTTTGCATGGATGTGGTGTCGCCATGTGGTGTCGTAAGCTTTTTTAGGTCAAAGAAGATGGCTTCAAGTTGCTAACGATGGGAAAAAGCTGATCAGATGGCAGACTCCAGGTAAATCGGATTATCAGTAGTGGAACGGCCTTGACGAAAACCATTCTGGGACAGAGCCTGAAGACTTTGAGACTCAACGAGCCAACACAGCTACTGGCTCACCATGCATTCAAGCAACTTCCAGAGAACATTGGTGAGCCTAATTAAGCGATAACTGTCCATGTCTGGAGTTTGCTTACTCAGTTTAAGTACTGGGACAAAGATGCTTTCCCGCCATTGCCACAGGAACACGCCCTGGCACCAGATGCGGTTAAAGATGGTAAGGATACGGCGCAGACAGTCCACAGACAATTAATTGGGCATTTGGTTTAGGATGTGGTCTGCTCCTGCGGCTTTATCAGGGCTGTGGGCTAGGACACTGACGAATTCCAACTCCGTAATCTGGATAAAATGTGGTGTACAAGCTGGCAACTAATCTGAGCCCACCTGAAACTAGTGTATGAAGATGGTATCTGTTCTTTCGGACATGACCAAAAGAACAGATACCATCTTCGTATAGATAAGGCTTACCGGCCAGTGATCTTCTCCACTGCAGATGCACTCACATCGCCCGAACTCTTAAGAGAATCGGTAGATTGACTGCCGTGAGTATAGTGGGCAGGGGCACTACAGATGTGGTGTGTGGACATTAAGTTGGGAATGTGGGTCTCACGATGAGCATGGCAGAGATCAGTCCCTGCAGTTCCGCTGTCTTCAGTGTCCTTGGTGGCTCAGACGGATACAGCATCAGCCATGTAAGCAGGAGATCCTAGGTTAGAGTCCCGGTCGGGACACACTTTTTCAGCTGTAGTCATTGATATTTATTAACGTCTGTAAGCAGCTAAAGGTCTGGATTTCATTGTAATTTCATGAAACTAGTGTGTCTCAAATCAGGTAAGCCTACGTTGTCTGAAGTACCTTTAGAATTATTGACATATGTTCTTGAGGTAGCAGATTTTCCATTACTTTCATAGTTGATTAAGTTATTTTGTCCCTCATGTGAGAATGGAGTTACTTGTGTGGTTCTGTGTTTCCCTGCTATGGAGCTTACGACCTTCCAGGTTTCTCTGCATTAGTTGTGAGACTTTTCAGTAGATATATCATTAGCTCTGCTCTTTGATACTTGCATTTTTGTCTTGTATATTTTTTTATTGCTCTATATTTCTGCATCATTACAGGATCACCAGCTTTTGTCATTGTGTATCCGAGTATTTTCAGGCAAGGTGTGTAGTGTATTCTCTTTGTTTAATGTATAATCAGTTTTGACTCTTTCAGCTGCCTGTGGGTATTAGGTAAGTTAGTGAGAGGATCAGTAAACATATCAAAGGCACTGTCAATGTTGTCATAGTCACTAAAATTTTCCCACTTAACTTTTGATAACTTGGCCCTTAAATGTATGTAATATGTGTACCATTCTGAACTACTTGTTGTTTTACATTACAATAAACTCTTTCAATAGTCATCCATTAGGCTAGATGTTTTGATAACATACTTGTAAACACTTCAAAAAACACACAACAGTTTGAGTTTTACAACTAACTGTTAGGCTCTTCACATTTAGTATTGGCAGTCAGCCCCACTCAACAGTTTTAGACCGCCTATTATAGGCGAAGTAACGGTGTTAAACTGTTCGCTTTGATCCTGTGCCCATTACACCTGTTGTACAAATGGAGATGATATTTTAATTATTGACGACGCCGTTTGGCATAATTGTTTTATTATTCTCCAGTGCATGATGTAATTTTAGAAGTTTTACTTCTGATGAAGGTATATTTATATGTACCGAAACCTTGGTCAAGAATTTTAATAAAAAAAATCTATCCTGCAACTGTTTTTGGCTGTCATCCTTTATTGTGAAGAATTTTAACAGTTGCTGCTGCAGCCATGTTTAAAATTTTGAAATATTTGAGGCCATGCTATACAGTAATGCCTCTGAGTTTTTCATGTGAAAACTCTTAAACCTTTTAAAATTAAAATAAAAAACATCATTAACATTCTCCATCTTTGTTTTTCATGTGTACATAATTATTTCTCAACATAGTCAACCTGGTGACAAACACGTTTCTCCAAATGAGTGTCCACTTTGTTGACACCAGCACTGCAAAATGTTTGACTTTTGTTGATGGAGCCACAGTCTCACTTCTGCTTGCACTACTTCATCACTATCAAAACAAAGTTGACGAAGGTGTTCTTTAAATTTTGGAAAGAGATGAAAATCAGACTGGGCCAGTTTGGGAATGTGTTGAGGATGATCGATGATAAGGAATGCTAGACATCAGATTGTTGCAAACATTGTAGAGCTTGTGTGTGGTCTGGTATTTTCATGCTGAAGGAGAGAATACTCAACATGTGGACAAACTCTTCGGTTACAATGTTTCTCATGCACTGACACAGTTACATTTAAAATAAGTAGCAGAACTGACACACAAGGTACCAAGGTGGCATCAAATTGAAAGGCTGCAGCCACACAGCATCCATTTATATATATATCTTGAAACAGTGCAAAACCAGTAATAGAATATTTATGCTGTTTATAGTTAAATAACAGCTACAGTAACACAGTTGTTTCCATGGAAACTAACTCATTGTAACTTCATGTTGTTTCAGTTTATCACACTGTAGTGTTTTTGTGTATACTGTACTACTGTGTTGTTTGTCAACTTCTGTGACCTGACATTGAGGTCTTTATACTCCTGATGAACAAGAGTCTGTTAGACATTTAGAGAACAACCTTAGACATGCAAATAAAGTAGAAACCTCTCAGAATCACGAAAGCTTACTAATATGTGTACAGGGTTACATGTATCGTTTTTTCCAATATTCAGGATGTGATAAATATAAATCACTTCATTATCATACTGAAGAGTTCACAGCCAAAGGGAGGACCAATAACATTTACTGAATCAGTGCAGAAGTGCCTTAAAGCAACATCTGAGTAAATATTTTATAATGTCATTGAAGATCATTTGAAATTGTCTTGTGCAGTCACTCTTGGAAATGCTTACTGATGTATAAAGTTTCTACAAATCATTCAGGACAATAGTTATTTAGCATCTCATACAGGTTTGATTAAGTCAGCGATTCCAATATTGTGACTAAAATAATGTTACTAAAAGTGCTAACAGGAATTTATATGCCACTGAAGAGAGAAACAAAAAAGTGGCCTCAGTTTTCTAGGTTCATTGGCTAAAACCTAGGACTGAAGCAGGGCTAGCCAGCACTCTTTTCCTATATGCCACATAGGATGGCAAACATAGTGAGGTGACTGAGTGCCATAATTGAAACCATTCTCCAGATTCTTCACAGGTTATTTGTGGTTCCATTGGTTCGTGAAAAGTTGGTAAAATTTTAAGTACCATAGCATCTGTAGTTTCCACTACATTGTCTTTGGGATGAAGGCTGTAGTGATGGTTTCATCAGACTGGGCACAGCCAACAAATCGGAAGTCATGAGAAAAACTGCATCAGTCACTACAAAGTTTCAGTAGTGTGTTTGTCTGCATGTCAAGTGACATACTGCTATTGCAAATAATTTGACAACTTTTGGGATTATGCCACAGTTTTCCTTAGCACATTGAGCAACGTGTGGTTATATTTGCAGCAGGATTTAACACAGTAGCTGCTCTCTCATGGACATTTTGTTCTTGCAAAATGTCATAAGAAATGCTCTGCAAAATGCTCAACTATCATCTCTTGCTCAGTTCTACACTCTTGCAAAAATCATGGTTAGGGCAAAGTGCACAAGGTGGAAAAGAATGTCTGTATTTTGAAAATTACTCAAGTGCATGTAAATGTGAAGATTAGCAAGTACCACAACTGTGTCTGTGACATCTCCCCTCTCAGGTACAACAATGTCTTTTTATAACAGTTACATACACCCACAGTTCCAGCTAGGCACTTTCAAAGAGTATAGCAGAGACACCAATGCACACAAGAGTGAAACGCAAATAATAAGATGGTCAGTGGTACGCCAACTGTGACTAGATTTTAGGAAAACCACAAGACTGGGTTAAAGCTGACATCTAAAGCTGTTGAATGAAGTGAGATGATGGTTTAACGTCCAGTTGACAGTGAGGTGATTAGAGATAGGGCACACGCCCTGACTAATTCGAGGAAGGGGATATCAGCCATGCCCTTTCTGATGAAACATCCTGGCATTTGTCTGGAGTTATTTAGGGAAATTACAGAAAATTTGAATCGAGATGCCCAGATGCCGATTTGAATCATCATCCTCCTTAGTGTGAGTCCAGTGTGTTAACCACTGCGCCATCTCATTTGGTCTAAAACTGTTGAGTGGGGCTCACTGCCAATACTAAATGTAAAGAGCCTAACAGTTAGTTGTAAAACTCAAACTGTTGTGTGTTTTTTGAAGTGTTTACAAGTATGTTATCAAAACATCTAGCCTAATGGATGACTATTGAAAGAGTTTATTGTAATGTAAAACAACAAGTAGTTCAGAATGGTACACATATTACATACATTTAAGGGCCAAGTTATCAAAAGTTAAGTGGGAAAATTTTAGTGACTATGACAACATTGACAGTGCCTTTGATATGTTTACTGATCCTCTCACTAACTTACCTAATACCCACAGGCAGCTGAAAGGGTCAAAACTGATTATACATTAAGCAAAGAGAATACACTACACACCTTGCCTGAAAATACTCGGATACACAATGACAAAAGCTGGTGATCCTGTAATGATGCAGAAATATAGAGCAATAAAAAAAATATACAAGACAAAAATGCAAGTATCAAAGAGCAGAGCTAATGATATATCTACTGAAAAGTCTCACAACTAATGCAGAGCAACCTGGAAGGTAGTAAACTCCATAGCAGGGAAACACAGAACCACACAAGTAACTCCATTCTCACCGGGGGTACATAATAACTTAATCAACTATACAAGTAATGGAAAATCTGCTACCTCAAGAACATATGACAATAATTCTGAAGGTACTTCAGACAACATAGGCTTACCTGATTTGAGACACACTGCTATTGTTGTTGTGGTCTTCAGTACTGAGACTGGTTTGATGCATCTCTCCATGCTACTCTATCCTGTGCAAGCTGCTTCATCTCCCAGTACCTACTGCAACCTACATCCTTCTGAATCTGCTTAGTGTATTCATCTCTTGGCCTCCCTCTACGATTTTTACCCTCCACGCTGCCCTCCAATACTAAATTGGTGAGCACTTGATGCCTCAGAACATGTCCTACCAACCGATCCCTTCTTCTGGTCAAGTTGTGCCACAAACTTCTCTTCTCCCCAATCCTAATCAGTACTTCCTCATTAGTTATGTGATCTTCCCATCTAATCTTCAGCATTCTTCTGTAGCACCACATTTCGAAAGCTTCTATTCTCTTCTCGTCCAAACTATTTATTGTCCATGTTTCACTTCCATACATGGCTACGAATACTTTCAGAAATGACTTCCTGACACTTAAATCAATACTGGATGTTAACAAATTTCTCTTCTTCAGAAACGCTTTCCTTGCCATTGCCAGCCTACATTTTATATCCTCTCTACTTCGACCATCATCAGTTATTTTGCTCCCCAAATAGCAAAACTCCTTTACTACTTTAAGTGCCTCATTTCCTAATCTAATTCCCTCAGCACCACCCGACTTAATTCTACTACATTCCATTATCCTCGTTTTGCTTTTGTTGATGTTCATCTTATATACTCCTCTCAAGACACTGTCCATTCCGTTCAACTGCTCTTGCAAGTCCTTTGCTGTCTCTCACAGAATTACAACGTCATCGGCGAACCTCAAAGTTTTTATTTCTTCTCCATGGATTTTAATACCTACTCCGAATTTTTCTTCTCCTTTACTGCTTGCTCAATATACAGATTGAATAACATCGGGGAGAGGCTACAACCCTGTCTTACTCCCTTCCCAACCACTGCTTCCCTTTCATGCCTCTCGACTCTTATAACTGCTATCTGGTTTCTGTACAAATTGTAAATAGCCTTTCGCTCCCTATATTTTACCCCTGCCACCTTTAGAATTTGAAAGAGAGTATTCCAGTCAACATTGTCAAAAGCTTTCTCTAAGTCTACAAATGCTAGAAACGTAAGTTTGCCTTTCCTTAATCTTTCTTCTAAGATAAGTCGTAAGGTCAGTATTGCCTCACGTGTTCCAGTATTTCTACGAAATCCAAACTGATCTTCCGCGAGGTTGGCTTCTACTAGTTTTTCCATTCGTCTGTAAAGAATTCGTGTTAGTATTTTGCAGCTGTGGTTTATTAAACTGATTGTTCGGTAATTTTCATATCTGTCAACACCTGTTTCATGAAATTGCAATGCAATCCAGACCTTTAGCTGCTTACAGACATTAATAAATATCAATGACTACAGCTGAAAAAGTGTGCCCCGACCGGGACTCGAACCCAGGATCTCCTGCTTACATGGCTGATGCTGTATCCGTCTGAGCCACCAAGGACACGGAAGATAGTGGAACTGCAGGGACTGATCTCTGCCATGCTCATCGTGAGACCCACATTCCCAACTTGATGTCCACACACCACATTTGTAGTGCCCCTGCCCACTATACTCATGGCAGTCAATCTACCGATTCTCTTAAGAGTTCGGGCAATGTGAGTGCATTTGCAGTGCACAAGATCACTGGCCGGTAAGCCTTATCTATACGAAGATGGTATCTGTTCTTTTGGTCATGTCCGAAAGAACAGATACCATCTTCATACACTAGTTTCAGGTGAGCTCAGATTAGTTGCCAGCTTGTACACCACATTTTATCCAGATTACAGAGTTGGAATTCATCAGTGTCCTAGCCCACAGCCCTGATAAAGCCACAGGAGCAGACCACATCCTAAACCAAACGCCCAATTAACTGTCTGTGGACTGTCTGCGCCGTATCCTTTCCATCTTTAACTGCATCTGGACTGAGGGCGTGTTCCAGTGGAAATGGCGGGAAAACGTCATTGTCCCAGTACTGAAACTGGGTAAGCAAACTCCAGACATGGACAGTTATCGCTTCATTAGGCTCACCAGTGTTCTCTGGAAGTTGCTTGAATGCATGTTGAGCCAGTAGCTGTGTTGTCTCCTTGAGTCTCAAAGTCTTCAGGCTCTGTACCAGAATGGTTTTTGTAAAGGCCGTTCCACTACTGATAATCTGATTTACCTGGAATCTGCCATTCGATCAGCTTTTGCCCGTCGTCAGCAACTTGTAGCCATCTTCTTTCACCTAAAAAAGCTTGCGACACCACATCCACGCACAAATGGGGTCTCCAGAGTCCGCTCCTGATTTTTATCAAGGAATTCTTGTGTCCTCGTATTTTCCGGTTGAAATTAGTGCCTGCCACAGTTCTCCCCATATCCAAGAGACTGGTATCTTGAGAACTCTGTACTGAGTGTCCCTCTTTCTAGCAGCCACCAATGGTCTAGCAGCAGTTGTGGGGTCCTCACTATCACCCTTCTTGTATGCTGATGACTTTTGCCTCTACTATTGCTCTTTTAGTAAGGCGTCGCCAAACATTAGCTCCAAGGCGTCATACGAAAGGCACAAGCATGGGCCCTCACCCATGGCTTTCGGTTTTCGGCTGCCAAGACTCGTGTCATGTGCTTATGTCAACGCCATACCATTCACCCACAATCGAAACTTTACCTTGACGACCAACTACTCAATGTGGTGGACACTTATCCTCTTATCACTTTTTAGGACTGGTCTTCGATGCTCTAAGCACTATCGGTCTTAACATCTGAGGTCATCAGTCCCCTAGACTTAGAACTACTTAAACCTAACTAAAGTAAGGACATCACACACATCCATGCCCGAGGCAGGATTCGAACCTGCGACCGTAGCAGCAGCGCGGTTCTGGTCTGAAGCGCCTAGAACAGCTCGGCCGCAGCGGCCGGTGATTACGATTGTAAGCCACGTCTGGTCCCTCCTTTCTGAACTCAAGTTGTTTCATCTACCACCTCTCCTATGCATGGTGCATCCTTCAGCAACAGCCTCGTCTTTACCTATTACAAGGTCCAAAAGACTTGATTCATCTTGAGGCCCTCCGCCACCAATTTTTGTCCGTCCTTGGCGCATCCCAGGGTTCAGAAGTAGTCTATACTGATGGCTCGATGGTTGCTGGTCATTTAGGCTTTGCTTATTCTCACACTGCACATATTGAACTGTGCTCCCTACCAGATCACTGTAGTGTTTTACAGCGGAGTTGATAGCCATCTCTCGTGCTTTTGAGTATATCAAATCTTGCACTGGTGAGTGAATAGCTACTGCCAGGAGACTCAGGACCAGACACTCTTAACTCATAAGCTATGGTGAGATTGTCAAGCAGCACACGCTAACTACGAAGAAAATCAACTGTTTTTCGGTTTGTTGCTTCTATACTTGATTAGGTTCTGTGATTTAACAGCTGGTGTTGGGTTGAGGGCTCATCCATGACTAAACAGAATTTGTCATTTTCATGCGGATTTCATACGTCTGTCTGACATCATGGGGCTAATCATTGCACACTGGTCCGCAGTTATGTATTTTCGAGAGTGATCTGTTGACATAAATATCACTCCCGTCCTAGGGAGTATCACTAAGTAATTAAGTCTATGATTGTATAAATTAATTTATAATTTGAGAATGAAAAATATAAAACAGATTCAAAGTTTTGAAAAACAATAATGAATCACAATTATAGTGGAATGGTATGGCTCTGCAGAGATGATAGCTGATTTTTTTTTTTTTAAACTTTGAGAAAAAATTTGCTTATTTCCCAAATTGATTATCTGCGAGAACTTTCCAATTTTTGGAAATCTCAGGAGGAGGATGATGTGCAATATTTCTTGGCTTTACGGCCATCATATTCAGCTACAAAAAGCTCTTCTTAGAGCAGCTGAGAAAGCAGCAGTGGCAAAATGACGTAATGTGGTGTGAGGTACCGATGACAGACGGTTTGTTCGCTGCGGGCATTGTGAGAAAAATCGCCTACACTGAAATTCTTCTCCGCGATTGGCTGCTGCGTTAGGAGGTTCTGCGCCAAAATGATAATCTTCTGTTATTAATATTAGAAGAATTGAACTGTGTATTTACTTGCATTTCATGTTAAAACATCTCTCAGTAGCAGGCTCTCATTCCATCATTTCAAAAGTGTTAGTTACCAGTAGAATACTAAACAGCTGCTAAACGAAAAGGAAGCGAAGCACTTCTGAGATCTTCAGATCGCGCCTAACTTGAGTGGCGGGCGAAATAGTTCGGTTGAAAGATCAGAGCTGGTTTGTCAGTGTCGGAAGACAGACATGTTTCTGACTTTGTCGGTATTGGGTAAGAACTTAATTAGCAATCTATGGTTATTTGGACACGTACTTAACAGTAATTACTCAAATACGCAGTTCACTGTTTCATTTATTTTCTTATGAGCGTGTGAAGAATGCAAATTATTTGTGATTCATAAAGTCTCGTATTCTGCTAATAAACAGCAAGTGGCATCCCGTATAAACAACCTAATTGAAAATTTAATTATTTATACAATAACAGTTCCTCAAGATAACAGATTCACAACCTACGAGTTGTTTTCTGTGCAGGGAACAACAGTTATAAAAGACCGCAGGTTGGTGAACATTAATTAGACCTTATGCATTTAACTCAGGGTGGTGGATGCAAATAGGCACCTCTTTTGTACTGCAGTGTTAGTACAAATGAGAATAGGGACACGTCATCTGTGGCAACAAAGAGCAGGTATGAAGGAGAGAAATTTTCTGGGGAAGGGTATTATTATACAAACATAGATCTCGATCTCTCTCTCTCTCTTTCAGCTTCCCGTAGTTTTCATAAGCAGATGTAGCAACACTACTTTGACACATCTTCTTGAGTCGATGGAGAGCAGGCAGCCGTAGAATGCCAAGTCTTGAATAGCAGTATACCTGAAGATTCGACACATCCGTGCGATCTCCTCCTTCGTCTTGACGCAGAAGACGGTCGAATAATCGAAGCCACATCACCATATCTTTATAGGGTACGTCAGGATCACCCCAGTGAATTCCATGAAAAAATGTATTAACCATTTTGCCGTCCTCCGTATTTTAGCACACTTCACATCCTTGAAAGACCTCAGTGATGCAATGGTTGCTGAGAATGTCTCTACTATACCCATATCTTCTGTGAATGCAATACTTTTAAATATGAACTGTCTATGTTCATCATCATAGAAACCATGAAGTAAAGCAATAGGTTAAGAAAAAAGTAGTGGCAGCTTACTTGGCTGTTGTGACTACGGAACAGACATTATGATTCAATATTGATCATTTCAGCCGTACATTCATGACAATACATCGTAACTGATTGTGGTCCATCAGTCTCCCATCAGGCATTCGAAAAAATGGTTCAAATGGGTCTAAGCACTATGGGACCTAACATCCGATGTCATTAGCCCCTAGACTTAGAACTACTTAAACCTAACAACATCACACACATCTATGCCCAAGGCAGGATTCGAACCTGCGACCGGAGCAGCTGCACGGTTCCGGACTGAAGCGCCTAGAACTGCTCGACCACAACGGCAGGAGGGCATTCGAGTCATAGTGGTTAAAGTAGGGCTCCTACTTTGAAATGAGTGGTTCCCTCTTAAACATGTCAGATAGCAAATTGAATCTGCGCGATACATCACACAGTAATGGTATAAGTTGTGTAGGTAACATGTATTAATCAAGATGTGACTACTTGTAATCGTAACATACTGAGGAAGTAAGAGCTCTAGAATATTTTTTCTGATGTGTGGGCACTGCTGTGTTCTTGAATAAAGCAGAATCGTGCAGTCACTATTTTCCTTTGATAGCTTTGAAATAGCGATAACTATAGCATGAAGCTCAATATCCACGGCCACATTTTGCTTAATACACTCACTACCACTTCTCAAATTTTACTGCTAGATTTACGACACTACTACTGTTCCTCCTAGCCTGCAAAAACATCACCTTATTCACAGACATCATGCACACTTGATGTTGAATAAGTGAATGATGATGGAGTCATAGTGGTTGGTACATCGAAGGGACAAACAGAAATACATTGTTCACTTGGAATAAAGCATGTTTTACATTCAAACCTAAAGGAGGTTTTTACATAATGTAATATTCCTTTTGAAAATTCAGCTTCCACTCGTATATTGTAGGATCCAAACAGATACATGTTTAATATGAATCACTGAGTCACCAAAATCTTTGTATGACGCTCCAAAAGGTACTTTTTTTTCGTAACAAACTCATTTTGCCAGCTGCAACAGATACGTCGTGGGGTGTTCCTCCTCCAAAGTGTTAAACAGGTAGCGAGAAGAACTTAAAATGTGCTTAGACTCGATACAGAACGGTTTTCGGGAAAACATTATGGTGTCCAAACGTTTGTCTACTTGATTGCTTGGCCCTTGAAAATTAACCCCGAATGGACATACTCATGTATTTTGCACTCGCAATGAGGTCTTAGTCGAGAACTTTGTATGATGTGGATGTAAACGTGGCATAAGGCACAAATGCACTAACAGAAACTCGCAACTTGACTGTCCAAATATATACAGGTATGACGCCACTATATTGGCTGGATTTACAAGTTTCAAATATATGAAATGGTTTCGAGGAAGTGGTGAAATCGAGAAAATAAACGAAGCGAGGGTTTTTTCAATTGTAATTACACCCTTTACTCCTCAGCAAATAGATGATGACGATGTATTGGAGGTGGGGTTTGCTGCTGGTCAGTGAGAAACGACATCCAGCTGGAGCGACTGTGGAGATATCATTTTTTTGGACGCTATACATCTGTAAACAACGGTTGGAAATGTTATGCTGCTTGAACATAAAGTTACTGTGGCATGCGGTCCTATGTAAAATAATCGCTAAGCTGGTCTAAGTCTCTCATTCAGTCCCTAGTTCACCAGTGTGATGTGGCAATTGAAGATAGCAGAACGAAAGCCGAAGTTTTAAATTTCACATTCAAGAAACCGTTCACACAGGAGAATCGTGAAACATAGCGTCATTTGACAATCGGACAGACTAACCTACGGACAACATAGTAATAACCATCCCTGGCCTAAAGAAACAGCTGAAAGATTTGAAAACAAATAAATCACAAGGTCCAGATGGAAGCCTAATTAGGTTTTACAAAGAGTTCTCTATAGCACTGGCCCCTGACCTAGCTTGCATTTATCATGAATCCTTTGCCCAGCACAAAATCCCAAGTGACTGCAGGTTTTAGAATACCTGGCTCCTACATGAAACAATCGTTGAGTTGTGACATCATTCAACTGTTGATTAAGATTGTGGAGTCATGCCTGCATGTTATGTCGCCTGTACTGCAGAGAGTTGTCACTGTTTGGTTTATTTAGTATTAAGGCCAGGAGCGTCTTTAATTTCAGTCTTCTTCCCTTTCTGTTAAAGTTGTTTTCGAATTTCTGTGACTCTTCTGTCCATCCTAACACAATGATGATCAGATCATGATTAAACTAAAATATTACACGCGCCATATAAAATTTAAATCAGAATGTCGTGAAAATGCTTTTCATGATACTTTCGTGGAATGAAAAAAAGTGGATACCCCTGTATCCACCTGAGCACATACTGTTCAACCCCAGTGGCATTACCCAGTGTTCCCGACATAATCCCTTTCTCAATGAACTAAATATGTGGTACTAAAATGGGGACAATTCTACAGTGTAAGGGAGTGTTCAAGGGTTTCCTATGTAGCTTCGTGTGTTTATCATGAGTTAGAGCTGCTGTACACGCCACGTGTTGTCATGCAGGAGGAGGACATTGAGAATTGGCTGCTGGCATCATTTGTTGCCGTAGGCAGCCTTATCATCAACCAGCAGCTTGCAGTGTTAGTCCACACTCACTGTCCTTCGACCATGCATATATACACCTTTTGAGTCCCAAAACAAAACTACGAGGGCAGTTCAATAAGCAATGCAACACATTTTTTTCCTGAAACAGGGGTTGTTTTATTCAGCATTGAAATACATCAGGTTATTCCCCAATCTTTTAGCTACACAACACTATTTTTCAACGTAATCTCCATTCAATGCTACGGCCTTACGCCACCTTGAAATGAGGGCCTGTATGCCTGCACGGTACCATTCCACTGGTCGATGTCGGAGCCAACGTCGTACTGCATCAATAACTTCTTCATCATCCGCGTAGTGCCTCCCACGGATTGCGTCCTTCATTGGGCCAAACATATGGAAATCCGACGGTGCAAGATCGGGGCTGTAGGGTGCATGAGGAAGAACAGTCCACTGAAGTTTTGTGAGCTCCTCTCGGGAGCGAAGACTTGTGTGAGGTCTTGCGTTGTCATGAAGAAGGAGAAGTTCGTTCAGATTTTTGTGCCTACGGACACGCTGAAGTCGTTTCTTCAACTTCTGAAGAGTAGCGCAATACACTTCAGAGTTGATCGTTTGACCATGGGGAAGGACATCGAACAGAATAACCCCTACAGCGTCCCAGAAGACTGTAACCATGACTTTACCGGCTGAGGGTATGGCTTTAAACTTTTTCTTGGTAGCGGAGTGGGTGTGGCGCCACTCCATTGATTGCCGTTTTGTTTCAGGTTCGAAGTGATGAACCCATGTTTCATCGCCTGTAACAATCTTTGACAAGAAATTGTCACCCTCAGCCACATGACGAGCAAGCAATTCCGCACAGGTGGTTCTCCTTTGATCTTTATGGTGTTCGGTTAGACAACGAGGGACCCAGCGGGAACAAACCTTTGAATATCCCAAGTGGTGAACAATTGTGACAGCACTACCAACAGAGATGTCAAGTTGAGCACTGAGTTGTTTGATGGTGATCCGTCGATCATCTCGAACGAGTGTGTTCGCACGCTCCGCCATTGCAGGAGTCACAGCTGTGCACGACCGGCCCGCACGCGGGAGATCAGACAGTCTTGCTTGACCTTGCGGCGATGATGACACACGCTTTGCCCAACGACTCACCGTGCTTTTGTCCACTGCCAGATCACCGTAGACATTCTGCAAGCGCCTATTAATATCTGAGATGCCCTGGTTTTCCGCCAAAAGAAACTCGATCACTGCCCGTTGTTTGCAACGCACATCCGTTATAGACGCCATTTTAACAGCTCCGTACAGCGCTGCCACCTGTCGGAAGTCAATGAAACTATACGAGACGAAGCGGGAATGTTTGAAAATATTCCACAAGAAATTTCCGGTTTTTTCAACCAAAATTGGCCGAGAAAAAAAAGTGTGTTTCATTACTTATTGAACTGCCCTCATACCAAAACTAGCCTAGCAAAAAGTCGATACTTTCAATGCATTCCTCCAACTTTTTCCACTCCATACTCATCCTCTTGCTATCTGAAGTATAGCAGTGACCCATATATCATTGCAGGCCATGGTATGGCTCAGAACAGCTTCTCTTTCTTCTTCTTCATAGCGATTCAGAAGTCATTGGCAAATATTTTTCCGTACAGCCTTTGGTGCCTCAGTGGGAAGCCATGAAACCCACCTTGCCAATATTTTTCCGTATTCAAATGTATCCAATAAAATGGTATCGGAACTTCCAAAACGTATCACCACTTGTGATAAAATTTTGGTAACAGCTTTCTTGTGTTCATGAACTATGCTTAGGGTCCCTCCAAAATGTCACTTGATTTCACACCTTTGTTGGAGAGAAAACAAATAGTAATGTGTTTCTCAACAGACAGTGGGACCTTCTGATCACTCATGGTGAGTGTCAAGTCATATGCATGGCTATCCCCCCCCCCCCCTTTTTCTTGTACGCACTTCTGTAGTGCACAAAGCTGCTCATGTCACTATATGTGTCAGATGAACAAAGTTCAGGTTTATTTGAATGACACTTGCATATTATTTCTAATATGAAGTTCACAATGGAAAATGAAAAAGAAGACAAATTTTATTTTTGTATTTGGTAATTAGATCTGTGGCCAAGCAACAATACTTATCATAATTGGTGTCAATACGTGCATTTGACATTTTTTTGCTGTAAATTAAAAATCAACAGTCGTAATCAGAATAATAACTTTCTCTATGCTATCTGGGATGCTAGCATGTGCTTATTAACATGACAGACTAATTAACATCTTCCAATTAGCGATGTTTGATGTCAAACCAAAATTTCTATCATGACTGAAACTACGTAATAAAAAGTATCAATAAATAGCGAAGTAGTTTAATGCACAACGAATGTTGGTCTAGTCTGTTACAAACCACAGTTCATAATTAACCTTCAGACTTACCAGAACATGGAAGCATCATTGAATGTTAAAGAACATATAACTTGAGAAATTTCATACTACAAAACGATTTACCTTTTCTTATAATGTTCACGAGCCAGCATAAAAATTTACACTCTAGTCAAATTACATGTAACAGACGAAATTGTAAAATCATATATCCATAGTGAAGCACTGATATTACAACATTTCATTTATGAAAAAGAACCTTTAACATCTATACTAACTGTAACACCAATATTGGTTTTTGGTAAGCACCTACATATGAAAGAGCTGGAGCACCTTACAGGGTAATTAGAAACTGATGGGAATTGAGAGCACAAACTCTAAAGAAAACTAACTCAGACAGTAGATAACTTCATAAAAATTCCATTCACCATCCGAAGTATAAAATTCGAGTCATTAACATATTTGTGGAGGAGACTAAAAATATTTATGAGTCACAGTACTTGGACGAAGAGCTCAATTATTTAAGAGTTACTTTACTAGCGCCATCTGGAGGCCAGTTGTTACAGCAATTACTTGATATGATATTCAGTTGGCACTTACTTGTATACTGGTACTCATTGGCAAGCTATGTTGTATCGATTTTTAATCTCTCTTTATTACTGGTAAGTCATTTTCTATCTAAGCTTACGTATTTTACGATTTACTTCTCACATTTGTTCCTCTTTCATACAGATCTGGTAATGGCAATGCCGAAGTTCACCATAAGGGAGACCATTAAATAAAATAATAGCAAACTAGACAAAAATCCTACATGGAATATCTAAAAAATTGGTACTGCCCTCTTTAAGGATTTCGTGTCTTGTTTTATTATCGTAAGATCACTCATGTAGTTTTGAACCCCATATGTTCCTGCATCGTCTGAACTTTCATTTTTTTCTCAAGTTCATTTTGTCAATTTTTTTTCCAAAGCACAATGTCAGTCGGCTATGAGATATATTTGTTGGTGATGCTAATGTTCATCAGACTCACCTATTTCATGTTATATACCACAATTTGCCAGTCACATTGTTTATTCACACTACTTTCTGAATTCTCCTTGTAAACTCATTGGATGTTTTCAGTTCTACACACTATTCTGTACATACTATCTGAATGACGAGCTGTGGTCTTCTTCTTGTATAGAACTTCTAGGCACCTGTCTGTTCCTGTCACATGCACAACCTTCACAGTAATTAGCAATTAATTGTTTCAGATCTTAATACAAACACTAACATTAATAAAAACTATGTACAACAGACAAATCTAGAACAGAGAAAATTATTTAACTTTTCTTTCCCTATTCCTCCTTGGTTAGTGACATCTTCACATACGTAACTATAGATGTAAGTATGTACTGTTTGTTATTCTCCTATGAAGTTCACAATATCTACTTTTATGGTTGTGTCAGTTACGTTTGCAGCTCATGTTCCTTTCATTGTGTCTTTTACTTATCTTTATAACTCACCTTCCGTGGCTTGCTGCATGGATCATACCTTCTTCACTTCTATATTTCTGTCAGCGCACCAGCCTATGCTAAAAAATGTATAAATGTTTGGGTCTTGACCCTCACTACAACTTTCTTTGCTGGTTTTTCTGAAGTGGTTTGTACTTCTATTCTTCTGTAGGTTGGAAGTGGCTTTTCATTCCAGTTCCAAAATTTAGACCTGAGCATTCATATAATTCTCATAAAAATAAAGGTAAAATTACACTACTGTGCTTAATAGTGTTCGTACTTTTCTATATTTTCGAAACATTTATTCCTTATCGACTTTAAGAGTAATATTAACATTGGAAGTAATATTTATGAATACAGAAAGAAAAAAACTACTTTTATCCATTCCTATATTCCATTCCTTTAAGGAGGTCAATTTTTCCTTCAATTCCTTGTCCATCTTGATCAACCAGTAGTAAAATACTTCGTGCAATCCGTGCCCCATAGACTATGGATTTCTCTATTACTTAACCTAATCTACAGTGATCAATGTATTATCTTGACTGAAAATTATAAGTACATTTTTCACTTTTTATCTGGTAGTCACAAAAGTATCCCAGCCCAATTTCCTTTCTATAATCCAGTGCCATTTGCCACATAAGTGTACTGATTTTTTGTTTTTCTTAAGTACCGTGTAAAAGATAGAATAGCATCAGTATGTTTATGTTGTTGCGTATTTGTTCTTTAGCCTTGTGCTCCGATCTACAGCCTTACTTTTTTCTTACTATTTTTTGTCTTATATCACCTACTCTAGCATTTTCAATAGTCTGAATCAAAAGATGTGTCAGAACAGTGCCCAGTTTCAGAAAATTAGTTTCATATTTATTACCACCAGAAAATACTATGATGAGCATATTTGATTTCACATCAAAATGTTTCTATGCAAGAACACAGTCTCACTCTCCATTGCACAGTAAAACAGTGGCAAATACAGTCGCCGACAGTCCTTTTTAGACATAATGTTTTCAGTACACAGTTTGTCAAATAGTGACATGCTTTGTGTAGCAAACACTTACTGCTGTTTAAATAAGTCAGCAGTTCCAAAACATTGTTTATTAGATTCTTCATGCAAGATGGTTGTACAGTAACATTCCCCAATTCGAGTATTCTACTACTTTCAATTGGTGAGTAAATAGAAGCAGACGCCAACTTCCTCACATACGTTTCCCTGGCCACATCTCTAACTTTTTACTACGGGAATATGTAACGCATATTGTGGACTCAACACCAGTAAAATCAGTTGTTGGGGTTTTTGAGTGGATGTGTGCAGCTTTCATAAACTTGTTCTATAGTGAAACATAATACTTTTAGCAACAATCATAAGGCATCACCATTGCCTTATTAGGACCTGATGGCATTGTTAGGTTTATATCTCAATATACTGAAGGCATATGATGACCGATGAGCACCATTCACTATTAGATATTGACGATTAATTTTGCAAAATGTTTTCATTGGATACACCTCATCAGTGGAACATGATTCCCCATGTTTACTACTACATTCAAATCAACTATTATCAGGCACCATCTCTGATTTTTACCTGTAGGGTGATTATTCCTCTGTATTTGAACGCAGTAGAGAGGTGCATGTTTATTTAGTAGAAACAGAACAGTTGACCAACAGCTTGAATACTTCTTTATCAAACAACAGAAATTTATTTTCATAATCCTTACAAGACTCATCAATTTATTGTACCAATAAGTTTACATACAACAATCACATTACAATCCATAATATTAACAAGAAGACTGATGAATCATAGACTCTGTCCAAAAGTATTAACATTTTTTTCATTTGAATTTTTCATAAATGCAATTGTTACTATAATACTACATGAGACACAACCTTGCTTTTACGATTTGCTTTATTAAAACATAAAATATGATAGTTTGAGCATTAATGATGTTTTTAATAAGTCTAGTCACCTGCTGTTTGATGCAGGGAGTAATTCCAACACAAAATAATCTCGAACTATCTTTTTTATAAAAGACACATTGATATTTCATAGTATTAATTAACTCAAGTGTTCATACTGGAGTGATTTAGTATGTGTGTTATCAAAAAGCATCTCAGCATTGGGTCTACAATACTTAGTATGTGTACTGCACACTTTGAATTAATACACATTTTGATAGGAGCTGTTTTTCTGGTAGAATGTCAGGAAGTTCATCAGAGTTGGCTTCTGTTAAAGTGAAAGGGACAAACCTTTACACGGCTTCGCCCAGAGATGATTGGGAAAATGTCGTCTTTAAAAAAACTGACAACGGGATGACATCTGGCAATCCCTCTTGCATCTGATTTATAATTTATTACAATCTCTTGAGGACATCTTCAGGTTGACGAATACAGTAGGTTGCCAATTGCAGCAGGTCAGTAAGAGCAACAAGTTGCTGACAGCATGGGGATGGCAATAGGAACATGGCTCTCCATACTCTTCAGGATCTTGTTGTACATGCAACAGATTGTACAACACATATTAGTTTCATGCCACAGTAAACAACAAACGGGTTCCAAAAGCATTCATAGACCAATACATTCATACTACACTGGCTTGAAAAATATAAGGAAAACAGGGGTTTGAAGATTAATTACCAAAAAACAGAAAATTTGACTAATGATTCAGATGAGCTATACATTTAAGGAAAGAAAATCAAAAAGATAAACACTTTCTGTTATTTGGGATCCCTTTTAGGAATCGAGGGAAAATCAGAGTCAGAAATCAATAAAAGAATTAGTAGCGGACGGAAGGTCATTGGGATGCTTAACTCACTCTTACGGAGAAGGAATGTAATGAGCAGAACTAAAAAATTAATGTACAAATCCATATTAGAGAATGTGGTTCTGTATGGAATGGAGACCTGGACAACTAAACTGAAGCACGTTGAAGAATTACAAGCTCTAGATATGGACTTCTGGAGAAGACAGACAAGAATCTCCAGGAAAGAGAAAATAAGGAACACCGAAATAATGAGGAGAATGGAAATAAAAGAAAGAATATATGACGTAATGGATAGGAAGAAATTGCAGTGGTACAGGCATGTACGACCAATGGAGGAAGCCAGAATACCAGAATTGATACTGGAGTGGGAACTGGTGGGGAGAAGAAGACGACGACAACCTATGACCACCTCGCTCCAAAATGTACAGCACACAATGAGGAGAATGGGCGCAGAGGAAGAGGACGCACAAGATCGAAACAGCTGGAGGAATATTTTGAAAATATAGTTTAATAATATTTATTTATTTTTTTTTGTAATTTCCGAGTAAATAATTATGTTGGAGATACGCCTCTGTAATGACGAGAAGCTCAAAATAAAAAAAAAATTAAAAGAATTAACTTTCGCTTTATGTGTCAATGCCAAGTATGGTAGCTCGATGAAACTATATACAGAAATTACTACTTGACTACAGTACCGAAGGTAACTGAAAGAAATACAATATGACATAAACATAAATGATGCTTTCATTCGAAGATAATATTTACCCTTAATTCGCTATCATTTATTATGGTCCCCAGGACAATACAAAAGACAGGACACAGTTCTTAATTGGGTGTGTGATCACCAAGGATGGTAATGCATGCTCTGCAATGTGCTCCCACATTATTCACTAGCCTGGTAGGGAGTTCTTGTGATAGGATGTCCCATTCCTCCACTTGTGCAGTTGAGAACAGCTGGTTGGTCATTGGTGCATGTGACCATACTGCAATGCGTCCGCCAGCCGCTATCGCTGAGCGATTCTGGGCACTTAAGTCCGGAACCGCACTGGTGCTACGGTCGCAGGTTCGAATCCTGCCTCGAGCATGGATGTGTGTGATATCCTTAGGTTAGTTAGGTTTAAGTAGTTCTAGGTCTAGGGGACTGATGGCCTCAGATGTTAAGTCCCATAGTGCTTAGAGCGTTTTGAACCATTTGTAATGCGTCCCTCCCAACATGCTTGATCAGATTTAAGCCGGGGGAAAGGGCATGCCACTCCATTTGCTGAATTCCTCCTGTAGGGGCGGAATGCGCTGTCAATATCATACTAATTCACAAAAGGGGGAAAGCTTTACAACGCCAAAGACTGTATGTAGTGAAATTAACTACATGAAAGTAACAAACAGTTAACTACTGGTTCTTACAAACACTGTTCTAGCCTTTCTTTTAATCTGTAAAATATGGCTAGAGAGTGATACTGCCCACCACAATGCCATGGAATACTGGCTCAGCTGACAGACTTATCTGTGAGGTGACAGACTTATCTGTAAGGGACTTTGTGATCTAAGCTGGGTTGACATGTGGCAATCTGCCCTTGCAACATTGTGCCCCCCTCCAGTTTAACAACTGGATCACCAAAACTATCATTTTATGCACTGTTGTTGGGATGCATTAAATGCTCCTACCACGAGGCCCTTGCAATATTGCGCCTCCCTCCAGCCTTTCTACCTGGTGGGCACTCATTTAAGACCAAAAATTTCGAAATTTCGGGTATTGATGTACAGATTTAAAAATAATAATGACTGACAACAGTCTGGTTACATAGCGTAATGGCGAAGGTACTGAACTCTCATGCAGCTCAAATCCTGTCATGTACACTCTTAACAAAACCTGTAAATACGTTTCCTTACCTGCTAAGGCAAACTCCAGTTTTATCACCACTCCTTGTCCAGGTAAATTTTCCAAATGGGATCCTAACTTCTACCATTTCGAGCATGTACGAACTTAACACTCTGTATGCACGACACTTAAAAAAAGAAATAGGATATTTTGTAAGCATTTTCATACAGCAAAGTAACTAATACATTATTAATAAAGTAACGAGATACATTTTAAGCATGTTCTTAAGGAAACGAAGACATTATTGTCTTAGATACATCCACAACACTACAACAACCCATCATATTGTATTGAAAACGTTCCTTACATGTCCTTTTGTAGATCTGCGTGTTTTCATGTGTTTTGAGCCGTCACGAATCTGATTTTTTTTCTTCCTTGCTGTCGCCTTGGCAAACACACATGCATAGTAAGTTATGACTGTGGACACAAATCTACCCACAAATCTACACGTCTGATCCGTATCTGAACCATGTCAACCAAGATAATCTTCAAAATACGCCACTCGTATCAGAATTTTTATTGGCTAATTGTAAGCTCTGTCGTCATTTAGTTAACTGCGAATTACAGCAAATGTCTTTAGAATGGAATGTATTACAGGATGGGGAAATAAGCATTCGTGTTCATGAAACTGCTTCTTCGTTCTTACTTGCGACTGTCACATCTACCGTTATAAATCGCGAAAATAGAATTGGTAGAGTGCATGAACTGTAATTGTAAACTGCGTCTAATAATTGCAGTTACCGAAAGAAGCATTCGCAGAAATCACTCATACTGAAAAGTCACAGTTTAGCCCATCCCTACCCATAGCGTAGTTGTAATTCCCGCGCATTCAGCTTACTTGTGGGACGCACTCCTATCTCGCTAAGAGGTAACGTGCGAGCTGCCATCTACCGACGACGCTAAACAACTACCGCCTGCCGTCTGAGGCAGGTTCATAACGATTTGATTTCATATAGCAAATAGAAGTTTTGCAAGGAAGAAATGACAGTAACAAACCTCTACAGCTACGACCTTCTCAATTTTGCTACCAAAATAGCTATAAGCTCCCGTGGAACTTAACTGTTTGTGACATGCGTAATACGCACCCAACAACATTCGTAGTAACATATAATATTTTTGGCCAACAAATTTGTTGTAAGCTAGTAGGATAATGCTCAGATTAGACATCAATTTTTGGAGAACGTGACCGTAGATGCGTGGTCCGTCCCGCAACATTGAATTTAACATAATGTCGCAGAAAGTGGAGAATCGACTCTTCAAAACTATTCGTAAGGTATGCAGGTGAACGTACTGTCTTTCATCCTGGTGTGCACTGGTTTGAAAGTAAATATTTCGCATATTGGTGTATAGATTTAAAACTGATAAGGGCCTACAGTCCGGTTACATAGCGTAATGGCGAAGGTACTGACATCCCATGCAGTTCGAATTTCGTGATATACACTTATTTATTATTAGATCTCAATCGAAATTACTTTTATCATTATTTTTATTCAATTAATTGGTTTAAATGTATTTTTTATTCATTTGCCAGTCATATTTGTCATCGTATAAGGTTCATCATTTGCACTCATATTTCTACCTATCCGCCTTTTTCATTTGGAATCATAATTCATGTGATTTTGATTATTGGTATGTATTAATTTCGATTTAATTGCTTTCATTTTGTCATCTGACTTTTCATCAATGTTATTGCATTCATCATTTCTGTTTCTCATTTTGCCTGAATTTCGTTTTACTTATTTATTTTGTAAATTTGTAAATATTATTTAATTTGTAAATAGCGCAATAAGAACGTATATTTTGAATGTTTCTATGACGATAGCCATCCAAACAGATGTAAATCTTTTAACGAAATATACATTCTTGAATCGATTGCGCAGTCATATAAATAGATTGTTTCATCGTCAATAAAATACTTCTGGGTTTGAGGCCCCATTGTCATCTGTAAAATTCCGACGTTTCGGCGACTGTTGCAAGGCGCCTTCCTCAGGGTGTATTGCTAAATATGCAGATGACAATCTGGCCTCGAACTCAGAAGAGTTTTATTGACTGTGCCAACGGCCGGGGAAGCCTACGTTTACAGATTATTTCATCATTTGCTTTCTGTTTTTAACCCACAGATCGTCATCTTCAAATGTTTAAACATAATGATATATACATAAAATTAACTAGATTCACATGCACGAAGATTCCAAGTGCAAAAAACGAAAGGAAGAAGAAATAAGAGCAAATGAAATTAAAACGTTGATTAAAATAATGTGACAAATGAATAGAAAAATTACATTTATACCAATTAACTGAATAAAAATTATGATCAAAGTCATTTCGATGAAGGTTTAAAATAGAAAAAAATTAAGTACATCTGCCGAGATTCGAACCAATAACACACTGTACGTGAGGTCGATACCTTCACCATTACACTATGCAACCGCTATGTGAAGTGCTTTCATTTTTAAACGTATAGATCATGACGCGAAATTCTGAATCTTTATTTCGTCCATTACTCGCAAATGAGGGCCCACCATTGCAGGCTGTCATTTCCTTGGACCTTTACCTCCATCATCGCATAGATTGTTTCAAAAAGCCTGTCCCACTGGTGGGAACCTCTCCTTATAGGCAAGGTTGGACAGTGAGGATGGACATGTGAATTTTTTCAGAGGACGACGCCACGCATGAGTGGTCTGTCCCACAATGCTGAATCTAAGCAAGGCTGGAATATGACGAACTGTTTCTCTCCATCTACCTTTCATCCATTTTTATCTACATTATTATACGTATATGTGCTCACTGTATGATCTGCTCATTTTATTTCTTCCGTTTGGTTATAATTTAGAGACTGCAATTATATGCATTTGCATTTAAATATTTGGCTCCTTTTCACCGATTATTGAAGATTTTAACTAAAAACTAGTGACGATGCATATTTTCGTTGTATGTTTACAATATTTTAAAAATTTAGACGGGAGGTCTATAGCTCGACCTGGTTTTGATGTCTCACAGATTGACCGCGACCTAGAACTGCGTGCAATCGCTAACTGAGAGGCCACTGCCTAGCGAAATCATTACAGAAGAGGAACAGGCAGACAAAATCTATGTTCCTGCGCCCGTGCACCCGGTTAATCCCCTCCACTGTCGTATCGTACGCGTCGGCAAATATTAAACTACGCAAGCTTTTAGTCACACGTCTCTTGTTTCAGTTTAGCTTTCTATTTACTTGTACACAGTCGAACGTTTTTACGACGTGTAGTGTGTAACATGTTGTACGCCATGCCGCCCGAAAACAGAAACTGCGTTTCGTGGATAGCTGACCACCCTGGAACATTTACACATGACGGAACTGTTTTACATTTTCAAGTTTGCGAGGAAAACGTTTTGTGAAAAAACAACTTTCAAATAGAGCTAGCATGTCAAGAGAAGTCTTCATATCGCAGGAATGAAGAAGAAAGGGCCACGACAACAACTTTTGACAACAGCAAGTTGCAGTAGCAGGCATTTGTCCACAGGTAACCACCAAAGTCGGTTTAACGTGGATCTAAGTGAAGCATTCTTTGCAAGCAATATTCCTCTTCGCAAAATTACAAACACTATCCTCGAATACTTCCTGCAGAAATATTTCTTAATTAAAAATATACCAGATGAATCAACATTGTGCAAAAATTACATACCGACTATTTACGTAAATGTTCTGCAAGACATACGCAATGAGCTCAAGGACAGCGTTATCTGGATTTCAGTTGACGAAACTACACACTTTTGGCCGTTACACTGCAAATGTTATTGTTGGTGCTTTAAAAGAAGAACCTTCTTCTTCCTATCTACCGGTCTACAAAGAACTTGGAAAAGTAAATGATTCTACGATAGCCAGATTTGTGAATGAGGATATTAGAAAAATATTACCAGAATATTCTGCAGATGAAAGGGAGTTTGTGTTTACTTCAGATGCTGCTTCGTATATGATCGAAGCAGGAAAAGCCTTCCGAGTATTTTATCCCAATTTGATATATGTGATGTGCTTTGCTCATGGAGTACATCGCCTTGCTGCGGAAGTAGGTTGCATGTTTGTGAATGTAAATAAACTGATTTCATCCACAAAGAAAATATTCTAAACGCTCCTTCTCGCATCAATACCTACAAGGGAAAACTACCAAATGTGCATTTGCCCCCCAAACCCCGGTGGTAACCCGTTCGGGTACGTGGGTCGAAGCTGTGTTGTTTTACAATGAATATATCGAGCCCTTTAGAGGGGTAGTAAACGACTTCGATAGTGCAGAGGCTTGGGCAGTTTGCCAGTGCAAAAGAGCTTTAAATGATTCTGGTATTAAAAAAAGACATTGCTGTGATAAGCATTCATCTTTCCCATACACCGGCAAGTATTGAAAGGCTTGCAACTCAAGGTTTGGCGCTGAATGCATCTATTCAGTTAATGAATAAAATTATTCTAGTGACGTCCTCATTGGCTCAGGTATTCCCAAGAAAACTTACAGAATAGTTTGAAAACATTTTAAACAATAACGCAGGCTTTGAACCCTTGTGCCTAATTGATAGTTTTATTAACGGGTTGAGCGATCTTTTACCACAAACAGTAAGTGCCCACACAGCACCCAAATCCAAATACTGCCCAGTTACCTCAGTTGATGTAGAACGGTCGTTTTCTGCTTATAAAAATGTTTTGAGTGACCAAAGACACAATCTTTCTATTGAACATTTGGAACAGTACTTGGACGTTTATGTTTGCAACAGTAGAAAAATGTAAAAAGCGTTGTAAATGATGCTTTGATCCAATAGTATTAATTAAAAGTAAATGCTGTTCCAAAAAAATCATGATTATTTTTTTTTAATAAAATATTATGGAGTTTTTAAGTGTGCCCCTCAGCGAGCGATATATCTCGAAGTTGGTCCTGTCCATATCGATTGTTTCTCTGCCACTCATTTGCATGGCATCTGCTTGTTACCGAAAACAATAGCAAAGAAGGAACAATTCTTGAAACACGCTATGCGTCCCCATTTTGCAAATTTTTAGGAAATAATCCCAGAAAGGCCTCCTCCCTAATCTCTACCCGAAAGGCCGGCCGGGGTGGCCGAGCGGTTGTAGGCACTACAGTCTGGAACCGCGCGACCGCTAGAGTCGCAGGTTCTAAACCTGCCTCGGGTATGGATGTGTGTGATGTTCTTAGGTTAGTTAGGTTTATGTAGTTCAAAGTTCTAGGGGGCTAATGACCTCAGAAGTTATGTCCTTTAGTGCTCAGAGCCATTTGAACCATTTTTTTTTCTACCAGAAAGAATTCAGAAAATGTTATCAGCGTTCTAAATGTACCTACCTTTCGCGTGGCCGGCGCGGTAACTGATATGCACAAGTTCGACTTAGAGATATTATACACGCAGTAACTCCTATGATTTTTTATTGTTTGATCTTGCACATTTTCTACACTTTTCATGCATTTTAATGCATAAGTTTTTATAATGCATATAATCAGGTCTCTATTGATAAATAAATGCTACCAGTCAAAACTATTTTTATTTTGCACATCGGAAAGGATTCTCATTTTGAGGTGCGTTTTGCCATGTGTACATGCCATTTATTTGTAGTATATAGGCAACAAACTATCTCTCACTTAATTTCATTCACAAGCACAGAAACTAAACTGCCTGTTGGTGAAGACAGTGTAAAGACACTATTGTAACTTGTCCAGTTCTGTTGTCACTGGTATTTTGAATGATCACTATGTCAAGTGACTGAAAACATGTTTCAAATGCCGGTGAATATAACACAGCAGTTACATCTGTTTTCTAAACAAGAATTCTCTGAAGCAATTTGTACTATGATTCTCAATTTCACACCATTAGTGTTTTCACACTTGTTCCATTAATACAAAATTAAAACCAAAGAAAACATAAATGTAAAATATACTACTTACTAATTCGTTGAGACGAAATTTTCTGTGTGTACAAGCTTAACTTCCTTATATCATGTAAAAACTGTGGAAACGTAGTTGCAAACACTTGTGATCAAAGTTATCCGGTGGAGAAAACTCATCAAAACCAACAAGAGATAAGTACACACTCCAAGTATTTCACCGTCCTAAGCAAAGACTTACAATCTATGATTATGTTACTCCAATATTTTTAGCTAGAACCTGGTAAAAAGAGAGTGTTAAGAGTGGGTACGTTCATCACTCACAGAACCTACTCTCATCACTGAAGACAAGCTATGATTGGCAGTGCCACGATATCAGTGATAGCCTAGCCAGATACACAAATGTTCTTACTCCTGCTGCAAGCAGACATTTCCCAGAAATCCCTGATGACCAAACAAGTGCAACATGTGACCCCTTTTAAATGGTTGAAGCTGTTCAAGCAGGAGTATGTACTTATGGGTAGGCCATGTTTGTATCCTAGAATGGATGTTGAAAATGCTGCTCACCTCTAAAGTCAATACAGTTGCTGCCTGCAGAGTCAAAGTAGAGGGTGTACAGATGGGTCTCCTGAATGCCATATGAAATGCTAACACAAAAATCCCTTAATATGCACATATTAAATCCTGGTGCCACTGAAACACAGTCATTGAGGGTGTTGCATTTTTTTGCACCAGTGTATTTTGATATTAAGATAATATTGTGTAAAGCTGAAAGACAAATAAAGAAAAGTTAATTTAATTTTCTCTGGCCTGATTTATTTACTGTGTAAAGGTCATTAAAATGACAAACTTTTTTTACATATGGAGAAACAAAATGCTGTGAACATCGTTTACCCATTTTTAAATTTTCAGGGATAGTTTGTAAACCTTAAAAATTAAATTACATTTGCACCAAACTGTATCTCTGCTCTGAATGGTGTACAAGAAGGCAAAGCACAAATTATAGTTCAGCAGAATCTGACTTTTAAAGAGGTATCTGCGAGATATGTAGTTATCTATTGCACACAATATTCTTATATTGCTAACTTCTGCCAGAATAAATTATTTACATAAGGTGCACACAAAATGGGCGACACAGTAATAAGCATCCCTGGCACAGAAAACAACTGAAAGTGTTGAAAACAATTAAGTCACCAGCTCCAAGATGGTATCCCAATTCTGTTTTACACATAGTACTCTACAAGCAAGGGAAAAACGCACAGGTGACTACTGTGTATAAGAAAGGTAAAAGAACAGAACCGCAAATTACAAAACAAATCCTTAAAATTGGTTTGCTGTAGAATTCTAGAACATATTCTTGAGTTCGAATATAATAAATTTCCTAAAACCAAGACGCATTTGAAAAGTTGCCCCACTGCAGACTGTTAATGGAGCTACAGGCATATGAAATAAGTTCCCAGATATTTGTGTGGCTCAAAGGCTTCCTACGTAATATAACTTAGTACATTTTCCTCGACAGTGAGTGCTTCTCAGAGACAAAGGCATAAGTCGCGAGTGCTCCAGGGAAGTGTGATGGGACCACTATTTTTTTTCATATACATAAATGACTTGGTTGCCAGGGTGGAAAGCAATCTGCAGCTGTTTGCTGATGATGCTGTGGTGTGTCGGAAGCTGACAAAATTCAGTGACTTTAGGACAATACAGGATGACTTAGACAAATTGATGAGATGAATGGCAGCTATCTCTAAACGTAGAAAAATGTATGTTAATGCGGATGAGGAGGAAAAACAAACCTGTGATGTTTGGATACAACATTAGCAGTGAGCTGTTTGACACAGTCACATTGTTTAAATATCTCAGCATAATGTTGCAAACTCAGATGAAATGGAATGAGCATATGAGGATTGCAGTAAGAAAGGCAAATGGACGATTTCGGTTTATTGGGAGAATTTTGAGAAGTGTGGTTAATCTGTGACAGAAACGGCATATAGAACAGCAGTGCGATCCATTCTTGAGTACTGCTCAAGCGTTTGAGATCTGCACCACGTTGGATTAAAGGAAGACATCGAAGAAATTCAGAGGAGGCTGCTAGATTTGTTATCAGTATGTTCGAACAACACGTTAAGTGTTATGAAGAAACTTCAGCCATACAAATGGGAATCAATGCAACATTCTTTGGGAAGAACATTATTGAGAAAATTTAGAGAACCAACATTTGAAGCTGACTACTGCAAACATACATTTTATGTAAGGACCACATAGATACAAGAAATTATGCCTCATATTGAGGCTTACAGACAGTTTTTTTCTTCTTGCTCTATCTGCGAGTGAACAGGAAAGGAAATGACTAGTAGTGGTATTGAATACCCTCTGCCACATACCATATGGTGGATTGCGGAGTGTGAATGTAGATGCAGATGTAGAAAAAAGGGAACTCACTTCTGTTGGAGCTCAGAAAATGCTAATATTCCACTTTACAAGAATTACAGAAAAGTAAAAAGTAATAAACCAATTGCCTCAATCCTAATTCTGCCTTCTTCACCAAAAATGTTGGCACATGTGAACATATTTGTACTTTCTTGTGCAGAAATACAGTATCTGGGATACAGTGACGGTGAAAGAGGGGGTAGACAGTGCCAGTGGGAGAGAAAGGGAAAGGAAACAGTAACGGTGGGAGAGAAAAAAGTACGATTGTATGAGGTATCAATTGAAATTCGTGACTAGATTGAGGACCTTTTGGTAGGGAGGACACAGAATGTTATCTTAGATGGAGAGTCATTGTCGGATGTAGAAGTAACTTCGGGTGTGCCCCAAGGTAGTATGTTGGGACCCTTGGTACTCATGTTGTATATGACCTTACAGACATATTAATAGTAAAATCAATGCAGTTATCTATAATGAAGTACTATCTGAGAGAAGCTGCATAGATATTCAGTCAGATCTTGGTAAGATTTTAACATAATGCAGAGACTGCCAACTTGTTCGCAAATGCATAACTGAGTACTTCACAAAACGAAAAAACTCATACAAATAACTGGGTGTAATACTTGTAGAGATACGAAATGGAATGCTCAATAATAGATTCAGCCATGGGTGAAGCAAGTGTAGACTTCGGTTTATTGGCAGAATACCGGGGAAATGTAACCAGTCTACTAAAGAGACTGCTTACAAATCAATCATGTGACCCACTCTAGAATATTGCTGAAGTGTCTGGGACCCATACCAGATAGGACTAACAGGGGATATTCAACATGTACAAAGAAGGCAGCACGAACAGTCACAGGTTTGTTTAATCCATGGGAGAGTGTCACGAAGATACTGAATGACACACTCTTGAAGACAAATGTGAACTATCCTGAGAGTGTCTATTAACAAATTTTCAAAAACAGGCTTTGAATGATTACTCAACGGATATACTACAACCCCCTACATATCACTCATGCAAGGACTGTGAAGATAAGAACAATTACTGCACGCACAAAGGCATGCAAACAATCATTCTTCCCACGCTCCATACGTGAATCATTCCATTCAGAATGGAACAGGAAAAAACCCTAATATCTGGTACAATGGGACGAATCCTCTGCCTTGCACCTCATGGTGGTTTGCAGAGTATAGATGAAGATGTAAAGAAAATATTGCTTTTCAGTGAGATACAGTGAGAGAGAGAGAGAGAGAAAGAGAGAGAGAGAGAGAGAGAGAAGCAGTGGGAGCAAAATACATGAAACAGTGGAAGTGAAAAATACACTCACTTAGGGGGCCTGGACACTCCCGGACCAGTGAACTTTAACACATTAGTGAAGGGGAAGGCGCATATGAGGCCAAGATTTTAAACATATGGGTATAGTGGCAAGATTTATTTGTTTTGTTGGGTCCCCCAGAATATTTGAGCTGGCGAGGTATGGTGGAGACAGTGGTTGGGAGGTAAGAAAGACAAAAAGAGACACTGTAAAAGTGGAGACAGCGGCAGTGGTACATACTGTAAATCAATGGGAGAAAAAGGGAGGCAGTGTCAGAGAGACATATATAGACAGTGAGACAGTGGCAGTTAGAGAGAGATGCTGAGTATGAAGGTGTAACTACAAAGAGAGACCATGAAAAGGATTTAGATTGTTCGAGTTAAAGGAACATGAATATTTTAGTATGCCAAAATTTTTGGTGAGGAAGGTAGAATGAGGATCAGGGCAGTTGGTTCCTCGTTTTTCTGTCAGTCTTTTGAAGAGGTGCTCCAACAGGATCATTGTTCCACTGGTGTGACTTACACTCATATTAGTCTGTCATCACAGCCCACATTTCAATTTGGGGATAGGTTATACTATCACAATCTAGCCACAATGTATGCACCAACTCATTTACTTAATACGCAGATATATTCTTTACAAAAATGGTATATGTTAAGCACAAGCCCACTTTTTTTTCTATGGCATAGTACATTGACAGACTGTAACCAATATACACTACCATGACAAACCCAGTTTGATGATACATAAAGCAGTGCTTTAAGTGGCATCAACTCACAAATACATTTTCACTTTAGACCTTCTGGAAAATGGTTCTAATGGAAAATGCAAATGACACATACAGTATTAGATACCACATTGCCAGAAAACACTGAATGTGATTCAGTTACTTCTTGATGAGATGGACTGTGAAGTCTTACTTCCTGACTGGCTGAAAAATGTGATATTCAAATCTTTCAATACCCCACTGATACGACTGTTCTAAATGATTACATCCTATATCTCAGCCAATCAGAGAAACAGGACTTTTACTGAGCTCTGACACGTTCTACTGCCATCAAAAATTTATCTGTGGGAAAGGAAGACAGACTTTCTATGCTATCAGGCAATGACAATCTCCAATGCTGTTTGCCGCATCTGCAGCCATTTCGAACATGTCAGAAGTTTATTTGTTCTGTTTTGCATGTACTTACAAATAAGCATTATTTTTATTCCTGACATGGACAATGGATATTATTGTTGCAGAAATAAATTAAAATAGTTAAAATCTCCTTCTTCCAACAAAGGTTTTTAGGTTTCCTTGGTTACCAGGCCACATGAAAATGCATAGTGGGAGTGTAAGGAAAATACTGCAGTATTGATTTTGCCCTCTCCTGAAGATGCCACCTTGACGACACACTGTCTGTGCAGTCAAGAGATGTCTGCATGTTTGCAAGAAGCTAAGGGCTTTGCAGTTGGTAGCACAACTAATGGCAGGGTCTCCCATGCCAGACATGCCTCAGCAGACGAGAAGTGTCCCACAACACCCCATCTCTCCCCTATCCACTGCCACAGATATACCTCATTATCCCAGATACCCAACCTAAGGTGTGATGTGACATGTGTTGAGTGGTGCATGGAACATGGGAAGTTGTGTTATTAACGGAGCCACAGGCGAACTGTGCAACCTCCCTCAGTAATTAGCCTTGCACCACATGAGGTTCCGTGGTGCCAACCAAATAAGATTCCTAATTCTCGAGGGACCAAAATGGAGAACACAGAAAATACAACAGAAACTGAGAGACTCGACAAGGCTTCAAACACTCTAGCATTGAGGCTGGAACCAATGGAGGTTGTTTCCGCAACTGAATCGGGTGATGCACCACTCCAAGATGCGGAAACTGTCACACGGAAGTTGGACCAGATCACAATAAAATCCTTGTCTGGTGGTCAAAGTGAAAATTTCTTGAAGAACAGAAACAAACGGAAGGCAAAGAATGGCTTCTAACAACCTAATACCTCCAAAAATGGCTCTCTCAGAGTGAAGGAAGTAAACAGACTCTTCCACCTCTAAGAGAATAATGAAGGGGTTTTATTACTCCAACTCCTCATGATAATTACATCCAGGAAAAGACAAGGAAGGAAAGAGAGAAACAGACCTATAGTAGGAAGAGGGGGGATACTTGAGCATGTGGGATACTTAAGCCACTCATTCTTGAATAGTTGTTTACGTAACCTAGAAGGAGCCACTTGAATATAAATATCGACCAAAGAGATGCTCGTTACATTCAGGTTGGTGACAGTTGAGTCATGGCTCAACTATACCTAAGCTAAAATTAGAGTCGTAGGCATGTTTTGTAGACAAGAAATTTCCACACATAAACTGTTATTACAAAAACATGTTTATAAATGCCATTGTGCAATTACATGTTATAAAATCGTATAATCTGTTAGCAGATACGGCTTATACACTAGCTTTCACGAGTCTGAATATTTGTAAAGGCTTAAAAATTTGTGGTACTTTCACTCTGAATGAAAATATTTTTATTGGTGATGAATTTGAGTTTATATGTAACTGATAGGGCACTATGGAGTCACATGTCCCTGTGGAAAGTACTGGGCTTCTTCAAATAATCAAACAATACTGAGTAAATTGAAACTGGTGTGGGTGGGCTTATGCCTACTGTCACCTAAGTCCTATGTTTGCTGATGATCTGTCCAGAGCCCTCAACAAGTGGAAACTATTATTTTGTCAGAAAGTGTTTAAGACCTTACCAGAAAATCTTGCCTCATTTGATGAATGGAAGCAGAAAAGGAACTAAACTGCTAAATTTTACATGTACTCCAGAAAAGTTACAAATAGAGAAGTCTCTGTGGAAACAGCAGAAAAATAAAAACAAACAGAAAAAGTTAATGAAAAATCTACGGCCTACACAAAACAGAAAAAAGTCAAAGCAAAACATCTCCCACAGAAATCCAAACTAAAGCCCTTCATCAGAAACATCTAATCTGCTATCTGGCTATTATTCCACAAAAAGCAAAGCGTGATCAGAGTGACTACAAAGAGTGATCAGAGTGACTATGAAGTTGCAGTAGTGGACAGGAAGCCAAGCACCAATGATTGGTTGTTGGTAAAATTAGAGGGGGGGAAATGTGTTACATAATTTGTTGGAAACATTATTAATATAGGAGAGGAAGGAATGAAAGTTAAGTTTGCAAGAAGAACTGCAGACTAAGTTTAAATGGCCTCCAATTGATGACACCACTTTTGTCAACAAAGATAAAATAGAAATGATTCTCCAATCTCCTACTATCAATAACTGAAAACGATTGTGTGATTAGCTTCACTTTCATAATGGGTTATGAAGGACTGTTTCTCAAGAGTTTGTTTTTGACATCATAATGTTATTAACATGAGAGTTTAAGTCCCAAACAATAGTGTTTTGATAATCAAATGGTGGTTTAAATGAGTTATTTTCGAGCTCAAGTATCCCCACTACTTGGATTAAGCATCCCCATCATAACAGTCCTTGAGCCATGATATAAAGCATTTTTGGAAACAATTTCTTCATGGTTACATATTTTCCAATTTATGTTTTAAAATACATAATTTGATGAGAAAATGCAAGATTTCTTATGATAGCTTCAGTTTTATTTAAGCATGTAAAATAAAAAAGTGCCGGGGGGGAGGGGGGGTGCAAAATCTAGTAGTAGATTTTGAGGAAATGTCAAATGCAATGACATCTGCCATTATGATCTTGTATTTAGAAAACTACAATGTCATCAAGAAGCGCACACACAGGAATGTAGAATGTATCTTGGTGGGGCAATAACCTGGAACTGCTAAGGAGGGAGGTAAGAAAACGTTCAACCTTGCAAGAAGGAAAGGACAATGGACAAAATAAATAAAACCTTGCAATTAAACAAGCAAAACTATCATATTGGAAGGTTTTCTGTGAGGAAGTGGAAGGCATCATTACTTGTGGCAGACTTCACAAAACCACAACCAGAATACCAATTACTCCAGGAAGTTATCTAAGGAAGAAGGTGGTGAGTACACAAGGATAGTGAATGAGGTGCTGGATGTGCTCCTCAAGACTCCCTCAATGCACTCTGGCAGATAACACAGATAAAAATTTAGCCCCTAAAACATAAACCGATTTATAGGTAATCAAAGGGGAGAACTGTGAATCTGCCAGGGATGGGCTGATTTCTAAAAACAAATCCAGTGGATGCTGTGGATGTTTCAGCCATTCAATTAACCAGGTGCCGATGAAATCTTCCCAGCTATTCTGCAACAAGGAGTAGAGAGGTTAATTGGACTCCTCTGTAGGCTGTTCGGGGTTAGCCTCGCTTCAAGAATCATCCCTAATGCTGGGACAATAGTGAGGGTTATTTTCATTCCAAAGCCAGGGAAAACTGATCATACCAAGGATAGGGGATATGAGACCTATCAGCATGACCCCCTTTCTTTTAAAAACATTAAAAAAAAACTGTGCATGTCAGGGTAAAGCAGCTAACTATGGTACTTCTACACGTAAACGAACATGCAAATCAACCAGGCAAATCCTGTGAAACAGCACTTCATCAACTTGTTGGGAAGGTGGAAAAAGCACCTCACTTTCGAGAAATTGCTCTCTACATCTTCCTGAATCACGAGTGGGATTTTAGAAATAAAACCTCCCAATCCATGGTTAGAACTGCAAAAGGGCATGGCATGGAGCCCATCATCTGTAAATGGATTAAGACCATGTCAAACAGAAGAATGGTAGAAGCCACCACGATGAATAAAAACAAGTGATCAACACCACCAGAAGGAGGGATTTTGGTCCACTACTGCAGAACATAGTGGTGAATGAACTAATTGAAGGGCTAAACACTAGAGGCTACCTTTACCCAGGATACGCAGATGATTTAAGTCACAGTAATTCTTGGTAAATTTTCTAGTACTGTTGGAACTATGGCACAATTCACATTGAACATCGTGCAAAACTGGTGCAGGAAACAGGATCTAAGGGTCAGCCCCAAGAAAACAGTTGTAATACTATTTACCAGGGAGCATATCCGGAGCATGTACTGGAAGCTTAAGCTTTTTGATGAATCTCTGCCTGCAGAGGTGGTAGTGAAGTATCTATGGGTAACCCTGGATGCGAAACTGTCACGGACCCCTCACATAAAGAATATGTGTTGCAAGGTGAAAGGTACTCTTATGAGCACTAGAAGAACCTTTGAAAAAACTGGAATCCAAATGCCAAGTGTATGTATCAATGTAATACAGCCTGTGATAACCATGCTGGATACGCCACCATTGAACTAGTGGGTTAAAATGGAGGCAGTGGCTCATCCATGCAGGCTATAAACTCTAAGTACCGGATGCTATTAGAATTTCCTGATTCCCACAACAATACAGGGACTTTGGAAAACATAGGAAAATACAGGAATGGTTGGAGAAATGCCAGCTGACTATATAACAATTTCCAGTTGCTTCTATAAACCTTTCCATGTAACAGTTGGAAGTAGGGAGAAGTGGAAGTGCAAACCACAACACCCCGTGCTGGTTTACTAATGGAACAAAAACCAACGTAGTCACTAGGGCCAGGGTACAGCCTAGTCTATAGTGGTGGTGTCCCTAGGGAAACTGGCCACAGTATTCCAGGGTGCGCACAGAGGAGAATTTGCGTAGGTGCTACAAACACTGGAAAATCTGCATTTATTCAGAAAGTCAAGCAGCTCTTAAATCTGTATCAGCCCCCACAAAGAGTTCAAAGACCATAGCAGAATGCTACAAAGTCCTTGTGAGACTAAGGGAAAACAACAGGGTAAACCTGCTGTGGGTCCCTGGTCACTCTATACTCTGTAGCAACAAACACGCTGATAGGCTGACAAGGACAGGTACGACAACTCCATTTATGGGACTGGAACCTGTCCTAACTATCACTAAGGTGATGGCTAAATCAAATCTATGCAGCTAGGTCAGAAGGCAGTATGTAGAATATTACGCTATGATCCAAAAACAAAAACATGGAAAGCAAATAACACCAAAGCCATGTTTTAAGAGACGTTATGAAATCCTGTGCTTAAACAGGAGACAGACAAGACACATGGTAGGACTAATGACAGGCCAAGGTATCTTTTAAGACATGCCTACACACAGTGGGTACACACAAAGAAGCCCCAATGTGTAGGTTGTGTGGTGATGGTGACGAAACTAAACATAATATCTTCAAATGCATCAAAAAGATAAAAAAAAAAAAAAAAAACAGAATATTCAGGTCATTCAGTCCTGCAGTAACTGTGTCTAATAACGAAGTAGCAAATTGCCTATGGAGCAAAACCCAACAAAAAACCTGTTTCTGTACAGGCAGTAGTGGGCTAGGACCACTTTTGGTTTTACCTCCCTGTGCAATTCAAATCAATCAACTGCACAGTGTAAAATGAGTGTGAGCATGTGTTGTTCATATTAACAGTTTCATTAAAATGCTTATCATAAATTGTCTTTTCTGAGGTATTATGCACAGAGTATGATTTGTGTACCTGCTTTGCCTTGTTCCATTTCTCCATGGGATCAACATGTTACATGGCTATTAAATTTTTCTTGACAAAGGCTTTGCACAAGACGTTCAGTTTACTTGCGGCATCAAATTCAGATAAAATTCCATACTTTTGATGACTGCCTCCATCATCATCATCATCATCATCATCATCATCATCAGGGGGAAAACTGACTGTCATCAAGTGGTGAGGCACCCACTTCTATACCATCAGGAAGGCATCTGATTGGCTGGATTATGTCATGATGACAACACAGAAATAGTGCATATTGAGGTGGTGCAATCCAATCCCATCAATTTTGTTTGCACACTGTATCCAGCATTGCTTGCTGCACTATTCCTCACGTCAGACGGTAAACTGCAAGAAGTCTTCCTCTACGTTTTTTCTTGAAGTGTGCATTTCTGGAAGTCCAATTGCAACTGTTTCCTTGACCAGAAAGTCCCAACAGGTCAATGGGTGAGCAAGTATTCTCATTTCTTCAAACAAAATGTTGTATGGTTTGTGGCAATGTTAGTGGTGGCTGGGTGCCAGATGCTTTTCTGACATTGCCAATCCCTCTGGGATGGAATCTGAGTACTCCAACAGTCTGCAGATAGAGTAAATCTCATGTTCAAATGTGACACTTGTTTTCTAAACATTTGCATATCCTGTAGCTATGGTCACCCCAGTACTTACCTATGTGGATAAGGGAAACTGCCTAAAAATCATGTCCAGACTGACTGGCACACTTGCCCCACATTGTTAATCCACTGGTCAGAACCGAAGACCTCACTGTCTGGTCGCCTTCTCCAAACAACCCCAACCCACTGGTCAGAACTGATATAGAGCCAGCATGCCTCCACGTGTCCTCAAAGCAGATGCTTTAACATGCTTAGGAACACAGGGATTGCTGTCTTGTCCATTTCATCTTAAGTTACTTTCAAAGTAATTTACAGGTGCTGTATTGGAATTACTCTGCTTCTGATTTACCACTTTATTTATATATTTCAACATTCAAGGAGTTACATTAACAAAGACATAAATTTTATGAAGTTGTGTCACTTTACGTTAAGACCGTTTAAACACCTACATATGTATTATTCTCTCTGTTCTTGCTCATGCAACATGAGAAGAGGTACGGCAGTTATGTTGTCGTTGTTGTGAGGAACATGTTTTAGCAATATAAGAGAAGGCTGAGTGTAGATGATTGTAAGGAATAGCCATGTTGAAGTTTGGGAACAGGCAGATGATTTTTGTCAACCAGATGTTTTAATTTGCATTTAAAATACAAGAGCTTAAAACAATGAATTTTTTTTATTTCACAGTCAGCAATATACCAAATTTTTACAAACCTGGAAAATTTCAGATTTTTCCATGCAGGAAAAAACCCATGCAACCATGCCCAAAAAGGAAGAAAATGAAGCCAACATGCAAAACCAGCTACACACCATAATCAAAACTATTTAATGTGAACATGTCCACTTTCAAAATTCCTCATATTGATGCCTGTGATTTCTCAATGACTGACTGATCTTCTACACTAGCCAACAAAATTTTGCTTTCTTTCTGTAACTGGCAGAAAAATAGATAATTTTTGTTTACGGGTGTCGTGATAACAAAAATGTTAATGAATACACAAGATTAGCTCTTGTTTCGAAGTTATGATAACTTTATGTTATTGCTTACTTCGGTGTTACTCCTTGGAGGACTGTTACTGAAGGTGCAACAGCTTTGCCTGGTGTTTGTTGTTTTCTGCTGGTGCTTTCCTGATTAGTGTCCAGCAGTAATCAGCTAACAGTGACACACTCCGCTTTTCCTGGTATCTCACTTCCAGGTCCAAAATTTGCTGGTGTAAGCATTCTCCATGCTCATTGATTACAGCACCACAGTTGCCAGGAAAGAAGTCTAAGTGTGAATCTAGGAAATGTAACTTTTAATGCCGTATTCACCCAAGTCTATTGTAGCAGTGCAGAAGTTTTGCCACAAGATCCTTATAGTTTTCTGCTCTCTAATTTCCTAGAGTTTGCTCACATTTGAACAAAGGAATCCCATGCTAAGTTTTCATCACCTGTCAAGGATGGTGTTGAAATGCCAATCTTTGTACATGTAAGCAGGGACCAAAACAATCCCCTCTTTTATTTTCACCCCACTAAGATGTGGAAGACTTTCGCACAAATAGGGAAATGCTTCCTCAGTTTCATTCATAACCTTAACAGAGTTCTTCACTACGCCTAATTTTACATGAAAGAATAATGTTTTTGGATTTGACAAGTGCTTTGTGCATGACATTGTGACACACTGGTTCAAGTGATTGATGCTCTGGTCAATCTTTCTTTTTATAATGAAGTGCTTTGGTGTGGCTATCCCAGAGGCACAGAAAGTAACAGAATTTTTAGCTGGGGTAATATGCCTATGACTTTCATATCCCCAGAGATATGCTACTTAAACTTGTCACACATTAATCGCTATATCAATTGTTTTACGTATCATATGTTACTTTCATGTAAAACATACCCAATTGGAAACTATAGTAAGACACAACCATTATACAGTAGCACACACTTTCTTTGGAGGAGTCCATGAACAACCTCCACCAAACCCTTCTTTAGTCAGTGCCCTTAGCTGCCATAGTCCCTCTACATCGCCACAAAATACCAAGTTCTTTTCACATTCAAAAAATGGAAGGGATGGCATATGGGGATTACAGGGTGCTGTCACACTTACCATCTTATTAAGACAGTGCCATTGTTATAGTTTTGACGCCAGCAATTCAGCTTTACCTGTTGGCAATTCCGAGTCTCTCATTAAGTCAGTAACGTCACACTGTGTAATTCCGTTAATTTCTGTACAGTCATTGTTACACACAAAATCAGGATCTTTTGAAGGTGATGGTGCAGCACTAGTTTCACTACCACCCTCATCACTACCACAATCAGATGGGATAGGTATAGGCAGTCTCTCTCCTCAAGGCACTGGTCGCATGACCGACAGAACATTGGGATATGTCTGCAAAGACTTTTTCTTCTTGGTAATACTATGTATTAATGGAGTTGTCACACAAAACTAACCATTATTCACATAGTTTGGTGATTCTCACCAGATCATGGGCATAGCCACGACTGACATGCAAGATACAAGATCAATGTCATGCCTAGGAACACAAGCCAGTGGATAACACCTGCTATTAGAGTATGTAGTCAAACACTAAAACATATCAGTCAACTCAAAAAAGATAACAAAGATGAACACTTCACAGATTATGTTAAGACATACAAGAAAATTTACAGGAAGGTGATCAAAAAAGCCAAGACAATGCACAATGACAGTGTAATTGCTGGGTCAGCAAACAAATCAAAAGCTATATGGAATGTAGTAAAAAAAGAAATAGGCCCAAGCAAAAATATTAGAAATCCAGAGGACTTTGTTTTAAAAGATGATCAAGGTGTGCTAGTCAGAAATCATACTCTAGCAAATTACATTAATGACTACTTCATAAATAGTCCCATCAATCTGCATAAAAATTGTTCTAAGATTAGTAGAACATCAATCCCAGAAGAACAAAGTGTTAATTCATTATTGTTACCTCCCACAAACAAATTGGAAGTTAATCGAATAATAAAAACAATGAAGAATAAAATGTCCTCAGGGATTGACGAGATACCTTGCTCAGTCATGATGAGATGTGCTAGTGTCATATCAGACCCACTCTCACACATCATAAACATATCATTTTCAGAAGGTGTCTTTCCACAACGATTAAAAATTGCAAAAGTAAAACCATTGTATAAAAAGGGCAATATACATGAAGTGGGAAACTATAGACCAATAGCTTTATTATCGATATTTTCAAAAGTAATAGAGACAGTCATGAAAAACAGAATTACAAATTACCTCGAGAAATTCAATCTATTGTCTGTAAACCAACACGGCTTTCGCAGAGGAATGAGTACAGAGTCAGCCATCACCCAATTCATTGAAAATATTGTAACGGGGCTAGATAAGAACAACAGTACAATAGGAATAAATTTGGACCTCTCAAAGGCATTCGATACTGTCCAACATCATATCCTGCTAGACAAATTAGAATATGTCGGTATACGAGGAGTTGCTAAAAAGTGGTTTCAGTCATATCTCCATAATAGGAAACAGGTAGTAGAAATTGCAACAACAAACAGTAAAAACCAAAGTATTGTTTACAGACCGGATATTCAGACTGTGCCAATAGGGGTACCACAGGGGAGTGTTCTAGTACCTCTCCTATTTCTTCTTTACATAAATGATATCAAGATTCCAGTAAATGGTACTCATATAACCCTGTTTGCGGATGACACAAACATTGTAGTAACTGACATAAACCGGGTATTGCCAACATCTGCAACCAGAGTTATAGAATATTTGCAAAATTGGTTTGAAGTGAACAAATTAACCATAAATGTCTCTAAAACTAATTATATCCATTACAGGAAAGCAAAGTCACACTCTGATCTAGATCTTAGAATACAAAATAAGGAAATTGTGAGAGTTGCTACCACAAAATTCTTAGGTGTACATATAGATGAAAATTTAGACTGGAAATCCCATATCCTGTATCTCTCGCATAAGTTAAGCTCTGCTTGCTTTGCTTTACGCGTTATTAGCTTTGTATGTAGTAGGGAATGTAGCAGAGCTGTTTACTTTGCTTATATACATTCTGCTATTACCTATGGCCTCATCTTCTGGGGTCATAGTAAGAAAAATCTCAAAACCATCTTCACTCTACAAAAACGAGCTGTTAGAATAATTACCAACAGTTCAAGGCTAACTCCTTCAAAGCAATTATTTAAACAGCTGAATATTCTACCCCTACCATGCCTCTATATACAGAAAAGCGTAATTAATGTAAAACGAAATATTAACAATTTCCAATCCAACTCGGATCTACATACTTACAACACAAGAAAGTGCAATGACATTCATATAAAAAGAGTTAACAAGGCTTTGGCGCAGAAACAAACAAACATACAAGGAAGCAGATTGTATAACAAACTACCGGTAAAGATAAAAGAAATAAAAAAATTGTCTTCATTTAAAGACGCAGTATTCATATTTTTAATGACCAACTGCTATTATAGTGTAAAAGAATACCTGGAATAGCTTCATACTAAACAATTATAGTGATGTGCCAATAGTAATTTTTATCTGACTGTTGCTATGATCTAAATAAATAATATGTACAAAAGTGCTAGAATTCTATGTGTTATATCTAAATGTCAACTGTGTATTCCATGTAAAAAGTCTTTCTCATACATCAATGTAAATAATCAAAGTTGTACATGCTATTTCAATGTGGTCTGATGTTATGTAGTCCACTATGCACATCTGTATTTTGTATAGTATTGTTCACCCTATATGTGTGTATATATATACTATGTATTTTTTGACGAAATCCATGCAATGTAAATTGTCTCTGGATGAATAAACTACTACTACTACTACTACTACATATTATACATGAGAAGCCCAGGGTTTCTCCTGGTCTCAGATTTCATAGAAAAAGTACAGTCTGTACACCTTCCTAATATATGCCATTACTGGTCTCCACTGCAATTTCAATGTGGCCTGCCTGCTAATGTAGCAAAAACTGTCAACACTGTTTACGCATTTGCGAGGCATATTGAATCACAGGAATTACGATGATCACACGCACTAACTACACTTCAGCAACACGTTCTTCCACCAAAGCTTGTAACAGACTGAAACTACGCTTAAATGAAACAGCTCTGCTTCCTCTTTCCTCTTCCCCGTTCCCTGGTTGCTACAAGCCAGGGCCCAAAATAGCGACAAAATACACACAGCTATTGTTGCCTGAAACTTCATCACTGTCTACCATCAGCATGTTTTCGAAGCCTATGTGGGAAGAGACTGACAATGAATGCTTAAAAAAAACATAATTATAATTTAATTAATTAATTAATTAATTAGGTGCTACAGAAGAAATAATACGTGACAGGAATAACTTTAGGCTACTTATAGAAAACGCAAATTATGAAGAAGATGCGCCAAAACCTCGACCCAAGAGAGTGTGGACAGATGAGCAGAGACGAGCAGTTGGCGAGAAAATGAAGAAGTACTGGGAAGAATGGAAGAAAAAGAAACACCATAAGTCTTAAGTTGTATGCGGTCCATAGCTGGCCAAATTCATAATTAAAAAAAAAATAAAATAAAAAAAATAAAAAAAAATTAAATGCACGAACCTACTATGGTGTCGTAGCAGGCGGAGAGGTGATACTCCGACGTGGCGCGTCCCAGGTGGCGGATAGGGGGGTCCTCACCGGTTTACCGGCGGACTCGAGCGAAATAAAATAGCTCTCGCGGACCAAACACTAAACAACCTCTACGGCTAACAACCGTAGTTGTAACTCGGAGCTTGCTCCATACAAGGTTGACTACCTTTGAAAGTCAAACATGGAAGGAAATCTTTCAAGGAATAATCCACCGCTTGGCAATAACCAAGGAAGACTGCACTCGGATACGGTGGGCAGTCACCTGAAAGATAACTTGGATGAGTCGGAGCATCTGAAAATACCCAAAACGGACAGACGACCAAAACTCAAGACAGGACAAATAAACTACATTGCGACACACAATATAAATTCCCTCATACAACCAGGCAAACTCAAAATTCTGACGGATGAAATGGATCGCAAGGGGATTCTCATAACCGGACTTCAAGAAATGAGAAATACTGATCAGGAGCCGATAGAATCACAAGGATATAGGATTTATAAGGGAATACCAGGGAAAAGAGTCATGAAACAGTGTCCACAATTTGGAACAGGATTCGTGGTGAGTCTGAAAATAATAGAGTCCATAATAGAATTTAAAGCACAATCTCCCAGGCTCTCAACATTAACTCTAAAAGCTGCAAATAAAATGTACACAATAATAAATGCCCATGCCCCGACAAACAATAAAAATAGTAAAAAAGAACACAGAGAAGAGGTAGAAAAATTTTGGGAGCTCTTAGATCAAACGACGAATAACATTAATAAAAATCACATCAAAATTTTAATTGGAGACTTCAATGCCCAGTTAGGAAGGGAAAAGAGATATAGAGACATAATAGGGAAATGGACAGCACAAAGAACAACAAACAAAAATGGCATAAGACTAGTGGAATTTTGCAGAAACCATGACATGATCTCAAAGTCGACGTATTTTAAGAGAAGACCAAGTAAACTAAAAACTTGGAAAGATCCAGACTGGAAAAAAGGAGAATGGCAACTGGACCATGTCTGCATGGATAAGAATTACCACAAGGAAATTTACAATGTGAAAGTACTGAGAGGGACAGATACCGGATCAGATCATTACATGATAAAAATTAAAATTAAATTAACCCCATTAGCAAAGAAAAAATCCCACCAGAAGAAGAAGAGAACCTATGACCCTCATAAACTGATACAAAATGAGGATTATGAAGCACAAACCAGGGATATAAAAATAACAGATGATCTGGAAGAAATAATTCCCAAATTGAAACAAATAGCTGAACAAGTTGCCCCTATAAATCCAAGGAAAAAACACCAGTGGTGGAACGATGAATGTGATGAAGCAGTGTTGGATCGACACCAAGCCTGGTTAAGGCATCAAAATGAAAAAAAACAGAAAAATCATATTTGGAACTCACAAAAGAAAGGAAGACAACACAAAAAATAGTAAGGAGAGTTAAACGTCAGTACCAAAAAGATATACTTCTAATGATAGAAACAAATAGTGAAAAAACAAACTCAAGAGACTATTACAAAATATTTGGCACACAATTACAAAGATATGATCCTCCAACATTAATGTTAAAAGATAAAAATAATAACCTAGCCCATAGCAATAGTAAAAATACAGAAATTCTAGCAGAAACATTTAACAAGTTACTAAATTGTGAAGATCCCCCAGAACTTCTTCAGATAAACACAGAAACCCCAATTAAAACACCAGCAGAAAAAATAAATCCACCTACAATTAATGAGGTCTACAGAGCTTTGAAAGAACTCAAAAACTACAAAGCAAGTGGAGAAGATCAAACGTTTGCTGAACTTTGGAAATATGCAGCAGAACCAGTAAATATAGCATTACACCAATGCATAGTAAAAATCTGGAATGAAGAGAAATTACCAGAAAATTGGACTACTGCTATAATACATCCATTACATAAGAAAGGAGAAAAATCAAATCCAGACAACTATAGAGGAATTTCCCTTTTGGAGTGCACGTATAAGACCATGTCAAGAGTACTATACAACCGCTGTAAAGATCAATTAGAACTGGAACTGGGAGAATATCAAGGAGGATTTAGATCCTGGAGAAGCTGCCCAGAACAGATAATCACCTTGAAGTTAGTTATGGATGTCTACAAAAGAAGGCAAAAACAACTAGTCATAACCTTTGTAGATTTCAAAAAGGCGTATGATTGCATCCATAGATCTTCAATGATGAAAATATTAAGGAATTTTGGACTTCATCCTAAATTAATAAAAATGATACAGTTAACCTTAACAAACACCAAATCCAAAGTAAAATTTAGAGGAGAAATATCTGAACCATTTACGATTAAAACAGGGTTGAGACAGGGAGATTGTTTATCACCATTGCTATTCAATTGTGCTCTTGAATATGTAATGAGAGAATGGTACAAGGAAAATCCTATGAATATTAAAATTGGAACTAAGAAAGATAAAATAAACCTAAATTGCTTGGGATTTGCTGATGACCTAGCATTACTAGCTAATAATATTCAGGAAGCCACGAAACAAATAACAAGCTTACAAAATATAGCACAAAAATTAGGACTCCAGATATCATTTGAAAAGACTGAAATAATGGTAACGGATCCACTTGTATTAGATCACATCACAGTGAACAATAGGGAAATTAAAATAGTGAAACAATTTAAATACCTGGGTGAAATTATAATACATAAATTGGACGAGAAACCTGCATGGCGAGCAAGAACTAATAAAATGATAAAAGCTCAAAAACTAACATGGTCTACGTACAATAAAAAATGTCTATCAATTAAAACAAAATTAAAACATTACAAGACGGTGGTTCAACCAGAGGTTACATACGGAAGTGAAACTCTTTTTAAAGTCACCCAGAAAAACAGAATTGACAAAATTTTAAAAGTAGAGAGAAGAATTGCTAGAACATGCATAAATAAGAAATATCAAAAAGCTGGGCAATGGCAGATAGTTCCAAATGAAGTGGTATACAGAGAACTGGAGCCCATCACTGATACTATACGAAAGAAAAGGATCTCTTTTTGTGGTCACATTCTGAGGACACCAGAAACCAGATTATCAAGGAAAATTATTGAGAAACTCTGGAATTTGAAACAAGGAGAATGGCTTAAGGAAATAGTAGAGGATATGGAAGAACTGGAAATAACTCTGGATGATTTGCAGAACAAAACGCCAAATTTAAAGAAGTTGGGGGACACAGAAATAAGATTTAAACCAAAAATTGACAAACGACATACAATGAAAAGGGTATTTACAGATAAGGAACGACGAAAAGCATCGGAACGAATGAAGAGATACTGGGCCACTCGGGAGGGGAAAATACCAAAGAAGAGGACCAGAAATGATTGACTGAAGTGGTCCAATGAGGCCGTAAAAGCAGAAGAAGAAGAAGAAGCATCATGCTTTAACTATGAAATGAGCGCACTAATTCGAGTTTTTAATTTTCATTTTCGTTACCAGTGTTATTGATAAAATTAATAAACATTTATTTCACCCCATTTACATTTCCACTATTGGCTAGAGTTATTGAAAGTGGTGTGTTACAAAAGAATGTTTCCTCCATATAATCAGTGCATGAAAAAGAATTAATTATTCTGTATGCCACTGTTAGCAATGAACTTTGTTAACACTTTTTATGAACATGATTAACACTTTTCATTTAACTAAGGCAAAATCCTCAGAAAATAAGAAAAGGAAGAGCAGAGTCAATACCAAACAGTGAAAAAAGCAAGTGCCAATAATAAACACAGATTATCAACACCACCTGATTCTCAAACTATGGCAATAACAGATTTCCTCTTGCACAGAAACTGTCACCATAGGATGTGACCAAGTATACGCTAAACAATTCACACAGCAGAATAGAATAGAAACTTTATTGTCACAGTCACATAAAATCAAATGATTGGAACATAGTTAACTTGTCAGTAAAAACTACTTTCTAATTGTGAGTATACAGAAAAATTTACATCTGTTTTGTAATTTACAAAAAATTTCCGCTGTTTTGTAATTTGAAGTACCATAAAATGTTTTAACACGTGTTGAAAATTAGGTAAAATTAAGAATAAATATTTACAGCACTTTTTTTTAGCATGAAACAGAATATAATTAATCTTCGGGCAAAGTTATTTGGGACAATCAGTCATAAATTCTTCTACACTGTAGTAGTATTTACTTGCTGGGTACTTTTTTAAATGAAGTCCAAATTCTTCTGGTTCATAATTTTTAAATTCTTCACAGATTTTATTTATCATCCTCATACCCATATAATAAGGCATCTTCTCCAGCAGTTTCAGTGTGTGTGTTAATAACCTATACTGAGATGTGTTTCTTGTTTCATAATAATGCTTATAACAGGTTACTCTCAAAAAGTTGTGGGTTTTCTTAGAAAACTTAATTCTCTCATAGATATAAGAGGCCAGTCGTAAATCAAATGCCTTGAACAGAGGTCTGCATGATTGTCCTTTTTTGTAGCCTAAAGACTCTCTGTATGTGTGTTTTCTCTGATCCCCACAAACTTACACCCTATCTAATCACATACACAAAATATATGTGATATACAACTATTCTGACTCTTGTTTCTATTATATTACAAATAACATTCACTGCAAATATTACACTATTTAGACAGCGACACATGGCATCTACATGGTCTTACCACAATAAATTATTGTTCAGTTTTACACCAAGAAATTTGGTACAGTTTGTGGTGGCAAGGTGATTGACCTCATATTACATATCAAGAATATCCAATACAGCTTATTTGTGGTAAAGTGAATGATTTGTGTCTTTGTTAGATTTCGTTCCAGACCATTATTTCTCACCTAGGTCTCAAATTTCAGCAAGTGTCTGCTGAAGACGGTTAATTAAATTTTTACTTTTCTTGCACCAGATTATCACTGTCTAGATATCTGCATTAAGTATCATATTTGAATTTATGTTAGTCGGCATGACATTTATATAATACAAGAACAGTAGTGGCCCAAGGACAGATCCTTGTAGCACATCTTGTCCTGTCTTTTTCCAAATTGAGAAGAGTCTCTTAACCAATTTCTTCCATTACTACTCTTTGTTTCCCACTTAACACGTAAGATGACATCCAACTCAGCAAATTTTCTCTAGAACCATATGCTTGTAGCTTACGAAGTAGTAGTTTGTGGTCTATTGTGTTAAAGGCTTTTGTTAAGTCACGAAAGATGCCCGATACATTCATTTTATTATCTAAACTACTACTAATTTAATAAATAAGTTCATTGATGGCTTGCACAGTGCTGTGTCCTCTTTGGAAACCATGCTGATTGTTCTGAATAATATTATGCAGATTATAATAATTAATTATCTGGTTACAAGTTACTTTTTCAAATATTTTGGAAAATATTGATAACAATGAGATTGGTCAATAATTATCCACTTTCGTCAATAATTAACCACTTCATCGTGTCTGCCTTTATATATATATATATATATATAAAAACAAAGATGAGGTGACTTACCGAACAAAAGCGCTGGCAGGTCAATAGACACACAAACAAACACAAACATACACACAAAATTCAAGCTTTCGCAACAAACTGTTGCCTCATCAGGAAAGAGGAAAGGAGAGGGGAAGACGAAAGGAAGTGGGTTTTAAGGGAGAGGGTGAGGAGTCATTCCAATCCCGGGAGCGGAAAGACTTACCTTAGGGGGAAAAAAGGACAGGTATACACTCGCACACACGCACATATCCATCCACACATACAGACACAAGCAGACATATATATATATATATATTAATAAACGGTTAATACTTCAGTCTATCATGAAAACATCTTTTCTCAAAAGATTGACTGATTATAAGGGACAGAGGATAAGCAATACTGTGTTTGACTGCCTTTATTATTTTTGTAGGAATTTCATCCCACTTCATTGTGTCTGCCTTTTTTATAAATGGGTCATACTTCAGCATACTTCAGTCTATTGTGAAAACATCTTTCCTCAAAAGATTGACTGATTAAAAGGGACAGAAGGTATACAATACTGTGGGTGACTGCCTTTATTATTTTTGTAGATATTTCATCCCTCCCTATAGAATTTATATTCTTCGAAGGACTTTATGATCTCAGCGACTTCAGAATAGGATATATGGGTGAATTTGAATTCAATGGAGTTACACAAAGTGGAAACAGGATACACGTTTGGAGATGAAATCTCATCAGTTTTATATGGATTTGTGAAGTGGCTGTTAAAAGCACCACAAATCTGTGCAGGGTACAAAACAGTCTCACCTGCAACTATTAGCTCAAGTTTTGGTTGTCTGCCTTTTCTGATACCTATTTCACTCTTCACAATGAATCATGTTGCCTTAGGCTGATTTTTAGCATTTGAAAGGTAATTATTTTTTGACAATTTTTTGGCCTGTCTGACTGCTTTATCAAAGTTGTTTTTTTTTTTTTTTTTTTTTTTTTATATATATATATATTGCCTTACATAATTGAAGAATTCTGAGTCTACTGACATTTGCCTCCATATGAAGTTCTCTTTTCCTCTGCTTGAAATCTGAATATCCTTTGTTATCCGTGATATCTTCTTAGATGTGTCAGATCTTACATTATAAAAGGAAAGCATTCATTGAACACCATCAAGAAGGCCTCCAGAAAGTTATCGAGATTTTCATTTACTGAGGCCTGAGCAGTAAATGCTCATGAGACGAGACTGATATTATTGACTAACATTTCTATATTTTCTTGTCTAAAATTTCTGACTTTCCTATTTGCGTACTTTGGGCTAACACAAGGTAATGGCACTAACAGAGCATTGTGGTCTAAGATCCCTAAGTTTACTACACATTTTCTGTTACTCCATAATTTAAGCTAATAACAATGTTATGTATGCAGGATGCAGACGAAGCAGTTACCCCTGTCACTTTTACAAAATTTATACCCTTGTCACTTCTACAAAATTTAGAATAAAACCACATGTGGTTTGAAGACTCTTCAGAAACTATAATCCTTTCTGGGAACACTAATATATATTGACAAAAGGTACAAGCACATCCATATCAGGTACATAGCAAGGACAATAATGGGTCAACTTACAACTGGTTCACAGCCAACATCTTAATCCTCTGTATTGTAAAAACTCAAATTATACAATTCCAAATCAATAAAAATTACATACAGGTGCCACAAGCAGAGTTCAATGCCCATACAATGGATGAGGCTCCTAACTCTTGATGAATACCAGCAAATAAATCCGTGACTTGTAAATTTGTATTGTCATTTTTTTTTATGTTTCTGAAGCTTCCTATTTTTAATCTGTTAGCCAAAATTTGTCTTACTTGTGTAAGATGGACAGTGTATGAATATTCTTTTTTCTTCAGTAAAACTATTTTCAGTAATTATGTCATGTTACTTAACTATATCATCTTGACCACGAGCTATATTTTTGTCACTGTAAATATGTTTATTACATATCTATGCTTGTAAATCTGACTCATCCCACATCTTTGTGATTTAATCTTCTGGGGGCATTGCAGCTAAGACAAAGAAAGTATTTATTCCATGAAAGTGTCCATTAAGAATACCGAGAAAAGTTGATACCAAAGCATATTGCAGGAGCATCTTGCAGGACATAGGAATTCATACATTTACATCCCAATGTATACTATCTGATCAAAAGTATCGGGATACCCAGTGGACACTTACACGGGGTGTGTCTGCCCTTCACTTTTTACGATGACTTCAACTGTGTTGAGGACACTTTCAGTGAGGTGTCTGAATATCTGTGGAGGTACAGCAGCCAACTCTCCCTGCACGGCTTAATCCGGAGAAGGTAGTGACTTCAGATGCTGGGGTCTGGAGCCTAGCTGAAGTTGTAATGCATCCTGAGGTGTTCCACTGGGTTCAGGTTGGGACTCTGGGCAAGCCAGGCCATTTCAGTAATGTTGTTGTTCACAAACAATTGCCTCCAGACACTGCTTTATGACATGGGGCAATATCATGCTGATACAATAAATCCTCATCCTTGGCCTATTCCTCTACTGTACACAGTACACAATGCAGTAAATGGTGTTCCTATGAGGTTTGAGAACAATAAGGGCCTACAGCACACCAGCGTCAGGCTCATATAGAAGCGAATACCAGAGAAATTGGTGAGATCACTTTTTGTTAATGTTTATACATACAATGTGGGCCTCCAGGAGAGGTCAAGCTGTACACCATAAAATCAAAAAATGTTGGGAACTTGCATATGTGCTGCAACGCAATAATAGGACTTTGCCCACACCTACATCTACGTGACTACTCTGCTATTCACAATAAAGTGCCTGGCAGAGGGTTCAATGAACCACCTTCAAGCTGTCTCTCTACCGTTCCACTCTCGAACGGCACATGGGAAAAATGAGCACTTAAATTTTTCTGTGCGAGCTTTAATTTCTCTAATTTTATCGTGATGATCATTTCTCCCTATGTAGGTGGGTGCCAACGGAATGTTTTCGCAATTAGAGGAGAAAACTAGTGATCAAAATTTCATGAGAAGATCCCGTCGCAACGAAAAACACCTTTGTTTTAATGATTGCCACTCCAATTCACGTATCATGTCTGTGACACTATCTCCCCTATTTCGCGATAATACAAATGAGCTGCCCTTCTTTGAACTTTTTTGATGTCATCCATCAGTCCCAAATGATGCAGGTCCCACACCGCACAGCAATACTACAAGTGTAGTGTAAGCGGTGTCTTTAGTAGATCTGTTGCACCTTCTAAGTTTTCTGCCAATGAATCGCAGTCTTTGGTTTGCTCTACCCACAATATTATCTATGTGATCGTTCCAATTTAGGTTATTTGTAATTTAATTCCTAAGTATTTTTTGCGCACGCGTGCCCACCCACCCACCCACCCACCCACACACACGTTTCACAATATCAAATACGTACACATGCTCATAGATCATAAGGTTTGCATTTCAGTGTCCATGTTTCCTGGATCATTGTTTGATTGATTTCATACTACCAACTCTCAAAATATGGAATACTTTTTTCTAACCCTGTCTTGTTTCACGCAATAATTTATCATGCAGTACATGAAATAATCTTCAAAAACCTTACGAAAAGTATTACTCCTGAACCTGCCCACATCTCAATTCCTTAGGGAAGTTCTACCTTCCAACATTTGTCGAAATGTTACAAAAAGATTCACAGGGTGACAGTGGTTAGTTCTGAATATCATGAAACCATGAAAAGCAGTCAAAGACAAGAAACAAGAATTGATGAGACAGTTACGTGAATCTAAATTCTGCTAAAAATAGCAAACAGTGTAAATGACTCACTCCAGTATTTATAAGAAATGTCTCTTAAACAGATGTAGCAACAGTACTACTACAGTACCTAACATGTAACATCTGGAGTACGGTAACAATAAACCATACAGAGTATAAGGGTCTGATTCCGTAGTGAAGTACATGAAGTGGAGTGTGCTCTTTTCCAAACTTAACAGAAGCTCTCATGCTTAGATTGCAGGGCTAGTAGTCATGGACAGGACAAGACACCAATGAAATGGAAAGAAAAGCAGGCATAAGGTGCTGACAGAATAGAGCTGTGAGAGAGTCAATGTGTTTTAGGCAAGATTCAAGTCCTGGTCCAGCATACAGCTTTAATCTGCCACGAAGTTCTAGAGCATGACTGTTCAGCAGAAAAAAATATATTGGATCTGAAATACCTGATGACTCAATTTTATGCTCAGAGTGTTCTTATTTATTGAGGATTTTGGGTGCTACAATACTTCATCGACTGTGCCTTCATGACTGTGTGTTATAAGAAGCAATCATATTCGACTTACGGAAGCTATTCATATACAGTGCCCAAACACTGTTAACAAATCTGATCTCTTCAGGGTCCCCCCGCCCCCTCTCTGTATGCAGCAAGTAAGAATTGTCCCACACTAAAGAAGAGTATGCAGAAAAAATTTAGGCCTACATATCTGCAGCAAACATCCTACAATACTATAGAACCAATTAGGAAACACTGCAAAATGTGAGCTGATTCTTCCTACCTACCTAATGAAGTATATGCTGGTTTGATAAGTACAACTGTCACTGTCTAATCTATGAAAGGTAAGTGTGACACTTTTGATGAAGGAGGCTTTGTCAGCCATGGTCTTAGATCTCTTAAACACTTTTGATTCTTCTAAAGAAGAGCAGTAGGCATAATGGTAGTTATTACATTGCTACTAATCCTATGTGGTAACATGAATACAACAGACTACACACATCAAATGAAACATTTCAAATCATTTAACAGAACAAAAATGGTGTTTGTATGGTTAGCACAGAGAACTACGCTGTCTTATATGCAACAATAATTTTATGTACAACACCGCAGAACTAGGTAACATTCCTTTTGATGGCACTTGTGACAGACAAACTGCAGGAAATCTGAATGTCTGGGATATTTACTAATGGTAAAATTCAAGAAACTTAACCTTGAACAACGTAAATAGAAACAACATGTACTAGACGGTCTTTTAGCGCAGATACACAGTGTCATCTGAGTGTAATGGTGAAGTGCAGGTACTCTATTGGTTTTGTCAGTGCATTTAAACCATTTCACATTGGGAAACTCACGACTGCATACTAATGCTGACATATCTGAGCTTATTATCAAGTGGACGCTCACCTTCAATATCAAATATTTAAACTAGAACAGTTAAATATAAATACTTCCATGCTTTGTCAAACTACACCTGCCTACAAGAGGACATTTTTCTTGGGAAAAACATGTGCTGCCAATTGGTTCTCAGTCTGTCACCCACACAAGAAATGAATTAAAAATTGCTAGAAATTCACATATCCATATGCACAATCAAACCATCTTTTCTGTGTGAACGGACAGTTGCTTACACTTTTTGAGCTGTGACACCATGTAATTTTATAACAGTAATGTTGGTAATGTGCTGTACATCTTAACACTTTCCACCTTTACTTTACACAATGCATACGAATTTTGTGAACAGAAATGTCTTCAAATTGTACTTGTGTAATTCCTAGGTTTGAATTAAACTCACTAGACACTTCTTGATTCACCCATCACAGGAGTTCACTATGCAACAGAGCAACAGAAATACCGACTAGTAAAATTAAGTACCTGATATACTAACAACACTTCTGTACACTTGCTCCTTCCCCTCGCAGAATCTAGAGTACAGAGCTTTCATTCATTACAGAATTCCCATACTCTTCTTCCCTTGATTCCGACACACCTCTTATTTAGAGAATTGTAGCATTATGGGAGTGGGAGACAAAAATACGGCTTTTGTAATTATTATGTAACTCACATTTGCCTCTATCAATAATGGCAATTTTGAAGTCGTGCCCAAAAACCCCTGAAAAATTTCTGTAGACATCCATGGTTCCGCCAGATGTCGACAAAAACCTTCACCAAGTACAGCATATGTCGTAACTGGAACAAGCTATCAAACAAATGATAATGCTCAGTGATTAATGTCTACAGAACTTTGCAGTAATGACCAAGCAGAGGGGGCTTGAACCGCACAGTAACCCTGGGTTCGGTGAGGGTTGGCAGTGGGTTGAGTGGACTGTTGTGGCCTGTTGTGGTGTTGTATACCACTGCGGGCTACGGTGGGGACGAAGCCTCTCCGTTGTTTCTAGGTCCCCAGTTCCATACAATACAATACAAAACACATGCACAAGTGTTTACATTTTAAAGACTAATATTTTGCGGAACATAAAAGGATCTGTACTAAAAATGTTCTTATTTCATTGTTTTTTGGAAAAATTTTGAAAGGCAGCCCTCATATGCAACATTAGAAACCATTTACTTGTAACAAAAACAAGGGTTCCCAATACAAATAAAGGCGGTACACCACACTGAAGATGATGTTCTGTGTTTATACTATCTGTATTTTTTAAACATGACATTCAGCATTCTTTTAGTCGGACAGAATGAAAACCATTTATCAACCAAACCTGCAATACCACAATCTTCGAGTTCACCGAGGACAGAATCTAACTGTACAGTCAAACGCTTTTGACAGGTGTCTCAGTGAACATAAGCTTGCTATACTTTGCATTTAAATTCAGTGTAACCTTAACCGTGAAAGAAACAATTGAATGTTTTGTCTAAATACATTTTCAAAATCCAAATTTAGTCATAAAGCTACCTTATTTTGGGACAGGTGTGTTATTGTTGTTGCGTATATATTCTTTTCGAACAGCTTCAAATGGAGGGGCTGGTTGGTAATTGAGCAGGACTGGAGACATAGCCCTTGATGGTGATGTATTGCATACATCACTCAAAAACAGGTCATATACTGAAGAACAGGATTTTAGTACTTTACTGAAATTCTATAGGCCTATGTGCTTTTGCTTTTGAGTTAATTTCATTCTTAGTTTCCTCAGCAGGGCATGAAGTCATCAAGGTTTGGTTTTGTGTACATGGCATTGCTTCTTATCTATATTCTACTGCTTTATCCTTTGAAATGATTGCATAAAGCTTCTCAGCTACTTTAATGGTGTGATCATTAAGTATGTTGTCTACCAGACTGCCTTGAATAACCAAATCTTTGCTTTCCTTAACTAAATTTCATGTTTCTCTTGTTTGCTATTCTTCTTCCGAATTAAATCTGATAACCTGAATGATTATTTTCAGACATTAAGGGGATATGCTCATGAAAATGACCAAAAATTTGAAAAAAAAATTTCTTGGTCTATAGAAAAGAGCACTTCATACTGATTTCAAAAATGTATAGTCCATGGGTATTATCATTTTCCGTTCATTCAAAAATTGAAATTGAACGTAATGTTGCAGAGTTGCCACGTCCATTTGCCAGTTTGAAGTGCGTCAGAATATGTGCTGCATTATTTTGTACGTCTGTTTTTTTCTGTCGTTAGGTACAGATCGTTAACACAGGTGTATTCTAGAAGGCGATTTCTCCCAGAACCAACGTACAGACATGTCTAGAAGGCAATGGCTCAAATGTAAACAAAGATCTGAAAATATCTGATTTTAGAATTTCATACGCACGTGTTTTTGAAAGTTATTGTGTTGTTTTGTTTCTGCATGTGTGTTTCCTGTGCTACAAATGCTGAGAATAAAGAAATTTAGCCCCAAACAAAACTTTTGCGGCAACCAGTTCCAAACACAACCAAATAATACACATCAATTGCGTCAAAAGCCGCCCATGGAAACTGTGTCTACAGGCAGTGCTTCTAGACGCAAACTCGCACTTTCTGAATGTAATAAGAACAAGTCTAGAAGTATTGTGAGCATAAATTTGCTGTCAAGACTTTTGAAGAGTGCTCTGAAATGTAAATACCGCAACTGTGAAGATAGTATTGATGTTTCTGAAGACATTTCAGCAAGGTAGGGTCTTTTAAGTCAGTTAGTGATTGCCTGTAACTTGCGTAAGATGCACAGTGATACTATGACATCACCAGTAACTGATAGTCAACATTACAGTGTAAATATTCAGCTTGGTTATGCAATGCGATGTATTAAAGGGGAAGGAGAGCTACCCAGATTTTTTGTCCAGTGATGGATTTGCCTCCACCTTCGCTGAGGTTTGACAGATACAATAAATTAGTATGCAACGCTTTATGTGGTTTAACAAGTAAGTGAACATGCACTGAAAAGAGCAGCAGAAGAAGCAGTCGCCTTGTCTGTGAATACAGACATTGTAGCAACATTTGATGGATCTTGGCAGAAGAGGGGCCATACTCCTCTGAATGGGTTTGTAACTGCCACATTTATTGAAACTGGTGAGATACTAGATTATGAGTGTCTAACAAAGCACTGCCAGGGTTGTTCAAGTAAATTTATTGGCACCCATGTTTGTGTAAAGAACTTTGATGGCCCAAGTGGAAATATGGAAACGGAAGGAGTTCTAAACATTTTTAGACGATCAGAGATCAGATGTGGTGTGAGGTATGTATGCTACCTTCAGGATGGAGACTGTAAAAGGACACACTACTCTTGTTGACACACCATATGAGGACACTATCATAGAAAAGCTTGAATGTGTTGGGCATGTACAAAAAAGAATGGGACTCGGCTGAGAAAATTATGTAAGGACTTCGTAAAGATTTTAAAAAAAACTGTCAGATGGGAAACACATGGATGGTCCAGGTCGTCTTACAAAAAGTGAAATTGATTCTTTGACTCAATATTATGGACAAGCAATAAGGAGAAATGTAGGAGATTTGGAGAACATGAGACGAGCTGTTTGGGCAACATGGTTTCACAGAGTGTCAACAGATGAAACCCCACAGCATGATTTGTGTCCAAATAGGGAAGATTCGTGGTGCAAGTACTGGTTGAACAATGCTACAGGCATACAATATACCCACAAGCATTCCTTACCACTTGCTACAATGGAGGCAATTAGGCCTTTATATAGGGATCTCGCAAATAAAAGTCTATTTATGAAATGCATGCTTGGTCTCTCTCAGAATTAAAGTGAAAGCTTCAACAGCTGTATATGGGGGAGAATACCCAATACTGTATTTGTTGGGCTGACAGTATTGAAGATTGGTGTAATGGATGCGATTTACCGAAAACCTGAATTTTCATGATTCAGGTACACTTTTCTCCTAAATGAGTGAAGTTAAACTCTCAAAAATTGGTACAGATATTTCGAACGACCTACTCTACCCCCCCCCCCCCCCCCCCCCCCCCCCCGTTGCTACTATTTCCTGAAAAAATTATGACATGATGATGAAGATGGTGATTTCTGAGTTATATTTTTAAATATTTTTGTTGTAGTAAAATAAATTACTAGTCTTTTTCACAGATCAGCATCGGGGAATGAAATTGGAGGCATAAAACATCTATGTGAATGTTGTCTGAACTCTGACTCTTTCTCCAAGCTGTGCAGTCAGTGGTTCAAAAGAAAATGGTACCACAGTGAAATAGTGTTCCGTTTCTTATACTATTATATTGTTGTCAGTACCAAAGTATAATAAATATCTCAATGATTTTTTGGGAAATTCTGTAACTAATGAACCTAACTGTGTGTAAGATATTTGAGCTC